>NW_028227268.1:69968098-71418098 GCF_978045245.1 Mus caroli
TAGTTTAACAGAGGTGGACATGTATGACTGTTGGAGGGACTGTTCCTTGGGCTGGGGTCTCAGGATGCATTGAGAAGAGAAAGCGAACTGAACGTTAGCATCCACCTTTCCTCCCTGTTGCAGATGCAATGGGATGCACGACTTTTGGCTCCTGCTGCCATGATGGGCTGCACCCTGGACCTGTGAGCTGAAATAAATCTTTCCTTCCTTTCCTCACTCACTTTTGACAGGGTATTTTGTCCTAGAAACAAGACAAATAATTTATCAAATGGCCCTTCCTGGATCTTAAAACTCCCAACTTTCAGAATGAGATGGATACTGTTAGTCTCTCTAGGTCTCCAGGACTCTAGCCTGTTACCAGCAGAGCTCAGGACTGGTCATCTCTAGAATGGTGTAGACCAATTTCCTTATTCAGAATCTATGTCTGTTTGTCTCGCTATCTCAGTTTCTACTGCTACCTCCAGCTCGGTTGGCTCTGTTTTTTTGGCAAACCCTGATTAATAAAGCCATTATCCACACTCCGGCCTCCTGCTGCAGGGACCCTGTGATGGTCAGGCGTAAGGAGGACCATGGATTCCTCATCTCTATTTGAGGTGAGCTGCCCAACCCCATCAGACTTGATGAGGGTGGCGAACTCAGTCTTTCTGTGGCATACTATCGAGATTTGGAGGTTTCTATAGCAGATGGCGTTGTAATTACCTATCACACCCCCTTGCAAAAGAAGGATTACAAGTTAATGTGCTTCTATTGAGGGAACAGCAGGGTGATGTGGGTGGTACCTGAAGCCAGCAGCAGGTCAAGAGGCCTCGAAACTTCCTCACACTCAGAAGACCCACGATCTATTCTAAGTCTCCTCTGCCTATGGAGGACGTCAGAGGGGCAGGGAAAACACATAGATGAAATGGGGTTACAAGCATGATGGATATGAAGAAAAAGAGGAGGGAGACCAGAGGAGGGGGTCTCTTGCCTGCCCTTGCTTGGTGGATGGATGCTGGTTCACCTATAGTTAGATGGAGACCTGAGGCCTGAAAGGTGAGGAGACTAGGGGAAAGGACATTTTTCATTTTGAGGGTCTTAGATATCCCAAGTTGGCCCAGAGCTTGTATGTACCTGAGGATGAGCCTGAATGGTCTTTTGGTGGGGGGTGTATTGTGTTTTCAATTACTATTCTGTGTGTGTGTGTGGGGGGGCACTGAAGTGCTGTGGGAACTAAGAAAAGACCAGTGTGGCTGACATGGCAGGGTATGTGACACAGTTGCAAGTAGGCAGGAAGTGACTGGGTGCAAAAGAGTTGAGGTAAGGTCTAGTAGCTTTAAAGTGATGGGAAGTGTCAGGGAATTAATTCATTTTTTTCCCTTTTCACGCATGTTAGGTGCATGTGTGTACATGCATGTATGGATATGCGTGTGGAGTTCTGAGAAATCTTCAGTGGCTCGTTCATCTTAATCACTAAGCAAGGACTCTCAGTCAAACCCAGAGTTCACCGATTTGGCTAGTCTTACTAGTCAGCATGTTCTGGGGACTCCCAGTTCTACTTTCTGAGGCTTAAGAACAGACAGGCCTCCACTCCCACTGGGCATTTTACCTGGGTTCTGTGGACCAGGGAACTCCAGTCGTTACCTCATACTTGTGTAGCAAGTACTTTAATCACGGAAACCATCTCTCCCGCCATATAGGGAGGGTTTAAAACCAGGAAAGGACCTCACCTAATTGCACTGCCCTGGCAGTTGTGTGGCTAAGGTCATTTTCTAGGAAAAGGAGAGGGAGAGGATTTGGAAAAATGTAGAGGCCAAGGCAGGAAGCAGCTAAGTAGGTTCAGGAGACGGTGAGGACTGGACACTTAGTAGTTTGGGGGACAGTGAGGACTGGACACTCAGTAGTTCAGGGGACAGTAAGGCCTGGACAAGGCTCAGCATCAGCTTGGATGAGGTGCCAAGAAGGCTCTCCTGAGTTCCCACCTTATCCTTGAGGCAGGACAGATGAGGAGGGAAACTCCAGGATGGAGAGTCTCCCCTCCCCCTTAGCCTATGACCCCACTGGCTTAGCTCATAGCCCTCTATACCTTCACAAGCAGCAGTGTGGAATAGCCACGCCCTTAGCTTCCTGAGTGAAGAAGCAAGCTGTGGGGGGCCTTTCTCAGTGACAGCCTCCTGTGAGCCATCATCCAGGAGAAAAGATGCCTCTATGAGGGTCCAAGTCCCTCTCTTGTGTGTCCTGGGGCAAGAATATCCATCAGGATTCCCTCTCTCCTCACTGTTCCTAGCCCCAACTCCTCCCATTTTACCTCCACCCCAAGGTCCAGGCATGCTTCTTGCCTGCAAAGGGGGGGGGGGAGCCATGGTAGAAAGGGTTATGAATAAATATAGCCTGCTTTCTGGTTAATTATCCTCCCGAGTATGCTCAGTCATGGCTGCACTTTGTAACTAGGCATCAGCAGTCCATTTTGGAGAGCAGTTTGTACTTGTGTCTGATGCCAGCCTCCCACACTGCCCATGCATACCAGCTGAGGGGCTCCAGGCCCTTGGACCTTCTGCCAACTCCCTCATTTATTTATTTAGTTTTTAAAGTGTTTTATTTATTTAGTGTGTGTGTGTGTGTGTGTGTGTGATTCTCCAGGAGCCATTCACCTTGTTTATTGAGACAGGGTCTCTCACTGGCTTGAGACTAGCCAAATAGTCTAGTGTGGCTGCCCAGTGAGCCCATGGAACCTTCTGTCTCTGCTTACCCCCAATGCTGGGATTAGAGAGGCATACCATTATGGCCAGCTTTTTTTAAAAAAAATCTGAGTTCACCTACCAAGCCAATCTTTTATGTATGTGCTGGGGATTGAACTCAGGTCCTCAGGCTTGTTTGGCAAGCACTTCACTGACTGAGCCATCTTTCCAGTCCCCATTTGTCCCCATTTAGGTTGCTGGGGCTGCCAGAGACAGACCTGGAACCCTAGTGACTCCAGTAACGTGTGGAGTTACTAGAGCAGGGCTGGCACTGTGGTGACAGGAAGAAGCTTGGATTTCATTTAGAAGTCACAGGAGGACTTCAGGCAGGCTGCAGAGGTGCTCTGACTTACACAACCCTGTGCATCAAGCATCGAAGTAGAAATGCCCAGCTGTGTTAATAGGACACCCTGGTGGCAGTTTCCTAGGCAGGTTAATCCCTTGGTATCAGGGAATCACGGTCCCCCGGGCATACTCAGTGTGCCACCTCAGTCCCCTGTGGACTCCTCGCATTCATAGCACACACCTGTACTCCATGGTTTGAGCTGGTAGAGAGGATGTCTGAGCCTACAGAACAAAGAAACCCTTTTCCAAAGCCCTCACTGTTGTCCCCTCTAACTACTCAGTCACATTTGCATTATGCCCTCGTCCTTAGAGCTACTGAGGCAAGAACCAGGCTGGCGTGGGGAGCCCGTCATGAGGAGGCTCTGTCAGGAAGAAGGGGCAATGCTCATTGTTTATGTGGAGGGGACAGCAAGCTGACAGGAGGCTGGTGTTGTGGTGCCAAGGGCTTTGGCAAGACCGTGAGCGATTGCAAAGCAGACTATCTGGGTCATCTGCTGGAGGCAGATTGACTGAATGATGATAGATGCGAGGGGACTGATAGAAAGAGAAGATGTGAAGCTGATTACCGAGCTCAGGGCTGAAATTCTGGCCAGGTTGCTGGCTCTGTTTGTTGAATGACTGAGAGAGGCTACAGAAGGTGGAATAGAGAACGGCTTTCAGCTGCGGTAGGTGGACGTGGATGGCGATTGTGACCTCAGCCTAGGGTTCAGGAGGGATAGGTGGTCTAGGCTAGGAAGCAACCTTGCAATGCACCCATGCTCCAGTGATATTTAAAATGGGATCCCTGGGAGAATATGAAGAAAATCAAGGGGCTGGAGGCTTGAGGATGGGTACTCACCAGTATACCTCAGGCTAGCCTCGAACTCTTAATCCTTCCAATCTGAAGAGGCCTGTGTCTCTACGCCCAGTCCCTGGGGCTTTACAAAAGAACAGAAGGTGGGTGTGACTTGATGTTGGGAAGTGGAATGGAGGGTGGGGATAAGAGGCAGGGCCCTTCAGTCTCTATCTGTGGTTCTCCACTAACTCTAGTCCCCAGAAGATTTCTGGTGCTGCCTGGTAACAGTTTTGGTTTCAATGGCGGTGGTGAGGGGAGAAGACAATTTCCTGTTGGCCTCTGCAGAATGAAGGCCAGGGATTCTGCCAAGCATTACAAGGCACAGGAGAGACCCTACAACAAGGTTCTCTGGTTCTGATACCAGCAGTGGCACTGTTTGGGAACCACGGCATACTCCAATGTCATGACGTAAGTACACATGTTTTCTTTGTTTGCTAGAAGTGGCTTTCCTTCTCTAGGCAGGGGCATTTGTACCCTTGAGCTACCCAGTCTGCTTGAGCCACTTGCTGCCCCTGGTGGGGTATGGATCCCTGTACAGGCAGCTGACTGGGGGAGAGAGACCTCCTGAGAGTGACTGTCACCCCCTTTAGAGATGCCACAGAGCCTTTGCTGAAACTTTTTCTCGGAGAGACAAAAGCCATGTCAGCAAAGTTGTTAACAAGGGCTGGGACCTGAGAGGTTTCTTCTCCTGTATGGGTGTGTCTCTGTCTCTCTGTCTCTGTCTCTCTCTCTCCCCCAGTCTCTTTCATTTATCTTTGAGAAAGAAACCCCTGTGATGCACATTTTGTCCAAGGACAAGTCTCGGTAAGAAAAATGCCTCCGGATCGCTCTCCCAAGACCCCTCCACCATCTGTCAGTTTGGAAATCTCCACATCTTGACCCATGGCAAATTACTTCTTGGCAGCAGTGCTATGTGGTGTCTGCCTTAGCTTGTGCCCACACAGGGCCTTTGGCCAACTGAGCGAACGGACCATTTGAGAAAAGGAGGGTTGAGCCCCCCCCCCCCATCCCACCTACCTCTCCTTATCCTCACAGCTATCATCAACCCATCCTGTGCCCCTGCAAATCTACCCTTTTCTCTCTGTCCCCTCCGTAGTGGCTCCCTGGCAGGACCTTATCTCTCTAGAAGATGGCAGTGTTTTGCCCCAAGTCTCTCGTGGGAAATCTGCCCTCCCCTGCCTGGCATTCAAGCTCCACTAACACCTCATCTCCCACTGCTCCTGCTTATATGGAGCCAAAGTGAACTCTTGGCTTTTCTCCAGATGCATCCTGGGCCTTCCCATGCTCACTGACCATATTGGCACCAGTGAGCCCAGCCATTTACAAATATTCCTGGTACATCTCTGCTCAAACCAGGGAAGCTGGCAGAAGGCCAATGTGGACATTCTAGGCCTTAGCTTCATCTCTGCCCTGCCCTTGCCCTACCTTGCTCCAGAGGGGGAAGCCCTTACGGCACTTGGCCTGGATTCTACGGTGAACCATGGGCAGGGTGAGCCCTTCCCTGAATCCTACAAAATCAGAAAAATTCCAGCCATCACATAAGTAAGAGTAAAACCATAGTTTCAAACATTATTTGGCAGCTTTACTTTAGAGATGTGCCTGCAATCCATCACATGCAAGGGAGGGGTGGTGTACACATCCAGGACTCGTGTGCACTGAACCTGTGTGCAGCTCCTTTGAACCTGTTTTCAGGACTTACAGGCCCACAGGAGTGGCCTGACATGTGGGCTGCTCATAACCCTGCATGGCTGGCCATCCTGGTCTGATGTCCCCATGCTGGGTGGCTGTTCCCCATGTCAGGGACTGGACACAAAGCTGCAGAGAACAACAGTGATAGAATCCACACCCCAGTGGGATTTGAGACTCGTTAGCTTGGAACTGAGTGCCATCACCAGTATCCCTGGCGGAACTCACCCTTCCTAGCAGTAGAGGATCAGTTACTTAGGTCCTTTGCATTTTATGGGAAGCTGTGGTATGGCTTGCCTTTGTTGGTAGACAGGAGAGCACTCTTCTGCAGCCCAGGGATGGAGCACTCTCCTGCAGCCCAGGGATGCTGCAGAGGTTCTTAGGGCAGCTGAAGCTGAAGTCAGCATGCTAACAAAGGGCTTCCATGACAGTAAGGCAGCATATCCTGGACGGAAATCTATGTTGGGAATCTACAGAGGTTTCCATGCTGAGCCTAGGCTTGCCGCCGCTGCCGCCACTTCCTCCTCCTCCTCTTTTTTTTTTTTTGGTACACTATCAAGACAGGTTCAAAGGAGCTCAGCATTTTGGGTAGTTAGCCTCTAGATTCCATGGAGTGACTCTATGGCTGTTTATAAACCTCCATCTCACGTATATGCCCTGAAGATGCACTACCACCTGCCCCATACTGCGTAGCATCCTGCCCTACTCCTAGAGACTCCAGTTCCACCCTTCCCTGCCTGCAAGCGCCATGCTCCACCTGGCTGCCTGGGGAGGCAAGATACTCTGCACGGTTCTTCTTGCCCACCCGAAGCCCATCTGGGCAAAGAGGCCCCATGTCTGACTCTGCTTCCTCCCCACCAGGAAGGAAAGGATCACAGGATCTGCGGAGGAAGCTCAGTTGAAGACAGAGAGGGGCTACTTCCTGGCTCCTTCCACATGTCCACTGGGTCCTGGTCTGCTGAGGACTGGGGGTGAGGGTAGGGGTGGGGAATGACTCCAGGAGACTTCCATCTGTATGTTGTAATCCCAGCTCAGTGGTCGCTAAAGCACTGGATGTCACTGGTGGTGACTGGCTCCAGTGGCCCTCAGTGCCATTGTGATGGTTTGTATATCCTTGGACCAGGGAGTGGCACCATCTGAAGGTGTGGCCTTGTTGGAATAGGTGTGACCTGGTTGGAATGGGTGTGTCACTGTGGGTGTGGGTATAAGATCCTCACCCTAGTTGCCTGGAAGTCAGTCTTCCACTAGCAGCCTTTGGATGAAGACATAGAACTCTCAGCTCCTCCTGTGCCATGCCTGCCTGGATACTGCCATGCTCCCACCTTGATGATAATGGACTGAACCTCTGAACCTGTAAGCCAGCCCCAATTAAATGTTGTTTTTTTTATAAGACTTGCCTTGGTCATAGTGTCTGTTCACAGCAATAAAACCCTAACTAAGACAGAAGTTGGTACCAGAAGTGGGGTATTGCTGTGATAGGCCTGACCATGCTTTTATTTGAAAGAATGTGGATTTTGGGACTTTGGATTTGGAAAGCAGTGGAATGCTTTAAATGGGGCTTAATGGGTCATCCTAGTAGGAATATGGAAGACTTTGTTGCTGGGAGTAATTTGAACTGTGTTGACCTGGCCCAAGAGATTTCAAAGGAGAAGAATTTCAGAATGTGGCATAAAGACTGGTTTTGTGGTATTTTGGTGAAGAATGTGGCTACTTTTTGCCCTTGTCTGAAAAGTTTGCCTGAGGCTAAGGTGAAGAGACTTGGATTAATTGCATTGACAAAAGAAGTTTCAAAAAAGCCCAGCAGAGACTTTGTTCTCTGGTTAAGTCTTATGAAGAGAAGTTTGAACAAGCATAGCAAGCTTAGAAAGGAAAAAATAAAGTATATGGTTTGAGTATTAAAGGAGTACCAGGAAGTGAAATGGAACAAATTCCTGTGTTCTAGGAGATAACAGATTAAGGGAGTGGGACCTTGGGGCAAGATCCTACCTAAATTAAATCCAGGCATGGTAGTACACACCTTTAATCTCAGGAGACAGGCATGCTGATCTCTGCATTCAAGGTCAATCTACAGAGCACGAACCAGGATAGCCAAGCTTAGGCAGTGAAGGATTTAGAAAACATAAAGCTAGTGATAATGTAATAGTACAAGGGGATCATATTCTAGTTCCTGTAAGCAGCAGAACTCGGCAGCTTCAGCCACGTGGCTCTGGCTCTAGAGTTAAGAATGGAAGGAACTACTGGGAAAATTGATGCTGGTTAGCTGGAGCTAAGGAATTAGCAGTGATTAAGAAGAGACCAGCATCACTGAGGTGAAATCTTCTGGAAATTGTTTGCTGGGAGCACAAAGAAGCTGTGTTTCAGAGATAACCAAGGTTTTACCTCATGCTGCGGCTGGACTTGGTAATGTGTAAGAGTCACTCAGGTGGTACTGCTTGCGAAGGAATGAAGGGATAATGGAGAGAAGCTGAGGCTTAGCACTGTGAGAGTCCAGGGAAGGCCATTGGAGAAGGTGAAGCCTCAGCTGTAGTTGATGGCTTAGGACTGAAGGGGTCATGCAAAGGATTTGAGGCTTGGAACCCTGAAGAGAGCATATGAGAGGCTATTGGTGAAGCCTAGTTGGTGTGGAATACCCCAGTGTATTGGAGATGTCAGTACCATGGAGTGATCACCAAGAACAGCAGCCGTAGAGGAGTGGATCAACCTGAGCTTAGAGTGCTACAGAGGGCAGAGCTGGAAAAGTGATGCCAGCTCTTAGGAGGAGTCCAAAAGATCAAGTGGAATCCCAGACACTGAAACAAGAAGCTGTAACATTGAAATTGCCTTGGAGACTCAAAGGTTTATGCCAGAGCCATGGGACATATGCTGAGGAAAGCTGCTAACAGGGAGTGGAACCAGCCTAGGAGAAAGCAGTTTGTTGCAGTCAACAAAGATGATAAAGGAGTGGAGATCTGAAGACCACTTTGACATCAGCCATGGAGATGCAGAGTTTGGAGTTTGCACAGCTGGTTTCCTGCCTTGCTCTGGAGATTACAGTTAATTAAGTTGGATGAATCTCAGAAGAGACCTTGAACTTTGGACTTTTAACATTGTTGTGACTGCTATAGACTATGAGGACTTTGAAAGTTGGACTAAATGCATTTTGCATTATGCTATGTTTAAGTGTGGCCCCCATAGACTTATGTGTTTGAACAAGTCTGTGGGGACCAGGGAGTGGAATGTGATGGTTTGTATATCCTTGGACCAGGGAGTGGCACCATCTGAAGGTGTGGCCTTGTTGGAATAGGTGTGACCTGGTTGGAATGGGTGTGTCACTGTGGGTGTGGGTATAAGATCCTCACCCTAGTTGCCTGGAAGTCAGTCTTCCACTAGCAGCCTTTGGATGAAGACATAGAACTCTCAGCTCCTCCTGTGCCATGCCTGCCTGGATACTGCCATGCTCCCACCTTGATGATAATGGACTGAACCTCTGAACCTGTAAGCCAGCCCCAATTAAATGTTGTTTTTTTTTATAAGACTTGCCTTGGTCATAGTGTCTGTTCACAGCAATAAAACCCTAACTAAGACAGCCATCAATGGAGCAGAGTTAATATATTCACACTCCTCGGTTTTAGAAGCAATCACATGTCTTCCAAATGAGTGTCTGCTGGGGCCAGGCCCTGGGCAGCCTGGGAGTCTTCAGCAGTGGATTCCTAGTGTCTTTGCCTTGCCTTTTGGACTCTGGTGCTGTGTGCCCAGAGTCTACACCCTACATGGCTTATCTCATCTCTCACTTTGTCTTCACCAGCCAAGTTTCCTCTCCCAGGGCCAGCTGCACTGTCCTTCCTGGTTCCCAGAGTCTCCTGTGCTGTGGTCCCCAGGCCTGCCCACCCCCTTCCTCCTACCTCTTCGGACCATCATCCCTTGCACTTGCGCAGCTGCAGGCCACAGCTACTCTGAAGGCCTCCCACCTCCGAGTCCTGGAAGGTCACCTTCACACCAGGGTGTGAACTGGTGCCAGTCTCACTTCCTGTCTCAGTGCTGCTTTGTTCTTCCTGCATCTTCCTGGGCTGCCTGTCAAACATACTTGTCTCTTGGGTCAGGACCATGGCTTTACTAAGTGCTCCTGGGCCTGGCTTCAGGTGGGTGAGACCCACAGGAGGTGTACTTATTGAAAAGGGAGCACTGGGTGGGATGTGAAGGAGTAAAGGGTAGAGGTAGGGACAGGGTTCAGCAGGGTTCAGCATCACAGGAACTGCCTCTGCTTGGCTTCCTATTGCTTCTCAGCACCTCCCATGGAGCCTAGCACTCTGCTAGATCTCAAAAACTGGGAGCTGTATCAAAGGAAAATAACTTGGTAAGAGAAAGAGGGGGGAAGGAGGAGGGGGGAGGGAAAGAAAGACACTTTTGCAGAGTCAGGAGGGCAGGACCTTGGGATGTTGGACCTACATAGTGAAAGGGAATGGGTGTGCGAGTCAGGACAATGTGGTTCACTGGGTCTCTGTGTACAGTCCCTGACAGGAGAACCCTATTAACCCAGTCCTTGGGTTAACCCTGTAGGTGCAAGACATGCTCACAGCCACACAACGAGAATTGACAAGGCTGCAGCTGAGTGTGGGTGATCTGCCCAAGCAGATCACTCCTCAGGGTGGGGCACACACCGTGTGGTGGTGTTCTGCTGTGGCCAGTGGTTGGGACGTCACCTTTCCTTTGTAGGAATGGGCACATTGAAATGACTCTATAGGACATATATCCCTGAAGCCTGGCAGCAACCTTACCAATCCTGTTCATGTTCTCCCTGGCTCCAGGCTCACAATGGGGCATCTGCCCTCATTAAAGAGGAGTATATAAGCCAGGCGTGGTGGCTCACGCCTTTAATCCCAGCACTCGGGAGGCAGAGGCAGGCGGATTTCTGAGTTCGAGGCCAGCCTGGTCTACAAAGTGAGTGTCAGGACAGCCAGGGCTACACAGAGAAACCCTGTCTCAGAAGAAAAAAGAAAAAAGAAAAAAAAAAGAGGAGTATATAATGTGATCATCCTGCATAGTGACCCCAGAGCTACCAAGCTCAAGGGTTCCACTACCTATCACCACAGAACTTCTATTAGTCTCTAACTAAGTACTGTGAGTCCTCCCAATACTGGTTGGCTGTTGCTGATCTTGCAAAAGTCAGAGCCTCTGTATGCCAACACAGGGTCCCTAGTGCACAAAGTACACACCCTACCTGGATCCTGACATTGGGAGATAAAAGTGATTTCTCCTTGCTTATGTGGTTCTGCAGATTAGCCAGGGAGACATGGGCAGAGAGGGGCTCCAGACATCACTGCAAACCTAATGAACTCCCACAAGTGGGACAGACACCAGTAACGTGGACCCATTGAAATGGTGAGGCTCAGAAGGCTACCTACCCACAGTCTCCTAGCTGAACCACAGCCAAGGGTGAGTGTCTGGAGGGCCAGGGGCCTGATCTCCCTCTGCTACTGCTGACTGAGAAGTAAGGGAGGGTCGAGAGTCAGGCTGATCAAGGTTTTCTCAAAGTCTCTGATGAAAGGAACATAGGTTGGTATCCTTGCCCAGGGACAGACTTGTCAAGGTCTGGTCTAGGGCTGGAGCTTTGGGTAGAGGAGGAGCTGTCTTTATCCCAGGTATGCCTTCTCATCTATCCTATGGTCCTTGTGAGTCAGTTCTGGAAGGTACCTCATGGCTACAGACAGACACACAGCCTTCAGCTTTCAAAGGCTGATGCTGGGCCTGTCCTGAGATGACCCCACCCTGAGGCTGTATCAGCTCTCTCCAGACTCCCCTCCGTGCCTCTCTCCCCCCACCTTTGTTACTCCCCTCTTCTTCCCCCAGGACTAGTAAAGAAAGTCTCTGCCTTTCCTCTGCCTTACTCTTGTTCCTCTTGGCAGGAAAGGCGACTCTGAGAAATGACACCTCAGGGACTCTGGGCAGAGACATGGAACGCTATGGGGACCTCACCTGCCAGGCTGGCAGCCAGATGTTCACCAGTGTGACCTGTGGGGACCTCCTTGCTCTCTGGTTTCAATGGGAGGAGTCAGAAAGTCATGATCTCCCCAGAGAATAGGGATAACCAGTGAGGATTAAGGGACAAAGGCCAAGTCCCAGGCCAGTCTCTCCCGGAGCAGGGTAGCAGAGACTCAGCTGCTATTGCTATACCAGTCTGAGTCAGAGTGGTTCTCCTGACCTACAAGGGACATGGCCAGCTCCTAGATTACCCTAACCTCTGTCTACTGAGCAAGCAGAGAACGGGAGTAGACTGTGTCCTTTTGGTCTCTGTGCTAGGGGCTTCCTCCACCTGGATTCTTTGGTGACACAGCCCTAAGGGACATGATGGCCAGGGGTTGAGAAGATAAGAGGACAGAAAAGCATGAGATGAGGAGGTCTTTTAAAAGCTGATGGCCCATGTAAGCAAGCATGGCTGTGGGCATGGCAGGTGTTCAGCATTCTATATTAGGTCATAGAATATTAGGGTTGAGGGTTGAAGCCTTGCTGATAGTTTTCAAAGCTACTTATGTTTGTATTATCAATAACACAAAATACCCGAAGAGCTCATCAAAAGACCTCCCCCACCCCCACCCCTTGGCCTGCACTGTGTTTATCTCAGGAATAGGTGGGCCCTGTTCTTTGTGTGTTCTTCCAACTCCAAAGCCCCCGTGCTCTTGGAAAGCTGGCCAGGACCAGGGATGGCGTGGCTGAGAAGTCGAATGCTTTATATGTAGTGTAGGTGAGCCAGGCCAGGCCTTTCCCCCCACTGGCCACCACAGGGATGGTGGGTGGTGGCCGTCAGGGGTGTGGCTCCAGCACCTGAATGGAGCAGGGCCTACCTTATATCAGGGGTTCTGATGCATATATATATAGTTCTTGCATGGCATCTAAGGACTGGTGCTATGATGCTGCTCCACATGACATGGCTACTCAGGTGGTATGGGACACTTGGCTGTCACTGGAGTTTCCCAGTAGCCATCCCTGCAGACTGAACACCATCTCCTTTCTGATGTTGTACTCTTTGGATGATCTTTTGGATAGCATACATAGTATTGATGGTTGGAGTTTATGGAGTTGGAAGAGCACAGATGTTTGGGTGACATTGGCCCCTTCCATGTAACCTCTTATATTCTAGGCAGTGTTTTGTACCCGGGATGCAGGGCTGGCAGGTGGATAACCCCCTGCCCCCCAGTCTAACTGGCCATGTTGAGGCGTCTGAACCACACCCAGGCTGGGCAGCACAAGAGAAGGGTAGGGATGACAGGCTGTGTGTACAGCCACCAAGGGAGGGATCTGCTTTTCCTGGGGCCAGCCCTCTAACTGAAAGCGAGCATGTTTGCATTTTGAAAGCTCAAACCAGTGGATGAAAGTTAAAAATTCTGCATTGATTCCCAAGAAAGCCAACAGGAGAGCAGCCCAACAGTACCAGAGACACAAGAGGGCAGTCCAGTGGGCAGAACAACACTGACAAAGCCATTGGCCTTCCGGAGCACCCAATGCCACAGATGGAGCTGGGCTCCTCCTCTTCCAGACTGCTTCGGCTGTGGCCTCAGCTCCAAGGCCACAGGGTTTGAGCTTCAAACAGAGAGGTGGGCAAGGTGGTGCCTGCCCACACTAAGTGGTAGACAACTGGATGCCAACTCCTAAAGTGCCTATCCTATGCCTTCCTGGGTTGTTTGAGAGGCTGGGTAGATGCACATAGAGATCCTGGAGACAGAAGACCCTGGGGAGTACTGAGGCCTATGTGGTTTAGATGGGAGCTTTTGGAGACCCTGCTCCTTTGTCTGTGCAGCCCAGCTTCTTCCAGGGCAAATCCAAATGTGGGCCTCAGCTCCGTTCCTGCTCGTCCTGAGACGGGGAGGAGGGACTGGACTGCAGGGCAGTTTCCTAGCATTGGAAACCACAAGAAGAGGCAGTGGCTTGTAAGTCCCAACGAACCCCATCTGTCTTCCCAGCAATGGGAGTCTAAGTGTGCTCAGCCCGCTCAGCTCTTAAACTGTAGGGATTGAACACAGGTCTTCATGCTTGAATGACAAGCAGTTCACCAACTGAGCCATCTGCCCTGCCTATCTTTCAATGCGAATAAAATCAGCACATTTTACTATGAAACAATCGATTTTAGGTCAGAAAGAAAATAAAGGAAAAAGAGAGGAGAGAGGAGAGAGAAAGAGAGAGAGAGAGAGAGAGAGAGAGAGAGAGAGAGAGAGAGAAGAGACAAGACGAGGAGAGAGAGAGGAGAGGGAGGAGAGAGAGGAGAGAGAGAGAAGAAAGGAGAGAGAGGAGAGAGAGGGGGAAGAGGGGAGAGAGGGGAGAGAGAGGGGAGAGGGGGGAGAGAGGGGGGAGAGAGGAGAGAGAGATTGAGTGTCTTTTCAGGGTCTTTTGGAGATCTCCAAGGGGGCAGAACAGAAGTACTCTTCAAGGTCGTGTTCATCTGGGTCCTGCTTGAGGCTTGGCTTCAACCCCTTTGCCCTGTTGGATCTGTTCAGCCCCTCTCTCTGCCTTCGAGGTCTAGAAAATTCCACAAGGCATGCAGTGGGTCCTCTTTAATCTTTCTATGTTGCTGGCTGCAGGCCTGCCTGCATTTTGGATTTTTATGAATATTGGTTTGCTGAACACTGTGCTTGTGAAGCCTGCAGAGAGAGAAGGCTGGGATGGAGTGGAACCCAACACTACCTACCAACTTCAGGGTAGAAACCCTTTGTGCTCACAAGCCTGGCTCTTCCTGTGCGGTTTCCTCTGCAGGTCTTTAATTCAAGTCAGCCTTCTCTGGTACTTCCTAACTCAGGGAAAACCCTGTGAGCCTCCTCTGGCCCTTCCTGCGGGGCTCTGCCTCATTAGCTCCATAATCCAACACAACGATGGAGAAGAAGAGTCAAGCCACTCTGCGAGTGATTTAACAGAACGCTTTTATGACTATTGAAAATGAACACTGACCCCAGGTAAGAGGCGCTAAACAGGGTCTTTAAAGGCCCACCATCCATTTCCCTTGGATGGACTCTCCTCCGTAAATCACCGTGTTGTCAGTTTTACGATGCTGCTCTAGCTATTGAGGCTAGGGAACTGTGAAATGTCATATATATATGAAATAAAATTAAGTTGCAGGGAGCGTGCATTAGCATTTCAAAAGTCTTCTGTTGTATGGTGTTCCAGTCCTCTCTGTCAAGGGCCACCAGGATCCCATCCTCCCCGTAAAGAGACTGCACACGATGCATTAATGTTCGTTCCTGAGCTGGCCTGGTGGTGAAGGGCATAGTAATGATAATGGCAAAGTATATACTGGAATAACTTGATAGGACAATGAAATGGTCTCTTCCTCTGATAACAAAGCTGGGATCACCCTCTCCCGCTGGCCCAGGACAGCGACTTTCAGAGTTTTAACAAATGGTTTTTAGGCTATTTGTCCTGGAGACAAGAGAGCAATGAAATCTGCTGAAGTAAGAGGGTGTTTCAGGTGACAAGGTCAGGACAGGAACCATTGAGGTGTGGCCATTCCCACCCTAGCTTCTCCATCTGGTAGACTGCAAGCCCCTCCATGCTCACTGCCAATGCCCAGAACCAGTTAATTGCTGGGTACTGGGCTGATTATATTATGGTCTGAATTTTAGATGTTTCCCATAGGGCCACGTGTTCTCCAGCAGTTGGCCCTGTTGGGAGGTAGAAGAGCACAGGGGGTGGAGTCTAGCGGAAGAGAGTCAGATCATTGGGGGTATGCCCTTGAAGGGGATCCTGAGGCCCCCGCATCTTCTTTTCTTGCGTTGTTCTGCAGCCTCTGTGAGGTACACCAGTTTCTTCTGCTACTTGTTCCCATGGTAACACACAGTGCCTCAACAGGCCTAAAGTGAGGGAGCCAAGAGACCATGAGTTGAAACCTCTAATACTATGAGCCAAACTAAGCCCTTTTCCATGTAAATTAATTTCTCTCATCTCTATATTATATATTCACACATATAATATACACACATATACATACTAATATATAATATACATATATATTATAGCAGCAGAAAACTGACTAACACTAACACTGTAGGTATGACTTAACTCAATCTGAAGAGGGTGGGTTTCATATAATGGGCTGGGTCTTCGTGACAGGAAGCTTCTGGAAGCCACAATGCCCTTCCTCAGAGCTCAGACCCTTGGCCCTCTGAGGGGAGCTTCCCTGATCATTTAGAATTCCAATAAAGCTGCTTTATGCATGTGGCCAGTGGTGGGGCTGTGGTAGATGTACAATGGACGGAGACTGTGAAGGCTGATGCCCTGCCAACACCTGCTGACCTTCAGAACATTCTTGGTTTCCAGGGTAACTGTGGGAATGCAATTCCTTCCTTGGGCTCTGAGCTTGCCAGGTTGGGGGAGAAGAATCTAGTGGCCCTAGGAGGTACTTACAAGTCATAGTGGCCCCCGCCCACCTTCCCCCAACCCTTAGACAAAGGCAGCTTCATTTCTGTGACTTATCAGAAAGCTGGCCTCTTCTTCAGGAGCCTCAGACTTACTCAATCTCCTCTGTGTATTAAAGGCGCTTTCCAAGATCTATTCTCACTCAAGGAGAATTTTTACAGCTTTGTTTTAGGAAGCTCCAGACCCTTAGCCTGGGAAGGCATCCTGGTGGGGAGTCGTGGGGCATCACAGGGTGTAGAAGATAGCAGATCTGCCCTGAACTTCCTGCCAGGCACGCCTGGGGAAATATATTCAGCATCAAGTCTAGCCAATGAGAGTCTGCTCTGAATTGAATTTTAACCTTAATGAGGTACAAAGTCCCTTCTGTTCTCTGTAATGGAGACCTTGAGAGGTTTTATCAGAGAGCAAAACACAACTTCTCAGTGTTTTCATGTTTCCCTAATAACAGCCCGAATCATAACCTGAATTTTTATGCAACTAATTATGGCTATGAACGGGGCATGAAAGATTTATATGATCAGAAAAGAAACGACCTGTGTTTTCTCTGGGCAGGTGGAGGATGAGCTGTGTAAGGAAGGTAATTAATTTTCTAGGTCATACAGAAGGTACCTTCCTGGTGCTGGTTAGTGTGGTGGTCAATGGCAGAGGATGGGACACAGAAGACGCCTTTCTGGACACCGCCGTCCACAGCTGCTTTTCCCATATGACACTCACCTCCACTTTCCTAAGATCAACTTGGTAGATTAAACACTTGGGCTATGGGGCACAAGAGGCATCTTAAAAACAACCAGGAGGAGGAAAGGGGGCCTACCAAAAATTATAATTCCTGTGATCCTCTTTCTCTATTTTCCTCTCTTTCTCTATTTCTATTTATGTGTATATATGTGTCTATGTATGAGTATAGCCTGTGTATGGGTACCCGTGCACCTCAGAAGAAAGCATCAGACCTCCTAGGGTTGGAGTTACAAGCAATTGTGAACCACCTGTCTTGGGTGCTGGGAACCAAGCAAACTTGGGTTCTCTGGAACCCATGTGTGTGTGCGCGAGAGCGCGTGTGTGTTGTGTATGTATGTGTTCGTGCACATCAGTGGTTGTACAGGTGGGCGTGTCTCTCTGCAGTCTAGAGGTTCATGTGGCTGTGTTCCTTGATAGATCACCAGCTTATTGTCTGTGACAGGGCCTGGCTCTCACTGAAGCTGGAACTTATTGATTGAGTTATGCTGGTGGACCAGTGAGCTCTGGGGATGTGCCCATCACTGCCTTCCCCCGCCCTGGGGTTACAGATGTGGACCTCTGTGCCAGGCTCATTCATGGGTACTGGGGATCCAAACTCAGGGTCTCAGATTTGGACAGTAGGTACTTCAATGACTAGGTTTTATTCCTTTTCTTTTCTGAGTCAGATTCTTATCATATAGCCCACGTTGGCTGGGAATTTATTCTTTTGTAGCCAACCTCCGTGTTGGGATTGCAGGTGTGTGTAATTTGAATTTCTGCCCCTTCAAGTTTCAGTTAAACTAACAAGTGTTGACAATTAGCACCCTGGCTGAACACACAGACACACCCACCTTCACACACACTGATACACACGAACACATGTGACCAGAACCACAGGAATGAGTGTTTGACCAGAGGCCATGATTGACACCACTCCCAGTCGAAAGGACTTCAGCTCTTTTGCCTCTGGGAGATGCCGCTTGACTCTGAGTGGCAGTAAAGAGGATTTGATGGAGAGCCACACAGAGGGAGAGAGAAGCCTTGAGTGTATGGGGCTGCAGTGAGCGCTTAGCTACACAACTGTTTGCTGAGGCCCACAACTGATTAATGTACACAGACTCACTCATTTCCTCGGTGTTATGTTTAATCATTTAATTTTGCAAGAGTTTTCAGATCTTTTAATCATCCTAATATTCTTCTTATTGCAACATATTACTGAGCTGTTAGTTCAATTCAATTAAAAAGTGTCATCCGGAAGTAATTTATTCTATGGGTGCCGTTAAGTGGGTACCCCAGATAGGCCTGCAGGGTGGAGGAATAATAACTCTTGTGTTTTTATGAGTCTGTAAACCAGCATGCTGCGTTAGCACTGAAGGAGCTGCACTCCAAGTGGCAAATGTCTGCCCACGTCTGTGTGACAGCAGGTCTGGGATTGTGTCTCTGGATTTTGTAGCTCGATCCAGAAGAGAACAGAGAAACTCTGACCATCTGTTGTCACTTGTGCCTAGGTGCTCCTGGAAAGCCATGCTGCCTTTCCGTCCTACTGATATTTGTCACAGTACAGCCTTGACATCCCTCCTTTGAGGGCTTCTTGCCAGGATTCTCGGTCCCCACCTCCTTCTACTGCAGGGGTTGGCAGAGGAGGCCACCCAGAGCCACAGTTCAGGAGCAGAGGGGCCCACACCATGGTAGGATATAGTTTATCTATATTCTGGTCATGATTCTATCTGGTTGACTCTTTAAAATTTGATACAGGGCCCCATGTAGCCAGACTGACCTTGAATGGAGGAAGATGACCTTGAACTCCTGACCCTCTTTGCCTGTGGAGTTCTGGGATTACAGGCACCCACCACCGAGTGCCTGACTAGAGATTAAAGCCAGCCTTTGTGCATGTTAGGCAAGTAATCTACCAACTGAGTTATCCCCTCAACTTCAGCCTAGTTGACCTGCGAGGCATCTCCTCTGTCTTCTTCAGACATAGTACTGTCCCTGGAAATATATAACTCATGTCATATACTTATGTCTAATTTCCATTTCCCATCAGCTACATGAAACAGAAAAACAAAATCAGTGGTGCTCATTCCAATAATCTACTGTAACTTAATTGATCGAAATGTCGTCATTTTGACACGTCATCAGCATAAAATCTAATGAACCAAGTACACTTTACACTTACTGCATGCCTCAATTCAGCCTGGCTGCATTGCACACACAGCTACTGAGGATATGTGAGGTTTGGGATAACATTATCTCTAGAATCCAATTGCCACATTGCAGGTACCCACTGGGATCATAGGGTCTTGTGGCTGATGCAGCTGGGCTATCTTGCATGGGCCTGTGGGACCCTCTGATAGAGGGACCATCTTGGGCTCAGGGCCCTCTGTTACATTTGTCTGCAGAAGCTGGTTGTCCTGTCCTTGGAAGTCATCTCACAGAGGGTTAAAACAGTGGATGCTGGCCACATATGGCCTCTGGGGTTTATCATGCCCTAAGATTGCAGAAATCCAGAAGGCCCAGGAAGGAGTGGCAGACAGAAGGGTTGGCTCCAACAGTGCTGTCACAACATATCCTTGTCCACAGGCCTCGGCATAGCAAAGGAAAACTCGGGTTTTATGGTAAGGGAAAGGAGGATCCCAGCCCAGGGACTAAAAAAGGATGCTAGCTAGGCACAGGTCACACCCTCCTTTTATCCCTGGCCCAGGAAGGTCCCCTCTGAATCTCCACTAACCATGGAGACTAACCATGAGGCTGCTCATTGAGCCCAGGGAGGTCTCTAATCTACTGTGCCCCAAGAAGGAAGATGGACTCTCCCGGGACATCCAAGTCTTACACAGTGAGAGGATAGCACTCCATCCTTAGATGCCCAAGTGCTCACTTTTCTTTGGTAAGCCCCTGCCCATACCCAGCGGCCGTGGAGCTGATTGCAGACATCTGCTCAGGGCAGGTGGGGCTGCTACTTGACTCTGTTGACAGTGGCTGAGGGCAGTTTCCATTTCCTAGAATTTTGAGCACTTAATCCCTTGGGTCTGTGTCCTATCTGGGCCAGCATAGGAACCTTGGGAAGCCAGGGGCAAATAGAGTGACCTTGCAAAATCTTAATGCCACCCTTGCTCTTGGAGTATGCCTTGGTTATTAATATCCTCCTCTCAGAAAAAGGCCTATCTGTGCTGTTTTGTCAGAGAGCAGCAATAAAAGGGGGAAATTAAATTAGCAACTCCGTATGAGTTCCTAATCCACTAAGGTGTCTTCAACTCCATAACCTGTTAACTTAAACTCCAGCCATTGACTTAAGCAGTTTGGAGGAAATAGCAAGCAGTATTTCAAATGGCCCCGTTTTTTTGCACTAGTTCTGATAAAAGTGATTGAAGCCTGGGAGCTGGAGATGAGCCAATGTGCTGAGGTGGGCAAGGGTTCATGTGCTCAGGAGAATGACAGCCTTTCTTCTACTACAGCATCCATGCTTCACAGCACACACTCAACTCTAAGAATTACTCAACTCCAATTATACATACAAGGTGGCCTCTCCAACCCCCATCACACAATAGGAGATGGTACTACTGTCTAGGAGGAAAACATCCTAAGGAAACTGCACTTGGTAATAGGGGTACTAAGCATTCACAGAAACAGGACTGAGTGCCCACTGTGCTCTCAGATCTACCACCCGTAGGACCTCCGACATAAGTTCGTAGCTCAGTGTAGTATGAAGACAGAGGACCCTTTGTTAAAAATTGCTGAGAAGGGCTGTTTCAATGGCTCAGCAGTTAAGTGCACTGGATGCTCTTGCAGAGGACCAAGGTTTGGTTCCCTGCTTCTGCAAGACTGCTCACAATTCTCTGTCACTCCAGTTCAGGGCATCTAATGAAATGCTCCTTTCTGACCTCATGTATGGGCATTGCACATACATGATGTCTATATCTATATCATCTATATCTATACCTATATATTATATATACTCATATACATAAAATAATAAGAATTCTGAGATGTTGCCAGCAGAACGGGGTCCTTGTGTAGTGAGGTTGCTTTTCTGGCTTCCAGAGGGTCAAGTCCAGGAAGCTCTATGTGTATCAAAGGCTGAATTCTCACAAGTATCTTTAAAATTATTCATTTTCATATGTATGACGTTCTTAAGGGTATATGCCCTTGTATATGCCTATGTATGCAGGGACCCAAAGAGGCCAGAAGAGGTTGTTGGATCTCCTGGTACTGGAGTTAAAGGTGGCTTTAAGCCACCCACGTGGGTGCTGGGAACTGAACATAGGTCCTCTGCAAAAAAGCAACAAGTGCTCTTAACTGTGGAGCTTTTTCTCCATCCTGCCTCTGCTTTTAAGATAGAGTCTCATGTATTTTGAGATGGCTCAGATTCACTATGTAGACAAAGATGAAACTGAACTGATATCACCAAAGATGACATTGAATACCTGCATCCTCCTGGGGGTGCAGGTGTGCACCATGTCTAGTTTTATACGGCACTGGAAACTGAACCTTGGGCCTTGTGCATGCTAGGTGAACATGCTACCCCCAAGCCGCATCCCCAGTCCCACATAAGCTGTCTCCCTTATTCCTTTTCTCAAATGAGCAACTGAGGTGCAAAGAGGTTGGGACACTACGTGACAGGAGGTTTTGAGTGGAGTTGTGGTGGGAGACTGGGGTCATCCCCCAGTGCATAGTGGAGTTTCAGAGAAGATGGAGACCACAGCAGGCCGCCCTAGAGTCACGCTGTGAGCACTGATTTAGTTTCAGGAAAACAGTATCATTTGTTCCATTAAATTAATGTTGTTAATTTGAAGTTTATTGGTTTTGCAGTTTGTTTTTATTTCATTTATAAATTTGTTTGAGCTTTATGGTTATAAAAGAGTTCTATGCATAAGGGACATGTTCCCAGCTTTATGCTTGTACATATTTAACTAACAGTATACCAAACGTAATTTAAATCGACAGAGAAACATTTTCCTTAAAGTAGGGTAATCTCGTCCCAAGATGGGGCTTATAGGGTGCTCATAGTTCTGTATCAGTTTCTGGCTACCTGGGGGTCTTGGAGATGGAAAGAGGGTGGTTTGAGGAAGGAAAGGAAGTGAGGGGGAAGGACGAAGGTGAGGGAAGGGAAGAATTGAAAGGGAGGGAGGGAGCAAAGGGAGGAAGTGAAAACATGGAGTGGGGGGGAGGAAAGGGGGTAGGAGGGGTAGGAGGGACATGCAGACAGGAGGAAAGGCTGGGAATTGAATGTATCTGGAAGGCTTTTGCCCTTGGCTTTCTGCCTGGCTGTTGCGCTGTGTCCCTTTGCCTCAGCCCAGAAGCACTCAGTTGTGTGACCCACATTCCCAGACAGTGGCACTTGCCCAAAGTCAAGGGTGAGTCTGTAGGACTATAAGGCTGTGGCAGAAGGGGGTTGTGACGTCCTTCCAGGCTGTGTTGCTAGCTGACTTTGAGCAGAGGCTTTGGAGTCAAAAGACAGCCTCTGTACCCTCAGCCCTTCCAGTTAATTCTTTCCCTGGACAGGACAGGAGTGTGTTTAAAGTAACACGTGCCATTCTATGAACAACCCCTCCCGGCAATCTGATGCTGAGGCGTGTTTCCGGCAGGAATGCCCATCAAAGGCTTGTAGAAGAACTTGTACATTCTCGGAAACTTAAGAAAAAAAGTTTCCCCAAAGGGGAAACAATTCAGCTGTGTCAATCCTGGCATGTTGGTACAATGGACTATTATTGCTCGGGAGAAAGAAGGACGGGCTTCTGCTATAGATGGAGCTACAATAGGTGAAGCTGCAGACAGCTTTGGGCAAGCAGCCAGACACGGAAGGGTCACACTGTGTGATTCCATTGACACAAAGTTCTAAGGCGCACAAGTTACTGGCAGTGCTGGGCAGGAAATCATTATGTTGGGGAGGAAGAAAAGGTGTGGGGACCAGGAGGGGACACATGGGGTGGCATGAGCGAGGTGTCTAGGGTGCTGGTGAGATTACTTGACTGGGATATACCAGGGGTTAAATCCAGGGCCTTGTGCATGCTAGACAGGCTGTTGAGGAGGCACTCTTAAGACTGAAGCCTTGTTCAAAACAGCTATGGAGGATTCATAAGGGAAGTTAATTCTAAGGGGACACAAAGGCCATTAACAGCCATCTCAAGGTACACAGAAAGAAGTCTGTATGATATGGGATTTGTTACCTCAGATGGTCCCAGTGGTCTGAGCTGTGCCTCTCTCTGAATTTCCATGCCTGGACCAGGAGTCTTTACCATACACTGACTTTGCAGAGGGCAAGACAGACCTTGGGTCTTAAATTTTGAAGGGAATTGAAGAGACCTGGTTTTTCTGGCCTTATCTCCACTCTGGCTGCTGTTCTATGTCCCTTTACTTCAACTCAGATGCTCTCGGCTTTGTGACCTACACTTCCAAACAGAGACACTGGCCAAAGGCAATGATGAGCTTATAGCAATGTCCAGGTGTGTTAGGGCTGTGGAGGAGGGGACCTGACACTCCCAGGGACACTCTAGTATATTGGTGGTGACTGGCAGGTCTTGGATCAACCCACAATGCCACCAGGCTGATGCAAATAAGGCCTTGTGTATGCTAAGCAAAGAATCTCACCAAGCCACATACTTGGCTCTTTATTTTAAGGCAGAGTCTTGCTAAGTTGCCCAGGCTGGCCTTGAACTTACTACACTGTTCAGGTAGACTTTGATTGCAATCTTCCTGTTTTAGTCTCCCGTGTGGCTGGGATGAGCAGTTTGTGTCTGCACCCAGTGAATTGGGAGGGTTTAATGATGATACCTTTCCCAGAGCAGCCTACAGGGGCCACAGTGTGATTGCCTGCTTGCCCTAGAAGGTTGTCCTAGCTGAGGCCACATTTGGAGTCCCCTGGTGGCATCCCAGGAGAGGGTAGTCTGCCTTTGTTGGGTTCTGATAGGTCTGTAGGCCATTCCTACTTGGAAGACCCTGGGTCCTTCTCAGTACCTGGGCTTTGGACCTGTGACATGGGGGAAGTAAGGGTCCTTAAGGAACACAGCTGACCTTCTCTTCACACAGATGTGTGAACAGGAAGTCAGAGGGCAAGGGAGCTTGAGGTGAACAGACTCCTGGCAGCCTTGCTAGATCTGAAACTCAAGCCCTAGGCTCAGTTCCAGGAGGGGTGCCTAGTAGCATTCCCTAAGGACACAAGGCATCATGCTCCTTGGGAGGGGGGGCAGCCCCTCATCAGCCCTGCCAACAGTTGGTTCAGTGGAGCAGTAATTTGGGTGACACTGTGATATTCAGCTCAAGAAGAGCAGTGCTATTTTCTGTTTTTCTTTAGGCTTTTTTTTTTTTTTTTGACAGTGTCTCATGTAACCTGGGTGTCCCAGTTTTTTTTTTTTTTTTTTTTTCCTGTGATAAAACACTGGCTAAGAGCAACTTGGAGAAGGAAAGAGTTTATTTCACCTTATACTTTATAGTCTGTCACTGAGGGAAGGAACTGGAGCAGAAGCCGAGGAGGAACTCGGCTTGCTTCCTGGCTTGCTTCTTCCGGCTTGCTTACTGTTTCATATGAGCTTGGATCACTTGCTCAGGGGTGGCACCCCCCACGGTAGGAGAAGCCCTCCCATATTAATCATTGATCAAGAAAATGCCTTGCAGAGTTGCCTCCAGGCCAATCTGACGGAGGCATTTTCTCAGTCAAAGTTCTCTCTCCCTAGATGACCCTAGCTTGTGTTGAGGAAACTGACCTTATCTGAAACTTTGCTATGTAGCCAAAGATGACCTTGGACCCCTGATTCTCCTTTCTCTTCCTGTGTCATACCTGGTTATCAGTGCTGTTTTCCATGGACGACTTCCCTAGGGCTGATGTGCGTTCTCTGGATCTGGTACCATAGGCTGTACCTAGCACTTGAGCCCCTAGTGTTGAGAGATGGGCTGGACCCAGGCTGGCATCCTGCAATTCTAGGAAGGTCGGGGAAGCTCAGTGGACATGAAGGGAATCTGAAATGGTGACACGGTGAGCTATTGTGTAAAGGAGTAGTGGCCGGGAGGACATGGTTTTGGGTGGTCCAAGCAGGACACATGGCAGGTGACCTACATCAGCTTCCTGTCAATTAGCCTCCTTAGGGCCTATGGGGAATTGAATATCCCCCACCCCCTTTGTTTTATGGGGGGTCTTTTCGTGTCACCTTATTTGAACAAAGGATCTTTTCAAATATAGTCAGTTAAGGATTTGAAGACAGCTTATCTAGGGTTTAGGGTCAGCCCCGACTCTGATGTCGAGCGCCTCACAGGAAGAGGTGAGAATGAGGGAGCAAAGTAGACAGCCTTGGGAAGATGGAGGCAGAGCCTGAGGTTGTGTTACCATGTGCACAGGAACACCAGGAGCTGCCAGAAGCCAGCTGAGCAGAGGGGGGCCCCAGGAGCTGTTGGCTTAGTGACACCTTGATTTCTAACTTCTGTCTCTGGAACTAGCAGAGAATATATTTTCAGTGATTCAAGCTACCTTGTAGCAATTTGTTATGACTCTGCCAGGAAATGCATGCAGGGTCATTGGTGGAGTTCAGGGGTGCAAGTCAACCCACAGCCCCCTCCAGGCCTGCAGGGTGATACCTGCTCTGACCCCACTGCTAATCACTTCAGGGCCAGTGGTTCCAGCCATGATGCATAAGCCAATCTGGGTGGAGAGTGGCAGGTGAGCCTGAGGGGGACGAGGAAGAGGCCAACCTCGCCATGACCAGGCAGTCACATGTGTGCATCCCAGCCGCACTGAGCCGGCTACCAAGGAGAGCCCGGCCATGACTCTTCATGATTGAGAAACCCCTAGCTACAATGGGATCCTTGGGGTGGGGGCTGGGCCAGATGGGGTGGGTGTGAGAGGCATGAATATCACCCCTGAGCTGGTCTGAAACCTGCTCCTGACATGGTAGTATCAAATGCCTAGCTCTTAAAAGAGGGAACCAAGTGACTGCTCATTACCCAGAAGGTCCCAAAGGCAGAGATCTCAGCTGCCTGCTCTCTGGCTTGGTGTTTCTCCAAACTAGAACAGAGCCTGGCAGCCTATGGTCCTACCTAGAGCGAACAAGGGCTGCCCACCTACAGTTCCCAGCCATGCTGGCCTGCCCTCAGCCCTCAAACATGGCAGTCTTTTCCCAGCCCCTGGTCCCCTAGATGCCTGAGTGGCTTCCTCACAGCCCCAGCTTTCCCTCTTAACACTGTTCCTTGGAAAGGGGCCTCAGTGTTCACCATCCTCCCCAGAGCTTTCCTGTCTCTTTCTGGGGAAGAATCTAGGTTTGGAGGGCAGAAGCCACAGATGCCCTTGCTTACTGTGTGATTCCTAGAATCCTCTTGGTGCCTGACCCAGGGACTGAAGTAGGTGAACTCATGCAGGTGAGCTGTGAGCCTGTGCCACAAAGGTCCCCTTGCTCTTTCCTTTGCCTGGGATCCTGGGCCTGCTGTGACATGCATTAACTGCTCCCAAGAGGCAGTCCAAGGTCATGCACGGGTCCTGGGGCTTCCTGAGATGTCTGGCCTGGCTTAGAACACTCTAGATCTAGAAAAATGTCGCTTAAATAGGTTAAATGTAGGAGGCAAAAACCATCAATTAAACTGATCTCTGTGCACCTTGTCTTCCCCCAAGCCTTCACACATATTACCTACTAAAAGTTCCAGATTCATAGTGACCCCCATTGCACAGATAGGAAACAGAGGCACAGAAAGGTGCAGCACCCCCGTTCCTCAGGACTCCAGAGCCAAACTCTCCCCCAGGCCCCTTTTGTCCCAGCACCGAGGCTTTCCTGATTATCTGGCCCCAAAATACTGAAGTGGAAGTAAAAAGAGGAGATGCACATAGTAGGACTGGAGAGGTTCTTATGAGCTGCCAGGTAAGGGTCTGCACTGAGTAGGCTTACTGTGCTGCTGTTCACTGATTCTGGAGCCTAGGTCGGTTCTCAAGAGGCCAGGTGAGTGGCGGGCATGGCCAAAGGATTTGAGTTAAGGCTTTTGGATTGAATGGTGGGACAGATGGTGACTACATGACTTTGAGAACTGGGTTTGGCACCAAGGTTCTTGACTTCAAGACTAGGGACCTGGCCAGGTCTTGTCTTGGCAGGTGAGTATAATATGGCTAGTAAGAGCACAAACATCCTTTTTTTTTTTTTTTTTCTGTTCAGCAGGAGTACGTGGAGTCCCCTGTGTGCAGCAGAGAATGCTAAGTCAGGCCAAGGGAGAAAGTTAGGATGGGAGTGAGAAATGCTTGTGGATTGGCTCTGCCTCTTCCAAGGACTCTGGGAGTGGAGGGCTTACGTGAACTGGCAGTGGATGGAGAGGGCTGGGGCTCTGTAGGGCTCCCGGGGAGAGGCAGGATGGGTGCAGGAGAGTCAAGTTTGGCTATGTTTCCTAGGTACGTGCTGAGGGCTCCTCAGAGGACTGCTCCTGGCATACCCTGTGGGTCCTGGGGTAGGGATCCTGCAGCCATCTGGGAGACAGGCCACTTGCCTTGGCTAGCTGCCAGCTCAGAGTTGCGTTGTCAGGTTCCGATTAGCAGCTGTGAAATAACTGAAATATGTCAAGGCATAGTGGATGAGAGTAGAGACTGCTGTCCAGAAGACAGCAGCATCCTGCCTTCATACCCTGGGGCTAAAGCCAACTCCCTAACCCCACCCCAAAGTCCCCAGCAGAGACTGGAGTCACTTTGCCCACAGGGCACAGTACTGACTCTGCTTTGGCCAGTGGGACTGACTCTCTAAGTCTTCCCTGGGCTGGGGCCCGTTGAACCAACAGGTGGCCAACCCTCGCTCTAAGCCTCAGGATTCTTGCTCTGGAAGGGTCTGCCGAGTCCTGACTTTTATACCAAGGAACAACGAGTCCTTTTCCCAGAGACTGGTTTCTCTAGATAAGACAGACTTGGAATACTCAGATGGTATTTGTCTCCTCTCAAAGAGATTGCCATTGATACCTTTTAAGTTCTGAGATGTGATTCAGATGCAGAGAGGCATGGAGTGCACGTTGGCACAAAGTGAGGCCCTGGCAAGAATGTGGTACATCCTCGTGAGCTAAAAGATGCTACTGTGTTCTCAGCAGGCCACCACAGGAGCCCACAGCTTGTCTCCTCAGTAACATGGTCAGGAGTGATGGTAGGGGAATTGGTAGCCCCTAA
The DNA here is from genome assembly GCF_978045245.1 of Mus caroli. NCBI lineage: Eukaryota > Metazoa > Chordata > Mammalia > Rodentia > Muridae > Mus > Mus caroli. Next base: position 69,995,877 of record NW_028227268.1, read on the forward strand.
AGGTACATTATAAAGTCTCTGCTGGGGCTGTAGGGCTTCTGACCGAGTTAGGAGTGGGGCTGTCAAGTATGGAGACTCCTGTAGGTTCTAACAGGGTTTCGTTGTGCCTTGAAGACCTTGTTCTATGGGCCTGAGCCTTGGCTGTCCAAATGATAGACAGGCATGGGTCCCACCATAAGGGTGGATCTGTCCTCTCTCCTTGTTCTTTCCAAATGATGAACATACCACTCTCCTCTCTGTTCTGGTGGGGTACTGATTTCTGGAGAGAAGCATGTTTCGTGTATGGCTCAATGAGGAACTGAGAGCAGGCTCTGAAGGCATTGGTAATGGGTGCAGATGAAGCTGGGGAGTGTGTGTGTGTGTGTGTGTGTGTGTTAGTATAGGAGTACTCACAGAGACCTCCTCTGAGGATTTTGTACTGTGCAGAGGGGATTCCAAGTGTTGTACCAGCCTGGCCTGAGGCAAGGGTAAAGGAGCAAGATCAGGACACAGAGCAAGAGAGGTGTGGTCAGCACAGATGCCAGCAGGAGCTGCTGATCCATTCCTACCCCTGGAACTCCAAGCACACATCTCAGAGCCGATTCTCCAAGTTCGGGCTTCCAGGTTGGTTTGCCACTGATCAAAACCTTGCTTCCTTTATGGGCCCACTCCACTGATGTTGTTAAAAACACCACCTGCCGACTGTTAGAGTGTGGTGTGCCTTTTTGATTTTAAGGCAGGTGTCCTTTGGGGTGGGAGCGGAACGGGGGATGGATGTGGACAGCTGGTGGCAGGGAGAGGCTCAGTGCTGCCTGTGGTGGCTCTGCAGCTGTGGCTTGTTGCTGTGGGTGGTTCCTGCTGGCTCTTCTCTTCGCAGCATGCCCTGCCTACTGTCTTTCTTCTTCCATCTGTGTAGACACAGCCTGGCACTGCTCTCCCACTGGGTGCTACAGTACCATAGCCAGACTACTTTCTCTGTGTTGCAAGTTCTTGCCCAACTTTCATAAAGCAGATTCAGGTAATCAAGACCCAGATGAACCCCCAACTTCTTCCCATTCCTGACTTGGAAATGGCTCACACTGAATTCTGAGTGAGCTGTGTGGTGCTAGAACACATGCATGCATGTGCCTGTGAATAAGTATTGAGGCCCGAGTACAATCTCCAGTCACCACATATTGGGGCTTGAAGAGATGTCCCCAATAGTTTGTGGCATTTGAATACTTGGTCCCCAGCTGGTCGCTCTGTTTGGGGAGGCTAAGAAAGTATGGGCTTGCTGGAAGAGGTGTATCACTAGGGGCGGGCTTTGAAAGTTCAATGACTCATAGCACTCATGATTCGCTCTCTGTTTCCTGCTTGTGGTTTAAGAGGTGAGTCTTCAGTTTGCTGCTCTGGTAATCACGCCTACCTGCGGCCATGTATCCTCACGGAGATGCTGGTGAACTCTAATGCTCTGGAGCCATAAGCCCAAACAAGCCTTTTCGTCTCTAAGTTGCCTTGGTCATGCTGTTTTATCACAGTAATAGAAAAGTCACTAACACACTGTGCCATTCCTCAAGAGACACTGTCCACAGGGTCTTTCACAGACCTGGAACTTACCAAGCAGGTTGTACTACTGGCTGGCTGATAGCTGCAGGAAGCCTCCTGCCTCCTCCTTCCCTCCCCTGGTGCTAGGATTACAAGAGGCAGGCCACTGTGTCTATCTTGTTTTATGTGGGACCTGGATATTGAACTCTGGTTCTCATACTTGCATGACAGAAGTTTTCCTGACTGAGCTCTGCAGCCGCCATCTTCAGACTTTCTATAATCCTATTGGGTACGTGGTATCTGATGCTGGGAAGACTGACGAGTTAGATAATGTTCCTATCATCCTGAGACAAATGGTGTTTTTATGTAGAGGGGTCCCGCAGGAGAATGTAAGCAGATCTGTAGGAAGAGACCCTGGGTAGGGAGGGCTGGCCTGAGCAACAGACAGAATGAATAGGCACAAGAGCTCAGATTTGGTGAGGCGATAAGAGGAGTCACAGAAGATGCTGGTGCAGGTGAACACTAAATGATGCTTTGGAAGCTGCTCTGGGAAGTCCTGAGAGTGGTCCTGATGCTGCCTGTACTAATGTCCCAGGTAGCCAGAGCTGCATAGAATTTATGTGTCCTCTGATTATAAAGAAATGGGGCTCTCCTTCAGAGAAGAGAAAAACCAAAGAGGAAAGATAAGGCAAAGCAGGTCGTGGAATTGGAGTCACTAAAGCTTGAAAATAAAGACTTCAGTTCTGAAGTGAATTGTAAGGATGTGTGTGTGTGGGGGGAAGTCTGGTTAAGCTAGAAGAAGGCTGAGCCAGGAGCTACCTGCCGGTATCCCAACACTCCCCCTAAAAGCTGCTGCTAGCTCTCAAAGTTCTGGCTAATCTCACCCTGAAATAAAACCCTTACCCTTGCCAGGAGGATGACCTGAACCTCACACCTTCCTCACCAAAGCTCAGGAGGTATCATTTCCCAGAATCCTATGCTCTGAAGGGCTTTCCCAGAACTCCCCAGGGTTTCATGCAGGACCTACCTCCTGCGGAGCCTCTTGCATTCAGTTCATATCTCTTCTCTAGACTTGGGGTTAGCTACACAAACTCCCTGACAAGTGAGACTCATGGAAGCTCACCCAGGCTGTGAGGTCCAAAGCACCCCTGTAGCCCCAGCTGCTGCAGATGTTCCCATGCACCCAGCTTGATGTCACCTGGCACAGCCTGTGGCTGAAGAAGCAGCCACTGTCTGGAGCCCTCCCCAGTCTCAAGAATGACTCCTGGGTTTCGCGTGTTTAAGGGCAAACTGTATCAGATGTCCCTGTTGGTTGGAATCTCACCGCTCTCAGGGTTGACCAAAAGCTGCAAGCATAGAGTTCTGGATGGGAGCTGGGCCAGTTGGCTTCATCACCCAGGGCACCAAGACCTCTGTCTGGTGCCTGGCTCTACTATGAGCACCTGAGGCCAATGGAATATGAATTTTTCTGTCTCAGTATGGGAAGGACCATGGCATGTCAGCTAGGATATTGCGCGGTGACTAGGGGCCTGGATCCTAATTCCAGCTGTGCTATTTATTGACTGTGCAATTTTTTAAAATTATTAATTTTATTTACTTTTCTCTCATATCAGTTTCCTCTCCTCTCAGCTCCCCCTCCCAATGTTCCTTCTCTCTCAGATTCAGTCCTTCTCCTTGTTTCCCATAGATATCACTGAACACGGCATAACAAGTTTTGGTAAGACTGGGCACTTCCCCTTGGATTAAGGCTGGAATGGGCAACCCAGGAGGAGGGAAGAGTCCCTAAAGGAGGGAACAGTGCTCCCACTGTTAGGAGTCCCACAAGAAGACCAAGGCACATAATCATAACGTATAGGCAGAGGACCTAGGTCAGACCCATGCAGGATCCCTGATTGTTGGTTTAATCTCTGAGTTTGGGCAAAGTCTTTAACTTCTCAGTGCCTCAGTTTATTCTTCTATAAAATGGGACTCATCATAAACTTTGCCTCCAGGCTCTCCTGAGAGGAGTGTGTAAGGCACCTGACGCTATACCAGAGGGTGGTGAAAGCAAGTTAGTTTGTATGCTAGTCAGAGAGAGTTAATGGGTCCTGGAGCTTGGAGAAACATCCCTAGGTGTCTAAGCTTAAGTACGTAAAACTACACATCTTGAGCTCCTTATTCTGAAGAGGCCTCATTTCTATGGGGTACATTTTGGATATAGGCCTACCCACTCAGACATTCCTCTTCAGTCTTGGCAAAGACCTCTCACCTTCAGGCTTTAAGCAAAACCTCAACTCATGAGCCACGAGGCTGCTCTGGAGCCTGTGGATGAGTGGAGCCCCCTCCCAATAATATCATCTCTATAGGACCCTCCGCTGGGTAAAATACACAGAGAGGGCCTGGGGATGCCGGCCTGGCTGAGCTAGTGCACATGGAGTGCATGGACCCTAACGGGCAGGCAGCCTTCCTGGCTATTGTTTGGAGACAATTTCTACAATTTTTGTTTTTGTTCAAAGTGCCTCTGAGCGCCTGTAATTCATAAGACACGCTGACGCCTCGGTGCCGCCCAGACATTCTTTCACATTTGGGGTTTGAATGGAGCATGTTCAGGCTCACAATAGGAAAACCTAATTCGGGAGTATTGATTTTAAATATCTTTCCACATCTTTCACTTAGAAGCAGTCCCTTGATTGTGGGCAGCCCTGCCTTGCCAGGCTGCCTGGCCTGGCTCACATCACGTACTTCCCAAGGGCTAGGTACCGGGAAGTTTTCAGGCAGAGAGCTAGGCCTCCAGCCAGAGCATCATGAGGCCCCGACTGTGAGGAGTCTGGGAGATGAGCTCTCCACAGCACGCCTGCTACACTCACAGAAGGTTGGGATGCCACCGGGGTGCTGACCCGGGAGGGAGGGGCAGGCTAGATGACTCTTTACCAGCTCCAGGTGTGAGATCCTAGACTGCTCAGCCCTGCTTCTGCTTCTCTCTGGATCCAGAGCTTTGGTTGGCTGCCCCTGGTCTGACATTTGAGGCCTCTTGCTTTGGTGAACATGACATTGCCTATCCTCCAGGATCTTGTGTCACCCTGTTTCCTGAGTGTGTTCTACATCCTGGTGTTGTTGCAGTACAGTGTCTCCCCCGAGTCACTCCAAACATCACACCTTTTAGGAGCTGTTCCAATAACAATACCACTTCTTCCAGGAAGCCTTCCAGGAGTACTTCTCACACTCTCCCACAGAAAGTCTAGGGGGCGGGATACATGCTTTGGAGTTGTGGCTTTAATCACAGTCCTGCTGTTGTCTCGCCTCAGTCACCCCATTTGTAGAATGGGAGAGCAATAGCAACTCGTTTGAGAACTGAACAACATACAATATAAAGTACTTAGCACAGTACTGAGTAATGACTCAGCAAAGAACCATCATTCCCCTTTGAAAAACTGACTGGCTTATTTTTATTAGCTCAGCCTTGGCTTTTATTGGCTGGGTAGCTTAAGAGTAAGGGACAAGGGACATGATCTCTCTCAGTTGGAGCCTGGTGAGTCTGAAGGCCCTAGGGAGGCAAGCATCTTGAGTCTGGGTTTTGTGGGGGTCTCTGTAGTGGGGAAGAGATCCCTCTGTTTCTGAGACCCCATAATTGCTCAAGAATCCGATGCAGCACAGCCAGAGGGTTGGGCAAGTGGCACCAGCCCCGTCCTGGGCCTGTGTGGATCTGCTTGGTTCTGCCCAGCCTTGATACCTGCCTGTTTCCTGTATTGAGCTGTTTGACAGGCAGTGGTTGGTCCTTTATAAAACTGTCACATTTAGCATCCATCAGAGCAAGCAGGTCCTGGCCAGACTTGAATGGCTTGAGAGCTGCCACACTCTTGAGCTTATAGCTCCCCAGCAAGACACTCGGAAGACAAAGCCTTCTGTGGGCACAGGGGCTAAATGGGAGCCAGTACCTGTGGGCCTGCTCTGTCCACCTGTCTGAGGCGAGGTGTGCCTTTATTTCAGTTCCTTGAGGGAGATGCCAAGAGCTTGGGAACTCCAGATATCAACCCCTGGCAACATTCCTCGCCTTGCAGTTCCGTCGGAAGCAAAACTGTATTTGCAAGAGGCTCTGTCAGAGACAGGGCGCTGCAGATCATACACCCCTCTTTGGTAGAGCTCTTCTCAGTAGCAAGGTTGGCTCAGAGGCATTGACCTCTTGGCTACCTTTGGGACCCGGAATGTGAGTAGGAGCCATAGAGGCCCTAGAATTGTCAGAGGCTCAGGGCATGCTAGACCATGCTGAGGCTCAGCTCCGTGGACCATGCTGACCTACAAGTGGAGTATTCACTCTCAGAAGCACCCATGCTTGAACCTCCTCTGGCTTCCTCTCCCCTCCAAGCAGAGACCTTTCCTCTCTCTGTACAAATCCATCCATCTTTGTCTTAAGGCTCAGCCAAGGCCACCTTCCTCTAGGACGCGCTCCCAGCTCAGGCTCACTCTGCAGCACACATCTTGCAAGAATTATTGGATGTGTCTCCCTCCCTCTGCCTAGAGGCTGAGGGAAAAGAACAACAGGCTCTCAAGTAGAGTCAGGCAAGCAACTGCTGTGAGTTCTGTCTTCTGGCTGGAATGACTCCAGACTGCCCAGAGCCCTTACAGTCTATCTCTATACCTTCCTGTTGTGATCTGAGTTGGAACCCACCCTCCCCATCCCTCATAGGCTCTTGATTTGAGTGTCCCTAACTCAGCCAGTGGTGCGTTCTGGGGGAGGCTGTGGATCCTTCAGGAGGACGGCCCTGGAAGGTGGAAGTAGTTCCTGGGGGCTAGGGGTGGGTGGGGTTGGCCTTTGAAAGTCAAATCTGTCTCATTCTGCTATTTGCTGCTACCCAGTCCACCTCATGCTCTTACTCCCACTAACCCCTGCGAGCCTTTCCCACCATGACAGACTGAGAACCTCCAAAAGCACAGGTGAAGTAAGTCTTCCCTCTTCTAGATTATTCTGCAAAGTATTTTGATCACAGCGATGCATAAGTAACTAATCTACGGCCCGGGGGACGAACGGCCCCACTCTGGCTGCTAACACAGCTTGACACCACCGTGTCCACATCCCGTAATGAGTGAGGGGTTTTATTTCACCCGGCACAGCCAGACGCTTAGATGCTTATTTCGTCTCTCTTTGGCTGTCAATTCACTTGATGAGAAACAGAACTGGAGCAGTGGCTTCTGAAACAAAAAAAAAAAAAATTTTTTTTTTTTTGGTCTCAATTGCATTTGTATTCAAATGGAAGAAATACATTTCAGTGCTTTCCTGAGTATGCCAGGAGTGATGCCCAAATGTGCAGGGCGAGCTGCTGCTGGCCCTCTGTCCCTGAGAGGGGCTGAGATGAAAAAATGAGGCTCTGAACAAGCCTTGGGCTGTCAATCTGGTCAACAGCCACACAGGCATGCCACCTATGCCACCTGGAGGGACCCTGCTCTCCTCTTGCTCCTGGTTCTCTCTCTCTCTCTCTCTCTCTCTCTCTCTCTCTCTCTCTGTTCTCTCACAAAGGCAACCTGATGATTAACTATCACAGACCACAGTTTGGATCAGGAAGAAGAAAAAAGAATAAATAAGATGCAATTTTGTCTCCACTCGCATCAGTCTGGAAGCAGGCGGGGCTATTTGCTGTTTCCAGCAGCTGAGTGTTTGGAGTGTCACCCATTAGTGTCTGTGACCGCAGCTTAACCCCTTATCACAGCACCACCGAAACCTAGTGCCACACAGCTGGAGGACTCGGCACCTCAAGGCCACAGAGAGTCTAGCTCCCTCTTCACAGGAGCAGGGCCAACCTCTGGCTTGTCCTGTCTTTTCACCCAGTAGCCTCATTTCCAGGCTCTGGAGCAGAGAGCATGTTCTACATGGGCAACCCCTATGGCGTTACTTCCTCTAGGGTGTGTGGATCCTGTCATGGATATCTGAGGCCCTTGGACTTCACTTCAGTGTCTAGGCCTCTGCTATGGGCACTCTGGCTTAAGACTAAGCAGATACCTGCAGGGGGTATGGTTAAGGGGAGGCCTCAAATATGGCCTCCCTAGACTCCTCACAGACGGCTCTAAGAACAGGCTGTTCTCTCAGCTCAGTGGCCACAGGAACATCCAGAGATGGGCAAGTCAGATGACAAGTGTGTCTTGAGCCCTCCTCAAGACCTCTTACTCTGGCAGCCAGCTGTATCAGGCACTGTCCGCATGGCTGCTCTAAGATACCTGCCGAGCTCAACTTAAGTTAGGTCTATTCTAGTGTGAGAGTATCATGGAGGAGAAGTCATAGTGGCTGGCCAGACTGCATGTGCACAGCAGGAAAAATAAATGCTGGTGTTCAACTTGTGTTCCCCTTTTTATAAAAGCAACTTGAGAACCCAGCTCATAGTGTGATACTGCCTACAGTTAGAGGTATGTGTGTGTGTGTGTTTCCTACCTCAACTAATCCAATGAAGAAACCCCTTCACAGATGTGCCTAGGAAAATATCTCCTAGGTGATTCTAGAAACTTTTGAGTTGAAATATTGATCATTACAGTGATATAGTACAAGTTCACACTTAGCTTGGGCTAGCCTTGGCTCTCCATTCAGACCTGAGGAGCTTAACCTAGAGTATGGACAGCCATAGAGAGGAAAGAAGCTGACGGAGAGAACAGCTGTGGGGGCCCTGCTGTCTCCACCATTGCTTAGCCTAACCCTGAGTTTCTTTCCCTTTTACCTGTTTCTTACCCCAGAAACAGCAACAACTCTGCATATCTGGGACTTTGCCAGTACGGCTGCTCTGACCTGTGACTCCTTGTCTCCTGCCTATGCTGGGATGTAACAGACTCTGGATCACATGCGGGGCTTTTGCACCTAGTTGGCTAGGTGTGGTAGTTCAAACAAAAATGGCCCCAGAAATCCATAGGGAGTGGCACTATTAGGAGGTGTGTGGCCTTGTTGGAGAAGGTGTGGCCTTGTTGGAGGAAGTGTGCCTGATTCTCTTCCAGCTGCCTGCTGATCCAGAGGTAGAACTCTCAGCTCCTTCCCCAGCACCATGTCTACCTGCACACTGACATGCCCTCCACCATGATGATAATGGACTAAACCTCTGAAACCATAAGCCAGCCTTATAAGAGTGGCCGAGGTCATGGTGTCTGTTCACAGCAAAAGAAACCCTAATTGAGACAGTAAGCTAGGCCAGCACGGGTAGCACCCAGGCAGCAGGGCTCCATCTTGCTTCTGTGTCCTTTTCTGAGAGGTGCCTCCTTGCCTCACAGGGTCAGGCTCTGGGAGTTCTGTCTTTGCCTCTGTGTAACCTGAATCCAGCAGTCCCCTTTGGGGGAGCCAGGCAGCCAGCCGCTAGTCTCTGGGGGTGCCATCAGATCATCTGATTCATCATAGTGATGCCACAGATAGCCAGACCAGCCTGAGAATAAAATATACTTTAGAAGTATGACATTAAAGTAGCAAACTCTACTTGAGACACTCCTGTTCCCAGGGAGGAGACACTTCCCATTAACCAAACACCTTCATTTTCAGAAAAATCCATGCTCACAGCTTGCATACTAGAGCTTGCCCCCACAAGTTATGATTTATATCTCATTACAAGGTGAAAAGAGAAAAAAAATATGGGGGGGGGTGGGTGGGAGGGGGAGTAGAGGGGAAAGCGCAGGGACTCTGTCCAGCAAGTCCCAGGGAGTTTGATTTAAAGGACATTGCCGTCTTTAATGTTTTCATCCACAGGAATCAGAGAGGACCACCGTGGTAATTTAGAGGCTGCTGATTTAGGGACAACCTTCGTGGGCTGCCTCTGCTGTATTTCCCTCTTTATGGTTCCAGAGAGTATTTTCTGAGAGATAATAATGTTGGGTGATATTTCTCCTTTGTCATGTGGAAGCCCAAGAAGAAAATTAAAATAGGTTCTTTCTTTGCCCCTCTCTGAGGCCAGGCTGTGGACTGGAGGATTGCCATGGACTAGCCCAGTCACTCTGTCCTCTTGAGGCCTGACTCTGCCCCCCTTGTGCCTGAAGTGGCCGTGTTGTCATCTCTGGACACCTGAAGAATGCCTATTTTCTTTAAGATCATTGGCTATGACAATCCTACCTGACTGTTACAAACTTCTTTAAAGCCTCAGGAAGGCTCCCTAGCAACCCTGCCCTAAACTCATGGGAGACTTTTGACTTCTAACATCCCTCCACGGAGGAAACTCTCCTTAAAGTAGCAAAGACTACAAACTAGCAAAGGCAGGCTCTTAGGCTCTGTTCAGACCAACTTCCATCCAGCCCAGCTAGCGGCTCCACTCTTCTCTTGTTCCCAGGACATTGCTTCCTTTTTGATTTGCATTGTCTTTGGCTGCTGGCATTTCCTCACCTTTCTGACTTCTTCCCCAGGCCTGATCTTGGCTGTTCTCTACCTACCCACCTTCACCAACTCAATGGCCTTGTCCAATCTTATGGCTTTAAACAGTGTCAAAATGTCTTTCTTATCCAGGGTGAATAGACCTTTTGTCCTTGTCTCCCTAGGAAAACTGCCACAAAGATTCTGTTCCATCTAGTGAGAAAAATGGTCCTCAGACTGGCTTCTTGGGATCCCGGGACCTCACCCTTCTTTCCAGAGAAGGGACCTAGTCTTTTTGTTTTGTTTTGTTTTGTTTCTCTGTGTATAGCCCTGGCTGTCCTGGAGCTCACTTTGTAGACCAGGCTGGCCTCGAACTCAGAAATCTGCCTGCCTCTGCCTCCCAAGTGCTGGAATTAAAGGCGTGTGCCACCACGCCCAGCTGAAGGGACTTAGTCTTAATCAAATGGTGGAGTTTCATGTTGCCCTGGTGACCAAAGACACCTCCTGCCTGACCAACTGTTACAGACGTCTTTAAAGCCTCAGAAAGGCCCTCTAGCATTCCTGTCTTCCAACTCTGCCCTAAACCCTTAGCACAAGACTTAGCTGCACTTTTCCTAGAAGAGACCATCCCTGATCTATCACATTTAAATTTTGCTGCCTACCACCCACCCTGCCCTGCCTTCCCTCTGGGCTGTTCTCAGAGCACCCCAGTGTTCCGAATCCCAGTGTTCTTGCTGGTGTGTGTCCAGGAGCCTCACTACAGTGAAAATTTCACCAATATAAGGGGTTTTGTTCCCAGGTCTGCAGAACCTCCAGGGCCCACACATCCCCTGCCAGGGAACATTTGTGTGGGCGACCTGGTGCTGATTCCAGGGGCTCAGGGTGTAATGGGGAAATCAGGAAAGCTTAGCTGTGGGTTGTATAGGGGACCCCTCTGAGATCTCTGACTATAGTGTGTAGTGTGTGTGTGTGTGTGTGTGTGTGTGTTAAGGTATAAGTGTGTATATGCTCACTTGCCTGCAAAGGCTAGAAGCAGATGTTGGACCTCCTGGAGCTGGAGTCATAAGTGACTGTGAGTTGCATAATATAGGTGCTGAACTGAACTCAGGTCCTCTGGAAGTATAAGAAATGTTCTTAGCTACTAAGCCATCACTCCAGCCCAGTGCATATACCTTTTGGTGTGCACAGTCCATCAAAGCCCCTTGAAAAAGGCTCTCTTCAGACATCAGTGGGATGGTATTTCATGTCAAACAGTATCACCAAAAAATAATTCTGTGCTAATGTGTCGTATCCCACATGTGGGATCTCAAAGCATTTTGCTAAAGGGTATTAAATGAGTTTTACAACATCACCGACAGTCAGGGGAAGAATCAGTCCCTTGATTAATGAATAAAAAGATGGACTAAATCAGGCAAAAGTTGGCACACGCCAGCTTCAGGATGCTGGAAGCATAGAGAAAGAACATCCAACATGTAGACTTGTGGGTGGCACGTGGCTTCCTAAGACATATGGAGGGGGGCCCTGGGATTACCATGATCCCTGCTAGGCCCTTGGTCTTTCGGGTTCCATTTGGGTGACCACAGGCAAGTTCTTTAACCGCTCAGTGCCTCAGTTTCCCCATCTCTAACTGGGACTACATGCTGTACCTTTCATAAGGATTGTCACAAAGTGAGGTACTATATTTTATTGGCTAATGCAATAAATGTTTTAAGTAGTAACAAAAGCCTTGGCTTAGTTACCAGCTACATCCCCCTGTGCTTTGCTTCCTGCATGTGAACGAATCCTGGCTCCCTGTGCAACTATCTACTCACAGCCCATAGACACCTAAGGCTGGACACATGGAGATCCAGAAAGAGCTTGCCAGGTTGATTCTGGCCCTCTATGGATTTAACCCCAAAGCCCTGATCTAGTCCTTTACCGATTCTAGAAGCACGTGCTGGGTTGGACTGGCCACTGTGGGACGGGATGCTGGGAGTGGAGCTAGGTAGAGTTGGGATCAACAGTCTATCTTTTGGTTGAATAGATCCCCCTTCCCAAGCCACAGGTACCTGCAAAGACAACAGCTGCCAAATCTGAGGTGCCAAAAGGGTCCTTGTGAAACACATGCTGGTGACCAAAGCTGTTTGAGGTACTTGAGAGTCAGAGCAGAGTGGGCAAGAGTTTGGGCTTTGAAGCCAGGCTCCTGGATTCAAGCCCTGTCCTGTAGCTTTCTAGGTCTGGAAAATGGGCAAGTTATCAAATGCATGGGGCCTCTGGGTTTCATCTGTGCAGAGGAATAATGATAGCTCCTCCCTCATAGAGTGTTATAAGGATTAATGAATTCACCTAGACGGGTTTAGCATCAGCTATTAATGCTGGGTTATTACCTGAAATTAATGATGTGGCTTTCAGAAGCCAGCTCTGCTGCATGCTGTGAACCCACTGCGGCACTCGGGCTTCTGAGTTGTGATGTCTCTGCACTGCGAACTGGCACAGTGCCCTGACCACATGGCAGATGTCCATCCTGGGTGGGCTTCCCCACCTTGAGCCCTGGACCATTTCCCTCAGTAGGTAATTTGTAGCTATAGGGATAGGCACGGGCTTACCATGTCACCACTGTCGTCTCAGGGCTAAGCCCTGAGCTTGCCTGGAGCAGCTTCTTGGCATGCGGGGCTACATGACAGCAAATGTCACCAATTGCTTCCATTCAGGGCATGTGTTGTTTACTTTTCTCACGGCTGTGACCAAACACTGGGCAGAAAACAACTTCAGGGAGAGGAGACCTCTTCCTGATTACAGTCTGAAGGGACAGAATTCACCAGAATGGGGTAGGTAAGTTGGTGGAAGCAACTGGTGGCTGAGGGAACATGTGGCTGCTAGCTCAGATCTGGATGATCTAGAAACATCCAAAGTGGGGCTAGAAGCAGGGCTGGGCCATAGCCTTTGAAGCTTGTCGCCTAACCTGGCCTTACTTCCTTCAAGTTCTACAACCTCCTCAAACAGCGCCACCAGCTGGTGATCAAGTGTTCAAACCTTAACAGTCTCCCTTACAATGCAATCACATAGGAAGCAGCTCACCTGCCCGCCTTGCTGGTTCTATGACTTTCAGGACCGTGTGAAGAATTTTGTAGGGAAGTTACATGAAGCCATGGTGCTGGGTGTTTTTCAGTTCACTCTGGGCACTTACTGTCCCGCAGATACCATGCGTATCTGGTGCTTATCTGGCTGCTCACACTGGAAAAACGTTTGGCACCAGTATCCTCTCCTAAGGATTAGGAGCAGAGACTAGCATCCAGGAGACCATCCCCATGCGCCAGTTGGGGCTGTTGGGGCTTGGGCTGCAGCCATTGTGATATCATACCATTCCTTAATGGTGGGCAACTGTTGCCTGCACTCCGGGCATCTGGAAGCCATTTTTCTTGCAAACACTACAGTTGGCAAGGGCCCATCTGAGATGTTGTTCTTTAGTTCAGTTGGTCCAGTCTGACACAACCCATTTAGAATCAAACTTCCTAGACTCCAATGCTCTTTAATATTTCATCTGCCTGGCGGCCTGGCCACAGCTGCTTACACAGAGCCTGTGGTCTGGGAGCGAGGGATCATGAGCTGGGGCTGGGTCTCTGCCCTTCACTCGAGGCAAGATCAATCAGCTCTTCTGACTTCAAAGGTATGCAGACACAGTACAGAGGCTCACAAGGGGGCCTACACAGCCACACATTCCTCATGCCCCCTCCTAGTCCCATCTAACTGAGAGGTCCTCTCTCCCTCTCAAAGCTGCCATGGCCCACAGCTATTAATCAACAGCTACACAGCTGCTCTGAGTTCTCCATTCTCCCCAGGCCTACGCCATCTCTGCTTGCCCTCCACGTGGACTTCTTTCCAAATCCTTCCCAAGCCATGGCTGGGAGGCAGGCGAGGGAGGGGAGGGGAGGGGAGGGGAGGCTGTGGAGAGTCTGGTCCTGAACACCCTGAAGTGAACATCCAGCCTCCGTAGGATAGAGAGTTGACTTGGGGGGACTCAGGGGTCCTGCTCAGGCCATTCTTTTATGGTTATAGCATTTCCAGTAGAAGCACATTGGTTCCCTTCTCAAGGTTGAAGCAGATGCCAACCGCTCCTGTCCCAGTAGGAGCTGCTCTCCCTGCAAGGATGCTCTACAGGGCCTTCGAATCCCTCCCACTGCACCCTCATGCCTTGGAAGATGCATTCCATCAACCCTTGGTTAGAAGCGAGGGAAGGGGAGGGGAGGACCCAGGATGGATGGACTGGACTTGGCCTCTGCATGACACACTCTGACAGGTAGCCCTCTATGGCAGACATGTATTTAGGTTGGAGGAATGGGGCTTGTCATGGCTAATCTTGGTTGGCAAGTTGACTACATCTGGAATCAACTAAAAACCAAGCAGCTGGACATGCCTGGGAGGGATTTTCTTGATTAGCTCATTTGAGGTGAGAAGACCCACCCTAAATCTGGGCCATACCTTCTGATGGCAGCCCTCATAAAAAGACTTGAAAGAAGCAAGCTTTGGCTTTCTCCCTGCTTGCCTGCACTCTCACAAACAGCTTCACCCATCCTCTTGCTGACGTTAGAACCTTCTTTTTCTTCAGGATTCCGACCTGCATTGATGACGAGCAGTTCTCCAGGGAGCCTCTGGGGTTTTAGTACCAGAATGGGATGGTTGGGATGCCTAGCCTGTGGACTACCTAAATCTTGCTCTTTTCACTGGGAGATAACCATTGTTGGACTGCCTGGACCAAGCCCAAAAGACACTTTAATAAAGCCCATATGTGTATGTGTGTATATGTGTGTGTGTGTGTGTGTGTATATACAATGTTTTTCATCCTATCAGTACTGTTCACTTAGAGAACCCTCACTAATAATTCAGGGCTGTTACTGAGTCCAAGGCCCCCTCTGGATCATTACACTTTCTTAACCCCTAGCCTCCCTGGAAGACATTCAACAGTTCCCTTCTTTTCCAAACTCAGAATCCAAAGCTTCTCGAGGAAGTTCTGGTCACTCGTGGCCTCATAATCACATGTCAGTATCCTCAGGCCTCAGGGCTCCTCAGGGAGGGCAGGGATGTGCATGGCGTCTGGTTAGCACCCAGCAGAATGGGGGTGGGGAGGTCTACTTTACCTTGTATACATTCTGCACCCTGGTGCTGGATGATGTGACATGGGGACTCTAAACTCCCACAGGGATGGGATGTGCCTACTCCAGGCCCATCTGTTCATTCAATGACTGCAGGGACTGGAGGCTGACAGAGCTCTAGGCTAGCACCAGAGGCTTTCTCGATGCTGAGTTATATGACCTTTAGTTCTTTGTTGCCCAGCTGATCCGATCTCATTCACTCTGTCTGAGCCAGTCATAGGCCAACTTAACCCTTTAATACTCTCTCAGGTCCTGAGTGTGAGCAGTATAGCCCGAGTGTGACTTATGGCAGCTGTCTCCAGGCCAGGGCTCAGCTTCTTGAGAGAAGCCATCAAGATCTCAGTGATGGATGCTGAGGGATGGGTGCTCTGAGCACTCACAAAGGCAGGGATGTAACCTTTGTCTCCAAGTCTTTACCTCTTGAACCTATTGTCAGATACCAGTGTGCCTTCAGTGCCATCCCGTGGAAGCAGCCTTTGAAAGTTAGGGCCAATTGTATAGATGGGTAGGGCCAACAGAGTCTCTGGAAGTGTGCTGGTTTTGGGGAGCTGAGATGCCACTTGGATTTCAGAGGCAGACATCCTACAGAGACCTGGTAACTCAAGAGAGAGTGGGGGATACTTCTGAACGAGGCTGTTCTTTGGGGCTTCAGCTTCTCTATGGAGCCAGAATGCCCCTCCCCCTTTAACCACGAAATTTTGTGCAGTAATTGACCATCCCACAAGCAGTAACTGTTACTTTTGTGATGTGGTCTGGGAGAGATGCAGGTGACAGGTGAGGTACCTGCTTCAGGATTTAGCATGCAGGTGATAGCCCAGGTCCTACCCTCTGCATTAGTCTGTGGGTGGAGTGTGTTTGCTCTACACACACTATAGGGGTAGAAAGAGAAGACCCTAGAGGGTCCTGACTAGAGCAGGGGTGAAGCTCCCCCAGTGCTTCATTGCAGGCCCTGTTGGGGATAGATCTGGAATCAGCGACCTGGCTTTGGGTGGAGCTCTGTAGCCTCCGGCCTCTTTGTGCTCTGGGGGCCTATGGTGTGTGTGGCCTATGGTGGCTCTGGAGAGTCAGCTGAATGGAGGGAGCTCTACCTGGGAAGTTTCCAAAATGTTCTGGAAGGCTGTGAGCCGGATGTGCCATGCAGATAGGGGACAGTGGGCGCTCAGTACATTTCAGGCACCCTACTCATTCACCTACTTGGAAGTAGGAATGGAGCCCTGGGGATCTGTGTCCATCCCTAGCTGTGGGCAATTTCCCAACAAACCACGAGCAGTTGCTCCAACCTAAAACCCTTTCTGAAGACAAACTACTCATGCCATCTGAGACTGCTCTCCAAGGCTCCAATGCCAGCTGCTCCACACCTTCCTGGGGGTAGCTCCTACCAGGAAAAGGAGGCAAAGCCAGCAGGACTGCAGCTAAGGAGCCAAGATCAAGCTGTAGCTTGGAACAGAAAGCCATTGCTTACTATTCTGAGCTAAAGAGTACTATTATTCTCTTGGTGGTAGCAGTCGGACTGGCTGGCTGTCCTCACTCTAGGTGGGACTCATGGGGGATTCAGGGCAGAGGAGACTAGAGCGTTTCCTGTTTATATCTGGGTAAGCTGGAATCAGAGTATATGATGCTTAGTAGGTCGACCTCCCTTCACATAGTCAGAACACCTGCTCCTCCATCACTTGAGAGCACCATTCATTGGCTTATTTATCTGACCATTTGCTGTGATCCTGTATCCACAAGAGTACAAATAGCCAGAAAGACCAACTGTTCTAGTGGCCATGACCTCTGACCTTATAGGTCCTGCACACACAGAAATTAGATGAGATATGGGTCTACGCATGTCACTGCAGAGTGCGCCGCCAGCTTCTTGGCCTTGAGCTTCATCAAGGAGCTTCAAAGGAGCCTCTGGGAGTCACGTGACAGGACTGGTCAGGTGCCCAGTCATGCAGACAACTTAGGCCAGCTTCTAAAAGAGTTCTATGAGGGCAGCACGGAACAGGGACATGACAGAAGGCCAGCTGGACCGAGAGGTAACTTAGATTATATACAGGGGATGGGACCTCTTTGCCAGCCCAGCTATCGTGCTCCGAGACTACCCCATGGACCATGGTGGACAACTAACACAGCTAAGGGGAACAGGGAAACACCTTGACTATTATCTTTGGAAACTGACATACCACTCTGACATTTTCTTATATATTCACATAGATATTTATTTTCCAGTATGGCCTCCAGTCATTTTAACGAGTCCCTGCTGCTACCGGGCTGAATGTCTACCATACGAAAAGCTCCAGGTTTCTCCCCCAGTTCTGTGGCTTTCCTTCCTAACCATGACAGGTACTCAGGACAATAACACTCTTGCACTTCTTTCTCTTTGCCCAGCCATTCTATGTCTTCTCCCCTCTGCTGCCATCTCTGAGGATAGTTTTTAGTCCTATGGTCTCTGTCAATATTCCAACCACCCACCATTCTCTCTGTCTCAACATTGGGCCCAGATGGAGGCTCCAAGTAAAGGCTAAGTCCTGGGGTAGCCAGAAGCCACCTTGGCCTCTAGGGATGGAGCGGCGCCCGGTGAGAACCATGATAAGAAGGGGCTGATGTATGAGCAATTTAAGATGAGGTAGCATCTGGCAGTCTGGGGTCTGGAATCCTCCTTACCTGGTGTCTAAGTAGCAGCACAGGCATCGGATGCCTCTCTCTCTACTCAGAGCTTCTTGGTCCCCTTGGTCCCTTTAGCCTGCTCTTACAATGGGTAACCATGCTATTGGGGCCAATTGAGTATGACCCATAAGATGTTCACTTAGTCATTGTATCCTGTCATGTCATACATGTATCCTGTCATGGCTTCCTCTGACCCCACCTCCACAACCTTAGGACACATGCATTCTTCAGACCACAGACTAAGCCTCATAGTAGTAGCTGTAGGGTCTTGAGAGAGATTGCAATCTGAAAGGATGTGGTAGGAAAAGAAAGAAAGGAAGACCAAGACTGTAGACTCATGGCTCTGTCAAATGTCCAGTCTTGGGAGGCCCACTTTTGTATCCATTACTTTCTCACTGCTATGGCTCAACACCTGACAAGGGGCAGCCTAAGAGAAGCAATGGCTTGGGCTTATGTTTGATGGTGTGGTTTATCCAGGCAGGGATAGCACAGCAGCAGCAGTATGTAAGGCTGCTTACTCGGAGTGGGTCAGGAAGACAGGACAGGAAGTTGAGCTGGATCATAAAACTTAAGACCACCCCCACGCCCAGCAACCCACCTCCTCCATCTAGATCCCACTTCTGAAAAGTTCTTCAGTTTCCTGAAACAGCGCCACCAGGTGGAGACAGAGTGTCGATGCATGCACCTGTGCGGGACATTCCACATCCAATCCATAATTGCCTTTCAGGTGTGCTTCCTCATACTTCAGAGCGTCTGGTTATCACCAGGTGCCTCACACTCCCTGCCAGCCACACCCACAAGAAATCAGGGGCCCAAGGGCAGGCCAAGCAATCAAGCAGGGTGTTGGGGGTTTCACTCTGTGTATAAGTTTTACCTCTGGGCTTTTGCTTGGAGCCTTGGAGGCAACCTTGTGCATGCAAGGATTCTCACTGAGATATAGGCTTTGGATAGCTCCGGCTTGCACATCCCAAGCCTCCCCAACACTACCATTTAGGGAAGCAAGCTTGGAAATCAGAAGCATGACCTTCGGTGCTGAATTGCGCATTCAAGTTCCGACAAAAGCTTTGCAGAAACAGTGAGATTCATGATGGCAATATGGCGCTATCCTGTAAAAGGCTGACATTTCAATTGTTCTCATTTATATCTCTGTAACCAAATCTTTTGCCTCCTCTGCAGCCACTTTAAAGTATTTACTAATATCCAGAGAGCTCTGTGCAGAATTTTCAGTTTCTCTATGACATACAAAATCAGGCTGGGCTGTGTGAACCCATGAACATGAGGTGGCTCTGCAGCTCCAGGAGAATGATGGTGGACGTGTCCAGTCACCCAACCCTGGCCCTCCCTCCAAGAGTAAGTTTAAAAAAAAAAAACACCAAAGCATCATATGTTAATGAGGTGGGGTTTTTTTTTTTGCAATTTGTGTATAATAGATTTTCAATAACAACCTGTAATTAGTTAATTTTCTACTATTCAGTTGCTCTGCACTGAGGCCATTGAGAGCTTCAGGCTGGGATCTTTAAAAGAGGAAGGACTGAGTTCCAGACAATGGCAGGAAACGTTGGCCCTCACAATGCAGTTACAGTCCTTAGGAGGAAACCACTGAGCTGAGAAAGAGGCAGCGTGGCTTTGAGACTTCAAGGTGGACAGAGGAGGAGGAAGAGAAGCAGAGGCAAGCCCAGGGCATGAAGCTCTCGGCTTCCAGATAATGGGGTGTAGGGCTTGGCCCATGTGAGGGGGCGTGAGAAAGATTTCTTGGGGGAGGAGTCTATTGGGATCACCTTGAAGTGTGGGGGAACAGCATGCTTCTCCCTGGAGAATGCAGAGGGGAATGCCAAGAATGTTTAAATACACGAGAAGGTTGTAGAATCATGTGCATGGGCCATCCCAGTTCTGTGACTTGCTGGTGGTGTGACCTCAGGTTGGATACTTAAACTTCACTGAGTTTCTTTCTTTAGCTGAGAAAGCGATACAGCACACAGTGCTGGCTCGTGTTCAACACTAGGTGTCTCTCTGACTGTAAGAGCCCATCATCTACAGTGATACTGATCAAACACAGACGCTGAGTGAGGGTGGTGTGCTGGCTCTGAACCCATCCTCTAGCCTGGCCTCACTGCTCAAAACCTAGGGCTAAATGTCAAGGATGAAGCAATATCCACCTACAATTGCAGTCAAGCCCACCCTCTGTGGTTAACCAGCCGGAGAGAGCTGGTTGGATGTTTGTGGCTGTCTTATTTCACCACCTTGGTGATGAGGAGTCTGAGGAGGTTGGTATGGAAGCCTAGGATGGTGGCAGCCATTATTGGTTCCAGGGGATAAGATGTGCACAGCCGGACTCTGCCTCCGTAGCAAAGATGATGGAAAACCATGTGCAACTTCCTAGTCCGTCTGATTCAGAATCGCTCGGTTACAAGAGCCAGGCCGTACGGAGATCAAAGTTTTCTTTTCCTTTTCTGTATGCCTGGGGCCCCCAAGTTCCAGAGGGAGGCTTGGGTCTGATTCCCACCCTGTCAGCACCTTGGGGTCCCTGGTGACTTGGAATGTTACCACGTGAAGCTCATGTGGCTGCTCAAAACCTGCTTCCTCCCACCCCCAACCCACATGGTTGCTGGGCTTGCCCTCAGAGGATTAATTAAGCGGACAAGTATCTTTCTAAAAAAGTAGGAGACACTGATAATGAATTTAAAGAGAGGGAAAAAAATAGTTCCCACTTAGGTGACCTGCTTTTCCCCCACGATCCCAACTTGAACATTCAGAAAAGTGTAAAAACATGCGGAACTGAGAAGCTTTTTTTTTTTTTTTTTTTTTTTTTTAAGGTGAGCGACTTTTAAGTTAATTGACTGTGATGAACAGTGAGGACTAGCTTGCAACCTGCTTTCCAATAGCCCTGGAGCCTGGGTCTCTGCCACAGCAGGGACAGGTGGCTGTGGGGGAGGAGGGGAGGGAGGTGGAGGACACGTGCAGAGAGGACACTGCAGCCTTTAGTTCCTAGACCTGACTTTGATCTGGGATGTCAAATGCAACCTGAAAACAAGGTTTAGTTGATAGATGGAGTGAGACAGGGAGGCCACCTTCATCTTTCATGCCTGTCACCTGGCTGACCGGGATGGGAGTCTTAGCTCAGCCTGATGGTCAGAAAGAGATGGATGCAGGGGCAGAGGAGATGGCTCAGTTGGTAGAGCGCTTGCTTTGCAAGCATGGGGACCCAAGTTTGATCTTAAACGCCCCTACCTTTATAGCTCAGCCTCGTGGCACATGGTTGTAATCCCACTCTGGTACAGGGGAGGCAGAGATGGGCAGATCCCTGGAACTGGTTGGTCAGCCAGCCTAGACTGCTTGATGTGTTCCAAGCCAGGGAGAGGCTGTCTTCAAAAACCAAGGTGGAAAGTGTCCAAGAAACTCTGTCTGAGGTTGTTCTCTGGCCTCCACACACCTTCATGCATACACATACCTGTACACACACACACACACACACACACACACACACACACAGACAGACACACACAGACACACATATACACACAGAGAGAGTCACAAAGAGACAAAGAGATTTGGTTTGTCGTGGCTAACATACCTCCTGTGTCCTCTTCCTAGAGTGTGGCATCCACCTACTTCCTAAAGTCAGGAATGAGATGCGACCTCACCATGAATCAGTTAGCAGGGTAGCTGGTGGCCATGGAACCCCATGCCATAGCCTCTAACAGGCTGTATGGGGCAAACCAGCTCAGTGAGGCCAAAATGGCTGCGCTGGAAGGTAAGCTTTAGCAGCCCCCCTCTCCATCCCCACCCCAAACTTATCAATACATGTCATTTCTATAGACCAGACACCCAGAGCCATCATCTTTTCATTCGATTGATTGATTGATTGATTGAGACAGAGTCTCACTATGTAGCTAGTCCTGGATGGTCTGGAGCTCAGAGATCTGCCTGCTTTTGCCTCAAGTGCTGGAATTAAAAGTGTGCACCACCACTCCCAGACCGGCCCTGTCATCCTCAGGAGAGCTTCTGAGTTGGCTTCAGAAGGCTGTGGGGCTGGAGTCTCCCTGCAGCCTCTACCTTTCCTGGAGCCCAAGAACAAAACTCACAAAACAGAAGCTAGAAAAGGAAGCCCCAAACACTCAACTTCTCCCTGCCCATCAAGCTGTTAAAATTAAATCCAAAATATTGTTGCTGAGATGTGCAAGATCCGGCTGGCCTTCAGTGAGATTTCTCGAGTGCCCACCGCTTTCTAGGGAATCAGTTCCACCTGTATGTCTCATTTTAATTACTCATTTAAAACTCACCCAGCCATACATCCATCACTACAGCTCTGGGAATTAGGAGTTCCTATAACTTTGAAAAGCTATTGATCCCTGGGTGCTCAGAGCCGCAGCATGTCAGGTCTTTAAAGCTGGGTTAACTCATTTTGTGGCTTCCTCAATGGCTGCAAGTTTACATTTTATTGCATATCTATTATTTGGGTTGGGCTGTGATGAATGGTTTGGCTGCCTGGCTCAAAACAAGTCCAAGGCGACCGCAGAATCTAATTTGCTTCAAGAATGATGATTCTAAAGCTTTTCAAATAATAACCCGGGAATGGGAGAAGCAGACATTAGGGTGCCCTGCCTGAAACCTATGGTTGGCGCTGAAGGGACAATGTGCCCCTTCCCTTTAGTGGCTCATGTTTATAATTGACCTTCATTAAGGAAACTACCTGTCTGTCTTCACAGGTGGGAGAGATGCTTGCATTTCCTCCGGAGCAAAGCCAAGAGCTTGCAGGTTGGCTCCAGATCCATTCCCAGGATCAAGGAAGTGGCACTGTCAGCCAAATAATTAATTAATTACTGCTGTGACAAGCATCTTAAGGAAGGAAGGGTTTAATTTGGCTCACAGTTTGAGGGGATCACAGTCATCATGGCAGGGAGGTCACAGCAATAGGACTAAGAGGCAGCTGGTTATATTAAACCCACAGTCAGGAAGCAGAGAGAGGAACTCTAGTGCCCGGCTTGCCTTCCCTTTTTCAAGCAGTCTAGGACCCCAGCCCAGGGTAGGTCTTCCCAGCTTAACTAACCTAATCTAGAAACTTCCTCCTTCCATGCCACAGGCATGCCACAAAGTGATCTAGACCCTTTGCAGAGGAGTTGGAGTTTTGGCAGCTTCCCTGGAATGTATCGTGGTTGTTCCTGGAAAATGGGCTACCTCCTGACTTGGAGAATAAATCTGGCTGTGGGCCCTTCTGATGCTGGGTTCCCAGTCCATCTAAGTTCTGAGGGACTAGTATTATCAAGGGAAGTGTGTGGGATGCTAGTGATGAGCCAAGCACTGGAGTCAACAGGGAAGGTCTCTCTAGTGATGGTCAGGTCTAACACTTAGCATGTGTCTCACTGAATAATAATAATGATGATGACAATGACAACAATAACTTTCCCCATTCTGGGTACCTTTTATGAGCTATGGATATCTGAGGTGTGGATTTAAAGCCACTGACCACTCAACTGTGTGTTTACAAAATCCCTGACTATTTAATAGTCGGCTCCCTAAGCATTTTTAAATTTCAAGAATTATTTTGGGGAATAAGCTCTTGATGCTCCAAACAGGTACTTCTAGCAACAGGATGAGCCTACAAGTCATTCACGCTTCATCATGAACCAGTATCAGCAGATTCAGGTTTTGGTTTTCCTAGTTGGCATGGATGAGGATGCAAGAGACCAAACATGGCTGGTCATGGTGCATCAATCAAAGCCTTGCAATGGTGGTTGGATGTAACCCTGGATACTAAAGATGCTGTGAACCGGAACACCTTCTCTTCCTTCACAGAACCACATCATGCACATGGACAATTAATTACTGCTGGAAAAATCATTTGCTTTTCTCTTTTATGTCCTTCAAGTGTTTCTTCTATCAGCCATAAATGCCCCTTTTGCCATCAGAACAGAAGAGCTGCCTCTTGGGAATAGCCAGAGCTCAAAGAATGTTGCTATTTTTTAGGGATACCTACTTGGAGCGATGGAATTCTAGATGAATGCTAGAAGGAAGGATCCTAAATTCTGTGGCTGAGGGTGTGGCTTAGGTATCTTCAGCTTACACTGCCTCCCCAAGGCTGACCATCAGGTGCTGGGAGCTTGCAGGTCACACCCACAAGTATATCACCAGGCTCTCATACCACGTGCTCTAAGCAGACCCAAGTAACCTTGAATTATAAAGGGGCTTCTTCCATTTAGGACAAAGCGTGTTCTTCTGGTATCTAGTGTGGGCCCAGCACACTAGCCAGCTTCTGCTCAGTGTCAGTCCACTGAGGTTAGCACTCATGTCAACAAGTACTCCTAGAGTTAGCGTGATAGAATCTCTAAGCAGGTCATCTCCAAGTGTGGCACACACCAGGGAACCCCAAGAAGAAGCCACTCAGAGCACCCCTTCTGTTTTCACAAAGGGAGAGAGCAAGCGTTAACATTATGGTTAGCAAGTTGATGTAGGAAATGTAGTCGCAGGGGAGGAAGAAGCCGTCTCTCACCTGAGACCACAGGACTAACACTGACCTACGGCTTTTACTCCTATAAACCTGCCCACTGCTTCCACTTCCTGAAAGCTGTGTGCATCGCTCTTCTCCCTTGAGAAGTGACCACCTCCAATATCCGCTTAGACAGCAAGTCCTGTTTGCTGAAGATCAAACTGTCTTAACTAGAAACTGAATTTCAGCTTCTGTAAAACCCGCTTAGTTCCAGGAAAAATCTCCTTTGGGGGGGTGAGGATAAAGACCTCCCTAAGATGGTCGCAAGATTACGACATTGCCTAACTGAAGGGACTCTGGCCAGCTCAAGTGTGGTGGACATGTCTCTGGCCCTTTTCCCCCATTCCCTCTGCCTTATTAAAAACCATTAGATTATGTCCCTAAAGCTACTCACAACGCTATTCTCTTACTTGATTACTTCCTCCTCCTGATGCTGACCACAAAGTCCCAACCATCAAAGTATTGAAGTCCAGAAATCAAAAGTCCCTTTTGGCTCACCTAATTAACATGCCCAATCAAAATTAAACACCTCACCCTAACACGGGGTTCCCTCTTTTCCTTCATAAACCACCATTGACCTGTGGGCCACATCTGTCTCCTCTCTATCCAGAGGCTGTCCCTTGTCCACCAGGAAAAATATGCCTCCTTCTTCTCCCTTATTCCCTCCCTCTTCTCCCTCATCCTTTATCTCCTGCCTTTTCTCTTATCCCTGCCCTCTGTCCCTAGGGGGCAAATAAATCTCCTTTGTATTGAGAACTTGTGTTGAACACTTTTCCTTTCTCCAACCCTATGGCACAGTTCTGATCGAGGCTGGGCCTCTTTAAGCAATAGCTAGAGGCTATAACAACTTGTTAATTAATGAATGTTTTCCTGAGAATTGCTCATTAGGGAGGGTTGAGAGGCCCTACCCAACCCCAGCAGAAGTACTTGAGTAGTGACTGGTCTCAGCTTCTGCCTGGCCTTGCCTCTGGCATCTTTCCAGTTTCTCTCCAAGCCAGGCTACCCAGTGGAGCTGGGCTGCCTCTGTGTTCATTGCTGTACATTCCCCTCCTAGAGGAAGGAGGGAAGGTTATGACTCAGGAAGTAAATAAAACAAGTCCAGGAAGCTCCTGAAAATTAAATGACTCACTAGACACCCCCTGTGCCCGATTTATATAAGTAAGAGAAATTGCAGGACAGAAGAGACTCCGACAAGCCCACCTGCCTTCAAGTCCTACAGGTGAATCATTGCCTGTGATCTTTGGCTTTTCAGTGGTACTGGCACCTTGGAGTCGTCCAGGCTCCTTTAAGTAATCCCAATAACTCCCCGATTCACTAAGCTGAACTTGGAGTCATTTCTGTGGTCTGTCACTGATACCATAGCTGAGGTAGATAAACATTTCTTCATGCCTCTCCAGAAAAAATCACACGAGTAAGGTCAGAGGATGATTGTTACAGCCCTGCTGTTGTTATGCCCCTGAATCCCATCATCAATGAGGATACTTTTATGCAAAAGGCAGCGGGTTGGCGAGTCCTCTCCTTTCCACACATCTCCTTTTGCCCTTTTCTCATAACTCAGGCTTGTACAGACCAGTTTCAACCTCTTTCATATTTAAGCCAAATCCACTTGGAAGATGGCTGAGGCCAGGCTCACATGTCCCAAGTACCCACCGTCCAGGCTCCTGATGCCACATCAGCAGCACAGCACAGTACGGATACCTGAGGAACTTAGTCCCCACGCTCGCAGCCCTGGGCAGAGGTCTCACTTACGGAAGGCTGTGTAGAACTCTCCAAGGGTCAAGGAGCCATCGCTATTATAGTCATCAAATCGCAGGAGGTCGCCGGGTGAGCATCTGTTCAGTGAACCGTCCATGTCCTGCTCCTTTAGCACATACTGTGAGGCGAGAAGAGACAGAGCCAGAGTCACCAGTGAGCTCGGCATCATGGATGTTGCTGGGAAATGCCCCAGATCTAGCGGGGATTCAGGGTATGGGAGCGGATGGATGAAGCTGAGCGAATGTGTTCTGTTGACACGGGCATTGCCACATCAATGCCTCAGACCCATGGGAATAGCAGAGCCCTTCCTAGGTAAGGCTCATGGATATAGCAAAGCCTCCCCTGGGTCTGTGTGCAGATGCTGACAGTGTGTGTGGACAATATAGGCCCAGCCTCCTTTTCCTGGAGGGCTGCAGCCTGAACTGTTCCCCTACAGAAATCCCCATCCCGACTAGCCGTATGGGATGAACTTGCCTTCTCAGTTCAGATGTACAAAGTAAGCTGGGTTTCTAGGCTGCTCCTGGTGCATCTCCATGAGAGTGAATTACCCAGCCAACCCCAGCCTTTTTGTGTATCTATATGCCTGGCCTTTCTCCCTTCCCTCAATGCCCTACTCAGGGCAATCCTGAAGCCTTGCAGGTTGAGGCACTGGGGAGTACTTAATCTCTGGTCTTGTCTGGTTTGAATCCCTCATTTTATAAATAAGGAAACAGAGGCTCAGAGAGGGAAGGAAGGGCCTGTGGTCAGGTCTGTGGTCTCCCTGACTGTCAGACAGCCCCAGGCTATCTAAGTGAGGAAAAATCTTTGGGGGTTTTAAAATTATTATTATTAGTAGTAGATATTTTCTTTATTTACATTTCAAATGTTATCCCCTTTCCTAGTTTCCCCTCTGAAAATCCCCTCTTCCCCTCCCCCTGCTCCCCAACCCACCCACTCCTATCCCTGGTCCTGGCATTCCTTTGGGGCTTCTTGTCTATCACTTCTGATAATGGAGGGCCTGATCATGAGAAACCAGCTAACAGCTGAATCAGGGTGGGAACCCAGGTCACTATTTGTGATGCTTAATTTCCATTGTCAACTTGACCAGAGTTGGAATTACCTCAAAGACACCAGAGAGCTTTCACTGAGGAGAGAAGACCCACCCTAAACATGGGCTGGGTACTCAGACTGAATAATAGGGAGAAAGAAACTGCAGAATTGCGAAACCTGCCAAACACTGGCACTCATCTGCCTCTGCTTTCTAGTGAATGACGTGGGGTGACCAGCGGCCTCATGCTTGTGTGGCCACATTTTCTCACCACGACAGACTGTGTTCCCTCAAACGGCAAGCCAGAAACAAACTCTTATCTCCTAAGTGGCTTCTTGATAGGTTCAGATCATAGCGATGAGAAAAAGAACACACCACATCCCATCTCTGTATCCACTCCCCTCAACCACACACCCACCCTCACCACTGTTAGAGAGTTGACTCTCCACAGCACATGTCCAGAAAGCAGCTGCTGACCAGATCTGTCTCATGTTTCTGTTGCTGTGATAAAAGACCCCAACAAAAGCAACTTAAAGGGAGAAGGGGTTTTTACAGTTCTGGGGACAGAGTGCCATCGTATCATGGAAGACATGGCAGTGGTAGAGAGGGAGTGGTGGCAGAGCTATCAGGTGGCAGAGCAGGATGCTGGCTGTCAGGTTACATCTCCACTCAGGAAACACAGGCTGAATGGAAGATGGGGTCAGGCTACAAGCCTAAGCCCACTCCCAGAGGCCCACTTCTTCCACCAAGACTCCATTTCCTTAAGATCCGACAATCTTCCCAAACACTACCATTAGCTGGGAGCATGCATTCAGACACATGAGAACATGGGGCCATTTTATGTTTATGTCACAGTAAAACCTGAGCCTCCTCTGCCTTTTATGTCTTTCCAGGGCCACCAATGTCACCCCTCAGTCAGGGTCCTATTTAGGAGCTATTGGTGGACTCCTGTGGATTCCTCTGTGGTGATGGTTTAACCGAAAAGACACAGAGGCTCAAGGGAGATGCTACAAAGAAAATCAAGAGAGAGGAAATGATTTTATTTTATTTTGGAGGGGTGGAGGTAGAGGCACTTTTCCTTTGTTGAACATTCCCAGTTTGGTTTGCTATATTAAAGGCAATTTAATGTGATAATGTTTAAAAAAAATGACCCTTCACCCAGAAGTGAGGGTGTTCGATAAGAAGGAGATCAACCATGACGCCTTGGATCAATCTTTCGAAGATGGAAATTTCCCTTTGTCTATTTCTACATTGGAAATTGATTAACTTTTCATAGGACCAACGAGTTCTTCCCTCCGGTGCCTCTGACTCAGTGTCAAGGCAAGGCCCACATTAGCTGGGTTCTGCTCGGCGGATTTATGAGACAGACTTTAAATATATTAAATTTTAAAGAGGAAATCACAGTCCAATTACCATGCTTGTTAATGGCTTCAAGTGCCTCTGGCTACGTCTCTGCCAGGTTAGAGCAACGAGCCCAGGAAGATCTGTTGGGAGCCACTCGGGCTTGGGAACCAGGTGCTCACAGCTGCCTCTACCCAGGGCAGGCTGATGTCACTTGCCCTGGGCTTCCTGCTCAGGTCGTGGTATGAGGAATAACAGATGGGGTGTGTTCCTGGCAGGTAATCATAATTAGCAAGGCCTCTGGACTTTCTCAGAGCCATTCTTGTCAAATGAGAGCTCCTAGCCATGCCCTTTGGGGTCTTAGCTAGAGCTGAGGGATGAATAGCACTAATAGAGTGGGGGTTTGCTGGCCTGATGACACCGTGCCATCTGTGGGCAACAGGCCTGGGATGCTTGGGTTTGTGTGGTGAGTGGGACAGAGACACTGGTTACTTGATACCCTAGAGTCACAGACTCCTCACCTAAAAACATCTGTAAAATGGGATAGTAGCAGTCCTGACCTTACAAGAGAGGATGCTGAAGGATGAAGGGGGGTGGGCGATGACGATGATGATGATGGTGGTGGTGGTGGTGATGTTGCCGCTGCTGCCCATTGATGACCACTGAGAACATCCTATGTGCCAAGTATGTTAAACATGTCACATGTCTTACATGTTTTAGCACCATGAATTCCCATGACAACCCTGAGGCGATGAGGTTCATGGCTGAGAAATTGCAGCCTAGGAGTGAGGGGCCTCCAGAGACTCACTAGCTCATGACTAGCTTTGAACCCTGTATTCTTGGCTGCCGCCCTACAGAAAAGGCTGTATTTGTTCACCCTGGGCATTCTTAGACTAGTGCCTTTGCTAGGTGGACACAGGGCTTCCCACAAGCAAAACAGTCAGGGGGTTGGGTCATTGACATTTGGATGCTAGAGAGAACTGTCACTGGGCAGAGGCCTTGGGGACCCCCAGACTGGAGTGGCAAAGATGCTCGCTGCTGCAAGTACTGTTCTTCTTTGACATTCCTTCTGTAGAAAATGACAGGCTCAAAGCGCCAAAGACTAGTTTTCTAAGGAAAACACCAGTGGGCAGCCCCTTTGAGGGAGGCGTTCCCCGGAAGCCAAGAAAGCATCAAAACTGGCTTGTAAACCTGGGCTGAGGTGGCAGGTGGCAGGAGACAGAATTCTGTGTGTAAGACATTCTCAGAGGTGCTGACAAGCTGTGAGTCCTAGGAAGGGGCGGGGGGAGAGGGTCCCCTTGGCAACTGGTGACAGAGACAGTTATAAACAACCTTTCCCACCACGGAGCTCAAGTGATCTTTCACCATGCACGCACGCAGGACATCTCCTCGGCTCCACCTGAATGCCACACCCACCTGAGCCAGCTCCAAGCTGCCGAGGTGCCCATTGCCATCGGCATCCAAGTCCTTAAACAGTGACTCCACCAAGAGGCGCTTCTGGGAGGCGAGGCTTTGCCTGGGGGTTCCTTGTGGGAGCGGCTGTCTGCGGCTCTGGAGTGCCAGGAGGACATTTTTGAGACGAGCATAGCCAGCCATGGTGCACATGTCTCCTGGAAAAGAGAAGACAGCTGTTACGTCAGGTGCACCCTGGGGGCTGGAAAGAATGTTCTGCCCATCAGTCAGTTTATCTCTCTCAGTCACAAACAATTGTTGGGACATTTCCAGTGTGCAGTAAACAGTGCCACCATCATAGAGTGGGGCTCACGTGTCCATCTGCCCCATCACCCAGCCTACTGATATTTAAGCCAGATATCATATACCAATACTATATGAACCAGAGGGAGTCTGGAAAATTCTTCCAGTGGAGTCTGCAGCTGTTATCTCACGGTTGGGGGAAAGCCAGCCCCAATTCTATTCTGTCACAGTCTGCCTTTTGTCTTAATCCTATTTTAAAGGCTGCTTTTGAATGCTTGGCCTCATAGATTAGGGAGTTTTAGTTAACAGGGCTAATAATCCCTGCTTAAGGTAATTAGGTACACTCCCAGAGCTGGGTTACTTGAAAACAAACATGTGTACACAAGTCCACGACCAAGAAACAAAAGGAAGCTTTAGGAGATTAAACCGAGCACACAGCCCATTAGTCTTAGACCTTTTATCACGGCGGTGCTCGCTGAACGCGTCGACATTGCATGGTTCTTTGGCAAATGAGGCCTGTGATGCACTGTGACATGACATGGTTTATCTTGCTGGTGACGGGGCCACCATACAGAGCGCAGCCAGTAAATAGGGGGCCGCAGGGATGTCACAGAGCAGTGCTCCTCCAGCTCTGCCTCCCCATCCAGCCAGGGGATACAAACAGTTCCTGGGCCTGGCTTTGTTGAGACTGGGGAATGCTGATGTGAGCTCCCCCACCCTCCATTCTATAGAGAAGATCAAGGGGTGCTAGGTCTGGACTGTCTGGGGTCAGGGTCTCTTCCCTTGAATTCTAACGCCAGTTGAAGGTGCCAGGTTAAGCTCTCAGGGCCAGCTGGATAGTGAACAGGTTTGAGTTTGGGAACTCCTGGCTTTGTGAGTCCCAGCTCTGCTGTTTCCAGGTTGTGTAACCTGGGAAAGGTTAGCACAGGCCTCAGTGATTTCATCTGAGAAATGGGATAATACTGCATCCCACAGGGGGGATATTATGAGGGTTAATTAACATGGTCACACACATCTTTACTCTGAGCCAAGGCTCAGTGATTGATAACTACTCTCCCACTTTCAGTTGTTAGAACCTCCATGGGGAGAGCAGGGATCCACGGGAGAGCAGGGATGCACGTGAAGAGCTGTTTTTCTCTCCTGCCCTCCCTCTCTCATTGGAGAAGCCCAGACAGCCCACCTACCCTTCCCTGCACTTGTTTGTGTTTCTAGATTTTCTTCCAATTTGGGGTCAATTGATTCTTGTCAGAAACAAATGCCCATTACTATTTCCTTTGTGTGTTTATTTAGAAGAAAAAAAATCAATTGCAGTGTTCAATATAATCAAATCTATTTGCTCCCCGGGAGTCACCATGCTCAGGCAGTGGGGCTCCCTTCCATCCCCCCTGACCTGCTCACATCCTTCTCGTGCCTAGCAGGTGATCCATTTCAGAGAGCTCCCAGGACCCATAAGCTTATGTATCCCATTTTTAGATGTTCATAGCTCTGGGTTTACTTAGCAAGGCCTCCATACTGAGCATGGTCTCATGGCAAAGCCAATATGGCTGGAATAATATGTCTGGTGGCTGGATCTCTTTCTTTCTTCTTTCTCTTTTCTCTTTCTTTCTCTTCTTTCTCTTTCTCTTTCTCTCTCTCTCTCTCTCTCTCTCTCTCTCTCTCTTTCTCTTTCTCTCTCTCTCTCTCTCTCTCTCTCTCTCTCTCTCTCTCTCTCTCCTCTCCCTCTCCCTCTCCCTCTCCCTCTCCCTCTCCCTCTCCCTCTCCCTCTCCCTCTCCCTCTCCCTCTCCCTCTCTCTCTCTCTCTCTCTCTCTCTTTCTCTCAAAAACCTATGTTTTGGGGAAAGAGCATGGTCTTACTTGAGTCAGTCTATCTCCTCTACCAAAGAGGGTAAAGTCTGGTGCTGGCAAAGGGAGCAGGAATGGGGTGGGCAGAGTGAGAGTAGGAGGGTATCTGCTGGGGTGGGCACTGGCGGAAATGTTCATTCACGTGGATACTGTACATAAACTGGAGGCACTGTCATTTCCCTGGGGACAGGCACCTGCACTACAGACTGGGAAGCTGGTGTCTAGAGTGACTAATGTGGTATTAATAGAAGGCTTCCCTCAGACATGCTGGTCAGAGATGAGCATTCTGAGAGCCTGTGACACCAGGGCCACCAGAAGGTCAGATCGGGCAGATCAGATGGGGAGTGTGGTCTTAGGCTTACTGGTCCCCCATCCTTCCCACAGGTTCTTGGTGCTGCCTGATGCCCTGTGCAATAGCTAGACAACCTCACCATGGCTGCTGGGGAGACCATGATGTGATCCTGCTGAGGTGGACCTGCTTGGGGGGGGGTGGATTGTAAGGGAGGGGGCTGTGATAACTTCTCAGGCTCTGCTCTCCTACCAAATTCTGAAGCATTTTAGGCTATGGATGCAACTTGATTGGTTGAGTGCTTGGCTAGCCTACAGGGAACCCTGGGTTCAATTGCCCGAACTGCATAAAACTGGGAGTTACGGTTCATGCCTGTTACCCTGAAAATCCCGAGGTGGAGGCAGGGGGATCAGAAGCTCAAGGTCATTTCCAGCTACAGAGCAAGTTTGAGTCTAGTCTGGGTTATATGAGACCATGTCTCAAAAAAAAAAAAAAAAATCCATACTGTTGTTCTGAGGACTCAGAGGTTTTTATCCTGTGTCTAGAAGCCAAGCTGGGGGCCCAGTTGAGTAACCTGAGTCTCTAGGGTCAGTGTCCTGTGCTGCCCAGGCTGTGTTGCTCCCATCTGTGTAGCAGTATGTACTGACACTCTATGTGGGTGTTCTAAGGCATTAAGAGTGCCTTAAGGAGTAGGAGATCTGTTAAGGGAGGGGGAGTGGAGCAGAGGCTCAGACCCACTGTGTGTGAGCTATGCTATGGCAGGAGGCAGTGGGGAAGGCGTGGTGTACAGTGTATGGTGTACAGTGTACAGCGAGCATCTGGAGGCTAGTGGAGCTAAAAAGAGTCACTCACAGGCCCATGGACACCATTAAGGCAGGAGAGGGCGGGCGGTCCATCTCAGAAGGACAGAGAAGCCACAGGCTGGTGTGGGAGCCAGACACAGCAACCTGATGTTCCCAACTCTTGTCTGTCCCTTCCTGAGGATCTGTCCCACCTGTCCACCAGTCCTCTGCAGTGCTAGGGAACTGAACCCAGGGTGTTGTGAGCACTAGGTAAGTATGCTACTATTGAGTTACACCCTGTTTCTGGCAGAGAGTCTTACATCTCTCTTTGTCATGCAGAACAGCCATATTTCAAATGAGTGGCATGGAGAAGTCCACCTAGACTCAAACCATTATGTCATCTGCTCAGAGTCAACTGAACTCTTCTAGTCTTGCCCCCAACCCTACACGTTAGAAAGATCTGAGGACATAGCAGTGAAAGTTACCCAGGTATAGGGGTTTATACACCCATGGAGGCCATCTCTTTAGTGTCTGTGGTTTACCCTCTCTTCCTAGGGACACACTTGATGCTTCTGCAAACATGCCTTCCTGGTGGCTCTGTGTCACCATTCCATGCTCTGTGCCAGCCTTGCAGTTCAGCCTTAGGATGAGCTCTCTTCCCTGAGGCATGCCTGACCCCAGGATGGCTGTTTCTGAGGAGTGTGTACTTCACAATGTCCCCTTTCCTGGGGACAGTCAGGAGTGGTTCAACTACCCCAGGGCCACACACACATTCTTGCATCTGCCAGACCTGTCTACCCGAGGCTCCAAACTCTGTTTCCAAACTAGTTATCACATGCCAGCCTGAGTCCCATCTCTGGGAGCCACGGGAAGGTGGAAAGAGAGAAAGGGAATCCTCAAAGCTGTCTCCTGATATCCACACGATAAAAGGATGATGTGCCAATCAAAGAGATACACAGGTAAGCACGTGGATGAGTAAATAGAATCAAGACAGGGGAGCGAATCCCAGCACCAAGGAGTCAGGAGTAGAAGGATCACTGAAAGTTTGAGACCAGCCTCAGTTATACAGTTTCTTGCCAGCAAGGGATATGGAGTGAGAGATCATATTCAAAAAGTGAGAATTAAAACAGAACAAGATAAATAAAATCAGTCATCTATATTTATCTAACTCTCTGCATCTGATGTCAACATAGTTGACCAGAGGCTATGCCAGCCTCTGTCTAGGATTCTGGAAGGAAGGGCACGTGATGTCTTTGGACCAGGGCAGGGTCCAGTGCTAGCCTGGGATTCAGTCCACTGGCTCCTTTCAGGGTAAGGTTCCTGGAGGGTTAGAGGCTTGGGTATTTATTACACACCTTTTTACAGCAGCCTGGGGCAATGCACACACACTCACACATCAAACACGCACTCACACATCACACACTCACAGGGATGCACACACACACACACACACACACACACACACACACACACTTCAGAACCTCAGAACATAAATGTCACAGGCTGCTGAACTTGGCTTGTAGGATGCCTCATCATCATTGTCAAACTGACAGGATTTATACTTCCTGGGGACATATGGGAGTTTCAGAGTGAAACTCTGAATGGGGGTAGCACCATCCCATGGGCTGGGGAAAGTCCAGGGAGTCCCAGCATCCACCGGTCTCTGCAATGTGGGTACCATGTGACAGGTCACCCATGGTCCTGTCCCTGTGCCTTCCGTACTATGATGGGCATACCTTCAGACTGTGAGCCTAAACCACGTTGTCCTTCCTTAAGTCAATTTTGTCTCAGCAATAAGAAAAGAAGCTAATGTAGCCAACACCAACAGCGCTTGTGAGCACTGCCTAGGGATCCTGAGGACCACCTAAGCTTGATGGGAGCAGGGGGGTGGGTGGAGAGGCCCCACCTAGGCCTTGAACATCTTAGAGCATCATGATATAACAACAGGACTTTGCTAGTGCATATGGCTACCCAGGCCTGAGGTGTCCTTTTAATGACACTGGCAGGTTTCCCCCAGTGAGGAGGGATGCAGCTCATTCATTTTTGTCTCCTTCTCTGAGATAACTGACAACCCTATGCATATAGACTCATGGAATGAGGAAGCCATCTTGGATATTTCCCCCCTCCCTTCCTCTTCCCAGGGCCATTTCTACTCTGGGACCTCTCAGTGGTCCCAAGCCACTTCCTGTAGGGCTTAGGGTCCCTCACACAGCAGAGGTTGTCCGGTTAGTTCCAGGTTCCTCCTGCATCTAGACCAGGCTTTCTTTGGTAGATAAAATATTGATCAGCAGACTGAGGAGCCCAGAGTGTGTCCCTATTTTCCTGTCAGAACTTGGTAATGAACTGCATTTATCAAGCCCATTCTCCATGAGAAAGGTCAGTTGCAGATCTGGCTAAGTTGTCATGACACCTCATTAATCTGGCTCCCACAATAATTGTCCCTCTTTGAAGATTCTAAAGTGTTCCCATTCTGGCCTCGCTCCCTCTGCGCCGAGGGAGATGATCATAGCAGGAGCGCAGACTGAGTCGCATTTAATATTTTGAGCAGAGGGAGAGGAAGCAGGAGTTGCCTCCAGAATTAAGTGTCCGTCAGAGGGATACTTGCTACTTTGAGACAAAGGGAAGCAGGGGAGGAACTGTGAATATTCCATCAGCCTTGTGGCCTCTGCCAGACTGAGTCTCAAAGGAACCGTCTCCATTCCCTGGCAGGTGAAGTTCCATTTCTGGGGGTGGGAGGGGTGGGTGGACTCCTGAGGGTCAAGGGGAGGACAAGAAGGTAAGAAGTGGGTGAGGCAGACAGACAGCAAGAAGCCCATGTTCTAAGAGTGCATGCACGGATATGGTGAGAATTGTGCGTGTGAGATGTGTACACGCATGCGTGTAAATATGTGATGTATGTGTGTGCATACATGAGTGTATGCGTGCATGTGTGAGTGTGTGATGTATGTGTGTGCATGTGGGTGTGCATGTGAGTGTGCATGCATGTGAGTGTGATGTGTATATGTATGTATGTGTTCATATGTGATGTGTGCACGTAACATGTGTACATGCATGTATGTAATATGTGTGTGAGTGTGTTTGTGTGTGTGTGCATGTATGTGTGTGTAATATATGCCTGTGAGTGTGTGCATGTGTGTGTGCATGTATGCCTGTGAATGTATGATGTGTGTGTGTGTGCATGCATGCATGTGTGTGATGTGTGTGATGTGTGTGATGTGTGTGATGTGTGTGTGTGTGTGTGGCTTGTGGTTTTGTTCATGGACAACCAAACTTACCTCACCCAGGGGACACTTCAAAGCCTTCACTGCTGGCCCTACAGAGTGAACTCAAAGATGGCTATTCTGGGGTGGGTTGAGAGTGGCCAGCCACTTGAAGCTTGGACACTAGCCTATATAGAAGGATCTCTTCTGCTGGGCACAAGGTGGTTCCCTGAAAAGAGCCTGGGAGAGAAAGCATATGAAAATGTCTTCCTTCTTCTACCCAGGGTGGCCCCAGATAGACCTTTTTTGAAGGTTTGAGGGTACACTCAGCTATGAATAGCCTTAGGAAAAACCTCTTCCCTTTCTGGGCTCTGCACAGCAAATGTGTAGAATATTAGTCCAGAGACACTATGGGCCTGGGGAGAAATTTATACACAGGCAGATAAATTTTGAGGTTTCAGTGGCTTTGGGGGACCTCAAGGTAGCTATGAAGACCCCAGCCCTGATGGGTTCCAGCTGGAGATAGTTCCCTTTGTCTGTCTTGTCCCTCACTGGTCAGCCCTGGATTCAGATGGTCTTAACCACCATCCTGGAGAGAGGACACAGGACTTAGGTCATCCAGCATCATGCTACAGTAGCTTTCTTTCATGAACAGGGGTGGAGAGAGCTAAGGGGAGGGTGGTGTAGGCTGAACCTCAGACATCCTTCATAGCCGCCCAGGTTTGTACGATTGTTTCTCAGGTGTTGCTGCTGCTTGGGAGACTGTGGAGCCCTAAGAGATGGGGCCTCAGTGGAGGAGGTGACTCACTGTGGGAGGGGGTGATCTTGCTTGGGGTTAGCTGACTGGGGGACACTAATGATTATACAGCTCACATTCTTGTTGAGATGGGCTGTACCCTCAAACTGTGACCAAAATAAACTCCTCTCCCTTAAGTTACTTCTTGTCCGGTATTTTGTCTCAGCAGTGAGGAACATAAATAACACAGAGGGAGAGGGGGAAGGAAAGGGCTGCGGTAGGGTCCAGTGGGCTGTGCTAAAGGGGCCCTTGGGCTTACAGAGCACTTTTCCCAAGCAGTATATAGACCATTGCTTCAGTAACCACGCAGGGGCCACACCTACTGGAATACAGCTGTCTTTAATCTGGTGGGGTGGCCTGTAACTAGAGCTTAGGGTCTCAGCACTGCACCTGGCTACACCCCCAGAGAGGTCTTGAGAGACAGGATGGGACTCCATCCTTATGTTTGCTCAAGGCAGTCTCCTCTCCCTCCAAAATTACCACCCTTGCTCCCGCATCCCGACTGCCACATTTTGCCTTAACAGTTCTGTGATCTTTACCACTAAAGCAGAAATTTTGTGTAAGCGTCTGGCGCCAACATTCCCACCCAAGTGGCTGTGCTATCCCCAGCCTTGGTTACCATGTGTCATTCTGAGGTCTATTTTGAAACTGCTAAGCTGTGCAAAGAGCAAGAAGCATTTTGCTCCCAGATCTAATTCACAAGGCACCGCGACTTTAGCTTAAGAGGAACAGATGTTTAACTTGATGTAAATTTGTGAACATTAACAATCTTTCAGCTGCCATTTCTGAGCAAATTCAATTAACAATAAATGCCACAACCAATCGGCTTATCTTTTGGATACATTTTCACTAACACGATGTAGTTCTTCGGATGGAGGTGACAGAGCCACAAAACCCTAAGAATTCCAGAGAAACACATACCTTATGGTCCCCAAACCTACACAGATAAATGTCCCCAAAGTCATGCCATCTGGTGGTCCAAAGCTGAGTCTTGGGGCTGCTGAGTGGACCAATTACTATGACCTCAGCTCAAGCATATTATGGAGGTGTCTAAGGTTGTCTGTGGCCTAACCTGAACCCGCTTAAGTCTCCAGTTTCCTTTCATAATCCGTGCCTTAGTAGCTCTACCAGTGGCAAGTGATTCAGGATGACTGGCTCCCAAGGGAGGGCCAAACAGATTAAGAGAGAAAGGGAATCCAGGCTATAGACATGCAGAATGAATGTACCTACCTGGGGGGGGGGGGAGAGACAGAGACAGAGACAGAGACAGAGAGAGAGAGAGAGAGAGAGAGAGAGAGAGAGAGAGAGAGAGAGAGAAACAGGGAGACAGAGATAATAGAGAGACAGAGTGTGGGACAGATACACACAGAGAGACAGAGACAGACAGACAGAGAGAGACACACAGAGAGACAGAGAGAGGGACAGACACAGACACACAGGGAGAGGGAGAGGGAGAGGGAGAGGGAGAGGGAGAGGGAGAGGGAGAGGGAGAGGGAGAGGGAGAGGGAGAGGGAGAGGGAGAGGGAGAGGGAGAGGGAGAGGGAGAGGGAGAGGGAGAGGGAGAGGGAGAGGGAGAGGGAGAGGGAGAGGGAGAGGGAGAGGGAGAGGGAGAGGGAGAGGGAGAGGGAGAGGGAGAGGGAGAGGGAGAGGGAGAGGGAGAGGGAGAGGGAGAGGGAGAGAGAAACACACAGAGAGAATGAGAATGAAATACATCTCCTAGCATCAAGCCCCAACTCCTCCATACATCAGGCATGTGCTAGACCCTCCACCTTGGTGTAGGGACAGGAGAGCATGGCCACAGGATGGGGTTCATCTTGTATTGTGGATCTGCCAGCTGTCACACACGTGGCTAGATTTGTAGTTGAAAGAGTTGGTTCTTTCAAAGGTCACCTGCTGGCATTTGGCAGGGCCATATCCTGGGCCAGGTGTCTGGCAGGCAGGCATTTTGACAGCCAGTGGTGGCTAAGGAGAACTGAACGGTAACATCTTCTTAGATGTCTCAGGGAGCTCCAGGATGCAGCTGTGCATCTTCCCAGAATTCAGTGGGAGTGGCATCAGGCTGGCAAGCAGTCCTTGGCTAGTTTCCACCTGGTCTGTCCCTGGGGTATCTACATTTGTCATCTCAGTTGATGGTGAACTTTCTAAGTTGAAGGCACAAAGCCCATTTGGGGACCACAAACAGAATCTGCATAACTAGGCTCTGCAAGGCCTTCAGCATATACATGCACAGACAGACAGACGGACACACACACACACACACACACACACACACACACACACACACACTCATGAGCAGATCTCACACTCGAATCTCCAAAATCACTGGAGTGGGAATTAGTCAAACCCACGCCAACACCTCACATGGACAGAACATCTCAAGTTTCACCCAGAACCCAGTGATTTAAGTGAACAAAACCTCCCCAGACCTCTGGTAGGAAAGTGGTACGTTTGCTCATGAATGCGGGTTTCGGTTGATGTTGCCACACAATCAGCTACTTGACATTTACAACCCTCACTTTCTTTCCTATTAAAGAGAGCAAAATTGGCTAGATTCCTGGGAGAGGGATCACTTATGCTTTTTATGGCTGACTGGAACATCCATCAGGTGGCCCCCGAGTGAAAGAATAATGTTTGGGAATTTAAATAAACGCTAAAGCCCTCTTGGCATTAAGAACTTTACTTTTTACTGTTGTGTTAGTGGAACTCCCACCCCTGCAATCCTCCCTAAGAAATCACACGTTCCTTTTGGGACGTGGGTACTAGCTAGCTCTTTATAGCCTGGGGGAGGGGCTGGCTTCACTGGGTCTGCCCAGTAGCCCAGCTGTTGGCCACCCCCTACCCACCTCCCTCATCTGCAGCCAGAGAGCTGGGACCAGGGTACAGGAAGATGGGGAACTGGAGGGGATGAATGTGGCGAGACTGACCGTGTGGCTGGACATGTAGCCAAGGGAAGAGTCCCACTGTTGGGTGGGAATAGCTCAGCTATTAATATAATAGGTGTCAACCATAGCAAAAAATCCACATTCTTGGCACTTTAAGCTGCCATTGTCTTTGAGGAGTGACCAGCTTGACTGACATCCTGTGTCTGCAGAAACACAGCAGAGTCTGGAGCGATCCCTACCTCACGTCGTGTCTGAGACAAGGGCTACGGGGCTTGAGGGTAAGGCTCAGCTTCGGCAGCCAGGCAGATCACTTTCTTCTCACGTGAGCTGAAGGGTGACTCAGGAGTGTGTGCACTCCTCTTATCAAGAGTCCCCAGGAGACAGTGTACAGTTCTGGTGGAGGGGGCTTTCTATTGTCACAGTGATGGGGGGAGGGGAGGCTTCATGGCATCTAATGGCCAGAGTCATGGTGGCTTCACCCTACTCAATAAGCCTTTACTGGCCAGGAATCTCATTTGAGTTTTGGAATATCCAAGTCATGGAAGTGAATGACTGACCATGTGAGCAAATGGAGCAGGCCAGAGTGCCGGACGGTGCTTCACTGCCTGGCACTGCCTGAGGGATTATCTCAGGGCTTCTTGCTTTGACACGGTAATTGTCAGTCTCCCAGCTGAGCCAAAAAGCCACTAGATTTTAAAGGCTGCTCGAAGATGCTCATCTTCTTGGTATGAGAGGCATGTATTGATGCCAGCGAGGAACTACACTCAACAAGCTAATACTCTGGGCATCTAGCCTAGAGAAGCTCCATAGAGCTGGGCAAACGGCCTCCTGGGGGTCTCTAGAGGCTTGTCCTAACCCAGGCTCCCAGAAAACAACATCTCAGGGAGAAGCTGAACAGGTTTAGACTAGACAGGATTTGGGGATTTCCTGGGGTTTCGAGCCTGCTCTTTACCTTTTTGTGTTGGGAGATTGATAGTAAATCCCAGGTCAAAACCAAACAAAGCTACCTGGGAACTCGGAGCCAGATCAGCAATGTTGCAGACAGAGCATGGGTATGTATGCAGTACTGGGACTGTAAGATGGAGGGGAGAAAGAAGGCTTCCCTCCTGCAGTCTACCAGCTGGGGACTGCTCATACTGGAAACTTCCAGGATCCAGCAGCTTATGGATGAGTTGTAGGAAACCTTGACTCTGTGGATGTCAGACCCAGGTGGGACATTCAGGTTTTTTATCCTGAAGCCCCTTAGTAGGTCGGGGGCCAGCTTCAGGTCTGGCATCCAGAGGAGGGCCCAGTACTGAGCAGTGAGTGACCTATGAGGGAAGTGGGCAGCGTGGATGGGAAAGGACCCTGGCTGCTCTCCTCCGAGTACCCACAAAGCCATTCTCCCCCAACCGGCTGAGTTATTCCAGACACATCTCTGTTTGGGCTGCACCTGAAACACCACAAACGCAGTAGCAGGATGGGAGTCTGAGGATAGGCTGGCTCTTGCTACATTCCCACACCAAGAAATCCCCTTGGCCCTCTCTGCCTTCCATATTCATAAGTTCTCCAAGCCCCAGCACAGCCACCTAGCTGCTCTGGTCCAGCATGGAAATGGATTCACATGCTTTGAAAGGGTTCAGGGCCCAAGGAGACCTCGGGAGCGAGAGGACCGTGTCCGGATTCCCAGAGGAAGAAGCAGGAACACCTCTGGAAGCGTGTCAGGACCCAGAGAAGTGGGGCCAGCAGCATGTAGCCCGAGGCCCTTCGTGCCTCAGAGCCTAGGCAAGGACCCTGCCTACTTGTGCCCTGTGTATGTAGTGTAGCCCACTTGTACCACATGCCTCAGGTCAGGATTGTCTACATTTCTTTGGAATTAGACTTTGAGAACATAGTTAGAAAAAAAATTATCTCATGAAGTTTTGATGCAGAAATACGCTGTGCTATTCCCCCCTCCGTGTGTGTGTGTGTGTGTGTGTGTGTGTGTGGTATATTCTTGCACATCAGGGGTCTCTCAGAAATCTCATCCGCTCATGCTAATGGCCCCTAACGAAACCAGGAGCCCTCTGTGAAAAAGT
Source organism: Mus caroli (assembly GCF_978045245.1). Classification (NCBI taxonomy): domain Eukaryota; kingdom Metazoa; phylum Chordata; class Mammalia; order Rodentia; family Muridae; genus Mus; species Mus caroli. Next base: position 70,037,589 of record NW_028227268.1, read on the forward strand.
CAATCACTCTCCGACCTTGAGTTCTGTTTTCCTCATGAACAAGTGCTCTGAGGAGAACGATGTCCTGGTGGGATTTTCAGAAGGAAGGTGTGGCACTTCCATTTCTCCCACAAGGCCTGCAGCTCCCAGATCAAGGGTAAGTAAGTCCAGACAGGACCGTGGGAGACAGCTCACACTCCCGGGGCGGGCGGTATTTACACTAAGTACTGGTAGCAGGCAGGCATCCCCGCTCTCTGTTCCTCACACACAGAGATGTGGATTTGGATACACACTCCAAAGACAACGCCCTATGCCAGGATCTCAGCCATAGCCTGTCTCCCTCTTGGCTCCCCTCTTAGCCAGCCCACCATAGGCTGCAGACCCCAAGAGCTGAGGTGAAGGTTTTGGAATGATGCAGTCGGCTCCTTATTTATTATTGATTAGAAAAGAGACCCAGTAAGAAAGAGGCTCAGTCTAAGGGGCAAGGGCCCTGGTGATAGAGTCAGTCTGGCATGTGGTGTGGCACACTGCTGGGGGCATTTTCTGTTCCAGCGACACCTGCTTTCTCTTCTGATTTCAGCCATCTGGCTCTTGTGAAGGAACCTTCAGAGATGAGAATACAGCTGGGGGCTGAGGCTGAGGCTGGAGGTGAGGCGCTGAGCTATGAGAGAGGACGATGATCCACAGCCCAGGGAAGCTTTAAGAACCCTGTGCTTACGACCAAGGCTTCTTACTGGCAAATCTTGTTATTGTGAACACACTGGAAACATGCTGCCATTTCTGGTCAGAGTCTTGGCTTAGAGATTCAAGAGTCTGGATTTAGCCCAGACATTCAGAACCCAGAAAACCAAAGTCCACAGTGATAGACTTGCCAATCTTTTAACTGAGAAGAGTTATCTGTAGCCAATTCCCAGAACAAGTGTCCCTTCCAGCAGCCACTTCCTGACATGTACCTCCCTCTCTTCCAAAAGCCTGCTAAAGAGTAGCTGTGCTGGGGCAGAACATTGAGTGTGCTCTGCAGTAGGGCACTTCAGGGTGCTGTGAAGACTTGGTCTCCTGCCCTGGGTGCTGGCTGCACAGATGTGTGGTAGACTAAAGGGAAGCTCACGAGCTGTATGTTTATGACACTTTTCTGTAAGTGTTTGACTTTAGTAATCGTTTTAGTTAGCAGGTAGCTGGGAGCTGGGGGATCGCTCAGTGGTTAGAATACTTGTTACGTAAGCATAAGCACCAGGGCTCAGGTCTCCAGAAACCCATATAAATACTGGCAGGATATGGATGGCACAGATAGGGGTCCTAGGAGCAAGCTGGCTAGGAAGATTAACCTTATCAGCAAGCTCTGGGTTTGATTGAAAGACCTTTCCTCAATGCATAAGCTCTGGGTTTGATTGAAAGACCTTTCCTCAAAGTATAAGGTGGATGAGTGATTGAAGATGATTCTTGATGTCGATCATGGGCCTCCACACGCATGTGCACACAGGTACATGTGCCCACACAGTTGCAAAAAAATGCACTCATAAAAAGAGAGAAACGTAGCCCTTTGTTTCTCAACAACTGAAAGACATTAACTGCATACCTTAGCCAAATCCAGGCTTGGGGACAAGGGAGGGTGGAGACCAGTGGCTTTTGGCTTATTGGCCTCCAACTCTTTGCCTTTGGTTAACAAGCTACCCAGGGCCGAGCATCTCTTCTGGTAGAAACTGCATTGCCCACCTTCTGGAATAGTCACCTATAGAATATTCCAGGCCTGAGACTCTGGGGAGAAGGCTGCCTGCGTAGTCTGAGGGTTTGCTCAGTGTCAAAGGAGGAAGAATGAAGGAGCCTAGAAGTCAGAGGACCCCACAGACACCCTCATACCCTGGCCTCACTCTTACCCTCAACTCTGAAGAAAATATGAAGGACTAGACCCAAGAGCTAGGATGATAATCCCTGCTCCTGGGCCACTGAGGATTGAAAGACACGGGCACAACTGGGTCTCTGCCACTATGGGCCTGGCTTTGGTTTACAAGACACAGATATGGATATCAAAGACTTCCTGTCTAAAAGAAACTAACATGAGTCCTTGGTATCTTCATTTCATGGGCCAGTCTTGCCTCGTGCAGCTCTTAGGTTGGGTACAGACAGTCACAGCTTGACTTCCTCTTGGCTTTTCTTAGTGAGCTCCTCTACCTGAAAGCGCCCCATGTGGCTGAGTTCTGACTTGCCTTCTTTGGATAGATCATGCCTTCTTTCCTTCTAGGATATCTTCCCTGGCCAGCTTCTGTTTTCTGATCCAGATCACATAGACCACAAACGTGCACTGTTGGTTTTCTTTCCACGGTGGAAGGTAACACCCCTAAGCAGATGGGGCCTCATGAACCACTGAGGGGACTGTCTGAGACTGGCTGTGGTTGTTACACCTACCATGGCCACAGGAGATGTCTGGCAACGGTGCAGACAGAATAATTAACCCTAGGCACTCCCCTTTCAGCTTGCTTACACAGAGGGAGTAGAGGAGCATGCACTCCACCCCAGGAGATAATTTATAACCATGCTGAACATTTGGCTTGACAGGCATCGGTGACCTGGATGCTTACCCTGTGCTGAGAATTCATAAGCATGCGAATCTCTGTCTGGGCTTTCAGATTTAACTTTAGATTTCAAGTTGAACCCTGAAGTGTTCTGAACTGAACGGCAGTCCCCTCGTGTTAAGGCCCCATAAAACACACCTGGTTATCCTCAGTCAGCCTCAGAGGGTCCTCCCCACTGCCCCCAGTCTTCTTAGCAGTACCACCCTCTCCATGACATGCAGGCAAGGGATGGCATCATGGAGTTTGTTACCTGCCAAGGCAGGGCTAGGACACTGATTAAGGAAGTCATGTCTAGACTTGTAACGAAGGCCCCACACTCATTCCTCCCTCTTGAATATTGACTTGCTTTCCCCCTACCTAAGCAGCCCTGTGGCATGTTGTCCCAGGACCTCTGCACCTGCCAGCTATGTTCTTCATCTGCTCCGGCACATTCTGACTCCATATCCTGAGCTGATCTCCCATGAGTCCCTCTAGGCATTTGGTGCCCTAACGCTGGGTGGAGAGAAACACCAATGTTTTCAGTCACACTGAATCTACCCCAGGGCACAGCTATTTCTGCACCTTCCCAGGTTTCTCCAGATTCATGGGACACAATGGGGATCATAGAGAGACAACATACAGTATATGTTCAAGACACATGGTCACTGATAGGTTGGGTGACTTGAGCTATCTATTATCATTCACCTGCTTCTGGGGTGGAGGTGGGGGAGCCCTGGACACCTGTGGCTTCTGGGCACAGGTCTGTTCTCAGGGAATTGATGGGGTAGAAGCTATAGATCTTCTATTGTTTGATTTAAATAAACAGCCTGATGGGTAAGGTCTGACGCCCATAGCTTGCCCTTGTACACATGCAAGCCAGATCTCAGCTCTAGGATGAATAGGCTAGCCAGGAAGGGGAACAATGGCTGCATTCTAGAAGGTTTCATGTGTCTGTGGTCCAAATGATAAGGCCAGGGAAGTTTTCTGACTACCGCCAGACAGACAGATCTTCAGCTAACGCATTCATGGCCTCCATCTGGGTCCTAAGACAGGAGGGGAGACACAGAGGAACACACACTCTGTGATTCACTGGGGTGTGTAAGCATGCAAGGGGAGTCCAAGGCATGCCAAGGAGTGGATCTGCGTCAAGTTATCAGGATTATGTCTATGCCAATAAATGGCCATAATTATAGTTTTAAATGACTTCATGAAGCTAATGGCTCCAAGGAAAGAAGTGGTAGACTAAAAGGAATGAGACCATCAGCTGGCTTGCAAACTTCAGATGAGAACACCAGCAGTAATTCCATTTCGGAAGCCACCCACTTCTTTAATGGCAGTCTTTGTTCAGCTCATGCCTTTGAGTCCCCAGTTTGATGGAGCACAGTAGATGCCGTAGGCTTTTCAGTTTCTATTCTGTACCTGGGAGCCAAGGAAGATCTCATTCATCACGACACTGAACAGAGGCTGGGGAGGCAGCTTTTCACATGTCATTTCTGGGCACTCAGAGTCAGTTTTTGTCCCCTAGGCAGGCTGGGCATTCCCCTGGGACCTTGCCCCATTTGGCGAAATTCTGATCTTCTGAGTCTTGCTTGGCACCTAGCTGGGTTAGGCCTGCATTTTCGAGAACCCATTGTCTCTTCTCCTTGTTGTCTATCTCTCTTCTGTCGTGGACTAAGAACCAAGACAACTTTGTCTATAGCTGCTTTGACTGAGACAGACATACCTTACCACTTCTGGCAGGTCACTTGTTCCCCCAAAGATGAACACCCCATACATAGCCTTCTCTTAGCCTCCACTGGGCCTACTTCCTTCCATGTGAAGACAGGGACAGAGAAATGGTGAGAGTTCTAGAAGCCTGGTTCTGGCTGACTCCAGCCTTGAACACCAGGGTCTGAGCTCTGAACTGAGTGTTGATGAGCATGGAGACTCAGAACCCTCCCTCTTGTCCTCTTCCTGTGTGCTTATAGTTCAGGGTGTGAGGACAGTTTTCTTAGACTCTAAAAGCAAAACCCGAGGGCCAGTAAACTGGAGATCTTGGCATCTGCCTGCAAGGAGAGAATGATGAAGAGGAAGAGAGAAAGCCACAACATTTGAGTTAAGTCACCATGTGTTGGAGATCAGCCATGTGTTGGACAAATCGCTGTACGGCAAAATGTCAGGGGCTCGGGGATCTTCAGAGGAAAACAGGGGAAGCCCAAGGAACTAGAAAAAGCATACTTAGACTCTGGCCAGCATCCAAAAGAAAGAGACAGAGGACAGAGGGAAAGCGATGTCTTTCTGAATCAGGGTTCAGAGGTGTAGGCTGACTATGTCACAGAACATCATGGTGGCTCAGTAGGGACTATGCAGAGCATGGAGATTCTGGGAAGGGCAAGCACATTACCTCATCTAAGGAATAATTATTCCTCCTATCTCTTTGGTATAACTTACATCTACCTTCTTGAAGGGTAGTGCCTAGACCAGGTGATTGATAGGATTATCTCATGTCTTGGGTAGCTTGGAACAGCCTCAACCCAATAGCAGATGTAGACTGCACTCTCTAGACCAGAAGGAGAAGAGCTTTCCCTTAATGGCTCTCCAGTGCTACATAACATCGCCTCTCTGAAGAAGGGACCGTAAAAGGATATTACCCAGTTGCTCCAAGAAAGTCCAGAGTCCCCTGAGCACTCACATACAGGCCAAGGTGTAGCAGAGCAGAACCGGTCTGTTTGCTAGACGCTCAGGCCTCCAGCCCCGATTTCTGAGCTATGATAACCCATGTGCCCATGGTGTGGGAGTCAGTGGTCCAGGAGAGGATGTTAGACAATAAAGAGACAGCCTGTATTTTAGTAAGTCAGATCCCTAGCTCTTCTGTGGTGGAGGAGAAAAGTGTGGGGATGTGGAAGGTTCTGGAGGTTGAGTCTCTTTCCAGAGGAAGCACCCCCTTGGGCTTGATTCCAGGGAGTTCACTGGGCCAACGAATCTCTTCCTGGTGGCTCTGTATATAGAGAACATCACAGAGTGACTGTCAAGGGAACATAAGTCACCCTGCTGCAAAGCAGTCACTTTAATACTCTGTAGCCACATTATAAACCCATTCTCTGCACACCCACTAATAGATGCCTCTGCCCCGCATCCCATTTCCTGATATCTCTAAAGACACCAGGGGGAGGCCAGGGAGTCATGAAAGACACATAAAAATGCAGTTGTAGATGGGCCTGAAACCCATTTCTTTGAAGCCTAATTGATGGGAAAAGCTTCTGGCCCCAGAGAACTTAAATGCCCGTCGTGTGTATATTTGATTAAGTGTCCCCATATCACAGACCACACGCAACCAGAAATCATTATCCAGTAATTGCAAATACATTAATAAAATGATGATGGGGGTTTGCTCAGGACATAAAAAAGGAATAAAATAACTCACTCAGATAACTCCACAGCAACGTGCAGTGCGCCCCCAAGACAGGAGGGAGCCTCCAAGGTAACGAGCAGCTGGGGTTATCTGATTTTGAGTCCAGTTCTTTCTACATGGTGTCTGGTGCCTTGCTGAGGATGGAGGTGCGGCCAGACTTCAGAACCACTGTCCAACCCAGGTGTATGGCGCCAGAGGCCTCCAAAGTCACTGCCCCACAGCATAGGCCTAGCAGCCCCCAACACCCTTTGTCACACAGCCCAGGGGGTGGCCACTCTCCTAGGGGGGTGTGCTGTACATGATCTCTTCAGACACCATCTCTCTCCTCACTAGTAATAAATGGGAAATAAAAATCTGTACAGTCACCTGAACACATCTGCATAGACTACCCAAGGTCTAGCCCAAGGCTGAGATCACTGTCCTTAGCTGGGTGCTGGCTTCCTGCTGGGTGGCTAAGCAAGTACTCAGGAGCCATAGCACAGCTATACCGAGCCTCTTCGCCCCGCTAGCATGTTTCTGCTTGTAATCTGTAGTCCCTCTCAAGTGCGCTTTGGGGGTGTAAAGGTAAGGGAGGGGAGGGATGTGAGGAGGGGGTGGGGGTATCATAGGTAGGTAAGCTCATGCTATACTTTACTCCCTCATGCTTGTGTGTAAAGAGAACACACTTAGTATCAACAGTGTGTGTGTGTGTGTGTGTGTGTGTGTGTGTGTGTGTGTGTACCAACTTCAGGTCCTTTCCTTTCCTCCAGCCTTCCCAACCTCCAGGGCTCTGTGTCTGGCTTGATCATATTCCACCTGTCCATCACCACTTGCAAGCCGTGTGATTTCTGGTTTATTACTTAATCTCTCTGAACCTTAGTGTACTCACCCAGACGGCAAGAAAGAATTTCACAGTCTTTACTTTATTGACGGATGAGCCCCTAGTGTCCTACAGTCTGACCCTGACCTTATCAGGGTCACAAGCCTCAGGGAGTGGTAAGCCTGGGATGAGAAAGAAGCCATACTAGAGAGTCCAGAGTGTCAGGGGAGGGCTGTGGGTCATGGAATGAAGAGGCAGAGCTCAGATGATGACAGGGCTGGAGAAGGGGTGAGATTAAGGCCAGTTTGGAATCAAAACTGACAGGTTAAGGCTGTCTTTTGCCAGAGCAGGAAGAGAAGTCCTGTGTCTCTGCACACACACCGTCTTTGTGTCATGCGTACTCAGTGAAGAGGCAAGCACTGTTTTTAACCCTAAACACAGGGGCTCAGTGTACATAGATCTGTGGAGCCTGCTGTCGGTATCAGACCAAGACGGCTACAGGTAAGCTGTGGAGAGCAGCAGGCCTCTGTGCCTCATAACACACACACACACACACACACACACACACACACACACACACACACACACACACAGAGAGAGAGAAATGTCAGTCCTGTATAAAAGACAGGTTCAGCCTGGTGGGTGGGCAAAGTTGTGGCTCAGTAGCAAAGAGGGCATTTGGTGGATTTACTCTAGAGGCCTGGGACCCAGGCAAGCTGGCAGTGTCCCAGATCCTCAGCCCTCTTACTTCCTTGACCTCTGCCTAAGCAGGCTCGCAGAGATGGACAGATGCCTGGCTGATATAGCTCCTGTGGAGTGGGAAATACCCCTGGGGATGGTGACACATTTTCAAAGGGGAAAAAAAAAAGAGGCAGGAAAGCCATCTCTCCACTGGAAGTAGGTAATTTGTGAGTGATGAAGTGTTCTCCCTCTGCAGAGAGAATGGGAGAGGGAAGAAGGCCGGGAGCCCAGGCAGCCTGGTCGAGTCTCCGTCACCTGGTGTCTTATACTGCAGTTCATTAGGTGTGACGTTAGACAGAGCCCCTGGGCATGTGCTGAACTGTTCGATGCAGAGAACTAAATTGCAGCCTTAAAAGTTCTCCTTCTCATAGTGATCCTAAAGACATTTGGGCAAAAAAAAAAAAAAAAAAAGAAAACATAAAGGCTCCAGACAGACAGGACCGGTCACCTTTTTATTATTCTCTCTCTCTCTGTGTGTGTGTGTGTGTGTGTGTGTGTGTGTGTGTGTACGTGTGTGTGTGTGTGTTACACGTCCATGTGGAGGCCACAGGTCTCCAGTGCTGTTCCTCAGGAGCTGTCTATTTTACTTTTTTTAGTCAGGGTCTCTTACTGACATAGAACTCACCAAGTAGGTGACAGTGACAGTCAGCCCCAGGGATCCTCCTGTCTTCCTGCCTCCATGTCTCCCAGCTCTGGGCTTACACATACAGGCTTTCTTTCCTACACAGGTTCTGAGGACTGAACTCAGGTCCTTGCGCTTATACGGCAAGTGCTTTACAGACTGACAGAGGCATTGCCCCTGCCCTGCCACCTCTGCTTCTTCAGCTTCCTTGGCCACTTGCCTTATGCTGCGCATCTGTGCATTGTGACTGGTGCTACCCATTTGCTTTTTCCAGGGGACTCTGGTTTCTGGGTGTTCATGGATCCTCATCCCCAGGGCACTGTTTCCCAGGAGCCTTGGACACCCTGAAGGCCAGGAACTCTCCTGGCCTTTCCTTTCTTCTGAGGATGGACGGCCTGGGTGGGCCACCCCTGCTGGCCAATCACTAGGGGTATCTCTCTTGTCCCATGATGGATTGTTATGTATTCTGCTAAGGACTCGGGTCACCTATCCTGGAAAAATCCATTTCATTTCAATTAGCAAGCAATAAAGTGGGGTGCAGGTTTCCTTAGCAACTGTGGAAAACCAGAACCTCTCTGGACCCATGCTCTGCAGTGTCTCTTGAGTTCGCCATGCCAACAGAAGGCAGGCATACGTCAGCTGGGGTCCGATGTTCAGCCTGTCTGGGCTCCCGGAAGGTTGGACCTGCGTCACTGCTCACTCCCTAGGAACTCTTCAGCAGTCTCCAAACATCACAGAAAAGTCAAAGAGGCATCTCATTCTTCTAGGGTCTGAGAGTCTTCAGTCTTCTAAACCCACATGCATGAAGTTATTTTTTTGTTGTTGTTGCTATAACAACATACCCAAGGCTGGGTACAGTTCTAGAGGCTGAAAGTCCGAGATTGGGCAAGTCCATGTATTTTACTGCTGTTGAAAGCCTCTCTCTCTCTCTCTCTCTCTCTCTCTCTGTGTGTGTGTGTGTGTGTGTGTGTGTGTGTGTGTGTGTGTGTGTGTGAGAGAGAGAGAGAGAGAGAGAGAGAGAGAGAGAGAGAGAGAGAGAGAGAGAGAGAGAATAGTGAGAATGTGTCACAAGGACTGTAAGATGAAGTAAGGAGCCAGAGTCAATTGTTGGGCTCACCCTATTCTCCTGAGGAATCTAGCTGAGGTCTTAATTCCTGTCAGATAGCTGTGCCCCATGACCTAATTACCTGGCCTTCTTCTGAAAGGGCCCTCTGCCTTTCAATTCTCACATATTGGTGACTAAGCTCATGACCTTCTGGGGGACAAATCATATCCACAAATCACAGCACCATACATTTTACAGTATTTTGGTGTGAGGAGATGGCTCACAAGCAGGAAGACCTGATTTAACCCCCTGGCACCCATGTGAAGAGCTGGGTATGGTGGCACATAGAGATAGGAAGATCCTTGAAGCTTGCTGACCAGCCAGGCGAGTGGGCTTCAGGAGCAGAGAAACACCCTGCTTTAAAAAGTGAAAATGATAGAGAACAATTGAGGGAGAGATCTGATATGGACCTCTGGCCTCCAGATGTGCATCTACTTGCTATCTAATCAAGCACATGTATATTCATATTCTCTCTCTCTCTCTCTCTCTCTCTCTCTCTCTCTCTCTCTCTCTCTCTCTCTCTCTCTCCCTCCCTCCCTCCCTCCCTCCCTCCCTCCCTCTCCCTCCTTCCCCCCATTTAGAAATAAGTATTTGGTAAAAACCACTTGGTATGTTTGAGAGAGGACCCTGACCCTATTCTTGGAATGTGAAACTTTCATAACTGGGGGCTACAGTGTGGCACTGTTGGCTCTGCTGTGTTCCAGACAGGGGAGACATTTTTATCAAAGGCGCAATGCAGGCTTACTGGGCTTCTGTTTACTCTGCCGGAGCTAATTCTGTATCCGGCAGCCGCTTCAATTCAATCCCCGGACTGTGAATTTCCCCAAGCAACTTCTATTTAGTTAAGGCCAGGGTCTCAGTGGGTGGGAATAAATATCAAAGCCCAGGATGACTGAAGGAGGCAAAATAAGAAAACCCAAATCAAATATGATTATTGATCAATCCTGAACTGCCTTAATCATTTCTATGCTAATTTTAAATATATACGTACATATTGGCATTTTCATTACATAAATACACTGGCATTTTCAGCTGAGAAAATGTATTGAACCATTCCACACTGTACTCTTTGGAGAACAGCAAAATAAATAAAAATACAGTAAAAGGCACAGAAGCGAAAACAGATTCTTACCAGTCCGAGATAGCCTTTGAAACATCTTTTGATGGCTAATGTAGCATCATTCTGGAAAACATTTAAAAAGCCAAACCACGCACACCATAAGGAAATGAAATTTGGACTTGTAATATGGCTCAGAGGGTAAAGGGGCTTGCCACCAAGGCTAACGATCCGAGTTCAATCCCCGGAACCCACACAGTGGAGGGAAGAGAGTCCACTATGAGCTGTCCTCCGACTCCCATACTCATGCCATGGCAGAAGCATGTGCCCACACACAAATACACACAATAAGTAAGATGTAACAAAAGTGAAACTCAAAAATCGCCTCTTACTACCAATCAGAAGCCACCCAACTTAGGACTCTTACAATGCCTTTTATCTGTTACTAAAAGTAATGAGTTTACGCTTCTACTCCTTGATGGCAGACGTGACGTTAAATGAGTGTCAGTGTACCCTCAAGTTCCCATCATCCCTGGCAGGAGATGAAGCACAGCACAGGGCAAGGGACCCTGCCGGCAGCACAGGGCAGTCACCCTTGCTGTTTGGAGACTGGAATTTCAGTCTTCGCCTCTCCTCCACTGCTGCGAATCACGACGGATAGTGGTTTGTTTAACATGTGGCCACGCTTCTCTTGTTTAGCTATCTGTCTTTTCTAGAACTTTTAATTCCCCGTAAGATGCACTGAGAGGTGAGGGGAGAGACAGCTCAGTGGATGAAGTGCTTGCTGCATGTGGGCTGGAGCTCAGAGCCTCAGAACCCACAAAAAGACAGGCAGGTTCTCAGCACCCTGAGGCAGGGCCGGGAGGTAGCAAGAGCAGCGTGAGCTCTGAGGGAGACACCAGATATCAACGCTGGACTTATACCTACACCTGCACATTCATGTACACACAAAGACACACAGACACACAGACACACACACGCATGTCATATACATGCAGAAAACCTATTGAAAGACAATGTACACACTTCCATTAAGGTCTTGCTTTAGTTTTCTGTCTTGTTTTGGACACTGGGTCTCCTGTAGCCCAGGCTGGCTTTGAACTTGCCAAGGATGTAGCCAATGATGACCTTGAACTTTTTTTTTAAAAAAAGATTTATTTTTATTTTATGTATGTGAGTACCCTGTCACTGTAGCTGTTTTCAGACATTCCAGAGGAGGGCATCACATCCCATTACAGATGATTATGAGCCACCGTGTGGTTCTGGGAATTGAACTCAGGACCTCTGGAAGAATAGTCAATGCTCTTAGCTGCTGAGCCATCTCTCCAGCCCAAACTTCTGAAACTTGCTTTAACCTCCCAAGTACTGGGATCACAGGTATGAGCCACCACACCTAGTTATATTGTACTAGGAATTGAATCCGGGACTTGGTGTGTGTTACACACTCTACCGACTAAGCTCCAGCCCCAGTCCTGTCTCTGACCTTATTTTGGTTGGATGGAATGAACTTCCTTCTTGAGAGTGAGTCAACACTATTGACTATTATGTTCTTATTCTATGGTGAATGGGTCATTTTCAAGGTTACTTCCTTTTTGCTGAAGATAAGGTCTTCTTCTCTACACTGCTCATGCTGGTCACTAACTCCTAGGTCCTGCCTCAGCCTCTCATGTGGTTGGGATTCCAGATGCGCACCACCATCATGCCAGGTTCTCATCCTCCAGGCTTCTGGCGCTGTTGATCTATCTCTTTCTGGGATTTGTTTTGCTGTACACCTGCTTTGTGCTGAGTTTTCTTGGGCCAAGTTTCCTTTCTTTGATTCCTTTTATATTTTGCTGGTTATACCTTTCCCCCCAGCAAGCCAGGTAAGCCAGACTCAGACAAATAAAAACATTCTCTCAAATATAGGGCTATGTATGTATGTATGCATGTGCATGCACATGAAAGAAAGAGGGGTTATCTGGGACTAATGGGAGGGTGAGACAGGAAAGCCAGATGGACAAATACGGCCACAGTCCACGAGAAACATGAATTAAAAGGTCTTTATGAAACCCATCATTTTGCATAGTGAGTATAAACACTAATACATTCTTTTTCTTTTTTAGGGAAGAAGGTGGCTGGAGAGATGACCCAGCAGTTAAAGTGCTTATCATATGATCATGAGGACTCGAGTTTCTAGAAGCCATGTAAAATACCAGGTGGGTGTGGTGGCCCATCTCTGATTCCAGCCTCAGAAGGCAGAGAGGCAAGGGTCTGTAGAGCAAGCTGGCTAGGGAGAACTGGCCATATCGGTGAGCTCTGGGCTTGATTGAGAGATCCTGACTCAGTGAATAAGGCAAAAGCACAGTTCGATGGTTCCTGACACAAACCTTAAGTCTCCAAGTGCAAGCACACACATATGTGCAAGCACTCACACATCTGTATATAGACATATGCATACTATGCACACCCATGCAAATGGAAAAAGTAGAAGGAAAATGATGGTTTTTGTGTCTGAGACAGTGTTACTTTGGTACCCATCTACCACATTTAAAAATTTTTACCAATTGGATTTTTAATTTCCAAGAAGTATTTCTTCTCCTATTCTGCCCTTTTCCATAGCATCCTATTCTTATTTCATGAAAATATTACTTCCTAAAGTCTTCCTATGGATTTTTATTATATCGTTAAATCTACATCTTGTTCTATGACCCCAGGGCTATGTGTTCATTTCATCCACACTGGCTCCTGTCTTTTGTGTTCTCAGAATGGCTCCTGGTCCCTGCTCATCAGTCCCCTTCTCTATAATAGGTTCAATAATGCAGTCATAAGACACTGGGTGCTCTGTGGCTGTGAGTGTCTCATCCCGGGGTGTATCCCTGGCTCAATCAAAACCAGAGCTTTAAGAAACTCAGGTAGAGGACAGACAGGCAGACTGATGAACCTGCCCCCCAATCCCAATATTCTTGGACTTAAAGCTCCTTGAAGACAGATTAGCATTATGTAATTTGGTCCCCAGGACAATTACTGGTTATAGTAATAACTGAACACAACCCTGACCCCCAACCTGAGCAAGGCAGGACCTGTGACTCAGGTTTGTGCAACAACCACCCACCCTCTGAGCCACTCCCCAGCCAGGAAATGACTTTTTTTGATTACTTTAATTGATTACTTTTTTTCCAGGCAAAGTATGAAGTAGCTTCAAACACACTGTATAACCAAGGATGACCTTGAACTCTTGATTGTTTTGCCTTGTACCTCCCAAGGGCTGGGACCCTAGGCATGCACTACAACACCCAGTCTATGGAGGCTAGGGCCTGAATCCAGGGCCACCTTCATTTTAACACTATTCTTATGTCTGGAAAGTTGATCAGAAGTTCGAATGGTTCTTTGCTAGAGAAGATTTTGTTCCAGAAAGGATGTAAGATGGCTTCAGTGACCTCAGAATGTGTTGGAATTTCCGAATTGAACTGCGTTCAGGTCAAGATCTCTAGTTCTACCACTATATGTCGCTTGCAGTGCTGCGGTATCCCAACTGTAGCTCACACTCCACTCCTGCCAGGATGGGACCCCAGGTCTGAAACTTTCAGAGGGTCAGTCTTTGAGGATACAAAGACTTGGGCAGAGAGGGGGCAGAGAGGGCAGAGGGAGGTAGAGAGTGGTAGAGGGGGCTTGAGGGGGCAGAGCGGGCATGGAGGGGATAGAGGTGGGCAGAGAGAGGTAAAGGGGGCAGAGGCAGGCAGAGAGGGGCAGAGGGGGCAGAGGCAGGCAGAGAGGGGCAGAGGGGGCAGAGAGAGGCAGAAGGGGGTGGAGGGAGCAGAGGGGGCAGAGAGTGGCAGAGGGAGGTAGAGAGGGGTAAAAGGGGTGGAGGGGGCAGAGGGGGCAGAGTGGGGCAGAGGTGGGAAGAGGTGGACAGAGGCAGGTAGAGAGGGGCAGAGGGGGCAGAGAGGGGCAGAGGTGTGAAGAAGTGGGCAATATTCAGCTAAAAGCTCCTTGGCTTTCTGAACTTTACAGCTGGGGCAGAAGTCCCCAGGGTCTTAGAAATCCCTTTAAGTAGTGAGCAGGCAGACTGGCCCCTGGTGCTATGGGAGGTAAGTGTGGAGGCTGCATGTGGAGTCTGTGAGGAAGCACTGCCTCATTCATGCTTTTTCAGCTCAGGTGCGCCCTTCCCCATCCCCCACTTTCCCACTCGCCCCTCCAGCATCCACTCTAATTTTTAAATGTGTGGAATGTTAAATCGCCTGGTCAGAGAAGACGGAAGATGGAATGTGTTAGCGGCAGCTGGAGATGGCCATGAATTTTACAAATGGCTTTCTAGAAGGCCCTCGTTCAAGTTCACAAATCAGGCCCATAACAACCCCCATTCCGCATTCCTGCAGATGGAAACTTTCCATTTCAGCCACGACTATCTGTCCTGAACCTAATCTTGTTCCAGCAGCATGGAAGGCTTAGAATGAGCCTTGGTTTCCCAAATGGCCTCCAACTGCTGAGGAGAGACCCTTGCTTGCTGTCCACATGGAGAGGACCCCAGTGTTCCTACTGAAGTACAGCAGTCATGGGCTGTAGCTGCTAGCATGCACCAGAGAACACACACATCACTCAGAAGACAGGAATCCACTGTCCTATCTCCTCCTAAGCCATAGCTGGGTGAGAAAGACTGTTTCAAAAAACAATAACCAGTGGCCCCCCCTTCCCTCCCGCCTTATTTTCAGCAAATGATCTTTTCTTCCTCAGTTCCTTCAGTACTAAAATGAGGCAGAAGGCCGCCTGTCCCAGCCGGGGTGAGAGCGTGGGCAGAGGTGGGGCACAGAATATCAAAGTGTCAAATTCTTGGCTCTTGAAACTCAGAGCAAGAGACAATTTTCTGAAAACTAAGGCTTTCAATTTGCAGAAGACAGCCTTTTTTTGAAAAAATAATTTATTTCTAAAGCTCTAAAACCTTGGCTTTTTATAGCAAGAAATGGAACTGCGCAGCTCATAAACTTGGGAGTGCAAGCTGGGGAGCCGGGAAGAACCCAGGGGCCTCCCTCCCTGGGAAGATGGAGTAGAAAGGGGTCCCATAGCTGGCCTCTTTTCCTTGGAGGGGCTCAGTAAGACCCAGGTGAGAGCCAGTGCAGGAGGCTGGGGGATGGGGGGAAGGGTGAGGCTCACTCCTGCTCAGAGGCTGCTGAAAGTCATCTGTGAATGATTTCAAAACTGGTGGGCATGGTGGACAGGCTAGAGAGCTTCCCAGCTCAGAGCTCAGGGGTGACAGTGCACAGAGGTCCCGAGATGGAGAGGACATGCTGGAGACTATAGGCAGCACAAGCCCAGGAATCCAGCCCTTCCGTCCCTCAGCAGTCTCGTGGCCACCTGGCCCAGCTGGTTACTGCCGGCTGTGGACTTTAACATCCCAACCATGTAAGCTGCTTGTGCCCAGGGATTGGCTTGGCCCCTCCCATGGTCCGCAGAGTGGCAAGAGGATGGGTACCAGGCAGGTAGTCAGAGGCCACTTCCTAGAGATTGGGAGAAGCAAGTGGGCTGAGCCTCAGGCTTGCTGCTGACCTCAAAAGTCAAAAGCCCAGCCAGGTAAAGCTATGGCTATAGAGTGATGCTTCCCTCCAGATGGTGGGCTGGACTTTCAAGGGTGTTCTTTAATGCATATGTGCTTGTGTGTACACAATAGTGTGTGTGTGTGTGTGTGTGCATCTAGTGAGTGTGTGTGTGTGGAGGGGGGCAGACCTCTCACTGCCTGTTGGTCTGGAAACTTCTATCCTCCCCTGGGAGGCTCTGTTTGCTGCTGACTGAATCTGGGAGCGTCTGATGTTTGCAGAAGTCTGGTTATATGCATGCTGAGCTCCTGAGGCAGATGTTAGTAGGGCCATGTCCTTGTTAATGTGTAGTGTCCATGTTCAAACCAAGTGCCATTCTGATAGGGCAGGGATAGGGGACTTGTTCTGGCTTGTTGTTTTTTTGTTTGTTTGTTTGTTTGTTTCTGTGATAAAATGATCATGCCAAACTAGACCGGGAAAAGTCCACAAGGCCTCAACCCTACACAAAGAACTTTAAGGGACTAAGGAAGGCTAGGAGTGGGAGAGATGGTCTTTCCCAGGGCAAGAGACACCAACTGGATGGCCAGTGCCAATATGTATACAATAGCAATTAGTAAGAAAAGAGGCCATGAGTTTGAATGAGAGTAGGGAGGGGCATATGAGAGGATTTGGAGGAAGGAATGGGAAGGGATAAATGTTGTAATTAAATTACAATCTCAAAAATTTTTAAAGAGGCTCACTCTTTAAAAATGTGTTATGTACGCATATTATGCATACTGTCATTTCTAAGTCCACCTCGCATCCCCATGCTATAGTCTCAGGCTTCCTCCCCTGCTTTGATAAACTAACTTTGCTTCGCTTGGCTCATCCTGAAATAAGTCCTTTCTTGCATCATAGTCAAGGATTCTGCTCTGTCTGAGTGGAGGCCTCGAAGCAGGAAGGGACTCCTCAAGGCTGCTGGCAGCAGTGCTGGGCTGTGTCCCTTCACCATCGTTGACACAGACAAAGGATGAGTTTTGGGCATATCCAACAGACCCACTAAACCTGGACTAGTAGGCGGAGTCCATGAGCTCCTCTGGGAAGAGGCACCTAGAGAGAAGGAATGCCCTGGAGAGCTTTGGTGGCAGGGCCAGGCCCAGGAGCCCAGGCCCAGCCATCTCCTGCACAAATTGGCCAACTCAGAGGGGGCCAGGTTGGAGGTCCCCATTACATATGTTCTCAGGTGGGGACCAGGTACCAAAAAGGTGGGTGGGGAATCCTGCTTCTGTGTAAGCAGCAGGGATGCCACAAAACTAGACATTCACAGAGAAGGATGCACAGAGAAAGATGGAGGGGCCTACTATGGCTAGAAGTCTGGCTATCTTTCATGCCTGCCTCCCTGCCGGAGTCTTTCCATAGGTCTGTCACCTCCTTTCAAACTGCAGGTCGGAGGTGGGGCACAGGCTCAGCTACAGGCCATGTTAGCTCCTGAGTCCACAAGGTCCTTGAAGTACGAGTACAAGACTGGGGCACAAGGGAACCCATGGGCAGACTCAAGCAGGGACCTGTACATGGCTAACTTGTGTGGTCACATGACTTCTCTGGCAAATGAGAGAGGAAAGCGAACTGTTTGAAACCTATCATAAGCTTAGACCAGGGTAAGAGCAGTGGCTTGAAGGGAAACAGACCCTGTCCTGTTAAAATTTCTCTGTTGTAAGTCTGTCTCTTTCAGACAATGAATGCTCTCCCCCTCCCCGTCCTTCCTCTAATTCAGAGGTGGGGTTACTCAGTGCCGTGCACTGAGATGATATGCCCATTACCAGTCACAGGGACCCTGGCTGGCAGCAAGTCAGATGCACAGGTAAGCTGGGAGTCAGGGGAGGGATTTCTGAAGTCTCTAGCCTTTATTGTCCCTTTTGCAGAACATTGTTTAGAAAGCTCTGAGTTCAGTTAAGGCTTGGAGCTCTCATATTATCCCTTTCTAAGGCTGAAAGGATTCTTTCCTTGAACTCTGCCTTTCCAAATAACAGATCTATAAATGCTACCATTTCCCCACACCTTCAGGGCCTTCCTATTGCAAAAGTGCTTCTTTGGTCAGTTAGGATCCTACGCAAACCCAGATTGTAGGGACTAGGGTAATAACGGGACTAGGACCATTGGGCTGGCAAATCGTGGTAGTCAGCTTCACCAGGCCTGTAAGCAACTGAAATGCAAGCTTGCTGGGCACTCCTGTGAGGGGTTGCCTTGGATAGATTATTTGAAAGGGAAGACCCACTCTAAGTATGGGAATCCTCTTCTGGTGGCACCCTAGACAAGAGGATGAGAGTGAAAGAGACTTTGTTTTGTGGGTGCTTGCCTTCACACTTGCTGGAAAGTCCGTTTATCCCTGCAGACAGGGAGCTGGAGAGCCCAAGTGAGAAGTGAGTCATCAGCAATGCTGGAAGGGCAGAACCATCTAAGCCCTTTGACACAAGACCTGGAGTAACAGGATTCGGAGTCCCCCTCTGGTTTCGGCCTTGCTTTGGTCCAGTATTTCCTCACTGTTCTCCCCTCCCTTCCGCTTGGAATGCTAACACATGCTCTGGGCCATTGTAAGTTGGAAATATGTAATTTACTTTTTGATTTTACAGAGGTTTACAGTTAAGAGACTGCCTTGAATCCTCAGAAACAACTGGAACTTTTAAATTGTGTTGAGACTAAGAAAGACTATAGGGATTTTGAAGTTGGACAAAATGCATTGGCCAGGAACCTATGGGGCTGAGGAGTGTACTGGGGGGGGGGGTGTTGATAAAGAATGGCCCTATAGGGTCATAGATTTGAATAGTAGGTCCCTGGTTGATGAAAAACTTTGTGAAAGATTAGGAGTTGTGGTCTTATTGGGAGAGATGTGTCTCTGGGGCTGGGCCGGGCTTTGAGGTTTCAAAAGTCCACACCATTTCTGATTAGATCGTCTTATCTGTCTTGTGGCTGTTCTCTCAAGATATGAGCTCTCAGCTACTGCTCCAAAATCATGCCTGCCTGCCTGCCTGCCTGCCTGCCTACCTGTCCCTATGTACCACCATAATAGTCATGGACTCACCCTCTGAAACTATAGGGCCCCAACAAACTCTTTCTTCTGTAAGTTGTCTTGTCATGGTGTTTTGTTACACACACACTCTTAATATATGTGCATATATTTGTGTGTGTGTATATATATAAAATATAAATATCAAAGGGACTAACACTTACCCTCAGCACCTCCTAAAGCCCATTTTTACAGCGAATTAGAAGGAACCTTAATCCAAAGTTAACTCCAGGCTCTGACTTTAACACAAGAAAATGTTATGGTTCCAATGATCATTTCACACGATCTGTATCTGAAAATATTCTTGCTTCAAACTTCAAGTTAAAGAGCATAAATATTATGATTAGTGTCTCTGGGGTTTGCTTTTCAGTCAATAATATATATGTGTGTGTTTCTGTAATAACCCAGCTTTCATGATTTGTGAACTGCCTTTACGTTTACTGTGTTTGCTCGCCTGGAGGGGGAACCGAGGCAAGGCAATAAAATTCCAGAGGCAAAGACCCAACTGATGTGATTACAGTTACAGGGAAACAAGAGATGGTTCGCTTAAAAAGCAAAGTTATCTTTCCATCATCTAATCACGCGAAGGGAAGACGTTAAAATGAGATCATAGAGGAGTTGGCGTCTCTGATACCCACTTTAATTTCAGGCAGTGAAGAGCAGCAATGTATCGCCCTCCAGAAATCCTAAATAAGGTTCCAGACTAACAGAGGAGGTCTCCATCTCTCCTAAGATGCCATCCCCGCCACCCCCCCCCCCTGTCTTCCAATTATCACCACAATGGATACTCCCCGGCACAGCAAGTTTAATTGCCATCGTGTGCTATAATGATTTCTTCTTTCTCCTAAGGCAAAACTTGGGGGAGTTAAATCATTGAGAATAAAACTGTTCAATAACAATAACGGAATTGAATGTCTACCTTTCCCTCCCCTTGGAGTTTATAAACCTCGAAGGTCTCTGCTGACTAAGAAACCAATTCAGAAATGAGTTAACCGACTCAGAATAAGAACATGGAGTTAACTTTCCCTGAGTCCCGGATTCTGGAGAGTAAGTCTGAAACTTGACTTCTGAC
Source organism: Mus caroli (assembly GCF_978045245.1). Taxonomy (NCBI): domain Eukaryota; kingdom Metazoa; phylum Chordata; class Mammalia; order Rodentia; family Muridae; genus Mus; species Mus caroli. The sequence continues at coordinate 70,057,454 of NW_028227268.1, forward strand.
CTCGGATGGCACCAATAAACTTTCTGAGCAGGCAGAATATCCCTATTCTGTGGCACTGGCATTTTTTTTTCTAGATTTTCCCAAGAATTGTTTTTTTATTTGGCATCCCAAATGGAATCTATCCTGGGAGTGGAAGCCTCCTGCCTTTGTGTAGCATTTGAGGGTTTTAAGGCCGATGAAATAATTGTGTCATTGTGTCTCTGTGTGTGAGTGTAGAGGCCAGAGGACAACCTCAGGCATTGTTCCCCAGGCACCATCTACCTTGGGAGTTACTGTCACTATTTTTTAAGGAAAGGTTTCTTATTGATCTGGGTCTCTACAAATTAGGCTTAGCTGGTCAATGAGTCTTAGGATCTGCCTGCCTCTGCCTGTCTAGTGTACTGTGCCTGACTTTATTTATTTATTTATTTATTTATTTATTTATTTATTTATTTATTTTAAAGCCTGGGCTCTTCAGATTGAACTCCTACTTGCAAATCAGTGCTTTTCCAACTACAAGAATTCTTGATGGCTATCTACAACTCTCATTGGGGGTCAGGCCTTTTTTCTTATGTGTGGCTCATTACAAAGGTTGGCTGGTCATGTGCTGGCCATCTTTCAGCGGTTGTCTGCCTCTGCTGGGCTCACATCCCCTTTCTGTTTTGTAGCTGCTCTATCCTTTCTCCACTGTTATTTTCTTGTCTCTGTCCAGTAACCAACAGGGCTCCCTGGAGTATCTGACAGAAACTTCTTGGCCAAGACTCACAGGTGTCTCCTACAGGGTTCTCTGCTCTTGTTCCTATAAGTATTCATTGAACTTCTTTTTGCAAAACTGAGTTGGGGCAATTATGATGTGGTAGCCATGAGAAAATTCAGAGCTGTTGGTTAAGCATCTCCTTCTAAAATGGTTTCGAGTAGGACAGAGCTCACAACAGTTTTTCTGCAAAGTTCCAGAATATTTTCAGTAGTTACAATGATTGACTGCTGTTAATACTGAGATGACAAAACCAGAGATGCCAGACATTCTGAGTGGCACAGGCTATGCCCTCTCACGAGCAAATTGTCATCTGTCCCCGCCCTTCATTTGAAAACTGGTGTGAAAATGTCAATAGCCATTGAAGCCAGAACGGGCTCCAGTTCGATGTGAACACACGGTCCTTTCAGCATGGCTAAACGTAGTTGGAATTTTCCTGGCTATGACAACTATGTAAACCAAGGGAAGAATATATGTTGCTTTGTTCAGAACTTTATCAAAAGTTGTTTACTATTATTGTGTTGCCCGTGGTAACACAGCAGGTGGCCCAGGAGCTGCCAACTCAGTGCACCTGTATCGTCTGTGCTTGCATACACAGAGGCACCAGGCTCCATTGTTAGGAATTCTGCAGTGGCTTTGCATCAGGACCTGCCTATCGGACAGCAGCAGCATCTTACACTACTGGTCCTCACAACAGTATCAGTTAACACATCCTATTCGGAAGAGATACATGGAAGTCTATGCTATCATTTCAGGGCCGTAGAGGGGACATTGAATTTGTTCTAAAAAAATGGGCATTCCATCTGAAAGAGGATCTGGCTGGGTTCCCAGTCATTTCTTCCTGAAAGATGTTGTGTGTGGGGTGTGCTCGTTTGTCCACTTACACACTAGCTAACTAGTCCTCATTAGCCCAATACCCCATTGCATTGAGCAGCTTCTAGATCATTCTGTGGAGCTCACTGACCATCCACTAGGGTTTTACTAAGAGGTCAGGGGCTGAGGTGTCTGCATCTTCAAGCATCTGACAGCTTTTTCTGGCACATGGAAGACACAGGAGGGTATGCAAGGGGGTAGTCATTCTGTACTGGTAGGCCCCACTGGGACCGCCTTCTGCATCCCCCTGCCTCCACACCTTTTTTTCCTCGGCAGCTTTTTCTTGGGCCCAGCTGCTTTACAGTCTAAGTCCCATTATCTCGTACTTTTATTTTAACACTACTAATTTCCATGCTTTTAACCTAGCCCCCCTTTTTAATACTCAATTTCAAAATTCATTATGTTTTTTACTCCTTCTTTTTCTATCTTATCTCACGTTTAATGTCTGGGATTTAAAAATCTTGTCTTCTAATTCCTGTTCTCCCGTCTCCTGTTGCTGTCAGCTCTTTAAACCTCATCTGTTTTATTGATTCTCCTCTGGTCTAATGTGTTCCTGCTTTATTTCCATTTGGGGTTTGGGGTCTGCTATATCGTTTTTCAAAGAAGAAAATTACCTCCCTTTATCCCTTTCTCTTTCTAAGTCATCTGGATAGCCCACAGAGAAGTGGAAACAGGTGTCAAATGGCCTCACAGCTAAGCCTATGGTGGAGAGGGCTGGGACCGGTGCCTTTGCTTGCCTAGCTGGTGTGTCACAGGGAGCAGGGGTCCTTCCCTGGTTGTCCCTGCCCTCACAGGTACCAGGGAACATCCACTGCAGCTGCCTTCAATCTGTTCCTCCGTTTCCCATACCTGCCCCTCCCCCCACCACACCCTCTCCGACTTGGCAATTTCTGAGGATCTTTTCCTGACATGGTGGCTCGTAGTGCCCAGTCAGGCCCCCAGATTCTTATGTTTATATTCCAGGTGACTTAATTTTACCCTTTCTGCTCATTCTGCTTAGTCCTTGCTGAGACAGGGTTTCATGTAGCTTAGGCTGGCCTTGAACTCCTGACCTTCCTGTCTCTCTAATGCTGAGACTAAAGACTACTGATCATCCCTGAGGTCAAGTGCTTCTGGAGGCATGAGGTGGGTTGTGAGTAAAGCCTGTTGACTCAAGGCCTGGAACCTCGGGGTTGGGGGGAGATCACCGAGCGTGTTTCTACTGGACATCGAATCCTCTAGTCAAGGAGACATCAGCTGTGCCCTGCCAAGGGTCTGGTTGCACACTGGCCCTTAGTTAAGGTCCTCCTGTCTAGACTTGAGGTCCCTGTGGGGCTTATCCCATTAGCAGACGTGGGAAATTGGGCAGTTATGAGGCTGGTGTCTAAATGAACCCTGAAGAAGATGCTCCATTTTTTTTTTTTTTTTTTTTTTTTTTTAGCCACTTAATTGAATTTGTGGCAGTAAATCTTTGAGTCTTCTCTTAGCATTCAGAATTTCAATTTACTCCATGGATTTTTGTGTTCAACCCCCAGTGAAAATGAGCATTTGTGCCGAAAAGCTTTTAATCAACCCTTCTCAAAATGTCAGCCCCCTTATCTCCAAAGCCCACTGCAATCTTGGGGCCTATGGTTTTAAAAAGAGCTCCCATGTACCGTCTCTCCCTCCCAGCTCCTGGTGTGCTTTATCATGGCTTAATCAGAGTCGTTTCTGACATTCATCCCTCTCCTAATCTTCTCAGATTTCTTCTTAAGGTGAGTTTTCCACTTCAAATCCAGCTTTGTGGACCCATTAGTATTCCCTGAAGCCGATGCCCACAGACAAGGACTTGCGTGCAGGAACTCTGGCGGTGTGGTGTCCTCTCTCTTAGCACGCAGGTTAATTGTCCAGTCTTTAATTAAATCATTTTCCTTTCACGTTGTTTGTGGAGCTACACGGTAAATTAAGCTGTAAACCTGTCTTTGCTTTATGAGGATGGAGTTTTACACATTCTTGCTTGCTTTCTTTTCCCCAGAGACCAACTCTGTGTGTGTGCACGCGCGAGCGCATGTGTGTGTGTGACCATGCACACATGTGTGAGTATATATGCAGCTGTGCATGTATGTGAGAGTGTATGTATGCACACATGTGTTTGTGGATATGTGCATGCCTGTTTGTTTGTAGAAGAGGCCGGAGAAAGAAATCAAGCATGTTGCTCCATGACTCTCCATTCATTCCTTTGATGCAAGTTTCCCACTGAACTTTGAGCTAGGCTGTTGACCAGCAAACCCCAGCCCCAGAGATCCTTCTCTTTCCGTCCCCCACTGCAGGGCATGTGGCAGGCAAGCATCCAACCGCACCTGTAGTTAGGTTACCAGCCCTGCACAGAGGGTGTTCTTGCCTACTGAGTCATCTCTCTAGCCAGGCCTTGATTCTCCATCCTCCTGCCTCAGCTTCATAAGTACCTGGGATTATAGGTCTGATCCCCTAGGTCTGATCCATCAGGTCTGAGCAAAAGCTAATTTCCAGAAAAATAATTCTTAATAGGAAAGGACACACATTATATGGAAAGAAAGGGATACAATTTTTGGATTTTCAGTGGCAAACATTTTACTTAGTAATGATTTGGGGAAAGGCTCTTTTCCATACTTTGGGGCAGAGTGTAACTGCCTCTGGAAGCATTCCTAACTGAGATGGTAAACAAGGCAGGCCCTCCCGCTGTCCTGGGAGCAGCCACCAGGGGGCAGCACGTCTCCCACCTGCTGATCAGCTAATCAGCATCCCTGCTGCTCCAACCCTGTGCACCACAGGGCAGCCATGTTCTCTCTATCGATTTCTCCCCAGGCCTTGGATTTGGATGAGCCCTAATCAGTGGTGTGGTCTTCAGTCCTTGCTTCTTGATTTGTCAAGAGAGTGAGTTATCTGAGCTGCCGCTCTCTGTGATTTGTAGGTGGGAGAACTTGGCTGCACTGCTGTGACCTTTTCAATATTCTGTTATTAGAGGGGCTGGCCATTTCAACTTCCTCCTGAACAGAGCATCTTCAGAGTGTGCTGAAGAGGAAGAATGGCCACTTAGTCAGAGCGCTGAAGGCTGAAAAGGTTGTCATGGTGGGTGGGGTGTGGGGGTGCTGACGGTCACCATCTGCCTTGGCATCCTGCAAACTGCAAGGCTCCTGACCCCCAGGGTTCCATGGGACCCATCAAAGCAGTGGATTCAATCCTCAGGTCCCCTTCCTTGCCATGCAGACACTGCCAATGTAAACAGGCAACCCAGGTGACTCACTTTGGCCTGCCAGGTCCCACGCCCTCAGGTTCCTTGCTGACGCCTCATCTGTTATTAACTTTCCTATCACTTCCGGTGCTCCAGCCACAGTGGCCTGCATCTGCTGCCTTGGACTTGCAGGCTCCTCCCAGTCCTGGGGCCTTTGCATGTGCTAAGCTTTGCTTAGAATCTTTCTCCAGGTTTTTGGCCTGGCTGCTTTCCCTTCAGCACATAGCCCAGGCTCCACTGTTGTCTCCTATTCCATATCTCCCTCCTTATGGAAACAATACTCCACTCGCCTATCTTCCTTTCTCTGGGTACTGTGTGCTTGTGCACAGAGAGGCCAGAGGTCAAGGCCAGGCTTTCATTGATTGCTCTTTCCCTTAAATTTTCAATAGTGCAATAGTGGAGCTCGCTGACCTGCCAACAAACTCCAGGAATTCTCCTATCACGGTTTCCCCATGTTGGTGTTACACTTGGCTTTTTACTTGGATGCTGGGGTTCCCAATCCAGTCCTCACGCTTGGGTTATAAGCACTCTGACTGTCCTCTCCCCAGCCTTCCTTATAGCTGTTTAGTATCTATCACATTAGTCTCGTCCTCCATGCCTCTGCCTCACCATCTTCACATGCACATCCCCCTGAGGGAAGAGAACGGGCTGCAGGTGGATAGCGTCTGCTCTCTGTGTCCACATGGCTTGGAGCAGCCACAAGGACCCAGTGGGTCCTCAGCGTGTTGATGAGTGAAAGTTACGGTGCAGTTGACTGCAAAAGGAGATACTAGTTCCGACTCCTCTCTGGTCACACAGCAGATGTCCTGCTTCCTGCTTCCCAGGTCACTCCTGTCACCTTCCTTGAGGACCTGTTACACATAGCAAGGTGACATGCCAGGTGAAACCCAGCACCTAGAATCTAGACTCACTGCAGTGATTCAAAGTATGAGCACGTGACTCATACATTAGTTTCTACCTCTCTCTCTCTCTCTCTCTCTCTCTCTCTCTTGTTTGTTTGTTTGTTTGTTTTATTCAAGACAGGGTTTCTTCATATAACCTTGGCTGTCCTGGAACTCACTCTGTAGACCAGGCTGGCTTCCAACTCACATAGATCTGCTTGCCTCTATCTGAGAGCTGGGATTAAAGGCGTGTGCCACTACTGCCCAGCTTAGAAGTTTCTTACACATATGGCAGGATGATCATTTACAACAGTGCAGCCATCTTCAAGATCCAAATATTGAGCCCAGGCCTGCTTAGAAACTCCCCCTGGCCGAAGTTTGGGTGGATGTCCCCACAAAGTGGAAGAAAGACGAGTCCACAGCCCTGTCTGGTGCTGTGTGGGGTCACAGGCACTGTTTCTGGAACTGTGTGGAAGGTTTGGGCCAGTGGGTCTACCTGCAGCCCAGAAGCACACATGGGGACAGCCACAGGGCAGCTTCTTAGTTTTCAAGAGATTTTTGAAAAGTAGCCTTGGGAAAGTTTATGTTTCATTTTATTCCTGTCAGACCCTGGGCTTTAGGGTATCCTAGGAAGGCCATTTCATCGCCACAGTGTGCGACATTGTTCCGTCCCACTCTACAGTATGGAGGACCATTTAAACAGCTGCAGCATGTCCAAGTTTCCTCTCCTTAGCTCTCCTGCGCCTGGAGGATGAAAGATGCTCAGAAGCATGCGGAGGCAGCGCTCCCCGCCGCTGTGGGGTTTTCTGCTGTCGACCACTCCAGGAGTTTAGAATCAAACATCAGGAACGGAGAAAAGGAAAGGCAAGGCAATGGTTTTAAAGAGCCTGCCAAGCTCTGATCCTTGGGAGAGAACAAATCAAACAATCTCACCAGTGACAGGGATAGACCTGAATAGAAACCAAACACAATTTCACATTCCTCTTTGCTGGTCAGCTGGAATGCTGTTATCTGTGCTGTGTTATGGATAAACCCAAGCCCAACAAGCAGGATCAAGATGCTACTTTCTGAGAACTGCAGGAGCCTTTATCCTGTCCTGCCAGCCTTGTCTGGAGCACATTAGCTTCGGCCCATCAGGGATTTGGCGTTTTGACGCTGGCTCTTTGGAAGTGACTTTACGCCTGGATATGTGTTCCCTGGTAAGATCACCTTTGTTGACCTTTGAGGTTTGGGCCATGCCACCTAGTTTTATTATACTTACAGTGAGATTATGGCAGAACACACATAGCAGGTAATACTAGCCCTACCTCTGACTGGGCTAGAGACTTGGTGTGTCTAGAGTCAGTCAATTGATCTCCAATACAGTTTTTGAATACCTAGGCCCAGCTAAGCTTTCCTGGCTGGCACTGACCCGTGCATACTGGAGTCTTCTGTGGGTAGACTCAAATACTCCCAGTGACTGTCTGTAACTGGGAGTACCAAACCGTGTGTGCAAGCATTGCTGAACTGTGGCAGTCATTCCGAATGCAGAGGTAACTACTTATCAGGCAGGTGACATATATATATATACACACACACACACACACACACACATATATATATGTATATATATATACATACATACACATACATATGTGTATATATATGTATATACATACATACACACATATATGTATGTATATGTATATATAAACACATATACATACATACATACATACATACTTCGGAGCTGCAGGACGAAGGGCTGGCATACACACTGAATGTGATGCAGCAGGATGGTGTGAGGGTTATCATGCTACAAAAATGATGTAATTCTGGAGTTTTCTACAGCTTCCGAAGTTGGCTTTCAGTATATGAAATAGTGGGAGTTGAGGGCAGGGCAAGCTCAGGGGTGACCGTATTATCATGTACCATTACCAGAAGGAGAAAGTACCGTATGTACAACACACTCAAACTCTCGCACCCCAGCCGGGAAGCCTCTCCTCTCTGCTGTTTCTCTAGCATGTGCTAACGTACCTGGATCTTGTGACATGGATTCAACTCAGGTCCTCCTGCTTACAAGGCAAGAACTTTGCCAACTGAGCCATGTCCCCAGCCCCTGTCTGGCCCATTGGAATTGCTCTTTTTTATTTTTATTTTTTTATTATTATTTTTAACCAAGAGAAGATCACTTGGCAGGCCAAGAGTTTTCTTGCGAAGGGGGATTTTCCAGCAGATGGATTCAGTTCTCATGGTGAGAAAAGTCAGTCTTGAGCCAAGATTGGTGGCTACCCCTGACGGTGAGGGCATGAAGCTATAGAGGCTGGCTTCTAGGATTGGCTTGGGTTCTGTACCCGCACATGGCCTGCCTCCAAAGCCATCCAAGGTAGCTCTTACTGTGCTCCTGTTAATCTCTTTGGATCTTTCAAAGTTCAGGATTCAGTTGGCATTTAGACTTGGCTCAAGGGAGTCAAGCCTTGTAATAAAGCAAGGAGCTCATTATTCAACAGCTGCTCTTTGCGATGGTATATCTTGCTAATCACCGAAGGCACATGGTCCTCTAGTTAATCACTGCCTGGACTCTCAGCTCCTCATAGGACCTTGGCTGAGATTCACATGGAGACGCCTAATGCCTAGCAGGGTCACAGAATACTACAACAGCAGGGGACTGAGAGGAAGGCAGGCTGACCCTGTGACTATGCAGGACAGAGGGAGGACACCCAGCAGGAAGTCAGCTTTGAGTCACAACCCAATGAGATCAGAATTCCAGGACATGGCACCCAGCCTACCCAGCCTCTTCATTCCCTGACCTACTTTGTTCTCTGTAAGATCTCAGTGTAAGACAGGCCCCATCTTGACTGGCGAGAACCTGCTATATGGTATGTGTTTAGAAACCCCATCCAGCACCCTAGGACCATACCCTTGTGATATTTATTTTTCTGTTTCAAATCTGCCATTGGGTCATTTGTCACCACCGGGGCTTAGATCAATTAACCTGGAAGAGTTCCACAGTTGAGACATTCCTGGTGGTGGTAAAACCACAGGCCAGAGTCAGTGAGGTGGCTCAGTGGGTAAAGAGCTTGCTGCCAAACCTGATTACCTGAGCTCCATCCCTGAGATCCACATGGTAGAGGAAGAGAAGGAACTCTCAAAAGCTATATTCTGGCTCACACACACACACACACTGTGGTATGCACATATGCATATGTATACACACATAAATAAAAATATGATATAAATTTAAAGATATAACCAGTTAACTTTATTTTAAGATTGAATTTCAAGTATTCCAGAATGGTATCAAACTCTGTAGCTGAAGAGGACCTTGAACTTATTATCTTCCTGTCTCTGTTTCCCTAGTGATGGGGCTATGGGCATGTAGCCTCATGCCTGGTTTATGCAGTTCTGGGGTTCAAACCCAAGGCTTTGTGAATGCTAGGCAACTACTTTACCAACTACATCCTCAGGAGAGTCAGGTTTTAATGCTCCTTTGCTTAGCCAAGGTCACCATCCTCCCTTTTCTGGAAGCTTTCTGGTCACTCCAACTTTGACTGGTTATCTTTTGATTCGGTACTGCGCATATAGTCAGAGCTTGATACTCCTGCCTGATTATGTCCTGACTCAGGGGTTCTCCAGGGCAGAGGAAGAATCAGGTGCTGCCCCGTGTTCCCAGCTGAGAGGCTCAGGCAAAGTATGTAGGATGATGGTGACAGAAGGCATAGTTAGGAGGCTGAGCAGTGAGGGATACTCAGGGGAAGAGAAGACCTGTCCCAGCTCAGAAGAGAAAAGGGCAGGATATGATCACAAGCAGTCAGCCTGATCGTGGGACTGCATAGCCCTGCAGGGCAGTGGTGCAGAGCAGAGCCCTAGGATGGCTGGTCTGCAGGCAGCCCCAGGCTTGGCCTCTCTTGCTCTTCAATTGCAGATGTGCCCTCTGAGATGAAATGGTCCTAGAAGAGGCAAGAGCCAGAGGTGGGAACTGCTGCCCAGGATGTGAGCATGGGGCTCAGGGTGGCCCCGTGATCAGAGAGGAGGTGGTGAGTGATGGCTCACCTTTCTGTAGATGTGGGAGCCTTTGTACTCACAGACAAGCACCACAAGAACATGGAAAGTTAAGCATATGGAGTTGTTCCTTCAAGGGAAGGAATAGAATACCTGTGACCTGCCCAGAAGGCTGGGAGCGGGTGTTCTATGTGGCTAGAACTTTTCTGGCACCAGATCCTCCCCCCAGACCATTATTGCAATTTTGTTTTTCTCAGTTAATCTGTAGACCCTATCTTTATTGACTTTACAAAGGGTTTCAATGTAGTCATGCCTACTCTGGGTTTAGCTTACTTTGTTCCTTGAGGAGATCCATGTATGCTTTTCACCAAATGGTGCTGCAGGTAAATATGCCTAAAAGGAACTATTTGGGGTCAGACTTCAGAAGTTTGAACCAACACTATTGAGTTTGTGTTGAACTGAACTGCCTTCCTGCCTCCTGTGGTTAGTCTCTCTGCAGTCACAATGGGCTTCAGAGACCCCTGAAAATTAATGCCTTGACAGGGTAAGGAATCACTGAGGAGGTTAGTAGAGTACACTTCAGGGGGTGTCTGTGAAGACCTTTCTAGGGGGGAATAATCAAGTAGAGAAGACCCATCCTCAATATGGGTGGTGCCATCTTACAGGCTAGGGGCCCAGACGGACTAAAAGGGGAAAGGAAGAGTAAGCCAGAAAATGTGTGATCTCTCTCTCTCTCTCCCCCTCCCCCCTCCCCCCTCCCCTTTCCCTCTCCCTCTCCCTCTCCCTCTCCCTCTCCCTCTCCCTCTCCCTCTCCCTCTCCCTCTCCCTCTCCCTCTCTCTCTCTCTTTCTCTCTCTCTCGCTCACTCTCTGATTCTTGGGTACCATGATGTGGCTTCTCTATCTCTTCTCTAATATGATAGACTGAAGCCTTTGAAATGGTGAATCCAAAGAAGTTTTTTTTCTCTCTTATATCTTGATTTCTCAGGTATCGAGTCACAGTAAGAAGACTACATGGGAGTTATAGGAACAGGGAAGAAGAAAGGGGGAATTCAGAGGAAGAGGGGAGCTACAGGCTAAGTTAGTTCACGGCAAGAGTTGATCTGTCTTAGACTCCAGGACTAGGTACCAATTTGGGTTAGGATATAGACATGGTTAAACGCCTTCCCCAGCCCAGAACAGGCTTGGATCTCTGGATGCCTGGTAGCCTTAGGCAGTGTTGGTAGACTGGATCCTAGGGAACTCAGGGGAATACCACTTCCACACACCCATGAGGACTAGCCTGGGCAGGAAGAGGAACTGGTCTACCCAGACTAGACACACACTTCCCAGATGTGATAAGCTCAGATTGCCTACATTTCTGGGGCTACCCATGAATTTCCATCAGGGCATCTGTTCCCAAGGACATCCTCCAGAAGGTTCTCATGAAATTTAAAGCCACAACTAGTGTCCCTGAAGCCTTCATTGGTGAAAGAATAAACATGAGGGGAGAGAGAGGCTCGGGGCTGGGCAAGTATGGGGTTGTGTGCTGTGACAGTGCAGACCTGTCTGGGAAGGAGAAAGCTGCTGTTGTCCCCATAGCTGGGCTGCCCTTCATCCTCAGAGCACAAGCACCCACTAGGGGGAAATGGCCTCAGTATCCATGTGGAGATCATTAAGAGGGATATCAACCATGGTGGCTCATTCATGTGCAGTCTACGAGCTGGGAAGCAGGGAAAAACCTGCCACCTCTACCTGTTATAGGCAAAGACAGCAACAGCCATCATTGTGTATTGTCTGTTATAGGATCTTCACTAAATAACTAAAACCAGGCAGGAACAATATCAAGGTACCAGCAGTGTCTACTGGAGCTAAAAGGGATACATACTCATGGCCAATCTTCCCTCCACAATACACAAGACAGTCCTGTGGCCTCTACTCATAATCTCCTCTTCCCAGGACGGAAAAACCATCTATTCATCACCTGGGCAGACAGCGCAGCTGGTGGAAGGCTCACCCTTTGGTGATAGAGACTGCTTCCAGAGGGAAGGGTTGAAAACTCACAACTGACAGGCAGGGTGTTTGAAATCAGCCTTCTTGTCACTCAACAACATGTGAGCTACCCACACACCTCCTCCAACATCCAGATGGAGGGCTTGCAGTTTTGAAGACCCTTCTTCTTTTTCTGATCCTAGAAAGGAGATTGTTTCAGGCAGGGTTTAAAGACCACTAGGGGGATGTTTCCATCTGAGGTAGTTTGAATGAGAATAGCAACCCTCGGCTCATACCTTTGAATACCCAGTCTCCAGCTGGTGGAACTGTTTGGGAAGGATTAGGAGGTGTGGCCTTGTTGGAGGAGGTGTGTTATTTAGAGTGGGCTTTAAGATTTCAAAAGGCATGTACCATTTCCAGCGAGCCTTCTCTGCATTCTGCTTGTAGATCATGATGTAGGCTCTTGGCTGTCACTGTCACCTTGCCTGTTTGTCTATCATGTACTCTAATCCTGTGAAACCATAAGCCCTAAATCCAACACCTTCTTTTATAAGTTGCCATACGTTTTATCATGCTTATAAAAAACCTACGACCCCCGCTCCCCCATAGAATTAAGTTTCTAGGCTGCAATGTCATCTTAGCCTTGAACCCCTAAGGATTCATCTGTGAATCAGGATCTTCCTCAATATGCAATGACAGGAGAGAGCAGAGGGCTCAGCTCAGTGCCAGCTGGTGCTCACTAGGGTGGCCATGCTCTTGAATGGTCCCAGTCAGGACTGTGTCATTACCCAGTCCTTCTGGTCACCATCTGCCAGGCCTCCCAGACACATTTCCTAGAGCCAGCAGGACCCCTACTTCCAGGCATGTGTACGTGCATGCGTGTGTGTGTGTGTGTGTGTGTGTGTGTGTGTGTGTTTGTATCTTGGTTAAAAACCAATGAGGGCAGTCACAGAGATTCTGCTTCATTTTAGGCTCATTTTAAGTGAAACTCAGAGAAAGAACCATGAAGCCTGGTTGTATCAAAAACAGGTGCTCCAGTAGCATCCTTTTTACAGGATGTGGCTTGGGACAAAGTCTGAACAGCCTTTGTGTCATTTAATGCTAGATAACCTATTTAGAACTCTGGAGGGCTTCAGATTTTTCCTGATGGGGCTACCCAAAGGGTTAGCTGGCACCTTCAACTTTGGGCTTTGGGGACTGGGAAAATCTTCCAGAGTGTTGACTGCCTTGTAACATCCTGAGAATAATCAAATGAACCCTGAGTGATGGTGCACACATGGAATCATCATACAATAATCTGTCTCTGGCCTACTATGTGCAGACAAGAATAACCAATGTGGGATGCGAGCTGCAACATGCTGCTTCATGGCCAAGGGCATGCATGTGGTTTCAGCCTGCAGCACTGCCTCCTTACAGGGACTCAACCAGCAGAGGTATTCACAAGCCAGAGGGAGGAATGAACAAGACTGAAGCCAAAGGCTTTGCTCAGAATAAAGTGGGCATTGTCTGTAAGCAGGTCCTTAATGGGTGCATACTGGGCAACTGCTGTGTTTCATCCTCTCTGCTAGGGAACCCCTGACCATCACCTAGTGGGTGTTGCCCAGCATGGGAACACAGGTGCCCCCACCTCCCTGCAGTGCAGGATTCGCAGTGTGAAGCACTATCTGGCTCTACCCCACAACAATGCTCTTCTCTGTGTGAGAGCATAAATTAAAAATCTGTGTAATGGGTGACTTCTGTGTGCATCTAGGCAGTTTCTTCAGCATTGAAACATTCCTTCCAAAAGGGAGGAGAAGGAGACTCACAAGATTTAAGAGGTAAGCAAGCGTCACGTGCCCGGGGAAGCTGTAACTTGCAGGATTCAATAGTACAGAGATAGAAAGTAACTGCTGTGCGATGGGGAAAGACTCTGACCAGGGGAGCTCCAGGGAGGGGGTTCTTCTGCCCATCAAGCTGCCTACAAGCTGTGCAGAGAGCTCCGGGTCACAGCTCTCATGAGCTGGCACCCGTGTTAGGCGGGCTCTTCGGCAGACAGCTGCTCCCCAGTTCCCCGTTCTTGTGACCTCCCACCCACACACCAGCGACTAACCCCAGTAAAAGCTCTTCAGTTCACCAAGTCTTGGTGCTATCACCACTTCAGTGAGCAGTGGCTTCCCTTTCTAGGCTGAGGAGATGTGTGCTGTGTCTTCCCAGGAAACGTTTCTCACAGAACAACACAGGAGGGGCAGCCACAGGTAGGTTCACAGGAGCAGCAGTGTAGACAGAGGGCAGGCACATACTGCTTGGTCGGCAGAGTTGGGTACAGACCAGAAGTGCTGCCTTCCAAGTGTCTTCTCAGATCGATGCTTTCCCACAGTAGCTATCCTCAGAAGCACAGATATAAGGGAGACATCTCTTGTCTCTCTCTGAGCTGAAATGGAAATCCCACAGGAAAAGGAACCCTGACCCTCCTGTCAATCAAGGTCGTCCTGCCCCGAAGGGTAATTAGAAAGGGTGATTTCACAGGCCCCAGGAAGGTGCTTTTGATCTGTCCCTAATGAGTCTTCTACTCTCTGCTGGCCAGTCCTTCCTCCAACTGTCCACTAAGGTAGAGCCTAAACAAAGACATTAGTGCCTTTGTATAAAGAGACAGTGTTGGGTGCGGTGGCACACACCTGTCATCTCAGCATCCAGGAAGCAGAGCCAGAAGGACTGTGGGCTTGAGGCTAGCCTGGGCTACATATGGAGTTCAAAGTCAGCTTAGATTACATAGTGAGACTCAAAAATATCCAAACAAACCAAGAAAAGAAATATGAGACAGATTTATTCATACTTCTCCCCCTAGCAAGAAAGCCCCCATGAGAGAGACACCAGGTTGACCAGCACCTCCATCATGGACTTCCTGGTCTCCAGGACTGTGAGAATAAATCTCTTTAAAGTATTCGGTCAGTATTGTGTTTCAGTGGCCAGATGGACCGAGATGCCACTTGTTTTAAAATATTCAGGCTCATGACGTAGGCCTAGATAAGAGAGGGAAGTTTGGAATCTCAGTCTTTTCGAAGTGGACAGCAACTTGAGTGGCTATCAGACTTGCGTACCCATATGAGAATGGCTGGCTGTGGTCTATAAGCACTAACGGTTCTGACACATTCATCTCTCTTGAAGGCATTCCCTGCAGACCTGCAGTGAGCTCCCCATCTGGTGGGGAGACCTCTGCCCAAGAAACTCATGGCTTGAATGAAGACATCAATGTGTAAAGTGCTATTCTGAAAAACCAGTGTGCCTATGTGTGTTATATAAACACAAAGAAAAAAACAACCTATAAAGTTATATTCTATACTATTATCTGCTATTCCCTGTGATGGTAAATAACTTCTATTTTCTCCTTTGTGCTTTTCTGTATTTCTAAAATTCTAGAAATAATACATAATACCTTTGTAATCAGAAAAACAACAATGAGAAGTAATAGCTGTGACTTTTAAAGACCCCCAATCATGACTTTCCTCCTTAGACTGAAACAGCAAAGCCCCAGCTAGCTCCTTGTTTGTCAGAACAGCTGGAACCTTGGAGAAAACAAGAAAGAAGCCAGGGGCAAAGGGGGCTGGAGGGGCTTTACGGGAAGTGTTACTGTGTGACAAAAAAAAAAAATCTTTTCTTATCCTTGCAACCATTGGCTGTGGTTGGCCCATTAGAGGCAACTTCCCAGCATCCCTCCTTGTTTCAGCATCTGGTTCCCACACATGAGGCGAGGCATAGACTCTGGGTGAATGAGGTGAATGTGTTCTTCCCACATTGACATGATTTAAAGTGAATGGATCCCTTGTGAGAAAAAAGTGGAGACAGACAGAAGAAAATATTACAGACAACTGAAAGAGCCATGGTGGGAGAGGACAGACATATTGCTTGTGTCAACTGATATCCAGACTTAAAAGAAATGGAAGCAGATGCCATGTTTATTGACTGGAAGACACTGTCCTGGAAAGATGCCAATTCTTCCTGTCTTGACCTACAGATTCAATACAATAAAAATAAAATTTTCAACAGGGGTGTGTGTGTGTGTGTGTGTTGCTCTTGACAATTGGATGCTACAACTTGCAGGATTGTATAGAGTCTCATGGCAGCAGCACTGTACAGAATTCTCAAAGCATATGAACTTGCTGGGCAAAAATCAAAACTTAGTGTAAACCCTGAAGAGGAAGACTGGGCAGCTGGTGCCCAGGCAGGCCCTGCTCCAGGCCCTTGCGAACGAAGACTTCGTTTCAGGGCAAGGAGGGTCTTGTAGATCTCTGGGGGGAACAGATGGATTTTCAAAAATAAATGGTGCCAGTGTGCTCCGGGATTCATCTAAAAGATAATGAAAATAGGCCAGTTCTTATGCCATTCAAAAAGTTAAATCCAAGGAAGCTGAAAGTGTAAACACAGGGGACTGGAGAGATGGCTCAACAGTTTAGGGCACTGGCTGCTCTTCCAGAGGACCCGGGTTCAATTCCTATCACCCACATAGCAGCTCACAACTGTCTGTAACTCCTGTTCTAGGGGAGCTGACACCCTGGATAAAATTAAATAAACCCTGGATAAAATAAAATGAAATGTGGATTCCATCGGTAGAAGGCAGCACAAGGGAGCTCTTAGATCCATCCTCTGAAGAAATGATTGGATCTGGTGAAATGGGGAACAAGAAAGCAGGTAAAGGCCCAATCTTCTGAGCCTCCAAACACAACTGGAAAGGGCTAGAAACTGTCTTTAGGCCTCGAGTCTACAATTTTCTTTGGTAAGTTTCTTCTGCTAGACATTTTGTCATAGCAACACAGACATCCATTGCTAGTGAATGCCGCTTCTTTTTGGAGGTGATAAAATATTTAAAATGGTGTGTGCTGCTGATTGTACAACTCTGGAAACATTAGCAGTGGTTGGTCTGCACATTTAAATGAGGAAATTGGGTATGCATGTGTGTATTAATGATACCATTGTGTCAAAAACTGGGTCTGAAGAGTAGAACTGTAGAGATGATGGAGAAAAACTCAGAGCCTTGGAGTCTGGGAAGGATTTATTTTGAAAGTCACAAAATCTACCAGCCACGTGGAAACAGACTGATAAATTCCAGTAGCTCAAAATTAAGTACTTCTTCCCTTAAAAGGAACCAACACAGAGTGAAAAGCCAAGCTACTGCAGAAAAATGTGCTTGCAATAGTTATAATTAATAAGGAATAAACATCCAGAATATATAAAGAGTACTACCAATCAATAATAATTAAAAAAAAAAACACAACTTGATAGAAATAACATGTACTTGGGCAGGTACTTCCCAGAAGTGGTAATCAAGATAGCCAGTGAGAAAACACCAGGATGCTTAGCCGTGTTCCTAGTTAGGAAAATGTCCATTAAAGCCACAATGAGAGGACTATCTCCTAAACATGTGACCAGCAAAAATTAAACATGTTTAATGGTCACAAGAACTCTTAAATATATCAAGTGTGGGCCAAGTGTGGTGGCAGGCACCTTTATCCCAGCACTTGGGAGGCAGAGACAGGCAGATCTCATCTCTGTGAGATCTCAAGGCCAGCCTGGTCTCCACAGCAAGTTAAAGGTCATTCAGGACTATATATTGAGGCTCTCCCTGTGTCTCAAACAAATAAACAAAGCCCCCCTCCTCACCCCAAACAGCACCCCATCGGCTCAGGGGCTTGAACATGTGATGGTCAGCTTATGTTGGAGGGGGTGGAACCATTAGGAGGTGGAGCCTGTGAGGCAGTGGGTCCCTGGGGGCGGGCTTTGAAGCTTTGTAGTCAGCCCCAAATTCCTCTGTTTCCTGCTTCCTAACCGAGGCCAGACTGTGAGCACCATGACACTCTCCTGCTGCCGTGCCTTCTCACCACGATGCACAGCTGTCTTCAAACCAAGAGCCAGGTCAACCCCTCCTTCCTTAAATGGCCTTTGTGAAGAATTTTGTCACAGTAATGAGAGGTTTAAGTAGCGCACGAGGTAAATCGGTCAAGTTTAGAGACACGTATGGCATTATCCAGTTGGGTGAAATTAGCATCTTTCCAGAGATCCATGCTGAAGAAATAGTTGTACTGGTGCATTCCAAGGCAGGGGCAAGAATGATGGCAGTAGTGTGGCTTGGAATAGCCCCCAGTAGGAACAAGCCCAAATGCTGGCTGTCAGCGGAAGAATAGATACACCGTGAAATGTTCCTATACGGGGAGCCAGGGTAGCGGAAATAGACAAGCTCCAGCTATGCTTGAGGGACAGTCTTCCAAACAAGATGCCAGGAGAGATAAAAGGAAGTCAGACAGGAGCATCCACAGCACAGATCCGCGATGCTCAAAACCAAGAACCAACAAAGCATCCCAAGACACTCACTGGCAAGACTAGAAGTCCGTCTGTGATGGTCGTCAGAGTCGGGAGAGACTGTGGGCCATGCTTGGACTTTCCGTACCGTGAGGGAAGCCACTTGTGAGTGGGGGAGGAGTTCTCAGGTCTAGAGGAATGCAGAGGTGAGCCTGTGGTGGCAGGCATGGCTTTGGGGGTGCTCATGTGGCACCCAGGTAAGGGTGACTTGGATTTGTGCATTTATGATCTCCACAGTCCACAGTAGTGTGTGAATAACAATCGGGGCTCTGTTCAAACAAGTTCTGCAGGCCCATCTTGAGTTTGCAACCATTGATTTATTTTTTTTACTCTGTGTGTGTGTTCATGTATGTGTGTGTGTGTGTGTGTGTGTGTGTGTGTGTGCATATGCACCACAGAGCATAAATACAAACTTAGGTCATCAGCTTGAGGCCAAAGTGCTTTTACCCACTAAGCCACCTCACGACTCCCACCATCAGCCTTTGACTGTTGTACTGACCTGGGTGAAAACTGACTGGTGTCCACTTCCTGTCCCTTCTCTGCCATCCTCTCCTCCCTGTGTGGTTGCTAAGAGCCAGGCCTAGAGGGCAGTAGTGAGTGAGATAGACCAGCTCCCTCCTTGGGTTCAGCAAAGTAATGGTGTGATCTCCAGAGTCTATGACCACCAGACTCCGAACGCCAGACCAACCACACTCACCAGTTACCAGTGTCAGAGAGCACAGAGGAAGACCTAGAATTCTACACTCCAGTTCTTGAACCACACCTGGCCTTGGGCCCAGTGCATAAGCCTTGGCAAACAATGTGATCTTTTGCTCTTGTTTATAAAATGTTAATTTTTGAATGTTCCTAAACACCTGGATCTTCTGAGAGGGGAAGTCTGGTCACTAGGAATCTGTGTGACTGATACATTTGAAATGGATAACCGTGCATTGTTTTTGTGAATTCATTGTTGCTCTGGATATCCAGGATACCTGGTAGGCACAAAGGTCAAGGTGGGAGTAATAGTCAAGCGGTACCCAAGCTATGCGTAAAGAGATTGCATTCTCCTGAGGCCCCAAAGAGAATGAGTTCCAGCCTGAAACCCATTAGCTCCGAGTCTGTTTTCAGAATTTACAGCCTCCCTAGAGAATTTCCTTGGCCCTGGAGGGAGCGAGGCAGGGCGGAGGGCTCGCCCTATTACTTTAACACATTCACACGTGGGAACAAGGTCAGATGGGGATGTATGCTTCCATTCCTACACGTGTTCTCTCTCCCATGAGACCTTAAGAAAGGGGTAAGCCAGCGCTCAAAGCCAGCCCTGGTGCAGTGAGAACACTGTGCCTGGTGCAGCTCAGACAATGTCACCTCACACTGGTTCTCATATTCCTCACGTAATCTTGATGCCCACGAAGGAGCCAACACGAGTCTCCTGGGGAATTCTGGCCATCCCTAGAATCAAACTCCCTGTGATTTGTGTGTGTGTGTGTGTGTGTGTGTGTGTGTCTGTGGCCAGGCCACCCCTTTCTTCTGCTCCCCTAATCTCTTCCTCAACCATCGTGGAAGGAAATCTTGGGACACTTAGAAACTAAGTTACAAATATGGGACTTTCCAGTGCTGTGGCCATAACCTGGAAAACAGCAACAGCAGCAGCAGCAGCAACAAAACCTGCTTATGAGTGGGGTTAACCTGGCTCAGTCTAGAGGCACACAGTTCACGGTGCTGAGGAAATCATGGATGGCAGAAGAGATGTGGTCCAAGCATCAGAGAGACAAGGACATGCTGAGCCAGCTTTCTCACTTTTTATTAGGTTCAGGGCTCCAGCCCTATAGGTCGATGCTGTCTACATTTGATGAGTTTTCTTTCCATTCCCAGTTAAATCTTGCTGGGAATGCCCTATTAGACATACCCAAAGGTGTGTCTCACCAACTCTAGCTGTTTCCTAATCCAATCAAGTTGATAATGGAAGCTGACCATTACAGTGCCCACTGGCCCATTTCACAGACTGAGAAACTGATGCTAAAAGAGGTTCTGTAACAGACCCAAGGAGCTTAGAAATGAAAAGCCTGGGTTTCTAGACAGTCCTGAGCACCAGCTCCCCACTGCCCTGTGTCAGAACCTCTGGCCATGTGTTGAGGAGCTGTTCATAGCTGGTATATCCCCCGAAGCCGTTAGCCCTACCAGTGCTCACTTCACAAGCCAGAAGAACACTCAAGTGAACCTGTGTGAACTCCAGGCTGGGCAAACTGGAGTGTCATTCACTTAACACAAGCCCTCTTCCCCACATAGATGCCCTCGGACAGCCTTGTTGAGGTGGGGCTGTGGCAGTGAGGTGAGTTCCTGCTAACCTGACCTGGGCACAGAGACCCGCCATGGACACAGAGACCCGCCATGGGCACAGAGACCCGCCATGGACACAGAGACCCGCCATGGACACAGAGACCCGCCATGGGCACAGAGACCCGCCATGGACACAGAGTGAGTAAGAATAAACATTTTGTTATTGGTGGTGCTGAGTTCAAGTCTTCATGTGTTCTTCCTAAGTGTGGCTACCACAGAGCAGCCACCGGGCCCTGAAATGAGCTAATGAAGATGTGGTGGTTTATCTAAATGCTCAATCTGAGAGATGCCGAATATCTTAGCTCACACCTTTAAGTGCATCTGTGGAGGCTTTTAAAGAGGTCTAGCTGAAGTGAAAAGACGCATTCTGCATATGGGCTGCACTGTCCATTGAGCTGGGCTCCTACACTGACTCAAACCGAGATGGGAACCAATCAGCAGCATCCGTCTCTCTCTGCCTCCAGACTGTGGATGCCCTGTGAGCAGCTGCCTCACACTGCTGCCGCCATGCGTTCTCCACCATGATGGATCTGCAAAGCCCATATGCATGTGCATATGCGCGCGCACGCGCGCACACACACACACACACAGACACGCGCACACACACACACACATACATGGATGTTAATGGGTCTGTCTTGGGGATTGAGCTCAGGTCGTGAGCCATCTCTAAAGCCCCCTAAGTCACTTTTGTCAGTTGTTTTCTGTTTCCTACAATAATGAAAAGAGTAAGCCACACAAGAAGGATGACTTGGGTCTGTACTTGTTTGTCACCATTATATAATTTAAACACCTGACAGGCCTCATTCAAGGCTAATAATGTCCACCCACCTGTGACAACTGTATGTTTCTGGAATCATCTCCTCCCACCCCCCTCACTGTAGGACCCTGGGAAGCAACTTGCCTGTTTGGCTGTCACCCACTTATAGTCTAGACTAAGTGAGTCTGACACAGGAAGCCTTGGTGCTGGGGTGGACCTGAATCTATTCACCTGGTGGGCAGGGGCAGGGTCAGGATGGGTGGTTCCACCCTGCCCCCACTCTGTTCACACAGATGATGAGGTCTGGGGTGCAGGGTGGTGAGTTACTGTCTACTTTCTGCTGGTGATGCTGGCTAAATCATTAAAGGTAGAACCAGAGCTCGTGCCACACAGTAAATACTTCCAGTTAAATAAAGCCACCTCACTTGGCAGCTGCTTGATTTAGTCACAAGTCATAAGAAAGGACAGGAGAGAAAGTGGAGATGGGGAGGGGAGATAAAGGGGAGAGAGGGTTTGATGGATGGTGGCTCAAGGGAAGGATGGGCATTCCATAGGCTTCGCTCACCCTGGCCACCTGCTTCTTCTGAAGTAGGGCCTTCATGTTTGAACAGTTTCCCCTCACATGCGATTTCTTGGCCCATTTGGATGGAATGTCTCCATTGGCATAGGCAACTCCTCCCCAGCCAACCAAGGTCAGATGGTTTTGCCCAACCCTGTTCTTTAAACATCTCTCAGACACACCTTCCTCTGTGTCTGTCTCTCCTCCCAACCCCTTCATAGATATGATAGAGTCCAGAATCTGGTGTGTTTGAGACAGGCAGAACCTGTTTGGGTACCCGAAAGCGAGTGGCACCTCTTCTGGAGGTTGTGTGTAGCCCTTTCCTAACCTCCTACCTCTCCTACCGTGGTCACAGATGCCCAGACCTTTGGCTCTGAGATGCTTAGGGATACAAACTTCTGAGCAGAGTGTCAGGGGCAGGGGTGGAGTGGGGCGGGAGAGAGAAGAGCCTTTTTGAAGACTGTGTCCTTTCTTGGGTCAGGCAAAGATTCTTGTCAGATTAAAAACCTTTGTCCCATTAAAGGCCACTTCCCTGGAAGGAGTTTCCCTCCAATTAACTTAATTCATGTATCAGTTTGTCTGACCAATGGCCCCAGGAGCCCTGGGAGGAGACACAGCATCTCATGCTAGGCAGGTCACCTCAAACATTTGCCCAGTTAATTGGCCACTGCCTTGTTAAGCCCTTCTTAGTGGTCTCCAGGACTGACTGCAGCTCCCTACCCATCCCTCATACCAGCCTCATACCAGGCCAAGGATTCAAGACTGGAATCCTACTGAACTCGCAGTTTGCACTGGCCTTGGGTGTCTGGGGCATGCAGGCATGTTAGCACGTGGCTGTTCTCTACCTGTCATTCTTACCACCTTTATTTTCCTTTTTGAGTTTTCTCCCCATAGATTTGCATCTTATATTGTGTGTGTGTGTGCTTTGTATATCAGTCTTAATTATGTCTATGTGTGCATGTCTGTGTATGGGTGTGCCCATGTGAGCAGGTGCCTGTGGAGACCAGGGGTGGCAGATATCCCTGGATCCAGAGTTACAGGAAGGTTGTGAGCTGCCTGATGTGGGTGCTAGGACCTGAACTTAAGTCCTCTGTGATAGCAGTGTGTGCTCTTAAACACTGAGCCATCTCTCTAGCCCCTTGTTTGAATGTTTAATGTCAACCTCAAATAGTTATTGTTTGGAAGAACTACAGGGAGCAAGCAGCTATTGGCAGAAAGCACCAGTCAGGCCTGCTGGGGAAGCCTGGGATCCCACACTGCTTCTCTACTCTCCTGTGGATGCCTTTGTGCTGGAGGGCAGGTCCAAGATGGGGTTGGGGATGCAATGATCAGAACCAATACCCCATCCAGGTTCTAGGTGGCAGTGGGTAAGGAGTCATATGAGACTGTGACCCTCTGAGGCAGCAGAGGGCACGACATGGAAGCACCCCAGCCAGGAGGGCTATAGTGTCTCCATCTGCCAAGTAGGCAGAATGGAAGCCCTCATCCTCAAGAGTAAACGAAATGAAGGAAATGAATTGCTAACCACTAGACCTGGCTTGTGACGTTAGCTGTGAACCCTGCCCTTCATTCCTGGCCCAAGCTCTAGTGTCTTATAAAAGGGACAAATGTAAAAATTAAAAAAAAAAAAAACATTTGCTAAAGTTTGGGTGATTGTAATCAGAGTCAGAGAAGCCCTTATAGACTGTCCCCCAAGAAGGCTGGTGGGACCTCATCTTCTAGATATCCTTCCCAGTGCTCTGGATGGCATGGTCACCCGACATGTCCCTGCTTCCCGCCAACTGTTCCTGTGCACTATGTCTTTGGCTGGCACTGCAGGGAATCCATGTTGGCCAGGGGTGGCCTTGACTTGTCTTTTCTATCGATCCCCAGGTCCTGAGGTCTTTTATAGAACCACAGCTATTTGCCCAGAGGGCCTCATGACTTTTTAAAATGCAAAGTTTGTGTCTTTACAATTGGCAGGAGGTGTTTATGGAGACAGGCCTGGCACACAAACAAGTCCTTCTTGCCATTAAAATCCAGCAGGGGTGTGGAGGCCACTGCGGAGGAGAGAGACCAAAACAGGAAGAGACAGAGAGTTGCCCCTGAGAAATATGGGTGGGTGCCCGCCTTCCTGTGGGGGCAAGACCTGCCCACCCTCTCCTCATCTTGCTTGGCATTGGTGGAGACCCTTTACTCTGCAATGTGCTCATACCACACAGTCACATGGTGACAGCCACTTTGGGTCAGAGAACGAATTCGATTAGTTTCATTACCAAGACTGAATACGGCAATGCTTAATGCCTGTGGGAGCCCACACGTCTTCTTTCCTGTCCCTCTCAGGGATGACTGTATTTAGGTTCACATCTGACAAGCCACAGTGGTTGGCTTGTGGAAGAACAACACCGGGGTTGCTCATCAGAGCTTTCGGAGGGGTCTCCCCTTGCCACCACCCTGTTCACTTATCCTATGTGTCTCCCGAGGCACAGGTCAGGTCCTCTCTCCTGTGTGATGCACAGAGGAGAGATGACAGCCCAGAACTGCAGTCATCTGCCAGCTCAGAAACAGAACTGGTCACAGCCTGAGCTCCCTTGGCCTCTCAGTCAGATGCTAATGGAAGGGAGGAGGTCCTGAGATGATGCCCAGAAACCATCTGCTAGTGAGAGACTGAGAGCCTGGCACTCACCCGTGAATGGTGGACAGCGTAGTGTCGCTTGATGCAGCGGCCTTTGCTAGTTTTGCATATGGTTTTATCCCATGTTGGTTTCCACTGTCCTGAAGGCTTAATTTCCACTTGCACCTCTGAGCAGTGCAATTCTTTGCCTCCCTTCCTTCCCCAAAGCTTGAAAGCACGGCTTTCACACTTTCTCTCAGAGATCAACCACGTCGGTTCATGTGGAACTTTACGGCCATTACTAAATACCAACTCATTACTCATAGACATTGTGTCGTATGCTTATTACACATTGTGGGCTAAGGAAGATGCATGGCAACCCATGTTTTTTTCTCTTTATGACAAAATACAGTGAGGAAGGAAGGGCTTGTTGTGGTTCATAGTTTGATGAGATGCCACAGTAGAGGGGAGCTGTGAGATATTGTATCCTCAAGACGGAGGGAGGGAGGGAGGGAGGGAGGGAGGGAGAAAAAAGGGGTAGGGGCTGGTGTTCAGCTTGTCTTTTCGTTCTCCTTCTTTTATTTGGTTTAGGACCTTATACGTGGATGCTGCTCACATCCAAGACAAGGTCTTCTTTGCCCAGTTGAACATCTGTAGGAACCCCTGCAGACACCCAGAGGTGTGTCTCCTAGGTGATTCTAAATCTAATCAAATTGCCAGAGAAGGCTGTGGGTCAGAAAAGTTTTCTTCCATGTTACTCTCAACCTCAGCATGTTTCCTAGGAAACATCCAGGATTAAAGATGGGGGGGGGGCTCATCTTTGTGGAGAAAACCCCCAGTCAGAGGCTAAGCCTACCTGAGCTGCCTGGACACATCAGCAAAGGCTGGGAGGCAGGGTTTCCTGGATACAACTGGGGATAACGAGTGATGCTTGTTCACAGCCAACACTAGGTTCATTCTGGGTTACTGGGACAAAGGAAATGGAGGAAACTTGTTTCCTTGGACTTATGTAGACCACTTAGTTTTCTTACCCAAGGAGAATGTGTGTATGATCTGCCCTAGTCTGGTGGCCCACACAAGTTACCTCAGCACTTGAGAGGCTTTGTCAGAAGGAATGAAGTGAGGACAGCCTGGGTTACATAGCAAGACCTTGTCTAAAAATATTGTGTATAATCCGTTGAAGTTCCCACAAGCAAGTGTACCCTATTGCTATGATAAACATCATGACCAAAAGCAGCTCGGGGAGGAAAGGGTTCATTTTATCTGGCAGCTTATGGTTCACCACGAAGGGAAGCCAGGGCAGGAGCTCAAAAAGCAGGAACCTGAAGGCATGAACTGAAGCAGAGGCCATGAAGGAGTGCTTCTTACTGGCTTGTTCCCCATGGCTTGCTCAGTCTACTTTCTTATAGAACCTCACTGCCCTGGAACCACTCACAGTGGGTTGAGCTGTCCTACATCATCCATTAATAAAGAAAACACCTCAAAGTTGGTCTCCAGGCCAATCGGATGGAGGCATTTTTTTTTCTCAGTTGAGGGTCCTTTGTTTCAGATGACCCTAGCTTGTTCTCAAGCTGACAAAACACCAACCCGCACAGTGAGTGAGGGGTACTAAGTACACTTAACTTCATACTTTTCCCTTTGAACGTTTGGTTAATTGTATTTGGAATAATTATTTAGACAGCTTCTCATATTTGGCAGCTATATGCTCCCCTTAAGTCTTGAGTACTGCGGCTTTCTATTTGTCAGATTCTCTGGGGTGTGGGTGCGTAGAGAAATAGTTCCACAGTTAGAGCACTTGCTGCTCTTGCAGATGACCCAGGTTTGGTTTTCAGCATCCACACAGAGGGGCTCCCAAATCCATATAACTCCAGCTCCGGGGATCCAACGCCCTCTTCTGGCCTCCACAGGTACTGCATCCATGTGGTTTGCACATGTGCTCTCTCTGTGTCTGTGTCTCTCTGTCTGTGTCTCTCTGTCTCTGTCTCTCTGTGTCTCTGTGTCTCTCTGTCTCTGTCTCTGTCTCTGTCTCTGTCTCTCTCTCTCTCTCTCTCTCACACACACACACACACACACATACACACATTCTCTGGGTTGTATCTAAATTGTTGCGGTTCCTGCTTCTGTTCCCTGGCCTCAGGCAGGACCATGCAGGTGTGGCACTCTCGGAAACTTCTTCCATGTGGACATCCACTCTGCCATTTCCACATATGACCACCATCTGTTGAGTGCAGAACTCTTAGACTAGAATCTCAACACTCAGAACCCCGCAGGCGCTTTTTATGGATACAATGTTGTTAATGTTGGCCTTTGGCAAGGAGGCCCACTAGGGTCACCAAGAGCCTGGGACACAGAACCAGATGTCTTCTGCAGTCTCTCTTGCTGTGTCCCTGTGGTTTGCACTGGGCTCTGTGACAGTTAGCCACTTAGCCACCAATGTGTTAACCCTTCCATGTCTGTTTTCCATGGTTTCCATCCTCTCCTACACTGTTCCTAAATCTGACTCTCGTTTCCTATGTATTATATTTAGGGAGAGGTTTAATCTATTCTCTTTGGGAAGGATATTTCTCCATATTCTCCAACATGGGAATAAGCATTCCCTTCCCTCCTCGTGGCTAACCTGGCTCCTTTCAGCTTACATGCATAAGGAACGTCTGTTCCTGGAGTTCCACTTCTTCAGATATTTCCCTTCCCCTCTCCTGCTTCCATTGATTTTGACAATCGCTAGACCAAGTGGTGATCCTATCTCTCATCTCTTCTCCGAGTTCGTGTTTACTTGAGCCAACAGCAGAATCCAGTTGTTGTCTAAAATGCGCTTTTGTTTCTTGGGGTAATTCCCCCCAAACATGCTTGCTCTTCCCTTGGCTTAAGTGAGGGGTCTTCTGTACCATGCTGCTGAAGCACAATTTCCTTTTACTCTTGTGCAGATTAGGTTTTTTGTCAACTTGACACAAACTAGAGTCAGGGATGAAAGAGCCTCAACTGAGGAATTGCTTCCATCAGATTTGCCTGCAGGTAAGTCTGTAGGGATGGTGATGATGATGATGGTGATGGTGATGGTACCAAGACAGAACAAATGAAACTCCCTCTGCATAGACAGAAAGGAAAACCAACAAGCCCACTATCTGAATGAAAAGGATGATGGGTCCTTGACCCTTCCTGGTACTTTCTTCACCCCTACCCTGTGTTCCCTTTGAGACATCTTTGATAGAAGTATTTTTCCTTTTGTGACCTTGTAAGATACCTCTTCCTTGGCCCCTCCTTTTTGACCTGCATCTATCAGGGAAGTTTCTGCCATCAGGACATCACGACTTAGCTTCTAGGGTTTCTTATGGAAAAGCTATGGGGAACCAAAAAAACTTGGGTCTGTGTGAGCTTCACCTTGTTATCAGATGGAGTTAGCAGATCTACATAGACTTCAAGATCTATGCCAGTGCTCTCAACAAAGACCTTGGGCTTATTACATATCAAAGGAAATACAGACCTTGTCACTGAATTGGAGTAAACTGCGCAACATCTGAAAGACAGATGGAAACATGGATGTATGAGAGGAAGGAGAAGGTTATGAAGGGAGGGAAGGAAGAAGGAGACAGAGATAATATGAGCCGGTGAGTGCTAGCTCAGTAAGGCAGGGTGAGTTGAGGGAGGCAGGCACTGATTCACACCCCAGAAGTGTCTGCTGGACCACTGAGGACCAGATGTTTGGGCCTCATCTTAACTGTCTTAAGAAGTGGTGGTAGACTGAGTACAAGAGGTAGAAGAGGAAATGGAAGCTTCCCTAGGAAGACAGCTAAAGAGAGATAGATGACTGACAGGTCCCTGGAGGAGCCCTCCTTCCTAGCTACACAGAGAAACACACAGCTCAGAGATGCCTGCTTACAAAGGGATGTGGCCAGAGTTCACTGCGTCTGGCTGTTTTAATTACCTGCAAATAAAGTGATTTTGCCTCCTTCGTTTAGCACGAGGTCTTTTGAAAGCCATTTCCACTCCAATTGCCTCCATTAGTGAGTGGAGAGGATGCATCGGAGCAGAATGGAGCAGGCAAAGAAGAGCAGAGGGCAGGGCTCTGAGGACAGGTGATGCCTACCACCAGCAGATGCCAGGAAGCGGCCCTCCCTTTCCACCTCAGAAACCTCTCTGTCCTGGACCTGGCTCTCCTGTGGCACCTGGAATCTGGAAGAGGATCGAACACAAGTTTTTTGCCTGACAATGAACCACAGTAGATCCATTGACTTGGGTGGCACCGCCTCATCTCTGGGTTGGTAAGGAGCAGTCTGGGTTGCAGACTCCATTTTTGGTTATTCCCTGGGGTGTGGTTATTGCAGCAGAGCTTGCTCCAGCAGGGACTCTGCTGATTGTCCCCTGCTGTCCTTCCTTGGGTCGCTGCATGGAGTCTATTTATTTCAGTTACAGGAATCCTTTTCTCTTAGAGAAGAAAAGATGGTCTAAACATTGCTTTCCTGAGCTGAAAAGTAGGCAGAAGGGTTGGACACTTATCTCACCCCAGAGACTGGAGGTAAGGGCACAAAGATGCAGGCCTCAGGAGCAGTCTGGCTGGCAGGCTTCTTGCTCAACTTCTGTCCCACGCTAAGGGCCCTCTGGCTCAAGTCTCCAGGAAGCAGAAGACCTACAGTGATGCCCACCTATAGGAGAGTGAGGTAGTTCTACCCTGTGGCTCTGTGGTGGTGGCGGGCACACAGGGTCAACACATTTGTGCAGTGGCTGGTCTGACAGCTGCTGAGTTTGTCACACACATAATTAGATAAACTGCTCGAGCACAGAGATTGGGTATGCAGTGTCATTTAGTGGCTGCTACACAGGGGCCTCGATCTTAATTGAAGGCACAGTAGGGGGAGCCTCAAGGAAGTCCCAAATCAACAACTTCTTGCTCTAGTAATTTGACATTTGACTTGGAGTGATCATCTGGAAGCTCACTCCAGCTTTCAGCACCAGCTCCAGCTCTGAAAGGCCTGAGCTGCCAGAGCCACAGCTACTTCTCTTTCCACAGTCTTCCCCCAAGCAGCCTCCTGGAGGGCTGGTTGTAAGTAGGGGATCCATATCTGTCTGCCTGTCTGTCCCTTCATTGCTCCCCTCCTTCCTCCTCTTCCCCTCAATGTTTTGGTGGCCCTCTAAAAGTTCTGTTTGAACAAAATACCCATGGAAGGAGTTACAGAGATAAAGTTCAGAGCTGAGATGGAAGCAAAGACCATCCAGAGACTGTCCCACCTGGGGATTCATCCTATATACAACCATCAATCCCAGACACTATTGCATATGCCAGCAAGATTTTGCTGACAGGACCCTAGCATAGCTCTCTCTTGTGAGGCTATGCCAATGCCTGGCAAATACAGAAGTGGATGCTCACAGTCATCTATTGGATGGAACACAGAGCCCCTACTGAAGGAGCCAGAGAAAGTACCCAAGGAGCTGAAGGGGTCTGCAACCCTATAGGAGGAACAACAATATGAACTAACCAGTACCCCCCAGACCTGTGTCTCTAGTTGCATATGTAGCAGAGGATGGCCTAGTTGGCCATCAATGGGAGGAGAGGCCCTTGGTATTGCGAAGATCATTCGCCCCAGAACAGGGGAATGCCAGAGCCAGGAAGCAGGAGTGGGTGGGTTGGGGAGCAGAGCATGGGGATAGCATCTGAAATGTAAATGAAGAAAATATCTATTAAAAATGCCTTAAAAAAGTTCTGTTTGTTGTGACAGAACATTTTATAAGATGAACTTATAGAACTTATGGGGGAAAGATTTGTCTTGGCTCATCAATGTGGGGTGTGTGTGTCCATCCAGTCTATCACTGGAAGGGAGGCATGATGAAGTTCACAGCAATGGGAATGTATGATGGGGGTTGATCACATTATGGCAGAAGAGGAATCAAGAGGAGGACAGGATCCAGGGGCTGGGTATACTCTTCCAGCTCTGTCCCTAGTGACCCACCTCTAGCTGAGTCCCACCTTTTAACAATTCCTCCTTAAGCCTTTGTCCTCAAAGCAACTGGGGCACAAAGCTGTAAACCATGAGCCTATTTGGGGCCTTCCAGACCCAAGGCATAATAACATCCTCCTGTCCCAGAGAACCTGCACAGCCTTCTAGCAGGCTCCTCCTCACGGATCTGTGTAGTCTTTGCTGAGGCCTTTTAAGGGGCTCCTGTTCCGTCACTCCAAGGGACTGTATGTTGCACACTCACTAATGTGTGGATTCAGCCAAAAAATTAGTAGAATATCTCCAACCAGGTAGGCGGAGAAAAATAAAGCAGACACCTACATTTGTCAGGACCTTCAGCATGAAAGGGGGCTAGGCACGAATAAGAACTTTTCATGGAGGGGGTCTGGTGCTTTATAGAACTTCTCCCAGCATGCTAGCCAGCTTGAAGTTCACACAGGAAAGCCCTGGTCCTGCAGGAATCATATATCACATCATATCAATGACACCACACCATACCATATTATACCATCCCATATCATATCATGTCATGTGCTACACCATACCATACCATATCATACCATAGCATATCATACCATATCAAATCACATCATGTATCATGTCATATCCACCAATCATCTATCTACCCCGCCTCTGCTATATGTGTGAACACAAGTACAGAGGCCATTGGAGAGTGTTGGGTAACTGCCCCCCTCCATTTCTCTCTACCTTACTTCTTTAGGGCAAGTCTATTGAGTAGGCTGATCATCAACAAGAGCCAGTGATCATCAGGCCCCGACAGCTCTGGGGTTCCAGGGGACCTTGATAGCATCCCCAGCCTGTTATGTTGGTGCTGGAACCTGAACTCAGGTCCCCATGGTTGTGCCACAAGAGCCCTTCAACACTGAGTCATCCCCATGGCCCTGTGTAGGTGAGCTTACATAATTCAATGGCTGAGGTAGATGGGGATGGAGAAAGCTTACGTGAAAGGATTCTGAGGGATTCTGCAGCAAAATCTTTTCCTTTGACTCTAGGATTAGAAAGTGAGCCTGCCAATGGCCGACACACCGAGGAAGTTAGAGAGAAGCAGGGGTGGGGTGTAGAAACAAGCAGAAGAGGTGCTGAAGACAGCGGGGGGAACAATGGCGGAGGTGGGAGGTTCAGAGACCGAAGCTTGTTTCTGTGCATGAAATCAATGCAGTGCGAGACTTTCTCAGCTCAATAACTTATTAGCAATTTTTAATTACTGGGTTGTAATTAATTCTTTCAGGATGCAGCTGTTCTGTGGGGCACGCCACACGTGCTGAACTGATAGTGTTCTTGCGCATTTTCAGGGGACTCAGACCAAGACATTGCTTGCTGAAACCCAAGGGGAAATAGTCAAAGAACATACACGTTTGTTTGAAGTCATTTTCCTCTTTTTCTACTCTGGAGCAGATTCTACAAGTGGAAAAAAATGCGCCCTGGGGAGACTGCAGTGGGGTGTGTGTTTGTGCTGGGGTGTGGGTAAATTTTCAGTTCAGCCAGTCTCTAATTGTATACATTGATGCTGGTCAGATCTACGGAGTGGGAGGAGTCCCCCACATTAAAGATTGCTCACCGATTCCTACATATCCTGGAGGTCTTGGTGTCTGGTGAGAGAGGCTATAGGCTAAGATTGAATGGATGCTAGGGACTGGAGCTGACCTTTGTTCCAATGGTCACCTCCTCTCCCTAGTACAGCATCATTTTGAGTTCACCCTGCTCTGTTTGGCCCTTTTCTGAACTCCACTTTCCCTGTGGGATCCAAATTTTAGACATTTGATCCTTTCTGTGCCCCTCGAAACCTTCCTCATGGTTTCTACCTGGCATTCCCTCTGTCTTTTCAAGACCCTCCTCCTAGGGCCTCCTCTGCCAAGCACACTTATGGAGCTTCTCACTCCTTCACATCTTCTGACAATTGAAGGCCTTCTTGGCTTCTACCAACACGTCTCTAAACCCTTCTGTGCACTCAGGGAATTGCTTTCTTGCTGGCTAGCAGGGTTTCTTGCTTCTTGCTAACCAGCTAGGGAACCTGGGAGACTCAGCGCTCTTCACAGAAGGAGCCATTTGGAGGAGATCCAACTCCAGTCACTTCCTAAAGAAACAGGTAGGACCCATCTTGTCTCCTCTGGCTTGAAGGAAGAGCTACCACCCCTTTCCTTCGGGCCGTATCTGGTGTAGCCTTTGCATCCTTGTACAGCTGTGACCGTGAGAGCTTGAGAGGACAACTGAAAAGGACAAACGGTTGACTTTGGCTCATGTCTCTAGGGGATTCAGGCCATAGTCATACTTACGCATTACTTATGCATTAGGATGCTGTGGTAGTGGGGGAGTGTGGTGTGGAAGGTTCTTTACCTCATGTTTGCTGGAAAGCTGAGAACGAGACTATAGGAAAAAGCAAGTTCTGGAGGATACACCCCATGACCTGGCTCTTCTCCTTCTGTTACACCTCAAAAAATGCTACTGTTTCATAGATGAAGGCATTAATGTCAGAACCCCTAAACCCCCACAATTCCATTCTAGTCTCTGTCTGTCTCTGCCTCTCTCTGCCTCTCTCTGTCTCTCTCTGTCTGTCTCTCTGTCTCTGTCTCTGTCTCTCTCTCTCTCCCTACCCCACCACGTGGCTCAGGTTCACCTTGAATTTGTGACATTTCTGCCTTAGCCTGCCCTCATCACCTCAGTGCTGGGTGACGAGCTTGCAGCGCTGTGTCTAGCTCCTGATACAATCAGTAGAATGCCTTCACAGACATACTGAGAGGAGCACTTTACCAATTCCCCTGGCATCTCTCAATGAAGCCAAGCTGATGCTCAAGACTCATGGCCATGTAATTGGGAATGGACTTTACAGCCTGTTAGCCTTGCTCCTTGAGAGTGTCTTGCTGTCTGCAATAACATCACCACCATCCAGAGGCCCTCGATTCCACTCCTTTCATTCTCACAACAACCCATGGCATGAAGGTACATCTGCTATTATACCCACTTTACAGATGAGGCCAGCCTCAGTGGCCTACTCTGGGAGGCATAGCAACACATTTGGCCCTGAAAGCCTGGGCCTCCCTTTACTTCCTTGGGCCTCAGTCTTTCCTTGTTAGAGGACTTTCAAGCTACGGAAGCTGCTCCTCTGGTAGAGTTACACCATGCCCCATTCTCCCACAGCTCTGCAGCAAGATCTCACGCGTCCGTCCTGCTGACTAAAGTCTCTTGTGATAAGAGTAACTTCCCTTGGGAAGGCAGATGAAATTTATAAAGGTATAGAGATGGCCCTGGGAAGGTGTGGAGCCTAAGCTAAGTTCTGAAGGCACCAAGATGCAAGTAGCTCAGCAGCAACAACAACAACAATGATATAATGAGAACAACAGTGAGATGAGAAGAAAGGGAGAGAGAGAGCGCGAGCGAGAAAGAAGGTTCTCTGGCAGCAAGATTTACTTTCCTAACACGCAGACAAGGAGTTGAGTTCCCACGACTGTCCACCAACACTCAAGGAAAAACAGAAAGCTAGGGTGCTAGGGAGATGGCTCAGCAGTGAAGCGCACTTGCTGCTCTTGTAGAAGATGGACATTCAGTTTTCAGTGTCCATGCCTGGAGGATCACAAGTGCCTATAATTCTAGTTCCATAGATCTGAAACCATCATTTGGCCTCTAGCCCACAGACACACATACACACATACACACACACACACACACACACACACACACACTTCTAAAACATTAATATTTGAAGGATCGAAAAGCCCAGTGAATGTGTGGTCTACTCATTTTTTAAAAAATGCAAATGTAGATTATTTTCTTGGCTGTCCCTAGCCTGGAAGCATGCAGATCCTGGGCAATCTAAAGGACATCTGCAGATGCTCTGCAGGCCGAGGAGGCTGAGGACAGGCAGGCTCTAGCCACCCGCTTTGCTTCCATGATTTCATGGTATGTTTGGAAACCCGCCCAAATATGCCATCATATCAGCCGTAGAACCCAACCCTAGTTTGTTGAGGGATTGCACAGAGAGCAAGTTTGTAGGAGAGGGAGCGTGACTTCAAAACCAAGTCAGAAAAAGAACCTTTTAAAGCGGAAGCTACTGTGCACAGAAGAACACACTGTGACAAGATGCCTTCAAACACAAGCTCTGTCTGAAGCCGGGCAGCGAGTCCCATCCAGCGTCTGGCTGTATGACCTTGGTGGTATTTGGAGTTGCAGAAAAAACTCATCCCCCAAAAAAGTCTTTCCCAGATTTCTCTGTGCTCCTAACTTTGAACAGGAGATGCTCGGCTTCTGGCCCAGGAGGCTGGGGTTAGAGCTGCAAACTTGAGTAGAAGCCAGCCAGAGTTTGGATTTAGTCTGATTTTTCATACAGGAGGCCAATGACTCCTAAATGATACTGTATTTTATTTAGCAGTCACAAAGAATTCTGTCACCATAGCAACCAAGACTGATTGATAGCAGAAGTTTTCTTATGAGCAGGGGGCTTAGAATTCTGACTCTTCTCTCTTATCGTGTAGCGAGGGCTGTGTGTCCCCAGTCTGCGCTGGGCAGAAGCCTTCCCCGCAGGGGCTCTAGACACAGTGCCGTGGTCCAGTGTAATCTGTCACAGCTCTTCCTCTTGATCCACACACTCTGGCCCCATATGAGAGACCATGTATTGGTGGCTTCTGGGCCAGATAAACTCCTACAGGGTGAAGTGTTCTTTCATGGGTTCTCTAGAAACTGTGTTTTCATGGGCAAACGTGTTTTCAAGTTTCCCATGTTAATAGCTTTGTGGAAATTTGTAATGAATGACTAATTGTCACCCGTGGATCTCAAGCTGGTATTAAACAGACTGCTGCCATGGTGAGGTAGGGGCAGCAGACAATGTGGTCCTTCACCCCTCTCTCCTCAGCTCCCACCTCCTCAGTCCTAACCAGCCTCTGCCATCAGCTTCCTATTGGAGCCAAGACTCTGGGGGGAGTTCCTTGCTTAGGGCTGATGTGCCATCTACCCCCATGAGTCCCTATTAATCAGTGTCTGAGTCCCTCCAGGATACATCCTAGAGCAGTGATTCTTAAGCTTCTTCTTGCTGTGGCCCTTTAATACAGTTCCTCAGATTGTCGTGACCTCAATCATAAAATTATTTTTGATGCTACATCATAACTATAAATTTTGCTACTGTTATGAACTGCAATATAAATATCTGTATTTTCCAATGGTCGTAGGTGACCCCTGTGAAATGGTCATTTGACCTCCGCCCTAAGAGGTCATGACCCAGAGCTGAGAACTCTAGAGGAATCCTAGGAGACTGTGCCCTCCTGCCTGCCATGCCAGGCTCACTCCTAGCCATAGGTGTTAAAAGGATTTCCAAGAAGTGCAGATGTATGGATCAGGGGTAGAGAAGAAGTCCTGGTTCTGGGTAGACACTGTGTGAAAGCATCAGGGCTTGGTACACACAATCTCCTATAGCCATCTCTATTTGCCACTAAGCAATCTGGGCTCTGAGAGGTCCCCAGGAGGCCCCTAGGCAAAGCCTCTGTTCCTACCTCTGTGTTCCCTTCTGGTTGGGCATCTCTGTGCTCTAAGCCTGTGGCCATATTAGCTGAGAAGAAGCAATGACAGTTTATATCAGTAGAGTGGGCCAGGAGTCATGCCTCATGATCTCTGTGTATCTCCCTTATTTTCACAGCCAGAACAAGCAGTGGTGGCCACCAAGCCCATGTTACAGCTGAAGGAGAGGACAGAGACATACAGAGAGGCACCCAGGGCCACACAGCTGAGACATACCAGAGCCCAGATGTAACCTGGTATTTTGGGACTTGTGGCGACATTGCTCACTGTCAGGGGATCTGGAGGGGAACAGCTCTGCATTGGGGGTAGGAAGAGGGGGGAGGTTCACAGAACTGGTGATACACTGCATTAGGAAGATTCAGTGCATAAATTCAATCAACACGGAGCCCAGCTCGAGACTGCCCTCGTCATCCCTCACTGCGGCAGGGTTTGTGGCCGTTGTTCTTCCCCTCGTGTGAAATGAGAAATGCTGTTTGAATAACCGATGTCAGGGGAGGCTCTGCACACTCCGATGAGGAAATAAAAAACCTTCAGAAAGATGCAATTTGGGGGATATTGGAAACCAGAGAATGGAACATCAGTCTATAAAATTCAACACGGCCAATAAAGCTGGAGCAACTGGTCAAGTGTTTTAGTGCGCTCGGTTGCAGGGGAAGCGGCGGGCACGAGCTGGGCAGCACTTCCAGGCATCCGTCCTCAGCTCCTTGTTGTCTCATTTGCATAATGCACCTCATGATTTTGAAGCACCTTAACATTAGCG
This sequence comes from Mus caroli, assembly GCF_978045245.1. NCBI lineage: Eukaryota > Metazoa > Chordata > Mammalia > Rodentia > Muridae > Mus > Mus caroli. The sequence continues at coordinate 70,093,909 of NW_028227268.1, forward strand.
TCATGACCACGGTGATGAAAATGTCACAGGCTCAAGTGCACCTTCCCAGAGCCCACGCCACCATGGCTAATCCAGAACAGCCTCTTTGTCACCAGGGCGCTGGCGGCTCACAGCAGAGGGGGTGGAGGCTCATATACCTGGGTGTTTCCACTTAGATTGGGATGACAATTCCAACCCAGTCTTGCACTCTATGGCACATGTGCACGTCACAGGGAGCCTGTAAGGCCCAGCTTGTCACTACAGAGCAGCTCAGAAGCCCTCGGTGGCCAGCACTTCAAACACACACATCTCTCTCCTCCCTTCCTTACTATATCCAAAGCAGATCCCAGACATGGCTGGATCCGAGGCAGCCCTTTCACCTCCAGCATCCTCTAGCTCAGCTTGGTCTGGCCAGCTGCCATGTCCTGTTTCTATAGCACAGGAAACTTAAGGCATTCACGGCTGTTTTACTCATGCTCATAAGCATCTCTACAGGGCACGGCACATACTCCTCATTGAGGGCACATTCACATAGGGAATAGCCCCTAGCCTCTAGCCTTTATATCCACGCGCATCTGTGAGCCTCTGAGCATCTTTGTGCTGTACTGTGCTGGGTGCTGAGAAAACATTAATACATAAAACAGAACCCCTCCCTGTAGCTCTTACGGTCTAGCCCCTTTCTTCCCACCTAACCCCCATGCATAGTGAGTCCTTTGGTCTCTGCCTCCATAGGTGTGTTCTACTGTCTTCGCTGACTTTGTTCAGAGCTTCTTTGAAAAGGCAAAGCGAGGGATGCTCTCCCATTAGCTGGGGACCACTCTGCTTAGCATCATCTGGTCATTTTAAATGCACAGTGTAACTTCCTGACTCATGGAACTCTTTTCCGAGGGATGCATATGGTCTCTGTTGCCACACTTTGCAAGGACACACGCTGTGTGGAGACTTGGGTTGTACCTTATTACCCGGTGCCCAATAGTGCCTGTATCTGTTAAGGGTTTGGTTTGGCCTCCCTAGATTCTGTTCTAAGGGTGGGCTAGGGTAGAAATCTCTGGAGTAGGACTCAGACTTAATGTATATCACTGAAAGGTCCCTGCTGCTCTTGGGTTAATGTACCAACTCTTCTCTTTACTGCCTCTCTACCCAAGACCTGTGCACCCAGCACCGTTGTCACTGGTCACAAGAGTATCAGAAGACTCATCTCAGAACTCTGAAGCACAGGCAAGGGGCCCTCTTCCTACCTTTGAGGAAGCAGTCCTTGCTGTGTACACTGACAATTCGCTTGCCCAGCAGGCAGGCTGCACGGCGAAGCTCACAGTGGTTCCCGTAGAGCCTCCCGTCGGAGCCGCACACAGGCATGTAGCGGGGCCTGCACACCTCCAGACACTGGCACGAGGGCTGCCCTGTCGTCCTATTGAGCAAGCACCTGCTCCCGTGGCTGCAGAGTCTCTTCCCACAGGAGGCTGACAGCCCAGGGCTGGGAAGACCTGTAGAGGCACAGAGACACAGAGGGTTAGCTCAGGGCTGGAGGACAGAGGTACCAACAGTCTATGTTGCTCTTTTAGGTCAGGAACAGTAGAAGCACACAGGCCTTAATTTCTTGTGAGGCTGAGGTGACCCAAGGTGGAGTGTGGGGCCTCTGGGTACATGGAGTCCCCGTTCCTCCAAGAAGTAGTTATAGGAATCAAAAGGGCTGTCTTGCTATGCAGAGCTACTATTTTGATGAGAGTCACTCTGAACATCTCAGACCCAGCATCGGACCAGTGCATCCCTGAACCTGTAGGAGGGCCCTTGGGGAACACTTGTGCTTTCATGGGCTCACTTCCCCTTGCTCTCAATGGGATAAATGAAAGCTCCTAGTCCTGTGCTCACTAAGAGGTGCCTAAGACCAGAGGACTGTCCCGATGCCTTGAGACCACCTCACACACTAGAACTGCATCAAAAGTATCATAAAACTGGTTTCTTCTCCCATCCCTTCCTCTGTCTTCACTTTCTTCCTTTTTCCTCTTATTCCCTTTCGTTTTTCTTTCTTTTGAGACAGTATCTCATACAAATCAGACTTGCGACAAATTCTTGATCTTCCTGTTTCCATCTGCCAAGGGCTGGCACTGCATGTATGGGCCACCACACCCATCATTTTCTTTAAGTGATGACTTGCAGCCAGCTGTGCACTAGGTCCTCTGACAGGTTCCAAGGATCAAGAAGATGCAACTCTGCCTCTCTCTGACCTGCTCATTCTGGTTGAAGATGGAAGTGACAAAGCCATGATATAAATCAGGCCAGTGTGGTGGCTTAAATGAGGGCAGCCCCCATAGGCTCATGCATTTCAATGCTTAGTCTGCAAGTGGTGGAACTGTTTGGGAAGGATTGGGGGTGTGGCTTTGCCTTGAGTTTGTGGATCAGATGTGAGCTCAGCTACTGCTCCAGTGCCATACCTGCCTGCCTGCCTGCTGTTTTCCACCATGATGGTCATGGACTCACCCTCTGAACTGTAAGTCCCCCACAAACTTTTCAATGGGTCTCTTTGGCCATGGTGCCTTACACAGCAGTTTAAAAGTAATTAAGACAGCCAGGTCAGGAAGGAGCTATGGGAGCCTAAGAAGTACTTTTCAGTCCAATGTCAGACAATAGTATAGTTGCAGGAAATTGAGAGAGCTAAACAGAAGAATTAAGGAGTGCTATGTCTACTCTGGGAAGTTCCTGCATAGTCTAAGGGGATGTGTAGTAAGGAGGGGGTGGGGAGACCATCAACAGGGCCATCCTCCTTCCACCCCTGACCAGTCCTCTATATCATGATCTCTATCTGTAGATAGAAGCCTGAGACCCTGGAACTGGCAGTTGTCATATTGCTTGAGTATGTCCCCTGTATCTTACATACACTCACAAGGAACTTTGGACAGAGGTGCTCAGAGCTTAGACCCAGAGGCAGGTGGCTGGCGGGTGGTTTATATCACTGGTAAGAGAGAAGTCCACCCAGAGCATAAAACTAATATTCTACTGGAGGAGAGGAGTCCAGGGAACTATGGGATGCCTGGTGCCATTAATGACAACATATGGCATGCTGGGATTTTTTTTTTTTTTTTTAAGAACTAAAAGTTCAAATAATTACAACGTGGATGCAGCATTTGCAGCTACGGGAATGTTTGTGATATGTTGTAATGCAATTGTCGTCCATGCTTGTTATGGCAGTACACACTGTAACCTCAACATCTGGGAGGTCGATGCAAGAGGATGGGAAGTCCAAGGCTAGCCTTGGTTACATACTAAGTTAAAGCAGGTAAGACTGACCGACCAACCAACCAACCAACCAACCAACCGTCTTCCATATGCTATGCAAGACAAAATGGGTCTGGCTGTCAACATTGAGCCTTCAGGCCCATGTTCTTCTCCCTAGGACAAACGTGTTTAAGGGAAAAACAAGAATCCTTCTTTTCCTGTTTTGGGTTAAGTCTGCTTTTCATCAACATAGATATGAAAGGGGGAAAATCAGTTATGGGAAGATTAACTACTTAATTCAATAACTCATTTAAATTCCCCTAACCTTGGCAAGTTAAGAAATATCGACTTTTTTTCTTGCATCATAATAAACTCGAAGGTCAACATATCTCCGCAGCATAAAAGGGCAAAACCAGAGCGGGGTGTGAAAATCTCCTTTATCCACTTGGCTGACTGTCCCCACATCACTGCAAAGGCTCCCTCCACTCCAAAGCCACCCTCCTACCCCAGCAGCTTTTCTGTGGAGGTTGAGGAGTTCTGGGGAGGGAAGGGTGCAGAGAGCAGGCTCTTAGCAGAGGAGCTCTGGGCTGGACCCCCCTCCCCCGCCCCCTCAACCTCCTCCAAGCCCATCCCATATCCCCCAATCTCGGTGCCTAGGGCTTCTGGTTGCTTTGCTACCAAGTGTGTTTGATTAGCAGCATTCTCCTGGGTTGTTGGGAAATGGGCCACTCTGGAAAGTGCTGGCAGCTATGAGAAGAAACTAACACAGTGCTGAAACAATCAGCTTTTGTTTCTTTCCCAAGATAGGGCAAGGAAGTGAAGCCTTACCACCAGATACGGTTTCTCTAAACTTCTCCGTGCCAGCAAAACAGAGCTGAAAGCAGGCTCATTTAGAAAAGAAACAGCTCAAGTCTCTGGCTTCTCAGACTCAGCTGTGCTGCGGCTTCTCCGGCTGTGACCCCTCTGTTCTCTCCCGGTGCCTATCAGGTCTGATTTACCCTGGAGAGTCCTTCTTAGAGTCAGCCTGAGCTCCTTCCCTAGATCCGGTGCCCTGGCTCCAGCTTTAGGGGGCTCCACAGGGGCTGGATGGACCACTGTTCTTCTGTGGCCACAGAACACTCAGGTTTTTAGGAACACAACAATTTTAAGGACAACTTAATGCCGATGTTCTAATGCCAGGTCAGAGGCTGGCACACGGGGAGGGTGACGGGGGGTTCCATGTAGTGATCGTTTGGGAGTCCATCTTTGCCTGCCTCTCTCAAGTGGGTCAGGAAGGGGGTGAAAGGGTCTGAAGCATGGCTGGGACACAGAGAGACACATATTCCTGGAGGTTCCTTCTTCAGTCAGGAGACCCCTAGAGAGGCAGACAGAACTTCAGAGGCCGCCTCCTCCACCTGGCCTTCTTCTCTGAAAGGCCAGGTTGTATTAATCACCACTATTCATTTCTCCATGTAGAATGCTCCCACTGACTAGCTTGCAGGTGGCTTTCTGTAAACTGCACTCTGAGGTGGTCACGGTTAAGAAAACACCTGTGCCAGCCGGTGGCCATGGTCGACAACGAGACTGCTCACCTTCTCTCTCTGCTGCGGAAATCAACTATGGCAAATATTTGATTCCTAATTATTCGCAATTAAGACAAAAGGAGCTTTAAAGCCCCAAGCATGTCCCTCACCAAGGCTGTGGACAGTAGGCCTCCATGGTGGGGGGTGGGGGCGGACACAGGCATGGATGGAGACGCTGACCATGAGGTTTTCCTCATTAAACCAGCCCCTCATCACCACATCTTTCCTGTCATTAAAGCAGAATGACTTCCCCACTCCTACCGGGACGATGATAAAACAGTAATGGGAAAGGTAACGGAGTGAGACTCCCAGCAACTGCCTCCAGTGTTTATGAGGACAACCGTGATGCATGAAAAAGATCGCACATGCCTAATTTATAGTCATAAAGGAAGTCATTTACCCAGGTTAAAAACTGATCATCTTGCCAAATAAGCTGCTTTTCAACACTAATTAAATTTACCGAACATGGGTAGACGTGGGAACTGATAACATTAAGGGATGGTGGTGGAGCCACAAATCTATTGTACTAGTTGGTGCTGAAGACCCTCTGCTGTCATTCAGAGAGGACTCTAGATCAGTGTTACAGACCTGGTGGCCAGAAGCTCTGAGCTTGGCTGTATGAGGTGTGACTCAGTACTAGCCTGAGCCCCACCAGAGGCTGTTCAAGGTGGGTGAGTTCCAGGATCGCACCGTAAACAGTGAGTGTGGCTTCCTCGTAGCACAATATTGTATTCAGTGTAGGTCTTTCCTCCTTACCTAAACCTTTCTGGAAACATCCTTACAGAAGGGATTCTAAACCCAGTCAAGGTGACAGAGAAGATCAACCATGACAGTCACAATTGTGTGAGTGCTACCATAGTAGTGAGGCGGTCACCCAAGCAGGTTCCTGGTCAACTCATCTCGGCATGTCCTCTGCCCTCTCCTGCCTTCCTGTCCGTCCTATCATGAAGCAGTGCAGAGACCATGCTCTTGGATTTCTTTCAGCTTCCTGAAACAAGGCCACACAGATTTCTTTTGTTTATAATCTACCCAGCCTGCGGTATTCTATTAATGCAAGAGGAAACAGTCTAAGATGAGGGGAGACCCACTCACGTTTCCACTCGGGATGTGGACTGCTGGCTGATGTGTTTTCCCCAGTGTTGTGTCTCTGTGTCTAGAATTCTTCTCCTGCTTGGTACAGATGGTGGCCCCGTCTTTCCCTCCACTTGTCTTAGAAGTGGCTGTTCCATCTCTCAGATATAGCCACATGCCTCCTGACTGCCATCAGCACTTATACAAAAGACCCCAGGATGAGATCCTACAACTTCATATACACCCTGTGAGGTCACAGAGATGCGCTGAGGAAACCACTCACTGCTGAGCCCCAAGGAGTGAGTGAGTTGGGTACAGAAGATAGAGAAGCACACACAGCACCCAGAACCTCCAGAATTTTGTCTGCCATCTGCTACAAACCCTAGCCTGGCACAACAGCGGCCTCCAGCTTCTGCTGGCAGAGAAGTCCATGAGAGTACATGATCCCTATGGGTGGCTGAGTGAATGCTCGATCACTTATGCATTGGTCGTGTGTGTGTGCGTGTGTGTGTACATATGTGCACATGCACGTGTATGCATAAGTATGCAAATTCATAAGTGGAAGCCAGAGGTCAATCTCAGGGGTTATAGGTGTCATTCCTTTTACTATTTTGTTTTAAAAGAAGTACTTATATATTTTGATTTATGCGAGTGCATGAACACTTGGATAAGTTATATGCACCATGTACATGCAGATGCCAGTAAAGGCTAGAGGGCGTTGGATTCCCTGGAATTCAAGTTACAAGCAAGTCTGAACTACCTGATGTGGGTGTTGGGAACCAAACCCAGGCTCTTTCTAAGAGCGGTGACTGCTTGTAACTGCCACGCCATTTCTCCAGACACAGTAACCCCCCCCCGCCCCCCGCCGCCATGATCCCTTTTTAAAACAGGATCTCTCTCACTGGGACTGGGGGTATTGATAATTAGACTATTATGGTTCAGTCTGTCAGTCCCAGATTCTCCTGGTTCACATATGTGCCAGTGCACCTGGCTTTGCACATGGATGAACTCAGGTCCCCAGGCTTGCATGGCAAGCATTTTCCCTACTGAGCTATCTCCCCAGCCGTGGTCACGTCTTATTCATGAGGAAGAGACTGGGGTACTGGAGACATTAAATGCACACAGGAAGAGGGAGACAGAAATGAGGTAGCTGGGCAAGGCTTATTGCCAGTGCATGACCTACATAGGCTGAGGACACCAGGACCTAGAGGCTTACCTTTCTCACTGGGATGAATTGCTTGTATCATCACTGGGGTAAATGTTTAAGTTCGCACATAACCTCATAGTCCAGGCTGTTGAGGAATGGTAAGCATTGAGCTGAACAGAGACCTCTCACTTAGGTCAGGGCTTTGGTTTATGTAGGCCTATTAAACAAGGCACCAGGGTGATACTATGAGGCCTTGTCTTATTCCCAGGGAGCCAGGCCAGGGCTCTCATCCTTCCCAAACTGAGTGCTAGCTTCAACCTCACAATGAGACTCCAGAAAAGGAGGAGGGCCGTGGGGCTCCAATCACTAAGCTTGGCTTTAGAGAAATTGCTCTTTGGAGAGGTACTATGGATGGGGCTGGGCGTGGGGCAGAGCCAGAGACCCAGGCACCATGGATATACAATACCACTGAGCCATGTCAGAACTTGTCTCAGGCCTTAGAGTTTCCCTCAGTTACCCTCAAGTGACCACACACTCGAACCTTTATTTACCAGGCCTGTGCTCCTAGGTGTCTGGTAGTAGCCGTGTGACCCAAGAAAAGCGCCTTATCTCTCTTATTTAAAATTATAAACAGCATCTCCCTGGTCCTTAGGAGACGCTGAGAGGGCTGAGTGAGATTATCCACCAGAGGAGATTGGTATGCAGCAGAGATGGGGCTGAGTCAACAATAGGAAGAACAAACAGCTGGAAATGAGGGAGCCCCAGGACTTGTCAGACTCAAGAACCCATGGGCATGGTGCAGTCACTGGTGACTGGCTTCGGGAGGCCGGCCTTAAGGGAAGTGAACATGCTTACAGTGCAAGTATTGACTGGGCTGAGAAGGCAGACTGAAAACAGCTTGCCTGATTCCCCACAGAGCACTTCCCCTGCAGTTACCCCAGGATTTGGTGGGAGCATGGCAACTCTATCCAGCTTTCAAACTGGGTGAGGCTGAAATCACAAGCTGTCAGGACAAAGGAACTGGAGTTGATTGATTGGAGGGCAAGCTCTGTGGGTCTCATCAGGTTCTTGCAGCTCACTATCCAAGGCAGCCTTGTAGGGGCTAGGGCATCGGCATGGGAGCATGGGTACATGTGTGTGTGCATGTGTGCATGCCTATGTGTGAGTTCGAGTGAGTGTGTGTCCCACGTGTGCGGGTGGTGGCCACAGGACAACCTTGGCTCATGTTCTGGTTCTGTTCACCTTTTTTTGAGATAGGGTCTCTTACCAATCTTGGAATATATCAAGGGATTTGCCTCTGTCTACTTCCTCATCCTGCCTGGCTTTTAAACGTGGGTTCTGAGGATCAAACTCAGGTCTCCCGTTTTCCAGGAAGGCACTTACTGACTGAGACATTCTGGACCCCCCCACCATCACTTAAAAACTAATCATCCCTATTGTTTATTTTAGTTAATTAGTTGCATGGTGCTGGAGATGGAACCCAGTGCCTTGGGCAGGGTAGCCAAATTCTCTACTTCTCTTCCTCAGATCTGCATCTACACAGGCCCACTGTGCAGTCAGTTTGAAACTTATATCCTCCTTCCTCACCCTTTTTAATGATTGTAACAGATGGCTTCTTCCCCTCTGCAGTGTGGGAGGACAATGAAAACTCTGTCTTCACAATTTCTAGAACTTTCCCCAAGCATTAAAGGAGCTCCTGGGTTCTGTCCTAGGGTTCTTTCGGGCTCTTTAACATAGAATTGGGGAATCTGTGTTCCCCAACAGCAGGCCCTGGAGCAGGGTCCGAGGCAGCCAGCTGGGATCTACAGAGTGCCAGGGCCCATCATGAGGTCTTTGTAGTGTCAGCTAGGCCCAGGCTCCAATCCTCAAATATTCAAAACTAGGTATAGGGGCTGGCAGAGTCAGCTGAAGAAAAAAAAAAAAAGCCAGGTAAAGATAAATCTGATAGCCTTCCGGTTTCCATCTGCGCCCAGAGCTGCTCCTGTGCCACAGCGCTCTCTCCATACCCGAATACCACTGGGAGAGAGCTGGTCTCTCAGGAGTGAACACAGGTAAGACCATGACTTCTGCTCTGAGGGACCACCCAGAGTCCTCAGGACACAGGAACCAAGGAGCAGCCCAGGACAAGGTTCTTTTGTTTTTGTCTGCTCCCTGGAGCTGACCCTGTGCCACAGCTCTCCATACCAAAATACCACCAGGAGAGAGCTGGTCTCCCAGGAGTGCTGACACACCTGTGAGCATAGGTAAGACCACCAACCACTTCTGCTCCAATTCCTGGTCCAAGAGACACCTGCCCAGAGACATTAGGACATAGGAACCAAGGAACAGCTGGGGACAGGACCCTTCCAGTTTCTGTCTGCACCCTGGAGCTGACCCTGTGCCATAGCTCTCCATACCCAAATACCTCCAAGAGAGAAGGTTTCCCAGGAGTACTGACACACAGGCTTGCAGGAGGGACAAGCCACAGTCAGAGAAAGCAAGACCAGCTAACACAAGAGATAAGCAGATGGCAAGAGGCAAGGGCAAGAACATAAACAACAGAAAGCAAAGTTACTTGGCATCATCAGAACTCAGTTCTCCCACTTCAGTGAGCCCTGGATACTCCAACATGCCAGAAAAACAAGACTCTGATTTAAAAATCACATCTCATGAAAATGATAGAGAACTTTAAGGAGGACATAAATAACTCCTTTAAGGAAATACAGGAGAACACAGGTAAACAAGTAGAAGAGGAAACACAAAACTCCCTTAAAGAACTACAGGAAAACACAATCAAATAGGTGAAGGAATTGAACAAAACCATCCAGGATCTAAAAATGGAAATAGAAACAATAAAGAAATCACAAAGGGAGACAACCCTGGAGATAGAAAACCTAGGAAAGAGATCAGGAGTTATAGATGCAAGCATCATCAACAGAATACAAGAGATAGAAGAGAGAATCTCAGGGGCAGAAATACCATAGAAAACATTGACACAACAGTCAAAGAAAATGCAAAATGCAAAAAGTTCCTAGCCCAAAACATCCAGGAAATCCACAATACAATGAGAAGATCAAACTGAAGGATAATAATTATAGAAAAGAATGAAGATTACCAACTCAAAGGGCCAGTAAATATCCTCAACAATATTGTAGAATAAAACTTCCCTAACCTAAAGAAAGAGATGCCCATGAACATACAAGAAGCCTACAGAACACTAAATAGAATGGACCAGAAAAGAAATTCCTCCTGTCACATAATAATCAAAACACCAAATGCACAAAACAAAGAAAGAATATTAAAAGCAGTAAGGGAAAAAGGTCAAGTAACATATCAAGGCAGACCTATCAGAATTACACCAGACTTCTCACCAGAGAGTATGAAAGCTAGAAGAACCCAGACAGATGTCATACAGACCCTAAGAGAATACAAATGCCAGCCCAGGCTACTATACCCAGCAAAACTCTCAATTACCATAGATGGAAAAATCAGGACATTCCATGACAAAACCAAATTTACACAATATCTTTTCCACAAATCCAGCCCTATAAAGGATAATAGATGGAAAACACCAACACAAGGAGGGAAACTACACCCTAGAAAAAGCAAGAAAGTAATCTTTCAACAAACCCAAAAGAAGATAGCTACACAAACATAAAAATAACATAAAAAATAACAGGAAGCAACAATCACTATTCCTTAACATCTCTTAACATCAATGGACTCAATTCCCCAATAAAAAGACATAGACTAACAGACTGGATACGTAAACAGGAACCAGCATTTTGCTGCATACAGGAAACATACCTCAGTGTCAAAGACAGACACTACCTCAGAGTATCTTTACCAATCCGACACCTGATAGAGGGCTAATATCCAATATATACAAAGAACTCAAGAAGTTAGACTAAATAAGCCCTATTTTTAAAAATGGGGAACAGAGCTAAACAGAGAATTCTCAATTGAGGAAACTCCAATGACTGAGAAGCACCTAAAGAAATGTTCAACATCCTTAGTCATCAGGGAAATGCAAATCAAAACAACCCTGGGATTCCACCTCACACCAATCAGAATGGCTAAGATTAAAAACTCAGGTGATAGCAGATGCTGGCGAGGATACAGAAAATGTGATACATTTACACAATGGAATACTACTCAGCTATTAAAAACAATGACTTCATGAGATTCACAGGCAAATAGATGGAACTTGAAAATATCATCCTGAGTGAGGTAAGAAAAGAACAGTCACAAATGAATACACATGGTATGCACTCACCAATAAGTGGATATTAGCCCAAAAGTTCGGAATACCCAAGATTCAATTCACAGACCATATGAAGCCCCAAAAGAAGGAAGACTAAAGTGTGGATGCTTCAGTACTTCTTAAAAGGGAGAATAAAATACTCACAGGAGGAAATATGGAGACAAAGTGTAGAGCAGAGACTGATGGAAAGGCCACCCAGAAACTGCCCCACCTGGGGATTCATCCCATATACAGTCACCAAACCTAGACACTATTGTGGATGCCTGGAAGTGCTTGCTGACAGGAACCTGATATTGCTGTCTCCTGAGAGGCTCTGCCAGAGCCTGACAAATACAGAGGCAGATGCTTGCAGCCAACCATTGGGCTGAGCATGGGGTCCCAGATGAAGGAGTTGGAGAAGGAACTGAAGGAGCTGAGGGGGTTTGCAGCCCCATGGGGGGGAGCAACACTCTCAACAGGTCTGACCTCCTGGAACTCCTGGGTACTAGACCACCAACCAAAGAGTACACATGGAAGGACCCATGGCTCCAGCCACGTATGCAGCCGAGGATGGCCTTGCTGGACATCAGTGGGAGGAGAGGCCCTTGGGCCTGAGGGTGCTTGATGCCCCAGTACAGGGGAATGCCAGGGTGGGAGGGCAGGCGTGGGTGGGTGGATAGGTGGGTGGGGAAGCACTCTCACAGAGGCAGGGGAAGGGAGATGGGATAGGCAGTTTCTGAAGAGAAGACCTGGAAAGAGAAAAACATTTGAAATGTAAATAAAGAACATATTCAATTTAAAAAAGAAGAGGTGAATCTGACAATATGTGCAGAGGCCCAAGGCTGGTTGGTGAAGGTGTGGCTCACAGGGAAGGGAAGGAGCAGAGACAGACACACTGGGACTGAAAACAACCATCCTCCATCTGTAAACCGAGGACATACCTCCAGACAGTGTTTTAACTTAGAGGTCTTCTGGCTACATAGACTATGAAGGGAAGTCATCTTACTCCTTCTCCTTCTGTTTGCTCAGTCAGGTGATCTGAACCAGCTTAGGAGGGGTTATTTCCAAAACCTTCTTGCGGATGAGAGCAGCATAAAAATGTGGAGCACAAAAGGAGTTTTGTTGCTGGGGGCGGGGGTGTTTCGATCACAAGATGGCTTTATTTTAGAGCGCGTCATCCAAAAGAAACTCCTCTCCTCAAGTTCTTTCCTCTGCAGAAAGCCCTGCCAGCCGCCCTCTGTCTTAGGTTCTGTCAGCAGGCCCCTCGTTTTCCCCCTAGGTACTGAAGTCCCTTGTCACATTCTCTGGCTCCTCTGAGGTCCCTCCATCTTTGAACTGATGGCACCAGATGTTGCTGGTTTCCATGAATCTGCAGCGGCTTATCCATGCCCCAGTACGTGGGTTTGTTCCAGTTTCTCCACTAATGATTAAAGGGCACGACTCCTCTGGCTGCCTCCAATTATTTCAGGAATTACTGTGGTGCACCCAGTTGGAGGAACTAGAATGTCTCCTGCCACTTTCTCTCTGGAGATTTAACCAGCCTAAAAGGATGCTAACTCCTAGAGCCCCTGTGCACGAGCCTCTGCCTCTAGGTCAGCTCTTTGTCTTGATTAGATCACTTGTCATGGATGCATCAAGATGATAACACGGTGTGACAAGATCTGGAATCCCTTAAGAGGCAAGCCTCTGGGCACACCTGTGAGGGCCTGTCTAGCTTAAAGTAGCATTTAGGCATGCCTGTAGAGGATCGAGTTGGTTAGGTAAATTGAGGTGGGAAGGCCTGCCCAAAAAAGGTGGCGCCATTCCCTAGACTCTCTAAAAAGGAGAAAGCAAGCTGAGTGCAAGTATTTAACTCTCTGCTTCCTGGTTGGCCACACAATGTGACCAGCTGCCTCCATCTCATGTTGCCCTGCCCTGATGGCCTATATGCTTGACCTGTGAGACAAATTCTCTGTTTCAGGGTAACTTTAACATTGGCAAGAGAAAAAAAAAAAAAAGAGAGAGAGAGAGAGAGATGCATGGTTTCAGTCTTGATTATACTTTTCAAGGGGAAAAGAAAAGATTAACTTGACACAGGATAGATGGCTCAGTGGTTAAGAGCAGGCTTCTCTCCCATAAGATCTGTTCTCCAGGATCCACAGGACGGCTCATAATTGTCTATAACTACAGTCCCAGGAGATCCAGTGTCCTTTTCTGGCCTCTGCTACTCACACACATGGTGCCCAGACATATAGGCTAGCAAGTCACCCATACACCTAAATAAATAGTTAATAACAAAAGTTGAATATTAGCTCTTATACAATAGACTATTTTACAGTTAGGGTGGCAGTCTCTCCTCAGATACCCTTCCCTTTATCTCAGTGGGACAATCAGCCATAAAAAATGTTTATTGGATAACATTGGGTAACATGACAAAGATTAATAATAGTATTAGATTCTAGGCATGATGGCGAGTGTTAATTGTCAGCCTGACACCTCTCAGAATTCATCTGGGAAGAGGGTCTCATCGAGGGCTTACCCAGCTCAGGCTGGCTTGTGAGCATGTTTGTGGGGACGATCCTGCTTCCCTTGATTTGCACTGCACTGATGTGAGAAGATCAAGGCTAACAGCTGTTGCCACCACTTCCTGGCTTAGGCCCTGGACTGTAGAACAGCAGAGAAAACTGAGCCCCACACACATATGCTCATTGCTCTCTGCTCTTGGACGTGGATGTGATAGGACTTGCCAACCTATGCTGACTTCCCCCAAATGATGGACTATGACCCAGAATTGTAAGTGTGAACAAGCCCTTTCTTCCCTGCTTGTCAGGCTGTTTTATCACAATGACAGAAGGGGAACTTGACACTAGGGTCAGTGGAGATGAAACCTCTGGCAGGTGAGCTGAGTGACTTGCTGGGTCTGCTCCTCACAAAGCCGAAAGAGCCCATGGGGACATGGCTTCCTTACTGCCTCCACAAGGACCAGCAAACACTCTGTCTTCACAATAGGCTCACACCGGCAGTGATCATCTACCAGGTGCTGCATTGCATTAAGGTCTGAACTTCACCCCAAAGATCAGGCATGGAGAATAACTGTATATGACAGGAGATCTTGCCGCTAGAGTGAGGAGGAAGGGGAAGCTTCCAGAAGGCTAACTCAAACAATAACATAAAAAAAAACCTCAAATTCCAAGAAAATCTAAGGTTTTCTTAAAATGGGTATTTTAACCAAAGAGGATAATCAGATAATTTTAGGAAGAGAATTATTACTATTGAGACTCAAATTAATGGCTTCCAACATCAAGTAGAGACTATATCTAGAATGACCCTGAACAAAAGGGAAGTAAAGGAAATCTGAAAAATACATCAGTCCCAGGTGCTACAGGGATGGCCCAGCCTTAAAAGGCACTGGCTGCTCTTGAGAGGAACCTGGTTCTGTTCCCAGCTCCCACATAGTGGCTCACAGGTGTCCCTAACTCCAGGACTAGGGATCTGGTGCCCTCTTCTGGTCTCCTTGTGTACTGCACACACATAGTGCACTTACAGGCAGGCAACACACACACACACACACACACACACACACACACACACACATTAAAAAACCAGTCCTTCAAAGTGAAATTGTTAAGTAAAAATGAGTAGAAAAAAAGCCCTTTAAATATGTCCCTGTAAGTAGACAATCAGAGAGTTTCCAGTTAAAATTGGGAGTCAGACAGGCATCATCATTATCACCATCATTATTGAAAAACGAAATAGCTAAGATAGAAAAATGAATTAACCTTAATGTTTAAAAAAGGAAGGCAATGAACAGTTACTACCGGCTGCTGATTATATATACTTACAGGCCCAAGAGAGTGGTGGGAAATACTGAAATTAGCCAGGCCTGGTGGTGTAGTCTGTAATCCTAGCTGTGTGGGAAACTGTGGTGGGAAGAGTGACAGATCAAGGGTAGCCTGGGTTACAGAGGGAGTCAGGGGAAGCCTGGGTTACAGAGGGAGCCAGGGGCAGCCTGGGTTACAGAGGGAGTCAGGGGCAGCCTGAGTTACAGAGGGAGCTCAAGGGCAGCCTGGGTTACAGAGGGAGTCATGGGCAGCCTGGGTTACAGAGGACGCTCAAGGGCAGCTTGGGTTATAGAGGGAGTCAGGGGCAGCCTGGGTTACAGAGGAAGTCAGGGGCAGCCTGGGTTACAGAGGGAGTCAGGGGCAGCCTGAGTTACAGAGGGAGCTCAAGGGCAGCCTGGGTTACAGAGGGAGTCAGGGGCAGCCTGGGTTACAGAGGGAGTCAGGGGCAGCCTGAGTTACAGAGGGAGCTCAAGGGCAGCCTGGGTTACAGAGGGAGTCATGGGCAGCCTGGGTTACAGAGGGAGTCAGGGGCAGCTTGGGTTACAGAGGAAGTCAGGGGCAGCCTGGGTTACAGAGGGAGTCAGGGGCAGCCTGAGTTACAGAGGGAGTCAGGGGCAGCCTGAGTTACAGAGGGAGCTCAAGGGCAGCTTGGGTTACAGAGGGAGTCAGGGGCAGCCTGGGTTACAGAGGACGCTCAAGGGCAGCTTGGGTTACAGAGGGAGTCAGGGGCAGCTTGGGTTACAGAGGACGCTCAAGGGCAGCTTGGGTTATAGAGGGAGTCAGGGGCAGCTTGGGTTACAGAGGGAGCTCAAGGGCAGCTTGGGTTACAGAGGGAGTCAGGGGCAGCCTGGGTTACAGAGGACGCTCAAGGGCAGCTTGGGTTATAGAGGGAGTCAGGGGCAGCTTGGGTTACAGAGGGAGTCAGGGGCAGCCTGGGTTACAGAGGGAGCTCAAGGGCAGCTTGGGTTACAGAGGGAGTCAGGGGCAGCCTGGGTTACAGAGGACGCTCAAGGGCAGCTTGGGTTATAGAGGGAGTCAGGGGCAGCTTGGGTTACAGAGGGAGTCAGGGGCAGCCTGGGTTACAGAGGAAGTCAGGGGCAGCCTGGGTTATAGAGGGAGTCAGGGGCAGCCTGGGTTACAGAGGAAGTCAGGGGCAGCCTGGGTAGTGTATGGAGACTTTGTCTCATAATTGAGAGGATGTAAAGGAGGCTGGGAATGCCTTTCAGTGACCGTACGCTTGCCTGCCTGCTAAGCATGTACAAGGCTCCAGGTTAATGCCCAGTACTGAAAAAAAAAGATAAAATTATATTATAAAACAGCCACGATGAAGTAGATGGACAGATGATAAATGTGTCAAAATTAACCATTTTACTGTACATTAGCAATAAATAATTAGACACAAAAAGGGGAAATAGTTCTCTCACAATAATGGCAAAACCCATAAAATATTTATGAATAAATTTGACAGGAAAGCCATAGGACCTATGTGAAAAGGACTATAAAATCTTATTGAAGGTCATAAAATAAGATTTGAACAAATGCAAAGTCATTTCTTATTCTTTCAGTGGGAAGACGGTCCCATAAATTTATACATTTAATATAATCCTCTTGAAATAGTATAAAGTGGTCTTTAAAAGTTCATTTGAAAGAGTAAATGCCCTCAGATAACCAGGAAAGATAAGGGAGAGACCAGGGAGGGTTGCATAGGCAGGTGTTAGAAGATCGGAGCAGACAGTCGCTGACAGAGAAAGCGAGAGCAGCATGATGCTGAGGCAGGAGTAAGCAAAGCAGTGAGCACAAAATAAAAGAGAAGATCCGGAGATTAATCTCAGGGTATATGAAAATCCTATGGCCCACGCGTCCATTCTGATGGGTGAAAAGATACTGCTTCATAAATGGCATTGGCTCAGCTGGCTGCAAGAAAATAACACGCAAGAAAATAACCTGCAAGAAAATAACACGGAACACCCCGGCACCATCCCAGGAAATCAGGTTCAAGGAACTGTACATTCTTCAGTTATTCTTATTAAATGATGAGTGGACATGAATACTAGACAATAAATAATTTATTAACTCGATAACCTGAAGCTAATTATCATTTGTTGGTGATGGAGCCTGAGGCATTGTGTGTGCTAGGTCATTGCTGTGTCCACCGTGGGACCCAATAGACATCTAAGTACTAAGTACTAAGTACTGTGCTCTTCCATCCAGTTTAAGGCTTGTTTCATTTTGTTTTGGGTTTTGCCATTTGTCCACCTCCCCTGGGGACTTCCTCTATCCACCCTATTCCCTTGAGTCAGGAGCTTTCACTACACGGAAAGGCCATCGCTTTGACTAGGGTTGCTGGCTGCCTAGCAAGCACTTAGGATCCTCCTGTCCGGGTCTCTCCAGCACTGGGGTTACAGGCATGCACAGCAAGGTAGAACTTTTTATGTGGGTGCTGGGGTAGGAACTCAGGTCCTCATGCTTGCTAAGCAATGCTCTTGCCCACGGAGCCATCTCCCTGTCCCCCAACCTTCAACTCTTCTATGGAATATATTGTTTATTTCCTACATTTTCATTTTATGTAAGTGAACCATGCGCACTTGTCTGAGATCTAGTTCCCTTGATACCATAGGTTTGAGCCACATCTTTTCATATCAATCCATTTATTTCCCCTCACATTACCCACTGAACCACCTACCATCATGCAATAGTCTACACTATTTTGTTCATTGCATTTTTCTCTGCTCTTCTTTCTCTCATTTCTTTATTTTTAGGGGTAGCAGCATCTTTCACAAATTTCTCTCTTTCCACATTTAAAAATTAAATAGAAATTATTTTTTAAAAAAAAATAGCTTTCTTTATTTCACATGTGTCAGTGTTTTGCCCGTAGGGAGTGCACCACACGCTTTCGGTGCCCACAGAGGCTAGAAGGGGCATCAGATTCCCTAGAGCTGGAGTTACAGGGATGAACCACAGGGTGGATGCTGGCAACTAAACCTGGGACCTCTGCGAGAGCAGAAAGCATCCTTAAATGCTGAGCCACCAAACCAGCCCAAAATATACTTTCTTTATTCTTTGGTTTACAAGGTTCATTTACAAAGCGTAATTAGCTGGAAGTCTAAAGTTAATTAGTATTTTACTCTCCATATGAGACACTCAGAACGAATGAACTCTCGCCACTTTCCTTGACTTAAATAGCTGATGGTTGTCACATACATCACTTCTATATTTATTACAATACATTATCATGCTTCAAATCCTCTTAGCTGCATTTGTCTAAAATGTCCACTTTATTTATATATTGGCTCGGAGGGTTACAGGGTCAGTGCCAGGCAACACTCTACCGCTGAGCTATTCATCTACCCTCCCCCTTTATCACTTTAAACATTTATTTTAACTAACTTGAATAGAATATATAATCTGAAATGAAGATTTAAATGGCCTTTAAGAAGGGAAACCAAGAGAAGACATATGAATCAGAGGCTCGCTTGTGCGCACACTCAGAAAGCCTATAAAAAATACTGAAACTAGAAGTCATACATAAGCACAGAGGACCTGGTGAGGACCTGTCAGGCCCTGTGCATGCCGCCACTGCCTCTGAGTCCATGTGGCTTTGCTCACATCCATCTAAAGGGACTTGCTTCCTTGGCGTCCTCCACCCACTCTGGCCCTTACATTTTTCTCACCTGCTTTCCTGAGGGGTTCTGTAACTCTGAGGGGAGGGATTTAGGAGACATTCCATTTAGGGCAGTGTTCCAAGGTCTCTCACTCTCTGCAGAATGTCTGACTGTGGGTCTCTATACATGTTCCTATCTGCTGCAGGGGGACGCTTCTCTGACAATGGGTGTGAAAGGCACTGATCTGTGAGTGTTGCAGAATATCACTGGGAGTCATTTGATAACTATAGATAGATAGATAGATAGATAGATAGATAGATAGATAGATAGATAGATAGATAGATCAGTGTTGTTTGGTTTTATCTTAGGTCCCTGGGCCATCTAGTCTCAAGTTCTGGGCCACCTGAGCAGTGTTAGGTATGGGTTCCATCTTGTGGAGTGGGTCTTAAATCAAATTAGTTATTGGCCGGTTGCTTCTACAAGCTTTGTGTCTTTTATTTGGTTACATTTTAGTGTGTTATTTGCGGGGGAGGATGTTCTACTTTGTTTTCTTGGTTTTGTGAGGGTTTGTTGTTGTTTTGGGTTTATATTTGTTTTTTGAGAAAGGCCTTAAAGTTGGGTATGGGATGAGGAGAGGATCTGGAAGGTCTTGGGAAGAATATGATAAAGGTATATTTAAATATAAAAATTGTTTTAAATAATAAAAATAAGAAAGATCATATGTTATCTCTGAGGAATGTGCAGTTACAGAGGCAAGAGAAATTAGTAAAAATTGAGTTGATTTTGAGATGTAAAATATTTACATGAAAGCGCTGATTTTTCTGTTTAAACATTTATAAGAATCAAGAGTAGTCTGGATTAAGGGCTCATTTTGTTTAAAGGATCTCTGCTAACTTCTGAGCTATGCTAATGCTATGCTAATGACAATGCCCATTCTGAGGGGGTTTTTGGATGTAGGACCTGAAGCTTGATGATCGACTGATTGCTACTGAAGTAAATTTGGAAAAAATGGAGAAGAGTGCAAATCACGCCCTGGTAATTTCCTGCCTAATGATTGAGACTATATAACCAAAGTTAAAAAGAATAAATGTAAGAGGGCAATTTAAAAAGGGAAACAATAAATGTTTGTGTTTAGTCGGCATGTACTTCTTTAGATTTCTTGAAAATGAGCAATTATGCCTTTTATAAATCCTTATGAATTCTCACCCATCCACCACACCCTCCCCCCCTCCCTTTTATTTTATTTTCTTTCATAAGTATTCTGATTCATCATATGTTTCAGGTTCTCATTCTATTAAATACTTTTTTCACATTTTTTTACTTTCAGTTTTTCTGTGCTATGTTCTGTATACTTTCCTCAAATCTGTCCTCCAGAACATGAATTCCCTCTTTAGCCATTACTAGTCTTCTCCTGGTTCTCATTCAACTGAGTAAATAATGCTGGATAGCAATGGCGATAGAGACTACCGAAAGTACACAAATTCATAAAGACTAAATCGCGTTAACTCGCCTATTACTACTGAATGATAATTGGTCAAAGGTGATAGCAATGGGCCAAGGATGAAATCAAGAAAGAGGTTTAAAATTTCTAGACTGAATGAAAATGAACCTGTGACATATCAAAATTTATGGACACAAAGAAGGCAGTCCTAAGAGGAAGCTTATAGCATTGAGTGTATTTGTCCAAAAATTCTAGAGACCTCAAATCGATCGGTTAATGATGACCCTGGAGGCCTTGAGAAAACAAAAGCAAATACAGCCCCAAACAGTAGATGGGGGTCATTATATT
The DNA here is from genome assembly GCF_978045245.1 of Mus caroli. NCBI lineage: Eukaryota > Metazoa > Chordata > Mammalia > Rodentia > Muridae > Mus > Mus caroli. The sequence continues at coordinate 70,114,315 of NW_028227268.1, forward strand.
TAATCATCATAAGGTCATTAAAAGAATGAATACAATTAATGAAATAGAAGTAAAGAAACTTAAACACACACACACACATCAATGGGAAGAAGAGTTGGTTCTTTGGAAAGATGAATAACATTGACACATCTTTAGCAAAATTAAACTAAAAAAAAAAAAAAAAAAAAGATAAGGGGGAGCCAGGCATGGTGGCTCACGCCTTTAAATCCAAGCACTTGAGAGGCAGAGCCAGGTGGATCTCTGGGAGTTTGAGGCCAGCCTAATCTACATAGTCTACCTAGTCCAGGAGCCACATAAGAAAGAGCCTGCCTCACAAGGGGAGGAGACCCAAATGAGTAACATTTGAAATAAATGGGAGCTATTACAACAGACACTGAGGAAACCAAACAATTCACATGGACAGTCTTTTAAAAAAAAAAAAAATCTGTATTTCACCAAACTGGAAGAAATGAAAGAATTTTAAAACCATGTGTACCTTAGCAAAGCTAAACCAAGATGAAATAAACAATTTAAATAGACCCATGTCATTCATTGAGATAAAGCAGCAATTAAAAAAATCTCCCAAATTAAAAAAAAAAAACAATCAAACAAGCCCAGGTCCAGACAAATTCAGTGCATAATTCTACCAGACTTTCAAAGAAGAAATAACATCAATATTCCTAAAATTATTACAGAAAATAGAAAATGAGGGGTTACTTTCAAATCCTGTTTATGAAGCTGATATCAGTCTGGTACCTAAACTGGACAAAAACCCAACAAAAAAATTATAGGCTAATATCTCTAATAACATAGATGTAAACATTCTCAATAAAATACTTGTACAGATAACTCAAGAACACATCAAAAAGATTACTCACCAATATCAATTTGTTTTTTTCGCAGAGATGCAGGGATGGCTCAACATATATAAACCAACAAAGATAATAAAGCCAGGCGTGGTGGCGCACGCCTTTAATCCCAGCACTAGGGAGGCAGAGGCAGGCAGATTTCTGAGTTCGAGGCCAGCCTGGTCTACAAAGTGAGTTCCAGGGCAGCCAGGGATACACAGAGAAACACTGTCTTGACCCCCCCCCCCACAATAAACCACACAAATAGACAAAGACAGAAACTACATGATCATATTAGTAGATGCAGAATAGGCCTTTGAGAAAATCCAACATGCCTTCCTGATAAAAGTTTAGGAGAATCTAAGAATAACGTGGGACTTATCTCAACATAAAAACAACAAACAGCAAGCCCACAGCCAACATCATTCTAACTAGAAAAGAGCCAACATCATTCTAACTAGAACATCATTCTAACTAGAAATTTTCACTAAAAGTAGGAACAGGACAATGATGTCTGTTCTCCACCCTCTTGTTCAATATAGTGCTTAAAGTCTTAGCTAGAACATTAAGACAAGTAAAGGAGACAAAAGGGACAAAAACAGGAGAGGAAGAAGTCAAGAGCACATTATCTTCCTAAAGACTCTACCAATGATACCAACGTAAACACAAAAACCCTATTCACAGACAACAAACACACAGAGAAGGGAACAGGGAAACAATTTCATTCACAATAGCCTCAAAAATCATCCTGGAATAAATTTAGCCATGAAAGTGAAAGATGTGTACACTGAAAACTTAAAGACACCGGAAAGGGAAATTGAAGAAGAATCAGGAGTGGAAAGGCCTCCGAGCTCGTGGGTTGTCAGGGTAAATACTGTGAAAATACTCATCCTAACAAAGGCATTTCACAGAGTCAAAGCAATCCTCATCAAACTTCCAATGCAATTCCTCAAAGAAATTGGAAAAAAAACTTAAATTTCATATGAAAACACACACATATACACACACACAAACACTCACTCACAAAATCAGGAAGCAGAAACAATCCTGAACAATAAGAAGAGCTGAAATTTTCAATTTTGAAATTTATTTCCAAAACTACTTTATTCTTCACAAAGACATTTGGCTATTTAGCTCTTTTTTTTTTAAAAAATTGTATGTTCTATTTAAAAATATTAAACATATATGCTTTATATTTTGCTACTTAAATATCATGCTGGCTCTCTCCTGGGATCACTCCTTCTTGCATTTCAATAAAGCAAAAACAAGAACAAAACAAAACCCATTGCATTAGACTGCGGAGGTGCATCAGCAGTGAAGACCACCGGCAAAGGACCTGAGCTCCATCCCCAGCACCTGTGGCAGGTGGCTCAGGACCACCTGGCACTCGCTCTGCCATCTCCTGTTCACCCACACAGTGCTGCATTCATGTGCATGAACCCACACAGAAGTATACACACAGAAGTAAACAGATACCTTAAAAAAAATCGTTCCCATCTCCTGGATATTACCCTATGAATGTGTTTGAGGTGTGGCTTCGATGTTGATTGTGCCAGGTACCAAAGAACCTCAGCATCCTGGATTAAACTTCAATTCATGGTTGAGATTTAAAAAAACCAAACCAGATCTTATGGCTATAAGTTATCAGGGGTTTCTATTTCTCTTCTTGGTGTCACGATTTTAAACACGTTTAATTCCCTGCAGTTCCTTGGAGGAATGGAGGTTCCCTACTTCTCCTTGGCTCTTTAGGGCCCCGGGTTTATAGTGTGTGTGTGTGGGGGGGGGCAATTTCTAAATAGGTCCACCTTGGAGGGCTGATGGGATTTCCCCTTTGAGTCATGGAGGCTTTTCACAAACCGGAGTTAATCTCACTTAGTCTGGCCAAACCCTTAGAGTGAAGTCAGGCATAGAGCTTCTCTCCACTCCTGGTTTCATGTGCTTTCTGCTGCTGTTGTTAAGATTATTCATTTTAATTTTATGTGTCTATTTGCTTGTATGTATGTAGGTATGTATGTATCTATGTACACACGTACATCATATGTATTCTGGTGTCAGTGGAAGCTGGAAGACAGATTCTCTGGAGCAGGAGTGACAGGTGGTTGTGAGCTGCCATGTGGGTGCTGGAAATGGAACCTGGGTCCTCCACAAGAGCATCCAGCGTTCTTAACTACAGGGGCATCTCTCTGCCCCTCAGTTGCTGTTTCATTCTCCAGTGACTTTATCTCTTGTCAACACACCAGTGCTTTAAAGGATTCAAAGAATATTTATCTGCCTCACTGCCAGAGGCAGAACCCAGACTAGGACTTTTAAAAAATAGAATCTGACTCAGAGTAATTACTGAGGGAAATGCAGGGTGCTGTGCCCAACACAGAGAGTGGCTGCAGTGGGTCCTGCTGCTGGAAAAGGCTGTGGCCCTGCCAGATAGCCTGTGTGAGTCTGGACTCACCCGTGCACTGAAAGCAAACCTAAAGTCTCCCATCACCAGAAACTCAAGCAAGAAAGAGAAGTGCATTAGGTGTGTTCAAGGAAACGAACACCAGTGTGGCTGATGGCAATTACAGGACAGTGGCTGACCATTTCTGAATCATATTTGAAGCAGGGAAAAAATCAAAGACTAAAGAGCCGAGGCACTTTCTGAGTGGGTCAGGCAAGCCCAGCAGTGTGGTTTCTAGCCTATAGAGTCGCCTAATTGTAGGTCTGTGCTCACCAGGATGGGCTTATTCCTCACGGCTCTGACCTAGCAGCACTCGGCCTCTGAGGAGCTTGACGTGGCTACACACAAAGCTTAGACAGAATCTTTCTACAACACACATGGGCTCAGTCATGTTTATGTAGCACAACTAGATAACATGGAAAGTCAAAGTCTTTCTAAGTGTGTCATAGTAACTCAAAATTATCCCTAATTTATAATGTACATATTAGTATAAAAGGTATTAATCTTTTTTTAAAATCATAATAAAGAGAAAGGTATCGGGTCACAGTGGTGGCCAACAGGGGGTGTCATGGTCACCACAAGGAAATGGTCAAAGGGAGGGGTACTTGCTCCTTTCTAGCAGGGCAGCTTGGGATGAGTTGTAGCCAACAAGGGAGGTAGCCAACAAGTGGGGTTCAGCTTGGTGGTTAGGAGGGAACCAAGGGGCAGGGGAACCAAGCAATTAATACAAGTATTATGAACAATTGGAGCTAGGAGAGAGTTAGCTGGGAAATCTCAGAAGGAATTCTGTGGGTGAGCTGGCCCTGGGCGTTGTTAGTAGGTCTTCAAGGCTGTGACAGACTGCCTGATGCAAACAACTTAAAAGGAGGAAGGGTCTCTTCGAAACTTAAAGTGAGGAATGGGTTTAGTTAACTCCAAGGTTCAGAGGTTTCAGTTATCATAGTGGTGAGTGTGGGATGCAACATTTCACATCACGACAGACAGCAAGTCAAGCAGAGCAGTGACAGGAAGTGTCCAGGGCAGGATACAACCCCGAGGGCACACCCTTAGTGGTCTACTTCCTCCAACAAGGCCATACCTTCCACAGAGGTTCTTTAAGTTTTACCACTTGGAAATGGTATCACAGACACACCGGGGGTCTGCTTTATTAATTACCTAGGCATCTCTCAATATAATCACATGGACATCAAGAATGACAGTTGGGACTGTCACACACAGAGGCGCTGAAATATAATCGTGCTTTACAAGGCATACACATGGGTGACACTGCCACTTGTCAATGTGCACCAACCCATGTATGCTGTTGTTCTGGAAGGATCTCAGAAGCAGCAGGAAACACACTTAACGCCCAGATGTGTCAATACAACTTACCACGTAAAGGAATCAAAGTTCTTTGAGAAACATGGCTTGTTGCTGGGAGGGGTAGGCAAAGAATAGGAATAGCCTGGAACATCTTGTGAAGAAAATAAGCAAGCACTTAAAGAGTATTGTGTGTCGAGGGACACTGAAGGAGGATGAAGAAATGCCTACTGGCCAAATCCTGTACATTTTTAGCATGAAAATTAATAATGACAGTAACAGGGAAGTGCTTTAAGTTCATGAAATCTGTGAATTCACCGGGATTTTTTTTTTTTAAAGTGAACAAGCAAACCAGCAAGAAACATTCACAGTGGAATTCTAACTGGGAATGGAGAACAAGGGGTGGAGTCAGAGACCTTCTAGTTGGTAGTCACTACAGTACTAATTCAGACAAGACACAGCTGCACATGGTCAAGTCAGTCAAGGAAAGAGACGTATTTGGACTTGCGGAGCCCCAAAGTGCTTCAGCACAGCATACCTGTAATTTCAAGGACAGGGAAATGTCATAGTGGACAAAGCTGGCAGTCATCACTGTACTCAAATGGCCAAAGATGACACAACCTTGTTTTCTGGGTGATTTATATCTCTGTGATAAAATACTCTGACCTAAAGCAACTTAGGGAAGGAAAGGTTTATTTCAGTTTATTGACCCATCATTGAGGGAAGTCAGGGTAGAGGCTCAATCAGGACCCTGAAGGCAGGACTGCTTGCTGTTCCAAATACATCACCCCTGACGAAGGAACTCCTGTCATAGCCAAAGAGGTACAGCAGGAACCATGGGGGATGCTGCTTACTAGCTGTCTTGCTCACAGATCTATATTTAGTTGGCTTTCTTATACATCCCAGGACCACCTGTACAGGGAATGGTGCCACCTACAGTGGGCTGGACTCTCTTACATAGATTAGTAATCAAGAAATGCCACACAGGCATGTCTAAGGACCTCCTTTCTCAGATAATTCTAGACTGAGTCACATAGACAGCTTAAGCTACTTAGGATATATGGGCCAAGGTGACATCATAGGCAACTAGATGGGACTTAGGGAAAAAAAATCCACATCAAAATTTCTATACTGTTTCTGTTCAATCCATAACTATAATGTGCTTGTGAGGAAACATCTGATAAACTGTAATCAAAGGACATTATTGACATGACTGCCTGCTACCTTAAAACATGCAAAGCCCTGTTCACCAGGGAAGGCCTAGAACAGCTGTGGATTTAAGTAAGTAACTCTCAGGACAGGTGGCCGCTAAGGGCAGCAAGTGCTCTGCTGTGAGTTCTTTTTCTATAAATGACATATTAGGACAGTTTGCAAAACTTGACTAGGGTCTTGGGGTAAAGAATCCATGAGAATTCTTTATAGTTCCCTAGTAACTTTCCAGTAACCCTAAAAACACAAGGCACCCAAGTTTTAGGGACCAATTTCGACTTTTAGCTAGAACATGGATGTTTACAAAATATGGTTTCCACTCTTTGGGAACTTTTGACACATCTTATAATGCACAATAAGTGCAGCGGTTAGGATTGGCGGTCAACTTGACAGGCTCTAGAATCATCTTGGAGACAAGTCTCTGGGCATGACTATGAGGAGTTTCCAGATTAGGAAGCAGAGGTGGGAAGACTCACATGGGTGGTGGTAAACCACAGCCTGAACATAAAGGGGATTGTGAGCTGAGCTCCAGCATCCATCTCTGTTTCCTGACCTCTCGTGTACAATGTGACTGGCTGCCTCAAGCTCCCGGCACCAAGACTTTCTCACCATGGTGGAGTCAGCTCTGGAATTATGAGCCCAAATAGATGCTGCCTTTCTTAGGCTGCTTTTTTCCAAGTATTTCAAGCATTTTTTCAAGCAGTAAGAAAAGTGGCTAACACAATGTGTTTCATCATGACAGGTTTTCATGTATGTATAGGATGCATTTGGCTGGATTCCTCTTCTCTTTTCTCCATCCTACTCTACTGGACCTTTCAGCCTCTCCGCTTTCTGCTTTCCTCTTGTCTGTGTGGGTTGCCCCAACAGTCTCACTAGGTTGTGTAAGGAGAATGCGTGCCTTATCACTGGCTACACACCGTTCCAGCCAAGACTTCTCCTCTCCAGCCAGCTATACAAACACTCAGACCTACTGTTTCTACTTTCACAACAAGGAAACATCAAACAAACTAGAATCCTATGATAATAAGAAAGGAATACATGCCTAGGTGAGGTAAAATCCAGACAAGAACACACCTTGAATTGAAGCATACAGAATCTATGATCTGAAATAAAGATTTAAATGGTCTTTGGTAGTAGTAAGAGCTGATTGGTCATAGGAGAGAAAAGGCTTAATAAATTCAAAGATAGGTCAAGATTAAAAAATGCCCAGAGCAAATACAAAGGGGGAAAAAAAGACAGAATAAACAAATGCTTTTTTAAAAATATTTTTTATTACGTATTTTCCTCAATTACATTTCCAATGCTATCCCAAAAGTCCCCCATACCCTCCCCCCCATACTATCCCCCCCACTCCCCTACCCACCCATTCCCACTTTTTGGCCCTGGCGTTCCCCTGTACTGGGGCATATAAAGTTTGCAAGTCCAATGGGCCTCTCTTTCCAGTGATGGCCTACTAGGCCATCTTTTGATACATATGCAGCTAGAGTCAAGAGCTCTGGGGTACTGGTTAGTTCATAATGTTGTTGCACCTACAGGGTTGCAGATCTCTTTAGCTCCTTGGATACTTTCTCTAGCTTCTCCATTGGGGGCCCTGTGATCCATCCAATAGCTGACTGTGAGCATCCACTTATGTGTTTTCTAGGCCCCGGCCTAGTCTCACAAGAGACAGCTATATCAGGGTCCTTTCAGCAAACGCTTGCTAGTGTATGCAATGGTGTCATCGTTTGGAGGCTAATTATGGGATGGATCCCTGGATATGGCAGTCTCTAGATGGTCCATCCTTTTGTCTCAGCTCCAAACTTTGTCTCTGTAACTTCTTCCATAGGTGATTGTTTCCAATTCTAAGAAGGGGCAAAGTGTCCACACTTTGGTCTTTGTTCTTCTTCAGTTTCATGTGTTTTACAAATTGTCTCTTATATCTCGGGTATACTAAGTTTCTGGGCTAATATCCACTTATCAGTGAGTAAATATCATTTGAGTTCTTTAAAAAAAAAAAAAGAATAAACAAGTGCCAAGAAAACGGTGAGGGAGGGTGGGGTGCTGACACCCCCCCCCCACACACACACACATGGATCCCCAGAGGAACAGAGAGATAATGGGGCAGAGTAAGGGTACTCAGAGACTTTGGTTAGAAGTCTTCAAAGCTGATCAAAAACAGCAAACAATATCCTAGGCCAGGACACCCCGTAGCAAATAAACAGGAAGAACACACTGAGGTAGAAGGCAGAAACTAACTAAATCACCAGAAACTAACTAAAAAAGGAGACAAGGAAAAATATAGCACCAGGGAAACAAGCTGTTAGCACCAGTGCAGCAACAATACGGGCCATGTTTTACTTCACAGTGGGGAAAGCAGAAGCCAGATGTAGGGGTGCATACCTGTAACCCAGAAGTTAAAGACAAGGAGACCTTGTCTCAAGCTATACAGCAGTCAGTTAGCCAAAAGACATAGAAACAGCCAAAGGCGAAGGAAGGAAGGAAGCTTCCACCTCAAGGAGGAGGAAAAAGCAGGAAGATTATCAAAGGGAGCCGAAGAAAAAATAAAAGTAACAAAGGATAGAATCAAATCAGAAAAAAAAAATAGGGAAAAGTCAGAACTTTTCCTCACAAGACTGGCAGTGGTGGGCCTTGGTATACAAACACCCACCTTGGGAGTAAATGTAAAATGTTACTAGAGACACACCATAGTCATGGAAGATCAGTATATATTATACATTTTATGGAAAAATCAATAAAAGCACAACTCACAAAACTGGCCAATCTGGTCATGGATTATCAGGCTCAATAGATTTAAGACATCGATTCTTCTAGATTGATCTATGGTTCGGTACAAGCCCAACTGTGATACCACCAGACTTTCTATATATGGGGGTGGGGTGTGTGTGGTGGGAATGAAGTCTGACAAATAAAAGGCAACTGTTTATAAGATTCATCTAGAATATATTCAAAACTCTTGAAAAAGAGCAGATTTGGAGAATTAATATGAATGTGACTTGGGAAGTACTATGAAGCTACACTAAAGATCAGTGGCGTGTCAATGATCACTAAAGATCAGTGGCGTGTCAATGATCATCCATACTGTGTGGTCAACTCTCAAAGGCCAACTTTCCTGAAGTATAACTGAATCTCATCCATATAACGTGTATAAAATGAAACTTGTGTACAGTCATGAAACCACATCAAAATCAAGGTTAAGAGGGCAATGAGATGGCTCACTGGGGAAGTTGCTTGCCGTCAAGCCTAATGATGTGAGTTCAAGTCCCAGGACCTGCATGGTGGAGGAAGTTATCAGACTCTGGAAAGATGTCCTCTGACCTCCACAAGTATTCTGTGAACCTATGTGCATGTCCATGTGTACACACACACACACACGAATAATAAAATTATTCAAGGGTAAGGAACTAGAAAGATGGCTTAGCAGTTAAGAGCACTGGCTGCTCTGGCAGAAACCCTGATTCGATTCCCAGCACCTACCTGGCAGCTCACAACCATCTTCAACTCCAGTTCTAGGATATTCAGTATCCTTGTTTGACTTCCTCAGGCACCAGGCGCACACATGGTGCATAGGCATACATGCAGGCAAAGCATCCGTACTCATAAAGTAAAAATAAATAAATCTGAATACATTTCAAGGTAAGAAACATGCTTATCAAGTTTCCCTGTGGCCTTTTGCAACCCTCTTCCCCCAACTCCCCGCCCCATGACTGATAGATTTTCCGTCCACAGACATTAGTTTGGGATTTCTATACTTGAATGGAATCATGTGATAGATACTTTTGTCATCTGTCATCCAGTATAATTACTGTGAGATTCATTCATGTTGCAGTATAAATCAAAAGATTCTACTCCTGGGCCTGGAGAGATTGCTGCTTAGTGGCTATGTTTGCTGCCCTCCAGAAGACCTGAATTTGGTTCTCGGTACCCACATTAGGTAGCTCACAGCCATCAGTGAGATTTGATGTCCTCTTCAGATCTCCATGGGCAACACACACACACACACACACACACACACACACACACACACACACAAATAAATCTTTTAAAAAGATTTTTTTTTAGGTTCATCAAACTTCATAGGGGGAATAGTTTGTATTCTATAACAAAAGTAGTATCATTTATATTCTATGATATTGATGTAGTTTATTCATTCAACTATCAATGAATATTTGGGTTGCTTCAAGAGGTTTAAATCAAGGTCAGGATGTAGCTCAGTTGATGGAGGACTTGTATTGCATGTTCCAAACACTGAGTGCGATCCTTAGCACTGCATAACCTGGGTGTGGTGGGGCACAACTGTAACTCCCGAATTCCAGAGGTGAAGTCAGAAGATTTAGAAGTTCAGGGTAAACAACTCAACTAGTAAGTTGAAGGCTAGCCCTGGCTACCTGAGACAGTCTTAAAACCTATGCAAATAAAGCTGCTATGAATATTTATGAACTAGTATTTGCATGGACCTGCGTATTAATTTATCTTGAGTAAATAAACACTTGGGAGTAGAGTGGCTGAATCATTTTTAAATCATGTGTATGTGTGTGGGAGGGATATGGGGTATGTGCACATGAATTTGGGTGTCCTTGGAGACAAGAAGAAGGCAGCAGGTCCCCTAGAACTGGAGTTACATACAGGTCGTTGTGAGCCTCCCAGTGGGCGTGGGGTGCTGGAAACTGAGCCACCTCTTATATTTAAAGACAAACCATCCAATCATTCTCTGACGTAGCTGCAGCATCTCATGTTCCTGTCACAAACGCTCTGTTCCCCCCACCTCCGCCAACACTTTCTGTCACTGGTCTTCAATTTTAACCAGCTCAGTGAGTGTATGATGGTATGTCACTGTGGATTTAAACAGCAGCTCCTAACGGCTAATGGTCCCGAGAAGCTATTTATGTGCTTGTCTGTACATCCATTCCAAGAGAAACAACAGGCCATACCTTCAAAATGATACTCACTAAAATGTTCCCAGCTCCTGCCTGTCCTGACGTGAATAGCTCCCTTCAGACACCCCCATTGCTGTGAGGCTCTACCTGGAACATGGGCTGAGCAGCCATGGACTGAACCCTGAAGCCATGGGCCAGACAAACCTTTCCTCTTTCCCTTTTTCTCATGCATTCAGTCACAGTAAAGGAAACTACCTAATAGAAAAATGCACGAGATTGTTACGTGGAGCAAGCCAGATGCAAAAACACTTCTCACTGTAAAATACAGTCCCACTTGTATGAAGTTCAAGTATCTGAGGTATTGAGAACCAATACTATGCTTGCTCTGCAAAAGGATGGAATGGCAAAAATTTAGCCAGGAAACAATGCTTTTGAGCAATGGCTCTCAGCCTGTGGGAGACAGTGTCAAACAACCCTTTCACAAGGGTCACATGTCTGATATCCTACATATCAGATGTTTACATTACAGGTCATAATGGTAGCAAAATGACAGTTAAGAAGTAACAACGAGAATAATTTCATGGTTGGGGTGACCACAACATGAGGAACTGTATTAGAGGGTCACAGCATTAGGAACATTGAGATCCATTGAGACAGAGTGAAGACTGGCACGGCAGTGTCAGGCATTTGAAATCGTTAGTGGAGGTGTATGTGTGTTGTTGTCTGTAGACTATGCCTCCATCAAACACAAGATTAATTATCTCTAACAGAAGTTTAAGAAACCTTTTCTCGCCCTTACAGATCCTAATTAGCAATCTAAGTCTCTCGCCTGCATGGGTGCCTGGCAGGAGCCCTGCTTTTCTCTGGGCACCCAGGCTGGTGGTATGCCTGGGTGATCTGTCCTACTTTAAGAAACGACACCACCCTGTTGGCAGGAGCCAGTGTTGGTGAGCGTTGCTTGAGCTACTTCTGAGGTAATTCTAAGGACCAGAGAGGCTCCTAGGGTAACACGCCGGCTGTCCCGTGTCCTGGGCTTCACGCCACAGTCAGCTTATGGTTGTGTGACTAGTACCATAATTCAGGCCCCCTACACTCAAAAGAGCTCTGGGTTCAAAGCTTTGTGCCTGAAGGTTATCTTGAACCTCTTAGCCATTCTGTTTGATTTTGTACTGTAGAATAAGTCAGCCAGGGCAATGGGGAACATGCCAAGGCTTGGAAGTCTTGCCTCATGAGCAGTCCTAACTCAGACCACTTTCTTTCTTCCCCATCTTGGCCCCATTGCTTTCATTCTGAGAAGTACCCTGGGTGGGCAACAGTTCCTATTTGTCGTCTCTTTTTCCACTCTCTGCCCTGGGTAGTGATAAACTATGCTGGGGAATATTATGCGGGGGAGAGGGGATGCATTCTGCTGTTGCCTTGATGATGCATGGGCGGAGCTATGAGTGATTTGTGCTCAGATCCATGCCACAAGCATCTTAGAGAAGAGCGAGAGGGTGGCTGTCCTTGCCCAGGCTGACAGGATCATGGCACATTTGGGAAGGCTCGGGGTTTGCTGTTGCTTGGTTCAGGTGTCAGAGTATTATGATATTGATCTCTAGCTGGGGCTAAGCCCATTTTCACTCTACAGTGGCCCCCACACGTTATGTAGCTCGTCTTGACTAGTCACAGCCACACCTTCTCTTATGTGATCACAGATCAGGCAGCTACATAGAGAGGGCATGCAGAACTCTTATCTGTATCTGTTCTCTTAGTGAGCTGTTCTCTTCTGCATGCTAACTATGCTCATGACTGGGACTATGGCAAAGTTGGTAGGCTATGAAGGAAGTGCAGTCACATCCCACACCTTGCATGGTGTTTAGACATGATTCCTAAATACAGTTCTTGGGAGAATAGCAGATGAGTCCATCATGCCATCTTGAAAAAAGGTGCATGGGGCACAAAGTTAGGAACAATCAGCTGCAGGCTTCATCATTCACTTATAAGCCTACTGAGTGCTCCTTTGTGGTAGAATACTCTATATGTTGGGGATACATTAGTGAACAATACATAACAACCCACCCCTCACCTTTGCAAACAGGTTGGAGAAGAAAAAATTGACACAAAGCCATGAAAGTCACCAAGGAATAGAAAACCAGAAGACTTGGTCATGTGGTCATAGAGGCCCTCTGGGAAGAGGCAGCCTTTCAGCAGTGATGATAACAGATGAGGGAACAAACTGGAAATTATCTGAAGATTGCTCAAGGCCCTGGAGTGGGAGCAGATTTGGGTTTTGAAGGAGGAATGAGAGGAGGGTGGCATGAAGGACAGCAGAGGACAGAGGCTGAGACAAGGTCCGGGATCAAGAGGAGATGAAGTTCCCGGAGCTGTGCAATGAGTGTTGCCTGCATCCTGAGTCCAGGGAGAAGCTGACAGAGCAAGAGAGTGATGTGTGGTGATTTATGTTCTTACTGATGTGCTGTGGCTCCTGGGCGGGGCAGAGGCTGAGGAGGAGGACAGCTCGGAGTCTGAAGCAGGAGATGCTAATGCTGCTAGCCTGACCCAGGCTGAGACCTGGGGAGGAGGGAGAGGCAAGGCTTGCAGGAGAGTGGATGGGGGTGTGAGGAGAGGAGCCTGTTTAGGTTTGTAGCTGAACAACCAGGAGAATGATATTTCTCAGGCTCACGAGGGAAAAATGAAACAAAGCAAGAGATCTGTTCAAACTGTACTAGGGGTGAGACGCCCATATGGTGTCCATGTGGAGACAACAGGAGCTACTGGCCTTTTCAGCCTGGAATGTGAACAGAGGGGCAATTAAGGAAGATTTTAAAGTTTGGGGACTGAATGATGTCACCTAGAGAGTGGGCGTAGAAGAAGACAGCTTAACTTCAAGCAAAAGTTACATCCGCACAATTTTCTAATGTGGAAAGTTGTAAAATTTAACACTCCTTCCTCTGCATGGGCAAAGGATGTGTAATCAGCTCGCCTGGATGAATTTAAAAGAAGCTGGCCAATCTGAACCTCTTTCCCCTTTTGTGCCTGTATGTTCTTGGAGTCACTCCTGAGGCCTGCCCCCCCCCCCCCAGGGTGATCTGGCTTCTCTGCCTGATGTTCTTGGTGGGATGGGGAAAGCAGAAGACTAAGTGAACAGGAGGTGGTTCAGAGAGAGACACAGAATGAAGAAAGCGCCCCTTGGTATTTCCATATTGATAGGCTAAGCTAGAACCTGGTCTTGGATATTTTACTGCAAGACTTAGCAAGTCACTTGTTTACTGGCCCCAAACCCTACTGCCTTCATTTGGCTGCTCAGCACTGATAACTGGAGCTCCATCCAGACTGGACCTGTGAAATGGTAGCATTTTACTGCCTCTGTTGACAACATAAACGCATTGCAACCAGGTGCATCCAGGCAGCACTTGGTGCTGTTGTGCCAGCATTTAATGAGCTGGACCCTGCCCTTCTTCCCTCCTGGGAAGAACCACGGCTTGTGGTCTTGTGTGCCTCCTGGGCTCCTGCAATGACCCCTCAGAGCTTTGTCCTTATGGAGTGCGTGATCACCATCTCTCCTGGAACAAGAACTGTTCTGTTCTGCAGCGACATGCGAATCCAAGTCCTTGCCACCCGCAAATGGAAGCTTCTAGATAGTGTTTGCTGAAACTATGGTGGTAGTGGAAACAGTGGGGAAGGGAGAGAATGGCTGTACGGAGAGTAGCAGTGGTACAGGTGAAGGGAGCTTTGGTGATGTGGGATGTTAGGGTGACTCATGGTGAAGCCAACAGGGGAGGGAGTGACAGACAGGGGGCAAAAGTAGAAATGGCAGTTAGAAGCACAGGCCATTTCTACCCACAAGGAGCTCAGCCCCATGCCTCATGATTGAGGACACAGGGTCTCTTCCTGCAATGTCCAGGAAGAACGGATCAAAGATAGAACTTCATCCCAAGATAGAGCTTCCTCCCAGCTTGGCCCTCACTCAGTGTATATGCCCTGGTCGGGTTCCATGTGTCAGGACAATCTAGTCAATGCAAAGACTGCATGCAGACGCCCCTAGAATCACAGGACTGATACTTAGGGTCCAGTGCTTTAGCGGTTTGACACTAGGTGTCATCACTTGCTCTAGGGTCAAAGGGCAGACAAGCAAGGCTGTGTCCACCTGTGGAATCAAGATGTGTCAAGAAGGCATTCAGTGTGAAGCCATCAGAGGGAGCACCTATTGCCATGATTTCAGGGGATGCCTCAGGCCTGCCCCTGTCACAGCAGTAGCTCAGGGGGCAGATGGTGCCTGAACTTTCTAACTGTTCAAAGTCTGGGCACACAAGAGCATAGAGTGACTTTGCTGCATATGGCACTAGAGATGTACAGGCGGCATAGGAGGCCCTGTCGGGACAGATGATCAGGCAGGCCTATCAGGATGATGGAAGCACTCTCCTGGGAACACCAATGATTCAGGAAGGTCATGGAGAACTTGAGAGGTACACAACCTGAGGGGACTGTTCTGCAGATGGGGGAATCAAAGAGGTGAGGTTTTTTAACTTTGCACACTAGGGACAAGGAAATGACATACTGTCACAAGGTCTGTGTTTTCAGTAGTCACTAGGATTGTAGTGTTTAGAACACCCAGGGTGCTAGAGTTCTCTACGGTTTCCCTCAGTTCTTCTCCCACACTCTTTCCTTGCTGGGGGTGCTCAGATGCTGAAGGGATGGATGGAGTGGCCTCTGAGGTCTCCACTGTTCATTTCTAATCGGAGCATGGCTGTAGCCATACTAGCAGTGGTCGTGTGGTCACCATAGGCCCTGGCTCTAAGGTCACTATGGAACACTCCTGCTACCGGCTTGTCTCATGAACATCATGTCACAGAAGGAGCACTGGGCTTGGGGGGGCTATATTAGTCAGGGTTCTCTAGAGTCACAGAACTTATGGATAGTCTCTATATAGTAAAGGAATTTATTGATGACTTACAGTCTGCAGCCCAATTCCCAACAATGGTTCAGTAGTAGCTGTGAATGGAAGTCCAAGGATCTAGCAGTTACTCAGTCTCACACGGCAAGCAGGCAAAGGAGCAAGAGCAAGACTCCCTTCTTCCAATGTCCTTATATGTCTCCAGCAGAAGGTGTAGCCCAGATTAAAGGTGTGTTCCACCACACCTTTAATCCCAGATGAAAGGTGTAGCCCAGATTAAAGGTGTGTTCCACCACACCTTTAATTCCAGATGACCTTGAACTCCGAGATTTAATCTTCTGGAATCCATAGCCACTATGCCTCAAGATCTCCATACCAAGATCCAGATCAGAAACATCTATCTCCAAGCCTCCAGATAAGGGTCACTGGTGAGCCTTCCAATTCCAGATTGTAATTCATTCCAAATACAGTCAAGTTGACAACTAGGAATAGCCACTACAGGAGCTAACAGTCTTGAGCTTGGCATGTGAAAAGGCAGAGAATATGCTTCTCTTGTGGACAGTAGAATGCATGTAATGATGAATTTAAAACACCTACTATGGTCCCTGAAGCACAGTGGGGACAGAGGAAGTTCTGCCTTTCCTCTCTCCCCTCTAAGCAGGTGATTCCAGTAAAAGTATATCTGTGGAACCAGGGTGTGGAACAACTGGTTGCATTTATAGAGCCCCGAGTTTGATCCCTAGCACCATGTAAAATTTGTTGTGATGGTGCTCACCCACAATCCTAGCACTTTGTTGGTGGGTGTGAAAGGATCAAGGATATCTTTGACTACAAAGTGAGTTCAAGACCAATGTGGATCACATGAGACCTGGTCTCAAAATAAGTAAGTGAAGAACTAGACAGATATCCCCTTGTAAGAACATAGCAAAGCCACTATCTATATCAGATTGTGGCCAGCTTCGAAGCTGTTGAGATTATCTAGTCTAAGTGACTACAGACAGAGATCTATGGGACCACAGCTGCCCAGCGTTCATTATTCTCAGCTTTTATAAGAGCTGCTTGGTGCAGAATACCTGCACAGGTGATTTTGCAAGTAATATTTTTATCTCCATCTTGTATGTGCCTTTTATAAAGTCATTTATTCTTTCACAATTATATACACGTATACATATATTTATATATAATTTGATCATTGCACCTCCATTATCCTCTTATTCCCTTTCATTTCCCACTGAACCCCTTCTTCCCAAGTCCCCTCCTACTTTTACGCCTTTGTTTTTGAGGGGCTACCACCAAGCTGCATTTAATTAGGGTTGCTTGCATAAGCATGAGAGGATGGGCTACTGAGGAAGGGCAACTTGCCAGTGGCTACATCACTGAACAATATGAGCCCCTCCCATCAGCAACCCTTAACTGTCTATAGCTTGGCAGAGAGGGTGGGGCCTCACGAAGCCCCTCCTCCATCCAGGATGGATTGCTGCCTGGCTCAGCCTTGTGTAGGTTACCACCACTGCTGTGAGTTAATGGGTGTGATATATCACATATGCCATGCCCAGAAGAGAGTGTTTCTCTGCATTCCTTCCCAGGGTCTGGCTTTTACATCCTTCTGTGCTCCAAGACGGAGGAGGTGATGTAAACATCACATTTAAGACAGACTGCTCATTTGTTAACAATTTAAAAAAATCATTCTCTTACATACAGTTTAGTCTATAATCTTTTAAATCTATGACTTTTAAAGATATACTTTGGCTGAAGCCCATGGCTTGTCCTGAGAGATATTGTTAAGCTAAGGGGATAGTCTGTCCCAAGCTGAGACAAAGTGCGGCAGCTAGTCTCTGACCCACAAGCCACAGGTTATCCCCAAGTTTTGAGTCCCTGAAGCCACATCACAAGCCTTCCCACCTCCAGATTAACAACAGTCCAGTGTTGAGATGACAAAGAGGCATAAAGGAAAATGGGGTGACTGTGATTCCAGTTGGTTCAGCAGAAATCTAATCATCAGACTTCCGTGGGGGTGTGATTAAGGCCCAGTGGCTCTCCCAAGACTCCTGTGATATCCGAACTCCACGGTTAGCAATTCAATGCCTTCAATAGCCCTTCTGGGTCACCCTCTGAACTCTAAAACATGAATCAACCTATTCATCCATTGAAGAATGCTGCCTTCCTACCATGGGCTAGGAATATATAGGTTCCCAGAGTCCTTAGTCCGTGCATAGCCAGAGCAGAGAAGACAGCAGACAGAACCTGCCCTCAAAAGCAATGCAGCTCTGCTGTCTACAGCCGTTTGTGCCTTGCACAATAGGCCTAGTGGGGAATGAAATCCATTTTCTGCTCCCCTTAGCCACACACCTTGGCAGGGGGGCTAGGTTGGACTGGATGAAGGGAAATTATCTTCTTCATGTAAAAAAAATACCGTCTACTTGTTGAGCCAACAACCCGAAGGGTGCTGTTTGCACTCAACAGAGTACTTTCCTTGTGACTCACACCAGGCCCTGGAATGTGGTGGCTTTAGAGAGATGGTCTCAAACTGTCTCAGGACCATGATCATCTCAACAATACCCTCATAGCCTGGTGTCATGGCAAAGGGCTTCTCCTGGTTCATAGGAGGCCCTTAGGAAAAATGGTGTGCGGAACGGGTGGGAATCAGTGACTGGTGGCTTCTAAGGCTTCTGTCTGACTGTTAAGGGCCTTATAGGACACTGCTGTCCCTGCTGACCTGTCTGTTCCTCTTCTGTATAAGTAAAGGGGGGAGCTGATCTGGCTTGGCTTCTCAAACAGCTCCTATCTTTCCTGACTAGCATCACTGTGAGTCTTTTCCCACAGTAGCAGGACAGACAGAGGAGCAAGGCAGAGCTGGAGTCCATGGGTATGAGGGCAGGAGACATGTTCCCCACCATCTACACACCATGTTGACAACAAACTTGGGGCTCGGGTTACCTGCCTAATGAGGGCTCTGGGCAGGTGGGCAGTGCAGCCTGCGGACTTGGCTGTGCTGTAATTGGAGCATGTCCTAAAGCTGGTGTTCAGGCAGCAATCATTAGGCATGACACTAACAACTCAGGTTCCTTATGATGCAGCGCCACAGCCAATTAGCAGCTAAGGATGCAGAGGTGGACCGTGGGTTAGGGATGATCGACATGGGCTTTTTGCTTCCTAACAGAGTAGGTCAGGGAAGGGATGGGAAGTGGAGCGGAGACAGTAGAAGTGGTAACTGAGGGGCCAGGGAGAAGCTGTCCCTGGCTAGAAATGTGAACTTTTGTCTTCTTAGTCCCTAGCCCCAGGCTTGGAGCCATGTCCTTCCTGCATTAACAAGACACTGGAAGGACCTCTAAGCCCTTTCTTTAGCTTAGGTTTGCTCTTCATCTCCATCTCTGCATGTCTTGTCTTGTTGATACTATGCTCTCTCAGATGCCCGGATCGCAGGGTGAGCTGAATTCACCTAACATGAAAACAATCCCAATATGCCTGGCAGTAGTTTTCTTCCCACCCTATAGCACGTGCTGTCCTGAGGGTGCCAGGGCTGTGCTGAGGGCAACAGATTCTCCTTCATAGGAGGTGAAAGCCAGCAAGTTGGGAAGAGCGGTACTCCAAGGTACTGAAACCTCAAGTAGGAAAAGAAATCATTCCTAAAAAAAAAACAAGTACAAACTGACTTGTACAGTGCTAGGATTTTGATGAAAATTGACCCTCACTGGTTCAAGGGTTTGAAAACCTGGCCACTCCGGCTGGTGGTAAGGATTTGAGAGGCCATAGAGCCTTCAGAAAGTGAGGTCTACCTGGAGAAAATGAGTTACTGGAGGGGGTTGGGCAGGAGCCTTGAGATTTGTAGCCTCTCTTTACCTCCTCTTCTCCCTGCTCCTGGATGCAAAGATGCAAATACACAGCTACCAGGCCCCTGCCACCGTGCCTTCTGTCCATGCTGGGCTTTGTTCAGACTATACGGCTAAACAAACCTTTCCTCCTGTAAATTGCTTCTTCTCAGGTCTTTGGCCACAACAGTGAGTAAAAATCAGAAGCATGAAGTCATAAATAACACGAGTGACTCCACTTTGGGAGTGGGTCCCTTTGGAGAAAGAATCTTGAGTAGATGGATTTAAATTTATCTCAGTATCACCATCACTCTCCCATGGTAGGTCTCTGAAAACCTCCATATATATCCATATGGGATCCCAGCTAGTGGGACGAATGAGGCACAACTTTGATCCCTTGAAATGTAATCTACTTGTGTGTCACAGCAGACACATCATGTGTGTTGCCTGAGCTGTGCCTCTGCAACTTGTCCCAGGGCCCCTTACTGGCACCCTCCTGGTTTGATCGGGTAGGGAATGTCCAGGGACTCTGTATACACTGCTTGGATCCAGTGAGGAGGGATAACAGTGATGAAGATGGGTTCTAGCCGCCCACAGTGAGGCACCCACCACGGACATACCCAGGCATGAGACCTGTGCACCGTGACACTGGTGTTTTGCTCAGCTGGGTGACAGCCAGCCACATAATCCAAGGCCCTGAGAAACTGGCTATCAAACAGTGAAAGAGAGGCTGCCACCCAAAGGAGCTACCCACAAAGGCTCCCATCTCTACTCTCTGCAAAAGCAGTCCATGCCAGACTCTTAGCAGAGCAGGTCCCCTTAGCTCAGCATATCCCCTTGATGGGCATTCCTTTGAAGGCAGTATTTTCAAGGATCTTTTCCTGTGATTAGCAAAGTCTCTGGCCAAGGCTAGCCTGAAGTGTCACACAATGTAGGGGATACTCTGCCTTTGTTTTGATCTTTCTTGTTAACAGGGAACAGACTGTGCCCCTCCAATTGCACAAAAATGCCAATGCCATCATTCGAATCATCTGCCTCGTGTCTCAGGTCTAATTTTGGAAACAAGAACCACTGAGGCTTATGTGCAGAAAGGGTTTCAACTCTTTCCTTTTGGTCTTAATGGGGGAGGTGGGTTTTTAAGGGTTCTACATGCACTATTAAGAAGAAACAAGCCTTAAGCATCCATGGACTATAACCTCATGACAATTCCTTCTGGCATGTGCCCTACATGGGTACTGGTTGTGATTAAACCAGTGGCCTGTACCTGTATTACACTTGGAAAGGTTGTCCCCCTCAGAGCTATTAAGAATGAGGAGCCACCTACTTAATCCTTGATAGGGATTCTCTGGCCTTGCAGAGGAGGAATGCAGGTGAGACCCAGCATAAAGGTGATGATGATTTCAGTGTGGTCTGAACTCTTTTTTTTTTTTTTTCATAGCAGCCTTATTTATTTATTTTATTTTTTATTAGATATTTTCTTTATATACATTTCAAATGCTATCCCGAAAGTTCCCTATACCCTCCCTCCGCCCTGCTCCCACTTCTTGGCCCTGGCATTAAGTACTGGGGCATATAAAGTTTGCAATACCAAGGGGCCTCTCTTCCCTGTGATGGCTGACTAGGCCATCTTCTGCTACATATGCAGCTAGAGATATGAGCTCTGGGGGTATGTTCATAGCAGCCTTATTTATAATAGCCAGAACCCAGATATCTCTCAACAGAGGAATGGATACAGAAAATGTGGCACATTTACATAATGGAGTACTACTCAGCTATTAAAAACAATGGATTTATGAAATTCTTGGACAAATGGATGTATCTGGAGGATATCATCCTTAGTGAGGTAACCCAATCACAAAAGAAGTCATTAGATATGCACTCACTGATAAGTGGATATTAGCCCAGAAACATAGAACACCCAAGATACAATTTGCAAAACACAAGAAAATCAAGAAGAGGGAAGACCAATGGGTGGATACTTCATTCTTCCTTAGAATAGGGAACAAAATGTCCATGGAAGGAGTTACAGAGAGAAAGTGTGGTCTGAACTCTTAAACAAGTGTTCCATGGGAATAGCCTCATTTTATATTCATAACACTCCCCCAAGGTAGGTTATAAGATTCCCAATGTATAAGCATGGGGAAAGGCACGAGGAGGACTCTGCCCCAGGACAGTGTGGTACCAGATCCTGTGCTTATGACCAGCATCTCTGGGATAAAGATGTTATAACAGCTGCATGGAACAGAGGAGATGATGGCCAGGGTCTAAGCTCATTCATTCACACTTCAGAAACTGCCTCAGAATTAGGACTGCTTTTCCCAGCTATTTCCTCCTCCTCATGGAGGGAGGGGGAGAGCCTTTCTGGGGTTAAATGAACTTTGAACAACTTACAGGGTCGGGGGGGGCGTGCAGTGAGGCTCTATGGTGGAGACAGTAACTTTATCTGTATGGGGAAGTCCAGGGATGCAGCTTTCTCGAGGCCTCTGTCATGCATGGTGGGAACATCTTTGGTGATGCTCTGCCTTTTAGTCACAGAGGTCCCCCCAAAACTCACTGGTTCACCAAACTGAGTTTGAATGGAATGGCTTCTTTGCCCTATCTGGGGTACACAGACATTTTCACACTTCTCTTCAGGGAAAGGAGCTCAATGAATCTGTCTTAATTGGGGGCACTCAGGTTCTTATGCTTGCAGGTCTTTTAAGTCATTTGGGTTCCCCCAAACTGGACTCCTCAGCTGGACTCCCCAGCTAATCAATCCAGAGTAACAAGGAAAGATCCCTGTGAGTTAGGCATGCACCCCCTGTGAGGTTTCTACTCCCTGCATGAGGTCACCATCCCTCAGCCACTTCCCAGAATCCACTGGCACAGTCCACATCAAGATGCAACTTAGGTAGAGGCTAGAGTCTCTTCTCCCCTGCTTCTGGGTAATTGGGTCTGCACCAGGGTTCACACATTCTTGTTTTCACATCTCTGATTATTGATTAACGGCAAGTCATTGGCTACAGACTCACGCTGCATACCATGAGCCTCTGGAACGTGAGCTGCAAAGAAATGCTCACAATTACTACTTGAGAAAGACTGGGTAGCCACTGGATGTATGTATAAAACACTTGGGAAATGCAAGGTGCGTTTTGACTTGTCCAAGCAATTTCCCCATCTCTAGACAGAGAGCGACTTGGGTGTAGAGTGTAAGTTGAAAGTGAGATTTTTCACAATCAGAGACAAACTTTAAAAGAAAAAGAAACAACTGCAGAAAAACCAATTGAGTTAATTGTCTTTGTTCCACCTGCTGCCCGTGTGTGCTATCATCCTCTTCTGAAACCTAGCCTTGTTCTAGTTGGTGGGGCCCTGTGGGGATGGGGTCTTGCTGTGTCTGCATGCAGCCCACCATCTCCTAGGAGTGAGACTTAATAGGAAAGTGGCATTTGCAAGGAAAGGGTTCAAGGAGTGGCCTTAGGACAGTGATATCTGTTGCCATGACAATGAATATAAAGTCTCCAGTTCATCAGTACTATCTCAGCAGGACCTGGGAGAAGAATGGCCAAGTCAGAGCCCTTACAAGTTTGGTTAGAGATGTATATTCATGAACTTGCAAGAGAATTGGGGGAAAAAGCTGTTCAGGCATGTCTTGGCTCACTGTGTGTGCTGCCCTGGACAAACTCATTACTGTGAAATTTTACTCTACAGAACAAAAGGGTAATATGGAGCTTTGTAAAGTGATGATCAGGCTTGCTTGTGTCTTCTTCCCTCAATTTCCTGATGGACCTTTTAATGTGAATCCCCATCAGTTAGATTAGAGGCAACAAAATCAGTCATGTTATCTGGTGTTGAGGTACACGCTGGAGATTAGATATAGAGATGTGTGCATAACTCTAGCTTGGCAAAGTTAGAGAGGGAACAGTCATCCAAGGAGAAGGGCGCCCTATAAAGACAGGAGAGTTTCAGTCACACGTGTACTCCTGCAGAGTAGTAGAGAATAGTCAAACTTTCTGTAAGAGTCTTGGGCAGAGAAGAACTACACGTGAACAGAAGAACTGTTGGCAGAACCAGGAGAGATGTGGTATGCCTTTGAGAGCAGAAAGTTCCAAGTCAGAGGCAGCAAATATGGGACATTATCACATCATCCCCACAGCAGCCAAAGGGAAGCTCCTCTTTCCCACAAAGCCCTTCTTACTTCTGTTTGTCATGATTCTAAGTGGCTAAGGCATCAGCATCACTGTTTGCAGCAGATGAAGATGGAGCCACGTAACCTACTGCACACTAAGGAGAATGGTGGAGGCCACAACTATGACTCCAGAGGTGATGGAAATAAACCATGAGGAGACAGCCTATGAATATACAATGTTAGGGGGTGAAGGGGTACAACTGGTCCTGCCTGGGAGATGACTCTGCCGACATGCTAGACAATGTGAGGCCCCGGCCAGGACCCCTGGTTATAGCTTGGCACAACACTGCCAATGTTGACATTTTCGCTCAGGAAGTCATTGGTGCCCGAGCAGAAGAACCACACAGCCGATCCCAACTAAGCTCTGTATTTGCAAGACTGAAAGGGACGATACAAAAGCGGTTCTAATCTGCTGGAATTTTCTGTGAAAAACCTTCCTCATGATGGTGGTGGAAGGATTAAGAATTTGAATTTCTATGAAGATTGATGGGCCCCATATTAAGTGCTCACTCAGTGGAGGGCAATGTAATTCACTTACTAACTTATCTAGCAAATTGTTGAGCATCTGATCATTGAAGCTTTAGGTACCAGTGACTAATTAGCGAATAAAATAGGCAGATATATGTCCCTTCTAGATTTTATATTCCAATATCAATTGTAAACCGCTGGAACATGGGACCCTGGGTGATTGGTTCTGACCCCATCCCACTAACCAAATAGTTGATTTTTACCCATGAATTGCCCTGCCACAAATGTACCCCCATTGAAATGGGACGAATCAGCATCTTGTAGGGATCTATACCACATAAGTTGTTCACAGACATCAAATGGGGCAGATCTGCTTTGGAGCCTTGCTATGGCGTTGTTACAGTCTAGATCTGCTAAGTTTGTGGAGAGTGGGGTCCTACCACATTAAAAGGCACCTGGCTCCACTACACTATTTCAGCCTGTCAGGGAAGGGAAGAGAAATTTCCTGGTAACACAAAAAAAGCCCAAGCTGTTTTCTTTTCCATGAATTGAAATCTTGCATGCTTAAAACCAGAGCTCATTGGAATTCACCAAAACCTAGAGAGGTTCCCCAGAGACTGCAAAGGCTTAACGGTCCTATTTGTTTCTGAAGCAGAGGACACCACACAATCCATTCTACCTGCCTGTCCACATTAACATCATTTTCTGGTCCGGTGGGTTACATTTGGGAGGAATTACCCACTAGAGAGCAGCAGGGTACCCATGTGCCATAGAGAGTGCCCATTTAAGCCTGGAGATTTCCTAGAGCACCGTATCTGAGGTTGGAAGATTACTGGTCAAGTTGCTTGTCAAGATTTACTCTTTCCAGTTTCAATGAAACAGTTTTGGTGTTCCATTTTCTGATTCACTCATTCAGCAAACATTCAGTGCGCCGTACAGAGTTCTAGGTAAACACAGAAAGCTGAGATGGACTTTTACATCCTAGTGGGCACAGGTTTAGACAGTACAAAATGAGATGTATCAATATATAAGGAGAAAATCAGATGGTCATAAAGGCTAATGAGAGAATGGCCACTTTGAGTGTTGGCCCTGAGGAGTCAACCCTGAGGTTGACCCTGGGGAGGTGACATTTAAGCTGAATAAAGAGCAGAGTGTGCATCCCAGGCAGAGGGACAAGCTAGTGACAAGACCAAAGAGGTTTTGTAAAGGAGAGACTAGAGGGGCTAAAAATCAGCAGAAGTGGGGGAGTAGGAAGGAGGTCAGAGAGGAGGGCCAGCCTCAGCAGGAGAAGGGTTCTGTGTTTTATTGGATGCCCGATAGGAAGGCCCTGGAGGGTTTCAAGCAGGAGCTGATGTCATCTGATTTCCATTGGAAATGGATTACTCCGGCTGTTGCATGGAGATGCAACCATAATAGGGCAAAAGGAAGAGGGAGGGAGACCAATGAGCACCTTTTACGTGTGTCAAGATGAAAGATGACAGTGGCTGTGACAAGGGCAGAGTCGTAGGGATGGAGGGGAGTAGACAAGATCCGGCGTGTGTGCTGGAAGTCGAGTTGATAAGACCCAGTTGATGGATTGGATGCTGTGGGAGAAGGTGAGAAAATAAACGGAATGGTTTCCAGGGAGAATCACTCAGCATCCAAGTATATTTCATCTTCGTCTTTTCTAGTTACGTAAACATACATATGTATTTTTATAAAATTGGAATCAGAAGTGGGCCTACATCATTGTTTTAAACTTAATATTCTTTTTCATGAATATTTCCGCAAGTTGAAAATTTTAATGGCCAGATAATCTCTCATTGTATAGAATACATCATAATTTCTTCAACCTATCACAGCTTGGCATCTGGCAACTTCCAATACCTGTGCTATTAGAGGCAACGCTGCGGTAAACACCCTTGAACATAACTCTCTGGGCGATCTCTGTGGGTCTTGCCTGCAATAAATTTCCTGGAGCAGAATTACTGAGTCAAAGGCGTTTTTAAAAAAGGAGATCTGATAAATAGGTACTGTCAAATGACTGGCCAGAGTTGTTGCTGTTTGATATTCTCATTGGCTACATTTGAATATTCCCATTTCCATCTACCATCAGCCAAACTGAACTTTTTCATTAAAAACCCCATGTTCCAGAGCCCAGCATGATAGTGCACACCTGATATCCCCACACTTGGGAGGTGGAGGTGGGAGATGAGTTTAACGCCAGTTTCAGCTATGTCTGAGGCAAGCCTATATACTTCATAAGCTCTGTTCAACCCAAGCCAAAAGACTAGAGGGAAACTAAAACAGAGGACTGTCTACCCTACAGTCTAAAATACATGATGCCACTACTTAAATTCACTTTTTCTGGTTGTGAGGAGTGCCACCTTTCCAGTATTTATTGATAACGTAGGATGTGTGTATGTGCAAGTGTGCACACATGTGTATGTACACATGTGTGTGTGTCTGTGTACTATGTCTGTATTTTTATTCCTATTCTCTTCCATTTTTACCATTTTGGTTATTGCTAAAAGCTTCACTATTTAACAAACACTTATGCTATTTATATTTATGTCTGTGTGAATATACCTATAGGCCCATGTCTGGGTGCCTGCAGAGGCCAGAAGAGGACATCAGATTCCCTGGAGCCGGAGGTTGTGTGTTACCTGACATGGGTGCTGGGAACCAAACAGGAGTCCTCTGAAGAGAAGCAAGTGTTCTTAAGCGCCGAGCCATCTCTCCTGCCCCTGAAAGTGTTCTTACATGTGTGTTTTTCCTCACTCTGGCTCTTTTTCCCTCCAGCTTTCCACCTCTCTTAAGCTATTCAGTAAAGGTTTTACATCTTTCTGAATAAATCAAGTCTCCTGCATCGTGCCTTCCCTCTGTTTGCTTTATCAGAGCATCCTTCTCCTGAATGAAAGCTCCCAAATATCTACTTATGTTTATCCAGATTACTGTTATGATTTTTATCTATTTCACTAGTCTTTAAAGCCCCTGTGCCTTCAGTGACTTGTAGAATGAAGCATGGTCTCTGAGCTGGTCCCTGGGTGAGTAGTCACAGGGACAGTTTGAGCAGTGCCAGTCTCTTGGGATTTGGAGCACACTGTAGTACTATTTTTAAAGTTCTCTCCCACACTCTCCTTCTAACCCTGAAAAATCTATTTAGCAGGGCCTGGTGGCACAGGCCTATAACTCTATCCCTTGGAGGCTAAGTCAGGAGGATTGTTTAGAGTTAAGCTCTACCTGACCTACAGAGTGAGTTCAAGGGCAGCTAGGGAAACTTATCATGACCTTGTCTCAAAATTTAAAAGAAAATAGGAAAAGGGGGCGGTGGTGAGATTCTAGTAGAGTCTCATACTCTGAGTGTGCTCTCAGGGGTCCTTCTGTTCAAAACAGTAATGGCTGCTGTTGGCTTATTGAGTACATAAAACCTTCAGGACCATTGTGCTTTCTTTATAGAATTGACAACCTGTATCTATCCATGGAACGATTTCCTTTATTTTTCTCCCTTAATGTTTTTACCTTAAAATTTACCTGATTTCCGCTTTGTCTCAAAAACTGCTACTTTTGCTTTCTTCTTTGGGTTCTTGACTAATAGATTTTTGCTAGATCTTAAACCCTCCTGAAACCCTTTGGACCATTTGGCTTTAAGTATGTGTCTTTTTGTTCTCTTGTTCATCAAAAATTTATTGAGAATTTTGTACAGTGCCAGTGTCGGGCACCAGGGAATCCAGTGAAGTTCATAAAACAAATATGATGCTTACCTGCATAGAAACCGGTACTGTAAAAGACAGACATCAATCAATAATTTCACAGACCCAGCGCTACTCCAACAGAGAAATATGATTAGTACTGTGAACGACTACACAGTATACAACAGGCTCTAATGGGATTGGCATCATGTAGTTTGGAGGAACCAAGGACTGACTTTTCTGAGGAAGGAGGATGCTGATGACTAGTTTAGGGCCAGGGAAATCACTGGGATTGTCAGGATGGAGGAAGATAAGAAGCACACTGCCAACTGGTTGGCCAATCACAGAGAGCAGGTTGCAGGGATGGATCAGTGGGGTTGGGCTTAGCAGCTTCCTGCAGGGGGATTTGAACCTTTGTTCTAGAAGGAATAAGAAGTCATTAAATGCTTTTAAGCAAAGGGGGCTACTGAGTTACAGCACCAGCTGTGTGTGTGTAGGTGTGTGTGTGTATAGGTGTGGGTGTACATGGATACCAGAGGTCAACCTACATACCTGTTTTTTGAGACAGGACATTGTCATCAGCCTGAGGCTTGTTAATGTGGCTATGAGGCTATGATGACAGACAGGAAGACCCAGAGTATCCTCTCATCTGCACTTTCCAGAGCTGGCGTTACAAATGTCCACCACCATACCCAATTTTTTGCCGGTGTGCTAGGGATCAAACTCACGTCTTCATGGTTGCCTGGCAGGCACTTTACCCAACTGAGGTGTTTCCCCAGTTCCTCCACCCCACTCGCTGCTCATTTTTTGAAAACAGAAATAACGTCTTGCAGTGATGAGCTGCAGTCCATGGCACACATATCTTCTCATCTCTAAGTTCCCTGGTATCACTGAACCTGTCAACTGAAACTGCCTAATTGAGTCTACACCATGGAAACAGGCAACTGTTCTCAATCAGGGCTTTTCTCCCTGGGGAGCTGCTCAATAAATATTTACTCTCACGCCTGATTAGCATTATCCCCAGAAGCCCAGTGTCCCAGTGGGAAATAGATTCCAGGGGTGTAAAATAGGGTAGCTGGTTAGGAAACCTCCAGGATTCTGGGCAATAACTGTATCTAGGACTGGAACAGAGGCAGTGGAGAGGAAGTAAAGGTGGACTTGGGACAGGCATGGGCTACACATTGGACAGACTTAGAAGCACATTGGATGTTATAGGAGAGAGTGGGGACCAGCGAGCTTCCCAAATAGATGAGCAGCTGTTTCTTTCACTGAACTGTGAAACTGGTTCAAGTAGTGTTTTGTTTTGTTCTGGAAAGGGAGTTGGTAATACAGAAAGATCAGTTCAGCTTAAGGTATTTTGAATTTTGCCAAGTAGTGGTTGGATAAGAGGACGACTTGGAAATGGTGTCTGGGCAGGTGCTCCGGGGCAGGTGCTCCGGGGAGAGAGTCACAGCTGGGGAAGGAACAGGAACTTCAGGCATGAGCTCCTGTGCTCCCAGAAAAAGAGAGTGCAGGGGTGGGAGGCAAGGCTAGGTGGCGAAGATTGAGTCTCCCAGACTCGAGCTTGAACAAAGGTATTTGGTAGCTAACAGTGAACCCAAAGTGTGCGCACGTGGATTATTTTAAGTGAATTTGAAAGTCTTTGCTTTTTCATTAATAAAGTTTTCTTCTTAACTGTATTTTAAAATTTCGCTGCGTCTGTGACTAATGCATCTTTATCCTTTTCCTGATACATTTTGTCTTCTGCATCAAAGGACCAAGTTAGTTTCCTTCCTTCCCTCTCTCCTCTCCCCACTTCTCCCTTCCTGTCCTTCCCTCCCCATGGTTTTGAATGGATAGTTACCAAATTATTACATACCTCCCTAATTACAGATACTTTAATTTCATTACTGACTGATTTTGAATCTCATGACTATTCTTCTGTGACAGTTTCCCTTCCTGGGTTGTTTGGTTCATTCATCAATTGTGTAGCGTGCAAAGATGAACACTACTTTTCAAATAAGAAAGAGCAGAAAGCTAGGATTTCTGAGCTCCTGTACATTCTGCAAGAGCCTTTCTTCTGCCTTCACACACAGCATTCAGACGGAGCCCAGAATTCATGGCTTATAATCTTTTGTCCTTGAAATACTCCAACCACTGATCCATTATCTTCTGGCATTCAGTGCTTACAGACAAAAAGTCATAAATGGATTTTATTTTCCTTCCAGGATGTTAGAAAAAAAATTCTTTGTGTATGGATTTAAAAACTCATTGCAGAGACCATGAGATGGCTCGGTGGGTAAAGACATTTGTCACCAAGGCTGGCAAGCTAAGTTCAGTACCTGGGACCCACATGGTGCTGAGCCCTTCAAGTTGTCCTATGACCCTCATGTGTGTGTATGTGTGTATGCGTTCTCATGCATGTGTGCGAGCTCTTGAGCGCATGTGCAGATATGCACACACATACACAAAGGAAAGAAATGAAATTTAAAAATGAATAAAACCTTTTGAGAATGTGCCTATGAGTTGGGAAGGGGTTGATAAGAGGAGAGTGGGTTGTTTCAGTGGAAGGAGCAGTATTAGCGACTGTTCCTAGGAAGGAATCCATAAAGGCCTGTGGGAAGATGCCTAAGACCCTGCAGGCAAATGGACACAGGGTACAAGAGGGGGTGGTGTGAAAACTGTGGAGCTTTCATAGTCACAAGATCCCAGGCATGGGGTGGGTGAGGGACACAGAGGGGCTCTGACAGAGCTAAGAGGCCAGTGCTGGTTAAATCACAAATATACCACCCTGATTCCACTTACTTTGGGACTGATACCTCATAGAAGTGACATGTTAATAAGGAAACCTACATGCAAATGAAATCAGTTAGATTTAGAGGGTCAGTAGAGCCCTTCCTTGGGCTAGTTAGCTAGTACTTCCTTTGGGAAGGTTTCAGGGAGCCAGGAGTGTATCTGGCTGCAGGCTGAGAATGATATTTCATGGGAAATAATTTATATCTATGCCACAGGATCATGACGAGCATGGATGTTTCAGAATTCACACTCTTTTCATTCCGCTGGCCTGGCTTGGTAAAGGCCAGTGGAGAAACAAGCCATGAGTCCCTGGTGCCGTGTTGTCTCTTACTCTACCTGACACCACTATTACCCATGAGGAAACCTGTGGAGACCCATGACAGGGTGTGTGCCTGCATTGCCTGACATCAGTCACATTGCCAACTGACCTCTCCCAGCCCATATGACATTTTTATCTTGCTGTTGTCAGGGGAAAGGTTAACTGTCATTCCTGCCAATAAAGTCAAGTGGCCCAGGATTGCCAGGTTGACGGAGTGTAAAAGATGACATCTGGCCATCCTTTCTCCACACTGGGAATCTTTAAGTGCTAACTCATGGGCATCTTGGGAGTATCACTTTATCCCAAAGGTTCTCTGTGTCCCTGGATAGTAAAGGGAGAGTGTTCCAGATCCTAGACCTGTTATCCAAGATGGCAGAGAGAATGCAGCAGCGGCACAAGGCAGGCCTGGGTCTGACAGCTTGCCCCACTGAGATGTAAGTAAAAGGCTATGTCCGAGGGGAGAGACACAAGGGTCTCTGTGTTCAGTACACACCCACTCAGCCCCAAGCCTGCACCCCACCCTGGCGATAGAAATCATCTCCATAGGACTGTTCTTTCTCTTTCCCTGGCAGGGGCTGGATGTGGCTTTATTGGCTGTGGTTAGTCATCCTCTGGGTCAACAGTTCTTGGAGAGGAGAGCATCATGCATCATGGACAGGCACACGCTGTGGGGGGGGGGTGCAGGGAGGCGGCACAGAGGAAGTGGGGAAGGTTGTCCTGGAGCTTGGCCTTGGAAGAATGAATGCCAGATCTAGCTGGTCAGGAAGAGAGGAGATGGTTCCTGATACCTGGGCTACAGTGACTCATGGAGTAACCCCTGGGTACCACTAAGGGAAGGGGCTCAGCATCCCGTGAGACACAGGGAAATGAGGTACCTACTTTTGTGGTGGCAGACAGACAGCGCAGGGTCCCTATAAGGTGTCTCACCAGGCTCACAGCTGAAATATGTTTGGGCTTCAAGGCAATATCACAAAGCACACCAACATCTAAGGGCTTCTGTCTCAGGAGCCCACACGGAGTCCTAATCAATCAACCCAACATGGCTTAGGGCTGTCCTGAGCCTTTCCAGCTAGCTGGGTGGCACAGCTGTCATGGCACTGCCTGGGTTGGTCTGAGGCATCACCTTCATGCCGGAAGCAGCTAGAGCTGGTCTCAGCCCATCATCTATTCTGGATGGACATGGCAAGGGTCCTCCATGGGGCTGGACCACCTCTATAGGGTACTGTAATAGGGTGGTGATAGGCTTATACTCTTGGTAGAGCTAAGAAGAGAAGAAATAAGGTAAATAGAGATAAACTCTCAGCCATCACATAAGAACCAGACCTTACAGCCTTCTCTGGCCTCTTTACCACAATACCACATGGAAGAGGCACGTATCCTGGAGAGTATGTAGTAGCTTACTCCTCTTTGTTAGCCTACAAGTTCAGTTCCATCCCAAAGATAATAAAGGAAGCATCCAGGCCTATCAGCATGGCCTGGTTCAAGGTTACCCTCAAGGATCAGCAGGTTACTGCTTCAGTAGGGTATGTATGTGTTTAACAAGGTCTTGCTATATAGCCCAGGCTACCCTTATAGAATCC
Organism: Mus caroli; assembly: GCF_978045245.1. Classification (NCBI taxonomy): domain Eukaryota; kingdom Metazoa; phylum Chordata; class Mammalia; order Rodentia; family Muridae; genus Mus; species Mus caroli. The sequence goes on from NW_028227268.1 coordinate 70,146,618, forward strand.
ATCTCCCTGCCTTAGACTCCTGAGTGCTAGGGTTACCGGGTAGTACTGCCACATCTGGCTGCCCTAGAGGATATGAGTGCATGGAGTTTATTAGAAGATGGTCCCAGAAGCACACACAGGGATTTGGAGGATGAAACAAGAGATAGAAAGTGGCCAGCAAGGGTAATACTGGTGAGCAGCCCACCGCCATGACCAGGGGCCCTCCTGGGCAGACTCTTGTGGGAGATACAGGTGGAATCCATTGCACCAGACAGGCACCTGCGGAGTTGGTGCTTATGCATCAATGCATGGTTATGGCTGTGGAGGGCTGTTCCCGAGGATATCAGCTTTTACACTATTTCTGCCTTGTGAGTGCACAGAGAGAGTCCCTGAATCCTGGCAAAGTCCAAGGGGGAAGCAGGGAGCTGCCAAAGACATATTGAGTATGTAAGGAATAGCGAGAGCCAAGAAGCCAGGGTGGCCCACTGCTGAGTGCTTCAGTGAGAAAAGTTGTCTAGTGGAGATATAGCAAAGGCAGCTCTGAGTGGATAATCCATCAACACAGGGTAGAGTAAGATGAATACCTGAGCAGGAGGCCAAAGTGACTGGTAGCAACAGACAGGACTGCTGAAATGGAGTCATTTGTTCCAGGCTATAGAGGTGGCTGGCAAGGTTAGGACCAGAGAACCCAGCTCTGACACTGGCACTGGAGCCCACGGCTTCCTATCCTCAGTGAACAAGGCCGATCTATGATCTACACACAGCAGTCAGATGCAGTTCCCTTGTAGAGTCCAGCTTCTTTTTTGCAGGGTTGCCAGTCCAGAGTGGACATGCCTGAGGTAGGTAGACGCTCATAAATAGAACTCTTGTCATATCTCTGCTCTGAGGGTAGGAGGCTATGTTTCCGGTCATGTCTCAGTGGCTGGTGTCCTCGATGGGGAGTTGGGGTGGTAGGGAAGTGACCTGCCTTTCCTTTTACAGTGAACCAAGGGAATCTCATGCCTTGGGTTTGAGCTGACAATAAGGTTCCTAGAAGTCTATACCAGCAGCAGGACCAGGCAGTATCATATCTCATGATCTGAAGTGGGAATAACCTTTTGATAAGCTATTGCCTGGGGATGGCTGTACGTCTGCATCATGGGGTAATAAGAGCCTCACTATCTTTCTCTCTCTGACAAGAACAACAACAAGAGATCCACATGACTGAAAACTGATAGTATGACATCCCTCCCAGCTCCCAACCAGCTCCCAACAATCTCTCTTTGTTGCTAATTATATGGATATGCTTATCTAGGCATCTGGTCAGCAGAGTGAGAGGTGCTAAGCAGCTTTACGCCTGCATGGAGTCAGATCCATTTTTACTGAATCTCATCTGGTGCAGCTTTCTTGGGATGTGATGCTGGTGCTGTATCCGTGTGTACGCATGTGCTTTAAATCTACCTCTTTTCATCAAAATTAAGGGGAGAAGTTTTAATCTGTTCTCCACCAGAGTCAATAAAAGTATGTTCAGCAAAACCAGTACAACATAGCATGGTGTTTGTTTGTTTGTTTATCTATGTACAACATTTCTGTGTGCGGGTGTTTGTGTGTACACGAGTGTCCATGCCTGAAGGCCACATTGGTGTCTTTTTCAACTGCTTCTCCATCATATCTTCTTTTGGAGGCAGGGTCTCTCATTGAAGCTGGACCTTATCAGTTTGGCTAGATGAAGGTTGACCAGAAAGCCCTAGGGATCCCTCTGCCTCTGTCTCCCAGTGCGTGGGTTATAAGCGTGCACCACTTGTACCTAGCTTTGTGTGTGGTTGCTGGGGATTCAAACTCAGGTCCTCTTGTTTGATTGTCAGCCATTTACTAACCTATCCATTTCCCCAGGACCTATCCATTAAAAAACAACAGCCAAAACAAACAAACAATACAATTCCCGTTTAGTTGGATGTCATCTTGAACCCTGGTAGAAGTAGGAAGGAAGAAACGCAAAGGTCTCTGTGCTGTGACTCCCTGGAAAGTCTTGCAGCCCCCACATTTCATGCCATCTTTTCTTTCAAGTCACCCACAGAGCCTCAGTCAGGCTTCCAGAGCCGGCAGGATAAACCCACTCACTGAACAAGGCTTCATCACACAAGTGACCGGAGGCTGTCACCACCTCCATGCTTCACCCACCACCCTTGTCACTTTGTTTGTCATGCAGTTACACACAACATATCTGATTCAGAGTGACGGTAGGTATTTTGTTTATCTTATGAAATGTGAACCCAGCTCATTACATCAAATATGGTGTTTTTGAACAATACATATCCAGATTTAACTCATCAGAAAACAGTTAGGTCTAAATATACTCATGGCAATATCATTTTGTCCCATATGGGCCACCGTGCCTCCCGCCCAGATCTGCCTCCCTTTGCAGACTGTCTTATGCACAGCAAGTATCTTGTGTGTGACAGGTGAGGATGATACAATAATTAAAAACTAAACAGAGATGGTGGAGTCCAAATGTGGAGTTTAAATTTATTTGAAGTCCAAAATTATTGTATTGTTCCTGTCTTTTTTTCCAGGTGTAAGAAAGGGCTAAGAATGGCTCCATTCTTCTTTCTGCTTTGAGGGAGAAATGGCAGCATTTATGGAACGCCACCTGGAGAAGGAGAACGCCTGGTTATCCAAAGTCTCCAAATTGGAGACTCAACTTTCATACTTTCCGGTATTGGTGCACTTCTGCAAGGAAGCCTGTTCCTCCAGCCCAGTGCATGTGGCTAACCCTCCAGACCTTTCTAATAGGGAAAGGGTCAGGCTTCTGATGAACACTTCTGGGACCCAGTTCTCTGGTGGAGATGTGGTCAGACCTGGGTACATCAGTGGTCCTGGTTCCTCTGGGTTAGTCACTCTGTGGCTTCAGTTTGGTGTTCTGAGAGGGTCCAAGACTTGTCACTGACTCAGAGAATCCCGCCCTCTCACATCAGGGGAGGCTCTATCCTGTCTTTGCCTCTTGCACCCTATTCCAACTCAATTTCATTACTCGTAGCAATGCTGCAAGCCACAGTGTTCCACCAAACCAAGCTTTTGAATATGGTTCTCTACTATGACCACACCCTACACTCCTTTCACAAGACCCTTGCTGGCTTTTGGTTTCCACATCCCTTTATAGAAGACACTGTTCCTAACTTTCTTCCTTCTGGGTAGGGCAGGCATGTGTGGCTATAGTTGTTCACTGGTCAGACCAGAGCACGTGGAGGTTGGAGCCTTGTCTGGATGGGAGATACCTTCCCAGCTCCCTACAGCACTGGAGCCATGACAGAAATGTTTGCTAATGGCAAGATAACTGAGAGAATGGGAGAAGGGAAAAACCACAATGTACAGACAGCCAGACCCATCTGACTTGTCCGTGGTCTTCAGAGGAGCCTGGCTAGGCTGCTGAGTATGGTTTGGAAGTGGCAGAGGCTTCTCCGGAGCAAACCTCCAGCCTGCCTAGCCTGCAGATACAGGTCCTTCTACAGCTACCCACCTGATGGCTGAGGCTAGCCAAGGGTAAGTACCCATCTGATGGCTGAGGCTAGCCAAGGGTAAGTACCCTTAGATTACTTCCCTAGTGAGGATATCATATGGAGCTCAGGACTAGCCTCTTGAGTGCCCTCCCCTGACCCTGATCTATGGCTGAAGTCTCAGTCACTGTCCCAGACTCCCAGGCAATCTCTGAAGGGCTTGAGAGCAAAGTACATCTCTCCTCCAGTGACCCAGGAGCTCAACATTGGAGCCTCTGGTCCACCCTCAGCTAGGGGTGGACTGACTTTCCAAGGACAAATTGGGGGTGGGTAGCTGCAAGTCAGATGGGTCTGTCTGTCACACTGTGTATCAACCATGGGCTTTCTCTGCCAGAAGCAGACAGGCTCTGCAGGGTCCTCCTGACCTGCACATCTGCTTATCAGGGCTGTGGCAATATTAAAATGGAAATTCTTGAGGATTCTTTAGGTGAGATTTGAGTATATACTCTCTCTCTCTCTCTCTCTCTCTCTTAGTATATATGTGTGTGAGTGTATGTGTGTGTGTGTGTGAGTGTATGTGTGTGTGAGTGTATGTGTGTGTGAGTGTGTGTGTGTATGTGTGTGTGTATGAGTGTATATGTGTGTGTGTGTGTGTGTACACATGTGGAGGATACAGTTCAATGTTGGGTATCTTCCCCAGCTGCTCGCCATCTTTTATTTTGAAATACAGTCTCCCACAGAACCTGGAGCTGATTGGCTGGACTTGCTTTCCGGCAAGCTCCAGGGACCAGGCTAGCTCCTTCTCAGTGCTCAGATTACAGGCATTACCATTTCATTATGGTTGGCCCCTTTTTAATCTTTAATTCTTTTAATTTTATGTGTATGAGTGTTCCCCTGCATGTGTTTGAGCACCATGTATGCAGATGGTGCTCACAGAGGCTGGAAGAGGGTATTGTATCCTCTGGAACTAGAGTTACAGACAGCTGTGAGCTGCCATGTGGGCACTGAACCCAGGTCCTCTGGAAGAGCAGCACATGCTCTTAACCTCTGAACCATTTCTCCAGCCTCTACAACACCTGACTGTTTACTTGGGTGCTGGGGAGCCCAACTCAGGTTCTCATGCTTGCATAGCAAGGATTTTAGCAACTGAGCTGCCTCCCCAGACCTATACTTGGCATTTTGAAGAAAGAGATAAAAGACAATCCTCTTTGAAACAAATCCCACAGAAGTCTATAAAACATGGACGATTTACTGTGGGAGCAGATGACAGGCAGGGACCGGGTGAAGCAAGCACCCAGTTAACCTTTTAGAGGGCGTCGAAAGCTTATACTTGCTTTATAAATGTAAGGGCTGGTGGTTTCTGAGAGACACGCCTTGGAACATAAATCTGATAACTGCTATGACCTTCATTTCTCCTAAGAAGAATCTCTGCCTATCTGTTCCTCTTTGGGAGGTATCCAGGGTGACATGAGCCCCACCAAACCCCTAGGCTCTTTTCCACAGGCAAGCCTGGCAGCATCTGCTTTAGGCTCTGTGCTTGTCTCCTGGCCCTCACAATGTCTGGATCTGTGGGTATTTGCTCCCCAGAATTCTCAGGGACATCTGGTCTTATTGCCATGCCTAAGCCTACTCATAGAACTGACCAGCGTTGTCTTTTCTGGTAGCTTCTTTCCCACAGCCCAGGCTCCTCTCAAACCCTTCACAAAGCTTCCTTTATCCTAGCACTTCTTCATTGTTCAGACTAAACACCCAATAGCAGCAACTACATGGAGGGAACATTTATTTTGTCTCAGAGAGTTTTAGGACGTTCAACCCACAGTCACTTGGTCTCACGTACTCAGGCAGAACATCATGGCAGGGGCGTGTGGTAGGAGCTCTTTTCTACTTTTTCCCAGGCAGGGAGGAGAGAAAGGGGAATGCAAGGAGGTCCCAGGTGAGAGGTAGATGCACCCTTAGTGACACAGTCCCTTTAACTCGGCTCCAACTCGACCTTTCACCACCTCTCAGTAATATCATATACGAAGAACCTACCCATTGATGAGTCTACTCACTAGATCACAGCCTCCACAATCCAACTGTCCTCCAAATCACCACCACAGACCCAGACATGGGTTCCACCACTTCCCTCAGTGCATTCCAAGTCTGGCCAACTTCTCAGTCAAAATCAACCACCATGTTTCCTCCCTTAGCGTAAATTTCCGGAAGCTATGTCCACATGCCACCACCGACCCCTCATTGGAGGGTGGATCCGAGTCCCTGGTCCTCACTCACTGTGTGGCTCAGTGCTCTCTGGCATTTGACACTCTTACCAGACCTTGCTCTCAGGTGCATTGATCTTTTGTACTGAGAGACCTCAGGGAGGCACCGACCTCTAGTAGGAAGGCTCACATAGGTGTACCATTTCTTTTTACCTTGCAGGATCCAGTGATATGGGCCATTCTAGGATCCCCTAGCCATGCACCACCCATGTGTCCTCATCGGGGTAGCACAGAAGTGGTAAGAATAGCCCTGGTGGTTGTCTTATGTGCAAGGCACTGGGATAGCCTTATCTGATGTCATGCTATGACCAGCCCACATGACAGGTGAGGAAGCCAAGGCACAGAGTGAGGAAGGGCCTTGTCCAGGGCCTTATGTGGCTAAGCTGACAGTCCAGGATACTTGTTCCCACTAAATCACTATGGCTTCTGCTTCTGCTGAAGGCGTCCCCTCGTCAGCTACAGTAAAATATACGGCGGGGCTGAAGAGAAAGCTCTCTAGGTAAAGGGCTTGCAGCACAGCCTGATGAGCCGAGTTCAAGTCCTCAGGACCCACATAAAAGCGGGATGCATTTGTAACCTCAGCTTACTCTCACTAGGAGATGGGAGGCAGAGTCAGGAAAACCAGCACTGTTCACCAGAAACTTGCCGGCCAGCTAGTCTGGCTGACAATCAGTGAATGAGAAAGGCTCAGTTTCAGACAAGACCCAGTCTCAAAGTGACGGGCAAAGATTGACACTTGAAGTTGTCCCCTGACCTCTGCATACATGCCTTGACACACACGCACCCCCTGCCCCCAGTATATAGTGCATGATCTGGAAATTTCCAAAGCCTATGCATGAGAGAAGCACCCTGGCTGGCACTAGGGAAAGAAAAATATACTTGATCACTTTTGGGCACAGATTTCTACAACTCACACCTGTCATAGCTCAGATACACATGTCCATGATATACATGAGATCCTCTTTAGAATGCTATCTTAATGTCACACACACACACACACACACACACACACACACACACACACAAATGTCCTAAATTTCAACTGATTTTTTTTTCTTTTTTCTTTATTGGAACAGATGGCAAGAATCTTTTTTTTTTTAATCTCAAATAACTGCACTGAGCAAACTGTTATTTGCACCCCGTGTTGCATGTGCGAGTACCTCACGTTTCACAGATGAGTGTGGAAGTAGCTGTATTTAGTCGCGTTGCTCATGCTGGCAATGTGAGAAGACACTTCAATTAAGTGCCACCAGGAAAAAGTGGTCATAAAGTAGCAGGAGACAACATTGCACTCATCTGTCCCCACCCAGGCCATATGCTCTTTTCCCTCCTCAGGGTGCCCCGCTAATGGATTCCATTGCTTCTGTTGGCCCAGCTGTAGCTTCGATCTTTTTCTCTACACTCTCCACCTTCCACAGGCCTTCCCATCTTGCTCCGTGACCTGGGAGCTCACTGGACTCAGTGCCCACCTTGCCAGTGATCCCCACACCGTTTGGACCCCCACCCAGAGCACAGCTGCATGGATGATTTGTCCCTGCTGTCCCCCCAGGTGTCATTCCTGAGTGTGTGTGTGTGTGTTTTCATCTTCTGAGACACGATTTTACAGTATCTCGGGCTGGCCTTGAACTTGTGATCTTCCTGCCTTAGCCTCTCAAGTGCTGGGATCACAGGCCTGTGCCACCATGCCCAGTTCACTCCTGGTGTTTGTTCATTAATGCTTAGGGGTCAAGTCAGGTGCTGCCAGCCCTTGGGGTTCTCAGTGGGGAGCAGCGTGGTGCTGACCCTTAGCTAAACTCAGGAACCTCACATTGAAGCCAAGGTGAGCAGGACGCTGCTTTTATCCCAGAGAGAGAGAGAGACCAACAGGGCTGGCTGAGCTGTGGATTGTGCTCCACTGACAACACAGGTGGCCTGAGAAATCTGAGGGCAGGGCCTCTGAAGAGCCTGGGTTTTCCCCGTAAACCCTCAGAGGGAGAAGGTGCTAAAATTTGACACCCAAAGGTACAAAGACAGGGATTTCTATTCAGGTCCCCATAAGGAAGCCTCTTAAAATGCCACATCTGCCACCAGTGCAGGTAATCAAGCGACTAATTCACACCCAGATGTCTAATTGACTAGTTACACTGAGGAGGCAATTCTCCCCTCTCAGATAACAGTTTCCTTAGTGGTGGCCTCCAGGCAAACAGACCAACTTGGGAGACAAGGGGTTGAGGGTAGCTCTGAAAAGGGCTTCCTTTTCTTCCATCCCTGGGATATCTCTGCATGTGAGCCACAGTGGTCCCCCGAGGCCCAGTGTGCTGGCTCTGCCCTGTCCTTAGCTCCTTGTCACCCATGGCATTAGATGCATTGTGAGGTTGTAAGAAGTCCTGACTACCCCGATAGCAGGCTGGGCCTGGTGCCCTGAGGGGCATGTGGTGGGGTTGCAGGGAGAGACTAGGAGGGCATCTTTATACAAGCACAAAAGTAGAGTCTGTGGAACTGGTTATAGAGGCACCTTAAAAGACTTGGGGAAAGGCTGGTATGACATTTGGGGCAACAGAGTCAGCAAGACTATGTGTAACCTTGACCGAACAGTCTTAGACAGAAGGCACAAGCAATGGCCTATGAAGTGGATCAGGAACCGGAACCCTGGGCCATGAGACAGTAAAGCAACTGGAAGCCTTGAGGGATTGAGAGTACCTGAGAGGACATACAGCCGCATGCCAGGGGGAGGCCAGGGGTTCAGTGACCCCTGCCCCATGTCAGCTTTCTTTCTAGCCTTTCAAAGCCCATAAGGACAGCTACGTGCTTCTGAGATGCTGGCTTTCCCACTGAATGCTGTTTGAATCTCTCTTCCCCAGCATCACTGCGTAATTCATTTTTGCTGCAGGGCTTTTAAGTATTGGCAAATATATGAATTCATAGAAAATGAAATGGAGGGCAAATTGGATTTTGCCTTGAGTGAAAGGATTCCAAAGTAATTGATCCCAGCATTTCTGCCCTAGGGGCTCAACCAGGCCTTTACTGGGGAGACACTGGTCACCTGTGTCCACATAAAGTTAAAATTTGGGGAAAATGGGAGTTAGTTGAGTTGGTAAAGTGCTTGCCTTAGAAGCATAAAGGACCCAAGTCCTAGTCCCTAGACCTGTATACAAAAAGCCAGGCAGAGCAGGAAGAGATGCTCGGTGGTTAGGAGCACAGGCTGCCTTTGCACCTACACAGTGGCTCACAATGATCTGTAACTTCAATTCCAGGGGATTTGATGACGTTTTCTGGACTCTGTGGGCACCAGAAATGAACATGGTACACAGACATACATTAAGGCAGGCATTCATATACGTAAAATAAAGCTAAATAAGTCTTAAAATAAAGTCCACACATACTCAGATCCAGGTGTGATGATATATGCATGTAATCCCAGAGCTTTTGAGAGAAAGTTAGATCCCTGAGGCTCACTGGCTAATTAGCCTAGTCTACTTGGCAGATCCTAGGCCATTTGAAGAACCTTGTGATAGATGAAGCTGTCCTCTGGCCTCAGGGCATGGACCTGTACACACATGCCCAACACACACACACACACACACACACACACACACACACACAGAGTTACAATCCAGACTTCGTTTTCTGTGTTTAGACCAAATTCAACTTGGGTATATTCCAGGGTTTCTGTGTGTGTGACAGGAACTACACATGTGGCTTTGTAACACCCACTTATAGGCTACCTTCCAAGATTCCAAGAATTCTTCAGGTAAGGCCCCCATCCACTTTCTTCACCAAACACAAATGCCTGGGTCTGACATCCCTGTGCCCCAGGGAAAACAATTGGAATGCAAAGCTAAAGCCATCATGCAAGCTTTCACCAGGGGAGACTCTGAATGCTGATGGGCTGCAGGGTCATGGCACATAGTTGGGGCTCCCTACGAGTTACAGTTACAGCCCTCCCAAAGCCCTAAGCCTCAGCAAGGTCCGTGCCTTAGCAGTGGTGATAGATTGGGGGCTCTAGCTACCACTCTTTAGCTATCTGCCCAGGGAAATCCTGAAAACCCTCACCAGTCTTGTCTATCTTTCATAATTCAAGAGAATTGGGGTTAGAAAAAGTGCATGACATAATTTATATGCTGCAAGTGGACGGGCAGGCATGTTCCCCCATCATAAAGCTTAAATAATGGCGTCTTAACATCAGATGCAAGTGCAGCTGTCCTCAGAGGAGCACCATTAGCTCCATTACAAAAGAAGATGGTGTGATGCTCACTCCTGCATCCTCAGGAACACTTCACATCTGTCATCTCCATGCCACCATAGCCCACTTGTTGCAGCAGTCTGTGGACGCCTTTTCAAATCAGATCCATCAAGGGGCTGGGCTTTCATGGCTGAGGAAAGAGCCAGGTGGTGCCAAAAGGCCTGCGTTCCAGGGATTCCCAGGTGGACATGGCTCTTTGGCTAAAGCAGCATGAAGGAGCAGAGGAAGAGGGCAAGGGAGTGGGAGGGGAAATGTGGAATAAGCTCTGGGCCTGGGCAGTGTGGAGAATGGAGCCTTCTGAGTGCCTGCACATTCCTGAGGAGCAAATGAACCAATGTGGCAGGTAGGGTCTAAACATACGCATTGATTGGCACCTCTTGCAATGGTTGAATCCAACGTTTCTGGTCTAATCACAGGCTCCTTTGAATGTCTGCTGTATGCAATGGGAAAGTCTGAGAATGCCAAGGCTGTCAGAGGCTAACGGGGCTGAGATAGGAACAAAAACATGTGTGGCTCAGAGCTACTGCGCTCTCTCTCTCTCTCTCTCTCTCTCTCTCTCTCTCTCTCTCTCTCTGGAGTAGAATTTGTCCAGGGTCTATGGGACACATATCTGAGTACAGAGTAGTCACACAGAGAACAGAGTGGCCAGAGGGCATAAGGAACTTCTCTGAGGCCCCTGGCTAACCGATGGCAGAAGAGCTGTTAAGTCCAGCAGAAGCTGTGGATTGGTCCATTTCTCTCCAAGTAAAGGGGCTGTAACTTTCCATCAAGGTGACCAATGTGTAAGATACCAGAGTGTCCGTGGCCAAGGAGAAGAGGGTCTGTTTGGCTTGCTAGGTACGTGAGCTCTGTGTTTGATACTCCAAGTACAAACGAAAAGTGTTTCCTTTTATTCAGGAGCATCTGCCTGCGGAGATGAGAGGGGACATGCATTCCATATACTACACTGTGGGGATGTGGAGGGCAGGGCCCCCGACCTTGTGTGGTGATCACACAGTCCTAGGCAGGAAGACATTTCTAGCATATAAAACTTACAGGAACTAGGAGTTTCATACCAGCACACACCTGAGTGATCACTTCCATGTGTGTGTGTGTGTGTGTGTGTGTATTAATAGCCTATAAGTATATGAAAGTCTTGAGACTGAAAGCTGTCGCTAGGACCACAGTATGGGAGCCAGAAGTCAGACCTCTATCAACTGGAACCTGCCAGCATATTGGGGTAGCTGCCTGTTCCCATGGCCTTGGGAATGTAAGAAGTCCATCTGCCCTGCTGGTGCCACTCTGGCCTAGCTGGGTCCCCAGAAGAAGTCTGTCCAAGGTGTTGCAGGCTGCTGTTCTGCCTCATCCACTGCTCATCTCCCTCAAGTACCAAACCAAAGAGCTGATTTTTTTTTTAAAAAAAAAGATGACAAGTGTTTTTTGTGTTGTACCGCAGGAGAAGAAAGCAACAGAGTAACACTTAGCTGTGGGGATCTGCAACCCTGGGAAATTTTCTTGAGCTGAGAGATTTCTGTGCAGGCGATTTCTGTAGACATTTCTCATTTAGATGGAAATTCCCCCTGAAAGAGTAACAATAGCTAACACACCACATGCTTTACTAAGTCCTCACACTGAAAGGCTGCCTCACATCCACTCATTTAAGCCTCAGGAATACCTTAGGAAGTAGGTCTTTTTTTTTTTTTTTTGTAAATGGGGGAGTTGGGGCTCAGAGAGGCTAAGCAATCAATCCTAGATCACTTGACTTGTAAGTGGCAGCATCAGGACCTGAACCCATACAGTCTGCCTTCAGAACCAACTATCTGAATCACAGATGAACTATGGGCATTAAGTATAGATCAAGCACTGAATGAAAAACTGACACTGGGTCCCACAATCATCACAGCTGGGCTGGAAGGGTTTTGTTAGCTGGCTTTAATAAAACTTTACATCTTGTAGGCATCTATTTCAGAAAGGATTCAAAGGGCTGGGAGATGTGTGTGTGTGTGTCTGTGTGTTTTACAAGTGTGTGCCACCATACCCCCACACAAATTCAAGTTCTCTGGCTTGCGAGGCAGGTACTTTACCAACTGAGCCATCTCCTCAGCCTCAGAGACGGCTGTTATGGCAGGGGAAATGCAGAGGCTGTACTTCCCAGAGTCCTCTTCGTTCCTCTACTACAGTAGGAAAGTCTTTATTTTCCTTCTCTAAGAAAGCAGGGTAGACACCTCAATAGTCTTCATCAGTAACCTCTGAGGAGACTTCAGGTCATTGAGTAGGGTGTGCCTGTGCTATTCCTGCCCAGAGAGATCTTAGAGGACACACCTGTGCAGTCCTCAGAGCACATCTCAAAGACAGACTTAACAGTGAGTGACATTCTTTGTCCCAGGCTTCCTCTGTGCTGTGGCCAATGAGTGTTTAATCCTCCCAAGAGCACTTTGAGGTCGCTGAGGCTCACAGGGATGCTGGGGATGGGTTATGCAAACAGTGTGTGGTGAAGAAGGGTCACTGTTGGCGTCTGAGAACATCCATGCTCAGAAATGAATGCACCAAGTGGAGGGAGAAAGATGAGTGGTCAGAGGCCTTATTGAACCATCATGAAGACCTGAGTTTGACCTCCAGGACCCACATAAAAATCAGGGCAAGATGGAACAGATTTATAATCCCAGTACTGCAGAGGTGCGGATTGGTAGATCCCTGAGGCTTCCTGGTGAGCCTGTACCAGTGAAGGACCATGCCTCTAAATAAATATATATATATGTATGTGTATATATGCATATATGTATATTTATAATTTATAAGTTTATAATTTATAAATATAATATGTAATCTATAAAATTAATTAATTGGAAAAGGAGGAATCTCACACACACGTGCGCGCACACACACACACACACACACACACATGCATGCATACATGGAAAAATGAATAGGTAGGTGAATAAATAGATAAACAAACTGGTCTATCTTGAAGCCCAGGCCTTACCACAGTGTGCTCTGCTGTACCTCCTAGGCCACACTTCTCCACCCCATGACAATCCAGGCAGCTGGAAGGTGGGGTCAGGATATGGAAGGTGACAAGAGCAAGAGTGCTCATAAATGGTTTGCCAGGGCCACCTTTCCAGAAGGCTGCAGTTTGTCATCCCTGCCATGCCTAAAGCAAGTACAGCGTGGTATCCAAGTACACAAGGACTGCTTCCAGTCTAAGGTCCTGTGTTCAAATCAGGTGGACTTTTGTTCTTACTCCTAGACATGAAACACATCCCTGGGAGTAGCCTCCAAGCACCTAGGCAGATGGGCCTCATGGTGGAGCTGAGGGTCTCTGTTACATCATCTCAGGACTCTGTGTGTACTCTAGGACGGGTCCCAGGGCCCATGCCATCTCCCAGCCAGCCACAGCTGCTGACCTGGTCAAAGAGTTTGACAAGCCACATAGATTTAGTGGGAGCCACAGCCCACCCTGGTCTATGAGGGCACACAGTGAGTATGACTCTTGGGTTTGTCTCATGATAGCCCAAGAAAAGGCCGGGCTGAGCAGATAAGAGACGGTGAAGGGCAGGCAAGCATCTCACCATTATCATAGCCTGCAGTGATGTATGTCTTGTATCTTTTAGGGAGTGCAAGATTTTTTCCAGCGCGCGTGCGCGCGTGCGTGCATGTGTGTGTGTGTGTCTGTGTATGTGTGTGTGCGCGCGCACATGTGAATACATGCAAGTTTATTGTGTATGCATGTTCATAAGTGTGTTGTGGGTACACACAAGTCTATACAGACACACGTGGTTGAATAATTCTCATTGTTCTTCCTTCTTCACTGAGGCAGAGTCTTTCAGTAAACCCAGAACTCACTAGTCAGTTTGCTTTGGAGATCCTTGTCTCTACCTTCCAGAGTCAGAAATACCATAAGCCTCCATGATCACTACAGTGTTCATATTTGTGCCAACCACATCAACGCATGAAAATAACAAGCTATCTCTAGCTTCCTTTACAACTTAAAAAAAATTTTATGTAAGAACGTGGATAAACAATGCTGGGGCTGACCAGGAAGCTTCCTTCTTGCTGGCTAGCTTTCACAGAACTAGGTGGTGCTACGAATGCTTCTGGGGCAAGATGTCATCAGCAGCTGTGAACCCTGTGAACTACAGCAATGCTCAGCATGGCAAGGAATGTATAACCATGGATACAAGAGTGGCATTAACATTATTGAGGCAACCAACCACTTTTTGTTTGCACTTAAGGTCTTCTCTACAGGAGGAAACACATACCTGGCACTTTAATCTGGCCCCCAATCCATTGTTCAGGAACTCACGGGTCCCAGGGATGAGCCTATCACTATTAGTCTGCCCTTTCCATTTGTATCTCTTCACCAGCAGGCAAGTGCCTGCACTCAGACCTCATCATGTAGTTAATGGAGAAACTCACAAATGGTCCAAGCACAGAGAGCAGGTGTCAGTGCATTGCTTGGCTACAAATGGAACATCTGTATCACCCCTTCCACCCCCACCCCACCACACCAAAGCTCAGGGACCATTGTGAAAGAGGGGGAGGAAAGACCTTGGACATGACAGAACTACTGCATGCACAAACTCGCCACAGCTACAGGTGAATGCACAAGATGAACTTTTGCTGGCCTGGAGTTGACCAAATAGGAGTAGCTGGCTGGCCAATGAGCCTTAGCCTCTGCCTCACTTTCCCTAGCTTTACAAGAAAGCCCTGCCACACTTGGCTTTTTACATAGCTCTGGAGGTCTATCTTAGGTCCTCAAACTTTTGAGGCAAATGCTTTACCAACTGAACTGCTTTCCTAGCCTGCTCCGATGTAATTTTATCTCCTGTAAGAAATGGAAACCACTATATTGGGTAAGTATGAGCTATCCCCATAGCATGGCATCCGTCAGAAGAGAGACGTAAACCTCTGTCAGCAATGTAAGTGTCTCATTTCTTCCTCAATCAGCGCATTTTAATGTATTTATCTTGCCAAGCCATGATGGATACAATCTGCCCAAATATATAACAAGGGGCTAATGCAATCTCTTACTCAGAAAACTGCCACACTGTAGATACTACCAAGCTACTTCCTCAAGTGTTTAATACCCTAGCAACCAAAAGAGGAAGAGGAAAAAAACCCCAAAACAAAAAGCAAAGAAATAAAGACAACCCAAGTAAGACATGAAAATCACACTGCATCTGCAATACTCGGTTGAAATTGGTTTTACAATAAAGCATGTATTGTGAAAACAGAGGTTTAATGATAGATGTTTGGTGGGAATCTGATTACGAAGCAAAAACCGCATACATCTAAGTGAAGATGCAGAGCTTTGAAAAAATGAAAGTTGGCAAGGTAGCGCTGGTCCGGCTCTGTCTGCAAGGGGGCTAGGTCACCCCCACTCCTCAGTGGCAGGTCTGCAGGGATGAAAACCCTCTCTCAGAATCTGCACCGTCAGCAGTTCAGGTGCCCACACAGGTGGCAGATGGGCGCCTGAACACAAAAGCCATTTGTCAAAAGATGAGACCTCACTCCCATGGCTGGGTTCCATCCCACCTGAGTACCCTGCGAGAGGATTCCGGAGGGGGCTCAACCTCAAGCCTCAGACACTATCACAGACTGTCCTTGAACAGTTAAATACATCCTCCCTGTCCCCCCAGTCTCACAAGTTTCTCCTTGTCCCTGCCTTCTAAGGTCTACTTTTAATACATTAATTATACACTGAAGTTAGGTTACAAGGTACACGTCTCTCCTGGCACTCCCTGGGCCCAAGCTACAGGCCAAGGTCAGCTCTGGAAGGAGGCTGACTACATCTAAGACACAATACAGGGGATTTTAATCAACACAGAAATGTTGATCATTTGTGTCTTCCTTAGATTCACTGGGATGTGACTCACCAACTTTGTGAATTAGAAAACACATACACACACATACAAACACACACCCATGCGTACACACACATGTAAACATACGCATGCATGCACACACACACACAACCTCTCAGAAGAGGTCCCTTTCACACTAACTTTCTGGGACTTACACATCTTAATTGAAATATCACATACAAGATCATCCCTTAGAACAAGGGGCACGAAGGTCACAGGAAGGCAAGAGCTGGCCATCTGCCCACACGCCTTGTCCGTGAGCTTTTCCTTCCTCACTCTTCTTCTCCACTTATGGACTTCGTTGGGTGCTGGAGAGCCAAACCTCATGCCTTCACATTCTTTTTTCCCTTTTCATAATTTATTTTTTATTCACCTTACCTCCTAGTTGTACCCCCTCCTCCTGTCCTTCTAGTCCTGCTCTTACAAACCCCCTCTTCCCTCCCCCTTCTCCTCAGAGAGGGGGAAGCCCCCATTGGGTACCACCCCACCTTGGGACATCTAGTCCCAGCAGGTCCCTTCAATTCTTACCATCACCTAAGCTCTGCTGACAGCGTTTGGCTGGTTTGGGTTTTATTTTGAGATTGATTCTCATTCTGTATCCCAGGCTGGCCTTGAACTCGCTACATAGCTAGGATGCCCTTTAACTTCTGATCCTGTCTTCATCTCTCAACTGCTGGGATTACAGGCTGGGGATGGCACCCAGGGTTTTGTACATGCCAGGTAAGCACCCTGCAGACCAAGGGAAATAGCCAGCAGCGTTCACTGCTGTGACTAACATCAGTGACTGAGGATTGTTATCATTTGCTGTGTGTTGCTGATGTTGTTGCTATGGAGTGGGCTCTGCAATCACAGGCGCCCTGAGTAAGCTTAGCAAACACCCCCTTTTGTCATAGGGCACCCCTCATAGCACTCTGTTCTCAAGGGCTTCCTGTTGACAATCTCCTCCTCCACATTGTGTCATGTTTGTGACAACCTGAATGATGTGATGTCACCTGAAATGGGCTAGGCATAGACACATATACTTTGTGATCTCACCCACATGTGCAATCTTCACCCCCACCCCCAAATACTGTTTCACTATGCAGTTCTGGCTGTCCTAAAACTCACTCTGTAGACCAGGCTGGCATTGAACTCAAGAGATCTGCCTGCCTCTGCCTCCAGGATTAAAGGTGTGTGCCATCACCATCCAGCTACCTGTGGAATCTTATACAATGCAGTCTTATAAAAAGCAGAGAACTGAATGGTGGCTATGAGGCTGAGGAGTGGCTCTGATGAAATTCTGGTCACAGGATGTAGAAGCACAGTGACCCAGGATGCAGAAGGCCAAATGGTCTATCTTGAGACATGAGAATGAATTAATGAGTATGTGTTGTAGTCTTGAAAACCACAGAGAAGACCTTAAGTCTTTCCCCACACACATGACAGCTCTGTAAGGCAGGGCCTTAGTGACGTGATTACATTTAACCGTTCCACAGTGCTGAGACACTTCAAACATCACAGTGGATGGAGCAAATGTGGGTCCGTACATCTAAGGCACATTTTACTAGAGAGGGGGATTTGTAAAGATACACCATCAATGTAGAAGGCAGGGACCTGTCTTACAGGCCTCGGTGTCCCAGTCATAGCAGGGAGATTTTCACAGAGGAGGCCTCACTCAACATGGGCTGGTTAAATGGATGCACACATGATAGGCTCATTGGAAAACAAAGGGCAAGTGTTGAGATGACAGATCCCCTGCCTTGTAACATGTATGATCTACCTAGAATGGAGAAGGGGTTAGCTGAGAGAGCCAGTGACTTCCCTACACTTTGATTTCATCCCTCTTAACAGAGACCCACCTTCCAGGCACCTTACTTTGGTACTCTCTAGTACCTGCTATAGAGAAAAGCTAAACACATCACTTTGTAAAACACTACACATATTATATTGATGCATTTTTATCTCTCGAGGAAGCAGTGGACAGCAGTGCTTACCCTAGAAGAATGGATGGGGGCATTTTAGACACCGGGATCTCTGGAAAAGGTAATGTATTGTAACTGCTGTTATAATGTGGCAGGAGATGAAAGAACTCTGTGTGTGTGTGTGTGTGTGTGTGTGTGTGTGTGTCTCATTGGCTCTATTTCTTCACTTATATTACTTGCCTTTTCAGCAAGGGCCGGGTGCCCACCAGCTGGAGCACGGGTGAGAGGGTCTCTGAGGGTGGGTGAGAAAGAGTATGAAAAATGGAGGACGCACTGAAGAGTTGGCTCAGAGGTTAAAGGTGTTTGCTGTCTTGCAACAGACAGGAACGTGGCTCCCTGCACACCAGGTGGGCAGCTCACAACCACCTGTAACTGCAGCTCCAGGGAATCTTATGCCACCTTCTGGCCTCTGCAGGAACCTCCATACACTCATATACAAACAACAACAACAACAACATAGCTGACTCAGCAGACCCATTTTGACCCAAGATCTAACCTTTAATGTCTTGAAGAAGATTGCAATTTGTCCAAAAAAAAAAAAAAAAAAAAAAAAGGCAAAGAATTGGGGACATATAACTATGAAGGAGACTCCCACCTTGAGCCACTCTCTCCTATAGCCTGAGAGTGGGGTTCCTTGGCATGGAAACCCAGGGGTCTTCTGCTCATGGGGTACCTGTGTTACTCTTGCTCTGTGTGTCAGGGGGTTCCAGCAGAGTCCCTGAGAATGCTTTGTGTACTTGCAGAAGCTCATGGAGGGACCACAGGTTAGTGTGCATCTCTCTCAGGTAGCAGGATGCCTGGGTTCTTGCTCACTGTTCGTGGCTGTGGACTATGTTCTCAGGAGAGTGACATTAGCAGCATAAACCTGTGTGTTTCCTCATGAAATCTTTGATCTGACATGGGAGGCAAGATCCCAGCATGCTGATACATGCCGGGAGAGGCACTGTGATTGTCGACTTGATGAGTTTTAGAATTATTGTGGAGAAGAGGTGTGTCTCTGAGGGTGTTTCCAGAAAGGCTTAACTATGCCAGAGGAGGACCCTCACTCGGTGTGGGTGCCACCGGACTGAATACAAGAGAAAACAAGGTAAATCAGCATTCAGCTGTCTTTGCAGATGCAATGTGACAATCTTTCTCATGTTCCCACTGGTTCTGACACGATCGATTGTAGCCTCAAACTGTGAGCCCAAATAAACTCTTCTCTCCTTAGGCTGCTTTTGCCAAGTATTTTGTTATAGGAAGAGAAAAGTTGACGTTCTCAGGAAGTACATACGCCTTAACATCCTCCGACTCTCCAGGGCAGCTGGGCTCTGCTTGTGTCTGACTCCACGGGGGCTCTGGTGTTGTCTGGGCTTTGCCCTTCAGATCTCTACCCAGCGAGGGAGTCTGTCACCAAGCTTCATGAAGTAAGACCGGGATTCCCTTCCTCAGACCCTCAGTGAGGATGGAGCTAAATGCATTGGATGAAATTTGCAACCTACAATTTCTCTATAACATTGTTTCTGGGGTCAGTAGGTGGATGAGGCAGGAGTGGGCAGGAAGAAAGCTAAGAGAAGGAAATATAATTTCAAATTCATTCATGATTTATCGGCTCGCTCCCTGTGACTGCAGGGGAATTTGTAACTATGCTGCAAGATGGCCTGGCTGTGCCCAGTGCTGCATGCCATGAAGCTCAGAGCAGCTCCTGCAGTGTTAACCTCTCCTTTGCTGGTGGCTTTCCATCCTTCCCATTGCGGATCCTTAGCCTGCAGTTGTGGGGCACTCGGCAAGAGGACAAGTTGTCACACAGGTGGGTACATAGACTCACTCCATTTTCCCAACACATGAAGCCATGCTAGAGGTGTCTGAAATCTTTGTCCTTTGCTCATTTCTGAAGTGTCCTCCTTAGTCAACACCTTCCATTTGCAGAGTGGTAAAGTCCTGATGGGAGATGAGTAAGCCACACGCAGGAGCCTTCTAGAAATGTCATTTTCCATGTTAGCCAACCCAGGCAGTGGAGGCAGTCACATGTCTGTCAGCTGCCCATGTCAGGGGCCCAGATGGCCTCCTAGACAAGGGTTCTCAGCATCAAGGCTGCACCCTTGCCTCAGTGTATGGAAGTCCTTCCCGGCATATTCCCTTGTCTAATCTGATATTGTCATTTAATCAAGGATTCTTTCATGTTCTGGGAGAGAAGGGGACACAGTGACCTTGGAGGGATCAGATGGGATCATTAATCAAGAGAGAAAAAGGCCAAGGCATATAGCCGAGCATGGATTCCCAATTAGTACACAGAATCACATCCTGCAATGAAGGGGTTAATCACAAGGTTCCCCCTGGGTGAAGACCTCACCAGGAAAACCCATCAGCACAGACTGGCCTTCAGCAAGCATCCGTCCATCTATCTATACATTGAGCTCTGTTCTTTTCCATTCTGCACGGGGGAGAGTCATTGTTTAAAAATGTCATGATAATAATCAGCCTTTGTGGCAAAGATATGAAAAATGTATTGCAAGATCAAGAGGCTGATACTGTCTTCCCTCAGATTACACATTCCTCTCACAGAGAGGGCTAATCTGATGTCCTCAGAGAGGAGGTAGGTAAACATTTTGAGCATTATCACCATCTATGTTTCGTTTCTTTGGGCCTGCTTGAGGAAAAAAAAAGGTTATTTATATACTAATAAAAAAGAATGATTATGTTCTTCACCAAATAGTAATGGAAGCCTGAAACCTCAGCTGTGGGCTTTGCAAGCCTGGTCAATCACACCTCAGAGGAACAGGGGACGCTATTGCCATCTTTGGGGGGGGGGGTGGTGATAGGTCAGCCTTTTACATTGCTACTTGTCTTCACCCCAAAGGGAAGCTGGCCCAGTCATGGAACTGGCCCAGTTTCATGACATGGCTTGTGTGTCAGAATCAGGAGACAGGCTCCCTCCTGGGAATTCCCTCCAATGGAGGTGGATTTAGGACTCCCAAGTCTCCATCAGGCCAGTGTCCTTTCTGAGTTATGCTTCATCTATAGAGTGGGTACAACATGGTTTTAAGGGAGAACACTAGAGGGCAGTCATCTACATCCCAATGACAGGGGTCTCACAGACATGAGGACCCACTCTACCACTGCTGTTATCACTAAGGGCACGGTTATAAAATCCAAGGAGGTTGGAAAGGGAAGATGCTTTGAGTTAATTGAGTCCCAGTGACTTGGCTAGCCTCCCAAAGGACAGGGGACACTCTAGAAAGCTCTAGTGTGGCAGAGGTGAATGGTAAGTTCCCATGCCATGTTCCGGAGGGAAGGAAGAGAGTAACTGGCAGAAGCGAAGCACCCAGCTCTCAGCCCTTTGGGGGTCAGGGTGATGCTAATCCTGAGCCTCTGAGACTAGTTCATTGCCCTTCCCCTCATCCAGAAGCCCCCAGCTGCATCCAAGCTGTAGGTACATGAGGCTGGAGAGCCAGGTTTCTTTTCAGTGAGTGGGTTTCCAGAAACTGTGGGGATCACACCATTGGCTCCTTTTTTGAGGGAACTGGCTGGCTAAAGCAAGGAGCTTGTACATTTATTATGAGGCTGAAAATGAGGAACAGGGCAAACCCACAAACTGTTCCCAAGAGCATCTGCTGCTTCCATCACCCCGGGATCCAGGGCAGCTCTTTTTCCACCAGGTTGGTAGGGAAGCTGCCAAGCATCCCTGTTCCTCCATCCCACCCGCCGTCGCCATTCCCAGAAAAGGCTGCATGTAGACATGCCGACTCCCATACCAAGAGCCATGATTAGGAATAGATCTCTAAATTATAGATTTTAAAGAGACATTTGCCTTGAATTTCAAGTGCCAATTTTACATAGTGTTATTTTTTTTTCAAATGTTTTTGCTGTCAGAAACCCTCTTAAAATTGAGTAACTTCATTCAGTGGATATTACCAAACAGCTGCTGGGGAATCTGGAGAATTAAAAACAAGAAAACCAAAAGACAGTCTATGTCCTCAAGCAGTTCATAGTCTGAGGCGAAGGAGCACAGAGAAGACAAAAGAGCCCCGTGAGTCTCCATTGCTCAAGGTCGCCTCTCTGGCTACAGGTCATCTGAGTCCAGCGTGTTCACACTGGAGGCCAGTGTGGGCTCTGTAGACCGAAATGCTCTTTTACTCATTTCAGCTTCAATGGAGCCTGAGTGTCACACACTTGAATCATGAGCTCTGTGCCTATGGATAACCGCCCTCCCATTGATTGAAGAAGTTGCTATGGTTTGAATGTAAAATGTGTTACACAGGCTGACATGTTTGAACATTTGTTCCTCAACTAGTGGTGATGCTTGGCAAGACTGTGGAACCTTTAGAGGGCACAGGCAGCAAAGGTGAGTCACTGGGGGATAGGCTATAGCCTGGCTTTGATCCTAGCCTGAGATGTTGCTTCCTGATCCACTGAGATTCAATAAGATGGACCAAAAACTCCCACTGCTATAATTAGAGTTACACCATCTATGGAGTAGATTCCTGTCTGCTGTGCCTTCTTTCCCATGAAGGATCATATTCCCTTAAAGTGTAAAACAAAAATAAGCCTCTCCTCTCTTAAGTTGCTTTTATCAGGTATTTGGCACAGAAATGATAAAAATCACTAGTCTAGAGAATTTGTATCAGGAATGGGGTTGCTGACCTTATGGCCTGTAGCTCTTGAGAGCTGGTTTGTAGAAGAAATGTGAGAGTGTAATGAACTATTCTTGGGGGAAATCAGGAGGCCAGAATGCCAGTAGAAATGCATACCATAGAGTCTGTGCTCATGAGGTTTTGGAGGTGAGGACAAATTGTGAGGGATTGTGCTAGAAGCCATTCATATGATCTGGCAAAGGATCTGGCTATGTTCTTATCGTGTCCTTTGAACAAGGCTTAACCAAAAAGAAGAGACAATGTTTATCTGTTTGGTGGCATAATTTTAAAATAGCACAGAATTTAGACTATGTTGCCAGGGGTCCAGGGAGAACTGAGAAACATAGAATAGAAATATGAAGAAAATGTAGTTTGTGGAAGAAAGGAGCTTGAGAATATTTAAAGTTGCAGACAAGCTGACTGCAGGGAAAGCCACTATAATTGGTAAGCAGATTGGCAACATGAAAGAGAAACCTCACACTTTGCACCAAGGTAATAAGAACAGATTCAAGTGCAAGACCTCATCCACTGAGCACTCCAGTATAACAACACACACTCATTTAAAAACACAACAACTGTCATTGAAAAGAGAGTGCCCGAACAAAGAACACCTCCAGGAACCCTGCCTGAACACAGTTACCTGGGAAGTGTCTACAAAGACATTCAGAATGCAAAAGTTACAGGGTCATGGAGGTTCCCATCAAAGTTCCAGAATAAAGCTGCTGGGGTCAGGTACTATTTGTAAAGGTAAGATCCCCTGAAGCGACGCCATGAGAGGCCAGTGTATGAATATCAGGCCTAAGTTTCAATAGAGACCATTAAGATTTTAGAAATGGCCAGACAGTGGTGGTGCACGCCTTTAATCCCAGTACATGGGAAACAGAGGCAAGCAGATCTCTGTGAGTTTAAGGCCAGTCTGGTCTACAGAGTGAGTTCTGTGACAGCCAGAGAAACCCTATCTCGAAAAACCAAAACCAACACCAACACCAAAAGCAAACTGAAAACCAAAACAACACTAGAAATGCAGGGAATGGAGCATCAACTTGGAAAAGCTGTAGGCACTTAGTGGAGCCAGTCTAGGACAGATGCCCTGTTTGCTACACGTAGCAAAGTTACAAGAGAGGAGCTACCCAACCGCCTGGGGGCACAGATGATGCTACTGCAAGCCCAAGATGATAGACATGAACTATAGGGTGTAGGTGTTGACCTGCTTGCTTTGGCTCCATCTTTCTTTGCTCCTCCCTATTCCCATGGGGATGGGTATATTTATTCTGTAGCATTGTGTACTATACACTTTTTTTTAAATTTTATTTTACAGAGTTCACAGCTTAAAGTTTGCCTTGAGTCTCAGAAGAGATTTTGAACTTTGGATTTTTGAGCAGTGTTGAAACTGTTAGGAGTACTGGGATTTTTGAAGTTGGACTAAATACACATTACAGTGTGAGGTGGCCATGCGTCTGTGGGAGCCAGGGGTAGAATGCCATGTTCCATGTAGGCTCATGTATTTGAGCACTTGGGCTGTGGCACTGTTGGGGAAGCTGTTTAACATTCAGTAGGTTAGTCAGAATAAACAGCTCTCTGGGAAAGACGGTGAGGGTTAGAGTCTGGTTCTCATGGTGGCCCAAGATCTCTGCTTCCTAATTTACCAAGATATATTAAAAAAAAAAAAAAAGGTTCTGTACTCTAACCCCAGCCGCCATTTCTTCTGTACTCTAACCCCAGCCGCCATTTCTTCTCGGCCATGATGAATTACTGTTACCCTTACATCGGGCACCAAAGCAGACACCTTTTCTCCTAGGTTGCTTCTGTCAGGTTTTTTGTGGAAGCATTTTAAAAAGTCATGTAAAAGGCAAAGACACCATCAGTGTCCCCTGTCCCTGCCAAGGAGCCTTGGTCTTCTGTTCCGTGGTGCTTTTTCCAACAAGGTCAGCAACAAAACTACCCATGCATACAGTGCACCTTCCTGACTCCATCTCAGTGGTCCTCCTTAGTTGGACCACATGTTCTCCTTGTCCTCAGAGCCAGCTCTCCCACATTCCCATCTTGATTAGTCTGGCCTTGCTGGGTTTTGTTTGTTTGTTTGTTTGTTTGTTTGTTTGTTTTTGTAGAATCTTATCTTCTGCCTTGTCTGTCTGTAGACTCCAGGGTAGAACAGCATATTTTATGGGGAACTTAGGAAAGCAGATACTAAATGAAGCACAGCACTGCTTAAAAAATGCTTGATAGTCTCTTTAGAAATCTCATAGGCATTACTCCCTGGTGGGCTTGGGTTCTAGTCATACCTTGATGGCTGTGTAGCTTCGGGCCAAATACTCTCCCTGAATCCTCCTTTCTTTATATGGTAAGTAAGCATGTAAACTCAACCCTCTCAGACCCTTTCCCACTCTTACATGTGATCAGGCCAGCTTCCTCCTCCTTCAGGTAAGTCTGTTTTCTTCAGATCACACTAGACTGGGTGGGAAATCCACCATCATCCTTGAGGTTCATCTCAGTTGTCAACTCGGTAAGACCTAGAATCACATAGGAGAGATGCCTCGGGGCATACCTGTGAGAGAATTAACTTGGTAAGGTTAATTGACATGGAAAGGACCCACCTACTATGGGTGGTGTCATTCCCTGGGCTGGGATTCTGGGCTCTATAAAAAGGAGCAAGCCAGCTGAGCAAGGCATTCTTTGCTTCTTGGTTGTGGGTCTTGATTATGGGACCATCTGTCCCAGCTTCTGCTGTTGTGACTTCCCTACTACGGATCCTAAGTTGCTTTCATCTGTGTATTTTATCACAGGAAATAAAAAGAAACGGAGACAACCCTCTTCTGTGATGCTACTTTTGCTATAATGAAGGCTTCCCTGATTAATTCCATGTTCAAAATGCGTTTCTTTCAACAGTAAAGGGCGAATAAACTTGGGATACCAATGCAAAAAAAAAAAAAAAAAATCAAAACACACTCAAAGGTATTCTGCATGGAGACAAAGGAATTTTTGTTTCTAGAGGATCAAGGGACTAGAGGATCAAGGGACTAGAGGATCCAGGGACTTCATGGTGATAAACTACTGGGAACCAAATCCTGTGGTGAATTACAGACTGGTTACACAAATCACCTACTCAAATCCCATCTGGTCATGCTGTTCTGCTATTACAATTTCCAATCTAGAAGGAGAATTCCATAACGTGTGTGGGTTTCAACTCCATGTTGCAATATTGGGGCCTGCCATGCACCCTGGCTTGTCATAACAGATTGATTGCCTTCAGAAGTGGCTCTTCAGGAATTTTGGAGACTCTCAGCCTTTCATTCAGACTTTTGCGAGGGACTTTATCCAATGCCTTTATGTATATACTAGGCTTTTCAAAAGTTTTCCTCTGCTGTTACCTGACTCCCCTGTGTAATCTCCCAATTTGAGCTCATTAATGTTTGCAATTCCAAATCAGCCCCAGAAATGTATTGAGGTGAATGAAGACTGTATCCCCTTGTCCAAGCTAATAAAAACCTTTCAAGCCACCAAAGTAACTCTAATCAAATTACAGAGGTATAGGCTAGCTCTGTATGCTGATGGGCTGGGCATGTCTGGATTCCCAGAAACATACCAGTCACTCTATTCACTACTCCTATCTAGTCCCATACCATTTATATATGGCTTACTATGCCATTTGGGCAGCCTGGGCAATACACATCAGAAATTTGCTTCATCGGAGACACTACTCCCACCCCAATACAGACAGACTTAATGGGAGAACAAATGACCAAGCGTGCTCAAGTCAGAAAAGGCTTACATATTTTCACAACCACACCTTGGAACCTTTTGACGTTTGGGAAGCTGAGGTAAGCTCTAGATCTAGGCAGGTTCAGTGGATGGGTTCTGCCGGAAACATAACTGCCTCTGCCAGCCATGAAAGGGGAAGTAAATAAGGGTTTTAGATGGCTAGTAGGCTGTCTGCTCCCAAAGACTGCCTGAGCTGTTCTAGTCAGCCATGGGAGAGACGGATGAGGAAAGGTAGACCAGATCTCTGATGCTGAAGCGTCACTAAGGAAGCAAGCCAGGGACATGTCTGTTTCTGTGACATCTTCTGCCCTGATGTTCTGATGGCAGATGGAACCTTCTCAGAGTAGAAATTGGCCAGGCTTGGGACCAGGCTAAGTGCCCAATTTAAGCAGGTTTGTGCACACAGCCCTTGAGGGGCAAAGCCTAGGGGCTTCGTGTCCCTTCTCTGAGGCCCTAGGAAACATCTAGAAAATATACCCAGAACCTCTGGTTTGTGCACATCCCTTTCCTCTCACGTGAAGATACAAGACGTATATGACTTATTTTTAGCCCATCAGCAGTCAACTCTGTGGCCCTGACTTCCACTCCCCTCAAGTGAGCTCTAAGTAGCATGGTAGAGGACACACTGTTTGGTTCTACCTCACCATTTTTACTTCATACACTTAGTCAAAGACATCCCTAAAAACTCATTGCACTGTAGGCATGGGTAGTTTTGTAGCTGACTTTGCAGGTCAAAGCACCATGGAACAGAAGACCAAGGCTCTTTGGCGAGGACAGGGGAAACTGATGGTGTCCTTGCCTTCTACATGACTTCTTAAAACGTTTTGACAAAAAAAAACAACAGAAGTGACCTAGGAGAGAAGGTGCTTGCTTTGCTGCATGGAGTAAAGGGATCCAGAATAGAATGCCAGGGACTGCTTTGGAACATGCATCCTATTCTGGATAGTGAAATGTGAACCCACCAGAGAACCATCTGCCATGTTTGTTGTGTTGTCTGTGAATGCAGGGGCCATGTGGAGAGTTAAGTCATCCCGGGCAGGATGGCAGAGCAGCAGCAACCAGGTTCTTGATATCAATGACAGTTCCAAGCTTCAGATCGGCTATGACCAAGGACTTAGCAACACACGAGAATGATTCTTCCAGTCATTTGGGCCAATCTGAGTGGGGCTTTTTATAACCCGGGGGAACAGGTGACTGACAAGGTACTCAGGATCTGGGCTGGGAAAGCTGTGGGTCTCAGGGACAGGGACAGTGATCTGAGCTCCTCAGGGCCCCTGAGCTCACACGCAGCCAAAGTATGAACTCAGCTTCTTCCCAAAGCCTGGCTGACAGATGCCACTGGGGGCAGGCAGGAGGGCTGCTCTAGGCCTTAGGGTTTCAAGTGCCTTAATCCATATGATGACCTCACCTTCACCACGTCTGTGGGGCAGCTATTCCAGTGTCCTATGGAGGGTGTGCTAGGCCTCTCAGGTCACTATCCACTCTGTGGATAGATGCTGGCCAAGACCTGACTGAAGTTTAGTTGAGCTTCTTTGAGTCCTAGTCTCTACTGGATCTTGACCCTGGCTCTCTGTCTTGAGTTTTAAGCAAAGAATTCCATCAAGCCAATTTCAGTTTCTTTTCCTCACTCTTGATCACCAGTAAAGTTCACTACTCCCCATCACTGACCAAACTCCTTGAAGTAACTTAACTGCACGCTGACTACAAATCTCCACTTGTCCTTGTTGGATCTGTGATTGAGTCCAACCTCTCGCTCCCTTAAGACAGGCTTGACTATATGACTAAAACCCCCTTTACCATCTTTTTTATTGCTCTTGGTTGATTTTGAGAAGATTTTGTGTAGCATAGGCCAACCTTGAACTTACTAAGTTGCTGAGGATGACCTTGAGCTACTGGCCATTCATTTGCCCTCAGCATCTCTATTCTGCTTTTCTTTCTAGTATCTAGGAACAGTCTGTCTCTCAGAGCATCCCCTTGTCCAACCTCCCCAGCCTCCGGGTACAACACTTTCACGTAAACACTAATCTGACTTTCCCATGCCACCATGAGAATCAAAGTTCAAATAGCCAGTGTTGGGGATCTTGATGTTAGCATAGGCGGACACTCAAATGGAAGATGCCATTTCCAGAGGGCAAATGAGGAGAAGGAATGGGCACAAAGCCAGTATGGGTATGAGTATGACCACTTTAGAAATGTCTGTTAAGAAGGTGAGCAGGTAAAGGATACTTGTCTCCAAGTCTGATGAAAAGAGTTCCATTCCTGGAACCCACGTGGTGTAAGGAGAGAACAAATTTCTACAATGTACCATGTCATTCCTACAGGTTATCATGTCAGCTGGAGAAGGCAACTTTGAGGTTGTTACAAAGTGGCACCATCAAATGGAAAAGTAAACTTCTGTAACTCCAGGAGATCAGTGGAGTAGAACAGCTGAGTTCTGGTTTCCCATGGGTGAGCTATCCTCTCCTGTGTGGATTATCTGTCTGTGTGGATTAACTGATGCCAGTCCTTGTAAACACAACAAAAGTAACAAAATCTGTGCTCCACATGCACATCCTGGCGCCACTCACATGTACACACACACACACACACACAGAAACAAACATATTACATTTTTTTAAAAAAAAGAAAGAATTGTCTCAGCATTAGAGATACCCCTTTGGCTGGGAATGTGAATTTCCAAGAACAATTAACTGAAGAAGAGAGAGATAGCCTGAACACGGCTGACACCATTCTACGGCCAGGTCTCAGGGAAACAGAAGAAAGCTAGGTGAGCAGGTTAGAGGATGGGAAGGGCCAAGAAAGGTAGGTGGAGGCTGGTGAGGCCAAGGTCCAACTTCTTCACCTGGAGTACCAGGGCATCCCTGAGCACTTACGTGCCAGACAGTCAGCCCGTTCTGTGTTGAATTTAGTCCCATGTGGACAATCACGGAATCTGTGTTTGTTTACTGGTACACTCCAATGCTAGCCCATTAGTTTATCCACATCTAAGAGTCCTCCAGACAACCCGACTAGGTGCTCATGTCGCATCAGTGGTAAGGGTGTTACAGGGCTATGGAGAGCTGGGGGACCAATATGGCGGCCACTGTTTACCATGTGGCAGTGGGTGCCAGAGAGTTTTGTGTGTGTACATTGCCATGTCACCCAGAGGAAGGAAGAGGTCAAGAAGTGTGGTTTTATTTGTTTTTCCCAACCCAGATCTAGGTGATAGAAGGATTTCATTTAAATCTTTAAGTCATTCTGCCATGCACCCCCTCGCCACCCATTGGCTCAGAACCTATCTTGCAGTTGGAGCTGGAATCTACTGTGTGTACAGGGAGGGGGACAGTGAAGGTGCTGTTTCTTCATGAATAAAAAAAAAAAAAATTCTTTGCTAAGCACGTGCTGATTTTCCTGGTTAAAGAATAAGGGAGTATAATCCACTCAGCACCAAATACCCTGAACTAATATATCTCCAGTTTACAAAGCTCAAGTTGTCTGAAAGAAATAGCTGGGGGTATTTTTTGTTTTTGTCTTAACTTTTGTTTTTAATTTAACGTTTGTTTGTTTTTAACCAAAGATTAAACTTTACCAGTGTTCCTAACTCTGCATCACCAGTGGGGCTGGCTCAGAGCTACTGCTTGCTCTAGGAGGGAATAGGCAAGGGAGCCCACCCTCCCCACCTCCCACAAGCTTGCACCTCTGGGGGTCACTGACAGGAGGAGGAGATTCTCTCCTCACAGACTGGGATTCCTGAGCATCGCCTGGTCTGGGTGACAGGGTCGTTGTGCAGGCATAAAAGAAAGGACTGCACAGTCTGAGGTATAAAAAGAAGCCTTAATCCCGAGCCAGACAAAGCAGCACACAGACACAGGTGGCTAAAATAAATTCCAAGAGTCACTCGGTATTTCTGAGTAATTGTGCGGCTGGCTGAAGATGCACTGTACTTTCCTGATGGCGTGGGGAGCGGGTTGTGTTTCATCAGAAGCAGGAAATGCAGATCAAAGACGGGAGGTTAAGGATGCTAAGATCACAGCAGAAGGCAGCTGAGCCCCTGGATGATTTCCAAGAGGCCAAGCCTCAGGCGGGAGAAAGTAAAGAGGATGTAACAAATTGTAAGTCAAGTCTTTGTTTCTCAGTCCTTGGGCTGGCACTGGACCCTCTCAGACAGCCAGATAAGCCTCCCAGGAGCAAGAATCCCCGCCCCCCCCCAAGGGGTATGCTTTCAAACACCTGTTCCTAGATCCTGCCGCTGGGGATCATATCAGCACAGAATGGGAACAAGAGATGTCTCCCACCCCCTGAGATTTTAAGACAGGTGGCCTGGGTCCCCTATTAGAGAAACTATTGGGTCCTGGCAACAAAACAGACCTCCTGGCTCTGCTAGTCCAGGCACCACCCTCTGGCAGTTTTCCAACAGGGGTGCCAGGAAAACTGACAAAAAACGGTTGTCTCTACTTCTCAAGACCTTCCTAAGGGCGTGTAGAGTGGTCTCACCATGAAAGGCTTGTTTGTCCTGGAGACCAGGCCTTGTGAGTGAGGCACAGTCAACCACAGGTCTAGAGCCCCATAGCAGGTGTATACAAGATGGGTGCACTTCTTGGTAGGGAAAAGGAGAATGGCTGATTTGTGGTACTCCTTCCTTATCAACAGATGGAGATGCAGCCAGGCCTCTGCCTACATAGTGCTTACCACCCTGAGCAGCTATTCGCCACCTCCTGCTCCCTGCACATTTCCCACAGGGTACATAGGCAACAGAGGCCCTGACAGTCAACATCTCCACCTCTCCTACCAAGCAGCTTCTAATTTTAAGTTGAACTGAAGTGGATGGCTTCCTTGTGACAGCATTTACCTATAACACTTGGTTGTCCATTCATTTTTCTGTCTGTTCAGCCCTCCATTCATCCAGAGCCCACTAAATTCATCTTGTGGCCTACGGCTTTTGCCACATGGCCACAGATGGGTAGAATGAACAAGGCCTTTCTCCTCAGGTTGCTCCTAGGGCAATGGTAAGCTCCGTAGATGCAAAGCAGCGCCAGTGCAAGAGATGCCTCAAGCTGAGGCCAAAGAGAAAGCACCACCAAGCTGCAGGTGCCAAACTTTTTCTACCATGGTCAGGGCAGATGACATTAAGCCAGCATACTTGGTCTAGAGAGCAAGGAGCAAGCAAACAAACATACCACACACACAAACACACACACACACACACACACACACACACACACACACACACACAGACCCTATTCACTGGGACAATGGTATAGGAGCATAAAGCACACAGGGAAAATGAGAGGAAGCCTGGGTAGCACCTTTATGAAGTGCCTGCTGGACATTGATCAATCCCTAGATTCTGTCCTTAGCATCTAAAACAATCAACCAATGTGCCAACCAAATCCAGGGTGAAGCTGAGGGGGTCTCCAAAGCTTGTGTACAGGAAGCTAGGCTGTAGACAGAGCCTAGCTTCACTTTACAGGAAGCCCCAAAGCTATTAAGGGTCTGATTTGTGGCGCTTTTGCTGTTGGTGGTTCTCATGGTGGCTGAGGGAAGGTGACTGAAGGAAAAGAGGTAAGCTTGGGGTGGAGTGGGGGGGATGTAACTGTCCCACTAATTGTGACTACTGAGGTAGGCCTGGTGAAGTAGGGGCAGGGGCAGAATCCATAGACAGGCCTTGCTGGCCAGGGAGAAAATGGAGGACAAGAGTACAGTGGCCTCCAGGGCGGGGCACACACTCAGATCCCCAGCCTCTCCAGCAGCTACTCCCCTTGTGTCCTGGTGTCCCTCCAATGGCCCTGTGGCTGTTTACTCTGACTGCTGGCTGTGAGCTAAACACCCCTTAAATGTTTCTTATACATTACAGGCTTTCCCCCCTTACCTGGAAACACTTGGGTGGCTTAATTTGTTTTCTGGAATAACAAAAGCAATTAGGCTAATTGCCTTCAGAACGGGGCGGGGCGCTCAGAGGCGACAACCTCAACACCACACAGGAGGCGACTGGCAGGTTCCTTCTAGGCTCATAATTTATGGGCTAATTTTCCTGTCCTGTCAAGGGCAGGAACATCTCAGGAACAGAAAAGTGTGGGGTTGGGCAGACTCCAAGGCCTCCCTTCACAGCTTCTTAGCAGCTATCCTCACTGGAAAGACAGAATACCAGCCAGTTATTTCTACCACAGTGGCACCAGGGCATTTGCCATAGTGGTACCCAGGCATCAGACCCCCTCTAACCAACAAAGCACCCACAACGGAAAAGGGAACTTGTCTTAGAGCCTTGAGCTGCTGCTGAGAATATGGTTTTCCCACTTTTCCCTAAAATTCCATCTTGATGAGTTAGCCCAGATATGGAGAACTGTCTTGAAATGACAGGAACCACAGTTTGGGACATGTAGAGATGGCATCCTGACCTAGGCTCCCGGATGTGTGTATGTATGGCAATTCAGTTCTAGCAAGTGATGTTTTTGTTTTAGTTTTTGTTTTTGTTTTTTGTTTTGGTTTTGGTTTTTGGTTTTTCGAGACAGGGTTTCTCTGTATAGCCCTGGCTGTCCTGGAACTCACTCTGTAGACCAGGCTGGCCTTGAACTCAGAAATCCGCCTGTCTCTGCCTCCCAAGTGCTGGGATCAAAGGTGTGCGCCACCACTGCCCAGCTATCACTGGCTGTGCCTTAAGGGTAGAAAGAATATCCCATGATCATTTCTTCCAAGTTGAGACACTGTCTTTCCTGTAAGAGAAGAGACATTCATACACCCTACTCAGGAAGCTCAGAGTTACAGGACTTACAAAAAGCCCCAGGCTACATGAACAGTGATTAACTGTTGTGAAGAAGAGACTCTTCAGTGGAGCTGCCTACATGGTGGGTATGCAGCGGGGATGCAGCTGCTGAGACATCATGTCTGCTGGCATACAGTGTCTGATAGTGCAGCTGCCTTTGAATCATTGCCCCACTAAGCTTACTGCTTCCCCAAGCTAGATGTGAGAGGAATCCCTTCTCGGGTCTGTCATCCAGGTCTTCTGGGGGGGGGGGGGTGAATAGATGGTTGTTCACAGCTCCCCAGGAAAAGTTACACGATGAGGAGACAGTGACCACAGGGCTGCCTTTGAGGATCCCACAGCTCTGTGGAGAAATGGATACCACCCCGCTACCACTACCTAGGTGCTAGACAGGATTGCCTCCAAGCTGCATGGCGGACGCACCGAGAGGATAGATACAGAAAAGCTTATGAAGGGACAAAGCTCCTTGGTACAGCTGGGGATTGAGCAGCCTCCCTGGTGGAGTAAGCGGTTAGTACGGAATCCCCAAAGCTAGGCGGGATTTGAAAAGAGCCCTGGAGGAGGCAGGTCAAGCTGAAGACAGGCACTGAGATGTGAAGGCAGAGGCTGTGTGAGGATGCTAGTGGTCACCCACTGAAACTTCATCAGTGGTGGAACTGTAGAAAAACCGGTTAGGAAGGCAGTGAGGGACCATGTGGCCAGATGGCATTTGGAGGTTGTGATGGGCAATAGGAGCCAGCTTTGGAAAGGAAAGGTAAGATTACCTGTCTTTCAGGCTGGCTACCCTCTCAAAGGATGAAGGGACAGCAGAGGGTAAGAGAGGAAGTCTAGTGGTCCATGGTAATGGAGAAAGACAAGGCTGGAACAACTCGGATAAGGTGGAGAAATGTGGACCAATTTGACAAGCAAAATGTAAAAGGTGGAGTCATGTGGGGTTGTGGATAGACACAGGAAAGGGACAGGGTCAGAGGTTATTTCCTGATATGAACATACGGTGTGGTCCCAGAGGTGGGACAGGAAGAGCAAGCAGAAAGCAGGTCTCTCAAAGTTAAGAGCCATGCAGGTCCTCAGATGACAGGGCTTCTCACCTCCTTCTAAGACTCTAGCAGAGTAGGATTCAAAAAGAAAGCAGGACAGCTAAGAGCAAGAGAAGCCTCGTTGGATCAAGGGATTTAAGGGCTTTTCTGGGACATGAGGCAGAGGGATGCCTCAGTTCACAGCCCACAGCCAAGAACACATGCAGAGCAGCCTCTCTCTGGAAATGGAGCCCACCTCCAAGTTCACACCTAACCCTAGAGGCCCAGCCAAGAGGAGCACAGGGGAGAGCAAAGATCTGAATATGGAAGACTCTGAGGTAGGAAAAGGAAGGTAGAGAATTCTTTTCTTAAAAAGGGAAATGAGGGGGTTGGAGAGATGGCTCAGCAGTTTAGAGTGCTTGCTGCTCTGGACTCCCAGCACCCACACTAGGTGGCTTACAACTACTTGTGACTCCAGTTCCAGAGGATCTAGTGCCCTCCTCTGGTGTCTGTGGAAACTGAACTCCGGTGCACAAATACCATCTCCCCTTCCCCCACCCCCATGAATAAAAGTAAATCCTTCTTTTAAAAGTAGAAGGAACTGTAAGAGGAAATCCAGCATGGTTCATGCGGAAGTTGGAATCTTTCTTACCGTGGCAAGGTAGTGGATAGGGGAAGCCCAGACATCGTCCAACCGAAAGCCTTTGTCACACAGTGGAAACTGTCAGCTTCCAAGTCCCGCCCTGGAACGAGAGCTTCCAGCCAGGTTCCTGTGTGTGAATGGATTGCTGAAAAATCACAGGACCCATAACACAAAATCCTTAGAGTAGGGTCACAAAGGGACTGAAAACAAGAGAGTCAACAAAAATTGCAAACCCCAAACTAGAGAAGGAATCTACAGGGTGAAAGAGAACTGGAAATAGAAAGGAGAATCAGAAAAAACTGCACACTAACTAGGAAACCATTAGCTTAAGCTGGGGGGAGTGGCACACACCTGCCATCCCGACACCCGGGAGTTCTGACAGGAGGCTCAAGAGTCAAGGTCATCTTCAGGTGTGTCATAAGTTCAAGGCTGGCCTGAAGAGCTCAACCCTATATCCCCAAAACACAATAAGGACAGAATAAGGAAGAAAAGTGTCATGCTAGAATTGCAAGAATTTGAATGGTGTGTGGAAACTAAACATGAGTTGTTTCTCAATTACGCTGTGTGTGTGTGTGTGTGTGTGTGTATGTGTGTGTGTGTGTGTGTATATACCAGCCACAGCACGGGAGTGGAAGTCAGGGGATAACTTTCAAGAACTGTTAGCTTCTTCTCCCATTCAGGCTCTGGAAATCAAACTCAGGGGTGTCAGCTCTTCAGTGACAAGCCCTCTCTACTGGCTGAGCCTTCCTCTCAGTCCAAGCAGGAAGTCTTTCTTTTCTCTAATCAGCACATGATGTTAGATGTTGCTATGACATTTCCTCATTTCCCCTTTCATGTCCCTTGTGACATCTGTGTCCCCCCATCCCCCGCCTTCCTCATCGCCTAATACCATCCTCTCTGGGTCCCATCTAGACTTAGAGTGTAGCCAGTCTTGCCTGGATACATACGTGCACGTATGCACTGTAGTCTGGGATCTGCACAGGAGGGTGAGTGTGGGCTTCATTTCTTTCTGAGTTTGGATAACCTTACTTGTTTTCGTGCTTTCCACGCATGGGTTTCTGACCCACAGCGTTCAGTACTCAGACTGAGCAACAAAGCCATAGGGTTTTTCCAGAATACAGAATAAAATATGTCAGGAGGCAGAAACTTTGGGGAAAGAAGTACGTGAGAAGAAATACTTCCCCAGAGTGTTTTTGTAAAATGAAATTAAAATTTTCAGAAAGCCAGAAAGCCAATATAAGAAACACACACACACACACACACACACACACACACACACGAGCGCGCGCGCGCACACACACCTACCTTTCCTATGAGGATGGATAAGTTCAGCTAGGTTGTGGAAAACACATGGAATGGCCATTAAAGCCCTAAAGCCAGACACGTCCTTGCAGAACTTCACAACACCAAGGGTATTAATTAGTTCATTCACCATGGACTTACTTTGCACTAATTTTAATTTATAAAACATTGCATTTAATATCACTTTTTTTGATTACAGAATTTCAGTGTTAGAGGCAAGTGCTTCAGCTGCCGGGTCTTCATGCCAGGGCACAGTGTGGGGGCGAAGGAGTGAAGCACCAGTGTTACACCCATAAACCTTAAAGAAGATCGGAGGGTGGGGGTAGCTGCAGTCGTGGGAAGAAGAGACCTCATGAAGGGAATCAATGCATTTATTCAAAATGCCCCAGAGACATACCTCACCCTTCCACCATGCGAAGACACAGATGGCAGGTGCCTTCCATACCAGACAAGCAATGTTTCAGCGCCTCAGTTCTCAGCCCCTGGTAGCAGTAAACGTCTCTCTTTGTAATTGATTTAGATCGTGTGTGCACAGACATGAGAGTGTACAGACACATGTGCACAAGTGGAGGTCAGAGGACAACTCAAAGTCAGTTTTCTTCTTCTACCATGTGGGTTCCACAAGTTGGACTCTGGCCGTCAGGCTTGATGATAGTCACTTTTAGCCAAGGAAGTTCCAGCCCAAGGAAGAAACTTCTATTGTTGATCCGTTACTGACAGCCTAAATGAATCAAGACAAATAAACTCTACGGGCCACCCATAAGGAACAAGAGGCAGTGCTGAACACATTCACACATATGGCACACATTTACTCCCCTCCCCGTGAATATGTGGGTTGGTGCCTGTGTGAGTGAGGGTGCCTGTATGTGGAAGCCTCTGGACACATAGAGGTTGATATTGGGTGTCTTCTTTGATAGCTATTTACTTGAATTTTGAGATAGAGTCTCTCACAGAACCTGGCACTCACTAACTGTCTAGGCTGGCTGGCCGGTACATACTCCTTTTGCTTCCATCCCCTGTGCTGGACTTACAGACACATGCCCTGTGTGCTCCTCTTATGTAGGTGCTGGGGATTCGAACTCAGGTCCTGATGCATACACAGTGAGCCCTGTACTGATAGATCATCCCTTGGCCCCAGCACTGGGCTTTCCATCAGTGACACTGCTTGCTTAAAGATGACGGTATCGGAGTGTCATTTTCTCTTCCTAGAGACTTACCACCCCATTTGTATTTACATGGGGTCATGTGACCTAACCAGAGACGTAAGGGTAGGAATGGGATTCGGGATCACTTCTGATCAGGGTCAGTTAAAAGCCAGGGGCCTTTCCCACACCTTCTTCTGCCCTCATCCAGTGAATTTGGAAACCTCACAAGGGCCTTCCATGTGTGGTTCCATGTGTGCAGCAAAAATGTCTCATTCTGACACTGCATGGGGTGATTACAGGCTGTGACATGAATATGCAGGGTGTACCCTGGGCAGGCAGGAGGTCATCGCCTGTGATACCTGACTAGGAAGAACATTGGGGTTCTTTGTCCAGTTAATAAAGTGTAAAGACAGAACAAAAATTTTTAGATATTCAAGTGTCAGATGCTTGAGCCCCTAAACATGGTAGGGTTTTGATTGTTTTTTGTTGTTCTTATTCTTTTTTGTTTATTTGTTTTGGTTTTCTGAGAAAGGGTTTCTCTGTGTAGCCCTCGCTGTCCTGGAACTCACTCTGTAGACCAGGCTGGCCTCGAACTCAGAAATCTGCCTGCCTCTGCCTCCCAAGTGCTGGGATTAAAGGTGTGTGCCACCTCCGCCCGGCTTATTCTATTGTTATTATTTTTAATAATGGGGGTGTGCTCCAGAAAAGCATAAACACCAAACAAAGAAAACACAAACTATTTTGGAAAGGGTAGAACAGATTAAAAAAAAAAAGTTCCCGCCTGGAACAAACAGAAAGAGGTTCCAGAAGAGAGGCCACCAGGAAAACAAGGCAGGCACTGATTACAGAGATAGCCTGAGAGGTTCTAGGACAGCATAGTATGGAGGGCCAAACTACGGGATGCCCAGAGAAGGAAAGAGAATCCCAAAACTTGACTCGACTGCCCAGGGGTCAAAATTTCTAGGTATAACACAGAAGTCTGACTATTCGCACTGAGTTCCAGGTCCTGGCTATCCTTGACTTTGCTTCCTTATGTTTCGCTGACACACACATCTGTGCACCACATGTGCCTCAGCAGACAGCACTGGAGCCCCTGGGACTGCTTTTACAGAAGGTTGTGAGCCACCACGTGGGTGCTAAGAACCAAGCGAAGGACCTCTATAAGAATAGCATGTGCTCTTGTTACCAAGCCAACTGTTCAGGCCCCATCCTTGACTTTTACAATCAGCCAATAGACCAATGATAGGAGGGTCTGAACATGTTGGCCAAAGAGTGGGCAGATCGTGGCCATCTGAGTCAGCTAATTCAGAGGAAGTTCAGGAAGCTGGAACAGGGATGGGATTTTCTCATGGTCCCTCAGGCCATGGCACTGGCCCTGAACCCAGCTCCTTGCCGTAGCACCTCCTGCATTGCTCCCCTTATGTGGATCCATGGTCACGGGCTCTGGAAGGGAAGCTGGGTATGTCAGCACGTGCCTTTAACCCGGCCAGCACTCAGGAGACAAGGGTAGGTCGCTCTCTCTGGGTTTGAAACTAGCCTTGTCTACAGAGTGCAGTCTAGGCCAGCCATCTATACAGTAAGACCCTGTCTCTACCCCGTTCCTATTCAAAAGAAAAACACCAAAAGTCAGGGCAGGGGAGCTCCTGCCTGTGATCTCTGTTTCTCGGCAAACACCGAGTGACTTCTGCAGAGTGCACTGCCCTGGTCAGGTCCTGACAGGCCTCCCTGTCCCTGTTGCTTTGGACACTTCTCCTCCCTGTGGGGGTGGCTGTCGATTTTCTCTCAAGAGAAGATAACCTTGCCTGTCCAACACGCTCTCATCTAGGACTCTGGTTCCAGTTTTCAGAGACTATCGGAGAAACTCTGATTTAAAAAGAAAAGAAGAAATCAATGGTGTGCTCTATAGAGGTGACACATCAAAGCCTGTCAGAAGCTTGGCAGCCTTCCAGGCAGGCGGCTCCATGCTGCCCCCATCTGCGAAGCTTTATCAGGGCAGAGCAAGGTTTGGGCCTTCAGTTATAGATGGACCCTATTGCATGCAGCACAGCATGTCCCTTCTATGGCCCCTGCGAGTCCAGACTCAGCTCTGATCAGGTGTACTTAGTAGGGTAAGGCCACCTTGACAGCCTTGATGTGGCTGCTGAGTGATTATGGAGTCAAGAGTTAAGTGGGACCAGTCCTCAGCTACTGGACCAATGCTCTTCCCTGGACATGTTTAAATGAAATGTCTTATATGTTATTACTCTAAGGAGAGGGTAAGAACTCTTTAGAGAAATCTTGCCACTGGGCTGGCGTGCCCATCCCCCCACCCTAGTAAAAAAAAAAAAAAAAAAAAAAAGCAGACAGTAGGTCTTGCTTCAATTTCTGCTATAGTCTCCTCCTGTCCTAGAATCAGGGAAATGGGAAGAGGTGGCCCTCATCTTCAGGGAAATGGGGAATGTGGCACCTGTTTTGGCCTCTTCCACCTAAGTAGCTCTCCTGTCTCAGACAGTCTCACAATCCTTTCATGGTCCAGATTTTGGCCCCTGAATCATTTTCTTATTCCATGTCCAGCAGCTAAACTCACAGTAGCCAAGGGAAAAGACAAGAGGAAACTCGCCCATCTACTCACTGAGGGCTCAGTAGAGCACACAGCATTCTCTGTGGGCAGGCTCAGACTGTGGGCAAGGGCTAGTGCATCTTTGCTTCATATGGAGGGAGGCGTGTCCCAGCTCCACCTAGGCAGTGGGAAAGTGCAGAGACCAGCAGAAAATGTCGGGCTTTGCTCATCTGTGTCAATAATTCTATTCTGCAGCTGTCATCAAAGGCGGTCTTTGCACAGGGATGGCCCATGGCTTCCCTGACTTAGAGGCAGGCAGTGCAACATTAGGCAGCTATTTGCAGTGAAGGCCCTTCATTTTCTGCTCCCTGGCCCTGGCATTAATAAGGCGAGCACATTTAATTGCTAAGAATGCTTGATGCAGTGAGCAAAAGCTGTGGATGGCAGGGTCAGTGCGAAGAGCCAGCACACCCGTGATTACTGCTAAATTATCTTCCTCCTTTCTTAGCAATTTCCTTTGAAGGCGGTAAACATCAGCAGTTTCTCTGTAGCTTTGGCTAATCCTCTAATTGAACTAGTCCTGCAATTTGTGTGAAAGTTTGCACATGTGTAGGTGCATGTGCGGGCACATGTGTGTGTGGGTATGGATGCATGCATGTTTACATGTGCGTGAAGTTGATGTCAGGTGTACTGCCTGCCCACTTTCTGCTTTACTGAAGCAAGGTCTGCCAAAACCAAAACCAAATCCCAACAACAACAACAACAACAACAACCCCAAAAAACCCAGAGCTCACGTACTTAGCTACTCTAGCTAGCCAGCTTCTCCCAGAACCCCTGGTCTTTGCTTCCTGAATGCTTGGATTCCAGGTAGCTATCATACCTGCCTAGATTTTACATGAGTTCTGGGGGTGCAAACTTTGATCCTTGTACTTGTGTGGCAGAAACTTTATCCATGGAACCCATTTCTCCAGCCCAAGTCCTGCCATTTTAACTTTTGGAACCCCCTTACTCAGTGTTGTCAGCACCCCTAGTATGATTTTCAGTTCCAGCATTCCTTGAGCAGCTGATGTTGTCTTGTGACCCTAGTGTCCTCCTCATGTTACAGATCTCATGACTTGTCCTCAATGGTAAGAAAGTGAAAGAGAATGTGTTCTTGTCTCAAGGGTTCACAGACTTACATCCAGCCCTGGTTGGATCCAAGATCCAGTGAATTGGACATTTATGTCCGGAAGACTCTGGGAACCACACGACACGTTTCTCAAGCTAGGCAACCGAGCCTAAGCTCCAGGCTGGGTCCCCGAGAAGTTTGTCTAGCACAATAACATCTGCATTGGTTTTCCCAGTCGTCTGCCAACAGGTGGGTGAGAAGGGGACATAACAAGATGTCATTCATAATTTAGAATTCATCACTGAAAAGGGCTCTGCAGTAGCAGTCCAACCTCAATTACTTCCAAGATGTTTCTCCAGCGCTGCTCCCCGCTGCCGGGTCACCCCGAGGTTGCAGGATTCTTCAGGATTCTTTTCCCTCACCTTCCTCACTCTGCCTTTTCATCGCCCCGCCTGTCATAAAGCCATTTTATCTCTGGAGGAGTTTTATGCCGGGGATATATGACCAGAATACATGAAGGTCTTTTAAATTTATTTTCAATAGCCCTACCACTCCTCTCCATGAAATATTTAGCATTTAACTCGTTATTCCGGCTGCTGGCGCAGTCTCGGGTGCAAGGTGGCTTTGTAGAGATGGCAGAATGTCACACCAAGGTAATTGTTTCTCTTTATTTCCTCTAGATAAAGAATAAGTAATAGGCAAGTCTGAATTATCGGGCAGTGCTTCCATCACAGGCTCCAGTGATAACATAACCAGCAGATTGAATTTGGAGTGGTCCTGCATAATCAGCTTCCCCTTGCTTCAGAGAATTTTCTTGGGAATGAGTCTGCCTTGGTGCATGAGCCACCCTGCCAGTGTGTGTACATACAGGCTCTGCTTTCTAGTAACTCCAAACAGCAGAGCAGAGCCTGCATGGGGGTGGAGGGCAGCCTGGGGAAGACTCTCTGAAGAGGCACCTTGGCGGTATAGCAGGTATGCACATGCCTGTGGTTGAAAGCAAGTACAAGAGGAGAAAGAAGAGGAGGAGGAGGAGGAGGAGGAGGAGGAAGAAGAGGACAGGAAGGAGGAGGAAGAGGAGGAGAAAGAAGAGGAGGAGGAGGAGGAGGACAGGAAGGAGGAGGAAGAGGAGGAGAAAGAAGAGGAAGGGGAGGAGGAGGAAGAGGAGGAGGAAAAAGAGGAGGGGAGGAGGAGAAAAAAGAGGAGGGAAGGAGGAGAAAGAGGAGGAAAGGAAGGAGGAAGAAGAGGAGGTGGAAGAGGAAGACAAGGAAGAGGGGAGGAAGGACAGAGAGAGAGGCAAAGACAGGGGCCTAAGGCCAGCAGGAGGGTATGAGGAGACCATTGAGGAGAAGAGCAGAGATGGCAAAACCCCAGACAAGAGACTTGGTGAGTAAGAAGGAAACTAAATAGACGTGATACCAAACCTCTGGAAGCATGTAGCATCTAGCATGAGGCTGATTCTACTAAGCTGAGTTCCCCAAACCACAGTAGAATCAGATGGCCAGTTCCTAAATCATCCTAGGCCTTGCCTTCTCTCACAGATGCCTACCAGCAGCCTGGTTTTTGTTTGTTTGTTTTGTTGTCTGTCTGTCTGTCTGTCTGTCTGTCTGTCTGTTTGTTTGTTTTGAGATAGGCTCTATCCTGCTAGACTGATTTCAGATTCCTGAACTCTCAAATGAGCCTCCAACTGGGTCTCCGGAAAGCTGGCCTAGAAGTGTACCACCGTGCTGTCCCTCACCTGGGTTTGAAGCCCTGACTGAGCTCTGTCTGGTGTGGCAGCTCCCTCCAGATTGAATCTGGAGGGCGTCATAAGGCTCTGGAAGCTAAGAAAACTCAGAAGTCTCGGGAAGACAAGAAACTCACAAGATTCACAAGCCCCTCTCCTAAAGCCATCAAAGTGAGCAATAATTTCTGGGGAAAGAGTGGACGGAGCATGGGAGCTGTGCAGGGAGTTTCAGGGACACAGCTTTCCTGAGACCCCACCCAACCCTGGGGTGGGCCTTTCCGAGGTACAGCAGGGCCACCCTTTCTTCTGTAAGTAACCCACCAGCTCTCCCTCATCAAGCTGGGGTTGGGTGAAACCACTTCTTTATCCTGTTGCCAGTGCGCTACCTGGGCAGAACAGATGTTTGTTTATGTCTCCCTAGCAACTACTGCACAGCACTGAACACTGTCCCCTCAAGCCCTTGGTTTTAGCTGGACCTTGTTGT
This sequence comes from Mus caroli, assembly GCF_978045245.1. Taxonomy (NCBI): domain Eukaryota; kingdom Metazoa; phylum Chordata; class Mammalia; order Rodentia; family Muridae; genus Mus; species Mus caroli. The sequence continues at coordinate 70,189,425 of NW_028227268.1, forward strand.
CACCTTATACCAATGCTTTTATGTCTCAGAAAAAAATTAAGACAGAGCAAAGTTTTGTTTTTTTTTCCTTTTCTAAGCATTTCAAGAAGACAAGACATAAATATTCATGGCTGACATGGAAAAGCTGGTTAGGGAGAGGTTGTGGAGGAACCAATTATCCTGTGAAATTTTTATAGCATGGCCACTTACTTCCTTGGTAAACCATCCCACAGAAAACAGCATCAGATGTCAGATGGGCCATCCTTACCTGTGTGTGAGCCATCTCTGAGCGGGCCGTGTTTTCCCTCCTATGACAATGCCCTCCATGGCCTTTCACGCTACTCTACTTGACCACATTTCCTCTATTTAGAAGCCAGAGGTTGTCCTTCCTATGGACAGTGAACCTCACTGGCCCAGGTCAGTAGATCATCTGGTGAGTAAGCTGTAGACCACTACATGGATATAACTTGTAACTGAAAGGTTGAGACCCTAGTTGTCTCTTGTGCCTCATAATATGAACCTGGGAAATGACAAGACAGGGCTAAGAACCAAGCTAAGCCAGGGCTGGTGATGTCCAGTCCCTAGGACTGAGGCCAGAGAATCTTACTTCATCTTTAGATCAGGCAAATCTGCATAAACTAACCTATCCTTCTGAAGGCTGCCCATGACGATGGCTTCCCCATCAGTGTCCCGGCATGGCACACAAAAGTACTTCCAATCTACTCACAAGAGCTTCGTCTTTTCAGCCAGTGCACTCTTTTCAAGGAACCAAGAGCTCGATAGTATGTTATTACTCTATAGTATGTGCCTGTTATTCTTGCTTACATCTTAACTACCTGTTAAAAATAACAAAAGAAGAAAGAGAGGGAGGAAATAAGGAAGGAGGAGGAGGGAGAGGGGGAAGATGGAGAAGAAGAAGAGGAGAAGGGGGTTGGGAGAAAAAGGAAAAGAGAAGAGAGAAAGGGAGAAGGGGAGATTTTTAAACAAATTTCTCAAATCCGTTGGTAGTTTCTGGTTTCTGATAGCCTTTGAAAATATGACTTTAATTTCTAAGAGGAGGGAGTTAAATTTCTCAGAAATGACCCATAAACCAATCTACCATTTTCTTACTCTTTCTCTTCTCTTGCTTTTGCTGTTGTTGTGAGTGTATGCACTCATGTGTGTGCATATGTGAGTTTGTGTGTGTATGCACATCCAAGGCTGATGCCAGATAATCCTCTATCCTTCCTTCACCTTATTCAGTGAGGCAAGGTCTCGCAATCAAACCGACAGCTCACCGGTGTGGCTCGTCTCGCTGGCAGTTTGCTCTGGGGATCCTGCCTCTTCCTTCTGAGACTTGAATTACAGATGCTCTCATTTACATGAGTCCTGGGAATCTAAAGTCAGTCTTCCTACTTGTGTGGCAAGCATCTCAGCCAACAATCCACCTCTTTGGCCCCGTTCTAATATCATGTTGTTTCTTCTAGTTCTGTCCAGTAGTTTGCCATTATGCGAGGCAGGCACTCTACAGTCCTTATCCAGTCTTTAACAGATTCCTGCATCTCATAACATCCTTTTAGACCTATGGGGAGAGGGTTTTGTTTTGTTTTTAATCACACTTGAAGAGGAGGGAAACTGAGGCTGGAGAGAGACCAGGTGGCTTGTTCAAGACCATCAGGGCTGGGACTCAAACTACACTGAGTGACTTCCAAACATCTACTCTCAGAAGTACTACAGAACATGTCCCCTCAGGAAGGAGCCAGGGAAAACGGAGAACGTGACCCCTGAACATTCTGTTGCTGCCTCTTCTCCTGGGAGACAAACAGCTGAGATTTTAATTGGCCTGGACAGCAACTTGTCCCCAAGCCTCTTCTTCAAATGCTATCTTCAAAACTCTATAAAATTCTTTCTCTTTTCCCCCACCACAAGAAATGCCAGTTTCCCAGAGACTTCAGATAGAAAATTTCCTGGGTACTCGATAACTGTTTGTGGGTCCTAACAGAGGCTCTGAACAGGGGGCATTTCATATCCATTAATACTTCAATTACTGTAAACTTCCCATCGCCTGGTCTTTGTGACTTCCAAGGCGATGACTTTGAAGGCAGATGCCAGCCATTGACGCCAGCAGAACGCCTTTCTCTTTTACACGTTCTCCCCTGTACTTCACTGTGAGTGAATTTCATAAGGAAGCGAATTATGCTCTTCTGTGGAAGGTCCCCATTGAACCCCAAACCACTCACAACGCCTCTCTAAAATTCTACTAATGAAAAAACGTGGGGATGAGCCACATAACCAACCCCGTTTTCCCCTCTTAATAAAATTTATGCTGTGTACAGAGCATATTGTGGCCTCATTTGGACTTAGACTCACTCAGTTGCCTTCATCCTCACAATTTATGGCGCGATGGTCCATGGAACAGTCTAAAATCGCAGCTTCCATGGCTCATCTGAAATTCTAACTGTATCTGTGAGCTAGTTGTCTGTCTCTGGTCTCCTTCCATAACCCACTTGGGTTCGAGCCTCTGGGAGGAGCATCTGTCACAGTGATAACAGGCAGGGATAAATAATGCATTTTTTAGGAGCAGGTCTCATTTTGCTGCTGTTGTTAGAATGCAGGCCCAATATTATGGGCTTGCAAATTTAATTTTAATTTCTTCTGTGGTTTTTACCTTTAACATTCTCCATTGATCCCCGGAGTCAGGGAAGCATGCAGTTTATCATCTGCCTGATGCACAATAGCTGAACCCCCAACCCCCAAGCTGCCGCGTCCATTCCTGTCCATCAGATCAGGACAAGGTTTTAATTTTTCATGAAAGGCAGTGCTGCAGCCTTCTACATGGCCAGATAACTGGGGTAATTTGCTCTCACACACCGACTCCATTCAGTTCCAGGCTCCTGGGGCCTCCCTCTGCACTGACCTGGATTGGCATGGTAGGAAGGCGGCTTCCCTGCTAGGCAGGGGTGGGGCTCCGAGGGGCATGGAGGTTGGGAGGGTCTTGTATTAACCCCCACAAAGTATGGGCTGAAGCTACCTCATCCATTGAAGGTTTTGCAGTTGTGACTACATTCCTAAACGACACAGGGAAAAAGATTCTCAAACAATGAGTCTCAAGTCTGAACATTTTTCACATAAAAAACATTTTTTTCCTTTTTTTATGTTAAACAGCATTTTAACCTGGTAGCATAGGCTGGCCTTGAACTTAAAACAATATTCCTGTCTCGGCTTTCTGAATGTTGGGATGGCAGGACTCCCCCCCCCCCCCCCCCGAGACAGGGTTTCTCTGTGTAGCCCTGGCAGTCCTGGAACTCACTCTGTAGACCAGGCTGGCCTCAAACTCAGAAATCCACCTGCCTCTGCCTCCTGAATGCTGGGATTAAAGGCGTGCACCACCACTGCCCGGTGGGTTGGTAGGACTCTGTCACGACACCTGGATAACTCTTTTAAGCACTTGATGTTGGGTGAGAATTTTGAGAAAGGTTTAGGTAAAATGAAAACGCTAAAACAAAACAAAACAAAAAACCCAAAACAAAAAACAAAAAAACAAAAACAAAACAAAAAACCCCTTGCACTTTTGGTATAGTTCTCATAGGATCTTTAATAATAATAATAATAATCTAGAACATACACAGCATGTGTGCAGAGGTCAAAGGCCATGCCTGTGGAGTCTATATGTATGCATGTGTGCTCTGGTGAGGTGACTCAGGTCGTCAGCCTTGAGTAGCAAGCATCTTTGCCCCCTGAGCCATCCTGCTGGTCCCTCACATGATTTTATTTACACTCTTCCATATTACCAATCACCACCTAGCATTTTTCACTTTGAATTGCTTATTTGCTACTCAGCTCTCTCCTAGAGAACGAGAGTCCCACAGTGGATGCTCAGAGTGCACCTTGCTCACAGCGTGGCACTGGGCACAATAAAGGATGCTAAATGAATGTGGATAAACCAAACAGAAGCCATTAGCCTGGAGCTAGCCCAGCTCTGCTTATGGTGTCTCTAACAAGGGCATCTGACTTCTTTAAGATTCAGGTTTTTCTTTCCACCCAAAGGAGGGGACACAACGGCCCACTGAATGAAAGCAAGCCAGGTGACAGAGCCATTAAAAAGTGGCAGATGCAATGGAATATATTCTCACAGCATAGAAGAGCATAGAAGAACATGTGTGTGTTCTCACACACAAGGGCTGACACACACAACATGAGAGAGACTCAGAGAATGGTGCTCATGGAGAGCCAGATACAAGGAGCCCCTGCTGTCTGACACACACATGAAGTGCCTGGAAGAGGCAAACCATGTAGACAGGAGGAGGCAGAGCCTCAGGCTGGGAGTCAGGGTGTGGAGTAGAGGGGAAGGAAGTTTCTTTGGGGTTAACAGAAATATTCTAAAATTTGCCTGCAGCAGTGACTGAATGGTTCTGTAAATACACTAAAAAAAAAAAAAAGTTGCCAGGTGATGGTGGCGCATGCCTTTAATCCCAGCACTTGGGAGGCAGAGGCAGGTGGATTTCTGAGTTCGAGGCCAGCCTGTTCTACAGAGTGAGTTCCAGGACAGCCAGGGCTACACAGAAAAACCCTGTCTCGGAAAAAAAAAAAAAGTCATCGATTGACTCAAATAAACAAATCTTATCTTAAATTCTATACTAAAGTATCTCAATACAGCTATCAAACTGTACTTCCCCAAAGCTATTAAATATGAGACCCAAGGGGCTGCAGAGACAGCTCAGCTGGTAAAGTCCTCATAACCATGAAGACCTGAGCTTGATCCCCAGGAAGCTGGGATGGGGGCGATACCATCCTTTGGCCTCTACACACACTCACACACACACACACACACACACACAACACACACACACACTCACTATACATACACACACATACACACTCACACACACATACACACACACACACACATACATACAAACACTCATACACATACACACACATGCACACACACTCACACACATATATACACATAGTCATACACACACATGCACACACTCACATGCACACACACACACAATTTATTCATAAAATGTAAGCATACATAAAATACCACATGTTGTTGGTGCCATGAGTTCTTTCTATGTAGTCCTACAGAAACACATAGTGGTACGGTTCACATACTCTCCTTCTGATGAACAAAACAAATTACACACACTACCCCAAAGTAATTAAAGAGAAAGACAGAGGCAGTTTTCCTTGAGATTCTGATGAGGTAAAGTTAGGGACAGCATTCATCAGAGCACACTGGGCAGCTACGGTGCTGCTGGCTGCCTATCACCCTGTACGCAGCAAGCAAACACCTGCCTGGGTTCCAGCTCCAGCTATGCCATTAGCAAGCTCTTCAAACGTTGGGTAAATGAGTGCATCTCTGTGAACCTCAGTTTCCCCAAGTGAAAAATGAGGGTAACAGTAGTGATCCCACTGGTGGAGAAGAAGGATATTGCAGAAAGACAGGCAATATGCCACTAGAGCAGCCCACCATGGTCCTACTGCTGCACTAAAGGCACACAGTGTTGCTGAGTGACTGTGGGCCAGCACGCAGATCTCCCCATTACCCAGGCTCTGCAGAAGACATGCTGGCTCGATGCTGGCTCGATGTGAGTAGCACCTTGCCCCAGATGTGCTTGCTGGCTTGGAAAAGAGTGGCTGGTAGGGCCTTTCACCCTTTGTAGCAGTGTGTCTCCTTCTCCAACTGTGTTTCCCAGTATCAAGGGCAAAAGCCTTTCAGGAGTCTCCCCACAATCTCATTGACTGCTTAACCTCTGCTCCCAGGAAGCCACCTCATCTATGACCCAGGAGGCCGTGTCAGTAAGTGATAATCTCCTTTTCCTTACAAAGAGGAGACTTGGTTTTCAAAGGAGATTTCTCTCAGTAAGCCTTCACCTACCTACACCTCAGTAACACTCCTTTAAAAAAAAAAAAAAAAGTCAGCCCCTGCCATTGAGCAACAGATCACACGTGGTCACAGATATCCTGGGTGTGGAGAGAGATGGACCAGGCTGTGACAGAGGTGGATCTGTCAATCTCAGATACTTCTGAGACAGACATGAAGAGACAGTGGCTCTTAGCCTAATAAATCCTTGGGAAGCTTACCTGCTAAGGACTGGGCACTATGTTGTTGCTTGGGAGACACTGGGGACATCACACATCTTATGACATTCTGTGCAGTGAGTGTGGGGTCCAGGGTCCTCTGGCCTTGAAGTTTCTGATTGGAGTGTGGTGGCAGGTTCCCCTGCTGATCTTCCTCACCCAGGAGCAAAGCATCACTATGGATGCTTCTGAACACAGGTGTCCAGGAAGAATATTCTGTTTGTTCATTCAACAAGTATATATTGAGAGCTCAGTATATGCCAGGCTCCATGCTACTGCCTGGGCTCTCAGGGCAGAGTCAACCAGAAGTGGTTCTTCCCTGCATAGAGCTTGGATCCAGGCTCTGTGCCACCGTCTGGGTTCAAAGTGGGGAGTCAGTTCAAGGCAGCTCCTCCCTTTGTGGAACTTGGAGTCTGCTAGTGATTCGGAAGTGACTTGCTGTCAGAGAAGGGAGGTGTATTCCCAGGGCAGCCGCTCAAATCAGTTAGATGCAACATGATACACATCTGAGGGTTCTTCCCATGGTGTCCGTGAGACCACCAAACAGCAGAGAGAGCTGGAGCTCAGCCTGGGGCTGATATTCCCAGAGAGGAAGGAAGAGAAGTGGATGCCGAGATGCAAAAGAGAAACTGTCCTTGAGTCAGGCAGTGGCTAGAGAGCAGATGCCAGTCTGCACTGAACTAGCTCTATTTGATATGAAAGGGTCTATTCTGTGGGACTCGCCACTGCTGATAGAGTGGGCTCAGCATGGAAGAAATGTCATACACACGTGTAGGCAGAAATGGAGATGCCAGGGTGCAGTGGCAGGAGACACAAGCTTTTAGATGGGCCTGCTCTATCCTTTCCCATGTGCAGCTGAGACAAGGGATGGAGGTTATAGAACTGCTGAGCTTCTGAAAAACATTTAAGGCAGGAATTATGGTTATCTGGGGTTTTATCTGGTTTTGCATGGCCTGCTCTCAGTGACCTAGTGAAATGAAAAGCCGACCCTAGCCTTGCCAATGGCAAGCATCTCTTCCTGTCATGGGCTTCGGTTCACCCATGGGAATACAGATCCCATGGACTCGGGGTACTGTGAAAGGAAGCGAGGAGACCAGAGCATTTCTACCCGGCTTTCTGTCCTGCAGATGAGAAGGTGAGGATGTTCAGGGTCCTGTGGCCAGTGGAACGGTCATCTGTAACTTGGCAAGAGGCTAGGCCCAAGCCCTTGGTAAGGCTCTATACCCTCTGAGAAGAGAACACTCAGGTTCTCTATGGAAAATCCAGGTAATCCTGGGTCAAAGTCAAGCCAAGACTTGACCCAGGAGCATTGTTCATCCACCTGCAGGGTCTACAAGCCAAAACCATCTACAGAACGAGCACCCAGCAAAGTGTTTGATACTGGTAATTCACAGCACTCATCCCAGTGAAAGGGCCAGCAGACAAGACACCTAGCTCAGTGGGTAAGAACATTTTCTCAACAAAGACAAGCACCTGGCTTTGAATCCTTATGCAAAACTCTGAGTGTGGCTGTGCATGTGCTACAGCCCCAGCCCTGCTAGGCTCAGAGATGGGAGGATTCCTGGGGCTTGCTAGCCACTAATGTAGCTTCGTTCAATTCTTGAGGGAATTCGATGGAGTGTGATGGAGGAGGATCCCCAATGTCCTTCTCTGTCCTCTGTGTGCATTGTGGCATGTATACCTGTGGTGGTTTGAATATGGTTGGCCCAGGGAGTGGCACTATTTGGAAGTGTGACCTTGTTAGAATAGGGGTGGCCTTGTTGGAGGAAGTGTGTCACTGTGGGAGTGGGCTTTGAGAGCTTCCTCCTAGCTGTCTAAGGATGCCAATCTTCTCTGTTTGACTTCAGAAAAAGGTATAGAGCTCTCAGCTCCGCTTGTGCCATGCCTGCCTAGACACTGCCATGCCTTCTTGATAATGGACTGAACTTCTGAACCTGTAAGCCAGCCTCAATGAGATGTTGCCCTTTATAAGAGTTGTCTTGGTCATGGCATCTGTTCAAGCAATGCCAACCCTAACAAGGACAGTACTCAAACATACCTTGTCCATCACATACACACGCACATGCACACACAGGGCTGGCTGTCAGAGGTAAGACCTCTCTCTTCTAAAGCAGACCTTTGGAGGCCACTTGTGTCATCTGGGGTGGGATCAGGGAAACAGTCTCTATTTTTTTTTTTTAGCCCTAGACTACTGGCCTGGTTCTGGTCTCACAGTAGCCTCATTACTGAGCTTGCAGGGTCAAGCCTTTATCCTGTGTCCTTGTATCTCAGGGTTTAGGACTCTGTGGTTCAGGACAGTACACACTAGTGTGGTAGAAGAGGTGCTGCAGGCAGCAGGGACATCTGAGTGCCTCTGATCAGGGCTGCAGATACCCAACAGAAGACATCCTTTCTGGCTGCCACATCTGCTGTCAGCATATAGGTCACCTCCAAGCCCAATCTGAGGACAAGGCTTTGTCCTGTACACTTATAGGAGAGGGGCTGGTGGGGAAGCCCTGTCTTCAGCTCCCAGGGCATCTCAGACTGCCTTATAAATGTCTATTCTGCATTCTTGCTTCAGATCCTTCCTTAGCCAGCCCATGGGCTTCTGTCCTCCTTAGCCCTTCATACTCTGGTCCCAGGCAGTGATTGGTTGTTACTGCCCAAAGTGGGCTGTGCCAGCCTCTACCCCTCACCTCTGCCCAGGGAGCAGACTTTCTGCAGGTATTGGACGTGGTATTTTCTTGGCCACACAGCAAACCAGGTGATGGCTTTGCTCCTCAGGGTGGAGGTAGTGGTCTCCCAAAATAAGTGGCAAGTGGAGACAGAAGTGGGGTGGCACTACTTTTGAGCCCTCTCTGGAAATAAATTGAAATAAGGGAGGAGCAAGCTTGAAGAAGCAAGTGACTGCTGCTGAAGGGTACTGACTCAGCAAGGCCTGTTTTTATTCCTGCATAAAGAAGCCTTCCCCCAACCCCCCCACAACTTCGGAGTGAGGTGGAAGAGGGACACTTCACAAACAGGGCTTTTTCTAAGCAACAGAAAGACTGGGGAATGACATTTGCTACTTTGTATGAATGAAGAAGTTTACTTAATAAAAAGTATCATTCATATGTCAAATTAAAACAGGCTTCTGGGTCCCTTTTAGGTTTTGATTTTGTTTTGGTTGTTTAAGACAGGTCTTGCTATATAGCTCAGACTGGCCTTAAAAACGTGGTCTTTCTGCCTCAGCCTAATGGGTACAAGGATTTGAGGGACATGCTGCCATGCTTGGTCAGGCTTCCGCTTGTAGTTTTCAATAGGTCAGTTTGGGCTGGGCATGTAGCTCAGTGCTAGAGTCCTTGCCTACTATGGGCAAGGCCCTGGGTTCCATCATTAACACCAGGTTTATAAAAACACAGACAGGGTAGCTCAGCTTGGAACCCCCATCCTGTCTTTACACAAAGAACCTACATTTTCCATGTTGCCTTTTTTTTCCCCCTCCTATTTTTTTGAGACAAGGTTTTTCTTTGTAGCCATGGCTGTCCTAGAATTAACTCTCTCTGAAGACCAGGCTGGCCTTGAACTCAGAGATCTGTCTACCTCTGCTTCCCAGGTGCTGGGATTAAAGGTGTGTGCCATCATTGCCCAGCCTGGGCTCAGTGGCAGCACTTTTTTTCCCATATAGCTCATCAATATTGTCTACTGTCTGTCTCTCAAATGAAAGTAGGATGCAGCAGAGAGAGCCTAGAACGAGAATTTAGGACACCCCAAAGCTGCTCATGCTTCTGCATCAGATATTGGTACAAGGGACTCTGCTTCTTTCCTCTTGCTTTGTATGTATCTGATAGGGGAGAACTGTAATTATGTGTGATGATGTGTTTTTAATTTGCAGATTCAACTTGCCACAACCAAGAACCAGGTTGGCCTGTGGGAATATCTGTGGGTACTTCTCTTGATAATTAACTGATCCAGCCTACTGTGGATGACACCATTCCCTAGGCTGGGCCCTGAAAGAATGTGAAGAAAGATAGCAGAGAAAGAAGCAGGCAGAATTGGTGGGAGAGGGTATTTTTTTTCTCTCTCTGTCCTTGCCTGTGGATACAGTATAATCAGTTACTTGAATTCCTGCCTTGCGTTCCCCAAGATGATGGACTGTTACCAGGAATTGTAAACCAAACAAACCTTTCTCTATGCTGTTTTCTGTCTGGGTGTCTGGTATAGCAAAAGAAATGAGACAAGAATGCCAAGTGTAAGCTCCTTGCAATTACTGAGTAACCACTCTTGCTACGGCCTCCGGAAAGATCCCATGGTTCAGGCTACATTTCAGGCCAGGCATGATTTGAAGGGCAACTTTACCAGAGGAACTTTCTGCTCTTGGCCTGTTTGTTTCTTGCTGTCAAAAAATTCAAGATATTACTCTGGACAGTAGCTATGAATTTTGTTTAAAAAAAAAAAAAAGAAAGAAACGTGACTGCCCCAGGTAGTGCTCTGTCTCTGTCCAGAAGATAATTTTATGAGGCATTCTAGAATACCCTAGAATACCTTCATGTAGGCCATAAAGAGGGCCCTGAGGCAGCCTCTATTGTAGGAACATTCTTTTCCCTTCACACGTGCTTCAGAACATGTAAGGAGCCAGAGGTCATGCTCACAGCTGGCTCTTGGGGATAGATTCTAAAGAAACACCTGCCTGGAGACTCATAGAGAAAGCAAGAGGGAGCCCTTGATGGGCAGGTAATGGCACCACATCCCAGGCAGGCAAGCCTTAACAGTTCCAACTAATTGGGAGGAGGGCCAGCCTGTGCTGGCAATGGCTAGATGCAGGAATATTGTAAATGAAGTGCAATTTAATTTCAGCTATTCAAAGTAGAAAGAAAGCAGGGCTAGGGCTTGCTGCTCTGCAGAGGTGTTAAGCCCACTTAGCGAGAGGGATTGGTGGCACATGGCAGGTAAGGATCCAGTCATTCCGGCATGGAAGCTGCACACCTGTTACTCTTCATGGGTAGGCCGTAGTCACTGACATTGTGCTACCCAGAGCCCCAGCAAGAGCCCTGAGCTCCGTTTCTGGCTCAAAATGTAGATATTAAGCCAGACATGAGGGTGTACATCCTACGACTTTAGAGTCTGGAACAGGAGGATCAAGAGTTCAAAGCCAGGCTGGGTAACAGAGTAGGCCTTGTCTCAAAGATGAAGATTTAGACTTTGAACAAGGGAATTAAACTACAGATGTTTGCCTCAAGGGCCCAGGGACACCTCAACCTCTCTACATGGGCACAATAGTGTGTCCAATGGTTTCTCAGGAAAGTGAACCCTCACTACTCAGAGCAACAAATCCTCCTAGTGGGCTTTTTCCAGAAAACAAACTTCTCAGTATAGCACATTTCTATGTCCCCCAGTTCCAAGTTCCACTCTGGAGACTATTTTCTTCCTGTCAGGTTATGGGCATCATCTTGAGATGAACAGGAAGCCCTGGCTGCTGGGCAGCAGTGATCACAGCTGGATTAGCTCACACTCAGGACCTACGGCCTCCATGAAAGACCTCAGTATGACATGGCCGCACAGAGAACAAGGAGTCAAATGTGTATGGGGGAGGGGTAGGAAGGAATCTAAAAGAAGAGGCACGGGCTATAAGATGAGAGAGGAGCGGGGATGGAAATGTAAGAGGAGCCGCCATCTGAAAAACCTTTAGGGAGAGACAGGCTGCAGAAGAGATGGAGATGAGGGAGGAGAGAAAAGGGAAGCAAGGGAGAGAGATAGGGGGAGTGATTGATTTTTCAGAGGTGCAGAAAAGGGGACATGATTTCAGCCAGCATTTCCTCACCCTATTTTGTCCTTTGGTTTCTTTAAAACTAACTCAATCACCAGCCATATCTGAAAATGCTTTTGAGGAGATAAATTGAAGAAAAATGTGTTCCCCTATGCAAATCCATCACCAACACAAGTTACTCTCGCTGACTTGCGTGAAGAAAAGAAAGACGCTTCAGGTGACTTGTTACTATCAAGTCACCAGACGGCTCTGGAAATGGCTCCTAGCCTGGGTTCCTCATCTAAGGCAAAGGTCTCACGAGACCAGGGGTCTGATAGGGTGGGTAGAAAGAAGGAGATCTGGACCACCCTGCCTTGGGCAGAAACGAATATACTGGAGAGCCACAAAACCACGCAAGGGAATGTTATCCACATTTGGCTGATGGGGACACTGAGGCCCAGGGAATGCTGTGTAGCTATTTCCTCCTGGAGAGAAAAGGGGGGTTCCTCAGACTCAGGAAGCTTAGAAAGTAAGGTACACATACGTGTGTGTGGTGGTGTGAATAGGAATGGCCCCCATAGACTCGTGTGTCTGAATGCTTGGCCTATGGGCAGTGACCTATTAGGAGGCATGGCCTTGCTGGAGGAGGTGGTGTGTGGCCTTATTGGAGGAAGTGCATCACTGTGGGGGGTAGGCTTTGTGAGCTCCTATGCTCAAGCTCTGCCCAGTGTGGAGTGCCAGTCCTCCTGACTGCCTTCAGAGCTCTCAGCTCCTCCAGTCCCACAGCTGCCTGCACACTGCCATGTCCAGTCATGATGATAATGAACCAGACCTCTGAAACTGTAAGCCAGCCCCCAAATTAAGTGTTTGCCCTTGTAAGAGTTGCCTTGGTCATGGTGTCTCTTCATAACAATAAAATCCCTAACTGTGTACAAGAGTGAACAACTGCTAGAGAGAGAAGACTATTGCTGGTGGACCTGCTTTCTAATTGTGTAGGGAGTCCATGAATGAAGTTTCCGTTGGTCATCACTCATGCCACAGTAGACTTTCTGATAATGCATCTGCCTTTGGGTCACTTGTGCTCCCACAAATAACCCCAATCAACTTGTCACTTCACTAAGCAAGACTTGGGTAGAATCCTTTCTCTGGCATGCTGTTACTGCCCTATCTGGAGTGCAGAGACATTGTAATTATCTTGCCAGGAAAGCCACGAGAGAGAAATAAGTTCGCTCAAAATTAGGCAGCCAAGATGATGGGTATCTGATGTCCTTGTGTGGCATGTGACACCAGCAGGAGCCCCTGCCATTGCCTCCCTGAAGGGACAGTAGTGCCTAGCTTCATCAAGGGTTACAACTTGAATATAGTCTCCTTCCCAATAGTCCTGTCTGGGCCAGTGGGACTGATTCTGCATCTCACATGTACCAGTGTGCACACACAGAGAAGATGCAGCCACACTAGTGTGCACACACAGAGAAGATGCAGCCACATCCGTGTGCACACACAGAGAAGATGCAGCCACGTGGGCATTATGCTGAGGGTGCAAGGAAGGTCTAATGGCACTGCTGGACCCACTGCTCTGGTACTGACCTTGGTCCTGACCTCCCATCTTCTTGTATGTTGTATGAACGTGGGGCCCCTTCCAGGAGTATGGAGTCCAGGACAGGTGCTCAAGATGAAGGGTAGGTCCCTGTGATGGAGGCTGCAACTTGTTTGTATTCACTTCCTTCTGTACCTGAGCTGCCACCATCTTTCCTCACAGGTGATGAGGAAGGAGCTGAGGTGCAGCAGCAGTCGGGGAGTCCCTCCGTGTGCACAGTCTGCCTCATGGTGAACTGTACTTCAGTCTGTCTCCGTGGCTTTGGGTATATTTTCTACCTTGAAGCTTTGGGCTTTTATTTCTTAAATATAACAGCCTCTCCTTCACAGGGTCACTGTAAGTGTTTTCTGAGCTATGTGGATGGAGCATCCTCACCTTCTTAATGCAGACTGACCCTGACACTGCTTAGCCAAGCCCTTCACATAGCTACTACACAGGGCAGAATAAGCAGCTTGAGACTCTCCAATCTCAGACCCTGCGGGGGCTGTGGGATGGCTCCATCTCTGTTTTAGAGGACCTCAAGAGAATCTTCCCCAATGGACCTCCAATTTGCTTTATTAGAACCAAATGTTGATTCTCAGGTCCCATCAAGAACCATCTGGTTCAACACTGACACCTTGCAAATGAAGGTCTGATGTGCAAAGAAGAAAAATGGCTAATGCAAGGAGAGAGAAACAACCAGCATTCAGACCTTTTGTCACATAACACTTGTCTTTAAAAAGCTTGTCTATATGTGCACCATGTTCATGCAGGTGCTTATGGGAATCCGGAGGGCAGCTAAGAACCCCTGGAGCTTAAGTCCTAGGTAACTGTGAGCTGCCTAACAGGGGCACTGGGAACGGAACCCAGGTCCTCTGCAAGAACAGCAAGTGCTCTTAACCACTGAACTATCTCTCTAGCGACTCAAAAAGGTTCTTAAATTGTGGGTTGTAAATTATCATCAAAGAAAGGTTTCTGAATGCATGATGACCAACAATTAATCCAAAATCAAACATGTTAATGAATCTAAGCCGTTTCTGGCAGAGTTCACCTGTGTAGGGCCATGTGACTTCACCACAGCCTTGGTGTTGAACACATAACACGCACACTCTTGCATTGTACATGACTGTAATACACCACCAATAGATACTGCCTCAAATATCTGGGCTCAGATTGGACCTACTGTGTGTTATACATTATGGTGTTTTTGCTATGTGTACAATGTCTTCTATTCTTAGGGAAATATAATGGTTTAATTATGGAAAACAAAGACAATATTTTCCCATCAACATTCAACACATAAGATAGTTCAGAGCTGTAATGTGGTTGACAAACAAGGGCATCTATCTCATTAGTATGCACCTTTCTTTCCTCTTTAATAAGTGGTAAATTATGTGCACAGCAAAGAATTGTTTTGAAAGAATATTTATCAACAGATGTTTGATTCATTATTTTAAAGATTTTATTTTATTTTTTAATTATATAATTTGTGTGTGGGTTTGTGTACACAAGTACAAGGCCAGGAGATGCCAGAAGAAGGTGTCTGATCATTAGGAGCTATAGTTACTGTTTTAAGTCATGTGGTGTGGGTGCTGGGCATTGGCTTGAGGCTGTCTGTGAGAACAGTGTGCTGAGCCTTCTCTCCAGCCTCAGTGTTTAATTTCACATCCAGGACTTACACTGGATGCCTATAGTTAGATTACAATCCTTTGGATGGAAAGGGCTCACGAGTGGAAAGATGCGGACGCCCTGCCATTGTGACTGGGAGCTGATGGGATCGCCAACCCATGCTTGTGGCTTTTAACTCATGTTTTATAATCTTCATCTTTGCTGACATTAGTCCCTCATATGCTTTAGGATTTTTTTAAAGGCCAGAGGAAATGAGTCAGCTTCACTGAAGACCCTCCTGGCAGCAGGAAACGAACACAGACTGCTGACGGAGCACGTCCTCCTGTGCGTGCTGTGGGAATTACAGGCTTATCTGGGTGAGAAAAAAAAATGTTCCAAATATGCAGATTTGGAGAAAAGCTCCTAACCCAATGCCAAGTTTCTCTCTCAAGGAAAATTAAAACGAACAGAAAGACTCTCCCTGGAGTTGGGGTATTGATCAGGGTGCCAGACAAGTGAATATTTCCAAGGCTCCAGTTCTACAGGCTCCGTGGTGTCCAGCCCTCATCCAAGGCAAGGTGGTTTTATGTTTCCCACAGTCTCTAGACCACTCACTAGCCTTATGCCCTGGCATTTGGGGACTGCCCATTCAATTCTTAGATTCCCATATCTCCGAAGCTCTGGCTACAAGCCTTGCCTGAAAGCCACCCTGCCAACTGTTATGGGGTGGAGTGGGAACATGAGGGACCACACCAGTGATATAAACTGGGTTTAACTGGTGCCGGGGTGGGTTACCTTGGTCTGCCCTACCTTTTTCAGGGAGCCATTGCTTGGCAGGCTCAAAGTCCACAGGAAGCACCAATCCTGAGTTTCGGAAATGAGGGCTGGGGAGCCCTTCTCAGCCAAGCTCCCTGTAGAATCCCTGCCTGGCCTTGCCATGACTGAAGCTGGCTTCCTACTCCAAGGTTTCCACGGAGCTGGACATTGCACTGGAGTCTCGAATTATATGAGCAAGTGAGAGCTGGCCAATGCATCAATGCTGCACTAAATGGATACCCAAGAGGCACGCAGAGAGATAGGAAAGATATTTTTGCATGCTCTGGGGGTCTAGAGAATTAGGGATTTCCCAGGTGATGGTTTCTACAGCTTCTGCCTGCCCCGGGAGACCTCCGCACTGGATTATTCTGCCTAAGACAATTCTTACTATCATGTCTTCTTACAATGCTGGGCTGTACAGATGTGTAATTTCACTTCCCTGAAAGCTTTCCACATCCAGTCCAGCACAGGAGTGACTTGCCTAGCTGCTGGTGTCAGTGTCGTGACGACTGTCCCCAACAGATGTAATGAAAACTGAGTCCTACACTCCAAAGCCATTTCCAGGCATTTCTGGATACCTTGCCAGCACAGAGAACACAGAGAGGCAGGGGGGAGCTTCGGAAGATGGACTGTTTCTACATCTGCATCCTTAGACCTCATGAGACTCTAAACACAGATTTTGATCAATGCTATTGCTGTCTATCTGGGTGAAGCCAGCTCTGATGATGAGATGCTGACGTCCCTTGGCAGACTGGTGCTTGGTTTCTGTACATTTGTCTCTTGCGACACTGAGAAGGAAGCCCACGGCTGCTGAGGAAAGGCGTCCATGCTCTTTCAGCATGCTGCTCTGGCACTCTGAGGGTGTGGGCACCATGGCACACCTGGTGCCCAGGCTTTTATCATCGTAGAGAGTGAGGTATTTTTCCCTCTTCTCAGTCCTGGAACCACAGGTTACTCTGAGTCAATATTTTGACAGTGTGCCTGTAAACAACTGTCTCCTTTCTGAGGCAGAAAAGCAAACATATCCATAGTGAATAAACATAGAAGACAGGGTGTTTCATGTCTGGACTGCAGCATCCATATAGGAACCTATCCAGGGACCACATTCCAGCAACGCAGAGTAGACCACTTACACATAGACTGGCTATGTGCGGCAGCCTCCTGCCTAACTGTCAGTCCCCAAAAGCCCCATTTTCAGCCTCTTCTCCCATGGCCAATTACTGCCTTTACTGGCCACTTTTGCTGATGTCACAACAGAACCCAGACCTGTCACTGGCACCTGTGCTAGGTGACATGTCCCTAGAGCTATGATGGCAGAAGCTGTGAGTGTCCCCCTCGTGCCCCCATTTCTGTCAAAGTAGCAGTTCCTGTGGGCCAGGCCTTTGTAGGAAACCAGGACTCAGCCAGGCAGGCAGCATAGACTGTGTAGGTGGAGAGAAAGCATAAAGTCAGGGATGGAATCTTAACAGGACTCTGGGAAGTTGGAGAGAACCTTAAAAGCTTCATTTATTTTGCTCAAAATGAGACTTCAATGCACAGGCTCTAAAATGCTCACTTCAGCCTTTATCAGCCTCTGAGTGTTGTAGCTCTTCGTGAGCAGGACTATGAAGAGGGCGTCCAGGAGACTGAAGCTTCCTTAAACGCTCTCTTGCTGAAGATGGGTGTGAGAGAATACTGTGTGCCACTCACTGTGTTAGAACCAGAGTCCTCTCAGTAGGCAGCCCTGGGAACACAGAGCGCAGGGGAAGAGATCTCTAGTGACTTCTGTTGACACATACATTCCCTATTTATAGGAAATGCCATAGTCATCATACATGGGTACCTAGATGGGAGTATAGGGGTTTCTTTTTGCATGTGTGTGCTCCTGTGTATTCAAGTACACACATGCACATGAGTGTGTGGAAGCCACAGACAAGGCTGAGAGTCATTCCTCAGATGCCTTTGACCTTTCTCTCCACATAGGGTCTTCCACTGGCCTGGAGCTTACCTAGGGGTCTAGGCTAGCTGACCAGGAAGACACAGACATTTACCTGGTTTTGCCTTCCCACTGTGCCTGGCTTTTTTTTTTTTTTTTTTTTTTTTTTTTACAGTTTTATGATTCTGGAGTTTAAATTTATATATACTCATATGGCAAACACTCTGAAAATCTCTCATCTCTCAAGACCTAAAATCAACAAAACTCACTCTCTCTCTCTCTCTCTCTCACACACACACACACACACATACACATACACACACCTTATTCCCACCATTAATAAACTTATAATAATGCTGATCAATTAGAAAGAACCCCAGCTGTTAGGTGTACCACTCAGTCACAGGCCGCTGACCATCTACACCTCAGTCCCCCTCAAGGCTGTTTATAAAGCACACAGACATCTTCTAGGCAGCTCTCTTCTAACCCCAGTGGGTGGTGACTTGGAGCAAATTTCTCAGGGCACCCCGTCATTCAGTCATCTCCTGGTTACAATTACATTACTGGGTCCAAGGGACCCGAGAGGTAAGGAGAATCATCCTTATAATATAGTTATTTGTTTGAGCTACTCAAGCAAAAGCCAGATGCGTATCATCATGGCTGTGAGGCTATGTGTCTGGGAAAGCACCTATAAGCCGCAGTTACCAGCGGCTTCGCCTAATCCCGCCCAGAAACCAGGCAACCTCCCAGGGTTTCCCCGTTCAGATTAAAATGCGCTGTTCGTAATAGTGACAACTTACATTTGCTTCAGTGAAGCACACTCTTAACACGGTTTTAAATTCCTTCTGTGGCTGAACACGGGCTCAGATGACTAATCCTGTGTTGGGGATTTGGAGCCTCTGACATATTGCCAAGGCTTGCCACTGTGAACAGCTCTGCAGTCCCTTTGAAGTCCCTGAGGAAGCAAAGCTACACCCCACCCCCTCACCTCCCTCCTGCTACACACATTTTAGCTGGATGAGAGGATCCTGTGAGAGAAGACCCACAACCTGCCATCTCAGATTTTGATCTTCATTTATTCTGCCAACCAATGTGTACTGAGAGAGCCCTCTGTGGAGCGTCTCCCTATGGCTGCCCCGCAGAAGTGAGTGGATTTCTGTGTCCTCAGTTCTCCTGGGGCCAGTCTGAAGCTTTGCAGGTGGAAGGCATCCTACTCCCCTGAATACTCTCTTGCTCTTCTCAGAGACAGACAGTGAGGGGGTGGGCAGGAGGACAAGGAGATTGTCTGGGACTCTATTCTGAGTCTCAATCATAGTTAATAGAGGTCTTATTCCTCCATCATTTCCTACCCCTGTCTCTGCAGTCTTCTTGCTTTTGTTCCTATTAGCCCATCTGTCCCTCTCAGGGCCCCTGAAAGGGCAATCCAGCCCTCACTTTGTAAAGACAAGTTTCACAGTGGTCAGCATGTCTCAGGTTCCAGGACCATTAACCCTCATTGCTAAGATGGAGTCTTGGGCATGGCATGTGCCTGGGCTCTGAAGAGAGGGTGATGGGAGCAAGGTGACAGGTTCAGGTCTGTCTCCAAAACCAACCCAACCCAACCCTTCATCATCCTTTACACAATGCCCCACAGCACAGAGCTGTGGCCTGTAACACTGCAGCAGATGTGACTATAGAGTTTGTCCTTCGTGGCAACAAGACCTCAGCTTTCCACCTCTGGGACTGCCGTGCCCTCTGGGGTAAGGAGTTAAGGAGTTCGGCACAGAAAACCACACAGTAATGAAGGAGCGCACTTTCCAAGCTTGGGTTCTCAAACTCTTACAAAACAGCCGTGGTTTTTTTGTTTGTTTGCTTTGTTGTTGTTGTTGTTTTTTTAAAGTGATTGACACATTACCCTCTGAGACTATACAAGCTGATAGAAGAACCAAACATTTCCAAGAACAAAATTTCCTAGTGACTAATGCTATTCTCTAACCTATCTGGAAGGAGTGGATGATTGTAGGTGAGAGGATAATTCAGCATAATTAAATTCCCCAAAGGGAGAGAGCAAGCGGGCCCCACAGTAGGAGGCCCTTCAGCTGTCCTCAAGCCCTACAGATTCCAACAAGACTTCTGTTTGCTTCATAAAAACCTGTGTTTTAACTTTGGGATTTGCTTGACATCTAGACAGGGAGGAGATAAAAGGGACCCTCTGACTGCCATGTAATTTTAGTCAGTTGCAGATGAAACACAGCCATCACTCAAAGTGGGGGACCCCGTTCCCGGGGAAGATGAAAAGAGAGGGCAGGCAGAAAGTAGTGAGTGCAGTGAGGATGTCTGGAGTCCTAGCTGCAGGCGCCTGCTGGGGGAGGGGAGAGACAGGAGGGGAGGGGCGACAGAAAGGCACAGGTGCAGCTAGAGAATGAAGGTGGCTGGGGGGGGAGGGGAGGCCCAGGAGGGAAAGTGAGCAACTTGTTACACATTTTACAATGTTAAGAAAACAGAGTAGCAGCAAACTTTCCATCGCTTTTGATGTGGAGCACAGAGATGATCTTCCTGCCTGAAGAGCGGGAGTGGGCTGCATTATAACAGGCCTCACCCTAGCTCCTTATTTAGCTCATCCCTATGAACCAGACCCCAAGAAGGAGAACAGTGTGGGCCTGACAGGCAGATAATAAACTCAAGACTGGATTGTGGACGCAGCTTGATGACCTGAGTTTCATCCCTGGGAGCCCCATAGCAGAGGAGAGAACTGACTCTTACAAGTAGGTCCCTGACCTCCACAAATGCACCACAGCATGCCCTCCTGCCCTGCTACATAACACACACACACACACACACACTCACACACACTCACACACACTCACACACACAATTGTAAAGATTCAAAACCTTCAAAACACGAGAAAAATGGAACAGGTGTATCACTGACACCTGATGGCTAATAAGGGCTCAGTTTTAAGTCAGCCAATGAGACAATTCTCTGAAGGGCACATTTTAAAAACACATAGGTACCAGATCCCCTCCCACACCAAGAGTCAGCTTGAATCCCAGGAGGTCTATCATAACCAGGCACACAGGAGACACACCCCCACCCCAATAACTGGCCTAACTGGGACCCCCAGGGGGCCCAGAGGATGCATAACTATCTGCGCTGCTGGAGACACAGCATCCTTCTGGTCCACGACTGTGCCTAGGAGCCCACACCCAGAGCTATCAGAATCACACAAAACTTCTCAACCTGAGGCTCTAAAAGCCAGCACATCTTGTACAGATGTCACATAGACCCCAGGAGAATACAATCCCTATCAAAATTTCAAAGCAATTCTTCAGAGATACAAAGAGCAATTCTCAACCTCGTCTAGAAGAACCAACAACCCAGGATAGCAAAAACAATTAGCAATAAAAGAACTAGGGGAATCACCATCCCTGACCTCAAACTGTATTACAGAGCAGTAGTGATAAAAAAAAAAACAAACAAACAAAAACCTGTATGGTATTGGTGCAGAAATAGACAGGTAGATCAGTGGAATAGAATTGAAGACCCAGAAATCAACCCCACATACCTATGGTCACTTGATTTTTGACAAAGAAGCCAAATCTACACAGTTGTAAAATGACAGCATTTTCAAGACATGGTGCCCCCCCCTCCAAAAAAAAAAAAAAAAACTCAGGCATGGTGGCGCACGCCTTTAATCCTAGCATTTGGGAGGCAGAGGCAGGCAGATTTCTGAGTTCAAGGCCAGCCTGGTGTACAGAGTGAGTCCAGGCCAGCCAGGGTTACACAGAGAAACCTTGTCTCGAAAAAAACAAAAACACCCCCCCACACACACACAAAAAAAGAAAGAAAGAAAAGAAATGGTGCTGGTCTAACTGCATGTAGAAGAATGCAAACTGATCCATACTTATCTCCTTGTACACAGCTCAAGTCCAAGTGGATCAAGGACCTCCACATAAAACCTATTAGATATGCTGAATCTAATAGAAGAGAAAGTGGGAAAGAGCCTTGAACATATCGCCTAAAGGGAAAATTCCCTGAACAACACACCAATGGCTCAGGCTCTAAGATCAACAATTGACAAATGGGACCGCATGAAACTGAAAAGCTTCTGTAAGGCAAAGGACACTGTCACTAGGAAAATGGCAACCTACGGACTGGGAAAAGATCTTTACCAACCCTACATCTGATAGAGGGCTAATATCCAAAATATACAAAGAATTTAAAAGGTTAGACTCCAGAAAACCAAATAATTCAATTTAAAAATGAAGTACAGAGCTAAACAGAGAATTCTCAACTGAGGAATCTCAAACGGTTGAGAAGCACCTAAAGAAATGTTTAACACCCTTGGTCACCAGAGAAATGCAAATCAAAATGACCCTGAGATTCCACCCTACATCACTCAGAATGGCTAAGACCAAAAATTCAGGTGACAGCAGATGCTGGTGAGGATGTGGAGAAAGAGGAACACTCCTCTATTGCTGGTGGGATTGCAAGCCGGTACAACCACTTTGGAAATCAATCTGGATATTCCCCAGAAAATTAGAAAGAGTTCTACCTGAAGACCTAGCTATACCACTACTGGGCACATACCCAAAAGATGCTCCAACATATAACAAGGACACATGCTCCACTATGTTATAGCAGCCTTATTTAAAATAGTCAGAAGCTGGGAACAACCCAGATGTCCCCTAACAGAAGAATAGTACATTTACACAATGGAATTCTACTCAGCTTTTAAAAACTTCATGACTTCATGAAATTTGTAGGCAAATGGATAGAACTAGAAAATATTATTCTGAGTGAGGTAACCTAGACCCAAAAGGACATACATGGTTTGTACTCAACTCATAAGTAGATATTAGCCCAAAAGCTCAGAATACCCATGATGCAACTCAGAGAGCATATGAAACTTAACAAGAAGGAAGGCCAAAGTGTGGTTGTTTCAAACACACTTAGGAAGGGGAACAAAATAATCCCAGGAGTCAGAGAAAAGGAGGGACCTGGGTAGAAGAGAGAAGGGGGAGGGAAAAGGGGGACAGGAATAGGTATGGGAAGAGACTTCTCAGGAGAGAAGTCCAGAGGGTCAGGAGTATAAATAGAAATAAGTAGCAGGGGTGGGGAGGGAACTTGAGGAACCGCTAGAAAGTCCCAGACACCAGGGATGCAAGAGGCTCCCAGGACCCAATGGGGATGGCATTAGCTGTAATACAGAACAGCATGGAGGTAGAACCTGAAGAGACCACCTCAAGTAGATAGACACGGCCCCCGAGTGGAGGGATGGGGCCACCCACCCATCTCAAAAATTTTAACCCAGAACTGTCCCTGTCTAAAGGAAATGCAGGGACAAAAATGGAGCAGAGACTGAAGGAGAGGACATCCAGAGACCGCCCTACCTTGGGATCCATCCCATCTGCAGACACCAAATCTTGACACTATTGCTGATGCCAAGATGTGCTTGCAGTCAGGAGCCTGGCATGGCTGTCCTCTGGCAGGCTCTGCCAGCACCTGACTCAGACAGATGCAGATACAGCCAACCACTAGGACCCCAATGGACAAGTTAGGGGGAGGGATGAAGGAGCTGAAGGAGATTGCAACCTCACAGGGAGAACAACAGTATCAACTAACCGAACCCCTCCTGCTACACATGTAGCAGAGGACTGCCTAATCTGGCATCAGTGGGAGGGGAGGCCCTTCATCCTGTGGAGGCTTGATGCCCCATAGAAGGGCAATGCTAGAGGGGTGAAGTGGAAGTGGGTGGATGGGGGAGGGAACACGCACTTAGAGGCAAAGGGGAGGAGGACGGGGGGGGGGAGGGGGAGGTTGAGGAGGGGAGAGTGGGAAGGAGGATAATAACATTTGAAATGTAAACAAATGATTAATAATTTTTTTTAAACCCACATAGGTAGAATTCTACTGGAGATACTGCTTCCTCAGGACTTCACACCCACACTCTTGGGACCTTTGAATATAATAAGATACTGAACTCATTAATTTTCTTGTTGTCATGACAGAAAATGTGAGAAAAGCAACTTAGGAGAGCTGGCTCACTGTTTGAGGATGTGTTGGTCAATCCTGGTAGAAAAGGCCTTGAGGAGCGTGGAGTGTGCTGGCCACCTGTGTCCACAGTCAGGACGCAGGAAGGGGAAAGGGGCGATGCTGCTGCTCAGCTCCCGTTTCCCATTTTAGTCAGCCTGGGATCTGTGACCCCAGGCCACTTAGCAGTACTGCTCATATTCAGGGTGGCTCTTCCTTCCTCAGTGAAGCCTCTCTGGAAACTCTCTTCTAGACAGTCCTGGAGGTGTGTCTCCTAGGCAACTCCAAATCTTGTCAAGGTGACAATCGACATTTGTCATCACCAACACCGTTCCTGTGACTAAACTGTTATGTAGCATGGCTAGGAGAGGCTTTGTGGTTCTCATAAAGATAGATATGCTGAGAAGTTAACCAGCTGCTAATGTGACTTTATTTGGAAATAGAATCTTAGTATTGCAGATATTGAAACACCCTTCCTGGGACAAAAATCCCTGAGATAAGCAACTTATAAGGAAGAGGCGTTTGTTTGAGTTTATTGGTCACAGGTTTTAGTCGTTGCTCATGTAGCCATGCTGCTCTGGGTCCATGACCAGGGAGAATGAAGTAGAGAGAAAAATACATTACCTCTTGGTGACATGGTAGCAACGAGAGGAAGGAGTTTACATCCTAACTTCCTCCCACTGGGCCCTGACTAAGACCACAGGCTGGTGGACTTTTTGTTGCTGGGATAAACTATCTTGACAAAATCAGCTGAAGGGAGGAAGGTCTATTTCTACCCACAGCTCTTGGCTATATTCTGTCATAGCAGGGACACCAAGGTGGCGGGAGCTTGAGGCAGCCGCTGACATCACATCCATAGTCAGGAGCAGGGAGGGACGAATGTGTGCAAGCTCAGCGCTCAGCTCATCCTATGCCCTTCATATGGTCCAGGAAACGATGCTGTCTACTTTTAGGCTGGGTCTTCCCATATCAATCAAGGCAATCAGGACCATCCCCACAGATATGCCCAGAGACAGTCTAATCTAGACAACCCTTTATTTGACTCTCTTCCCGTGTGATTGCAGGCTGTGTCAAGTTGGCAATCAGAACTAAACATGACTGTATGCCTTTACCACAGGGGATGACATTGTAAGAAAGTTAAGCTCTGACCATAGCATTAGGGAAGGTGATGTCATCAGGGTGGGTCCATGTAAGCAGTGGGAGATGTGGGCTCAGAAAGGGAGAGAAGAGAATACAAAGGGACAACCGCATTCAAGACAGAGGCAGTCACTGGAATGATGTTGCCATGACCCAGAAATACTCCATCCTGGGGAGAGGAAGAAGAGGAGGAAGAGCCCTAGACAGATGCTCTGGAGAGAACACTCAGTTTTGGCCTTTAGCCTATAGTACTATGGAAAAGTAGCCATCAATGCTCTAAGCTTAGGGCAGGCCCAGGACACTATTGCAGGTGCGGGACCAGACAAGGAAGTTGTCCGGGGCCTTTTCCAGCTAGGGGCAGAGAGGAACAGAGAGGTCAGGATCTCTGTGGGGCATGTGGCAGAAGAAATTGGGATGTTAAGGAATATAGCAGCTCTATCAGCCAGCAAAAAAAATTGGGACTTTAGTCCTGTTGTCACAAGAGTCTGAAATCAGTCAGCACTTGGCAGTAGGGCACAGAGGTGAGCTTGCCCTTTGAACCTCGAGAAAGAGCCCACGGATGCCTAAGCCAAGAACCCCACTGAACTGGCCAAGACACTTATTAAACTAGAGCAGCTTCAAGAGCCCACCTTTGTGCTAGGTCCCCAAGTGTGTAGTCATCTGTCTGCAGGGCACAGAGAGCCCACGCTGAGACGAAGACAGGTCCATGACTCAAGGATCTGTTGGTTCATTCTCTCTTTACCCTGAAGGGCTGATGATTTAAAAGCAAATCAGATAATTTCAAGACATAAATCAAAATGATCACGGATAACTGCCTCTCACGGATCCCAGGGAAAGGAAACCACACCTGACACCAGAAACAAAGACAGAGGTTGGTCACAGACAACAGCATGCGAGTAAATATTTAACAATCTGTTATCTGTGAAAAGGAACAGATCATTTTTAAAGCCCTGATTCATAGCACTTGCCAGTTACCATGTGTGAATGGCTCCTGGCATGGCCACATGCAAACAACAGGCTCAGAAAATTCCCAAAGATGGGGGGCAGTAAGCACCCGTGAGCTAGCAGGTGCTGGCTGCAGCACAAAGCTAAATGGCGAGAGCTATCACCAACAGTTGACTTCAGATGATCCTGGATGGATAGACACGAGGAGGTGCAGCCGAGACGCATCCTACCTCCCCTCCCAAAGTACAGAGGTGCTGCCTCCCTAGACCACCTCAGCCCAGACTGATTCAATCACTTGTTACTTCTTCTGATGTCTGCCTGCTGATCTCAAACTCTCAACCTTTCACCCAGAATACATGCTTCATTTCAGTCTGCAAAGGCAAGACATCTTCTCTCCAGCTCCACATCTAATTCAGCCCCCATCATCCCTTGGCCTCTGAAGACCTGGCCCTCCCATGTCTCCCTATTTCAGCATCTGGTGCTTCTGTCCAAAGGCAAAAGGTAGGAATCTAGGACACAGCCCCAGTGTGGCTTTTTCTTTTCCTTTCCCCATTGCCAGTGAGGCACTGGGGTTCAAAAGTGTGCTCCTCAAACACAGAAGAGCATAGATACTGACCGGCAGTTCTCCATCTATCTTATCCCAATCCTCCAGAATGGGTCATCTAGATTATAGTGGTGGCCTCCTGACTCAGCTCCTCATAGCCGCTCATCTATCCCTATTCTGTACAATAGAATGACCACACAGAACTGTACACCCACTCTTTCCAGCCATATCCATGATTAAAACCTGCTTGTCAATTCTCTCATTCGAAGCCCCCTATCCTAGACTGTAGCCACTCATGCGGTCCTTGCCACATCTCCTGTGTTACCTTGTTTCAGATATTTCCTCCTCCTGCCTGTGCCGTTGGCTTTTCCATTCCCACTTCCTCCTGCCTGAGCTCTTGGCTAACTTCCCTGCTGCTCTTCTCCAGTGCTCTGCCTGGTCAGTCAGGTCTCAGCTTTCAGCTC
This sequence comes from Mus caroli, assembly GCF_978045245.1. Taxonomy (NCBI): domain Eukaryota; kingdom Metazoa; phylum Chordata; class Mammalia; order Rodentia; family Muridae; genus Mus; species Mus caroli. Next base: position 70,216,195 of record NW_028227268.1, read on the forward strand.
TGAGCATTAATAGCTAAGAATCTTCCTGACTTCCCAAGACTATTGGGTGCCCAGGACCCCCTGTTCATCTGCTTCACAGCTCTTATCCCAATTATAATCACTCATTTATAGAATAATTTAATGCCTACCCCCTCTCAGAATATATGTATATACATATATATACATATATATACATATATACACACACACATATATATATATGTATAGTTTATATATGTGCCTGAGTGCATGCATGTGTATCATATGTGTACAACATCTATGGATATCAGAAGAGGGCATCAGATCCTCTAAAGCCAGAGTTACAGGCAGTTGTGACCTGGCCTGTGGAAGCTGGAAACCAAGTATAGCAAATGCCCTTAGCCACTGAGACTTCTCTCTGGAACCCCCTTCTCTTGGATTGAAAAAGGGCGTGGCACTATAAGTCAAGCTGTCGCTTTGTTGTGGTGCTACGATGACCTTTCCCTGCAGAGGTCACGTAAGAAATATAGAATTAAGTACAAAACCTGAGGTCAGAGAGAAATACACAGAAAGATTTCAGTTGTGGAAACAATATAAATGTTTATTAGACTAGGCTGGGGACAGAGAGAACGGCAACAAACACTAAGTCTTGTTGATGGGATTCCAAGGAAAAGACAAGAGGGAGGAGAGGGTGTGTGTGTGTGTATTCATATGTATGGATGGGACCACATGCCATAGCATTTGTATGGAGGTCAGAGGACAAGCAAGGTGTCAGGACTTGCCTTCCCTCTGGTTAAGGCAGGGTCCCCTTGTTTTCTGCCTCATGCTCCAGGCCAGCTGCCTCAGGCACTTTCAGGGACTCACCTGTTTCTGCCTCCCATCCCCCATAGAAGTGTGGGGCTTACAGAAGCTCACGCTGTGCGCTTGGCTTTTACATAGGTTCTGGGGATTCAAACTCAGGATCTCACACTTGCATGGTAGCATTTTTATCCACTAAGCCATCTTCACTGTCCCACAACTAGTTCTGTCTTCCGCTGTCTATGAAGTTATGAATTCAGTTTATTATAAGAAAGGGTTTTGTCTTTATAATCAGAAGAAAAACACAAGGAGTATCATGTGAGGCATCACATCAGGCTAAGGAACAGACGAATCTGTCTTGCCTTCATTCCACGGTGACCAGCAGGTCGCTCACTGGACACATGTGTCCTCCCAGCACACCTGTGGTGGCAGCAGGTTCCTGCAGGCAGACATCTGGGTCCCAGAAGGTACCTGTCACATTAGGTGCCTGAGACAAGATTTTCTTCCCCGAGTCTAACTGGGCCCCAATGACAAACAACAGGTACAGAAAGCCCAGCCTTGCAAATCTGCTTAATCAAAGCCCAGGGGAGAGCCTTTGCCATTAAGTAGGGTTTTTATTTCCTTCGGGATGAAGATATTTTAGAATAAATTTCTCTCTTATTCCAAAGAATGAATTCTTAAAAGACAGGACACATTCCCTACACACATTGCCCACAGCTGCCTGGCTTTTTTTTTTTTTTTTTTTACCAGTAGATGAGAAACAGCAACGCTACCATCTCTGTGATAAATTAAGGCTCCTACGAGCAGACGGAGCAACGGAAGGTTCTTTGTAACATTAATACTCCCGGGGCCTGAAATCACGGCATCGGGGCTGCATATCAACGTCTGGCAGAAACAAATCAGTTGCAAGATAAAATCCAATAAACTACATCTCTGCTCGATGCCCATCAAAAATACCCATCTTACTTGCTTGGGAATATATCCTTCAGATTGGTTTATTTAAGGCGAGACAACTGCCAGATCCCAGACAGCAGGGTAGCTGGGCCGCCTGCCAATCCCAAGCAGGTGTGGGGTCTCTTTCTGGTGCTTGGAGAAAGACCTTTAGTTTCAGGAAGTCTTTATTAGAAGGGAAGTCATTGTGACTATCACTCAAACTCACCTCGTTGGTAAAATGCTGATAATACACGTGTGTGTGTGTGTGTGTGTGTGTGTGTGTGTGTGTGTGTGAGAGAGAGAGAGAGAGAGAGAGAGAGAGAGAGAGAGAGAGAGAGAGAGAGAGAATCTATTTGATTATCCAGGGATTTATGACCCAGCAGATTTATACGTTGACCCAGCTATAAAGTTTGACCTAAGGTACACCCTAACCACAGATTCAGCCAAGTCAGATCTACTGAAGCAAGAGGTGAAAAACTGTTTGAAAGCAGGTGACCTTGAGCCAGGGTTGAAGTAAAGACACAGAAGAGTTGCAGACGCCATTATTAGCTTCCTGACTAGCCCAGATGACTTGATTCTATCAACCTGTCACCCTGAAAGGCCGACAGCTCAGTCCTAGAGGAAAGAACAAAGTCACAGATAAGATTTCAAGGGTTGAGCAGAACAGACTGGAAACTCAATTTGGTGGACAAGAAGGGGAGGAGAGCGAAGCTCTGGTTTCTGATTCCCCCATGAGTTCAGATAATTCATGGGCCCAATAACTCACATATGCATATATACAAAAGTTCATACATACTCATGGCATATATCATATCAATGTGTGCCCACACACTCGTGAGTGTGAAATTCCAGAGACTTGTGGAAGTCTGTTTCTCCTTCCATCATGTAGTTCCTGGAGATTGAATAAAGCTCGTTGAAGTTCTGCTTAGAAGATTCCAGAAGCCTAGGGTAGGTGAGAGACAAGATGGGCAGGACACCAGCATGTTTCTTCAGTAAATGGAGATGTATCTACTGTGGCTTGGAGAATGCCCACACAGAGGGCTTAGAGTAACAAAATGGCAGAGCAGAGCCCACATTTTGAAAACCATGTCAGACTTCTCTACATTATTCCCTCAGAGAGGGAGCCATCTTGATGGCCACTAACCACTCTTTATCATGGTTCTCTTAGCTGAGAAGGAAGGGCTGAGTTGCCCAGTGTTGTTATATGTGTGGATGTGAGGAGAAGGATCGCTGAACATTGGAGAATTGAGACGGGCTGAGAATCAGGTTGAAAACAAGTTCACTTCCCCATCTCTGATCCCAGGGCCCCAAACAGTGTTTGGCACAAGTGAGGCCATTTGATAAGCATTTGTTGGATAAATATTTGCGGGAGGAGTGACAGGCAGGGTGGTTGAACAAACAACACACATTGCAATAGGGTTCACCGAAAATAAATTAGGCAGGCTTAGGAAAATCAGGCAATACAAATATTAAAGTTTTTTTGTTGTTGTTTTTGTTTTAATAAATATGAATAAAACAGCCCAGTGCTCTATTTAAGGTATTTCCTGTAAAAGGCTAGAAAAATTCAGGCACTTTGGGTACTTTCTAAGGTCAACCAGAAGGCTTCTCTGAAGGAGCTCAGGATCCATGTTTGCCAACTAAGTGGGTGGTCCCCTGCTCTGTCTCAAATGAAAGCAGACAGTAGGAAGAGAAGCCATCCAACATGGCTTTCACACTATAGGTGCTGCCCTGCAGTCTGTACCTGCCATCCCCGTGTGGGTACCCTTCCTGCCACTGCAGATACACTCCTCTTTACTGAAGATGTGTGCTGGTGTTCTGCCATCATGGCCTACATGCCCCAACCCCACTCCCACCCTGGCCCAGGGCTCTGAGAACCTTCAAAGAAGTGAACCACACAGGCAGTGCCAGGGCACCCCAGGAAACCCATGGAAAGGGCCAGGACTGCTGAGCAGGAGTCCTTGGCACTGAAACAGTCTTAGCTCTTGGCCCAGGAGTTGTGTTTTTGTCCCAGGCTCGTGTTTTCACTTGCTTTCTCTCCGAAATGGTACATTTCATAACCAGAGTCCTTCAGTCAAGGACCACAACAGCTGCCTGACTGCTAAATGCTGAGTGTTTCATTATACATAATGGGCTCACCTACGTATAAAAGCAAGAAACCGGTACACGGAGAACAGATCAGCGAGTGTGAGGGCTTCAGCCAGTGTGCCCACTCTGCCTCAACGCCTGTTCGTGGCACCGTCTGCCAGCTGAAGACCTTGACCTGGCTGTGCCTGCTGAGAAGCTGGGCAGAAGCTTTGGGAGTCATAATTTTATCCACTGACTATGGAGCTCTTGGGACAAGTGTCTGGCACAAGTCCTAGATGCCATGATTCAGACAAGAGAGGAGATAAAAGCTCCAGTCTGCTCACCCAAACCTACGGATTATAAGTGACACTGGATGTAGGCTCTGGGCCATGATAGCTAGATATACACTGTCTCCTTAGATCCTCACAAAGAGGCTACAAGGTGGGTATTGTCCCTACTTGCAAGCGGGAACGCTGAGGCGCAATGGGTTTATTTAATCTGTGTGAGGACATTAAGCTAGCGAGCAATGGAACCTAGTTTCCCAATTCCCAATGCTCCTAGCTAGCAGAGGACAGCCTGCACCAAAGTGCAAACCTGGGAGAGCCCGGCACAAAGCAATCTGACACCTGACAACATTGCATATTCACTGAGCCCATGAACCCCCAAAGACTCAACAGTCAGCCACACGAGACCTTGCTTATGACTATATTAGAAATTACCTTTTGAACCCCCCGAGCATGGGGCCTGAGCACTCCCAGGTCAGGGTGTAGTAGCTTATGGTATCAGGTGGTATCTTCCTGTCCACTCTCTGTGATTAATGCATGACTTGGGAGTTCATTACTGGCCCATCCCAGCAATGTCCCCAGCCCTCCCTGAGGCTTACTGCAAGATCAATTTTCCCAGCAGAGAGAAAACTACAGACTCAGCTCCTGCCTAGATTTTTATCACCTGCTCCAGGAGAACAGGGGGAAAACTGAACAGTTTAAAGGCAAATGGGAACAAAATGTAGAGCACGTTACCAGGGATGCCATCTTCACAGACCCTACACTGACCTTTCTGGCATGCAGGAAGAAACATGGTTCTGATCCCCAGTATCTATGGTGAGTCAGCAGAATGGGCTTGGCTTTAGGGTTGGAGTCCACACTTGAAGCCCTGTGGCCACAGGACCCATCCGTGAGACAAGGACAGGAAACCCAGCTCTCCAGCAACAATGATGTCTATACAGCTCTGTTGGTGAAAACCTTCCCAGAAGCCATTAACAGTTTCAGCCATTTGTATTTTTGCTACTTTGTCTTCTCTCAGTTCAGTTCAAGGTGACCTGTCATCTTGATGATTAAGCCTGGTATGCATCCCTGAAAATTCCGGCATGACCAGAGAACGTCTCATAGTCAAGGATGCCTCACGCTTTGCCAAACCAGCTTTAGTTCAGGCTCCTCTGGACCATCTCCACCTAGGCTGGCATCTCTTGCAGTGTGAGTGGCCTGTAAGTGCTTGAGCCCCTAGTGTAGGATGCTGTATTAGCTTGCTTATCACTGGCAGAGACTCCTGAGCAGGAACATCTCAGGGCAGAGGGACTTATTGTGGCTCACTGTTTCAGAGGGTTCGGTTCACAGTCACTTGGCTTTGTGGGCTTGGGCTGAGCATGGCGGTGGAGGAAATGTGTGGTGAAAGAGCTTACTCATCAAATAGCATCCAGGAAGCAGAAGCAGACAGGAAGGGCCAAGGAAAAATATTCAAGGACAACCCCCACTCAGTGACCTACTTTCTCTCGCTAAGCCACATCTCCTAAGGTTTCTAGAATCATCCAAAGTAGCACCACCAGCTTGGAATCAAGCTTTCAGCATGTGTGTCTGCGTGGGCACTTCACACTCAAACCATCTCAGATGTCATGGCTCCCCGGCATTCTAAGAACCCTGCACTGACGCACATGAGCACCCTTGGTACAGACTTGAAGAAGCCGAGGACAAGACACGAGGTTCCTATGTTTGCGTGGAGCTCCTCCGTGCTCTCAGTGGTTGAAGACGTTACAGTAGTTTCTACCATATTTTCAGTTCCCTCTAAGGAAAACCACCTAAGGGACAGAATCAGCTTAAAGGATGGCTCAAGCAGCCATTTTTGTGCCTCATGACTGCCCGTGGTGAACCAGCTAGCTTTAACAGGGCCTACTCTCTATGCAGGGGAGGAAAATCCAAAGACTCTTTAGTGACACATTACCAAAACTGAGCAGAGCCAGTTAGATTCAGTGTCTTACATTAAACTTCAAAAACCAAAATCCAAATGGCAAATTTAACCACTTTTTCCCCCCAGAACTAAAACTAAAAGGAAGCTTCAAGGATGGTCTTGAGGTAGCCAGGAATCAGAGAGGACACAGAAAACATCAGCCCTGGGTACTCAGAGGCTGTGATGTAAAGAGATGCGGCAGAGGGAACATTGGTGGCTGGAACGGATGTGGTAGGAGAAGTGAAGATGGAGCCTAGCAGTGCTCTGCCAGGATGAGCACACATGGCAGGGGAGCTGTTTGAGCACTGGAACCTGGGAGTAACCACTTTGGCTCTAGTTCCAGTATTATGGCTCTACCCAAAGTCAGAGCTTTCCGAGTGCTGTTCTGTAAGGCCCCTGCTGACCTTGCTGCTCCCTCAGGCTCCCCCCCCCCCCACAGTCATCCCAGTGTCTGATGGTGTCAATAAGGTCCGTGCAGGGCATCTCTGAGGACTCACGCTGAGCAGAGCTGTTGGTCTCTCCAGGGTCTGAAGCCTGCGGGACCTGCTCTGCCCACATCAGCCTCAGCCTCAGCTTTTTTCTCAGCATCAATGAACCACACTATGACTCCCACTGGGGTCCCCTCTTCTCTCTGCTGAGCAATCTAACTTGTAGCAAAGCTCCATGATGAGCACACAGATAATTTTCAGCTAGGTCTGAGGCTGAGACAGTTTTCCTTAGAGGGGCTCTGGGTGCGATAAAGCTACTGTAATGTTGGCAGCCATTGAGGAACAGAAGGGGGGACCGCACAAATACAGCAGCCTTGTTCCTTGTCCTCAATCTTAATCTATTCTAGATCCTCAATGGGCATCACAGACACACACAATGCTGGTAATTAACAAACCAAGGATCTACGGGCTTCTGCGAAGGCCTGTAATCTCATAACAATTTGGAGACTTGGAGCTTAAACTCAACAACAACCCAGTGCAATGTTTCAGATTATTTTTAAGTGGGGACTTAACGCAATCATGTGAGTACGTTTTCAAAGAATTTCACACAGCAGATTTTTAGGATGCATGTCATTCAATTATGCTTCTACATATGGCAAGTGATATTTGAGGCAGCTTGCGTGTTTTTCAGTCCTCTGCATTATAAATTATGTATCGTATGCCACTAAAAGATAAATGTGTACATTGGCTCTCATATATATATATTTAGAAATGCCCATCTTCTCAGGAAGAAAAGCAGCAGGTTTTACAAGGGATTTTCCATGGCCTGAGCTGCCAGTAGGGTAGGCTTGAATGAGAGGTGAAGCCAGGAAGTGCGTGAGCTGTAGTTTTATACAACTTCTATCTCAGGTGATATGCATGCACATGTGAATGCTGTTGCCCATAGAGGCCAAAAGGGGGTGTTAGATCCCCTAAAGCTGTAGTTACCGATGACTGTGAACCGTCAACTCAGGACCTCTGCAAGAGCAATATAGGCTCGTACTGTTGAGGTGCCTCTCCAAGCCCTAGTAGACTAAGGTTTTCTACCATCTCCTATCCCTCCACCCAGAGGCCTGTTCCTCTGTCCCTTGTCTTCTGTAACTGTCAGTTTGCTTTGGTGATGCTTCACCCCAGCTATTAGCATGGTGCTTCTTGGTACCCATGCATTCTCATCATTTAGACCCAAGCAGGATGGAAATGGTTTTCTCTCTATAAATATCTATTACTTGTTATTTCATACAAACAAAGGTTACATGATACTCTTTTTGTCAGAGAGAGCAATAGTCACCCCTAGAACAAGAAATAGCACACTGAATTCATGCCAATGAAGAGACACTGTCAACTGTAATCTGTCCTGTGCCCATGAAAGAGACAAGGGAAGGATGCACCTGGGTAAATTGGATGGCATGTGGTAACACATATCCATTGCCTGTAAATTAAAACATTTCCTCCTGGAGGGAGGACAGAGGTTCCTAACACTCCAGAAACACAGAAAGTTACAAGATTCAGAAGCACCCCAGCTCTAGGCCACAGGGGCAGTAAATACTTGCTAGGGAGAGAATACTGTTTCTGGTGGAACAGCTTGCAAGTGGTACAGTGAGCACCAGAAGTGCTACTCTCGTGAGTCTTGCTCAGGCCCTTTCATCAGTGTAGTTTCCTTTGAGTCAACCACACTCCTATTACTGGGCCCCTCCATGTTCTTGTAAGCAGTCTCTCAGTGAATTTACTGGTTAACCAAGCTAGACTAGGGTTGAACTATTTCTTTGGTCTACTGTTATTGTTCACAGCATTGGAAAAGTCCCACATTAAGAGAGAAGTCCCATTCCAATGCCAATGGAGAGGAGGGTAGCGAATATGAACCCAGTAGGCATCCTGGTTGTCTAGGGGGCAAGATTGAGGGTGCCACATGAACGAGAATCTCTTCCTTCAGGAGTAAGCCCCGGGGCGGAGGAACAGGGTGGAGGTAGGTCTAGACTCCATGCTCATAAGAAAATGCCAGCTCAATGAGTCTTTCAGAAAGTGACCTATTTTAGCATCTGAAGAAAAGTTAAGAAAACTTCTGAACCCCCAACACGGTGGAGAACGTTGCAGTGGTAGTCACTTTTAGTCCTAGCACTTGGGAAGGCAGAGGCAGCCAGATCTCTGTGAGTTCAAGGCCAGCCTGGTCTACAGAGCTAGTTCCAGGACAGCCAGGGCTACACAGAGATACCCTGTCTCAAAAAACTAGAGAGAGAGAGAGAGAGGTGGGGTGGGTTGGGGAGAAGACATCTGTAGAGGGGAGGAGGAAGAGACAAAAGGACAAACAGCAGAGCTGGAGAGAGTAGCACAGGGGAGGAGGGCTGGAGAGCAAGGAGCACTGCAAGAGGCACAAGTGCTCTTGTGCAATAGTCATTGCCCATTGCTGTGGAGCAACTAAAGCACAGCCTAGACACAGGCAAAACTAGACCAGTGACACAGAGGACAACTGCTCAAAGCTGTCCCCAAATGCAGCAAAGAGAGGAGAAGATGGGGGCAGGTAGGAGAGTCCTTGTCCTCACTGTGATGGCAGGCAAGGCAGGAGCAAAGATGTCACAAGTAAGAACATGTCTTCCCTAAAGAGCAGAGCACCGTTGGAAGGTTCTTTCCTTTCGTTATTGTGGAACACGTTGAGTGACATAAACCCATACTTACTTATCCAAATAAAACACTTCAGTAACGACAAGAAAGAACAAGTGGTTCCAGCAATTTAGCAAGGAAACAAAGGAACAAAGAGATTGTGTTGTTATTTTGCAGAAGGAACAAAATCAGGGCTCCCTTAGACTGCTACTGCAGAACACAAAACACTGGAAGACAATGGACTGATATCTATATTCAAATGGGAAAATAATTCTATGTAAGAGTTATAGGAGGGGAGGTGTCCTTTGTATACAGAAGTGTTGTTATATTCTTAGATCTGCAGCATTCGGGCTAAAATAACACTTACGTGCTCCTGATTCAGAACTTCAGGGGACAGATGATTAACGGAACCCGAGAGAAGAAAATGAACACCTGGAAGGGAAACCTCCACAGACCATGCAGCTCAGCAAGGAAGAGGTAAAATCTAAATAAGCAATGTGCTTGCTTACAGAGGGAAGAAACTGCCAACACCTTTTGAAAATAAAGACTAAGAGGTTGGTTTTGTTTTTAAATTTATTTGGCCCTAAACTTGTAACAACAATGACAATAATAGAAAGTAAGAATTGGTAGATGTGGGGGGGGGGAAGTGGGGGAACATGCTAAGGTTTATTCAAATGAAAACTGTGATTCAAATCGTAGAGTTTCAACGGATGTGAGAATTGGAGGAAGATAAATCCAAAAGGTGAAGAAACCCAGACACTATAAGCTAAGTAATCTGCCCAGATCTCTACAATTAGAAAGTAGGATGTCTGATCAGAACTCACACTTAATGACTCTGTCAGCACACTGTCTCAGTAGTTAGAGACCCATAAGTTCTTCTGGACCACTGGGAGACAGGTGTTAGGCCAAATCCAAAAATCATTCCCAGTGCGTTCCTCAGGAAGAAATAACAACCTGCATCATCCCAATGGGCAGTGCTCAGAACAGAAGCGCATGTGCCTTGGCTTTGGTTTTTGGAAGGCCTACTGTTACCATTCATGTTTGTCAACCTTGGAAGAGGGAATCTCAGAATTGAGATGCTGCCTCCATTAGGTTGGCCTGTAGGCAACAATTCTTGATGGATGTGGGCGGGTTGGGCCCTCTGAGGATGGAGTCACCCCGAACAGTGAGCCTGGGTAGTATAAGAAAGCAAATTAGCAAGCCATGGAGAGCAAGCCAGCAAGCAACATTTTTCCATGGTTTCTACTTCAGTTCCTGTCTCCAGGTTCCTGCCTCATATCCCTGTCCTGACTTCCCTCAATGATGGACCAGAACCTGTTGTTTCCTCACTAAGGTGTTTTTGGTCAGTCACAGCAACAGAAAGCAAACTAGAGACATCTAGTCATTGAAATTAGGAAAGAAAACCAATCAATAGTCAAAAGAACAGAGAGCAGATATGGCTGTCTTCTGGGGTAAATCTATGATCCAAACAACCAATGTTAGAACTTGTAAGAGACTGTAATTTTATAAGGCTCTGTTGACAATATGAACAGACAAAATATGACAAAATATGACAGCTGAAAATTCCAAATGTACCCAAAGTAAAACCCACCAGTGAAGTACGCAGAATAAAGGACAAGAGTGCTGAGAAAAATGCAAATAAATGGAGAGTCTATGTCCCTGAATGGGACAACTTAGAGGCATGCAGAGTTGAATTCTCTCCACCTATAACCTGTGGTTGTTTGAATAAGGAGTGCACCTCCCCCCCCCCCCCCCCCCCGCCACACACACACAGCTCATGTGTTTGAACACTTGCTCTTCAGCTGGTGACTGGGTATGGAACTGTCTTAGTTAGGGTTTCCATTGCTGTGAAGAAATACCATAACCAAGGCAACTCGTATAAGAATTGAGTCTGGCTTACAGTTTCAGAGGTTCAGTCCATTATCGTGCAGGCAGGCCCAGTGCTGCAGAAGGGGTTGAGAGTTCTACATCTCGATCCACAGGGAGCCAGAAGGAGACTGACCTCTGCAGGCAACCAGGAGGAGGTTCTCTTTCCATACTAGGCAGAACTTGAGCATAGGATCTCAAAGCCTACCTCTACAGTGATGCACTTCCTCCAACAAGGCCACACCTCCTAACAGCAGCACTTCCCATGGGTCAAGCATATTCAAACCACCAAAGGAACCATTAGGAGTTGGAGCCTTGCTGGAGAAGTACGCTGCTGGGGGTGGGCTTTGAAGTTTTAGAGTCTGATCCATTCCCTGCCACTGCCTCCCCCATCCTGTTTCCTGTGTGGAGGAAATGTGAGACTGACTGCTGAGCCAGTCTCACATGCTTTCTACACCTTGATGGACTGTACCCCTCTGAACTGTGAGTCACAATAAACCCTTTCTCTTCTAACTGATTTCTTGTCTGGGTATTTTGTCACAGCAAGGGGAAAGAAATGAACAGACTGATTCTCTCTCTCTCTCTCTCTCTCTCTCTCTCTCTCACACACACACACACACACACACACATCATTAAAGCAATGCTAGTTAATCTCCAATGATATTCCTTTGTGGAACATGATAAAATTATTTTAAATTCAAATGGAAAAATAGATGCATCTAGGTTGAAAGATGCCAGTGAACCTAGTTCACCCCACAAAACAATCAAATGATTAAAATCCCTGACAGCAAATGTTCAATGCTTGATGATCGGGAAAACAATGGACAAAATGACGTTAGTGCTAAGAGGAGATATAGGTAAGGGCTGAGGTGTAATTCACTAGTAGAGTACTTGTCTGTCATGTACAAGGTTCTGGATTCAATTACCACCATATCAAAAAATAATAAACACAAGAAATTATATAGATAAATATATAACCTTTGGTTTGGGCATCAGTGAGGAGTCTACGGACACAGATCCAATAGCACATGGATTTTTGTGGAGAGAGGAGGCTTGAGAGCTGGGGTTGAAAGAGAGGCTGAATCTATGCTGCAGAACTATTTCACATGATGACAGAAGCAGGTGGTTGACATCCACCAGGTAGACTGGCATGACGATCTGAGGAAGACCTGATGGTCTAGCTCAATCCAGAACTGTCTGCTGGCAGACTTCTCTCTTCCTCGGGTGAGATTCATCAGTCCTCATTTCTTCTTCTTTGTGTGTCTATGCACATGGGTGTGGGTGAGCTCACCTGTACATGTGGAAGTGGAGGCCAGAGATCCACATGGAGTTTCCTCCCTAGGCATTCTCCATCTTATGGTTTTGAGTCAGGTGCTCTTTCACTGAGCCTAGACCCTGCTGCTTCTGCTAGGATGGCTTAGCAGTGATTCCCCCTGTGTTTATTGGTCTCTATCCCCAAACCCTTTTCCTGCCCAACATTGGGATTACAGATCTGTACCCATCACACTAGCTTTTACAACTATGTTGAGGACCCAAATGCAGGCCCTTGGACTTTCATAGCAAACACTTTGGCCACTGAGCTGTATCTCTTGTCTGAGATCAGTTTATGTTTCTATTAAAGTCTCCAACTAGTGGGACAATACCCATTCACACAAAGAGTAATCTGCTTTACTCAAAATTTACTGATTTTCATATTTAATTCACAGAATAATGCTTGGCTTACATTATAATAACGACTTATAATAATGACTTACATTATAATAATGTCGTGACCATGGCATGGCCATGGTTTGGGGTTTTGATTTTTAAGACAGGCTCTGTCTATATGGCCCGGTATGACATTGAACTCTTGAGTCTCCTGCCTCAGCCTTTCAGATGCTGGACTGTAGGCATGCAATTTGGAAAGCACTTCTAAGTATATAAATAAATTCAAATATTATACTGAGAAAACTGAAAACTTTTGTTAAACAACAGAGAGAAAATAACTCTTCTGTAGCCATGTGCCACAACTAGAAGACCAATTAAAAGTTGAAAAATATTTGCAAAATGGGTGCTAAAAAGCTAAGTCTTTAATAGATAAAAAAATGTTATCTTACAAATCAATAGTGAAAAAGAGGAAATACATCAACAGAAAAAAAGACAAGGAACTAGCTAGCTACCGAAAAATCAATACAGGTCCCAATAAACAGATGAAAACATGGTCATCACCATCAATAATCAAAGAAAGGCAAATTGAAACAATGAAATACCATTTCGATATTATTGAATTAGTAGTGATTTTTTTAGAAATGCGAGTACCTAGCTTCTGTGGTGGGGAGGAGACATTAGCTCTCATTTCTGGTGGGGATGTGAGCTGAAATACCCTTTCAAAATAACAATTGGACACTATGCTTTTAAAGGTCTAAAGTTCTGGATATGTTCTCTAAATGTTAAAGCATGGTGATCATGTTAAAGAAAAACTTAGGAATACATAGACAAAGAAGTAAGAACTATATAAGATACTAAATGCTTGCTTGTTTGTGTGTGTGTGTGTGTTTTCTTAATTTGGATATAAAAGAAAAGCCTGGAATTGTTCAGAGATGTGTAGATGATGATGCCTGATGATATTTGGATAGCAATTCTAAAGTATTTTTGTGTTCTTTGATGTATTTGCTGAATTGAAGACTATTGATGGTTAGTGCTGTCAACTTAACAGAACCTACTATCACCTGGCAGACCAGCTTGTAGGGATGCCTTTGGGGCATTAACTTAATTGCCTTAACTGATATAGGAAGACCTGCCCGCCATGGGTGGCATCATTCCCTGGCTGGGGTCCTGGACTGTGTACATGGAGAAAGAGTCTTTCTCTGTCTCTTGATTGTATATGTGACGTGGACAGTTGTTTCAAGCTCCTGCTACTGTGACTTCTACATCATGAAGGGTTCTGTCTTTGAGCTATGAGCCCTTCTCCCTCAAGTTGCTTTTGTCAGAGTATTTTATTCCAGTCACAGGGAATCGAACTGAGGCTATGACCTTTCCCAAAGCCAGATAACAAAGGGACAACACTAACAATAATCTTTGTATGGTGTGCATCTTTGAGTCATATAATTCAGTGAGGCTGGATTATTCTATTTCAAAGCACCAATGCCTAGAAGAAAGGAAACATTTGTAGAAAAGCCGGGAATTCTAGGCTCATGTGTTAGGTGGGACAAATGTCCCCTGCGCAAAGATGGGGCTTTCCTCCCGCTTCTGGCCCCTAAGCTTCAATTGCTGATCCCTAACATTGAATGCTGCCCACAGAGCTTCCCAAATGCTACAATTTGTTCTGATTGTTGTTAAGGCCTACAGCCCATTTCCTCACCAGGGCTTTTGCCTTGTAAGCCAGAATATACCCACTGTTTCTCAGACACAGGAGCTGGCCACTAGCCTCTGCCAATATAGATAGCTCTTTTCCAAATATTCTAGACACAGAGCCCACCCTCTGCTCCTACCCTGGCACCTGACACCTGGCAAGGCACTGAGCTAGCCTCACGAAGCAGGTGCTGGGTGAGGGCCTATATGAGTGGGGTGCTTCTCCTAGTCTGCTACCCCAATCTAGCAATACAGAGGGGAACCCCAAGGGTTGCATTCTATTTCCACTGGCAGAGCTGCTTCACGCCTTTCAGAGAAGGGTAATAGCAGTAATAACAGTGCCTGGGCCCCGCTGACACTTTCCATACAAGAACTAACTATGCTTTTCCAACCAGACATTATCCCACCTTTCCCAGCGAGATGTCTTTCATAGAAAATTTTGTTGTTTAACAAGAATCATTTCAGCCTTAAGAGGAGTGAGAATTCAAAACAAGTCATCCCTGAGATCTCCTTCTCAGAGAACAGGAGCGTGGAGCCTTCAACCCTGTCGGCCACATGCACTTCATTTGAGGTCTAATTATAATGTTTAGGCAGGATAGGTAGGTGTTAGCTTTAACGAGGGGATAGAGGAAACTGGGAGTCAATTTTACACATGCATACACATGCACGCACATCCTCTCTCTCTCTCTCTCTCTCTCTCTCTCTCTCTCTCTCTCTCTCTCACACACACACACACACACACACATGAAATTACTTGGTATACACAAGATGTTAACGTAGCCCTAGGCTCAGTGTTGAAAAGTATGAACATAAGAGCCCTGGGGGCAGAAGCATGGGCTTCTATCGCTAGGATTCCCCGTTCCCCATTTTTATTGGCCTTCTTCCTTTGCTCTCCCTGCCTGCCTTCTTCTTCTTTTGGCACCAGGGTTGTATTTCCTATATATATATTAAAAAATGCAAGATTTGGGGAGAAGAGTGTGTGAAGATGGACAGGTCCAGTGTCAAATGAGGAAGGGGACACATCGGAGAGGGGCATCCCTGCTCATCCTGCAACCCAGGAAACAGCCTGAGCGCAACCCACCCTTCCTCAGAGCAGCAATGTGAATATGTGCAGAGTGTTGTAAGGAGGACTAAGAGGGGAACTCCAGGGTTGTGAGAGGCCCTGAGCAGATGCAAGCACCTCATAATGCCTACGTGCCCAAGGGCACAGGGCAGTAATGGGAAATGCATACAACTTTATCTGCAAGTGAAAATAAAACTGTCTCCCCCATCCCAAAGACAGGTAAGAGCTGGATAACCATAGCAACATTCCTGCTGGGGGCTTAGACAGTGACTGGTTCAACTAATCAATAATTGACACATTAATAGATTCGTTATTGAACAGAGCAGTGGAGCGGTGGTGGAAACTGTGGCGGGTGGCGCCTGTAGGGAGGAAGCGGATCACAGAGAGCCTGAAAGCTTTATCTTGCCCTTGGTCTCTTCTCTCTGTATTTCTACTACCAGGCTGCAGCCTCCACACTCCTGCCCACTGTGACATTCTGCCCTATTGTAAGCCCAAACCAGTGAATCTAGGTGACCTTGGGGGTGAAACCTAAGAAACTTGGAGCGGGAGACTCAGCCTATGTTTGTATCTGTCAGCCTGGTTTCACAGACAGGAGCCTAACATAACTGTCCTCTGAGAGGCTCCATCCAGCAGCTGACCAAAACAGAGACCCACAACCAAACATTAGACAGGGCTTAGGAAGTCTTATGGATGAGCTGGAGGAAGGATTGAGGAACCCAGAAGGCACAGGGAGGGACTCCACAAGAAGACCAACAGAGTCAACTAACCTGGACCCTTAGGAGATCCCAGAGACTGAACCACTAACCAAAGAGCATACATGGACTGGACTTAGGCCTTCCAACACATATGTAGCAGATGTGCAGTTTGGTCTTCATGTGGGTCCCCCAACAACTGGAGCAGGGGCTAACTCTGACTTTGTTGCGTGCCAGTGAATCTATTCCCCTAACTGGGCTGCCTATTCTAGCCTCAGTGGGAGGGAATGTGCCTAGTGCTGCAGTGACTTGAAGTGCCAGGGTAGGTCGGTACTCAGGGGGCAGACCTACCTTTTCTCAGAGGTGAAGTCGAGGAGTAGGAGGAGGGGCTGTGTAAGGGGACACTGGGAGGAGAAGGGGGCTGCAATCAGGATATAAAGTAAATGAATGAATGAATGAATAAATAAATAAATGGAAAAAAGAAACTTGGAGTCACAGTAAATCTTTCACCGTAAAGTCTGTTTCCTCTCATATTTTGTCACAATGACAAAAAGTAACCGAGACACCCTGGGAAAGTGGTTCTCTAGGAAGAGACAAAAGAATGTTTTTCTGCATTGCACCTCTGCTCAGAGGGTGGTACTCAGCTTCTGCATTGGTCAGGAGCAGAGCAGGGTGGGAATATCTCAGGAAATGGACTTTAATTTTTTTCTTTTTATGAACACTCACCTATACTGTGTATGTGTTTGTGCCTGTGTCCTGTATGCACAGCTTTTTCCATTTTGGAAAACATAGAACCAATTGGGTGCTGAGGACCAAAGGCGAATGGGATGAGTTCTGAGGGGAGGAGATGATGCATCTGCCCTCTGGAAGAGAGAATGTAGTGGTGAAAGGCTGTTTCGGCAAGGAGGGTCAGGCCTTTGATACTCTCGGAAGAGACACTGCCCAGGGCAGGCCTGGGCTCCAAATCCCTGCACTGACAGCTGACCCTTTCTAGCTGAGTGTGATGGTTTGTATATGCTCAGCCCAGGGAGTGGCACTTTTAGGATGTGTGGCCTTGTTAGAGTAGGTGTGTCACTATGGGTGTAGGCCTTAAGAACCTCATCCTAGCTGCCTGAAGCCAGTATTCTGTTAGCAGCCTTTAGATGAAGTTGTAGAACTCTCAGCTCCTCCTGAGAGGAACCTCATGCCTGCCTGGATGCTGCCATGTTCTCACCTTGATGATAATGGACTGAACCTCTGAACCTGTAAGCCAGCCCCAACTAAATGTTGTCCTTTATAAGACTTGCATTGGTCATGGTATCTCTTCACAGCAGTAAGACCCTAATTAAGATACTAAGGTGTAGATCTATCTTCTTGCTATCTAAAACCCACTACTTTTTGCTAGGCTGGGTGTTTCCTGATGGCTTCAATGAAATTACCCCTGATCTGCCCCATCAGTGAAGCTGAGTGGTGCCCACCCCTACCCTTGAGGACAGCCTTCCCGTCTCTAGTTAGGTGTTCAAGGCCAAGACCCAAGCTGATCCAGCTGAGAAAACCTCATGGATTGGGTTGAAGCATGTGGGTGTGATCATCCTTTGCTTTCAACCGGTTATTTCTGCATCCAGCACAGTGATCACAGAAAGCCAGGGGCCACTGTACTTTCCAAGTGGAAGTCAATTCCTCCTTACTGAGAACAGCTGGGTGGTCCTCGGCTGTGGAGAATCTCATCTGATGGAAATTATAGGCCTCACAAAGGCAGGAACTTGGTACAGTGTGCTACACACCTTCTGTGCACATGCCTGGCCTCAAGCTGGGTTTCAGAAGTAGATGTTGAGGAGTGCTAAGAGAGTGGACATTCAATGTTCTCACACAAGTGTGTTGACTACGGGAGACTCTAGCTAGACATCGCTCCAATACACGTATGCCTTCAGGCATCATGTTATACATGAGAAACACATGCAATTTTATCTGTCAATGGAGAAAAATAAATGAGCTCGAATTTGATAAAGACATCTTTGTGGAGTCACTGAATTGAATGATATAGTAGAAACAATTGTGTCTCTTTGATAAATCTGCTACATTTTAAAAGAAAAATGAGTATCTAGAAACATTATTTCCTTTCCCATTTATTGCCCATTATCCTATAAGACTCTTTCTAAATTAACTCCCAGAGAGGGATCCTGTTAACTCTCTATTTGCCTATGATGTCTTAGTGAGGGCTTTTAGTCCACTCTCTTTTGAGGTGAGGCTCTATGAGCAGGTGAGGCACTGTACCCGTTACTTACAAGTGAGGTCCCTCTGACATTCTGACCATGTCAGCTGTGATCTCCTGCCTCCAGGTAGGTGGACTTAGTGTTAGCCCAAGAGGAGAGAAGCTCATACAGGTGGAAGTCATGGAGGCATGAGAGGGAGAGGAGGCCCTCCTCCTGGAGTCTGATAGAAGCCTCTCACCAGCTGAGAAGAACTCCAACCCAGCTAACTCCTGCTGCCAAGGCAAAACTAAGGTTCCTTTCACGGATAGATATTATGTGGTCAAATAGCAAACCAGGCTTAAAGCCTGACTGTGTGTGACCGGTGGGCCTTGGATGGGGCCTCGTTCCTTTCCAAAGACATTGCCTCATTATCAAACAAAACTCAGCTATGTTTACAGCAATTCTATCCTGTGACGACCCTAAAACGCCGAAGGACTAGAGTTGGTCTTATCAAATACTGCCTGTCAGGTGCCTCTCCCCCAACTACTCAGTGGAAAAACAGTAGCTTTAAACCCCACCCAAATGCCACATAGGGCCATTATAAAAACCAATGAGCTGCGGCTTTCTTTTGAGAAGCCTGAGTCACACTTCAGTGTGTATTGTTTGTTTCTGAGCACAGCCTTTCCTCCCAATCCTTGTGATTGAGCCTTTACTAATAACATCTACAACTGTGCTTTCTAAACTAGCTAGTCCCAAAATTCTTTTCACTATCTTTTCACATTTACCAAGCTACAAAGCCTGGTTTGGCCACAGTCAAGTTTTCTAGAACTTCGGGGGAATCTGACAGACTGCCGAGGGTGTCAAGGAGAAACTGTGCATCCTCTCCCAGTCCTGCAGGATGCTGAGAGTGCTGGGAGGTGCAGCCACAATAGCAGACCCATTTGTATTCATCCCCCCACTTGCCCACCCACTCAGTTTCCTGTAAACCAAGGCTGGTTTTGAACTCTGAACTTCTAATCTCCCAGCCTCCATTTCCCAAGTGCTGGGATTCTAAGTGTGAACTAATCCTGGCCTGTTTCTGTAGTGCTGGGATTAAACGCAGGGCCTCTTACATGCTAGGCAAATACTTTACAAACTGAGCGGCATCCCCAGTCTCCCCAGCTCAGGTCAAGTTCTTCTAATGTTGAAGATGTAGCAATTCTGGGGACACTGTGCAAAACATAATTCCTGGGGTCTCTAGAGTTCACCCCAAGGGCACAGAGCTGTAAGGGAAATTATCCATGTGGGGCAGAAATTCCACCTGGGAAGACAGAATCTGGAATCTCCTTGCATGTTAACCTTTCAAGACAAGGAGCTACCAGGACAGGACCATAGCATGCAATTCCTTTGCTGGCCAATTCAGTCTTGAGTCATGCTAAAAATCTAAATGATGGTTTATTTGTACCCTGTACCACTGGCTCTTTTACTGGGCTGGAGCCCAAGATTCCTATTAAGTTTTCTGAAAAAAACTGGTCAGCATTCTTCCTTTAACCCCCTAAAAGAGAGTAAATTACCTATTTGCCAGACTCTCATAGGCCCTGGGATTTGAAACAATAACTCCCCCCCCCCCCACACACACACAAACACACACACGACTCTTATCACCTTTTCTCAGAGCATCATTTTCATCCCCTTCATCCAGCCTTGTTTATTTCTGGACCTCTTCCAGATTTCTCATATCCTGCCTAAACTCTGGAGGCTGGGACATGATACAATGCTGATGCAGATGTCTCTCTGATGTGACTTGCAGACTAAACAATTTCAGAAGCATCTTTCCCTGGTTGCCACTTTGAAATTAAGCTAATTGATTATCTAATTGACACATTCTTAACATCTGCCTGCCCCGGTGGCCCTTTGGAGCCAAGAGGCTTCAATGGGGGCATCCAGAATCCATTCCAAAGGCCACTTTCACCATTAAGAGAACACACACAGCACACTGCGCCAATGATTCCAAACGCAAAGTTCCTATCTTCAGTAGCGCTCCGAGCACTTATTGGCAACTGTTATTTTTGCTACCATAATCTGTCAGTGTGATGAGAGGTAACACGGTCAACTTGACAGACTCTAGAACCACATAGGCAACAAGCCTCTGCCTGTGTCTGTCATAGATTATCTGGAGTAAGTTAGTTGAGGTTGGAGGCTCACCCAGGACCCTACTCATTAGGTTGGGGGGTCCCAGAGTAGACATAACTAAGAATGTCCACGAGAGCACTACTTTTTTGCTTCTCTACTTCCTGATTGTGGTTGAGATGTGACCAGCCACTTCAAGCTCCTGCTGCCATGCCATCGCCACCAGGATGGGAAGTACCTGCAAATTGCAGGCCAAAATAAACACTTAAACCCTTTAGGTTGTTTCTGCCAGGTATTTTGTTGCAGCAACAAGAAAAAACAAACAAACACAATTGGGTATGATTGACATGCCCTAGGGTCATCTGTGTCTTTCCCAAGTTCCAGTGTTGAATGGCTAGCATCCAATATGACTGCATTTGGAATCTGGCTTTCCAAGAGGCAAGTAAGATTTAATGGTGACATAAAGATGGGCCCTGCTCTAATAAGTCAGTGTCCCAGTGACAAGAGTCACTAAAACCCCTTTGAGTCTACAATGGAAAGGCTACATGCATTAAAGCAATGAAGGAATATTGTGGACCTGAGAAGAAAGCAGAACCAATCCTTTTGCTCTGTGATCTCATATGTGTAGCATCCAAAATCATGAAAAAAAAATGCTTTCCCATTGTTTAATCTACTCAGCCCATGGAATTTTGATGTAGCAGCCTGTAGGCTAATACAGGATACACAGGAGACATATTTATGGCTCTGCATTCATGACTGGATCTGTGTGGGTGGAGAATAATGGGAAGGCCAGGAGTCACAGATGCCGGAGGTTGGGTAGTAGATAACAATATTAAACTTTTCATTTGTTCTTTAGAGTACGTGTGAGGACTCCCAGGTCAGGCATACCTGGGTCTAAACTCTCACTCAACTTTAACCTAAGCTTTCATTTTCCTGCATGTAAAGTGAGGGTAGCAGCACCAGCTATATGGAATTGGTGTGATGAGCGACTAAATACACCACAAACAGAGCCACATACACAATATGTGCTCAGTAAGTGGCAAGTGACCCCTTCACCTGAGATCAGCATCCCGGCCCCTGAGATTCAGAGCTCGCCAAGTCAGATGTACATTTCTTGATGCTCACTGGAGCGAGCAGCAAATATTTCTAGTTCAGATAATAAGATTTGCTGTGAGGTGCTGGCTAGAGGAAGCGGGAGCCCTGTGACATGGGATACTCAGTGGTCATCTCTCTGGGGAGTTGCCATCTGCATGAACACCAGACATTGAGAGAGCAGCAGCCACGGCAAGCTTGAGAGAAGACCATCCAGGTCTAAGCAAAGGTCCAAGGTAGGATGAGTTTGTTGTACCTGAAGGGTAGTAAAACAGAGAGCCAGTGCCTGTGGAGCACAGGGATCTGGGGGCAGAGGGGAACAACAGGGGGTAGACTGTGGCTACAGACAGAAAGTGGATTTTGTCCTAAATGCAATTGGAGGACATCTAGGGTTAAAGAAGAAATTCCCTATTGTCCTCGGGAGTCTCCAAAGTCTGCAGATAGAGGCTTCACAGTGGCTGAAAGGTGAAGGGACACTGTCACAGCCTGTCTATGCAATAGAAAGAAATCAGAGTAGGATCCGCCCCAAGGAGCTGATGGGATGACTGTAACTCAGAGAGCAGCAGCAACAGGAGTACCCTGGACCTTACACCTACCCACATCTCTTTGACACATAATCATCTCACAGAGAACCCTCCAGAAACATCTCCCAAGGCCAGTTATATGCTTCAGCAGTGGGTCAGATGTAGAGAGCTGGAAATAGGAAGGTCACATTGAAGACACAAGCTCCACAAGTCTCCACACACACACCTACCTGACTCATCTTGTGGAGGGCATAGCCCACCTGAGCCCCCAATCTGGACCCATTGGCGAATTCACCTTTCTGGTCTGAGCTTGACCTCCCTGGACTTGGTCCTCCTGAAACCGCTTGGAACCACTACATCTTGCTAGTCTGCCTATGAACGATTTTGTTAAGGAGTCTTTGAGAAGAGGCACAACCACTAACTCCATGGATCAAAAAGGCCTCTGAAACTTTGCCTTGTCACTCTGCTCCATGGACTCTTTTGAACCCACGGATGCTCCGGCCTTTCCGCTGTTCCAGCAGACAGGCCCAGGGTGGTTATGTTGGCTTGATGTCTGAAGGACTTTCATAAATTATGCATCCCTTTGGTTAAAAATGCAAATGATGCTTGTTGGTTATTCCCATCTCTGTGTGCATTAGCTCATTACAGACATTGTATCCTACACAGAGCTGGCTGAGAGCTGATCCTGACGTTCAGTCCTCCAGGAGGGCTGAGCCCTCCTCTGCACTGCCCTTGTGCATGTCAGGCTGGCGGGGCAGAGCAGAGCTCCACTCAACGGCAGCTTCCCCTTCCTTCAGTATGAGAGAAGAGCTGCTTAAGGGAGAATCAGAGCAAGCTAAATTAGCAGCCATTGACAATGTCCTGCTCAGTGAGACTTCTCAGCTATGGGTCCATGGCTTTTCCACTTGCTGGGGAGAGGGGGCATTTTTTACTCATCTTCAGCAGCCTCTGGGTCTCCATTCTCCTGAGACTGGCAAATAATAATAGGCAAGCATTGTGGTCTCGACAGAGTCCATTCTCACTAACAAGGAGCTGTGTCTCAGCTGCATAATAGCCAGCTAAAGAGCACCTGTTGGAGTTAACCTCTTCAGGGAATGGTAATAATAGCGTGGAGAACTCCAGAGATCACAGGACCCATGAATAACCCCTTGTCATTCAGTGGGTGAAGTCCAGCCTTGGCATGAGCAGGGTCAGAGGGCATTCAGCCATCAGTAGAACATCAGGAGAATCTGGAAAGCCATGCTGTCTCTTGGAACCCCAGTTTACCTACCTCCCCCATCAGAAGAGACAGAATTCCCCACTTTTAAAAATCATTTATATCTAGTTTTACTTTGTGTGTGTGCATGCGTGTGAGGCCAGAAGCCGATGTCAGTATGCTTTTATTTGCGCTCCACCCAGTTTCTTGAGACAGAGTCTCCAACTGAACCTGGGGTTTGTGGATTTGGATAGACCGAGAAGCCAGGGGGGTCTGGCGAAGCCAGCTGTCTCCACTCCTCATGGTACAAGGGCTGGAGACATGCCAGCATGCCCAGGTTTTATGTGAGGGCTGGAGATTAGAACTCAGATCCTCAGGCGTGTGCAGCACTTACTTTACTGACATATGACATAGACTTGTTAGTTAAGTGCATATTTCAGGCTCTGTACCATGCCGGGACCTAAGGGCTGAGAAAACGTCATGTTTTATACCAGTACTTCAATCGGTATCTACTGAGCACCGATTATGAGCCAGCCACAGAGAAGATTCTGAAGATTTTTTTACAAAACAAAAACAAAGCAAAATAAAACAAAAAATCGTTTTTGAATCCTGGCAATGATCTATCTACTAATTAAAGTGCAACATTGAAGCCCAACGTGGTGGTGTATGTTTATAATCCCAGAACTTGGAAAAATAAGGCAAGAAGACTGAAGAGGATTGGAAGTCAATATGGACTACACAGCGAGCAGGAGGCCAGCTTGGGCTTCATAGTAAGAACCTGGCTTGTTTGTTTGTTTTGTTTTTTGTTTTGTTTGTTTGTTTGTTTGGTTGGTTGGTTTTTCGAGACAGGGTTTCTCTGTGTAGCCCTGACTGTCCTGGAACTCACTTTGTAGATCAGGCTGGCCTCGAATTCAGAAATCCGCCTGCCTCTGCCTCCCGAGTGCTGGGATTAAAGGCTTGCACCACCGCATCTGGCAGTAAGAGCCTGTTTTAAAAAGGATCAAATACATACATGAATGAGTGTTGTTGATTTAATAAATAAATACTGCTGATTGAGATATGGTTTGAGCATGTCTCCCAAGGCTTTCTGTACTGTCATTTAATCTCCTTTGTGAGACACAAGAGAATCTTGATTCAGGTAAAGGGTTTAGTGTTTGGGCCATTGGGAAGGGGTTGGGATATCACCATCACAGTATTGCCCTCATGAGTGAATCCTGGCAGCTTTATAAGAGGACAGCTTTATAAGAGGTCTCTTACTATGTGATCTCTTTCATGGTCTTTGAACTCTGCCAAAGATCACAGTGAGACGTAGCACCTCAACAGTTGGCTGGAGCTGTAGGCCCTCTTGATATGCTCACCTCTCACAGCCCCAGATCTCAACACTACTGCCCTGTTGGTTAGGCTTCTAGTATAGGAACTTCAGAGGGAACACATCGAAACAGGCAGCCAGAAAGCAGGAAAAGCTGGGAGGGGCTGGGAGAGATGCATCCCTAGGAAGGTTGGGTACAGGTCAACCTTGAAGTTGGGGCAGAAACTACTGTAGCTTCCCCCCACGGTTCCTGCCAGCCACTGAGGTCCATGAGAATTGCCTCACCACATAGACTTCAACCCCAAACCCATAGGCAGAGTGAGAGATGGGAGAGGAGGAGGCACAGAGTTTCTTGGCCAACCCTGATGTGCAACGGGTGGGAGCCAGTGGGCCAGCGGAGCTTTTCTTTGCTGAGCTCAGATGGATGAGGAGCCCATGGCTTCCTTCTGTTTCTGCAGTGCTCTTGACTACATCAAGATGGACTGGGCAGAGATGACTCCTGACTGAGCCTCCGTGCCCAGAGCAGCTCATCCGTGTGTGCGGTCCTTTCCAGAAGACCACTAATGCACTGATCTGCAGTCCCCACATGTCCTTGCTGCCACCCACTCTGTTTCTGTGCTGCTGGAAAATGAAAGGCTTTGGGGATGGATGAAAAACCATCCTTTATTTTGATTCTGTGTTTGAACATCTTCCACTTCTCTGCAAATTGAGGGTGTATTTTGGTACTTTGGCTAATGCCTGGTGTATGGAACCGGAGAATCAAAAATTAGTCATGGTTCCAGGAAGATCAACGCAGCTAGATGTTTCAGAGTCGGGTCACTGTCACCTGAAATGACTTCTGAGCAAAAGGATTCACCCCCAAAGCAGGTGGGGCCACCAGGGCCAGTTCTAACATGCTTTAGCTTGTCACCCCCACTTCGCTATTTCTCTCACTCTGTATCTCTCTCTCTCTCTTACATGCACATGCATTTGTGTGCACGCACACACACACACACACAGAGAAAGAGAGAGAGAGAGAGAGAAAGAAAGAGAGAGAGTGTGTGTGTGTTTATTGCATTCCTGACTGAGGTTTTGAGCATTCTTGACTGACAATTCTGTTAAACACCCAGGACTAGATTTGAAGACACAGAGACATGATCCCGTAAGACCATAACCTCCAAGTATGCAGTTAGCAGCCAGCCTTTTGGCCCTGCAGCCTGGGCCAGGCTTGGGCCATACCTCCCACTCCTAAGAAGTACTAAATCTACCTATGAGTCTATGAAGACACATACCTTGTGAGCTCAGCTCCTCCTAAAGAAATGGTGTGTGCTGAGGACAAGGGTGACCTTTGTCAATTAGATTTAGTCCAAGCACAGAGCACAGCCTTTCCTGGTATCCGCCTATCAGCATAGCCTTTCCTGGTATCCACCTATCATGCTCAGGGACTTGGTTAATGATGCACATGGTGGAACAGATGGAATTGGCTGTAGATGAGATGCTTCAGCAAGAGCTTTAAATATATATCACCATGGCTCCAGAAAACAGCCATCTTTCCCATGAGAAGGTAGGCTCTTCCATTATTCTCTACAGTAGCCTCCAAAGCTTTGCACTGTCTGCCAACCACTCTGGCCCTTGGCTTTCTCTAACCAGGATTTGGCCACACCAAGTTTCAGTTTCTCAAACTCTTATTCCCCCTGGAACTTCATAGGCTGCTAAGTCTCCTTTATCCGGGGAAATTCCTTCTGTTCTTGAGAAAGCAGTCATGATCCCCTGGTCTGAATTCAGTGTGCACCCATTCGTACTGTACAGTCATTCTACTTCATATTGCTCCCCTCCCCCACACCCCGGTAGAGTTTATCAGGCTTGTCATGGCACCTCTGGGTCTCTGGCACCCAGGGAAGGTTGAAGAACTTCTCCTATGTGAAGACTAGTTGAGCTGAACTGACTCAGTCAGGAAACACTAAAGGGGTGATGCCTACGTGCCAGCAGGTCCCCACCTGACTCTCCTGAGCCAAAGCTAGTGCATCCAGACAATGACAGACACTCCTGCCCAACATACATGGTTCTTTCTGGCTCAGGTGGCTTGGCACCTCTTATAGCACATAGATTCCCTGATAATCCTTTGTCAGTCAGGGAACATCACCTGGGATTATATGAAGGAGTGAATGGAGACATCTAGGAAGGTCTGGTCTTCCTCAGACACATTACATATACCATGTAGGATTGCTTGCCATTCTATGTAGCCACATCACCATGCCCAACAGCCATCATGGTAATGCTGAGTGCTGTCTCTAAGTGCAGCTTTGGTAGCATCAAGCAGGTATACCTCCATGCTCTCCCACCAGGACAAGGATGTCGATTCCCAGTGTGAATCTGAAAGCCAGAATCAGCCTGGTCCCCAGTGTCCGTGCGGAGGGCAGCTACCTCCATGACCTAAACACCTGCCAGGCATTTGTCCTAGAGCAGGAAATAAAGTTGTACTGTGCTAAGCCACTGAAATTATGAAGCCTATTTGTCACTGTAACCCAGCATTCCCTACAAATACCCCAAGGCAGAGGGAGATAAATGACTCGCCCTAAATATTAACAACAGGAGCCAGCAGTGGAATCCATGTTTTAATTAAGAGTCCTTGCATGGCTCTGTGAGGAACGAGCGTTCCATAAGGCACTGCACTCGGGTCCCTCCGCCTTCCTCTCTGGACATGAACTCACTTGGCTAGCACCCACTCAACTTGGTCCACATGTGTGCTCGGCACATCAGCAAGCACACGCCTATGCAGTGTGCCAAGCTTTGTCCTCACACGTCTATAAAGACTGGTTCATTCACTCCTCTACCTTTGTGAGAGATGTACCACCCCTGTCACCATTTCACAGATGGGAAAACTAAGGCCAGCTGCTTCTCCTGTACCAAGTTAAGTGGCTGGAAAGCACGTAACCCAAGCTAAGAATGTCTGGTTCCGAGCACATTTGTCAACACAAGGGTTTAGCAGGTGGTGACTTTAAAAGTTTTAAAATTTTTAAGTGAAAATTTAAACAAATTTTAAGCAAAAAAAAATTGTGTTTAAAAAACTAAAAACTTTAACCTTTTGTTTTTGAGACATAGTCTCAAAATGTAGCCTGGTTGGCATGCAACTTGCTATGTAGACCAGGCTGGCCTTGAACTTACAGAGATTCAGCTGCCTCTGCCTCTGCCTCCCAAGTGCTAGGATTAAGCATATAAGTCACACACTACACAGCTCATTTTATTTTTAAAATTATGTGCACATGTGTGCTTCTGTGTTTAAGGATGTGCACATGAGTGCAGGTGCCCCAGAGGTCAGAAGAGGGTGTTGGGTCCCCTGGAGCTAGAGTTACAGGCAGTTGTGAGCCACCTGATGTGGTTGCAGGGAGACGAGGAAGTCATCTGTAAGAATGGTAAACACTCTTTACTGTTTAGCCATCTTTCCAACACCAAATGGCGATATCCTTGTCTCTAAGGACTCATTTCCCAAGGCTTAGTGGTCAGACCTCTGTTGGATTTTGTTTTTAATAACACACTTCACCTGCAAGGATATATATTTCTATAAAAACAGAAAAGAAAGACAGGTATTTGTGAAAAAGAAAAAAACAATTCTGTGTGGTTGGAACTGTGGCCCAAGCCCCTATCCAGCCTAAACCCCTTTACGAACATTCCAGCTTTGGAAAGCCATTTCTTCTCTTAGAGCAGCTAGTACTAGCTCTCAGAGTGTGACACCCAGTCGCCTTGGTGGCACATTCTATCCCGTGATTCTCCCAATGTGGCTAAAACTGCTGTATCGCACAGATTCTGTTTTTTTCTACTGGAAGCAAATGATGTTGAGAATCCTTTACCAGCCCCTAAGAGGACTGGAGACACCCTAGGGTGCTGTAAAACCCTGAGTGAGCTTCTAAGGAAACCAGTTCAGAGAAAATGCTGCATGTTAGCATCTCAGACGCTTTGGGGGAAGAGTGTGTGGTGGGGAAGTGGGCAGGGCAGGGCCTTTCACAGGACTGTGAGAGAGGCAGGGGCACTTCTGCTCACACTTGATTTCCAAGGGACAGTAAGTTCAAGACATTATGCATGCAGGACTTCAGGCTCCGGCCAAGCATCTCTATGCTTCATTCGACATATGTGGCCAACATTCATGGTACACATTTCAAGGGTCATGTGCGATATAAATAATAAGATACATAGTCGCATGTTGGGCACAAGTTTCAGAATCATGAAGAGCAAAGTAATGAAATGGCCACAGTTAAGCTAAGCATACGGCACCTGCTGGCTAGAGAAGCATACAATCAGACAGAATTGTTCTCAGCCCTGGGGCTGGATCTCTCCTGTGCCCAGGGGTCTAGCTTCACTTCTGCTGCTGTGACAGCACACTTTGACAAGAAACAGCTTACGGAAAAAAGGATTTATTTCAGCTCACAGTTCCGGGATCGGCAGTCCATCACAGCAGAGAGGTATCATTAAGCCAAGACTTCAAACAGCTAATCTTGTCGCATCCACAGTCAAGCAACAGAGAAAAGGACAAACACATGCCTGGTGTCTGGGTAGCTTTCTCTACTCTTACATAGTCCAGGGCCACAAGCCAGGGAATGGCCCTGTCCCCTTTCAGGCTGTCTTCCCATATCAGTGAAGGCAAACGCAATCCCTGAGACCTGCCAACCTGACCTGGCCAATCTCTCATTGATACTTTCTTCTCAGGATCATACACTGGGTCAGTTTGATAATTAAACTACCCAAGATGCACAGGATTACCAAGGTTCCCAAGAGAGAGCTCTGTCCCTTCCAGTGGAGCCTCTATATTGCAGGTGACTTTTAGACCTGAGGTTAGTAATTCCACTCAGAGCACAGTAACCCCTACACCCTCCACAAAGCCACCAAAGTTCAAAGTACCCACATGCTGGGGAGCCCAGCAGCTTCTTGCCAGCAGCTAGACCAAGGTTTATATCCAGTGCAGAGGTCCACAGGCTGGGGGTGATAGTCAGATGGGCACAGGTCATACACTGGACTCTGCACATTTTGTCCATTAACACTAATACAACCTAGCATAGAGTCCTGCCCCATTACCTGGGATTACAAGGGCCTGGAACCTCAGTGCGCAGTGCCCAGACCTGGACATGCCAGATTTTCCCTTCTGAGAGGTCAGATGAGGATCCAGGCTAGGATCTGTGTGGGTCTGACACTTGGGTTTTGTTTGTTTGTTTGTTTGGTTGGTTGGTTGGTTGGTTGGTTAGTTGATTGGTTAGTTGTTTTGTTCATTTCTCCCAAGAGAACTAATGTGAAAAGCAATGGGGTCCAAGCACCACCTGACGCCTGCACACTATGAGCCACAGTGAGCTTCCCTTCACACTAGCTCAATACCTTTCTTTCAATCAAGCTCTTTCTATCCTGGGCTGGGCAGATGGCTCAAGTGTGATAGCTGTGTAAACATGAGTATCCAGAGCACCCACATAGAGAGCTGGGCAAGGTGGTACATAGCTGTAATCCCAGAGCTCGGGGAGAGAAGCAGATCCTAGGAGCTTCCTGGCTAACCAGCCGGGCTGGGTCAGAGAGCAATTGAGGAAGATATAAGATATTGACCTCTGGCCTCCATATGGACACACACACACACACACACACACACACACGTGCACACAAATAAAATGCATGCACATTTACACACATACCACATACATAAATCTAAATAATCTCATATTCTCTTCAATTGACCATTACAAGGGACCTTTTCCAGAAATGATGCTACCTCCTCCTTCCCAGTGCTATGAATGAGAAGCACCAGCAAGCAGGACCAGGCTGCTGGGCCTGGACTTCCAGCTCCGACTTTTCTGGCCATATCTATCTATCTACTCAGGAAGCCTCAGGAAAGCGACCTCTGTTGCTGCTCATCTCCTGGGAAGCAGCAGGGTTCAAGTTGTGCATCGCACAGCATCCACCTAGCCCAACAGAAGTCTCTCCTAGACACCTCCCCCCAAACAATAGAAGAGTCCAAGCACCCCCCAAGACACCTCCCCGAAAGAACAGTGTTCTGAATAGACCTCTCAGCTTGGGGGGTGTTAAGGGATGGAGGAAGACTTGCACCCTTTATGAGTCTAGATTCTGAGCTACAGTCTGACAGGGCTAGGGAGGAAATGGGCTGAGATTGTACCAACAGAGGCTGAGGAATGGCAGCAGAAACCCAAACCCTCAGTTCCTTGCTCACAGCCATGTTCTGGTGAGCCATAGGAAAAGGACACAATGAGCTCATTCCTGACATCTGTCGCCACAGTATGCAGCATTTTATTAATTAACAAATTAATGAATAGTTGGTGGACACATGAGAAGGACATGCGAGGGAAAAGCAAGTATACTCCAGGACAGGGAGGTGACAGAGCTCAGAATGCAGCTCTCTAATGGGTAGAATGCTGCCCACAGGTATCATGACCGATGCCTGAAGCTCTATGTGTGGTTCCTTATGAAGAAAAAGGACTCTACAGAGTGATTATGAAGGATCTAGAGCTAGAGAGATGGCCACCAGTATCCAGTATCATCACAAGGTCGTCCTCAAGGGAGGAGGGGCATCAGAGTCAGAGGAGACACTGAGACAAGCGGACATCAGAGGGGCATGGAGTCACCAGCCAGAGACAGACGAAGCTAGATAACCACCCTCTGCCTGCCCCCTGTCTCCCAAGCCTTGCTCTCCCAACCCCTCTACACTGTGTGTGGTTACAAGTCAAAGCACTGTACATAACCCAAGAACCCACAGTCAGCACACACTGCCCTCACATCACCTACCTTGTACTGTGTACCTTTCAAGTCCACAATGTAGGGAATGGATACTTCCAGACCCAATTACGGGCAGACTGCCTCCTTTCTGGACATGGGCACAAGGCAAAGCCTCCAACTGGAGCTGGGCCAGGAGGCAGGTATCACTGCTGAGGCTAGCACTCTGAGGGTAAAGAGCTCTCATGGGAGACTATGCTAAGTAAGAGAAGGGGGCTCAGATGCTTCCCATGGCCAAGAGGCCTTACAAACAGGGCTTTGTCTTCCTCTATCTGTACAGATTTCAGCTTCTCAGAAGACCTGGGTAAGGATGCACTCAGACAATAGATAAGCTCATAGCCTGCCTTGCCAATGTCCCCACAAATACCTTTTTGGAAAGGCTCAGCACAGCAGGGCTGGCCAGCAGCTTCTTGGTATAACAAGCCCCGCTGACTCAGGGGCCAAAATACCAGGGAAATGCCCCACAGACCCCATCCCAGCTGACACTTCCAGGTCCTGGCTTCAGGCATGTCATGCTCAGAACAGTGCCTTGTAAACCAGGAGTTTATGCTGGGAACAAAACAGGCTTTGTCATGAGCTCAGAACCACCAAAATTACCCCCATGTGACCCTGAGGCTTGACACCTTGGTTTTAACACCATAAAACTTGATTTTGCAGTTTTAATTTCTAGATGTAAAACAACAAATGTGTGTTGTTTAACCCAGCCAGCTTGGGGGCAGTTTGTTACCACGGTAACAGAGAAGGAGCATAAGTTCCCTACAACAGTTACCCCTGCCTCTTTAGCATGGCAGACACTCCTCAAAGCCCACTGACGCAAAGATGATTCTTCTCATGGCTCCATCAGCTCACATGAGCTGCCCCAGAGTTGGGGATTGTAGTTCAACTGGGCACTTTCCTAAAGCACACCCAAGGTCGTGGGTTTGATTCCAGCATCAGTACAATGCATATTTATTTAAATATTTATAAATAAATGAATAACAAGGTGTCGTCCTAGACCCTGCCCTGGAGCAGATTTAGGTCTTCCATGAGGACAGGGGGCAATGGTTCGGCCTCATCCCAGAGGACCCTCCATCCCACCCACTGCCCTTTCTTGCCTCCTGACTTCTCAGCCGATTCCATATCTATGGCTCCTCAAACCGGGCTCTACTGGTAGCAGCCAGTTAGCATGGGAAAGAAATGGCTGTATTTAAGTCCCCTGCCTACAGTCCATAAAGTAGACCCTCTACAGTCAATAAAGTAGACCCTCTACTAAGTAGAAATTTGCATATTAAGGTTAGGAATTCATCCATAGCTTGGGATGTAAATGATTTTTTGCTGTTGTTTTTGAGATAGGGAATCCACACATGGTTTAGGCAATCCTGTCTCTACAGTACTAAGTACTGGGATTACAAGGATGTGCCCCCAACTCCAGATCTGCCTATGAAATCCCTTTGCCATTTCCCAGTGAACAGAGACCTCTCTGCTTGGTCCTAACTTGGGACAAGTCCAGAACAGGGTAAGAACTGAGGTCCAGGACATAAAATTAATCAAGCCTGAGACACTAAGGTGTGGTAATACGTTTTATATATATATATATATATATATATATATATATATATATATATATATATATATAATATATATTTATATATATATAAATATATATTATATATATATATATTCTTGTTTTGTTTTCTTGAGACAGTGTGTGCTGGCTAGTTTTATGTCAACTTGACATAGGCTAGAGTAATCTGAAAGGAGGGAACCTCAATTGAGAAAATGCCTCCCTAAGAATTGGCTGTAAGGAAACCTTTAATTAGTAATTAATGGGAAAGTTGCTCAGCCCACTGTGGGTGATGTTGTCCTTGCTCTGGTGGTCCTAGGTTCTATAAGAAAGCAAGTGATCCAGCCAAGGGGATAAAACCAGTAAGCAGCCTCCCTCCACGGCCTATGCACTAAGCGCCGTTCAGGTTCCTCTCCATGTTCCTGCTCTGTTTGGGTTCCTGTCCCGACTTCCACTAATGAAGGACTACAATGTAGAAGTGTAAGTCCTTTCCTTCCCTACTTGCTTTGGGGCATGATGTTTCACCACAGCAATAGAATCCCTAATGAAGACATAGGGTCTCTCTACAGCCCTAGCTGCCCTGGAACTCGCTATGATCACCTGGATGGCCTTGAATTCAGAGATCTACCTGCCTCTGTGTCTGCCTCTCAAGTGCTGGGACTAACGGTATGTGTGTGCCTCCAGGCCAAGCTTGGGGTTTGTCTATTCTGACGTGTTTCTCCATACACACCAAGGTTCCATCTATGCCTGTCAGTGGGGTCTGTGGTCACTTGATCCTCTATGTACCAGTAACTATTACTGTATAACCATTAAATCCAGGGCCTGCAAAGTCCAACCTCCCAAGAATAATGTGGTTGAAGGTACACAGCCCCCAGGTCAAAAATAAGATTCTTCACTCTATTTTTTTCCCAGAACAGCCATGGTAGTAAACCCACAATTTGCCGCAACATCTGTTTCTTTCCCCTTTATCTTCTCTACACCCAGCAGTCCCTGGTGTCTCTCCCCACAACTGCCCTGAGCTTCTCACTTAGTCTCAACATTTCTTCTTTCTAGACCCCCTTCATCCCTTTAATATAGTGCTTCTCAATGAGGAAGGGAGCTAAAAGAGGGTACCACAGACTGCAGTGTGTCTGCCTCAAACTCAGACACTGACAGCATTTGAGCTTAGAATGGCATAATGATAGACCAAGGGGGTCATCGGGGTGGGAACAGAGTCCTGTGGGATTATCACACTGCCCTGGCACCTTCTAATAAGAGGCACATGAGCTGAAACCCCTCTGCCCCACTATGAGGACACAGAGGCAGCTATGATAAAGAGTCCTTGTCAGGCCCACAGTGGCTGGGGCACGGCCAATAAAAGCATGGTGATAAGTTCCTGGGGTTTAATCCTAGTCTGATAGCTTGTGGTGGGATAGAAATCATGTTATATTCTGGGTGTTTCTTTTGGTGTTACCAAGGGTCTTGAGCGGTGTGTTGAGTACACAGGATGCTGTATAATTATGTGTGCTACTGAATTACAGGCCACCTTGCACATGGTCCCCATGCTACCACCCCCACACCGTGGAGCTTCTGTAAGCCACACTGAGCGCTGAGCAAACATGTGGATAACTGAATGGAGGCCCTGGGGTGGGGGTGGGGCAGGTTCTCCTGCTCTCATCTGTAGCATCATGTTTTACCTTCTTCATCTATGTAGCTCATGCTTACTGGGAGGAAACGCCAGCAGATCCTCACATCTGTGAAGAAGGGGCTGTGCAAATGTGCACTGTGCTTAAAGCCCCATGCTTTTGTGTGCATTACTTCAGGTCCCTCAACGACAAATCACCTTCTCGATGTTTGCTCCACAGATGTCTGTATTTGCCTCCTGCGATTTTTCGAGTTGTAAGCCTATGGGTATGCTCTTTTTTATGACCCATCACCCACATCCTCACAAGGTATTGAATACAACTTTTCACTCCATCATGCATGCTTATACACTAGTTGTTTGGGGTGATGGGTGTGGCATGATAGGTTTTCTCAGTTTTCTTTGAGAGGCATTTAAAACATTCCTTACAGTCAATGTGATGAGAGTCTTACTGATTTAAAATTGACCTCCAAAGAGAAAATAGGTATCTGGAAAATGTAGGTAGCAAATAAAATAGCAATAAAATGATTATTTGTGTGCTACTATTTAACCTTTACTTATCTATAAGAACATATTTTGATTATTTCATATTTCATTATTATGTTCTTGAGAGTCAGTGTTATTTTTTTTATTGGTTATTTTATTTATTCACATTTCAAATGTTATTCCCCCTTCCCAGGTTCCCTCCACAAACCCCCTATCCCATCCCTCTGTCCCCTGCCTATATAAGGGTGCTCCCCCACCCACCCACTCCTGCCTCAGCACCCTAGCATCCCTGCCCTACCCCCTGCCTCACCCCCCATGCTGGGGCATCAAGCCTACACAAGACCAAGGGCCTCCCCTCCCATTGATGCCAGATAAGGCAATTCTTTGCTACATATGCAGCTGGAGCCACCAGTCCCTCTCCCTTTAGTTGGTGGCTTAGTCCCTGGGAGTCCTGGGGGGTCCGGCTAGTTAAAATTGTTGTTCTTCCTATGGGGTTGCAATTGCCTTTAGGTCCTTCAGTCCTTTCCCTAACTCTTCCACTGGGGTCCCCGTGCTCAGTCTGATGGTTGGCTGAGATGGACCATCCACATCTGTATTGGTCAGGCTCTGGCAGAGCCTCTCAGAGGACAGCTATACCAGGCTCTTGTCAGCAAGCGCTTCAATGTTACTGCACATACCTGAAATTGAAATGCATTCATTTCTTACTCTGATGTGTACTCCTCTCTCTCTCTCTCTCTCTCTCTCTCTCTCTCTCTCTCTCTCTCTCTCTCTCTCTCTCTCTCTCTCTCTTTTACATTTGTATGTATATGTGCATCTGTGTTCAGAGGTGCACAAGCCATAGCATGTATGGAGGCGAGAGGACAATTTGCAGGCATTTGTTTTCTTCTTCTATCTTGTGGGTTCCGGAGATTTAGTCAGATCGTTGGGCTTGGCAGCAAGTGCCTTCAGCACAGAGCCATCTCTCACACCCAGTATCTATTCTCTAACATTAGTTATCTCTGTCTATCCAGCCAACCTACCTACCTCTTTGTTGCTATTATAGAGCTATGTGGTCAAATTATGTGAACTGATTCTATTTAAGAACCTTAACAAAGTAAGTCACTCAGCAGTAACAATTATAAACAATCTTCTGGCTCTTCTGTGCAATCATCTCCCTTGTGACTGACAGCTGTCACTCTTCCTTTCTGGCTTTTGTCTTGCTTTGCTATATGCTACTTGAAGCCTCCAGAGCAAGTTAAATAGAAGCTGGAGAGCTGGCTGTCATGTTTTGTTCCTCAATCTCAAGAAAGAGAAGGTTTTCAACAGTTCTCTATCAAAAATAAGTATAACGCTCATATCCTAGCAGTCTGGAAGCTAAGGCAGGAGGATGGCTAGACGATCAGTGCCGTGCATGGAGCCTGTGATTCCCGGCCTTGAGAGGCAAGGAGGCAGGAGGATTGTGAGTACAAGATCTTTGTCTAATTTGTAGTGACTTTGAGACCAGCCAGGGCTACCTGTGACCCTGTCCTTTTCACATACACACAAACAAATATACAACCCCCAACAACAACAACAAAAATACAATTCCAAGCTTAGAAAAATAGCAAGAATAAATAAGGACTTTGCGTCGTCAGGGTCACCATTTTGCCCTATTTGCTCGTTAATTGTTCTATGTGTACACACATATACACAACATGTATTGCTATGCAGGTGCTGAGTGAATATTTGAGAGAAAATACAAGACAACATGTTTCTTTGGCCTCAAGCACACACTGCCCGGCTATGCACACACTTCTTAAGGTAAAGGTAGTCTCATCTGGGCGTGGTGTCGC
The DNA here is from genome assembly GCF_978045245.1 of Mus caroli. Lineage (NCBI taxonomy): Eukaryota > Metazoa > Chordata > Mammalia > Rodentia > Muridae > Mus > Mus caroli. The sequence continues at coordinate 70,252,780 of NW_028227268.1, forward strand.
ACACCTTTAATCCCAGCACTCGAGAGGCAGAGCCAGGTGAATTTCTGAGTTCGAGGCCAGCCTGGTCTACAAAGTGAGTTCCAGGACAGCCAGGGCTACACAGAGAAACCCTGTCTCGAAAAACAAAAACAAAAAACAAACAAACAAACAAAGATAAAGGTAGTCTCCTGTGGTATAATCAGGCATGCCGGCATTGCTACCTGACAACTGTCCGATCCTCAGCCTATCTGAGCCTTGTCAACTGCCCCAGTCATGTCCTCAGCTATTTTCTCTCCTAGTCCAGGAACACAGAGTGCATTTCGTTGTTATGTCTCTTTAGTTCCCTTTCATGTGGAACAGTTTCCTGGTCCTTCTCTGTTTCTCCACGCTGATGTTTTGGAAGAGAGCAGGCAAGCTATTCTGTAGAATGTTCCTCAACCTGAATGCCTCTGAAGGTCTCAGTCATAACATTGTCACAGGAATAGCACTGAGCTGACCCCTGTCCTTCTCAGGACAACCTATTAAGAGGCAGGTGACATTAGTCTGACCCAGGCCTGGCAATGTAAGTTCTAATTATTTCCTTATAAGGCAATATCCACCAAGCATCCCCAACAAAGCAGTCGCTATTTGTCCTTTGGTAATTAAACACTAATGCATAGAAGAATGCTTCTAAAATATGTAAATATTCTGCCCCTCATCAAATGTGACTCCTGGCTTTTATTATCCACAAAGGTCTTTTCAAATCCCACTAGTCTCCTATGTTTATTATCTGAAATTCCTTCAAGAAGTTTGCTTGATGTAACTTCATGAATTTGCTTATTCATTTACCTAAATTACTTATGCCTATAGAGACATACACTCTGGCTTTATTCGGTGTATTTTAGTTACTTTCTAATTGTCTTTTCTTAGGTCTCCAAGCCTGGAAATGTCCCTCACAGGATTGGTAATTGAACTTGAACACTTGGTTCCCACCTTGTAGCACTGTCTGGGGAGTTGGTGTAGCCTTACTGGAGGAAATACGTCAGCGTGGGTGAGCTTTGAGACTTTATAGCTGTATCCCACTTCCAGGCAATTCTTTCTGCTTCCTGCCTGTAGGTAAAGGTGGGATAGCTCAGCTTCCTGCTGCCATGTTTACCCCACTGTTATGGACTCTCATCCCTCTGGAATCATAAGCCAAACGAAATTATTTCTTAAGTTGTTTATGGACATGTGCTTTATCACAGCAACAGAATAGCAAGTAATACAGCCGCCAACCATTAGGTATGTGAGGTGAATTCAATGAGCTGACTGTGGCTTGGGGGCCCTCCTACAGTTAGACAGATACGCAGCTGGTGTCATTACTGTGAATGAAGAAGCCCAGCCAGCCAGATGAAGGCCCTGCCACAATAAAAGTTGCCCTCTCTCGAGTAAGAAGGCATTATCTTAGCAGGATGCCTTTGAATGTGAGCTGTGACCCATCCTTGGTCTTCAGCAAGCTAGGTGACTCCACCAGATTTTAGATTTGCTAAATGTTCACAACCATAGGAGAGAGTTCTTGAAGTCACTCTTTGCCTACATACAGACATCTTATTAGTTGTGCTTCTTCTAAGAATCCTGACTCATAGCGATTCTTCCAGGCAAAAGACAGTTCAACAAATTGCTGAGCCTAATCCCTGTGTCTGCATGAGGCTGCTAGAACACTCTTGAACACTCTTGAAACACTGGAAGCCAGCGCCTGATCGAGTACCAGTAGGACACAACCTTAAATACACTAGAAGACCTTACCCCCTTTCTCCTGGGGGAAACATCTGTGACATTTTACATATTCCTAAAATTTTACAATGGAACATATAGCCTCTCCCCCAAAAAGTCTTGCTCTTTGCCCCAAAATGTAATTTGACACCTTTTCCTTCTGAGAGCTTGCTCTGCAAACCCACTGAGGCCTGCGCCTTCCCACCAAGGCTGGCCACCTTCCCTCTAGGCAGCTGGTCCTTTTGGCTCACCTTTCTCCTCTCATGTTTTATCACAAGCAGGAAGCATTTGTGGGGGGACATTGACCATCCTGCCTGCCTGACAATCTCCTCAACTTAACTCATTTTATCTGTAGATTTCCTCTTCCTTGATATATGACAAGAGCCAATATTGGCAAACTATCCTCTTTCCCAGATGGAGGGTCCTCTAGCATCTAGCTTCTGATAACATTTTCCCTCCTTGCTTGGTAAGAGCCTCCTGAGGGCTCTTCAGGTGACAACTGCTCTTCTCACAGAGGCCCTTCTGCAGCCAGCAGCATCTCTTCAGAGCCCTTTCTGCTTCCTCTTCTTGGTTACATTGGTCACGCTGTCCCAAAACAATGTACTGGGCTTTACGGATTTGTTTGACAACTTACTAAGTAAGGTTGCCTATTGCTATGCAACATACCACCATAAAACAGCACTTAAGAGCAAGCATTTTCCAGGATGTCTCAGTGTCTCTGTAGGTTTGGTATCTGGGGAGGGTGCGGCCAGGTAAACTGCTCATGTGTAGCTGTTGTCAAGTGGTGGCTGACATGACACTATTTTTTCTCCATTCAGTCCGGGGTCTCCCACATGCTTCTCTTGTATGGCCCAGGTAGGCCTCAATCATAGCACAGTGACCTCAGGAAATGTAGAGAGTCTCCACACGGGTTCAAGTCCCTGCATATGTGCTCTAACTAGCACGCAGAGCCAGCCCACCTTTATGATTAACTTCAGAAATTCTATATATAATTTCTATCAATGTGCCCCACATTCAATGACAGAGGGCATAGTTAAAAAAAAAAGACATCAAATATTGTTGTGTCTATCTTTAGAAAACATGTCAGTAACTTAGCGCTATCTCTTTCTGTCTTTTGTGTGTCTGTGTGTGTGTATGTGTGTAGGTGTACATGCACATGCAGAAGGAGAGGCAAGAGGAGAACCTCAGGTGTTCTTCCTCAGATGCTGTCCTCCTTGTCTTTCCTGACTGGGTCTCCACAGTTAGGCTAGACTAACTCGTCAGCGAGCCCTGGAGATCTTCCTGCCTCTATGTCTTCCATGTCAGGGTTACAGACTCACAATACCATGCCTGGCCTTCTCAGTAACTATTTTAAAATATGTTTCTGAAGGTCAAATTCAGGCCCTCGTGTTTGGGCAGTGAAGACTTTGCCTTTGCTATTTCCTTCAATACACACACCCTCTCCCTCCCTTCCTCCCTCCCTTCCTCCCTCAAGATCAAACTAGCCAGTGTGTCCTTTGAAGCCAGCAGGAAGACACTGTGGCAATGTCTCACTGCTCACAAAGCTGCACTCCAGAGCCACTGTTTTCTTCCTTGTTGGTGCTGGAATCAGCCATTCCTCAAGTAAGCCTTAGTTGAGAACTCTTGGGTGCTAAGAAGCTCACTGCAGCGTCATGTGTTCCTGCTCCTGGCCTTTGTTAGCACAGAGATGTGGGAAATGTGACAACACCCCTGCCTCTGCTCCAGCCTTGCTGATACTTCTCACTCCAATCCATAAGCGAAGGGTGCGTTCTAGGCCCTCCTCTTTCCTCACCTGTCACTTTCTTCCTCAACAGTGAGAAGCCAGGCTCTCCTTGCACCCAGTTATATTCACTATTTGTTGTTGAGGTCTTACATCACAGGTGACAGAAAAGAAAGTCTTAGGAAAGAGACACCACTCATGAATGGATCAAATGCCTTTCCGACACCAATGGGGGCAGTCACATGACTTTTCTACTAAAAGTTGTATGATGAACAGAGAGATAATTCGGTGGTAACCAAAGATGCTTGAGACAAAAATCAAACTGTTATGAGTTATCTTTTTTTTTTAATTAGACTACAAGTTTAGTTCATTATTTCATGTGTAGAGGTTTTTTTTATAGCTATGTTAACAACTGGCTTTCCCCTCCATCCTGCATGGCTCTTTTCTGCTTTTCTTGTTGAGATGAGGGGTCATTAGGCAGCCTAGTTGCATCCTCCTGCCTCAGCCTCCTGAGTGCTGGGATAATGGATGAGCAGTACCACACCCGGCACCCGTGCCATCCTTCCTAGGCTTGGGCTTCAGGTTTCAGTTAGCTTTGTAAGTGCACATGATTTTAGAATAAGCATTCTATAGTCTAAACGTTCAGACAGGAGTAAAATAGGAGCTCACCCAGTACTTGATGGAAGCCCCTGGGCATTCTCTATATCTGCTGCCTTCGTGGTGGTAAAATTTACAACGATTGGCCTGATTCTCTCATTAATTACTAGAATGACTGAGTTTTTAAATTTGTATTTTTATTACCTTTTGAAGTTGAGACATTTTTTATTACAATTCTACCTTCCCCTTCATCCTTCCAAGGTCTCCCATATTTCCCTCTCTGATCACCTTTAAGTTATTGCAGGCATATATGTATTTGTATACATATGTCTATGTATACATACATATATATGTATGTGTACATATATACATATACATATATACATATGGTCCCAAATATAACCTGCTGCTTCTATATAATGTTACTCATATGTATGTTTTCAGGGCTGCCCATTTGGCACGGGACCATCAGTTGGTGTGCTTTTCCTTGGGGAGGACCCCCTCTCGCACTCCCAGCTTTTCTCAGTTTCGAGTTTTTTGTGTGGGGTTGAGGCCTCGTGGGCTTTCCTCGCCCAGTTTGATGTGTTCACTGGTGTTCTTGTTCAGCTTATGTTTGAGCAGTCATTGGTGAGACTTTACAGGTGTAGCTTCTGATATTACTAGGATATACAATCTCACAGCAAACTCCCTGATCCTCTGAGGGCTCTTACAATCTTCCTAGCCTTTCTTCTGCAATGTTCCCTGAGCCTTAGGTGTGGGAGCGTTCTGTAGATGTCTCCACTGGGACTGGACTCCACAGCTCTGAATATTGATTGGTTGTGGTTTTCTGCAGTGGTCCCTGTCTGTGGCAAAGAGTGCCATGACTTGTTTATGGTGTGTATGACTGGGTGTGAATCTGTGCACATGAGCGCAGGGGCCCATGGGAGGACAGAAGAGAGCATTGGGTCCCCTGGAGCTGGACTTGGAGAAAGTCGTGAGCCCCTAATGTACACACTAGGAACCAAGCTTGGTCTTCTAGAAGAACAGATCCTGCTCTTACACACTGAGCCACCTCTTTGGCTCCATGATCAGTTTTATTTTTAAGTTGGCAGGGTTTCTTTTTCTCTCTATGAATTGGACCATCGGAACTCTCAGCTGTGTTGCCATAACAAGATTCTGTTAGAATGTTAATTTTCAGATTCAATTATTAAATTCCCCTTTCACCTTGGTGAGTGTATTCTCTTCTCTTCTCTTAATGATCATTGCCAGACCTTTGCTGGTTTTAGTTTTTCAGAAAAATCAGAACTTGGCTTTTTGATCCTTTCTGTTATTTTTTTATTATTATTTTATCCATCCTTTTTGTGATGGTTCTTTATTATTTATTCCCTCTGGCTCACTGGCTTTATTCTAACAATATTTTCCTAACTCTCTGAGTAGGATATTTAACTCATCAAATTGTGTGCTTTCTTATTCTAATGGAGCTATTTAAAATTATGTAATAGCTCCTGCTGCAATTATGAATCTGTCTACTCTCCTTCATGAGAAGGAGACTTTATCTTTGCTGGGCTGACTACCTTGATAAGCACACTGGATTTAGAATGTTCATGTTCCTGGGAAATTTATTATTGTTTAGTGATGCTCCCCCACCCACTTGTGACAGATGGGAAGGAACCCAGAGCTCTTCCTCAGGAGGTACCAATGAGCCACCCACCATTGGCCTGGCAAGCATCTCACTCTCCAGCAAGGCCCTGTGACTCTTTCGTCTCTCTTTGATAAGATAACCAGCAGGCAACTCTGGTGGTTTGACTGTAATATTCTCTATTTCCAGATTTTCATTATCTTTGTATTATTTATTATCATGACTGTCAGGGACTCCATCTAGGCCAGGGGTCTGCCACTGGCTATGCCCCTGGTCCTTATCATTTCATTCCATTTTATGTATGTGGTTATAGTGTTTGTGTATGTGCATACGCATATGCACATGTGTAAGGATGCATGCATGTAAATGTTATCGTGCGTTACTACATGTGAGTAGAGGCCTGAGGTTGACATCCTACCAGATCATTCCTTGATCGCTATCCACCTTATATATTGAGTCTGGGTCTTCCACTGAAACTGGCCTTTGCTGCTTCAGCTAGTCTGCCTAGATTGCTTGCTCTAGGATCTCGTCTTTGCCTTTTGGTTTGCTGGGAGTGTAGACAGGCTCCTAGACTTACTCAACTGGTTTTTATGTGAGTTCTAGAGATTTGAACTCTGGTCCTTACTCTTGTACCCTGATACACAAATATACAAACACATATGTACACATACACGCATGCAGACACGCAAACAGAGAGAGAAAGAAAGAGGGGGAGGAGAGAGAGGGGGAGAGATTTACACAGTGTCTCAGTCCCTAGCATCCATATGGTGTCCCACAACTACCTTTAAATCAGTCTCTAGGAGATCCTACACCCACTTCTGACCTTCATGGGTATCTACCTACATGTGGCCCATACACACAGAGAGACGTGCATAAATAAATCTTTAAAAAAAATATCTCTGGACTCTGAGGCTGGTGAACACACCAGTGATGAGCACCAGGAAGCTGAAGCCCTGCTTCCATGGGGAGTGAGCACAGCCATGCTGTATCCAGAGCCAGCTTAGACTTTGGACATGTGTTTCTTCATTTGGCTTGTCTTGATCTGTATACTTCATAACAAAAAGACCTGTAACCACAGACCTGAGTCCAGCATTGTTCTAATGTCTCATCAAGTCCAGTGGGATCATGGACACTCCAGAATTTACAGCCAGCTATTCTGAAATATAGGTGGCCTGGGTGACACCTCAACCTGTAGCTGGTGTGTGACTGGAGAGGGCCTTACTGAGGACTGAATCCAACCATGGAAGATAGAATGGCCCAGGTTGATTCCAGGAAGTTAATGACAGAACTCCACTGTAGCATGCCACTTGATGTCAAAACTGACCTCTAAAAGGCTTTGTTCTTCGAGTGAGGACCATTGGCCAAAACTGAGTCTTCTGTACCTACGACTCTCAGGGAAACCAAACTCGTCTCATGAAGGACAGGAAGGGGACTCATAATCATGGGATAAAATCACTAATGCTGACTCTGAGTGCTCGCCATATTGACACGAGGAGAGAGAGAACTTTAAAATTGCTATCATTAGTGAGAGAGAGATGGGAATGGCAACAGGTAATTGGAACCTATTAGAAAGAATCAAATGGGCACTCCAGAACACAGAAACATAGGCCCTGGTTTTGAGAAATTATTGGCTAGACAACATCAAAATGGACATTTTGAAAAGTAAAGGTTAATTAATGTAAAGATGGAGAGACAGGCAGAGCATGAGAGGTTTAGGGCATGGCTACTAAGTCTAAAATTCCATAATGACCAATCTTCCCTTCGACACACTCAAGACACTGCTCTCTGAATTCAGTGGGGAAAGTGCACACAGTGCATTTCTTCACAAGAGAGGTCTTTCCTCTGTGGCTCTTGCTAAGGTCACCGTTTTGTCCTCGGAAAACATGTGGACATAGACTCCTTTTTGGTCATTTTCTTTGAGATTTATTAGACTTACTATGTCTGACAGTAGGCCATCTTCCTTTGGTTTTGCTCAAAGATTCCAACTGGGACCTCTTCTGACACCAGCCACCTGAATCCTCTCTTCCTGTGACTCCCTATACAAGTATACAAGTGTGTCTGTCCATGTCCTTGCACTCTACAACCTCGATGGCTCTAACGCCCAAGTGTACTCTGTGCGCATCCAGAACTCCACCCAGTTCTCTTCAGTCACACCCATTTTGCCCTTAAATCCACAAATTGTGTGGGCTGCATGTGTGCATGCACTTGTACATGTTCGTAGACATGTGTGTGCATGTGCGCATATGTATATGCATGAACACATATTTGCACAAGTACACCTGTTCACATGAGGGTGTAGGTCAAAAAAAATGTTCCTCAGCTGCTATCCACCTTGTCACTTTGAGGTGAGTCTCTCACTTGCCAGAGCTTACCAAGTACATCAGGGAGCCTCAGGGATTTTCCTTTTTCTGCTTCACTTATTATTATTATTATTATTATTATTATTATTATTATTATTATTATATATGTCTGAGTGTTTTATCTCTGTGCATGTCTATCTGTGTGCCTGGTGTCCATGGAGAACAGAAGAGGGCACCAGATCTCCTGGCAATGGAGTTAAACAGGGCTGTGAGCGGCCGTGTGGGTGCTGGGAATCAAACCTGTATCCCCGGAAGAGCAGCCAGCGCTCTTAGTCACTGAGCCATCTCAACAGCCTGACCCTCAGCTTCTTACATAGCTCCTGGGGAGCAAGCTCAGGTCCCTAAGTTTATAATCCCTTCATCAACTAAGCTACCTCTCTAGCTTTAACTGTTCAAAATGCCAATTAATGTTTTTATTTCTAAAAATTACACTTGGCTATTTTTCAGATTTTTTCAAATAGTGTATTTATTATGGCATTTTTTTTCTTTGCTCGAACCTTCAGCTCCCTTTTTGATTCCTTCTATCATGCATGTTTTTATTCTGTATTTGTTAATTCAAATTATCTGAAGTGCCCATGGTTCTCTATCTGCTGTTCTTACTTAGTGTCTCGATTCTCTTCATATTTAAAAAAGAGCTTTTGACAGAGACACTCATAGGACAGGATAACACACTCAAAAATCCCAAGGTCTGTGTTGAAGAGCTTGCTCGGTTAGGGTTTGTATACTCCCCCAGGTACCCTAGAATACTCTGTACTGGGGCCACTTAGAGTCAGTTCTTGGTTTGAGGTCTCCTTAAGAACTCCTACCACAGGAACCCTGATGAAAATGCAAGTCAGAGATGCTCCCCTGGTTCCTGCCTTTGCCTAGCACCATGTTCTGAGACAAGCAGACAAGCTTTCTATCATTCCTCCCTAAGGGAAGGCAGGCATGGTGACTTCTATCAGAACTAACACTGAAGCTGCAGGGCCTCCATGGTAGCTGAAGTGGATTTTCTAAAAACCTAATGTGTCCTGGGCTCAGCTCCTAACCCTGCCTCCTGAGGTCACAAACATCAGAGCTCCAGGTCACTGGTACAGGACAAGGACTCTCAAAGCAAAGAAGTCTGCCTGGTTTCCTATTGTCTCTGTTTTTTCTGGCTCTTTATCAGTACTTCCCTTCCCGGCCTTCCCACCTATGTCTTTCAAGGATGGCTGAGATATTTTCCCTATAATTTTCAATTGCTATAAGTGAGAGAGTCAGCTAAGGTATCCCATCTCCCACGTGGCAGAAACAACAGCCTTCGCAAACAATCCCAGAGTTTTCACTTTATTACTCCTCTCCCTGCATGGCGGATAAATGTGATTACCTAGCAGGGATAAAAGAAAATAAGCTGGCCTGCATTAATCCACCTCTTCCTGAACAATGCATCTCAACGAGTGCTCTCTGAAGACCCCCTGCTTCCCCGTGCTGCAAGCATAGAAAGGGAGAGGACCTCCATCCCAAACAGGACCGCATAATAGCCAACAGCGAAGGATAACAAGAAAGGACGTCTCATCTTTGGATGCTAGCTTTGAATCTTGGGATATGTGTGTTTCAATAGGAGTTACCAGAGAAGGCAGAAAACTAGTGAGGGGCCATGACAGGGGTAAGGGTAGGGACTGGAGAGACTTCACGTGAAGCAGAATAGGGCTCAGGTGGTGTTGGAGGAGGGAGGATAATGGAGCAGGAAAGGTTGGATTGAGTGGGAGATGGTGGTATTAAAGGGAAGGGAGGATAATGGAACAAGAAAGGATGGATTGAGTGGGAGATGAGAGGGTAGGGTAGGTAATGACTATGGGGAGAGGTAACTAAAGATCTTTGAAAATATCATAGGGACACCTATGATTGCAGAAGTATCCTAAATATGTATTCATATCCTAAAGAAAAAAAAAAGCTCCCTTATAGCAGGAGAACAATTCCCCTCCCAGGAACAAGAGGCCATCAAATAAAAAGCCCAGGATTACCCCTATTCAAGTTGTTTGTCAGTGGGGTAAAACTAAGGGTTACCTTCAGAACTACTTGAAGGTAAGTACTTGAGTCACAGGGCATGGAGAAATCAAGTTGGTACTTAGCACTGGCTATAATTCTTAGTGCTGTGATGTATACACTACAGGGAGAGATGAGTAATCAACAAAATATTGCCCAGCTGGAGACTCTGTGAGCTGCAATGAAGATTGGCCTGGCAAGGTATGTCACTGGGGTATAATAGTGGCATGACTGTTATGAGTAACCACTTGCTGAATGAACTTTTAGCCATGGGACCCATGCTTGGTACTTTTAGCTAGCCAAAACTCAAGGGCTAACTAGATCATAGATCCTAGGGGTCTAATTATTACCCTAAATAGATACAATAATAAACGTCCTTAGTTTTTATCTTTATACTCATAGATCAATAGATCAGTGTGTTTCTCAAGCCTTTTCTGCTTTTCTTTTTCTAGACAGAGTTTCTCTGTGTAGTAGACTGTCCTTGAACTCATAGAGGTCCACTTGTCTCTGCCTCCTGAGGGCTGGGATTAAAGGCATTGCTTCACGCCGCTTGGCCAGAGAAGCCTATTTTTGCAATAGATTAATAGAGAAATTCACAATAGTTAACATGCAGAGAATAAGAGACTGGAATGTTCAGCTCTAAATGGGACATCTCATATCCATCCCCACAAGGCTTAGGGATCATCACAAAAGAGGAGTAGAAGGATTCTAAGAGCCATAGATGGATGTCTGCATTGAAAGGGCTAATGTGATGGGGCCTCTACATGTACAAACTCATAACCGCTGTGACTGCATGCACAAGACTTGTCCAAGATTAAGCCAGTTTGAATTCTAATTAGGAGAATGGATCAGGAGATGCTCATGAAGTCCTATACCTAGCCAAGGAACTATTGGCAAGTGATGGCTGCTGGAGGAGAGGAGGTTAGCTTTCTTCTGAGATAGATTACCATGCTCTGATAGGTGGCCTTACACCCATGCACATGCAAACAGCATCAAGTAGACTCAATGGACAAAAGAGAGGTTGGGGAGAGAGAAGCATATGAGAGCAGGAGGGAAAAAGAGGGGGAATAGGGGAGGAGGCAGAGGGAAGCAACTGGAGATGTAGTCTGAATACATTATATGAATATATGAAGTTCCCAAACAATAATAAAAATTATAAATTAAAAACAACTCAGAACCTGGTCAAGTTCATGCAGGATCCAGTGAGTTGGACCAGAATTCAGAATGGCTGCCTACAGAATTTGGGAAAGCTGTCCCCTCCCCCAAAAGGAGACCATGATTGGAGATTATGTGGGATCACAGCAGGGAAGCAGGAGAATGGACCTGAGTAACAGCAGCAGCTAGAAATACAGTCAAGTCATCACAGCTCAGGCTCAACGGGCCTTGGCCTCTCTGTGCTGTATGAATGATGATCCCTTGACCTTATACCCAGCATGCCACATTGCATGATCATTTACACTCAGGAGGCTTGTCCCAAGCCACAAGGGCATTTTCTCCTCCTCTTCTCTCCCATTAAAAAAAAAAAAAAAAGTAAAAGAGGAAAAAGTAGCTTGGGGTCCTTGTTCAGACACTGTTCATCTGGGTAAGTTGCCTCTTAGAATGCTTTTCTAATAAACCTCCTGGGTTTCATATTCAGCCTTTCACAGCAAAGCAACCAAGTAATTGGGAATGATCAGTCCTAAAGACAAGAGTGAGCCGTGAGAAGCTGTTCGTAGCCCTGCTGGCCCCATTAGAGGCAGGCAGAGTGGCGCGCACCAGCCTCTCGCCTCTGCTAATGACATGTGGGGGAAAGCGAGTGTGAGCAGAAGGATAAATCACAAGACAGCGTTTATAAACTCACTAATAAAGAATTAATGGGAACCCAATAATTACCAATTACGGAGGCAAGAGAAATAATAAAAACAATAAAATAGAAAGTGTACAAAGCAAACAATTAAGACTGTTTTATTAGAACAACGCTTGCAACTCAGCAAGCATTAGTTCTTGCCACACAAGGGCAGTGGCTGTGTGTCATATGCATATCGCACATTAAGAAAACGACGCCGAGGAAGTTCATCAGCTCCTCCGAGCTCCAGGACATTCACGAGCCCAGATTCAAAGTTGCAGCCACAGTCACGCTTAGACCAAGATGTCACCTCTCATTAAGCTCTAAAGCTGTGCGGGGAGCCCACCATATGTAATATTTTTCTAATATCATGTGACTGATTTTGGAGATGCCAAACACTATCTTTGTGACAAACACGCTGATTAAAAACATGCTTCAAAATGCCTCTCTATTTTTTTTAACCCAGTGAACTGAAATATATCAATTAGAACTATTCTAGTCTACTGAGTCCTATAAATACGTATTTAGATGCAACAGGACATTCGTGGGAAATATCTTTGGAAAGTAATTACTTTCAACATGCGTGGAGTGTCTTTTAAATGCTTAAGCAACACTCTGTTTTAAATTTGTGCAACTGACATGAAGAGGCACACATATTAACTACCACACCCAACGCTTGATTGCAAATCTCTTGCCTGGAGTGAATGTTTCTAGATCAAGGATTTAATAACAGAAATTGAGATAGTTGAGTGGGGAAACCGAGGACCCACTTCTAGACACTAGTGTTCTCAGATATCTTTGAAGGGGTGAGGAGCAGGTATGGGTCAGACCCTGCCTCTGGGGATGGGGGTGGTCGTCTTGCTCTCCTCTTGCTGACACTGGCTGCTATTCTGCGGTTAGTGCCTGCTACACCTGAGTGCAGTAGTGAGCGGAGCAGCTGCCAAGGCTGCTTACCCCAACCCTGAAAACTGGGTTTGATCTCTGGAAGTCATACTGTGAAAGGAAGGAACCAGTCCCATCAAGTTTCCCTCTGACTTCCACACCATATTGTGGCATGCCTGTGCGCGCGCGCATGTGCGCGCACACACACACACACACACACAGAGTGTAAAATAAATTAACTCAAATGTTTCCTAAAGTCACACAGATAGCTTGATGAATGCAACTTTCCAAGGCTTCACTCATTGCCTGAACTGCATCCAGCTCATGGTATCGAGGTGCCTGAGGGAGTGGCGTGTGTGAACTGTATCAGACAGGGAAGAATGCACATCTGGGGGCAGATCTGCCTCCAGTGTGGTTTTTGCAGGGTGCTATGTAGGCTCAGAATCATTTTGAGTAATATATGCAAAATGCTCCCCCTTTTAATGGCAACTCATTCCAATCAAAATTAAAACAAAACAAAACAAAAAGCTCCTATAAGTCGATAATACGAGTCAAACAAAATGCAGTTGTAGACTTGCAGACTACCTTGTTTGAAACAACTATGGAGAGGGAATCAGACTCAGATCTTGGAGAAGCTTGCATTTGCTTCCTAAACTGGAGAATCTAAAATGGCTCAGAAGAAGTTCAGTTAAGTTGGCAGAACCGAAAGTGAGTTTGGAGTATTCACAGGGAAGTGGAGATAAAGCCCTAACGGTGGGGTTTGTTTACATTAGCAGCCAATGTAATTGGCATACACAGGATGCCTTGTGTGTGCAGAGGGTTCTCTTAGCCCCTCGAATAGAGCAGAGTTCAGAATTCCCAGCATCCATAGGCTGTAGTGACACAGAGCACTGTGGCAGATGAGGACAGTGGGAGAGGGCTGCTCACTTCACGGCAACAGAAGCAAAGAGGGAAAAAGCGACAGAGAGAGGTTGGCAGGGGCTCAGACACAAGCTGTAGACCTCAAAGGTACTTCTTCAGTGATGGATTCATTACTCCAGCCAGGTCCTTCCTCCTAACAGCTCATCCAGCTATGAAGTCATCTATAAACTGGTCCATTTGATGAGGTCAGGGCTTCATTATCCAGGTATCTCTTTCTAGTGCCACCAGCTGGGACCAAACTATAGCAAATACATGGACCTCTGGGAGGGTGGTGCTTCATATGCAATCTACAGTAGGTTCAAGAACCTTCCATCTGCTGGGATGGTACCATGAACGGCATTGCCATGGAAGGCCTGGTTGCTACCATCCCTGGCTATTGGGCAGGCTGCTTGGTTGAAAGAGCACAGCTATGAAGACTGGCTCAGCGGCTGACCTTTGGAAACCCCCGGGGGTGAATCTTCCCAGAGTGCTAGCCACACCTAATATTTCCCCAGGCCACCTAAATATGGTTGGAGGCTGTGGACCCGTGTTTCCCTTTATCTTCAGCACCTCCAATCTATGCTTCCTGCATCTGCATCCTAGTGGACCCTTCCATCAGGCATGGATGCACCTCGAACTAAGAGTTGTCTAAAGCACGTGGTTCTGAGATGGCTTCATCTGGTCCTCTCCTGAGACACTCTGCGTGGAGATGTGGGATTTGGACAGATGGGTCAGCCCTGGACAGCTCTGCTTGTGGAAATCTCTTGGGGAAGGAGCAATGCTTTTATTATTTCCTAAACACACAGCTGCTGCTGAGCTGATCACAACAAGAAGAAATAAAATGTCACTGCTCCCACTTGCTTGTCTTGGAAAGGTGTGCTGCATCCAAAGTTACCTGCTGCTTATATGGCTTCCCTTCATCTATGCTCATCAGAAACTCCGCAGAGGGAGCAGGTGGGATGGCTCAGTGGGTAAAGGCGTTTACCACCAAGTTTAACAACCTGAGTCTCTGATCCCCAGAACACACATAAAGGAGAAAGGAGAGACCAGGCTCCACAAAGTTGTTCTCGGATCTCACATGTGCGTTGTGGCATGTAAATTTGACCAAAATGCATGAATGCACACACACACACACTAAAAATAAATGCAATCTATTTTTTTAAAGAAGAAGAAAGGAAACCCTATATGGAACCATATAGGGGTTGAGAGGACATGGGGAAACTGAGCTTTGAAACTCATGAGAGAATCAAGACCCTGTTCCTGGCTTCCACCAAGCACCTGTGGATGGCTGGTCATGAGTTCAAGGTTGAGGCTCTAGTCTCCAGACCACAGGGAGCTCTCAGCACAGCTGCAGCAATGTCCATCTTAGGAGCCTCTGGGCTTGGGGGTTACAAATGTGTCTGTTGACATGTGACAATAAAGCGTGGTTTATTTTTCCTGTTTTTAAATTTCTATGTGTCTGAGTGTTTTCCTGGATGTTTGTATGTGCACCACATGTGTGCCTGGTACCCACGGAGGCCAGAACAGGGTATTGGATCCGCTGGAGCTGAAGTTACAGACAGTTGTGAGCCTCCACGTGGGCGCTAGGAACTGAACCCGGTGGATCTGAACTGCTCAGATCTGCTGCCAGAAGAGCAAGGGTTCTTAACCATGGAACCGCCTCTCCAGCCCCAGAGAATAGTTTCGGCTCTGCTTTAAACTGTCATTATTTCAAACATGTTATGTCATGTGGTACTTAAACATCAGTATAGACAGGCACCTGAATGTGACTCGACTCTCTTATTGAATATCCTGATTTTACAAATAAAGGATCATTACATTGACAGGTAAGTTCTTGCAGTATTTTATTTTAAAGAATACCATCCCAAAGGGTGTTTGTTTGTTTGTTTTTTAACTCTGCTTTCCTATTGTTTTGTTGTTGTTGTTGCTGTGTTGTTTGTTTTGAGATCCAATCTCAAGTAGCCGAGCATGGAATCCATCAATCTCTTGAGCTGAGCATGACCCTGAACTTCAGATCACCTTGCATCTACCTCCTGTGTACTGGGGTTACAAGTACAGCCTACCATGCCTAGTGTGTAGTGCTGGGGACAGACCCTCAGCTATGGCCCCAGCCCCAGCCCCAGCCCCAGCCTGTTGAATTTTAATTTATAAACTTCCTCAAGTAAGCTTAGTGCAAACACAGAACTGGATGTCATAAGCTGTTTGACCTTGGACAAGTCCCTCACTGTCTCTGAGCTTGATTCATCTTCTAACACCAATGATAGTATCTTCACTCTTTCTAACTTACAGATTTTCTTTAACATGTCAGAAAGAAGACAGATTTGGGTTGATGAGATGGTTCACTGGGTAAAGAAAGGTGCTTGCTACCAGACAACCACCTCAGTGACCCAAGTGGTAGAAGATGGCTGACACTCACAGCTGTCCTCTGACTTCCATATGGCGCACATGTTGGTGCATACACAGACAAATGAGTGTAAAAATAAATAAAAATGAGAAGAGAAGGGAAACCACACAGCAATCTGAGAACAAAGGCAGCCGAGGAACACATCAAGACATTATTTCAAAGTCTTTAAAAGGGGGAAAGAGATCTTGTTACCCACTTTTACGAACCTACCATCTTTAAAGACAAAGCAAGAGATCTGGTCATTTCCTGTATGGCTCAAGTGTCTAAGCAGGGTATCAGATTGGAGTCTCTGCTGTAATCGTTTCCTCTTGGCCATTGGATTCCCATCTTGTGTCTAAATGGCTCAGTGGCTCGTGCAAATGATAGGACATCAGATGAAGTCACTGAGCAGCTGGGTGAGAGCGCTGCCTCCATCCAAAAGGAAATTCTACAGTATTCAGGTTGTAGCTCCTTTCCTCCCGCAACTCTCCACTAGCCCCATGTCTTCTGATGTGTATGGGGGTTGGGGGGTGGGGGTGGGGTGGTGATACTCTGCTTTTTTTGTGGCTGTAGCAAGCCAGGGTTCCCAAGTAAGCAAGGCTTACCATCTCCTAGAGCCCTGATGGTCCATTGCCCTCCACACCTGTGGGCCCTGTCATATGAAGAACAGAGTTCATGTTTGAGCCTGAACTTTGGGACAGAATAATATAAACACTGTCAGATACCCAAAGCAAATACATTTTCCCCAGGAGCCTCTGGGAAACCCATGGTTCAATTCTGTGACCAATTTCCTACAGAGCTAAGTCTCGACTTCCTCCACCCAATCTTTTTTTTTTTTTTTTCTATTTACAAAATGAGAGCGCATTGCTGCATCTCAGAAGGAGTTTATAGGGAACAAATAGGGCTATTCTAAAAATGTTTCCATTAAAACTCTTCTTGTCTGCAGAATTGAAGGGAGGGAACCTTTTGTGCCCAAACTGTCTGAAAAATGTGGATAGTGTGAACAGGGCATGGTGGTGTATGCCTTCAATCCTAGCACTCAGAAGGCAAAGGCAAGTTGGTCTCTGTTAAGCCAGTCTGGACTTCATACTAAGACCCTGTCCCATCTCCAGACCAGGCATGTTGGCCTTACAGATGCTTGTCCTACTGCTTCTGGCTTTTATGTCGGCTCTGAGCTCTGATTCAGGTTCAAGAGGCAGGTGTGTGCTCCCACCAAGTCATCTCTCTGGCCCCAGGGAGTTTGTTGTTTTTAGCTTTTCTGCTTCCATGTCCCAGCTGTCATTTAGGGAGTCACCTTCCTCCCTGTCTTAGTCAGTGTTTCTATTCTTACACAAACATCATGACCAAGAAGCAAGTTGGGGAGGAAAGGGTTTATTCGGCTTACACGTCCATACTGCTGTTCATCACCAAGGAAGTCAGGACTGGAACTCAAGCAGTTCAGGAAACAGGAGCTGATGCAGAAGCCATGGAGAGATGTTTCTTACTGGCTTGCTTCCCCTGGCTTGCTCAGCCTGCTCTCTTATAGAACCAAGATTACCAGTCCAGAGATGGTCCCACCCACAAGGGGCCTTTCCCCCCTTGATCACTAATTGAGAAAATGCCTTACAGTTGGATCTCATGGAGGCATTTCCTCAACTGAAGCTCCTTTCTCTGTGATAACTCCAGCTGTGTCAAGTTGACACAAAACTTGCCAGTACAATTGACCCCTTGTCAACTTGACACACAAACACATCACTAGTAAGCCTCAACCATTAATTTCTTATTCATCCCCAAGATCTAAACAACTTTAAAAGTTCCACAGTCTTTACATATTAAAAGTCAATCCCTTTAAAATATCCAATATCTTTTAAAATCCAAAGTCTTTTTACAATTAAAAGTCTCTTAACTGTAGGCTCCACTAAAACAGTTTCTTCCTTCAAGAGGGAAAATATCAGGCACAGTCACAATCAAAGCAAAAATCAATCACTCACCATCCAATGTCTGGGATCCAACTCACGATCTTCTGGGCTCCTCCAAGGGCTTGGGTCACTTCTCCAGCCATGCCCTTTGTAGCACACACGTCGTCCTCTAGGCTCCAGATACCTGTACTCCACTGCTGCTGCTCTTGGTGGTCATCTCATGGTACTGGCATCTCCAAAACACTGCATGACCCCTTCAGTCCTGAGCCGTCAATTGCAACTGAGGCTGCACCTACACCAATGGCCTTCCGTGGTCTCTCACAGTGCTGAGCCTCCGCTGCTCTGCGTGACCCCTTCACGCCTTCAAAACAAGTACCACCTGGGTGACCCTTACACATTACCAAGTCCCGCTGCAACAGGAGTACAACCTTGGCTATCTCTGGAACACAGCCTCTTTGTGCTTTCAGAAAACACTTCCCAGAAGATGTCACCTCAACGATGCCAGTCTCTTCTTAATCACCACTAATTTCTTAGCTCCAGCTAACCAGCATCAATAGTCCTAGTAATGCAAAAGTTTCACTTTAGTAGTTCTGGTATCCTTGGTAATCACAGCTGATTCTTCAGCCCCAGCTAACCAGAACCACAGAATCTTCCTAATCAAAATAGCAATGGCCCTGAAAAGAGTCTTTAATTTTCCTTCTGAAATTTCACAAGCCAGACCTCCATCTTCTGCACTGTTCTCAACATTATCTTCCAAGCTCCTATACAACATCTGACAGAATTCTTAACAACAAATGGATCTTCAAGCCCAAAGTTCCAAAGTCCTTCCACAGTTCTCCCCCAAACATGGTCAGGTTGTCACAGGGATACCCCACTCCTGGTACCAATTTGTCTTAGGGTTTCTATTCCTGCACAAACATCATGACCAAGAAGCAAGTTGGGGAGGAAAGAGTTTATTCGGCTTACACGTCCATACTGCTGTTCATCACCAAGGAAGTCAGGACTGGAACTCAAGCAGTTCAGGAAACAGGAGCTGATGCAGAAGCCATGGAGAGATGTTCCTTACTGGCTTGCTTCCCCTGGCTTGCTCAGCCTGCTCTCTTATAGAACCAAGATTACCAGTCCAGAGATGGTCCCACCCACAAGGGGCCTTTCCCCCTTGATCACTAATTGAGAAAATGTCTTACAGTTGGATCTCATGGAGGCATTTCCTCAACTGAAGCTCCTTTCTCTGTGATAACTCCAGTCTGTGTCAAGTTGACACAAAACTAGCCAGTATACTCCCAAACAGGACACAGCTGGTGACTTTCCCCTAGTCCTCACCCACTGGCTCAGGAGGCTATGAAGGGAACCACAGCACCTCAGTGGGAGGCTGAAGCTATGCTGCCTCTCTTCAGCTGAACTTGCCCTGTGAGGAGGAGGGTTGGCATTCACTGTAAGGGAAGTCAGCCAGAGAGGTGAACTGAAGGGAAGAGCCAGGTCCCTGGGACACATCAAGTGTGCCTGGAGTCAGCAACCCCTGAGCCCAGATTGTTGAGTTACATATAAGTCCACCAAATCATCTTTTTGGTTTGAGCCAGTTGGGTCTTGTTATCTGACACAAGAAAGTGACCAGGGACTTTGTGCAACATTGAGGAGGGATATGTCCAGAGAGACCATCTTCTAAGACAGCCATGCTTTAAAGAAAGACTTGAGATTCTATATGGTGGTGGAATTTGATTGTCATTTGACTAGATTTATAATTCCCTGTCTTCAAAGATGTTTCCAGAGAAGACTGAGGACAGACAATCTGTGGCCCAAGGACAACGCAGCTGCCTGTCTATATGCTGCACCTCCCTGGGCAAATGTTTCCATTGCAGCTGTGACCATCTTTCCCCAGCACAGAGTCCAGGCTCTTTGCCCTCTTACATAAATTGAATACAAGTGATTCTCCTGGACCTTTTGGGCCTTCGGTGCCATGTTGGGACTACTGAGGCATCTGGCTTGGTGGTCTGAGAAGCTGTGAGAATTTTGGCCTTGTTAGCATGCAAACAGCCACTGTGGGACTACTCAGCCCTATCACATAATCTGGTCTAAGTCTCTATTATATATGTATGTGTATATGTGCATGCATGTGTATATGTATTTTATGTATGTATATGTATGTACTGTTGTGTATGTGTGTGTGTGTGTGTATATATATATATATATATATATATATATATATATATTTCTAATATTCTACCTTGAACAGAATATCCAGAGGGTTGTTCTACCAGGAAATGATTTCCTTTCTACTGAGCAAATTCCATTACACTCTATAGTCGACCCCTCTAGTGTAAGGAGGTAGCCAGATATGGGCACACAGGTAGCCTTTCTGTCTGCAGGACCTTCCTGTATCATCTCAGCTAACTCAGCTACCAGGGACCACAGATCCTCATCTCTGTATACACGGCACTCTTCAATTACCTCAAGGAAACTTCCATTAGCAACCAATGACCTAGGAATTGTGTCATCTGTGCACAGAGAGTGGTTTCTTCATAACCAGTACTAATTGTCCAACATGGCTCCAGGACATTGCCTTTGGGGTAATGAAAGAAAGCCCAAGTGTGGCCTGCAGAGACAGGGGAAGATAGGAGTTGCTAATCCTAGATAGGGGTAAATTAACTCTGTGCATCATCCCACAGTGCCAACCACACCCAAATACCTCCCAAGCCCCACCACTGGCTAAACCCTTGGTCCCAGGAGGCTGTGGATTTTCAACAAACCACTGCTTTAGTGCCCACCCACCTGCTCATTTTTCCAGCACATGGTCCTGACTTCCTGGAGACATCGAGGCAAGGTCTTCTTTTCTAGGGTGAGGTCTAACATTACACACCAATCCTCTATAAATGGGCCTGAAGCAGTTCCAGGAACTGAATGGAATCCCTGGGCAAGAAATACCAAACCCAACCAAATAGGAGTGTAGAGAGACCCATGAGCAGGTTATAACTCATTGGTCCTCCTATGGTCACTTGACCCTGGTCTTCAGGGTCACCACAGCTGGTTCCTCACCATGTGTACCCAAGAAGACATATTGTGATGCTCCCATCATAGGATGGAAGGGGGAAAAAAAGCCAACTGCTAAGTTAGTAAGGCTGATAAATCATGAGAGAACATTGACAGCCTTGCTAATTTAGATGAGCTACTTCCTCCTTCAGCTTGGTCCCAGTTTGGACTCTGCTCATGCCAAAGCAGAGAAATTAAAGATTTGTTAAGAGACAACTCGATCTGAAAATAATGAGATGGCACATGTTTGGGAGGTAGGGGCTGTTAAAAAGAATTTTTAAGAGGTAAACTAATTTTGATGACAGCCAGAGAATTAGGACATAATGGTCAGTTGGTTCTCTACTTGTTTCCTAATAAAGAAAAGTGCTGGGTGACAATGAGACAAAGAGACAGAAATAAATGGTTCTTAAGTCACAGATAATTAACTCCAAAGGCTTGCCGATGGCACATTAATATGCTGGAGCAAACAGCTTCACAAAGCGTCAGTGCTTACAGAGAGGAGACCATTTCAAAGGTTGCTAAAAAGTAGAGAGTCCTGCTTTGGGGGCTAAGAAAGGAAGGAAGATGACAAATGTCAATCTTAACTTTTGCTGGATGCTCAAGGGAGTTGCAACTTCTGCGCAAGGACTTGGTAGGACCCAATGAGTGTCCCTATCTCCCCCCTCTCCTAGACACCTTGAAGGGTTGGGTCGTAATGAGGGGACCTGGGGAAGGGCTGATCTCACAGTCCTTGTGAATCTGCAGTGGGTCATACCTTTGGGGGAATTGTGCTGGTTAACTGTAACAGTCAACATGACACAACCTAGAATGACCCAGGAAGAATGCCTTAGTTACGGACTTATTTAAATCTGATTGTCCTGTAGTGATATATCCCGTGGGAATTGTACTGATAATTAATTGACTCAGCCCACTGTGGGCAACACCATTCCCTAGACTGGACTCTGAACTGTGTAAGATGAAGAAAACTTCCTGAGTGAGCAAGCAAGTGACAGGGGTGCATTGTTTCTCTCTGTTCATGACTATGGATGTGGTGTGACCAGCTGTAACAAGGTCCTGATTGATGCAACTCCCCTATAATTATGGCAGCAATTCGGAATTGTAAACCTTAATAACCCTCTTTTCCCCCTATTATTTCTTTGGATCAAGGTATTTTATCACAGAAACAGAAATGAAAGTAGGACAAAAAAATCATTATCTATTTGACAATGTGACTTCCCATGAACTCTGGGAAGATATCCCTGGTCCTGGGCCAAGTATTGCAATGGTAATTCCCAAGGATTCACTCTAGGAGCACCGTATTTAAGAGGTGTTTGTAGAGTATGGAGGAACTGTGAGATGGTTCAGCAGGCAGCTTTGCCTGTTGATCTGAGTTCAGTCATCAGAATCTACATGGAAGAAGGAGAAAATCAGCTCCTGCCATTTGTCCTCTGACATCCACAGGCTGTGACAAGTGCTTGTGCGTGCATGTGCATGCATGCATGTCCACACAATTATGCAACCACAAATAAAAATGCTTGAGTGTAGAAGCCCTGCCCTTGAATAGACACCCTAGCAGCAGGCTTGCCCATTTCCCACCTACCTTAGGACAGCTGGGTACAACTCTATCTGCTAAAAAAAGGGCAGTGTGCCACAGGAACAGCCGATCTGCTGTTCGATCTGAGGCAGGTCGAATGCTCAACTTCTTTGAGCCCAGCATGTGTGTAAGAATGAGCAATGCTCCAGTGTTGGGGAGGGAAGGGTTAGGGTGTGAGGAACTCCTCATCTAGCCTTGGATGAAGTCTGGGACTGAAAGGGACTCATTGGTTCGAACACTGTCAACTCTGGTTGGTTTTCTTTACGTTCCCTCCATCTGCGGCTAGTAAAGAAGTTAGTCTCCACACTTCCCCCTCAAAAAAATAAAAAATAAAAAAATAAAAGATCCTGGGAGTTCACTCATCTGTTTCAGCCCAGAGTCAGCTATTTCACATTAGACTAAGACACATTATGCAGGCAACTGAGAGATCCAGGAAACATCTGCTAAACAAAATCAGAATTAATGGCAAACACCACAAGGATCTTGATATCTGAAGTTCCCCCAGATGCACAGAACAATAAAGGGGCCATTAGAGGCAGCTGTCGACTGGGAATGGATTCCAGGGGTTTTCAGGAAGCCAGGGTTCCAGTTTCCAACTCAATGAATGTAGGCAGGTCCTGTTTAGTTGGGGGATTTGCATTGCTAAGCAGTCTAAATACCCAGAGTCACCCAGGATTAGGGTGACAGTCTCCCTCCCTCCTTTCCACTCCTCTGAAGATAACAGCAGCCTTGCCCTCCCAGTCTTGCTATTGTCTTGCTGGAAAGCCAGGCCCCCCAGCTGGCTAAGTCTTGAACACAGTAAGTGAACCATCCTTGGGAGGGCCAGTAATCTAACATGACACCCCAGTGCCCAGCTCCAAACTCAAGCCCCTAATCACAGCACAATCACAGACATCTGGAATAGCTTACAGATCACCTCCTGCCCTTCAGAGATAGCTGACAAGGGCTGAATTATCCAAGCCACTTGCTCCACACTCGGGGGTGCTCCCACAGCTGTAATTCAAAGAGATGGGATCAGTCAGAGAAAGTGCTGGAGTGAGTAGATGGGCTCTGGCAGGTACAATCAGCACCTGCCCTCTGCGTGGACACGGGAGTGTCTCAGAAGGACCAGGGTTGGCAACTCTTCACTGTGTAGTTTCAGAAAAGGTTGAAATTAAATTTCAGATGTCTGGAGAGAGATGAAAAAAAAAAAAAAAAAACACTGTGCTCAAACTAGGAAGACAGCTCAGTGGACAGAAGACTTGCTGGAAGTGAGACTGTGAGTTCAGGTCCCCATTATCCATGTAAAATGTAGGACAGGATGCTGAGTCTGTAATTCCAATGCTGCTGGACAGGTGAAGATAAAAGGATCCACAGAGCTTAGTGGCCAGCTGGCCTCTAAGGAGGACATATGTCCTGGCCTAAAGTCACCCTGTGGTCTTGTCCTATACCAATCTTTATTATTGTAAAGTGAGTTCCAGGTTCAGCAAAGATACCTAACACTCACCCCCAACCTCCATATGCATGTGTTTCCACACACACAGGTATGAACACACACAAACATGCACACACCACACACACACACACACACACACACACACACACCACATTGAGTTTTTTAGTTGTCCAGGGAAAGATGTAAAAATTCTTGTTCTGGAAAGCAGACAGAATGTAGCCATGGCAGCTTCCCTGTGCAGCCATTACAGGTGGGCTCTGAACATTAGGTTCAAGGTCAGTTCAGGGCTCTCATGAAGAAGCAACAGTTTTGCTTCTCTAAGGAGGACAGGTGTCCTGGCCTAGAGACTCTCTGTGGTCTTGTTGTCCTACCTCAGCCTTTACTACAATAAGAGAGTCATTACCACAAGCCTAACTTCATGAGACGCAGGTGGCACTCTCAACTTTTTTGAGTTTAGCGTGCATACAAGAATGAGCAGTGCTCCAGTGTTGAGTAGTGAAGGGTTGAGGTGTTGGGAACGTCTCACCTAGCCTTGGTTGAGGCTAGCTATGTAGGCTTGGTAGCCAGTGGTATGTGCTATGCACCTGATGGGGATGAATCAAGATCAGATAACTTAAACAGCCACCACCTATACGTGTGGGGTGCAACCGAGAGGCAGCAGTCCTATGTGGGGAAGGAGGTTCGGCCAGAGTCCTTGTCACCACTGGCAACAGGGAAAGGAAGAAAGGAGTCTCAAGTATAAGATGCTGTCTGCTTAGCTAAAGGTCAAGGGACATAAAGAATTCTCTGAAACTTCATAGTGAGTAAGTCAACATTATTGTGCCCACATCGCCATTCCAGGCAGGCTCAGCCCTGGTGCCTGGCCACTGAGGAAGCTTTTCCCTTGCCTGGATCAGATTCACTACAGCAGGCCTTGCAAAGGCACCAAGTGCAGTGGCAGCCATGAACACCAAGACAGCAAAGTTAAATTGTTCCATCCCATAGGAAGCTTATTTGGGGAAACTATTATCTTCCTATTATCTGCTTATTATCTTCCTTGCTGAGAGTGGTATTTAACAAAAAAGCCAGAGCAATCCATCCTGCAGCCCAGACAAACTCAACTGCAGCCATGCAACTCATCCGGTTCTTAGAGTTCAGCACTTTCTGAGTGTACTGTGCCCCAGCACCACTGCATTAAAGTACCACAAGCCAGGAGGCTTCAAAAGCAGGAATTCATTTTTCTCTCAGTTCTGAAAAATCAGAAGACAAAATCAAAGAAAGGGTTGGTCAGACCATTCACGATCCCCATTGATGGCTCTAGGGAATAGCCCTCCCACGCCTCTTCCTAGCCAGTGGTTGCCAGCAATGCCCTGCTCTGTCTTCACATGGCACTCCCCTTCTGTGTCTATAGAGGATGTTCTCACTGCCATTCATGGGACTAAAGCCAAAACTGATCCAATATGACTTTATCTTAACTTGGTATGTCTATTGTCTATAGAGATCTTATTAATTAGGTCTCTATTTAATAGAAGGTCATGTTCACAAATTCTGGCTTAGTATTTCACTATACTATATTTTTGTCAATCTGTATTTTTCTTTGAGAACAGAGTCTCAAAATATAGCTGCACATTCAGCCCATAACACCAAGCTTATTTGAACCTAAAGCCCTCTCATCAATGCATCATCCAGGAACATATAATATTACCAGAGATGGCAATGCACTCTGAAGAACTAATGGTATTTTTAAAACTTATAGTAACAATTCAGAATAGCTATTTTAAATTATCTTTTTAAAACCCAAAGGTCTTGGGTCCTCACTAGTATATCATAAAGATGAGACCAGGGTTCAGAAGGGCAACTTGTACTTAGTTCAAGAAATAATTATCATCACAAGGTCCTAGGCAGGGTGATGGGGAAGAAAAGTCATCAGCCATCAGTCAGCTTACTCAGCTGTGAACTGGGAAAGCTACAGTAGCAATCAGCCAGCAAGACATGTGTGCGATAGTGGCATGAACGTTAGGGGGCTGACCAACCACCTTATGATTTGATATAAGGCCTGTTTCATAGGAGAAGCTGTGTGGCTGATATCATAAATCCAGCCAAGAAGCCATGGCTGGGGAGGCCCTGCTATGTTGTTAAATGGACACATCAAACTATCTTCAGCTTCCCAAGGGGTAGGATCAAGATGTAATTGTCCCTCTATAACCATAGATTGATGACACTCTCAGCCCTCACCAGAGAAGTTTCTTTGTGCAGTGGACAGTGTTTAACACAGAAATTCATAACTGTTCAAAATGCAGGGAACATATGACTATGGGCTGCTCAGCTAGAATTGGAACATCTACATCATAGCTCTTGTGCCCAAGGCTTAGGAAACATCAACAAAGGGGCAGAGATACTCTAAGAGCAAGCAGTCAGAAAGAACTGGACACACAGGACCAGTATACTTGAACTCATCTCAGTTATAGTCGCCTACCTGAGATCAAGCCAGTCAGCAGTCCAGCATAGATGGGAGGGGCTCACCACCTCCAACCCCTAGCTTAGGAACCATGGACAGCCGATGGCTGCTAAGGGAGAAAGAGTCATTTTCTTTAAGGGTGTGGCATCTGACAGGTTGCCTTTGCCTCAACAGATGCCATCAGATGCATTTGCATATAAGCAGTACAAATTGGACACAATAGTTTATGAGAAAAAAAAAAGACATCAAATTGAGGGGGTAGTAGCAGGGGTTGGTCGGGGATGGATTGGAGGAATAGGGGTGAATACATTGCATGCACAAAGGAAGTTCTCAAATATAATAATAGTCTATTATTGGGAAATACATTAAATGAATTACAGGTCTTGGCCTAGGATTGTGGGGAAGTTGGAGAGGAACACAAGAGGTTTCTGATTTCAGGTGATGAGTAGGGTGGATTGGCAGCATAAGCCAAATGTTTCAGGAAGGAGTTAGATGCTATGAAGTAGAGGTGACTTGGGATAAAGCCCAAAGCACACAGGCTACAGGCTATCACCTCCCTGGTCCCTGCCCCTCTGTAATTCAGTCTAGACTCCATCATCTCCCAGACTACCAGCAGCCTCTCTCAGGCCTTGCCACACAGACTTAGTCAACACTTCCAGAAGTCACAGTGGGAGACTGCCCTGGGTCAGATGACTGAGACATTAAACCTCAGGCAGAGCTGGTGCCTGTGAGTCAGGTATAGAAATGAAACCAAACACAACCTACGTGGAAAATTCTCTTAGATTCCATAGTCAGGAGGCTGACGTTTTAGACTCAAAGTCCCTCCTGAGCACCCTGGACGCCTCTGGGCTTGGAGAACTGAGCAGGACCGAACCCTTCTGTTGCAGGTAGAGTTGGAGCAGCATGCGTGTCACTAGACAATAATGACCTACTTTTCTTGATAGGAATAATTCCGTGAAATTTCCACAGCACCTCTATTATCTTTTTTTATACTAAATACTGTTCAGAAGATCGACCCAACCCATGGCAGTGGCTTCTCAGGTCTCCAAAACCCTGGAAATAGCCTTCAAGGCCACAATCCCCCTTTCTCACTGCTCTGTGGCAAGCATGGACATCAAGCTATTTCAAGAACTCTTAACCATTTGACGTTGACATAAAAAAACAAAACAAAACAAAAACCTAAGGAAGACATCATTCACAATAGAAGAAAACTAAGTTTGGGGTGTCAGGAGAGACCTGCTAATAACAGACCAAAGAGCGTGTCCTCAGTCAGTCACTGTGGATGCTAATGTGGGAGCCGGGAATGAAGACAGAATAGCCCACACATGTCTGTTCCTTCCTGGCATATTCAACCTCAGCCTTTGAGGGATTCTAAGCCCTGTACGTTCCAAAGTATTTTAGACTTTTTGTCTTTGAAAAGAAACACAGAGGGCTGCCCCACAACTCCAGCCTAATCAGAGACATCTTCAACATACAGACAGTAAGATTACAAAAAGGTTAAGTTTATATGTGATTCCTTCGTGCAAATTAACTGCAGACATTGTCAGCGAGAGGACAGCTTATTATTCAGAGCCACACGGTTCGTGCCAATGTCTACCTTCATTACAGCTACTTCTTTCCAGCTGACAGTCACTGTTCCCACTGGGAACACAATTTTCAAAAACAGCCCCCCCCCCCCCGCAAATCTACCTTCTTCCAATTTAACTTGCTATCAATATCCAAAGAATGTGGTTCACCCTGTTGATGTGGTCCCGAGACCACTGCACTCTGAACACATGGAAGCCAGAAAGTTCACTCTAGAGTCAGATTGCCCAGGTCCTCTGGATTTATGGTTTCAGAAGCATAGATGGCAGCCATTTCTCTGGGTGTCTGGTGTGGACAGTACTGCCAGAGTGTTATCAAGCTTTTAAGTGGTATGCCGGTACCACAGCTATCCAAGCTTCTCATTATACTCCATAACACGGATGCTAACTAACCAGGAGGAAGGATATGTTTGGCTTAGGAGGCAAGCATGTTTTTCTACCCCAGTATTCTCCTCTTGGAGACAGTACAGTGGAGGAGAGTGGGGTTAGGGCGAGAATCAAAGCCTAAGTGTGAGACGGAGAACACACTATGGTTTCCGACTTTATTTGCTCCCTTCTGTCCCTACAATAAAGAGATGATTCCACAAATCGCACAAAAGACATTCTCTCGTTAGAGACTAGCTGTTACTGAAAGTAAATAAAAGAAATTTCCGTTAGACGATTCTGAAATTGCCGTCCGTACATGCTTACCTCTGAGACCAGAGAACAAATGTGCCAGAGGAAGGCTGGCAGGGAAAATGGAACATCGTGGAATTGTTTTCAAAGGGGAAATTAATTGGTTATTTCTATTCTGGCTTAGCTGAAGCTGTAAAAATCTAATCAGAAGCATTTTTCATAGTGGCTATGCCTACCCAACAATGAAACGAGCTCCCCAAATTCTAAACCATTTTTCATTTGTTTGTTTTGTTGTGGTTTATCATTAGTGACTTCTTCTGCTTGAAACCAAATGACTGCAAATGTCACCCCCAAATGAGGGTCTCCTTCAGAGACCACTCGTGTGGTCAGGAGTGAGCCAGTCCCCTGGAGCCACCTCTGACACTTAAAGGTACAAGCCTTGTTTTCACAGGCAAACCCAGCCTTAAGTTCTTGTGTCTCTTGAGCTAAGAAGCAAACAGCTAGCAGGCAGGAAAGCTTGGCATTTCAAAGAACAGGCTGCCCATAGGCTGGCGTTCATCTTAGATTCAGCCAAACCACTTCCAAAATGTCAGCACCGGGAATGATAGAAATATAAGTAATTTTTTCCTACCTTCTCTTCTTGTGACTTCAAAGCCTCTGGTTTCCTGGAAGGAAAGAGAGATGTGGTTTTGAAGAATAATTCATAGGTACAGAAGGAACAGATACTTGCAAATGACTCTGTCTTGTTAGTTATATTTTTCTCCAGATGGTGAATCAAATAGTAAGGTCAATATGTTAGGTCTTCTCACCTTGCACAGCATGTGTGCACACATGTGCACCCACGTACATGGGTCAATACACATACACACTTGTAAACAACTTATTACTTTGGGGGCTTAGAATTTAAAAATACATTATTGGGGCTGGAGAGATTGAGTATACATTGGTTTTCAGAGGACCCAGTGGAGCAGTTTACCTGTAACTCCAGCTGCGAGGGATCTGACACTCCCTTTTGGCCTCCTCTAGCAACTGCACTTTTATGGACACCCAACACATACATATACATAACCAAGGATAAAATAATTAAAAATACATTGCTGGTCTGGAGAGATGGCTCATTGGTTAAGAGCTGTTCTTCTAGAGGTCCTGAGTTCAATTCCCAGCAACCACATGGTGGCTCACAAGCATCTGTAATGGGATCCAATGCCCTCTTCTGGTGTCTCTGATGACAGCTACAGTGTACTCATATATATAAAATAAAAACAATATTAAAAAATACACTGCCTGTCATACTATGTGTTCTTTATGTGCAGCTTGGGCCAGTTCCAAGTATTAAAAAGGACTCTGTCCCAGGGTATAGTCCTATCCTTGTCTCATCTCAATGTGCTTACAATGGCTCCAGAAGAAAATGTCATGTGGTGTCTGATTAAGGCCAATTCATAGTTTCTAAAGGCTCATGGACAGTTTGGAGAGTGAGTCTAGGTCACTGGGCTAAATTAAGCACTTTGCTTTTCCTAAGCTAATCTCAAGAATATTTTTGGTGCCAGCTCTGTGCAGTACAATAAGCAAACTATTTCAGGAACTACCCAGGTACCACAGGATGTCTGCATTAATATTCAGTTGAGCAGGGAGCTTCAGAAGAAATACACATTACTGAGAAATCAAAGGGCGATTTGCCTTGATAAATGCCAGCATTTCAAATTCAGCTCGAAACAAGGAAAATTATTTTTTAAGAGAATCTTTGAACATGGTGCTGAATAATGGGCAAATTTTCAGGCAGAGAGAGTGGAGGGAGAGTGCACCAGGATGAGGGGATGAGAGGGCAGGAGGCAGCACACTGAAGGAGTATACAGTAGGCTCAGGGAGAGGAGGAAGGTCCCAGTGAGGAGAGTTAAAGGGGGGAAGGCTGGCAACACACACCATGGCTTCACAACTGAAGTGAAGAATCTACAACTCAGCAGAAATGACCAGGTGAAGATGAAAACCGCAAAGACTGAGATACACTGGGACTCGGCACTGTCTAGTAAAAGGAAACAACAAATGTGGACCTCCCCCTCCCCCCACCAAGATCACTCAACTGCACAGCACAGTAGGCAGTAGCATGGTCTTTCCCACCCTGGCATCCTCCTGTGGTCAGGAGAGGGCAGCAACAACAGAGGCGAAGAACAAGATGCCGCCCTTTCCTGCCTTTGATGGTTAGTTGCCACACACACCCAGTCACCTGGAAAGAGAGTCACACTTGAGGAATGAGCTAGCTTATTTGGCCTGTTGGCCTGTGCGTTGGGGGCTGTCTTGATGTTGAATTGATGAGGAAAGGGCCCAGCCCATTGTGGGTGACACTGTTCTTGACCAAGGGGATTCGGTCCTACCCAGGAGTGAAGAGAGCTAGCTGAGCATAAGCAGCAGGCAAGCAAGGCTGTGTTGTGTCCTTTGCCTCTCTGCTCTTGACTGTGGATATCGGGTGACCAGCTGCTCATGTTCCTGCTTCTGCTTCCTCTCACTGATAGAATGGGATCTGCAGTTGTAAGTCCAATAAACCCCTTTCCTGACTCGCTAGAGAGAGGATGTTTCACACAGCAATAGAGATTAATCCAGGCCCCTCAAACGATTTCTCTCATGAGGGAAAAGCCCTAACAGGGACCAGTGGGTGACCCGTGCAATACAAGGCGGGTGAACAAACAGAAGCACAACACTCAGCAGGGTTGGATCTACTGATACCAGGAAACAAGCATCCTGAAGGCTGGACCTGGGGGGAATCATCTGGGCCAGGGTTCAGAGAAGTGACATGGAGACAGGAATGAGGATATAAGATATGTAAGTCCAAAGAAAAGCCCTATTCTCTCAAATTGCTACTCAGCAGCTTGTTCCTGGCCCTGGCAATTCCACCCCCTACAAACCAACACATATAGTATTGTGAATGTAGAGGTGGGTATAGTCAGCTCTTATGCTCCCAGGAAAGCCTTTATTTCCACAAATTTGTTATTGTGGTTGCATAAAGCATATGCATTAAGGAACACAGATGTCAAATAACATGGCACGGCTAATCATTTCTTCAGGTCTATATTTGCTTCTTTTAGGAGTAGTAAGGGCTGGGGAAAGGGCTCTACTTCCCACACAAGCATGGGGACCTGAGCTTGGGTCCTCAGATCCTATGAGAATTTAGACATGGTAGCATGTGATACATATACATATATGTACATATATATATATATATATATATATATATATATATATATATATACACACATATGAAAGCATAGCAGAGCGCATGTGTGGTGGTCACAGATGGACTTGCAGGAGTCTGTTCTCTCCTTCCACAATGTAAATCTGGGGATGGGACTCAGGCTGTCAGGGTTAGTGCTAAGCACCTTACCCACAGAGCCATCTCACTGGCCCAGCAACCAATTCTTATATTGATGTTAAAGCCAGCCACTTGACTGAACTTCCTATTGTTTGTGACAGTTCTCATTGATTCTTTTGGGATTCTTTTTTTTGCAGCTTTTAGGAGCGGCTGTGGTTTTATAACCGATAAAAAGCAGCTTAGACTGGTGGGTTTGTAACCTGCAAGTGACAAGGGCCTTCTGTCTTTAACGCCAGTCCTGCTGTCTCTTGTCTTATTGTTAACTTCTCCCTTAACTTGATATTAAATTCTTCAAGCTGGGCACAGTGGCACATTCTTGGAATGCCAGGACTTAGGAGATTGAGGCAGGAGGATCACCACAAGTTTGAGGCCAGCCTAAGGTATGGCATGAGACTCTGGCCTGACCAGCTAAAATGAAAATAGCATGCAGACAGAGTGAGTACTTTTAGCTTGTTTCTGACACCTAAGAGAGACTCTTCAGTGTCTCCCTATTGGAGAAGCGAGTCTTTGGCAGAGGTATGTTAACTACACTAATGCGATCAATACACATTTCATTGGGTTTCACGTAAATAATGCGCTGGGTAAAGCTGCCTATCCCCTTACTTGATTATTTACTGTTTCCCTTTGTTGGGTGAGGGTTGGAATGGAGCCAGTATCTGTTCTACTCTTGCAGCCTGGGTACTGTAAAAGAACAGGTGCTTGATACATATTTGTTGAATAAAAAATAAAATAAAATACATATGCTTTGAATTTTATCAAGTGCTACTTCTGAATTTATGCAGATAATTATTTTTTTCCTTAGCTTTATTAACAGCATGGCTTATAAAGTGGATTTTATTATCTTTCTGGAATAAGCTTTTCTAACCCGTGATATACTTTTAAAGCCATGATCTTGGGGGCTAGAGAGCTGGCTCAGCTGTTAGGAGCACTGGCTGCCTTTTCAGAGGATGAGGGTTCAGCTCCAGCACTCACACAGAGGATCACAAACCATCTCTAACTCCAGTCCCAGGGAATCGGAGGCCCTCTTCTGGCTTCCATGGGCACTGTCTACACATGGTGCACACATATACACATAGGCAAACACCCTTGCACATATAATTAAAATAAGTAAATGTTTTGGTTTTTTTGAGACAGGGTTTCTCTGTATAGCTCTGGCTGTCCTGGAACTCACTTTGTAGACCAGGCTGGCCTCGAACTCAGAAATCTGCCTGCCCCTGCCTCCCGAGTGCTGGGATTAAAGGCATCTGCCACCACGCCTGGCATAAGTAAGTATTTTTAAATGTGATTTGAATACTGTTGTCTTCTGTGGTTTTAAGTATGTTTCATAGTGATTCATCTATGATTTTATATTTATATTCATCAGAGAGGTTGGGGTAACTATAGATTTCAAATTTTAAAAGACTTCTAGCTTTTTTGTAATGAATTTATAAGTTTTCCTATTACCATGGCTTGATATGGTTTACATAAAAGCAGAAGAGATTGGCATGTGGCCCATATCAGTCATCTCAGCTCATGGGAAGGAGGAGATCGGGGTGAGAACTCCAGGCCGAGCTATAAAGTGAGATCTTGTTTCAATTTTCAATAAAAGTGAGGTGGAAGTGAGATTACCTGATGTTTTAAGGTTTTTCACTTATATTTTTTTCTGTTATTGATTAAACTGAGAGAAGAGATTAAACTTGTCTTGCGTCTGTCAGTGGCCAGTTGATATTAAAATCCCTAAACCTTACTCCAAAGTTAATGGTGGAGCCAGGCTGGGGGATTAGAAGCTCTTCCTGGCTGCCAGTGGCTTGTAAACAGCTCCTCAGTGCAGTGGCTGATGGGAGAGACACACTCAAGTTTACTATTGGACAGACAAGGCTGGGAAAAACCTACAGAGTCTTCTTATTGGAGCAAGTGAGAATATGCGCATCGGTGCTGAGCCAATAGCAGTCCAGGGGTGTACTGGAGAAAGGAATAAGAGGAAAGAATGGGAAAGAAGGGACACAGGGGTGGGGCTGGCACAGGACACAGGGCAGGGGGATCTGGCACAGAAGCAGAGTCAGCGCGAAGGAGAGTGTGGCTTCAGCTGATGTGGGGACAATGCAGTGGTGTGCCAACACTTGAGAAGTGTTCTGTGATTCTCGATGTTAAAATGCTGTAACAGAGAGCCACTGTCAGGAGGCTGTGCCTGGGGGTGCCTCTTTGGGAAGCAGGAATCTCCACGCTTCCCCTTTCTCTGGAACGCACAACAGAGAGTGGCATGCTATCAGGGTCGGTGTCGCTGTTGTGACCCAATGTGGCTAACCTAGCTCAGTGTCAGGGCATATTGCTCTACAAACGTCCTACTTCTGCTCACACTTCAGCAAAATACTTCAACTCAAAGAATGCACGAGATAAAAACTCTACATCAATGACCAGGTAGGCGTGGCTAAGAGAAGCCAAAAGGCCCACACCTGGAAATCCACCAATGCAGAGATAAAGAAAATCACACCAATAAGACCCTGCAGCAAAAGTAGTTTCCAGAACACAGAGTTCATAGAGTTCATAGACCATAGAGTACTGAGTCTACCCCATAAACTCTACTGTCCATAACAGTAATTCCCCAGATGTAGTAGAAGGGCCCTGCACTCTCACACCTGTGAAGAAAGCAGACGCTAAGACTTTGGCATAGCATGCATGGTCCCAGATACATGAATCCTCACAAAAGAAATAACAGGGAAACTATACTACAAAATCCAACTAAAAATACATTCAACACATCACAGCAAGTTGATGTCCAAAGACACCACCAAGAGAAGGCTATTCTCTAAAACATCTCTAATACAAAATTAGAGGACATTCATGATGACCAACAGTCCTATAAACCTCATCATAGAAACATGGAAGGTGAAGGCAACATGACTTATCCCCAAAGACATATTCCTTAACAAATAACCACCAAGATGCTGAAGTAGATGAAATGACAGATAAAGAATTCAGAAGAATGGCTTTTAAAAAATCTATAAATTCCAAGAAAATGCATGGAAACAGCTGGAAAAATTAAGGAATACAATGTAGAACACTATGGGTCACTCAATAAAGGGAGGTGGCAAGAAACAGAAATCTTATAAATGGAAAGCTCACTGAGTCAAATAAAAAAACTCACTCAAAGCCAGTAAATGAGATTAAGCAGAAAAGAGGATTTAAGATTTTGAAAACAAAGTTGAGAAATGAAGATATCCAAACAATAATTAAGAGAAAATAAAATAACGTATGAACAGGCATATAAGAAATTATGACATGATTAAAAGACTGAACTGATTTTTTGATATATTATAAAGTGATATGGAACTCACGAAAAGCCATACAAAGATATATTTACAAAATAATAGCAGATATTTCCCCAAATCTTGAGAAAGATATGAATATCTAGATGTAGGAGGTATTGAGAAACAGAACAGACACACCAGACTACACAATGAAGAATGCACACTGAAAACTACAAGAAATAATAAGAAACAAACAGAACTCACTACACAGGTAACCCCAGAATAACTATAGAATTTTTAAACACAAACTCTTAAGGGCAGGAGCACATGGACCAATGTACACCAAATCCTAAAAGAAAACAACTTCTAAACTACATTACTGTAGGATGCAAAGTTGTTCTCTGAGCTGAACAAGATATAAAGATGTGCCAATATAATTATAATATAAAGGAATTTATAATCCATAAGCCAATGTTATAGGGAAAACTTAACAAAATTCAATATACACATGAGAAAGAATAAAGCTAACCATTAGCATACAGAAAGAAAATAAACTCTAGTAGAAGCCGAGATCAGCAAGCTAACATTAAGGGGAAAAAAAAATACAACATCAGAAAAATAACAAAGAAAAGGAATTAGGATGTACCTTTGCTTTATATCTCTGAATATAAGTGACCTCTATTAAAATACATGAACTAGATATCTAGATTTTTAAAAACAAGATCCAATTGTTTGCTGGATGCAAGAAACACACTTCACTAGCAAAGACACAGGTAGACAGTAAAAGGATGGGAAATGACATCCTAAACAAATGGAATCTGGAGGAGAGCAGCAATTTCTATGCTTCCATCAAATAACGAACACTCCAAGCCAAAATTAGTAAAGCAGACATCAAGAAAGAATAATGATTATAAATACATATGCCCTGAATGTTGGTATACCAAATTATAGGACACAAGTAATATCAGACAAAAAGGACTAGATAGACATCTATACACTAGTAGTAGGTAACTTCAGATCTCTTCTCTCACCAATGATAAGTCATTCAAGCTAGTAATCAACAATGAAAATGTCAGAGTTGATTCACTATATATCAAATAAACTTAGCAGACATCTATAGAATGCTCTATCCAGCCCTTACAAAATATACCTTCTTTCAGTAGCACATGGAACTTTCTTCAAAAAAGATCATATTCCACAGCCAGCAGGCCCAGACTGAAGTTCATGGGCCATGTGCAACACATGCACACAAGTATATGAATGTGTCCCAACATGGAAACATAAGCTTACTGAGACATTAGGAGACATTTTTGAAGCTTTTTTTTTTTAGAATTAATTTTTTATTAGGTATTTTCCTCATTTACATTTCCAATGCCATCCAAAAAGTCCCCAATACACTCCCCCCCACACTCCCTTACCCACCCACTCCCACTTTTTGGCCCTGGCGTTCCCCTGTACTGGGGCATATAAAGTTTGCGTGTCCAATGGGCCTCTCTTTCCAGTGATGGCCTACTAGGCCATCTTTTGATACAAATGCAGCTAGAGTCAAGAGCTCTGGGGTACTGGTTAATTCATAATGTTGTTCCACCTATAGGGTTGCAGATCCCTTTAGCTCCTTGGGTACTTTCTCTAGCTCCTCCATTGGGGGCCCTGTGATCCATCCAATAACTGACTGTGAGCATCCACTTCTGTGTTTTCTAGGCCCTGGCATTGTCTCACAAGAGACAGCTATATCTGGGTCCTTTCAGCAAAATCTTGCTAGTGTATGCAATGGTGTCAGCGTTTGGAAGCTGATTATGGGATGGATCCCTGGATATGGCAGTCTTTGGATGGTCCATCCTTTCGTCACAGCTCCAAACTTTATCTCTGTAACTCTTTCCATGGTGTTTTGTTCCCATTTTGAAGCTTTTTGTAACTTGATTGCTCATCCTTAAACATGAAATTTGTATATTGCAAGGTCATGTTGCTGTGTAAAAAGTTTAGACACTTCTTCAGTCATTAAAATAAGATTTAAATACAAAAAATGGGAAAAAAAATCTTGTGCCTTATAAGATAATAGGATAATTCTAGACCTCAGCCACCAGAGAAATTACTATCTATCTATCTATCTATCTATCTATCTATCTATCTATCTATCTATAAAACAGATTTATACATATACATGTATATGTATATATGCATATATATATACATATGTGGCATACACACACACACACACACACACACATAACATATACAGAGACTTTGAGATGACCAATCAGTAGGACATTGAAGAAATTAAGGGGATATAAAATTAACTCAAGCAAGTCAATGGCCTTTCTGTACACAAAGGATAAACAAGCAGAGAAGGAAATTAGGGAAACAACACCCTTCTCAATAGTCACAAACAATATAAAATACCTTGGCGTGACTCTAACTAAGGAAGTGAAAGATCTGTATGACAAGAACTTCAAGTCCCTGAAGAAAGAAATTAAAGAAGATCTCAGAAGATGGAAAAACCTCCCATGCTCATGGATTGGCAGGATCAACATTGTAAAAATGGCTATCTTGCCAAAAGCAATCTACAGATTCAATGCAATCCCCATCAAAATTCCAACTCAATTCTTCAACGAATTGGAAAGGGCAATCTGCAAATTCATCTGGAACAACAAAAAACCTAGGATAGCAAAAACTCTTCTCAAGGATAAAAGAACCTCTGGAGGAATCACCATGCCTGACCTAAAGCTGTACTACAGAGCAATTGTGATAAAAACTGCATGGTACTGGTATAACGACAGACAAGTAGACCAATGGAACAGAATTGAAGACCCTGAGATGAACCCACACACCTATGGTCACTTGATCTTTGACAAGGGAGCAAAAACCATCCAGTGAAAAACGGACAGCATTTTCAACAAATGGTGCTGGCACAACTGGCGGTTATCATGTAGAAGAATGCGAATTGATCCATTCCTATCTCCTTATACCAAGGTCAAATCTAAGTGGATTAAGGAACTCCACATAAAACCAGAGACACTGAAACTTATAGAGGAGAAAGTAGGGAAAAGCCTCGAAGATATGGGTACAGGGGAAAAATTCCTGAATAGAACAGCAAAGGTTTGCGCTGTAAGATCGAGAATCGATAAATGGGACCTCATAAAGTTGCAAAGCTTCTGCAAGGCAAAAGACACCGTCAATAAGACAAAAAGACCACCAACAGATTGGGAAAGGATCTTTACCTATCCTAAATCAGATAGGGGACTAATATCCAATATATATAAGGAACTCAAGAAGGTGGACTCCAGAAAATCAAATAACCCCGTTAAAAAATGGGGCTCAGAACTGAAAAAAGAATTCTCACCTGAGGAATACCGAATGGCAGAGAAGCACCTGAAAAAATGTTCAACATCCTTAATCATCAGGGAAATGCAAATCAAAACAACCCTGAGATTCCACCTCACACCAGTCAGAATGGCTAAGATCAAAAATTCAGGTGACAGCAGATGCTGGCGAGGATGTGGAGAAAGAGGAACACTCCTTCATTGTTGGTGGGATTGCAAGCTGGTACAACCACTCTGGAAATCAGTTTGGCGGTTCCTCAGAAAATTGGACATAATACTACCAGAGGATCCAGCAATACCTCTCCTGGACATATATCCTGAAGATGTTCCAACCGGTAAGAAGGACACATGCTCCACTATGTTCATAGCAGCCTTATTTATTTTTTTTTCTTTTTTTTATTTTATTTTATGATTTTTTTTGATTTTTATTACATATTTTCCTCAATTACATTTCCAATGCTATCCCAAAAGTCCCCCATAGCGCCCCTCACTTCCCTACCCACCCATTCCCATTCTTTTGGCCCTGGCATTCCCCTATATTGGGGCATATAAAGTTTGCAAGTCCAATGGGCCTCTCTTTCCATTGATGGCCAACTAGGCCATCTTTCGATACATATGCAGCTAGAGACAAGAGCTCCGGGGTTCTGGTTAGTACATCATGTTGTTCCAACAATAGGGTTGCAGATCCCTTTAGCTCCTTGGGTACTTTCTCTAGCTTCTCCATTGGGGGCCCTGTGATACATCCAATAGCTGACTGTGAACATCCACTCCTGTGTTTGCTAGGCCCCGGCATCGTCTCACAAGAGACAGCTATATTTGGGTCCTTTCAGCAAAATCTTGCTAGTGTATGCAATGGTGTCAGCGTTTAGAAGCTGTTTATGGGATGGATCCCTGGATACGGCAGTCTCTAAATGGTCCATCCTTAAAAATATGGAACGCTTCACGAATTTGCGTGTCATCCTTGCGCAGGGGCCATGCTAATCTTCTCTGTATCGTTCCAATTTTTAGTATATGTGCTGCCGAAGCGAGCACAGCAGCCTTATTTATAATAGCCAGAAGCTGGAAAGAACCCAGATGCCCCTCAACAGAGGAATGGATACAGAAAATGTGGTACATTTACACAATGGAGTACTACTCAGCTATTAAAAGGAATGAATTTATGAAATTCCTAGGCAAATGGATGGATCTGGAGGGCATCATTCTGAGTGAGGTAACATATTCACAAAGGAACTCACACAATATGTACTCACTGATAAGTGGATATTAGCCCAAAAACTTAGGATACCCAAGATATAAGATACAATTTGTTAAACGCATGAAACTCAAGAAGAACGAAGACCAAAGTGTGGACACTGTGCCCCTTCTTGGAATTGGGAACAAAACACCCATGGAAAGAGTTACAGAGATAAAGTTTGGAGCTGTGAAGAAAGGATGGACCATCTAAAGACTGCCATATCCAGGGATCCATCCCATAATCAGCTTCCAAACGCTGACACCATTGCATACACTAGCAAGATTTTGCTGAAAGGACCCAGATATAGCTGTCTCTTGTGAGACAATGCCGGGGCCTAGCAAACACAGAAGTGGATACTCACAGTCAGCTATTGGATGGATCACAGGGCCCCCAATGGAGGAGCTAGAGAAAGTACCCAAGGAGCTAAAAGGGATCTGCATCCCCATAGGTAGATCATTATTATGAACTAACCAGTACCCCAGAGCTCTTGTCTCTAGCTGCATTTGTATCAAAAGATGGCCTAGTAGGCCATCACTGGAAAGAGAGGCCCATTGGACTTGCCAACTTTATATGCCCCAGTACAGGGGAATGCCAGGGCCAAGGGGTGGGGGTGGGTGGGTGGGGGACTGGGGGGGGGAGTGTATTGGGGACATTTTGGATAGCATTGGAAATGTAATTGAGGAAATTACCTAATTAAAAATAAATAAATAAATAAAAAGAAATTAAGGAAGATAATTTTTCTAGATTCTAATGAAAATAGAAATATGTCAAAATCAGTGAGTACAATGAAGGCCATTCTAAGAAGTAAGTCCACATCATTTAAGAATGCCTAAATGAAAAAGAAAAACTCAGATTACCTCTGAGTACCTTTGTTCTTCAAAGATAAACAATATTGACAAACCCAAAGGAAAGGTAAAGAAAACAGGAGATACTGCAACAAATACCACCAAAATCCAGGAAGCATTAGGGATTATTTTGAAAACTTATGCTCTAATAAAGCGGCATATTAGATAAAATGATTTTTTTATACATTGCCTACCAAAATTAAACAAAGGGGAAATAAAAAACTCTAGCAAAGGGGCTGGACAGGTGGCTCGGTATTTAACAGCATTCGTTAGTTTTGCAGAAGACCCGGGTTGGGTTCCCAGCACCCACAGGGTGCTCATGAACATCTGTTACTCTAGCTCCAAGGGACTCAATACCTTCTTTTGACCCCAGCAGGAATCATGAACATATGTTGTATATGAACATACACACATATCAGCAATGTACTCATATACACATAATTTAAAAAATCTTTAAAAAATGAAAAAAGAAATGAGATTATATAAAAATAAAGTTTCTGAACAATGAAAACCAGTCTTTGCTGAACGTGACAGCCATTTGAAAAGTAGTGACACGGGCTGGTGAGATGGCTCAGTGGATAAGAGCACTCGACTATTCTTCCGAAGGTCCAGAGTTCAAATCCCAGCAACCACATGGTGGCTCACAACCATCCGTAACGAGATCTGGCGCCCTCTTCTGGAATGTCTGAAGACAGCTACAGTGTACTTACATATAATAAATAAATCTTTAAAAAAAAAAAAAGAAAAGAAAAGAAAAGTAGTGACACTGTTTATTGAAGTATTTCATAAAATAGAAAGGGCATGACTGTTTTCAAATTCATTTTGTGAAACCAATATTATCTCAATACTCAAATTGGATATGATCAAAACCCAAACTAAAACTACAAACCAACATCATTGATGAACACACACACACAAATTCTCACCAAATAAATACAAATCAAATTCAACAACATGTTAAAAATATCACAGCTCACAATCTAGTTATTCTTGGAACATCGGGATGGTTCAACATAGGTAAACCAATAGATGTAAAATTAATCAAAAATAAAAATCATGTGACCAACTCAATAGATTCAGGAAAAAAAAATCCCTTGACAATATTCAACATGCCTTCAAGAAAGTAGGTAGAGATGGATCATGCCTATACCAGGGAAAGGACATATATAACTAACCTACAACCAACACCATATTGAATAGTGATAAATGTAAAATATTTCCCTAGTCTCGGCAGTGATGGTACATACCTTTAATCCCATCACTTGGAGTTAAAAGCAGGCAGATCACTGAGTTTGAAACAAGCCTGCTCTACAGAGTGAGTTTCAGGACAGCCAGGGCCATACAGAGAAACGCTGTCTCAAAAAATAGAAAACAAACAAAAACAAAAAACATATCTCTAAAATCAGAAACTAAATAGTCCACACTCACTATGATTATTTAATCCACTCTGTTTAGTACTAGGTATTTCAGCTTGAACAATGAGGCAAGGAAAATAGAAAAAGCAGAAAGAGAAGATGTCAACTCATCCCCATTTGCAAGCAATCTGATGTAATACTTACAAGACCTTAAAGACACCACTAAGACCTCTTATCTTAGACTTGCTAATCAAATTCAGTGAAGTAGCTTGATGCACAATTAACATACAAAATCAGTAGCTCTTAAATACACCAACAATGAAAGACATTCTAAAACAATCACTTTCATAAAAGTCTGAAAAATAACAAGATTTTTCAGAAATAAGTCCAACCAAGGAGGTGAGAGATCTGTCAAAGAGA
Organism: Mus caroli; assembly: GCF_978045245.1. Classification (NCBI taxonomy): domain Eukaryota; kingdom Metazoa; phylum Chordata; class Mammalia; order Rodentia; family Muridae; genus Mus; species Mus caroli. Next base: position 70,295,109 of record NW_028227268.1, read on the forward strand.
AATGATAAAATATGGATGAAAGTGAAGGCCTTAGAAGACAGAAAGATGTAGAAGATGGGAAGACCACCCATACTCATCCATGGGCCAGCAGAATCAATACTGTTAACATGTTCATATTACCAAATGCCATCCATAAACTTAGTGCATGTCCTATCAAAACTCTAATGATATATTTCAAGGCAATCTTAAGTTTCATAAAGAAGCACAAAAGATACAAAATAACCAAAGTGATTAGGAGAAACACACACACCACTACCACCACCACCACAAACCCACAAGCTAGAGGGGTTATTAAATACAATTTCAAATTATACTATAGAAACACAATTAAAAAAAAAACCCCAGCATGGTGTTGGCACAAAAACAGGCACATGTACCAATGGTATGGAATGAAAACAAAATAAAAACAACAATAACAACACAGAGAGAGAGACCAGCCATCTAACATCTGGTTCTTGGAAAAGGTGACAAAACTATCATTGTGGCAAAAATATGTCCCCTTTAACAAACAATGTTGGGTGAAAGCAGATTTCCACGTGCAGAAGAATGAAACTAGACCAGACAACAGTTCTTCACTGAGAGAAGTCTGGGTAGGAGCTTGAGGCAGGGAGCTGGAGCCGGAGCTGAAGCAGAGGTTATGGAGGAAAGACATGGACTGGCTGGCTTCCAGGTCCACCTCAGGCTGCCTTCCTGTACTCAGCAACCCAGGACCACCTGCCTAGGAGTGCCATCTCCCACAGTGAGCTGGGACCCTCTGCTTCAATTAGCAATCAGGAAAATGTCTTACAGACATGGCCGGAGGCCAGTCTGATGAAGGCAATTTCTCAGTTGAGGTCCATCTTCCCAGGTGAATCTAGTTTGTGTCGTGTTGACAATGAAAACCAACCAGCACACCTGCATCGTAAAAATATTGTTTAAACTTTTCTTTTTAATCCTGCAAAAGGGATCTGGAAAGAAATGAGCACACTAGTAGTGTGTGCAAAACTTCCCTGAGGTGAGGTCAGAGTGACTAAGCTGGACTATACAGGGCCAGAGGCCAAGAAAAAGGGAAGAGTGCAGTCCCGGCTTGAAAAACTGAAAAGTAGTTTTAAACTAGCCTCAATAAAATCTAAGTACAGATTTTGATGGTAACATACCAGGGAGACAGAAGTTAACTAAGAAAGAATGTCCTTGGTTCATGAACAGGTTTTATAATATTCTCAAATAACTCGTGTACTTGAATAGTCTAAGATGACCTGCAAGCATTCTCTGTACCCAAAGAAAAAAACCAAACAAAACAAACTAGTAACTCAAAAAAGCTAAAAGAGTTATCCCGAGGCTCCTTACACACACTCTCCAGCATCCAGTCCAAAATCACCAAGCATGGCAAGAGACAGCATTAAATAACTCAAATCCAAGGAAAGAGACCTCAGGTTACCCAAGCAGACCCACTGGTTATCTATCTACATTTTACATCAGCAGACACAGGCTTTAGAATATGGCTAAAATACAAGAACACCCACAGAACCAACTAACCTGGGCCCATAGGGGCTCACAGAGACTGAGCCAACAACCATGGACCTGTATGGGTCTAACCTAGGCCCTTTGCACATATGTTATAGTTGTGTAGCTTGGTTGTTGTGTGAGAGTCCTAACAGTGGGAGCAGGAGCTGTCTCTGTCTCTTGTTGCCTGCTTTTGGGACTTCTTTCTTCCTACTGGATTGCCTCATCCAGCCTTAATATGAGGGGAGGTGCCTAGTTTTACTGCAATTTACTAGGCCATGATATCCATAGGAGGTCCACCCTTTTCTAAAAGGATATGAAAGAGGAATGGATGGGGTGAGGAACTGAGAGAAGAAGAGAGAAGGGAAATTGCAGTAGGGACATAATATATGAGAGAAGAATAAATTTAAAAATTTTTTAAAAGAATATGGCTAAAATGTTGAAAAAATAGAAAAAGGTTTTACCTTTCAGCATAAAACTAAAATCTATTAAAAGAACCAAGTGGACATTCTGAACTGAAAATTAAATAACCAAAAGAATTAAACAGATTTAACAGCCAACAAGAAGAAATAGTTTGGTGAGAGGTAGGTCAGTAAAAAACAATCAGACTGAAGAGCCGTGATGAAAAACACAAGAATTAAAATGATGTGTGCGTTAGAGACACATAACCCAGCAAAAAGGTCAAACATGGGTGTAATTGGAATTCGAGGAAGAATGAGCAGAATTGGTATTTGAAGATAGACTGGCTGCAATTTTCTTTTAATTAATGAATGACAGCAAGCCAGAAATTTGAGACCTCTACAAACTCTAACCACAAAGAAACGCATCCCGCGTTTCTCATAGCTAAACAGATGAATGGCTCTGAGAGGAGGAAGAGGAGGAGGAAGAAGAGCAGAAGGAGGAGGAAGAGCAGGAGGAGGAGGGGGAAGAGCAGGAGGAGGGAAAGGAGGAGGAAGAAGGAGAGGAGGGGGAGGAGGAGGAAGAGCAGGAGGAGGAGGAAGAGGGGGAGAAGGAGGAGGAAGAGCAAGAGGAGTCTTAAGACTGGCCAGAGAGCATCTACAGAAAAGCAGCTTGAGGGTGATGTCTACTTCTGAGGAGACAGTGGAACCTAAGACAATGGAATGCTGTCTTTAAAGTCTGATAACAAACTAGACTTTAAACCTTGGAATTCTACATCCTGAGGGGAAATAGGGATTGGAGCTCACGAAACAGCTCATTAGTTAAGAGCTCATACTGCTCTTGCAGAAGACTAGAGTTTAGCTCCAAGCATCTTTGTCAGGTGGCTCGCAACCACCTGTAACTCCAGCTCCAGGGGATCCAAGGCCAGCATCTGACCTGCATCACTTGTGTGCCTGTATGTGTGTGCATGTGCATGTGTGTATAAGAGAGAGAGAAAAAGAGAGAGAGAGACAGAGACAGAAAGACAGAAGCATATAAAATTTAAAATAAATTTTTAAAAAATTCAGATAGTAATATGGCAAACCAAGTGAAGGTGAAATAAAGACCTATTAGGCAAACAAAATTTAAGAGAAAATACTACATTCATACATAGTACATTCATTATAGCAATATGAAAAGAAAATGTAAACAATATAGTCATGCAAGGAAGAATAAGAAGTGTCATAAAGGATTAAAGGGTAAATATAGATATCTTTTAAAATACTGTTTAACATTAATGATTTATAGTGTAAAGCTAACTTACATGAGAATATGATCACTAAAGTCAGAAGATCAAATGAAATAGAAGTGTTGGACTGTCCTAGAATTATATGCCCTCCCACCCCCAAAATTATTTAAAATAGAAATGTCTTTGTGACTGGAAATTCTGAGGAGTCCTACATTGGGCACCATATTTCTAAGAAAGCTGAACTCCCCTCTTGGGAATGTTAAAGAATGGACTTGGAAGAAAGCCTGAGGAGACTTTTTGTTTTAGAATTTAAATACATCAGGTGCCAGCAGGAGGAAGACAGAGAAGAGAAGCAAGAGAGCCATGCCTTTTGAGTTGGGCACTAGGGTCAGCAAATGCACATGTTAGGCAAACAGCAAATGGCAAGGGAGTGCGCTTCAGAGAAAGTCAGAAAACCCAGAGCATCTGGGAAAGCATGCCCAGGCCCTGGAAAGTCTCTAAATAAAGAGAGTTGGTCATAGATAAAATGAAGAAAAAAGTTATCCTTTTCTCAGTAACTCAGATACTTGCTCAGGCTTGGCCCAGCTGCATGGTTCCTGCTCCCTAACTGACTGCATCAGCAGGGTTTCTTGTAAGGTAAGGTACATTGTCTCATTAAAGAAATAATTATTCCTACCTTAGCATGCCTTGAGGGGGATCAGCCTTCCCGAGGAGAAGCCCCTTAGGCAGATGGTGGCCAGGCAAATGGAGTTAAGTCTTTACCCAGAGGTAGGTTTTCTTCTTTTAGCTAGGAGCAAGCAGCTTCCCATAATGGGCCTTCCCTGGAACTATAACATCATGAGGCCAATGGGAGGGAACAATAAGAAGTGTCTGCTCCTAACTAAGACAAGAGTGGGAAAAAACAAGGAACAAAATGGAGCAAACCAAACCCACCTCTAACTGCATGCTGCTTAGAAGAGATACGTGATAACTACCAGCCTATAAAAAGCTTGAATATAAACATGTTTAAAAACAGATATACCACGGTTCCAACCAAATAAAACTGGATGTAGAAAAATAGACTCTAAAGCAAGAACTAGTATTAGTGATAAAACGATAGTTCCTAATATATACACCTAATAGTATAACCTAAAAGCACACACACAAATGAAAGCTGAAAGAACTAGAAAAAGACATGTTTTAGGATACAATAGTGATTAGATTTAAGAAATCTCTATTAATAGTAGAACTAACCAAGGGAAAATCAGAAGAGAGGCTGGAGAGGTGGCTCAGTGGGGAAGTATGCTTGCTGCACAGACATGAAGACCATGGGCTTTGAATCCCAGCACCCATGGACAAAAACAGAGGTGGCTGCAAGTTCATAACCATAGCTCTGTAGGTGGTGGGGACAGACGGCCACTGGGCCAACTGGCTTTCACCCTCACTCTAGGCTCAGTGAGAGACCCTGTCTCAAGGAGTAAGAGTTATAGAGCAAGACAGCTGACACCCTCCTCTGGCCAGTGCATGCAACTTAATATATGCATGTGCATATACAACACACACAGGGAGAGAAACAGAGAGAGACAAGAGACACAGAAAAAAAGAGACAGACACAGAGAAAGAGAGAGATGTGTGTACAGTGTACAGAAGAGCTGAACACCACGATAAAGAAGCCCGACTTAATGGTACACACAACCACTGCCCCCAACAACTGAGCCCAACACATTCTGCATAGATCGTTTATTAAAACTCACTGAGCCTTCAGCAATTTTCAAATCACAGGAACCACACTGAGAGTGCATGTAACTTTCTGACTATAGTGACTTCAAAGTAGAAGTCAGAAACAAAGACAGGGAGACAAATTTCCACAAACATTTGGTCCATAGATACCAAAGCATATCACATATCCAAAGCATATCACATATCCATAGCATATCACACAGCTCCCAAAGCATATCTCTCGAAGGGAAGAATCACACAAGAAGCAAGCTCTTCAGAGCAGAGTAAGAATTGAATTACAACATTTTCACAAGTGTGGGATATAGGTCAGCCCAGTGGCTAGTGCTTTCCTAAGGAGCATGGGGCCTTGAATTTGGTCCATAACACTGAAAAGAAACCAAGTGGGATATATCAGTCGAGAGGAAAATGATAGCCTCAAATGTATGCTTGAAGGACATTTTTTTAAAAGACTGAAAATGAATGACCTAAGCATTTATCTTTACAAACTAGAAAAATAACAATTTAAGTCCACAAAGGGTAGAACGAGAGAAATATGACAGGAGCAGAAATCAATACAATAGGGAAGAAAATTGCACCATGAAAAAGTTGGTCCTTTGGAAAGATTAATAGTTTGATAAATCCCTAAGAAAGCAAATCAAAGCAAGAAGGAGGTGTAGGGACGCTAACAAATCACACACCTTCCATTTCCGGTGTCTTAGTAACACAATAAGGAACAATTGTTTTTGCAGCTGATGGCGGTAGATCAATTGGATGTCCACATGGCAGAAAACCTCAACCTCTCACCCCACAACACACAGGGAGAGGTCAGTTCCAGATGGACAGTGGGTCTGGGGGGAGGGAGTCATGAAATGGAAACCCTGGGTGGTTTCAAGCTGCATCTTGGTGACCATAAGAGGGTGGACATGTCTGTGGAGGGTTACAAAAGAGCCTATCGAGAGGAGAAGACTGATATCTTAGACTTGATCAAAACAGACATTTGGTGATTAATAGGTTCCACAGATGGTAAAAGATGTAGAAGCTTCAACTCAATGTGGAGGATGACTTTGAACTTCTAATCCAGTGCTGAGACTGCAGGTATGAGCCACCATGCTTGGTTTCTATGTTGCTGGAGATTGAAGCCGAGGCTTCCCAGAGGCCAGGCAAGCTTCCTGGCAGCCAAGCTGAGTGAGCCCCAGGCCTCACACTGAACCTTTTAGCAGAATGTGACACTGAGAAGTGGTTAAGCAGATGCAGGTGGCTTGTGGGAGATCTTTTGGTGTGTATCTCTCTGACTCTCTATGTATAAAGTATCTCTGTAGATAGGAAACATACAAACAGCCCAACTGAAAAATGAGCAAAGGATGCGACCAGCACATTGTTAAACAAGGGAATAGTACTATGACCCACAGAGTCGACAATGTGCCTTTTTATTTAAAGCTGTTTTAAAATGCCAAATGTCCGCACAGGTCTGAAGTGGCTGTCATGTTCCAACAACAGCAGGGTTGCCTTCCCTAGTCAAAGGTCTCGCTGTGTGTGTGTTCCTCTCCAGGAACGAAGCCTGTGTCCTTCAGGTATGTTTATCACAGCGTCTCTTTTGTTGCCTTTAAAAATCCTGTAGCATCTATTTAACACAATCCTCTGTATTAAATTCCATTAAATGACATATTTTGGATCTGGGATGCAGCTTGGTTGGCTGAGTGCTTGGCTAAACATTTTACAAAGGTCTGGATTCCATATCCAGCGCATGAAAATAAACGAAGTGTGCTGGTACACTTTTGAGATATCTCAGCACTGGGCAGGCAGAGGCAAAGGATTGGAAGTTCAAGGCCATCTTCTGGTATATAGAGAGGCTAAAGCCAGCCTGGGGTACATGAGACTCTGTCTCTAAAAAATAGACAAAATAATTAATGAATAGTTCTTTACTTTTTGGTTTTGGGGTTTTTTTGTTTGGTTGGTTTTGGTTTTTTGTTTTTTTGGTTTGGTTAGTTGGTTATTTTGTCTTGTTTTGTCTTATTTTGGAGACAGGGTATCTCTCTATAAACCAGGCTAGCTCAAATTCACAGAAATCTGTTTGCTGTAAATATTTTATAAAATTCACAATTGTGACATCTTCTGACTTACCAATTCCACTCAAAGGTCCAGCAGAACAGGTGGAAAGAGTGTGAGAGCCAGTGGCAATAGATGACTCCATAGAAACCGTCTTCCAACCACAGCAGGACTAACGCACACATGAACTTGCAAAGACTATGACAGTACACATAAGACCCACAGCTTCAAGTCAGACAGTGTCTTAGCACTGACAGGGGAAGCTGACACCAAGGCTCACCCCTAACCAAGAAGCTATTTGCAGTTGATACCTGTTGGCAAAAGCAAAATCAGTTTTCCACAGTAGAGTGTCCTGGGGCTATTGACCATACTCCAAGACAAGCCCACACCTAGGCACGCAACACCACAAGAACACAAAACAAACTTTGGTGAGCTTTTTGCTTAGTTTTGTTTTGGTACTTGTTGATTTATCGGGGTTATTTGTTTTGAGCTTTGTTGGGGGGGGTGTTGTTTGGTTTTGAGGGAAAGATGTAGAGAGGGAATATAAAGCTGGTTAGGTAGGGAGGTGAGGAAGGCCTAGGGGAAGGGAAAAATCATCCAAATATGCTGTATATAAAATTTCAGTAAAGAAAAGGGCAGACAGGACAATTAGTGATTATAATACTTCAAGTTCACAACTCCTTCATACCAAGAAGCAGAGGGGATGAACTAGATTAAGAACAGAAAAGGATTTCTGTTCTTACATTTAAAAGAATAAATGGGGGCTGGAGAGAAAGAACAGGAAGTACATGCGTATAAAGACCAAAAGGCAAGTTTATTGTGGCTCGCAGCTTGTTGTGTGATAACCAAAAACCATGGCACAATTTCCCAATGGAAACCTGACAGCAATGCATAAGAACAGACTTCTGCATACTAGAAAGATCTGGGTAAGCCTCGGGAGCAAAGGTTGAAGGAAGGAAGAGGGCACTTGTAAGATTGTAACAGTTTATGTATCCTTTGAATTCTAGAAACAAGTCATCTGGTGATTCGTGGTAACCTTTGGGAGGGGAATGAGAGGGACACGGGGACTGGGGGTGGTTCTGGGCTGTTCAGAATGTTCCACGTCATGGTTTAGGTGCCGGTCACGCAGACCTGTTTACTTTGTCATAATTAATTGAGTTCTGCGCTCAGGAAATGTACACTCTGCTATATATCTGATATCCGTGTGTTGAAATTAAAAATATAAGACATTACACAGAGTACACATGGGAGGTTTGCTGAACTGAGGGAAAAATGTTCAATCTCTAAATTATACAGTATCTAAGACAGAAGAGGAGGAAAACTCTTTGTATGTCCCCTCCAAAACAGATTGAAACTTAATTACCCCTCTAACAGGGTGAACAGCTGGAACCTTGGGGTGAGGAAGTCAGGGACTAAGGGTGTTGTCAGAGGGATGGACTAGTTATTCCTGGAATGGATCCCTGGATAAAGAATAACTCAGGCTGAGTTTCTCTCTGGCGGACATTTGTGTGCGCATCTTTACTGTGTGATGCCTTCTGCCATTCTTTGATATAGCACAAAAGCTCACTGGAGATATTGGTGCCGTGTTCTTGGATATCTGTCTCCAGAACTGGATGATGCAAATCTCTGTTTTTTATGGATAACCCAGTCTAGAGTATTCTCAATGTCAGTTCTACCTAGAAGAAGACTATGTGCTGTTGATGAGCACACATGAAGGAAGTGGCCCAGGCAGAGCTCCACACCAGCATCTGAAATACCACACCACTTAGTTAGCAAAATAAGTAACCCACAAATGCTGCTGAAAATATGATACAAGTGAAGAGCTGTGCTTTGACATCAGATGGCTCCAAGCTTGTCCCCACCAGATGCCCCCCCCCCAACAAACGCACAGATGTCTCCTTCATTAAATCATTTAAGTTTACTAGGTTTCAGTTTATGTATCTATGAAATCTAGGCAGGAATGGAACATTCCCATAGACTAGTGTTGATGCAAATGATAGTGAGTCTGAGCCTTGCTTAGTGGGTATTTGGCACAGAGGTCTCCCAAGTTAGTCTTGACTGTGACTGAAAATAACCCAGAAGTACAGAACAGAAAAGACCATTTTGAAGAAGCAGAGAAGTTCAATGCCTTTCTGATGATAGAGGGTAAATCAGGTCCTGTCTTTCCAGTCCTCGAGAGAACAACCCCTAAAAGCCGAGGAAACATACAGAAGTGAATCCGTCGATGCGTGTGACACTGGGGGCCCTGGATGCCTCAGCAAGGGAAGAAATGGTTTTCTGTGGAAAGCATCAAGCCAGATGGTTATAAATGAGAGTGAGCACACGGGCCTTTCTTAATGACTAAATTTCTTTAACTAAAAATCTAATTTTATTGTGGTATAAATCACACTTTCTTGAAGTAGGGAATTAATTTTAGATTTTTCATTCACTGTTCATAACCTTTCTATGAATCTGACAGCCAAATCATTCTAAATGTCATTTAACCAATACAATACAACGGCTTTATTCCTCGTTGTACCTTCCTGAATCCATTATTTCCACTATAATGTAGAAGAGCTTAAGTAAAAAGAAATTACCATTTCAAAAAGCTGTAGTTTTACTGTGCACTTGAACAGCATAATCTTTATTTTTAAATCAATATAATGTGAGTGCTGAGTAATATTTTTCCTAATCTAGAAGTTCCCTGATACGAGAGAGAGAGAGAGAGAGAGAGAGAGAGAGAGAGAGAGAGAGAGGGAGAGAGACAGAGAGACAAGAAGAGAGAGAGAAAGACAGACAGTGACAGAGACAGACAGACAGGCAGACAGAGTTTGAGGGCTGTCTAAAGTGTTTGAACAAAGTACCTCCAATTCTCAGGAGAGGGCAGGTAGCGCCTTCCTCTGACAATAGTTGTGAGTCCCTGGCCATGTTTCCAACCATGCCTGGTTAGAGGAAAGAGTATTACAGGATGCAATGATTTCTGGGAAAATGTAGACTATGTGGCTATGACAAGCACTTTCAACTAAAATGTGCTGTTCTGGGAGGCCAGCTGGAGCCCACTGGCCAGCATATGCAGGTTAGTAGAGGGTAATCTGTCATGGACAGGCTGCTACTTTAAGGGTCCCAGTGTCCATGTTCTGATGCTGTCTCCCATGACAGCTCCTCTACCCAGCCACAGAGGGGCTGAGGAAGCTTCTGGCATTATCTTTCCTCAGACCTTAACTTCCAGAGGATACTACAAAAGGAAACCCACTTTCTCAGTTTCTGAACCACCATGTCTAGAGGAGACAGACAGCCCTTTCGCTGATGAGACTTCAACATCCAATTTCTCCTAACAGAGATGCTCTGAAAACCGAGGCTGCTTTAGCAAGCATCCTTGCACCTCCTCCACAGATTCATTTGAATTTTAAAAACTCCACTCCAACCGCTTTCATTTTTCACTAGCAAGACACCATTCTGCAATTAAAATCTCCTCCTGGACTGACAGCAGACAGCTAAATAAAGCAGTGTCTTGTGTGGCGTGTGTTCCAAGACTGGCTCCCACTCACTGAGCAGGCACAAGCATTTTGTAGGATCCCTCTCCTCTGGGTGGCTGAACTACAGGCAGAAGGAAAGCCATTGCACTGGGAGGCTTCCCAGTGTGTGTCTCTGAAGCTTCAGAGCCAGGTGATAGAGAAGGTTGGAAAGTTATCTCTAAACTGGAGATTAGCTTGAGAGCCGAGCTAAAGAATCAAGAAGGCAGGAGGGGCTGAGAAGATGCCTTAGTGGGGCATAAGCTTGCTGAACAAGCATAAGGACCTGGGTCCAAAGCTATGGCAGCCATCTTAAAGGCAGGTATGGTGGTATGTATCTTTAATCTCAGCACTGGTGGGTTGCAGACAGGTGAACATGGTGTCTCACTGGCCAGCCAGTCTAGCTGAGATGGTGAACTCCAGGTTCAGAGAGAAAGCCTGTCTCAGGAAATAAGGTGAAGAGTGATAGAGGAAGACATGTGACTGGCCTGCATGCTCACATGTGTGTGAGCATGCACGCACACACACACACACACACACACACACACATACACAAAATGTGCTAGACAAACAGGCAGGCAGACTAGATAGATAGACAGACAGACAGATAATAGGTAGGGAGTTATATAAATAATAGATGGATAGATAGGTAATTAGATAATAGGTAGATAAGTAGGTAAGTAGCTAACTAGAAGATAGGCAGACAGACATAATATGTAGGTAAGTAGATAATAGATAAGAAGATGGGTAGGGATAGAGATGATGGGAAAGGAAGTAAACATGATACAGAGAGAGGGAAGGGAGAGGGAGCAAGAGAGGCAGGAAGGGATGGAGGGAGCGAGGCAAGGGAAATAGATAGATAGATAGATAGATAGATACTTAGACAGACAGACAGATAGAGAGAGAGATAGAGAGAGTCAATCTTGGGGTTCCTATTGCTGTGATGAGAAACCACAACCAATGGGGAAGAAAGGATTTATGTCACTCACAGTTCCATGTAACAGTTCATCATCAAAAGCAATGAGGGCAGAACCTCAAACATGGCAGGAACCTGGAGACAGGAGCTAATCCAGAAGCCACGGAAGGGTACTGCATACTGGCTTTCTTCATGAGGCTTATTCAACCTGCTTTCTTATAAAACTCAGGACCACCAGCCCAGGAATGGCCCCACCTACGTGGGCTGAACCCTCCCCCATCAATCACTAATTAAGCAAGTACCTTACAGACTTGCCTACAGCCCGATCTTATGAAGGCATTTCTTAACTGGTGTTCCTTCTCTCAGATGACTCCAGCTTGTATAAAACTGACATAAAACTACCCAGCACAGACAGACAGACATATAGATGAGTATATGAGGACTTTTTTTTCTAAGAGAGAAAGTGGATGTCTCCTGCCTTCTCTACTCTTATAGAGCCTACTCAAGTATCCAAAGAAGTGCCAAGCCATGGGGCAACTGAGGTATCAGTGAGGGGAGGATTCAGAGCTCACCTTCTTCTTCACAAGGACCAGGGTCACAGGGGCTCTCTGGAGTTAAGGGAGCATTGTGGGAATTCCTGTGGCCCCACCTTAAAGTCAGGTCAAAATGGAAAGGTGAAGCTGGCCCGTGGAGGAGACATGAAGATGCTGGGGTAGCTGAGGGAGTTTTGACTCACATCACCTGTCCATCAGCCCTTCCCACAGGCTGCCTGGGCTGATGAGCCCTGTCTTGCTTACATACTACCACAGGAGCGCAAGGATCACAGGGGAAAAGCTGAGCCTGTCTACATGGACAGAGAAAGTGGGATTTTTCTCACACTTAGCTAAAACACAAGTAGGAAGGTGAACAAATTCTGTGCACCTTCTAGTTCCCGTCTAATGACAAGTGGACCTAGGTAAAGAAACCAGAGTCCACAAAACAGTGGAAAGGCTAAAATAACTAAGCCGGAGAATTTGAAGGGAGGCTTAACACACACACACATACACACACACACACACACACACACACACACACACACACACACACAGAGCACAGACAGAGAGACAGACACAGGGAGACAGTGGAGAGAGAAGTAGCTCGATTCCGGGTTCCATCTCCAGCACCACGTAAGCTGGCTGTGATGGTGAGTGGCCACAATCCCAGCACATGGGAGGTGGGGGAGGGGGAAGCAGGGGCTCAAGGTCCTTCTTAGCTGTATAGAGAGTTTGAGGCCATCCTGGGCTACATGAAACCCTCTACTCATTCACCCCCTTCCCCCCAAAAACTCATGTCCATCTGATATTTTTTAAAGATTTATTTATTATATATAAGTACACTGTAGCTGTCTTCAGACACACCAGAGGAGGGCATCGGATGTCATTACAGATGGTTGTGAGCCACCATGTGGTTACTGGGAATTGAACTCAGGACCTCTGGAAGAACAGTCGGTGCTCTTAACCACTGAGCCATCTTTCCAGTCCTGATTTTTTTTTTTTTAAATCAAAGTAGTCTCTTTACTGGTGAGGTAATTTTCTGACTTTACTATTAAAAATTATTAAAGTGATAAGCCCATGAATAGCATTCCAGACTGCACACCTGGGAATATCAATTTTGCTAGCTCCATTTAAAAAAAAACCAACTGAGACGTTACTTGGGCCACCAAAGTCTCGGATGGGTCAGAGATCTGATTTGATTGCCAGCTGCTATGTTGGCTGCAGCTCCTGAGGGAGCCACCCAGACGACTCTTGATCCATTTCCTTTTCTGTTCAATGGGAGACACTGCCCAGCCAAGATAAAAGTGGGAGAAATTTCAGAAACGACGGCAAACTCTGGAGACGTTCTGTTGAGAGATATCTGAGTGATCAGTGAAAGGGGAAGATGTCACGCTAAAGAGAGTGTGATCTGTGATGTTTCCAGAATCAGAAAGAAAGGGAACATGGGCAGCTGTCAGGCCTCTGGGGAAAAGGTGATCTGGATGCTGCTTTTCTCATTCAAAAGTAGCAGAGGGCTGAGGAGATGGCGCAGTGGGTAAAGTGTGCGAGTGTAAGGACCAGATATCAGATCCCCAGCACCGTGTAAGTGCTGGGCGAGCATGGCAGCCAGTCTATAATCCCGGCACATGGGCAGCCAAGATAGAGGATCAGGCTGGCTAGACTAGCCAAATCAGTGAGCTCTGGGTTCAAATGAGAGACCCTGACTCAACACAAGATGAGAGTGGTTAAGTGACATACTTGACATCAACCTATGGTCTCTTCATGCACATGTATGTATATCCACATGCATCTACATACACATGAGCATACTTTCTGTGGTGTGGAAGTTGGGGCTGAGCCTCATGCAGTTGAGTTTAAGGTCAGCCTAAGCAACCTAGTAAGAGTGTATCTCAAAAACTAAGCCAGGAGTAGTAAGTAGTGTGCCTTTAATCCCAGCACTCAGGAGGCTGAGATGGGAGATCTCTACGAGTTGAAGGTAAGTCTAGTCTACACAGCAAGTTTCAGAATAGCCAGGGTTATGTAAAAAGACATGTCTCAAGAGAATAACAACAATGGGACTCTGTGGTAACACATATGCCTAGCATGTGTGAGGCCCTAACTTCCTCAGGCTCACAGGAAAAAAGATAGATAGATAGATAGATAGATAGATAGATAGATAGATAGATAGGCAGGCAGACATAGATGGATGGATGGATGGATGGATGGATGGCATAGATAGATAAATAGATAATAATAAATAGATAGGCAGGCACACACACATATATAGATGATAGAATACAAAGATTCTGTGATTATAACATAAAGCTTTATTCAGTAATGTTTTTGCTTTCACTTTAAGAAGAGAGGCTAGTTCTGCATGAGAGACCATCTTCCACAGCAAAGGCAGAGCCACCTCAGCTACAGCACAGAAACCACTAACCTGAACTGTCTGGGATCGATAGGCTCTCCAATCCATCACTCCACCCTCTCAGCAATCAAGGCCTGAACAGTACTCCTGAAGGATCACGGAGAGGGCCGACAGGCACTTGATACCTGTATCTCTCTGACAACCCAACAAATTAAAACCTAATGATCATTCTGACAGGAAGAGTAGCCCATGTCTCCCTAGAAGAAGCAATCACTGTGCACAAGACTATCATAACCGTCCACAGCCTGAGGCTGTAACACAGCAACCCAAGGGACCTCCATCGCTCAAATGTCATTTCCACAAGTACGAGGCAGGCGGGCTGAGACACTGACAGCAGAACCTGTGCAGACTCTCTCACCTCACACAGCCACGCCTCTGCCAAGCTATATCCAACATCTGTTCATCCTGTGGTCCACAGATCTTCTATCGTCAGTATGAGATCCAGGGATCCAAATACATCATTTTCATTAGAGAATCAAATTATATTAAGAACTTCTGTTAAGTGAATTGTCCACTGGACTTGTGGGACACACTCTTGACTATTCTTTAAAAAAAAAAAAAACAGACCGGTTCCCACAAAATCACATAGAGACCTTATATTAAATATTGCCCACTCTGAGAAGTTTTTTGGTTTTGCTTGTTTTCTTTTGTTTTGTTTTGTTTTGTTTTGTTTTGTTTTGTTTTGAAATATGGTCTCACATAGGCCAGCCTAGCCTCAAATCCGTTATGTAACTACGCATAATTTTGAACTTCTGATCCTCCCACCTCCACCTCTGGAGTGCTGGGGTCATAGGTATGGACCAGATTTGTGTGGTGTTAAGGATCGAACCCAGAGCTTCATGCACACTAGGCAAGCAGTCTTCCATCTGAGTTTCAAACGTATTTGAATAGTTCTCTACCCACCAAACAACCAATACCACCCCTCCCCTGCCAGGCCTTGTCCCAACAGAAGTATAAGCTCTACTGAAGAATTGAGACATCTGGGGCAGAGGGCAGAAAGTAAGGGCAGCTGTCCAGGAAGGAGAGGACTGCATTTAAGTTTTAACTACTCATTTAGGATGCCTGCTAGGGACCATCCAACAGATGACCTAACAGCACCAAACTGTGCAACGAGATGTTCTCATCTGCCACTGTTTTTCTCTGCCCATGAAAAGCTCAAGATGAGGCTTAGAACAATCTGTGCCTGGGAATTAAAAGAAAGAGGGATGCGCAGGGTGGGGGGTGTCCTCGGGCTTGACTTTATTTTCTATTCTTGTTTTTGTACGTGGAGTGAGAGGTCACCTTTATATAGATGATCTGACATAGATACAAATTGTTCAGTCCAACTGGTAAGTGGGGGTGCTGGACGGAACTGGCTAAAGCCTGTAAGAGAGTGAGCCAGCAGGAAGAGGGTGGCTGCAGACCACAGCTAGGCAAGAGTGGTCTCTGAGAGGGCAGGAGAAAGCTAGGAACATCTGAAGTGGCTGATGTATAAGGGCAAGATTATGTTCTCCAGTGGTGGGGGTGGGGGCATTCTAATCAGAAACTACTGTCTTGCTCAGAAACAAGTCTACTTCCCGCCGTCCTCCTTGGCTAGGGTCACCTCCAGCCTCCTGGATATCTCCTCCACCTATTCTTTCTTATCATTTTGAGATAGGGTCTCAAATAGCCCAGGCTGGCATCAAATGCACTATATCCAAGGATGACCTTGAACTGATGATCCTCCAGCCTCCCCCTCCAGAGTGCTAGAAACCCAGGTGTACGCTACTGTGCAGGATGGATGCATGACTTGGCACTGAAGCTGGGGTGTCTGTTTTCTGAGGTACAGCCCCACTTCTCACTTCCCTGCCCTCCCATTTTCCCAGTAACTCTAGGATACCAGCTCTCAGCAGGGCTCTCAGCAGCCAGCGTGCCTGGTGAGTTTCCTAAGCAGCTATTCCTTCATGAGAGTATATTCATTTTCATCCATTCATGCATGCATGCATGCATGCATTCCTTCATGCATACATTTGTTTATTTAGATGCAGCAGCACCAGGAGAGCCACGGCCACAGTCCCATGAAGATCATAACCTCATGCACAAACAGGCAACCAAGAAACAAAGGAAACAGACCACCCTCTAATGAGAAGTGCCATAGTTTAAAAGGGAGGGGCACTACCCAGGCACAGGGGGTGGAGGATGGTTGGAGGAAAGATGGACTCCAGCCGAGTACCCCATGCATTTGCTCCTGGATTGCTGTCCCTCCTCCTGTCTACCAGCCAAGCTTCCCTCCCAGGGTCTTCTCTCACTCTGGTCCTGTATTTATGGTACCTGGACCACACTGTGGGTGGAGGGAGTGGAGGACTCATGGTGCTCAGAAATACAAGGTAACAATGCATCCTAGAACTAGCAGTGACCTGTTTCCAGCTGGCCGAGCCCTCCTGATGCCTCTTCATTCAGCCCAGAGGAACACTGCCTCGCATCTCATCCTGGGAGCATTATCCTCGCCTGTCTTCTGTCCAGACTTGATGAGTTTAGACTGCTGTCTAAATAAATCACTGGGGTGAGCTTGCTCCCCTGGGTTTCCGCCTAGGCTTGGGAGAAGCCCGCTTCCCCCACACTTTAAATAGAAGGCACTTTCACTACACCGTGCTAACACTTATATTAAAAAAATGGAACTTAAAGTTGTTTAAATTAAATGAGTTATATTTAATTAAAAAGCCTTTAAGGCACAATAAGGCTCTTTTTCAATTTTCTTTCATAACAGAGTCTAAGGGGAAAAAAGCACCAGGGGTCAACACAGCCAGGCTGGTATTTACTTAGGACGTGGCCCATCTGAGAACATCAACAGCCATCTCCATCTCTCTGAGCCTACATGGAACTCTCTGGGGACTCGAGTGTCCTTACCTGAGAATGGGGTCAAGGGTGATGCCGCTAAGGTGGTGTTGAGGATATAGAAGCTACATAAAGCACACAAGGTCAGCATCCTGCTAACATGTGCCTGTTAGGGAGTCAGCCATCAAAGTCACCCACATCCCATCCCAAATAGCCAGAATGGATCCTTCTTCCCTAAAGAGTGTCTGTCACAACACACAGTGCAGAGGGAAGTGTTTTGTCTGTTACTCTCATGGCTAACACCATGGTAGCCCTAGGCACACCAAGTACTGTATGGCCAGTACCTAGCCTAGCAGCTAGCCTGAAAGAGGTGCTCGCCAGTGCTGTTGGGGCTCTGGGGTAGAGAGGAGCTGCTGTGCTGCAAGCAGTGGCCAGTGGCTGGGAGGACCAAGGCAGAGAAAGGCTTCATCGGTTGGAGTAGTGTACATATGCGTCCCCCACACTGACCAGAACTGTTCTTATCCCAGGCCAGTGTGCCATCCATGATCTTCTATCCCCTCCTGTGAACCCACTGGCTCATTTGCTTCGACCTGTGTCAGTGCTGGGGTTCCTTCCCCTTGGTGTTGTGGGCATGGGTCCTGGGTCCTGTAAGAGCCTCAGATGGCTGCCCTTAGAGTGGTCTTCCCTATCATCACTCCACTCACTATCCAAGTCCTTCAGTCACCCACACGAGGTAGAGATAGTCTGACAAGACCACCATCCCATTATCTCACTTGTCCCCAGTGTGTCTGGGAGATTCCTGCTCCCACCTCCAGGGAGGAGACCAGGGTTCACACAGGGGCTCCTCAATGAAGATAATCCTTTAGACGGTAGTACCTCACAGGGTTCTTCCACACAGAGGAGGTGATCCATATGGGAGCTTCGTACTGGAGCTGATGCTTTCAGTGTCCCTAATCAAAGAGCTCTCCAATGCAGGGGCTTCTACACACAGGGGCTCCTCCCTACAACAGCCACCACATAGAGGGGCTCCCCTACACCAGGAATAACCTACATAGGGGCTCTTTTACAATGAGGCTCACTCACTCAGGAGCTCTCCCATGCACCCAACAGGCTCCTCCATGCAGGAACTAATACATGTAGGGGCTGGTTTACAGAGAAGTGTCCCATGTGGGGGCTCGTTCCAACAAGCACCCAATGCAAGGTGCTAATCCACATGGGGCCGCTTCCCTCGGGGGGTTCCCACACACAGGCTCTCCCATACAGAATTAGCTCCACGGAGGAACTAATCAACACGGGGACGAATTCCCAAAGCTCCCTCCAAATTTCTGATCTGCTCCTCCATACAGACTTGCTCCTGACTTACCTCGACACCTCTCTTTCCTCTCTCAGTGGCCCATGAAAAAAAGGTAGCAAACACCAGCACTTTCCTATAGGCAGGTCCTGACCCACCAATACCTTTATCCGACAGTCAGCAGCTTGGTTGCTGAGGCTGAGAATCTTCCCTCCCCAAGGTCAAGGCTGCAGGGGTTCCCTTCTGAAAGGAAACTATCATAGTCATTCTTCAGGGAGTTCTCAAGGCCAAGTCTCCAAAGCAGAATTAGACCACTGCACACCATCACACACAGGCCTCTCCCAATGCCTTCCCTGTAGACACAGTGATAGCCAGTTCAGGCTAGGCCCCACCTTACATTAGGATAAGTTGCTGCGTCTCTACAGGTATCTTGAAGAGACACAAATACACAGCTAAGAGGAGGTTCATTCTCTGGGTTTCCATAATAGCTGTCTGGTAGACTCATGTCCATCCTGAAAGAAGACAAGAGAAAGATGTGGGGGAGGGGTGGGAAGAGGGTGAAGCAGGGCTATCACTGTATAAGTATGCTTGTGTGTATGCTGGAGAAAAGGAAGAGGCTGGCCCTGGAAGACTCTTGAACTCTGCTGCCTCCAAGAAGAAGGGTATGTTCTTTGGTTAGGCCTAAGGCTCAATGTCATCAGATGGGCCCTTCCTCAAATCGGAAATATATGATACAAGGAAATGCAGATAGCTTCTTGTAGCACAAGCTGGGTAGTTGGAAAGCTAGGTGCAAACCCTGCTTCAACGCTGTGCAAGGCAGACTCCGACAGCTCATACCAGCCCACAGCCTCAGCTGCCAAGTACATAAGAGTGAGCCAGACAAGAGACCACAGGTCATCTTTCTGGGAAGCTAGTGAACTGATCCACCAAGAGCTTTGACAAGACAAAGGCTGTTGGTTAATGCTACTGCCCACAGCTCCCTCTTCCCCTTTAAGAGAGCTGGGCAGCCCTCACATCTGAGCTGCAGAGGTCACACCCTGTTATCCCATCCTGAAGATGTCCCTGCTTCTCCTCTTCCTCTCAATCCTGGCTCCACGGCCATTAAACAGCAGCAGAAAAAAAGTCCCCAGCACACGGAGCTCGTGCCTCTCAGGGAGTGGAGCTGAGTCTGAAAGCTGGGGAAGCATCCAGGCTCTCTGACCTAGTTACCCCAAACCAGCTCAGTCACCGGGCTGCTACTGGAGTTAGCATGGTGGTGGCTCACCACGAAGATATGTGTGGTTAAATCACAAATCCCCTGTCCTATGGCCTTCCCTTACCAAGAACAACTCCAACTACATTTCAAAGCAGCTGTTCTGAGACCCTGCCTAAAACAAGGAAATGTGGCTTTCAACCACATGACTACGCCAAACCCTGATGCTTGCTCCTTTTTAGTCAATGTGATGAGGAGGGTATGGACACAAGTTGTCTTCTGGACATTTTATGTATGGTGTGTGTGTGTGTTGCTCTAACAGAAGACCTGAGACTGGGTAACGTGAAATGGGCAGACATGTCTTGGTTCATTGTCCTGGGAGCTGAGAAGGCTCTGATCGTGATGCTGGCTACGAAGAATGGCCTTAGCACTTTCCCAGAGTGCCAGAGAGCAAGAGACCAAACTCATAGGTCCTAGCTCAGTGGAGCCCCCATGACCCAACCATCTCCCCCTGGTACCCTATTTCCTAAGACAGCGGCATTGGGGTTGAAGTTTCCAAAACTTGCTTATGGGGAAACGCCCTCAAACCTTAGTACTGGCCTTGGAAGTGGGAAGGTGGCCACCAAGAGGAGGGGTGGGTCAGTGACAATGAGGAGGACAGAGAGCTCAACTCTGCAGAACCTCCATCTTTGAAAGAGCTTAGCTCATGTTCCCCTGGTGCTTTTTCAAATGCTCAGGGCTGGCTCCTCAGGCACCACATGTCTCCCTACCTACAGTGATCCCCTCCCAGCCTCTACCAAAGCTGTCCATCTTATACTGCACTGTCCCCAGAGCCCCTGAACATTACCTCAGAAGTCGGGACTGGCACACTAGCCAAAGAAGCTGGGTCAGGGCCACTGTTTGACCAGGCTCACGCCATGAGTTTCATACCCTGGGATCTAATCATACAAACCAGACCTGGAGTGAGACAGGCCATACCCAGGGCTGGAAGTCCACAGGCCAGCAGAGACAAACCACCCACTCATGAGGAGGAGAAATGGTTCAACTCCGAAGGCAGAGGAGAAACAGGCTACCACCCTTCAATGCGCTCAGTCCTGTGGGGCCTCCTGCTGTTCATTCTAGAGAACATCTGGGTCCTTCTACCACTCAAGCATCTATTCAGACAGTCCCGGATGGACTACTTGGACAACGGGCTCTGGTGTCCACCTGGCCAATCTCTTTTTTTCTCTTCCTCCAGTAGGTGTGTATGGTTACAATTCATGGCTCAACGACATTACCAACCCAGCTCTCAGCTCCATATACAGCCAGCCCTCCACTTTCCTGAGATCCTTTGTAACTCAACACCTTGTCCAAAATATGTGCAACTCCATACACTGCTCACTACGCTCCCTAAGTTCTAGATCAGAGACTCCAGACCTGGGCACAGGGATGCGCTCTGAACATACTCTGTTTATATTTTGTGTCTCCTTTCCCTTAACCCTGAAACGAGCTCTTAACCTAAGAATGGGGAGAGGAGCTACCTGTACAACACAGTTGATGGCCAGCTTTACTTCTGATACAAGAGCAGCCCATCCAACGACTGAGCTTTGAATTCTAATGCCCTTTTCATTTAGAATACACAACAAGTCACAGATAAATCTGCTCCCATCTACATGGCCGTGAAGGTGTTTCACTCCTATATTGTTGGTTGTGAACCTAGCCTTTAATGGCTGAGCCATCTCTCCAGCCCGGTATCCCACTCCTAAGAAACGACTATCTACAACCACTTGATCCAGGGGACCCCTGGGGCAGGGTGGGAGTCCTTAGCCCCAGGATATCATGTCTATTATGACAGTTTTGAGCACAGGGGTATAATGGCGTGTGCTCCGGTGCCCTAAGCAAGATAGAACAGAATGGTAAGAAGCAACCATTCCCTCTCTACAGTCTACCCAAGTTCCCAGAGTGGACATAGAAGTCACTGAGACAACAAGGACACAGCCTTAGAGTAGACACCTCAGAGGGATGTGGTGCTGATGGACAAGCTCTGGGGGAGGAGAGTAGGGGTACTGGGATTTGAAACAGCTCAGGTGGTGGGTGGCTGCATGCAGCACCATATCCAACCTAGGCAGGTGACACTCAAGAGATGCCAGCTCCCTCTAACTCCTTTCCTCCCCACCCTCAACTATCCAGAGCAGCTGAGCCTAAACAGACTTCCAGCAGTAGACAGTCCCACACCTCCTGTGTCCCGCAGAGGGGACATGTGTGGCTTGAGAGGATACGCATCATCTCCTGGGGACTGAGGGAGGGATGCAGGAGGCACAGGTTACTTCCTCCTTTATTACTCCATAAATAAACCTAATTTTCTTTAGGCTAAAGCTGAGCACTTAATTTAGTCATTACATCTTTTTTCGATGTTAGAAAATATCATTAACATAGTTGCTTAATTCTCTCTGTGAACTCAGATTCCCTTCTACATCAGCCTTTTACTCCCTCCCCCACACTCCAACAATCCTCAAGCTCTTGGGATGCGGTCATAAATCCCATGTCTCTTGACCACTTGGCTGAGCTTAGCACAGGGTGAAGTACATGGCTGGTGTCCATCAGAGACCCATTGCTTACTTAGACTTAAGGCACAAGGTATTCCCAGTTAGCCAGAATAGCCCACGGCTCATATAGGGTCTGTGAGAGATCAACCAGGAAGTTCTTTGTAACATTGTGCCTGAGGTAGAGAAGCCCAGATTTCACAATCACACGCTGATGTGAAAACGCCAGTTTGCGTGCCAACCAAGCAGAAGAGAGCAGAGAAGAATGAGAGGAACTGTGGGGCATATCTTAGCTGGTGATGTATCTCAGTGGTAGAGCACTTGCCTGGCATGCACAAGGACCCTGTGTTTGTGGAAAAGGGGATGGCTTAAGTAGCTAGGCATGATGGCATTTGAGGCAGGAGAATAGCCACAAGTTGGAGATTAACCTGGTCTGCTGCCCACAGGAAGTCTATCTTCCCGGAATAGATGCTACAAAGGCAGCTTCTTCAGAACCCTCAAACATGAGGTCTCTTCTGCAGGGAAAGCTTTCAGCCATGGCTTTAAACACCAAGAAAATGAATAGGAAAAGAGTTCTGTTTCTTTTAAATAGAGAAGCAAGCTTTCAGTGACACAAAATGCCAACAAGGTTTTAATTTTAACTCAATTGTCCTGACATCAAGGACAGCCATCTTTCCAAGCACAGTGGTATACAACTATAATCCCAGCGCTAAGAAGTCAGCTTGACTACAAAGTCTACAGACGAAGACCTTCAAAAAGAAATAAAGTCCTAGCACTTGGGAGGCAGAGGCCAATGGGTTTTTGTGAGTTCAAGGCCAGCCATGGCTCGATAGTGAGACCCTGCCTCAAAAACATAAAAACAAAAAAGAAAGTTGGTCCTGACATATAGCTCTCAGATCCCCCACATTTGGTTTATGTCAGATCCAGGACCTCTTCCATGCTAATCAAGCATACATCCTACCAGATGATCTAGCTCCCCAGCCTGTGAGGAGAGATGGGGTTCCTGGTGCTTTGTACCCTTTGACAGAAGAGAATAATACATCAAGGACCCTGCCCCTCTCTATCAGAGAGCTGAAGCAAAGGGACAGGTGACAGAAAGCAACCACTTGAGCATTTCCCATTCAGTAGCAACATGCTAACGCCCTGTGTAGTTTCTCTAAATGTCTCCCACTCAGAGAACAGGGGCTGTTTTATGCTCCATTGTAGGACTCCTTTCCTGAAGCTGTACTCTCTACCCTTTCTGTCGCTAGTGACAGGACAAGGCCCAGAAGCCTCATAGCAGAGACCAGAGCAATGGAGGCAGAAGGATAACTGTTCTTCCTTGGCAAGATGCCAAAGGAGAGGCCACTCATGGGGTTCTTAGGGACAGCCTGGCACCCACACGGTTCTCTCAGTGGGAAGCCAGAGCGATAACCCGAAAGTCATAGAGGATAAATTAAGTTGAGAGTTAGGGCTTGGCAAAGTTGCAGATACAACTTGCCCAAAAGATGGAACCACAGACCCATTTACAGTGCATGGCCTAATGTCCCCATGACAAGGGTACGGAGACTCCTAGAGAGCCAGAGATTATTTAGCTGCAAAGGCAAGAACAGTTGGATGCATAAATTAAGAGGAAGAAAAATAATGGCTTTCTGTGAACTCATAAATGCTCATTTTCCCGGGTCACAGAACTTTTCAAGGCCAATTAAAACTCTGTCAACCATGATGTCAAAATGCTAAAGGGAATACAGTCTGCCTAGAGAGAGGGTGGGCTTGCTGCGGGGGGGTGGGGGTGGGGGTGAACTATGAGATGCACAGGCGGTGGTCTATGTCCCCTATCCAAGGATAAAGTAAGCACAAGACTCCAAACAGTATCAGCCCAGATGTGGCAATCTCTAAACAGCTGTGGACACAGACAAAGGTGAGACAGTATGGGTAGGTCTGTGGACATATTGGGGACAGGGGTGTGACCACCCTCAGCATCTGTCTTAGTTTCCTATCTTGTTGCTATGATAAAATACTCTGCCAAAAGCAACCTGGGGGATGAAGGGCTTGTTTAGCTCACAGTTCAAGGTTCAGTCCACCAAGGCTGGTGGGGAGAGAGGGGGGTGGTAGTGGAGGGGGGAGTGCGGGGGGGGGGGGTCAAGGCAGCAGAAACTGAAAGCAGCGGTCACAGAGAGCAATCAATGAATGCATGCATCCAGCTTCTCTGCTTTCTTTCTCACTTATAAAGTCCCCTGCCCATGAAATGGTCCAACCCACAATTAAGATGAGTCTTCCCATATCAATTAACATAATTAAAATAATCCCTCACAGGCATGCCCAGAGGCCCATCTCCCAGGTGATTGGGTGTTCTTTCAATTCGATACTAGCAGTCACAGTAGCCACAGAGAACTGTACCACCACCACCCCAGCCTCACCAAAGAACTTAAAAATCACCGACAGAGCTGTGCATCTGGGGCTGTCTTCACATGTGTGAGTAGAGGAAGTAGTGCCCCCCTCCCCCAGTGCTTTTCTGCCCAGCGTCCTCTGGAATGTTATCTCTGTATTGCCTGGAGCATGTGAGAAACAGACTCAGGACCAGGTCAGACCAACTGCATGCATCTCAGAAGGCCCTGGGCTGTTGAAGTATGTAGAAGGTACTGTGACAGGGCACAGTCCACACTAACTCTGCAAGCAAGGACACACCTAGGAGGACTGGCTGCCATACTCTGCCTTGAAAACTATATCTATGTACTTGTTTGCCTGAAGGTGGGAGGCTATGTCAAGGCCCCAGCCTGGACCTCTGGCTGTTCAGAGAGGACAGTTTCTTTTCTCCATGCAGAGGCGGGGTAAGGAGATGTGTGGAAGGGGCCCTCCCCCTCCGCAGATGCTCATCCCTCCTCCTGGGGACTCCCAGGAGGGACTTTCTGAAAGGGGTAGGGAAGCACTGCTGTGAACCGTAAGACGTGTGACAACAACACACTGCTTTTGAGACAATTACTATCCCAACCTGCAAAGGTCCAGTTAGGACATAAGTGGTCACGAACAGTCTATATCTGTGGCCCACACCTGTAGAAAGGGTAAGAAGGGGTCAGGCGGTGTAGATTAAGGACTTTCAAGTCTGTCTTAGTTAGGATTTTATTGCTGTAAAGAGATACCATGACCAAGGCAACTCTTATAAAGGGAAGCATTTCATTGGGGATGGGTTACAGGTTCAGAAGTTTAATCCATTATCATCACAGCAGGAAAGCATGGTGGTATCCAGGCAGACGTGGTGCTGGAGAAGAAGCTGAGATTTCTACATCTTGATCCACAGGCAGCAGAAGGAGACTGCGCCACAGTGGGTGTAGCTTGAGCATAGGAGTCCTAAAAGCCTGCCCCTATAGTGATACACTTCCTCAAACAAGGCCACACCCATTCCAACAGAGTCACACCCACTCCAAAAGACCACACCTCCTAATATTGCCACTCTCTATGGGCCAAGCATTCAAACACATGAGTCTATGGGGGGCCACTGCTATTCAAACCACTACAGTGTCTGGACCTTGGGGAGGCTGGAGTCAGTTAATCCCATCTGACATATCTGTTCCTCAGAGACTTTTCTCTGAGTCAGCTAAACACTGGAAACATGAGTTTGACCTTCAAGCATAGGGCTGGTCTGTAAGCCCTGGGGTACAGTTTTAAAGGGATCCATGTATTTCACATGTATAGTTATGTGGTACATGACAACACAGCATCGAACCAAGTAAAGTGCACAAAGGATGCATATTCAGATACTCACTGGGACTCAGCACCCTGGACTCACTGGGAGAACCCACAAACACACACCCTGCAAGAACAGGGCAGTTCTCTGGGTGCTACAGGGACATCATTCTCCTTACTTCTCTGATGTCTCAGTTGCCTATTATATAAAATCCCTGAAATGCCTGGAATCAAAAATGGCTAGCATTTGGGATTGGGAAGAATTTGAGAATATTTGCACCTATATAATAACTTCTGACATCCGGCACCCTCCCAGTCGGAGGACAGTGACCTGCCCTGCAGGGAGCGCCATCTTGGCTCCGGGACTCTGCCGAGCTTAGTCTCTACAGGTCAGAGTGGGGACCACGGGGGCAGACGGCTTCTGGGACAGGCAGGAGCCACAGAGCCGCTGAGGCAGCACCCTTTTGGGGCCGCAGACATCCGGCACCCTCCCAGTCGGAGGACAGTGACCTGCCCTGCAGGGAGCGCCATCTTGGCTCCGGGACTCGCCGAGCTTAGTCTCTACAGGTCAGAGTGGGGACCACGGGGGCAGACGGCTTCTAGGACAGGCAGGAGCCACAGAGCCGCTGAAGCAGCACCCTTTTGGGGCCGCAGACTTCCGGCACCCTCCCAGCCGGAGGACAGAGACCTGCCCTGCAGAGAGTGCCATCTTGGCTCCGGGACTCCGCCGAACTTAGTCTACAGGTTAGAGTGAGGACCACAGAGGCAGACAGCTTCTGGGACAGGCGGGAGCCACAGAGCCGCTGAGGCAGCACCCCTTTTGGGGCCGCAGACATCCGGCACCCTCCCAGTCGGAGGACAGTGACCTGCCCTGCAGGGAACGCCATCTTGGCTCCGGGACTCCGCCGAGCTTAGTCTCTACAGGTCAGAGTGGGGACCACGGGGGCAGACGGCTTCTGGGACAGGCGGGAGCCACAGAGCTGCTGAGGCAGCACCCTTTAGGGGCCGCAGACATCCGGCACCCTCCCAGTCGGAGGACAGTGACCTGCCCTGCAGGGAGCGCCATCTTGGCTCCGGGACTCCGCCGAACTTAGTCTGTACAGGTCAGAGTGAGGACCACAGAGGCAGACAGCTTCTGGGACAGGCGGGAGCCACAGAACCGCTGAGGCAGCACCCTTTTGGGGCCGCAGACATCCAACACCCTCCCAGCCAAAAAACAGTGACCTGCCCTGCAGGGAGCGCCATCTTGGCTCCGGGACTCCGCCGAACTTAGTCTGTACAGGTCTGCTGACAGAGGATACTCAGAATCCCCAGAAGAACAACCTCTGAACAGAGACAACTATAACAACTCCAGAGATTACCAGATGGCGAGAGGTAAAGGTAAGAATCTTACTAACAGAAACCAAGACCACTCACCATCATCAGGACCCAGCACTCCCACTTCGCCCAGTCCAGGGCACCCCAACACACCTGAAAAACTAGACCTGGATTTAAAAGCATATCTCATGATGATGGTAGAGGACATCAAGAAGGACTTTAAAGAACTACAGGAGAACATGGCTAAAGAGTTACAAGTCCTTAAAGAAAAACAGGAAAACACAACCAAACTGGTAGAAGTCCTTAAAGAGAAACAGGAAAACACATCCAATCAGATGATGGAAATGAACAAAACCATACTAGACCTAAAAAGGGAAGTAGACACAATAAAGAAAACCCAAAATGAGGCAACACTGGAGATAGAAACCCTAGGAAAGAAATCTGGAACCATAGATGCAAGCATCAGCAACAGAATACAAGAGATGGAAGAGAGAATCTCAGGTGCAGAAGATTCCATAGAGAACATGGGCACAACAATCAAGGAAAATGGAAAATGCAAAAAGATCCTAACTCAAAACATCCAGGAAATACAGGACACAATGAGAAGACCAAACCTACGGATAATAGGAGTGGATGAGAATGAAGATTTTCAACTCAAAGGACCAGCAAACATCTTCAACAAAATTATAGAAGAAAACTTCCCAAATCTAAAGAAAGAGATGCCCATGAACATACAAGAAGCCTACAGAACTCCAAATAGGCTGGACCAGAAAAGAAATACCTCCCGACACATAATAATCAGAACAACAAATGCACTAAATAAAGATAGAATACTAAAAGCAGTAAGAGAAAAAGGCCAAGTAACATATAAAGGCAAGCCTATCAGAATTACACCAGATTTTTCACCAGAGACTATGAAAGCTAGAAGATCCTGGACAGATGTTATACAGACACTAAAAGAACACAAATTCCAGCCCAAGCTACTATACCCAGCCAAACTCTCAATTAACATAGATGGAGAAACCAAAGTATTCCACGACAAAGCCAAATTCACACATTATCTCTCCACGAATCCAGCCCTTCAAAGGATAATAACAGAAAAAAACCAATACAAGGACAGGAACCACGCCCTAGAAACAACAAGAAGGTAATCCCTCAACAAACCTAAAAGAAGACAGCCACAAGAACAGAATGCCAACTTTAACAACAAAAATAACAGGAAACAACAATTACTTTTCCTTAATATCTCTTAATATCAATGGACTCAACTCCCCGATAAAAAGACATAGACTAACAAACTGGCTACACAAACAAGACCCAACATTTTGCTGCTTACAAGAAACTCATCTCAGAGAAAAAGATAGACACTACCTCAGAATGAAAGGCTGGAAAACAATTTTCCAAGCAAATGGTCTGAAGAAACAAGCTGGAGTAGCCATTCTAATATCAGATAAGATTGACTTCCAACCCAAAGTCATCAAAAAAGACAGGGAGGGGCACTTCATACTCATCAAAGGTAAAATCCTCCAAGAGGAACTATCAATCCTGAATATCTATGCTCCAAATACAAAGGCAGCCTCATTCATTAAAGAAACTTTAGTAAATCTCAAAGCACACATTGCACCTCATACAATAATAGTGGGAGACTTCAACACACCACTTTCACCAATGGACAGATCATGGAAACAGAAACTAAACAGGGACACAGTGAAACTAACAGAAGTTATGGATCAAATGGATCTGGCAGATATCTACAGAACATTTTACCCTAAAACAAAAGGATACACCTTCTTCTCAGCACCTCATGGTACCTTCTCCAAAATTGACCACGTAATTGGGCACAAAACAGCACTCAACAGATACAAAAACATTGAAATTGTCCCATGCATCCTATCAGATCACCATGGACTAAGGCTGATCTTCAATAACAAAATAAATAATAGAAAGCCAACCTTCACGTGGAAACTGAACAACACTCTTCTCAATGATATCTTGGTCAAGGAAGGAATAAAGAAAGAAATTAAGGACTTTTTAGAGTTCAATGAAAATGAAGCCACAACATACCCAAACTTATGGGACGCAATGAAAGCATTTCTAAGAGGAAAACTCATAGCTCTGAGTGCCTCCAAAAGGAAACTAGAAAGAGCACACATTAGCAGCTTGACAACACACCTAAAAGCACTAGAACAAAAGGAAGCAAATTCACCCAAGAGGAGTAGACGGCAGGAAATAATCAAACTCAGGGGTGAAATCAACCAAGTGGAAACAAGAAAAACTATTCAAAGAATCAACCAATCAAGGAGCTGGTTCTTTGAGAAAATCAACAAGATAGATAAACCCTTAGCCAGACTCACTAGAGGGCACAGGGAAAGCATCCTAATTAACAAAATCAGAAATGAAAAAGGAGACATAACAACAGATCCTGAAGACATCCAAAACACCATCAGATCCTTCTACCAAAGGCTATACTCAACAAAACTGGAGAACCTGGATGAAATGGAGAAGTTCCTAGACAGATACCAGGTACCAAAGTTGAATCAAGATCAGGTTAATGATCTAAACAGCCCTATATCCCCCAAAGAAATAGAAGCAGTCATTAATAGTCTCCCAACCAAAAAAAGCCCAGGACCAGATGGGTTTAGTGCAGAGTTCTATCAGACCTTCAAAGAAGATCTAATCCCAGTTCTTCACAAACTATTCCACAAAATAGAAACAGAAGGTACTCTACCCAACTCATTCTATGAAGCCACAATTACTCTGATACCTAAACCACAAAAAGACCCAACAAAGATAGAAAACTTCAGACCAATATCCCTTATGAATATTGATGCAAAAATCCTCAATAAAATTCTTGCTAACCGAATCCAAGAACACATCAAAACAATCATCCATCCTGACCAAGTAGGTTTCATCCCAGGGATGCAGGGATGGTTCAATATACGGAAATCCATCAACGTAATCCAGTATATAAACAAACTCAAAGACAAAAACCACATGGTCATCTCGTTAGATGCGGAAAAAGCATTTGACAAGATCCAACACCCATTCATGATAAAAGTCTTGGAAAGATCAGGAATTCAAGGCCCATACCTAAACATGATAAAAGCAATCTACAGCAAACCAGTAGCCAACATCAAAGTAAATGGTGAGAAGCTTGAAGCAATCCCTCTAAAATCAGGGACTAGACAAGGCTGTCCACTTTCTCCATACCTATTCAACATTGTACTTGAAGTCCTAGCCAGAGCAATTCGACAACAAAAGGAGATCAAAGGGATACAAATTGGAAAAGATGAAGTCAAAATATCACTTTTTGCAGATGATATGATAGTATATATAAGTGACCCTAAAAATTCCACCAGAGAACTCCTAAGCCTGATAAACAGCTTCGGTGAAGTAGCTGGATATAAAATTAACTCAAACAAATCAATGGCCTTTCTCTACACAAAGAATAAACAGGCTGAGAAAGAAATTAGGGAAACAACACCCTTCTCAATAGTCACAAATAATATAAAATACCTTGGCGTGACTCTAACTAAGGAAGTGAAAGATCTGTATAATAAAAACTTCAAGTCTCTGAAGAAAGAAATTATAGAAGATCTCAGAAGATGGAAAGATCTCCCATGCTCATGGATTGGCAGGATCAACATTGTAAAAATGGCTATCTTGCCAAAAGCAATCTACAGATTCAATGCAATCCCCATCAAAATTCCAACTCAATTCTTCAACGAATTAGAAAGTGCAATCTGCAAATTCATCTGGAATAACAAAAAACCTAGGATAGCAAAAACTCTTCTCAAGGATAAAAGAACCTCTGGTGGAATCACCATGCCGGACCTAAAGCTCTACTACAGAGCAATTGTGATAAAAACTGCATGGTACTGGTATAGTGACAGACAAATAGACCAATGGAATAGAATTGAAGACCCAGAAATGAACCCACACACCTACGGTCACTTGATCTTCGACAAGGGAGCTAAAAACATCCAGTGGAAGAAAGACAGCATTTTCAACAAATGGTGCTGGCACAACTGGTTGTTAACATGTAGAAGAATGCGAATCGATCCATTCCTATCTCCTTGTACTAAGGTCAAGTCTAAGTGGATCAAGGAACTTCACATAAAACCAGAGACACTGAAACTTATAGAGGAGAAAGTGGGGAAAAGCCTTGAAGATATGGGCACAGGGGAAAAATTCCTGAATAGAACAGTAATGGCTTGTGCTGTAAGATCGAGAATTGACAAGTGGGACCTCATGAAACTACAAAGCTTCTGCAAGGCTAAAGACACCATCAATAAGACAAAAAAACCACCAACAGATTGGGAAAGGATCTTCACCTATCCTAAATCAGATAAGGGACTAATATCCAATATATATAAAGAACTCAAGAAGGTGGACTCCAGAAAGTCAAATAACCCCATTAAAAAATGGGGCTCAGAACTGAACAAAGAATTCTCGCCTGAGGAATACCGAATGGCAGAGAAACACCTGAAAAAATGTTCAACATCCTTAATCATCAGGGAAATGCAAATCAAAACAACCCTGAGATTCCACCTCACACCAGTCAGAATGGCTAAGATCAAAAATTCAGGTGACAGCAGTTGCTGGCGAGGATGTGGAGAAAGAGGAACACTCCTCCATTGTTGGTGGGATTGCAAGCTTGTACAACCACTCTGGAAATCAGTCTGGCGGTTCCTCAGAAAATTGGACATAGTACTACCGGAGGATCCAGCAATACCTCTCCTGGGCATATATCCAGAAGATGTCCCAACCGGTAAAAAGGACACATGTTCCACTATGTTCATAGCAGCCCTATTTATAATAGCCAGAAGCTGGAAAGAACCCAGATGTCCCTCAACAGAGGAATGGATACAGAAATTATGGTACATTTACACAATGGAGTACTACTCAGCTATTAAAAAGAATGAATTTATGAAATTCCTAGCCAAATGGATGGACCTGGAGGGCATCATCTTGAGTGAAGTAACACAATCACAAAAGAACTCACACAATATGTATTCACTGATAAGTGGATATTAGCCCAAAACTTAGGACACCCAAGATTTAAGATACAATTTGCTAAACGCATGAAACTCAAGAAGAATGAAGACCAAAGTGTGGACACTGTGCACCTTCTCAGAATTGGGAACAAAACACCCAGGGAAGGAGTTACAGAGACAAAGTTCGTAGCTGTGATGAAAGGATGGACCATTTAGAGACTGCCGTACCCAGGGATCCATCCCATAATCAACTTCTAAACGCTGACACCATTGCATACACTAGCAAGATTTTGCTGAAAGGACCCAAATATAGCTGTCTCTTGTGAGACGATGCTGGGGCCTAGCAAACACAGGAGTGGATGTTCACAGTCAGCTATTGGATGTATCACAGGGCTCCCAATGGAGAAGCTAGAGTAAGTACCCAAGGAGCTAAAGGGATCTGCAACCCTATTGTTGGAACAACATGATGTACTAACTAGAACCCCGGAGCTCTTGTCTCTAGCTGCATATGTATCGAAAGATGGCCTAGTCAGCCATCAATGGAAAGAGAGGCCCATTGGACTTGCAAACTTTATATGCCCCAATATAGGGGAATGCCAGGGCCAAAAGAATGGGAATGGGTGGATAGGGAAGTGGGGGGGCGCTATGGGGGACTTTTGGGATAGCATTGGAAACGTAATTGAGGAAAATATGTAATAAAAATATTAAAAAAAAATATGAATTGTATGAGGGGCTTCACAGACCTAAGAGAACAGAGGCAACTGTACTACTGATTCACTAAAGGGAAAAGAATATTAAAATAAATAAAAAAGACAAAAAAAAAAAAAAAAATAACTTCTTTGAGGCATGAAACCCAAGTCAAAAAATGAAATTCATTTATTTCTTATATATATAGCTTGTAGAAATTTTTAAAGATTTATTTTCTTTTCAATTATGTATATGTGTGTATGTTTGGGTATACATGTATGTGTGTGTGTTTGTGTATGCATGTATGTGTGCGTGCATGCATGTACATGTGTGTGTGTCTGTTTGTATGTGTCTCTGTGTGTGTATGTGTGTATATGTCTGTGTGTGTGTGTGCATATGCACATGAGAGCAATACCTAAGGATGCTAGAGACATCTGATCCCCTGGAAGCTAAAGTTAAGCAGTGGTTGTGAGCCAACCCATATGTGTGCTGGGAATAGATTTTGGGTCCTCTGAAAGTACAAGCCACTGAGCTATTTCCCCAGGCCCTGCAGCAATTTTGTATGATTCTGTCAGCCTGCCTGCCTTTTTGATTGCAACCTGTCACATGAAGTCAGGTGTGGTGTTTTCTATGTATGG
This sequence comes from Mus caroli, assembly GCF_978045245.1. Lineage (NCBI taxonomy): Eukaryota > Metazoa > Chordata > Mammalia > Rodentia > Muridae > Mus > Mus caroli. Next base: position 70,328,409 of record NW_028227268.1, read on the forward strand.
AGTCCTATTGGCCCTTAACCCGACCTAACCTTATGTTGGATTTCAGATTTGGGATCAAGGGTGATCAGCTTACTTTGGCCATGGTATAAGGTGGGGAAAGAGGGCAATGTTACAATATCCTGAGATTCCAATGAATTCTACCTCAGAATCGTTTCTTTAAATCCAGAATGGCATTAGCATTCCAGGCCACATCCTGCTCCTCAGCTGGTAGAAAGAGGCACACCCTACAGCTGCGTTTCTAACCCACATCTGTAGAACAGAAAACTCTTGGAAGCTGTTTTAACTGCAGTCTTTGTACAATCAACAATAATTTGCTAAAATTCACACTGGATGTAATTGCTTCCAGAATATGTTTGTGCATGTGTGTGAACGTGTACACACACTCATCCATTGGTCATTTAATCTTCATTTACTTTTAGGGCAACGACATAATTGTTCTAATAACTTTAAAGACAAGTCAAACCTTCTTAGTGCTTCCCAACTATCTCAGAAAATCTTGATCTGATCGTTTTTTAGAAGCACGACTGTCTGGGGGAGAACACACAGAAAACCATTTAACATTTAGTTTATGAAAAAGTGTTTTTGCTGAAGCTAGTGAGGTAAGTGCTTGCTGTCAAAGCATGGGGATCTATCTGACTTTGGATGCCAGTACCCATACTGGGCAGGTCGGATTAAACAAGTACCACACACACCAGCTACATATCTCATAAGCATCTGTAAAACAGTAAATGTATGTGCAGCCCCAGTGCTGGGGAGGTATAGACGAAAGCCCTAACCTATTATTGGGATTTTCTGACCAGCCAAGCTAGATGTGAGATCCAGGCCAATGAAAGACTGTATCTCAAAAAATAAGGTAGAGAGTGATGAAGACATGCAACACTGACCAGTAGTATACACACACACACACACACACACACACACACACGAATGTATACACAAAAACTCTATTGGTTTGGATCCTTCCCAGAAATAAGACTCTCTGAGGAGGATCCCAGAAGACTTCAGTACACCTTGAGTTGAGTTGTGAAGGCCCAGAAGCCATGATCCTCAAGGACAACTTTGATATCAGTCAGTGAGATGTAACCTCAGGAGAACCTTAAGTTGCTCCTAGGTAGCAGGGGGTGCTGTTTACCAGCCCACAGCACACAGACCGGGATGCAGGTGGGAAGGCCACACACCCGGTTCTGTTCTAGTGTAAAGTTTAGAAGAACCAAGATGATCTCAGGACGGAGCCTGGATTTTACATCGAATTTTGATTGACTTTAAAAAAAAAAAAAAAAAGGCTGCGCCTACATTAGGCTCATAAAATTAATAAGACACTGAGAGGAAGAGAGAGATAAACAAAACCAGCTTCATCTATATGCAAAACAGAAGCATGTAAGTAAGAAAAAGATAAGAGAGGCCATAAGGGGACTGGAGAGATGGTTAACAGTGCTCACTACTCTTTCAGAGGACCTGGATTCAGTTCCCAGCACCCATAGCAGGTGACAGACAACCACATGTCACTCCAGCTCTATGCACGCTCTCTCTCTCTCTCTCTCTCTCTCTCTCTCTCTCTCTCTCTCTCTCTCTCTCTCTCTCTCTCTCTCTCTCTCTTTCTCTCTCTCTCTCCCTCTCTCCCTCTCTCCCTCTCTTTCTCATCTCTCTCATCTCTCTCCTCTCCCTTCCCCTTCCCCCCTTCACACACACACACACACACAGGCAAATAAATACAACCAGCCAATCAATCTTTGTTTTAAAGACTTGTTCAGAAAACAAGCCCATATATGATTAACAGTGGTCTAAGAAGGTTCTAGAAAAGGCGTCAGAACCAGGACTTAGGTTAGGGCAGTAGTTCTCAATCTTCCTAATGCTGTGTGACCCTTTAATACAGTTTCTCATGTGATCCCCCCCCAACCATAAAACTGTTTTGGTGGCTACTTCATAACTGTAATTTTGCTACTGTTATGAATTGTAATGTAAGGCTACTCCTGTGAAGGGGTCCGGACCCACAGGTTGAGAATGGCTGGGTTAGAGAAGGGGCAGGAGGGTACATATATTAAGAAAAGATGGCCTGGGCTAGGGAGGAGGCTCGGTAGGCAAGAACACTTGCTATATAAGCCTGAGAATACCTGGGGCTTGCTAGCCATCTATCCCAGTCGAATAAAACAGCTGAAGCTATCTCCGGGTTCAGTGAGAGGCCCAGCCTCACAGGAATAAGGCAGAAAGCAATAGAAGAGGATGCCCTATGTCCTGCTCTGGCCTCAACGTGCTAGATGATCAGGCATGTTCCATACACATACCAGATATGTGATATACACATACCAGGGAGGCATTCCGAGCATAACCAGCGTCAGCAAGCACCCCCACTACAGCAAATGCTCTGCTCCCAGAAGCTGAACATTGGCCGAAGCCACCCTCAGTTTCCACCGACTCGGCCCACACAACATGACCCTCTCATTAATCATAGCTAGGAGCAGGCTCAGTGAGTTCGGGAGCAGCAGAAAATAGAGCTACAGCTGAGAGGTCTGACCAATGGCCAGCTGCACCTGCCTCCAGGAGACTGTTGTCATCCCCTCCTTCCTGAAGCAGCCAGTGACATTCTTGGACATGGGAGAAACAGCTGGAACTAGGGGTAGGGGTGGGGGTTAAATAACCCCAAACAAAGAGAAGCCTTCCCTCCTCCAGCATGCAGCTCCTGCCTCCGCTGTTACACAAAGCCAGGAAGCCCTGGTGTTAAGTGGTCATGTAAGGAGGCTCTGGGTGATATTAACTTGCCTTCCATTCACCGCCAGCTAAATCCTACTTTAATTGGCTTGCCTCTTAATTGAAATAAGTGATTCGCCAAAGAGGTCCAAGGAGCCCCCCACCTTCAGGAGAGTAAGCTCCCCATAAGGCCTGCCTGTTTGCTTTGCTATTCAATATTCAAGGATGGATCTGTAGGACTTAAGTGATGGTTCCCCTTGGGATAGGAGTATAAAAACGAAGCCCTTCCCACATGGGAAATGCAGCTCTCACCAGCCCAGCCGCAGCCACCATTAGACTCTTCCAAAGCAACGTTAAGGTATGTCCTTCATAGATTTAGACAGGAGCGATAGTGTTTCTATTTAATCATCGACTTGAGACAAAATCACACAGCCCCAACTTCAGCAGCAGAAGTGCTGTGCATTAAATCACTTCCGAAAGTCCCTGAAGAGTAAGGCTCGGAGGTTTGGGATCGCAGGACAATTAGGTAACAATGAAAGAGACCCATTTGATCAAACAAAGCGTTAATCCTAACTCGTGCTGTGTGTTCCTTTATCCACTCTCTGGGAATGTTGACTTTTTTGGGGTAATTTTGATTTCTCCTTCCCCAGGAACAGACACACAGGTACAGAGAAAGGATCCCCGGCATGTATCAGTGGAAGACAATGGAAGTGTGGCTGCCTGGGAAGGCCCTGATAAGGGCTCAGCTCCTTGAAGCAGAGAGAAAGGTCCCAGGTGGCTTTAGTGAAGGGGTGCTTACTTTCAAAGTTCAGCACCTATGCAAGGCATCTTTGCAAGATATCCTACATTCCATATGTACCCCAAACTCATGAAGACACCCCAAATTCACTGAGCCTGCTCCCTAGAGCAGGGCTAGGGTGTAGAATACTTAAGACTAGAGATCACTAAGCAATTAGCAGCCCATCCAGGCCCTCAGGGGAGGTTTCTGAGAGTGAGTTTTCTAAGCTCTTTAGAAGGGTTTATATACACCTAGCATGCCATTAATCATTCTTATCTGTTCATTAAAGCTGTCTCCCTCCAGACCTCGGCTGGCCAATTCTTTCTCAGCTTGGTTCTTTTTTATCTATCTACCCAAAGAGTGGCCTGTTTCTTTTTTAAGACACATTTTGTCATTAAAATACTTCATCAGTTTCGCACGGGTGTGCGCCACCAATTAGTCTGAATTTGTAAAGTTTTTTTTATTAAATACACAGAGAGGACAGTCCTGGAAGGGTCTCTGTGGGTGGCTAAATGTGTCATGAAGAAACACAGTATGGGGGGTGCTTTCATTGATGAGAGATTTCTGAGCCATAGCCCACCTGTGACAATGCCTCTTGTCGCCTCCTGTCCCCTACCAGAAAAAGGAGTGCAATTTGAACTTGCACAGTGGCCTAGTTGATCTAAAAGTGGGAGAGAGATTAGACACTCGGACACTGTAACACAGAAAAGCAGTCTATATGAAGTGCCATGTCCTTAGTGCCGGGACCATACCTCTGCCTGCGACTCTCCCGGAACCATATTCGGGCTTCTGCTGGCTCCTTGGTCCATCCATCCCAGCACGGCCGGCAGGGAGACGCCGAGTAGGGCAAGATGTGGCCAGAAGCCTCCTGGTTTCATTTTGTCCAGTCTGTTGAGAAAACAATAAAAGCTCATCGGGGAAAGCAGTGGGAGGAAGCCATAGCAAATGATGTGCAAATAGAATCAGGTCAACCTAAGGGGCTGGGCAGATGGGTTTTTGGGACCTGAGTTTGAGCCCCAGACCCATATTAAAAGCTGGGAGTGGCAGTCTGTATCACTAATCCCAGCACAGGGATGGTGGAGACAGGGAAATCCCAGAGACTCACTGGCCAGTCAGCACTGCCTAATTGGTCAGCCTTGGGCCTCTCAAAAAAAAATCAATATGGCTGGCTGGTGAGGAACCACACCCAATGTTGAATTCTGACTCCCATATGCACATGCAACCACGCACATGTACACCCATGCATTCACATGAAGAATCAGATTAATCTAAATATAAATATAACATATAGTACAAACCCTTTTGTTTTACTTGGGAGAAATGATAGCATTACGTCTAGGCCCATTTTACTGTCTCTAAAACGGGGGCTGTATTGCAGGCCTCACAGGAACATGCTGAGAACTGAAAGAGCTGGTACCAAGCACACAGTCGAACTCTGAAAATGTAAGCAACTAGACAGTGTCCCACTTAAAATGCCACCAACCACATCTATAAGGACAAGCAGAGTGAGTCAGCTGAGTGACATCTGTTGGGCACATCTATGCCCCAATTTCCTAAGAAAGGACTGGGGCTAAGCATATGAAGCTTAGGAAATGCTGCAGAGCACCTGGAGAGGTGACCAAGCCAGTGATGACACCCTGGAGAGGTGACCAAGCCAGTGATGACACCCTGGGGAGGTGACCAAGCCAATGATGACACCCTGGAGAGGTGACCAAGCCAGTGATAACACGTGTTGCTAAACTTGACTGCCTAAGTTTGATCCCCCCAAAGTTGACTTCTGCAAGTTGTCTCACAATGGCATACATACCCCCCACATACATACACTAAATAAATAAACACGTTTAAAGAAATGTTAACGAGGAATAACAGTAAGTATGTAGCAACGTCTCTCTGTCTTTACAAAATGGTGAACTTCACAACAGCATCATAAGGTCTGGTATTTCAGTGTTTGCAGCAGGATATAAGCACCAGCCAGGGAAGTCCCAATAACCTGGAAGTTGTTTCCTGAGACTCACTTGGTCCTCAAGTCCTAGACTAAAACAAAGGGACGGTTCAAGTTGACCGGAGACTGAGGGACACTGAGGCTCGGGTGTGAGCAGTGCTCAGGAAACCTCATGTGCTGATATAGGGAGGACAGACTGCACAGAGTAGCTGAACTTTTTAATATTTTTTAAATGTGTGTGTGTGGTGGGGGTTGTGGGGAGGTATGCTGATGTGTGTTGTGGTGGGAGTATATGCTAGTGTATGTATTGGGGGTCAGGGGACAACTTGCAGGAGTCAGTTCTGTACCTCTATCGTGTGGATCCCAGGGATCAATCTCAGGTCACCAGGCTTGGTGGCAGGTGCCTTTACCTGCAGAGCCATCTCACTGGCTTGCCTGTTCACTTTTTAAGTGTACGTTCACTCTGAGTGTACGTCAATAATCAATTTGATGGTATTTACTTACAGGTTCTCCATGCCACATCTTGGCCCAGCCCACAGAAATGGAAACACATAGGCCTCTTTAGAGGCTAGCATCCCAGATGACCTGGCCTAGAGACTAAATTACAACTGGCATTGATTCACACCTTGTAGATCCTGCCCTATACTCAAGTAATGGCCTTAGATGACTCTTCTCAGGACCTCAGCCTTTCTAATGTGGATCACATCCTCAAAGGTAGTGTTTCCTCTTGGAGGGAGGGGTTGTTAAAAATTGGACAACGGTAGAATGCCATAAACAGTAAAATATAGAACCAGTAATTAATTAAAGATCAAATGCACAGTGAATCTGGGTCTCTGGCAATGCTTACCATGTAATGACCACCCCATGGCAGCCTTGGCTCTGAGCACACAAGACTTTGCCTTACACTATACAACACACTGCCACCCAATAGTGCCTGCCACACCTTGGCACACAAAGTTTTCTGCCCTTATGGAAACATAATGGTTTGATTACAGAAGACAAAGTCTCTTAATATTTTCCTACCGTCATTCCTCAGCTTGTAAGTATCAAATGAGTATATATGTATTTGGATGGTATTGTGTAAGAATGTTTGATTTTTAAAATTGCTATTTGAGTTGCTGGCTGGAATTTCATAAAACTTGTTAAAAGAATTTTGGCTCGGGAGCAGGACCAAATTTCCAACTGTTTCAAAATGGTCCTGAGCACCCTTCTGCCATTTTGTATTATGTATTTCTGTGGTATGGTGTTCAATACTGACAATTACAAAATCAAAATATTAATCGGCTCCGAGAAACGCCAAAGATGCTCTTCCTCCTGCGGTATCAAACATATGCCAGAGCCTAATCCCTCATGCGCATCCATCTCACCAGTATGCAAATTTACTTTCATCTTTAACAAATAGTAAAAGTGCATGCATACTAAAGAATTGTTTTAAAATACATTTCCTGGGGGCTGGAGACATGGCTGTGTGGTTAAAAGCTTGTACTGCTTTTGCAGGGGATCTGTGTTTGATGCTCCTGGCAGCTTAACCACCTGTAACGCAGGCAGGCTCCAGGGGGATCTGGTGTCTCAGGTCTGGGGTGGAGTGGGAGGCACCTGCTCTCTAGCATACAAACACTTAAAAATAATACTTAAATCTTACAGAGTAAGTAAACGTCCTTAAGATTTATTATCAGATATCTGATCTGGATATCTAATTTATGTAAGAGGTGAAAAGGGGTCTGGAATACAGTTTAAGAATCTCTGACCTAGACAAGGGCTGTCACTCAGTCATTAGTGGCCATGGCCACCAAACAAAGCCACTTGTGCTGTATACCATGTTTCTCTGCCTGCGTCCCCATGTGTGAGACAGATGCCCACTGGGAAGAAAAGGCAGAGTCAAGTGTGGGACACCACACACTGGCTTATGAAAGGACACGGTCGCCAGGGATAGCTATCTTGTAGAGAAGGTCTCCGGAGACCCCCATTTCTCTGATTCTTTCTTCAGCCATTCTTTTGGTTTTGGCATCCATTGGCAAAGCTGAGCTGAGGGAAGCAGCCCAGGTGGCCAGTGACTATCATCACAAGGTCACCATCTCTGTACCTGATGTGCATTTTCCATAGTGTGGCTTCAGCTGCTACTTGTGTGAGGCCTGTGATAGGAACCAGCGGCAGGCTGCCTGACTGTGACGGGCAGAGCTCAGAGGGACGGGAAGGTGGAAGGAGAACCCCCTCAGGCAGGGCTGGAAAAGAATATTTCCCCGCAATGCAACCGCTCTGTTTTGTTTTTAAAAAATAAATAGGGCAGCTTCATATTCCCCATGAATTATCCTCTTTTGAACCTGGAGCTGTGTTCCAGAGACTGCAGATGGCAGCTATTGGACTTTTGCATATTTTAAAAGCTAACTTTAGTAATTTGAGCTAGAATGAGAAAGACTATGCTTTCTATTCTTTTTTAAATTTGCTGATAACTTAGTCCACTAATAAATAATGTTTTTGAGGTAAGCGCCTCCATTTAAAGGTCTGCTTACTTCCTTTGTCATGCCTCCTTGCCCAAACCCACTAAAAATACAGAGATAATCAAAATCCATCCTACTTAATGTACATCTGTCAACTCCCAGAATTATGAAATATGCAAGCCACGAAATCTAACGCTTTACTTTCAATTTGCCTAGTAATCTAAGACCAATTATGTCTGGTGTTTTATTATTAATGGATAGTATCAAAATAAAATCCATTCATTTCAATTATTGCCTTGGCAAGCACCATGTAGCTTCATTTAAGAAGCAGACCCAGAGGGTGAGCATTAAGCCGGCTGGATTCTGAGAGGTGTTTCAGGACATTCCGACCCCAGTACCAGCCTTGGCAGCTAGAGCTGGTACGGGTCTTTATCCAGTTCGCACTGAGATTCCCTATTAAGACCTTATTTGGAGCTAGGGAGACACGTGAGCCAGACCAACTGCTTAAATAAGCCTACGCAGCTTCTTTATAGAACGCAGCTCAGTTTGGCCACCACGAGCTGATTTCATTTACACCGTGGATATGTCTTGGATGTCATTTTATTCACAGAGTGATTGACAATTCATTACATCTAGAGCAGCAACAGCCTAAAAATTTTTCAACTTGAGTTTTATGACAATTCAGTCAATAAAAAGAAGAATTAATATTGGGTCTAAATCAATCTTGATGATCTGTCTAATAAGCAAATAGAGACTCTCTATTTGGTTAACACTTACATAGCAATTACTATGTGTCAGGTACTATTCAGTCTGCTCTACAGACATGCCTCATCTCCATGCAGAAAGCAGTGACTATTCTCCCTCCCCATCTGATGACAAGAGGAGGCAGGGTCACAGGGAGGGTAAGTACCCTGCCAGAGCTACATGGCATGTAAATGAGCAGGTGGGTGGTTCTGCTATGACCTGTCCATCATACCTCCCCACCCTTGCCAGTTTGTAATCTTGGTAGGCAGTGATTTTTCACATGACCCAGTCAATCTACACAAGGCAAGCTAGGAGGAAGGCCCTGAACCCGGAGTCCCTTCTTGCCCCTGAAAGATACCCAGAACCAGCCTCCTTTGCTTGTCAAGGCTCTGACCATGCAAGGATTCAGAGCCAAGTTATTACCCTTATGTACCTGCTCCCAAAGTGGGTGCAACTTGGCACACTCTCCAAGAGAAATGACACAGGTTGCTAGGAGGTAAGGGTGCTCCTCTGACTCCAGGGAGCACAAGTCACTTTGAGGAAGCCAATCTGCTGCTGAATTCATTGAGGTTCCAATTTAAATCATCTTGCTGGCCTTTAGTAAGAATCCCTCCATCACTGGGGTGGGGATGAGCTCTTCATAAGGTTGCAGATTCTGACCATCAACTTGGGCCTCATTCAGAGATTACACTTCACTCATTGTATGTTTCATTCATCCATGGCCAGATGGTTACATCGCCACCAGGATAGAGTCCCTCTGGCCTCCTCTAAGGAGCTGAGACAGTCTCAGCTTCCAAACAACTCAGTCACTTGGCAGGATAAAATATCTTAGTTTGAAGAGAGGCACTTCACCTTTTTCTCTGGTCCCCACCTGGTCCTCCACACTCTCTCACAACCAGGAGAGCTAGGTGCTGCCATCCTGTCTCCTGTAGATTTAGTGAGTCATTGAAGGTTTAGAACTAAGCCACTGCACAGACCTATCCTCTAACCTAGCATCTCACTTCCTGAACACTTCTCTGCTTTCTTACCCTCCTCAGATTTGCATCCTCTTCCAAATCCTGTGTGTGCTTGTCAGTGGTGTAGCCTCTCTGTGCAAACCTCGGGATTTGCGCTATAAAACAGACTTGTGTCTGTGCTCTCTTTCCGTGCTTAAAATTATAGTCATGGCAAGTTAGCGTGATGCAACATTCCAAATGCCAAGCTGCTTTTTGAAGAAAGTTGAAAAGCCATGACTAAAAATGTAAGTTATTAGGGGAAGACTAAACCTAATATGAATTCATTTAAAAAAAAAAAAAGAAGAAGAAAAAAGGTCTGCCCCAACCCAGAAACCACAAACCAACATGTAAGCTGTGCAGGATCAGTGGCCAGAGTCTTACATGGTTATGTGCTTAAGGCAAGTCTTGTCTTGTCTATTCCTGTAACCAAACCTTTCAGGATGAGTGGGAATGCTAGCCACTGGGGACACTGTTCATCAGCTCTCTTTCTCTCTTGACCTCTTTTCCAGAACATGAGAACATTACCAGGCCAGTCACTATGGATTAGTCACACACAAATGGCTTAGAAATGACAGAGATGACTTGGTAGAGCCTTTAAGAGAGCAAACCCTGGAGGCACCTGCATTTCTAGACATCTGCTTGGTACTTGAATCGAACTATAGTTTACACCATGCCCTGGTGACAATCAATTGGGAGTTATCAAATGGGAAGCCCCAGAGCCCTGCCATCCTCTTCTGTGTATCTGCCTGATGTTGGGGGAATGGGGACTGCACAAACTCAACCTGAAACCAGTGGCTACATCATAATTTCTGCTGAAAGGTTTAGACTCTAGTTTTGATTTGTGTGTGTTTTAGGAAAAAGGAAAAGCACGTCAAATTTCCCCAAATAGCCCCGAAAATTCCAACCTGGAGAAGATAAGCATCTACCAAGCTAACTGTAATTAAGTGGAATCGCATTTTCTATGTTTTTATTACATGTATTTATTTGGGGGTGTGTGTGTGTTTAAAAGTGAGAGAACAGCTAGCAGAAGTCTGTTCTCTTCTTCCATGTGTGGATCTTGGGGTTCAAACTCAAACCTGAGAGCATGTGAGCTATCTCATTGCCCACTGAGCTATCTCGTCTGCTGTAAGTTGAATTTTCTATTGATTATGAACTCTTTATTTTCCAACAATTGTTGCATTGAAGATCTAAATAATTCCATGTGCAATGTGTAAATTGATGGCATTCATCTTGGAACTGAAGTTTTACACATTCACCTATGGCTTCTATCACCCTTATCTGTCCAACCTTCAGATAACTCCTAAATATGTCCTTTAAACCATGGTTTTCCCATTATATTTGATGTTCCATGTCTTAGTGTTATTCAGTAAGAGGCAAACCACTTTAAGAGAGATGCTCTCTTGAAATACCTAATTTCATCTTGTTTGGAAAAAACAGTAACTACACATAAGCAAGAAGGTGGGACTTGGAGAGAAAAGATACCTCCAGAAGTGGGTAGACACTTGGGACAGGTTTGTCAAATGGTAACCATTCAATACCAGTTCCTGAAACAGGCTATTAAGTCAAACAGAAGATCATCACATGAGAGCACAGTAAATAAACAGGTCCTCCAATTCCTTAACAGAAGGAAAATCACGGTGAGTGACCCAGTCTCCCCCTCCTTCTCTCACCTACTGGGCACAACCAGGGGAATCAAAGTCCTGACAATGCCCAGTTCAGCGAGCTGGTCTCTCTCTGGGAAAGGGGGTTGGGGTGGGGAAAGCCTTTCTGTGATTAACAAAACTTGGTAACCTCAAATTCTAAGAGGAAAAGTAAAGCCACTGGGACAACATAGTTAGGAATGCTAACACATGGACCCTTTCCCTGGATGACCTTTGGTTCAGGCTGAAGTCTTTCTGGGAAGAGTGAGGTATTGGGCCCCATGATAGGAGGAAGAAAGCCAGCATTCAGCTGATGGTGGCAGAATGACCTGGGCCTAAGGTCCCTTCTCACACAACTAAAACAGGGAGTCACTGGGTTCTGCCAGAGAGAGAAGTGCTGGGGTTATGATACCACACAAGTCCTAGTCACTCCCCCACTCGTTTGCTTTCCACACCAATGTCCACACCAGAGCCTATCCTCAAAGTCAGAGGGACCGGAACAGATACTGGCCAGTGTCAGGGATGAGAACAGACTGTTAAAATTCTCCCTTGCATCAACAGTGGCTGCTGGGCTTGAGGGCTTTCTGGAAAAGTCCTGACGTCTTCTTCAGCACCCCCCCCCCCCTTTTCCTCCTTAGAAAATGCCAAGGGGTGTTGTTCTCTGTACGGTTTTTTTTTTTTTTTTTTTTTTTTTTTTTTTTGGCTAGCAAGTACTCCATTTCTATGTAAGGCATATAAAGGGGTGGGTGAATTTGGGTACCTCGTGGCAGGAGAGGGTACCTAGTACAATTCTTGGAGCACAGGCTTGCAACAGATTTACTAGGACAACAGACCAAAGCTACTGGCGCTGTTTTTCACTCATGGAAAGCTCGATAGAAGCGACACCTAGAGGGGACGGAGGGGAGACTACCAAAGCGCTATTCATCAGTGTCAAGAGCGGGTTATCTGGAGGGAAGTCCTCTAGGCAGGGCAAGGTGGACCAGCTCTGGGAGAAAATGCAGACCTGGTGGGGGCGGGGGGCAACTCCCAGAGAACTCTGAGCTGACCAAAGGACAGCATAGACGCTCGCCAAATTCTGGGCACCACGAGCCCTACCGACCGCTGCCAGTCAGTTTCTTCCCTTGCAAGTTTCAGGACAGGAAGTCCTCAGGTGGCAGGCATAGGGGAAGCCAAGTGGGACACGGCTTTGTCAGCTGCAGAGAGTGCTCAAAGCCTCGTGCTGCAGTGCTACCCAAACTCCAGGCGACATGCGCCCCAAGAGCAGCGCTCTGCCTGCGTTTCCCAGGTCTCCTCTGAAACTTAGAAATGGTCTCTTTTCCTTCGGTGGAGCAAAGAGGGGCCGAAGTCAGTCAGCACAGTTGCTTTTAGCACCTATCCCCCCACCTAAATATCCTCAGGACAAACTGCTCCCTAGAGACTGACTTCCCAATGGGTTACAGCAGCTGCTTACTGGCAACAACTGTGGCCTCGCAGGATGAAAGCCACAAGGTTCCCAGGGCAGGGTTCTGCCCGGATGCCCTCTTCTTGAGCTCCTTACACCGAGGGCCATGAGATAATGAGGGCCAAGAGAGGCGCAGATTATCTTTTGGCTGCGACAAGGGGACGCAAGTTTCCCCGCAAAGCGGAGGGGAAGAAGGTGCAAAGGATGCCCGCCCCGCACTCTAGATCCCAGCCAAGGGCACAGGTCTGAGCCAGGGTCTGTCGCTAAGGTTTGGCTGAGACCATCCGGGGGTTCAGAGCCCAAGAGCGGCGCCTGCAGGGTCTCGGTGCGGATCGCGAGCTTCGGGCTCAGCCAGAGCAGTTCTGCGTGGCGCCCCGCGCGCCTATAAGGATCACTCCGTTCCCCACCGCTGATCCCCGGGTGTCAAACCTCATGTGCCCCAGCTTTAGCCCCCAGTCCTAGCGCATCCAGGGTGGCCCTGCCGAGTCCCGGCCCTGTGGTCCCGTGCCCGTAGCCAGGCGCGCAAACTTGGCTCTCCAGGCGTGGGCAGTGAGAACCTGCGAACGCCCGCACCGGGCCCTGCAGCGAGCTGCGGAGCTGCGGGCGTCGGGACCCCGGCGGAGAGCAGCGGGACGAGCTGGCGGCGGTGACAGGACTCAGACACCCGCATCTTCTCCGGAGCTGCGACCCGCTTACCTACGGCGGCCGGGGCCGAGGGAAAGACCAGGTGGCCGGACTCGGGTGGAAGGGAGGGAGCGCCCCGTGGCGGCGACAGAGGCGGCGACCCGGACCCCGCGTCCTCCGCTGGGTCGTCTCCGACTGTCGGCTGGTCCCCCGGCGTGCTAAAGACAGTCCAAGCTCCAGCTCTCCGAGCCTCCGCCGCCCGCCGCTGTGCCACCGCTGCCGCGGCTGCCCTATTTCTGCCGCCGGGACCGGAGCCCGTGACGTCACCCTCCGGGCCCCGCCTGCCCAATCGCCGCCACCTGTGCTCGCCTCCCGCCCGCTTGCGGGTCAAACCCCGCGGCAGGTGTAGAGCAGCCCGGCGCGCAAGCAGAGCGCGAGGATTCCCTGTGCCCTGCACCACCTGGGCCGGGCAGCTCTCTTTCCCCTGGCTCCCAGGAAGCTCAGCAGGTGACAACCCCCTGCCTCTGTTTTCCCACTTACCCCTCCTCTCCTCTAAGCTCTTTTCCGGGCCAGCCTCCCCCAAGGTTGTGCTTTGCTCAAAGCGCAGGATTGCTCTTAATCAGCGGCCATTTCTCGTGAAGCCTTACGGGGTCGGTACATTGCACCAAAAGAGATGTCCCTGAAGCAATATGCTGGGAACACTCCTCCCTGCATTGAGAACCAACTACCTGTGAAAGAGCAAAGTTTTCTTTACTCCCAACTAGAGACGCTTACAAGATTCCCAGGTGACATTTGCCAAGCCTGACCAGGCTGAGCCGGGAACGTGTCTTGTTCCTAAAACAAGACACTTTCCTCTCCTGGGCCTAAGACCGCGGCTTCCTGGCTTTTCCATCTCTTCTCTTCTCTTCTCTTCTCTTCTCTTCTCTTCTCTTCTCTTCTCTTCTCTTCTCTTCTCTTCTCTTCTCTTCTCTTCTCTTCTCTTCTCTCTCTCTCCTCCACAGCTTTTCATATGTGCTCAGCTAAGTTGCAAACACCTCTGTCACTTTCGACCTAACCTCACAGTTGCCCAGGTCCTGCCTCCTACTGTGCTGGTGTGGATGTCCAGTGGCTTTCTGTCCTGCCCATGCCTTTGGGATCTCTCCTGATTTGCAGGCGGGCTCAACGGGACTTCCCTGCAGATAAGATTAGTTAAATAGAAAAGAAATTGTGGAAATACGAAAGGCTGGTTGAGTCTGTCCTTCCATTGGGCCCCTGGAGTACAAGCCTCTGGGCTGGTTCAGGGAGATACTGCAGTGAGTGGGGCGACAGAGCCTTTCTTGCTCAGGTTGTTGGTGTAGAATCTAGCCCTCCTGCCACCACTGTCCAGAGAGTGGTGCAACTCAGATCCGGTTGTAATTTCTTCTCAGCTGCAAAAAAATCAAAGTGACTTCCAAGTCATAGTCAGCTGTGACTTGGCCAGTGAGCACCAAGATTTGCACTCAGATATAAAAAGGCAGCAGTATTCTCTGTGCCCTGGGGCTGTGGCCAGAATAATGCTCTCTGCTATTTGACCATGATTTTCTGCCAATGCCATCCATGAATGAATCCCCAAGGCTGGCTGGAGGCTGGATTCTCTGAATACATCTGGAATTCAGGAGGTGAGGCACAATTTCCATCTTGAGAAAGAGAAAAGGAGTGCCCCTAACAGGTGTCAGGGTGCACAGAAGTGATGTCCCACTCCCCCCCCCACCCCCTCTGAACTTGCATCCCCAGTCTACAGATGGGGCTAAAACACAGCTCTCCAAGATGAGGTGGAAAAAGAGGCAGATCCCTCTTTTCTAAGCATCAAGTCGCTGAGGCAGCCCAGTAGCCAGAGTGCAGGATTCCAGGCAGGAGAGTGGTGTTTCGTTTTTTTTTGTCGTTGTTGTTTTTTTAATAACTAGAGGTCACGTATAAGTCAAGGCCTGCAGACTGACCAAGAACAGAAATAGCCACGTTTAATGTTCTAAACAACGTTGGGCTTCTTCATGCTTCCCAAGGAAGGAGAAGGAGAACAAAACTGCTGTGGAACAGATGTTCAGATTACTCCCCAAGAGCTGATGCTGACCTCCACTGCGAGCCGTTGTGACCACTGAGCGGAAAACCAGAGTGGGATAACAAGTCACCTTGGGATAAGAAAGAGTGACGTGGGAAGGTTGGAGTCGAACACACCTCCGAGAGGCAGCATTGGGTGCCGCACGCACGCTGACGCCTCTTCCAGTTGCTTTGTGCTTTCACCCTGTATTTCTTTGTTTTACTAGCACATCCCAGGTTGGTAATGAAGCTGGTTTTCCCACAGAGACTTTCGGAATTTGCTTGCGTCTTTCCTTGCATCTTTGTTTCAGGACTTGCAAGCACACTGCTTCTCGTTAGCTAACTAGGATTCTTGGGGGAAGTTGTGTAGCTTTTTTTTTTTTTTAAGGTAAAAATTTGAATTTTGTACAATTCAGAACGTTTGGGGTGGAAGAGCTCCGAACATAAATTGCGTTAGTGCACTAGCTCAGCTGTACAGATTCAGAAACACAAGCGGAAGTGATTAATATACTTCTACTCTATGAGGTCTAGAAGTTTAAACATCCCTTGTTTTGGTAGGTTTTGAGACAGGTTCTCACTGTGTAGCCCAGACTAACAGAGACTGTTTTGTTTTTGTTTTTGTTTTCTTTTTTTACTTTTCCAGTGTTTTGGTTTTGTTTTGTTTTTAAAGATTTAATTATGCATATGTGGGGGCTGTACATGTATGTGCAGGTGCCCAAGGAAGCCAGAAGAGGGCCTCAGGTCCCCTGGGAGCTGGAGTTACAGGTGGTTGTGAGCCACTAGGAATCAAACTCTGCAAGAACAGTGCAGAGGACCCGGGTTCAATTCCCAGCAGCCACATGGTGGCTCACTGTCACCTGTAATCCAGTTCCAGGAATAAACACCCTCTCCGGTCTCCAGGTCCTCTGGAAGAGCAATCTGTGCTCTTAACCACTGAGCCAACTCTCTAGCCCTGGGGGTGGGGGTGGGGGTCAAGACCACTTTCTACCTAAAATGACTATGTCTTTATCATACTAGTTATAAGGTCTCCAACTCAGGACAAATGGCTACTGAGCTGCCTATTTAACTTATTCTCAGAAACGAGACTGGCTGGCAGGCTCTCAGCAAGTACCTGTCACAGAGTCATCCTGGCTGCCATACCCGGCCCCCTCTCCTCAACCTCTCCAGCCTCTGAGCATCACCTCCCTTCCCCCAGCTTCTCTGCCCTATATGACCCAGTCATTTTGGCTATGTAGCCTCTTGGCCACTTGGCTCCTGGTTCCTCTCTCTTCCTCTCTTGTCCCTGTTATACTCCAACCCCTACCCTACATCCCTCCTTCATAGCCTGGTTCAGCCTGCTGATATGGCTCAGTCTGGACCCTTCCAGAAGCCTCTGGCTGTTTTCTCCCTCGGATCTACAGTGAACCCCCCTCTCCACTATAGTGGAGTAGCAGTCACGTCCTCGTTTTTTTTCATTTCTTGGTCTTTACAGAAGTTGGTATCAACTTGAATCACTTTGCTGTGAAAAGATCTCTGATGTCAAAGCCCCCCAAGCCCAGTGATAACACTGAGCTCTTAAACAGTCATTCATGGAACCATGCAGAGGCAGGGAGTGAGAGGCCCATTGGACTTGCAAACTTTATATGCCCCAGTACAGGGGAACCTCAGGGCCAAAAAGGGGGAGTGGGTGGGTAGGGGATTGGGGGGGGTGGGTATGGGGGACTTTGGGATAGCATTGAAAATGTAAACGAGGAAAATACCTAATAAAAATATAAATTAAAAAAAAAGAGAGAGACGAAGTCCTGTCTAGTAACATTGCCATTATTACCATCATACTAGCATATAATACATATTAAAATAAGCATCATAATTATACATAGACTCTAGCCCTGAACCTAAACCCCCAACCATAACCTGAAACCCCAAACCCAAGCCTAACCTTCAACACTAACTTTAATCCCAACACTTTCTCTGGCCTCCTACCCTACCCCCAAACACTATCTAACTCTAATCTTATACTAACTTTGACTCTAAATACTAACCCTAACTCTAGCCATAAACCTCATCCTCACTCACCCGAACCCTTAACTTTAACTCTCACCCTAAACCCTACTCCTAAATACTAACTTTAATGATAACACCTATCCCTAACCAAAACTTATGACTGGCTGGAAAACGGTAGCGCTAGATCTGACCTGGTGCCTTGTGATCACTACGGTCATTCTGTGTCCAGTACCAACTATAGCCAACACATATCTCAGACTCCAGCTCCTTCAAATAGGTGAGAAGCCTATTTCTTTTGTCCTCCTCAACACAAACCCTTGTCATGAAAGAGAACCCAACCATGTAATCTTGAAGAGCCCCGGTAGACTCAAAATGTTTTGAACAGGGTTGTGGTGAAAGGCACGTGTTTGTTGCCAGCTCGGGATTCTTTCCTCTAGTCTTTCCTGCCTGTAGCATGTCACTCCTGTTCAGAGACTCACTGTCAGCACCATCTAAGACATTCATGGTGATTGGTCAATCAAAGTGTTGGTGGGAGGGGCAGCATTGGCCTAGGAAGACAGAGAGAAACCCCTGAGGCAGAGGGTAAGGAGAATCCCAGAAAGACATAATGCTTCTCTTCTGGATACCATTATTAGTCATGAGGGTCTCATGTACTCATGGCCACCACCGTGTGCTCTTGGGAGCAGCTATTCTGACCCACAGAGGATGGACAGAGTGAGAATCTGGGTCTTGAGTGAACCACTGATGGAACCGGCTTTGAAGCTTGGGACTTAGATTTCTCATGGTTACTAGATCAGTTGAACTGGGGGCTTCTCACTGCAAGTTGTAGGAGAACACATATCACACATGAAGCCAGAATATAAATAAAAGCTGGGGTAAAGTAATTTGATTGATGACAAAGTGCAGTATGGGAGGCATTCCTACTTTGCATGTGGGAGTGTGCTCTACCCATTATTTGACAAGGTCTCCATGCAGGGTGAAGGTTAAAGGTTTTGCATGCCATCCCAGCATTCAGATTGTGGCAGTTTCCTGTTATAGGGAATATAGAATCAATCAACCAGGACCTGCTAGTTCCTAACAGCACCAGATAGAGACAGTAGGTACACAGCAAGTGGCTTGACAAGATGTTTAAAGCTGACAAATGCATGCGCACACATCAGCCTTGCCTGACCATATGTGACTTGCAAATGCCTTTCACTACAACCCCGCTCAAAACCATTTTTAAATAATCCTGCCATTTTGGTGTAGTACGCACCCAGAAGACGGATCTGTTGTTTTCAACTAAGTCTTTCAGGGTATTACATAAGCTACTGTGTCCTAAAGTTTGCTTTAGTGCAATCAGTAATAATAGCCGGAAGATGAATGATAGACAATAATTTCCGTTAAAGTCTATGAGGAAAAGGTAGCTTTCTGACAAATACACTGAGAGGTGATACCATGGCAAAGAGAAAGATGAAGTACTGACATAGCATTAATCATGAGCAAAAAAAAAAAAAAAAAAAAAAAAAAAATTCCAAAAATTGATGCCTAAAATTCTGGAACTGGGGCTGGCATACAGTTCAGCTGGTATCATGCTTGCACATCAGATACAAAGCCTTAGTTGGCCCCCAGCACCACATAAACCCAGCAGACACTCAGGAGGTACAGTTCCAGACATCAGACAGTCAAGGTCATCCGCAACCATGAATCAAGTTCAAGGCTAGCCTGGGATGTAAGAGGCCCTACTTCAAAGTAAAACAAATTAAAATCGAAATGTCTAGATTTGTACGCTTAAAATACTACTGTTTTATTTTTATAATTTCTATGTTTAATTTATAAATGACAGGAAGGGAAAGATTCCGGGCCACCATTTACAAGTACTCTGCAAATGTCACATTGTAGGTGTGGATAAAGGCTTTATTCTCAGATGCAAATCCAAATTGGATATAATTGTCACCCTATTTTCTTTCTTGCTTTTAACGCTGTTTTTTGAAGTACCAAAGGCATCGTGAGGGTCCATCTGAGGATTCTTATCAGATGAATGCCATTCACAGATTGGCAACGGTAATTCTGAGGCAGGGTTGTAGGCTTGCTGTCTTTCCACCGTTAATTATCTCGTATTTCATCGTTGGGTTCCTTATGTTTCTCATCTTTAAACACAGTCTATTATGGGCACAAATCAAACATCTATGACTAAGAAGAAAAACAATTTAGCATCCTAACCATCTCAAACAGCTCATGCTTTTCAGCCAAAAAGACAACCCAAGCAAAGGCTGCACGCGCATCCTTACCTGACCCCACTGACGCACTGTGTGGACCTTATCATACTTCCACGGGCCTACAGTCTTTTACTGCACATGAATTAAATCTTACATGATTACGTATAGATTTTTTTTATAGAAGTGTTTTTTTAATTACATGTACATCTGTGTATGTGGTTATGTGCATGGGTGCAGGTACCTGTAGAGACCAGAAAAGGACATCGGATCCCCGGGAACTGGAGTTACAAGCAGTTGTGAGCCATTCAGTGTGGATGCTAGGAACTGAACTCAGGTCCTCTGCAAGAGCTCTGTATACTCTGAACCTCTGGGCCCTCTTTCAAGTTCCCACTTACAGTGTGGGTGTGGTATGTGTATATGCAAATGTGCTCACGCTTGAGTGCACTAGTGGAGGCCAGAGGTAGGTGTGAAATGTCTTCCTCTATTGCAGCATTCTCAATCATGACTCCTTTGAGGGTCTACTGACCCTTCCCAAGGGTCACCTAAAGCCGTGGGAAAACACAGATATTTACAATTTATAACAGTAACAAAATTACAGCTCTGAAGTAGCAACAAAGCATGCTCCCCATGTTCACAACATGAGGAATTATATTAAAGGGTCACAGCACTAGGAAGGTTGAGAACTGCTCCTCTATGGCTCTCTGCCTTATTATTTTGAGACAGAGTCGCTCACTGAGCCAGGGACTTCCCCATTTGGGCTGGCCTGCCTGGCCAGAGAGCCCCGAGCATCCACCAGACTCTGCATTCATGGCACTGGGAGCAGACAGAAGGCCACAGCAGACTTTTGCAGGGGTTGGGGATCTGACCTCGGGCTTTCCTGCTTGTGCCATAGCCACTCATCAACCTCTCCAGCCCTTCATAGTTTCAGGCAGTGACACAAACGTGTCCTGTGTGCTCCTCAGTCCATCTCATCTTCTACTAGCATTTGGTAAACCCATTAGCAGCATCTCAACCAGGACCCTGGCTTTGACGAGAGCTTTGCTAGCATAAGAGTTTCTCCTGTGAACATACTCACCCCTTTCCTCTGCCCCCTCCATCCCCAAACTCTAGAAACAAGTAATCTTATTTCTATTATTTTCTCATCTTGAGACTACTATAAAAAAAAATAATAATTGTAGGCTGGAGAGATGGCTTAGCAGTTAAGAGCACTGACTGCTCTTCCAGAGGTCCTGACTTCAATTCCCAGCAACCACATGGTGGGTCACAACCATCTGCAATGAGGTCCGATGCCCTCTTCTGGTGTGTAAAGATAGTGACAGTGTACTTACATAAAACGAATAAATAAATCTTTTTTTAAAAAAATTGCAAGACACAACTTTGGAAGTTGACTTTACTCTGCCAGGTGTAAGTGCCCAGGCTCATCTAAGGCATCTCATGATCCCATGTGTCAACAGTTGGTGGCTTTGTATCACAGTGTGCCGTCCTCTGGCATGGATGTTCCACGTTTGTTTAACCGCCTAGGTTGTTTCTACATTGGGACTGTTAGGAATGAAGTGACTGTAAACACCTTTATGTGAATATACATTTCCATTCTTTCCTGGGACAAATGTCCACAAATGCAAATGCTAGATGGCACAGTAATTTCATGTATAAGTTTTTAATGACCAATTTTAAATAATAGTGTTTCAGAGAGAGAGAGAGACAGACAGAGAGACAGAGAGACAGAGAGACAGAGAGAGAGAGAACTGACTAAACTAACTTTCAGCGTGGCTGCACCATTTTTCACTTGCACCAAGCAAGCACGACTGTTTCCATGTCGCTGAAGATTTACCCACATTTATAACTGTGTTTCATCAGTCATGATAGGTAGACAGTGATAGTCCATTGTAGTCTAAATTTACATTTATTTAAGGGCTAATGAGGATGGACTTCATTTTTTAAAAAAGTCTGTGTATGTGACTGTGACAGAGAGAGAGAGTGGGAGACAGAGGGGTGAGAGAGAGGAAGGAGGAAGAGGAGAAGGAAGAAGAAGTAGTAGTCACAGAGAGAGAGAAAGAAGGAAGAGGAGAAAGGGGAAAGGGGAAGGAGGAGGAGGGAGAGGGGGAGGGGGGAGAGGAAGAGGAAGAGGAGGAGGAGGAGGAGGAGGAGGAGGAGGAGTCACATCAGGGCCCTGAAGGAGGTCAGAGGACAATCTTAGGTGTGTGTCCTTGGCCTCCTGCTTATTTGAGACAAGGTGTCTTGTTCCCTGCTGTGCACATTAAGCTAGCTGGCCAAGAGTTTCCAGGGATCCTCCTGTCTCTCCCGCAGTCTCACCTTAGGAACACTGAGATTATTAGAGACACGTTTTTTACATGGTTTCTAGGAATGTGAACTAGAGTCCTCATCCTTGAGGGACAAGCATGTCACCCACTAACCCATCTCCATGACCTCAACCTTTTATTATGTTAACTGTATATTGTTTTCTTTGGTGAAATGTCTGTTCATAACTTTCTGACCATTTTCTATGTAGTGAATACCAGTCTGGAACTCATGGCAAGCCTCCTGCCTCAAACTTGGGAATCACAAGTATGAGCCATTACACTCACTTTTGACCATTTTATAAATGGATTTTTTTAGAAAATTTTTTGAGCTTTGAGAGTTCTTACACATCCTAGAGGCTAGTCTTTGATTGGCATGTGGTTCTCAAGTGTTTTCTTCTCATCTGTAGCTGGCTTATTCTTCACTTGAACAAGTCTTTTGTAGAACAAATGATTTCATGTTGCCACAAATTTATCAACATTGTATGAATTTCTCCTTTGTTCTTTTTCCTAAGTAGACAATACCAAAGATTCTGTCCCATTTTTTTAAAAAAATAAATTTAGGAGTTTCACACTTTATAGTTGAATCCGTTACCTCTCAAGACAGCTACGTTCCCTGAACCCAAGTTTCCTAGCCCAGGTTCTTAGTGAGCTAGGAAAAAGAATCAAGATGTACTTCCTAGAACAGAAAGAAAGGCAGCCCTGGTTCTGTTTAACATCGGCACAGGCACCAGTCACAGCCAGTACAGGTATTCTGAAACTTGCCAACAAGTCCAGGTGTATGACAGATGAGCCAATGCTTTACATGGTGACAAGATGCAGGCTGCCTGCATGCCATTTTGTGGTGGGCACTCTTGAGTGATGGTGTGCCTGTTGAGGTCAGAGGACAACCTCAGGTGTCAGTCCTTGATTTCCACCTAGTTTGACAGAGAGTCTCTTGTTCTTCACTGCTGCAGACACCAGGCCAGCTGTCCAGCAAGCTTCTGGGTGATTCTCCTGTCTCTGCCTCCCATCTTATTGTAGGCGCGCTGGGATGACAGACACACACTCGCATACTGCTGCATCCAGATTTACGTGGGTTCTAGGAATCTGTACTTTTGCCTGCAAGCTTTCATGGCAAGTATGTTTACCCACTGTCTTTGTTAGAGTTTTACTATTGTGAACAGATACCATCATGACCAAGGCAACTCTTATAAAGATAACATTTAATTGGGGCTGGCTAACTGGTTCAGAGGTTCAGTTCATTATCATCAAAGCAGTAACATGACAGCATCCAGGCAGGCATGGTGCAGGAGGAGCTGAGAGTTCTACATCTTCATCGGAAGGCTGCTAGCAGAATACTCTCTTCCAGGCAGCGAGGATGAGGGTCTTAAAGCCACACCCACAGTGACACATCTACTCCAACAGGGCCACACCTTCTAATAGTGCCACTCCCTGGGCTGAGCATATATACAAACTGTGACACCCACTGAGCCTCTCATGTATGTTGTTAAGGCTTTTTACCCTGATGATGCATGAAATTCTTCACCATGATGGAGCTGCCCCTACCCTCATGCCAGCTTGCAGTATGACAATGCTCTTATTAGACCAAGGTCACAGAGCCACCGTGGATGAGTGTGATTCACGGGCAGCTCATAAGATGGGGGTGGGGGGAATGGGCCATGCCTGGCTCCCCAGGAGAGCGGAGCCGCCATGCATTCCTGCCTCCTCACTGGCGCACCTTGATGAGCCCCTCCACAACCTTCGGGATGGGACAGTAAAATCAGCTGCTCCTGGGGACATCTTGTACCTAATTTCAAAGCAAGGTCAGAGTTGATCTGTAACTACCTCAGAGCACTCCTGGCTCCAAGACCCTCTGCGGAGGCGAGGCAAGGAAAGAGAGTCAGCGTATTCACAGGAGGAGAAGCGCTAACTGGGGGCCACTGGCCTGATTCATTTCACAGCTGTGGTCTTCTTTGATTTCTTCGTAATTTTCTACACTACTGCTTTCAATTTGATACTGTCTGGGCCTGGGATGACAATGCGAATGGGATAACAGATGATGAACTTAAAATACCGAACACAATCCTACTCGGCCTGCGTGTACGTCCAATCAATATGTCACTCGGAAGGAGGAACCATTGGCCGCTGGGCAGAGTTGGGAATGCGAAATGTCACAGGAGTCCACGTGCATTTCTTATGTACTTAGGAGCTGTCACTGAAGCTGCCTCACTGCTCTAGAGGGGAAACCAGGCTTGTTGTTTCGTAATTGGCTGCCTTAGACAAATGAATCAGAGGCCCACGAAGAGTCCTGGAAGAGCCTTCGTGTGCTGTCTCTTGCTCCACCTGGCAGGGGTGCTGTGTACTGTTGCAGGTTATATACTGTGCACAGTTCCCATTGCTTACGTGTCGCTACAGTACGTGCCAAGAGCTATGGAGTCATTACGACAACGTGCATCAGCCATGTTGCTGATTAGCCCAGACTGAGTATTCCTAAGGGCTCGTGGAATGTCACAAAATGGGTCACGAAGATTCAACCGCCCTGCACTCACGTCGATAGCCTGAAAGATCTATGTATGGACTCTGTGAATAACTAATACAGTTAGCTTTCTGTCGACAGGCTCAGGAGAGTAAGAAACCATTCTGTTTATTCAGTAAAAGCCTCGTGTCTAGTATGAGTGATATGTGTGACTGTGTGTGTGTGTGTGTGTGTGTGTGTGTGTGTGTGTGTGTGTGTCTTCGAGCATATGCTTGCCCATTAACAAGCAATATTTGACATTATTAAAACACGGTAAACCTGACAACATTTCTATCATCTTATTATCTGTGTATGTGAGCTGTGGAGGGTGTGGAAGGTGGAAGGTAGTTCTTTCTTTCCACCGCAGGCTCTGAGGATCAAACTCAGGTTTGTCAGCGTTGCATGGCAGGTGCTTTTATCCAGTGAGCTCTCTCGCCAGCTCCTAACACATTCTCTAAACATGACCTTTCTATACTGAGAGACACACTAGCAAGCAGGAAGACAACTTACTGAAATGTAAGACTTTAGGGCCTGCTGGGACAGCTAGGGTACAAGGGAGACATTTCAATCCCCAGGACTCACACGGTGGAAGGAGAGAACTGACTCCCACCATTGTCCCATGACACATACATGGACACACGCAGAAACATAAAGTAAAGTAAACCAAGATGAAGAAGGCAATCATAGAGAAGACAGTGGCCAAAAAGGTGCTTCTGCACTCACACCACTAACGCAAGGCGAGTGGGAGCACAAGGTGGGTGGGGTCAACGAAGATGGGTTCACAGCAAAGCCAAGCACGGTGCCCAGAGCTCCCCATGGGCAGCCATGACTACTGTGGTGGTGTTTTCTCACGAGGATGATTCTGCTGGGTGAGCTTGACCATTGTTTGCCAAACAGTGTCAAACCTTATTCTTCAGCCATCTGGTACTTCTGTGACCTGCCTGCTTCCTCCATTGAACCCCATTCCTCTGTCCAAGTATTTATCTTGAGTACTGAGTGAAGATTTTTTTTCTTAGTTTTTAATTATGTGTGCACCTTTGTGCCCAAGGCAGGGAGGTGTATAAGCATACAAGCATAGTTGCCCTAGAAGCCCAGAAGACCTGGATGGAGCCTTTGGAGCTGGAGTTATAGGTTGTGAGCCACAGAGAACCTGAGGCAGGTTCTCTGTAGGAGTGGTATGCATCTTAATCATTGGGCCTCTTCTGCAGCCTCTCTTTCTGGAAAAAACAAAATCCATGATACAAGATCCTTCGTTTCATCGTGTGAATTTGTAAATAATCTACAATTCTGAAGACGAGATCCTCTTAGTCATGATTCAAAAGCACAATTTATATCTTCAAAACCCAAAAGAAGAATGCATGCTGGAGTTTTGCAGAGTCAATGCGCAGTAACCCCTAGCCCCGCTGAAGGACCACAGAGGATTATGCACAGCCATTTTACTACAGTGTGCCTCATTGTCTTATAACATGGAAAATAAAACAAGAAATTAAAATGGTGATATTTATAAGAAGAACGTCTCATATGCTTGGTGGGGTTGAAATGAGGAAGTCACTGGGACGCTGCACGGAGAGGGTCTTTACCTTGGGTTTGTTACCTGAGGGACAGAAGCCTGTGAGGTTGGTGTTCAGCTGTGAAGCCTAAAAGCAAATGTAAGCCTGAGAATGAGATGCCAGAATCATTCAGAACTCGGAAATTGCAATCACCTTTGAAGATGTATGTCTGCTATCCACTTTTGCATATTTAACTTTTGAACATCTTTTCAGACGTGTATTGTATGAACATAGGAGCTTGCCCACCGGTTCCAAAGTAGAATAAGAAGGGAAAAGGAGAGTATAGGCTTGAATCCTGCAAGCATATATATATATATATATTTCATGTAGTCATTGAAAGAAAGTTCTAGGCGCATCTCCTGCAAACTAAAAAGTTATTAACTCAGTGGGTTGAGATAGTACAGGAATTTCTCTCATTATTTCACACAGCCTGAATTGTTTGAAGTTTTGCAATGAGAAAGATTTACATACTGTTATAATCATCAAAAATCTTAAAGGTGTATTTGTATTGTGAAAGGTAGAATATCCTTGGTTCTTTAGAGATTTTCAAAACCTAGGAGCCATAGCGCGGGGAGTGGAACAGGAGACCTTCATTCCCTTCTGAGTCATCCTTCAGGGGCTTTTCCTTGTCCGCTTTGGCATGTCCCTTGGTGTCATCCAGGGGCTAGCTAGCTGTGTGGTCCACACCTCCCCCCGCCCCCGGACTGCTTGCCTCCATTCCTGCTATTAGGGAGTGTATCAGTTACCTTCCTCATTGCTGTGATCAAATGCCCAACAAGAAGCAACTTAAGAAAAGAAGTGTTTACTCTGTCTCACAGTTTGAAGGGGTACAGTCTGTGGTGACAAGGACAGTGTGGAGGCAAGAGCCAGAGGTGCCTGTCACACCACTGATGTTTCCAAGAAGTAAAGACCAGGCAGGAAGTGGAGACAGACATCCAAACCTCAAAGCTCCAAAGCCATCTCCAGTGATATTTCCTCTGGCAAGTCTCCATCTCCTTAAGCTCCCACAACCTTCCAAAACAGCACCACCAACCTGGGGGGTGGGGGTGGGGGGACACAAGTATTTAAACACAGGAGCCTGTGAGAGGGAGCCATTTTCCATCCAAATCACCAGAACAGGCAGCACACACTCTCATGGTGGTCTTCTACAGCTCTTCCCAGTGGACACAGAGCTCTGCCCACAACCCAAACCCAAGCACATTGTCCACCCTAGACAGAGGCTCTTCCTATGCAACAATTAAGAGATGCAGGAGCCATGCCCTGCCTTAGCAGACACTGCCTGATGGGACCAAGTCATATCATCCTGCTTCATCACATGGGATTCTGACCAAAGGAAGCACAAGCCACCAAGATAATAAGGAACAGGGAGAAAATAGGATAAACGGCACCGTCCTCAACATCAGAAGGACACAGGCAAGGGCCAGGCAGTGACTCGGGAAGAAGACACAAGGGCAGGGTGGAACTGGTCTTATTTTAGTGTTTTTGGTTTTTTTGTTTGTTTGTTTGGTTGGTTGGTTTTGGTTTTTGTTGTTTGTTTGTTTGAGGTGGGGGAGCGGGAAACTCAGCCTTTCAAACATTACTTTTTCTTTTAGGAAACAAAGATAGACCAGCTCAACAAGAGAGAAAGCATTCCTGGTCCTGGGAACTCAGTGCTAGAACAGGCATGCTTATGGGAGGAGAACCTACATCTCATTTATTAAACCAACATAATGCCTAGCAACAACCTATAGACATTTGTCCTTATACCCACAGGTAAGCCTGGTCTTCATGCTCATCAAGGGGAGAGAGACCGCTACAGAAAACCACATCCAATCAAAATGCAGAGGGGTGGAACTCAGTCCCAACGGACGAGATGCATCTACACACCGGTCCCCACCCAAGGCTCAGGGAGCATTATGAAAGAGTTGTCAGGAAGATTGTATGAGGCCAGAGGGTTAGGAAGCTTGCTGCGAGATTGTGTCTCCTAGTAGTATCAATAGCTATTCCCATAAAGTCTCACCAACATGACCACTCAAACTGAACAAGGATGACAGCAAAAAGAAGACATGCCAAAGTGGACAGGGAAAAGTCCCTGAGGCCTTAACCCTACACAAAGACCTATAAGCAACGGAGGAAAGACTGGGAACGGGAGGTGTGGCCCTCCCCAGTGAGGAGCTCACCAATAGGTTATCCAGTGCCAAATGGTCAGCCCTGAAAGCATGCATACAAGTAACGTTGCACAGACTGAACATGTTACACACACACACACACACACACTAACAATTAATGAACAAAGATGCCATGGACAGCACTGGAGTGAAGAGGAGTTCACAGAAGGGTTTGAAGAGAGGAAAGGGAAGGCAGAAATGACTTAATTACATTATAATCTCAAAAACAAAATTTAGAAAGGCATTCCTAAATCCCAGAGGCTATCAAAATGGAATGGCGGCGGGAAAGAGCTACAGGTGCCCTGCTTTGTGAAATGCGTGCTTCTCGCTGGACCAGCGTGCAAGAAGAGAGAAGAAGCTCCATCGCGCTTGCAAGCATGGACATCCAGAGATCTGCAATCTGTGCTTTCAGCCCGAGTGGTCCTTCCGGTCACCAGAGTTCAAGTCTGCAGCTGTGCTGAGAAAGACCATTCTAATTCTCAGCCCTTCCTCTGTTCCACTTGTAAGTAAAGAGGGAGGGGTCTCCTTTCTCTTCTTAACCCCATGGCAGAGGCGGGGACTGAACCGTGAAACTAGCACAGAATTAAAGTTCTTGCTGTGACAACCCCTCCCTGGTCCTTGTTAATGTCTTAGTGGCCTTTGGCCCCTGCTCTCTCTCTAAAAGGCTTCTTCTCCCTCCATTCTGTGGCCTCTGCACTCTCAGAGCCCTGCAAGGGAGGCTGGCAGAGGTCGGGGACAGGGCCCCCCCCCCCCCAACAATAACAGCAAAGCAGCTGCCCTGCTGAGGCGAGGGAGAAGCCACACTGCTAGCCCTGCCTGCTTGCATGAAGGCTGCCAATATGGAGGGAGAAGGAGGGACCAGCCTGGGGATGTCAGTTAACGTATGTTCCTTTGAGTCCTGCTGAGCCTCTGATTTAGAAAACAAAGACCACTGGCTGCCAACCCAGTCTGATAGTTATCTGCCTCACTCCAGGCCACCACCTTGTCTTCTTCTGGCTCTGGGGTGGGGGTTGGGGTGGGGGTAGGAGTGGTGGGTGGGGCTCCAAGGCTGACCTCTGTGGGTTACCCAGCAGAATTCTTAAGCTCCTTTCTCCCCAACCAGGAAGCCCTCTAGTAAGTCAAAGATGGAGCAAGTGGGGTGTTTCCTCATTTGCCCTGCCCTGCCCTGCCCTGCTTTGACTTGTTCTCTCTGGATTCTCAGTCCTGCAAGGTGGCCCATATCTGTCACTGCAGCTCTCATCAGACACTTGCCAACATGACTTCCTTCCTGTCCTACCAACCTTAATGGAGCAGTGGCTTCCTGCTGGACTCATACCTTCCAGAAGGCTACAGCCCATGCCTTTCCATCTTCCCTTCTACTGTGGTGCTGACTTCTTGGTTAAAAACCTTTCCTTTGACCCAGCCAGTGAATCTTCCTTCTTTCTCAACAAACATATCAGCTGTCATTTTCTCTTAGGGGGAGGGAACAATTTGGTAGCTAACTCTTCCCAGGAAGAAATGGACAAATATTGATTCCATCAAGATGAGTCACTGACAATGGATCAGAGGAGCCGTTCCACACAAGTCTCGCTTGATGAGCCAAGAGTCTGCTGGTGCTGCTCCCAGGAGCGTGACTCAATGATGGCTGCCTCGGCTCAGCTAGAGAACGATGCAGAAGACTATCTTACCGAGGTGGGATGATGAGGATACCGGAGAAAAGCCTCTCAGAGGAAGGCTGAGGAGGAGCTTAGGCTAAGGAGGAGAGGGAACTTGGCACAGGAAACTCCGAGTAAGGGTGCCCAGGCAAAGGCAAGATCCTGGATGGGAACAGTAGAGCATGCGTGAGAAGCACAAAGGTAGAATGAGGTCAGAAGGGCACACAGTGGTGTACAACCTGTGCTGGAATCCAGTTCTGCCCCTGATGAGAAGGTTCCTAGTGGCTCAGAATAATGGACCACTATGAACCAATTTAAGGTTTTTCTACCAACGCATCTGCTTATTGGTGGAGACATCTTAGGGAGAGGGGAGGATATGAAGAGCGCAGAACAAGTCAGTAACCATCCCAGCCTTCCAGGCAGGTTGGGTAAGAAGTAGAGCACAGGTATCACTTAGAGATTCCAAGCAAGGGCTGATGGGTACAGAGTATGAGAGAAAGTCTTGGTCTAGCATGACACCAAGATGCATGTCTATCATTACTGGGTGGATATAACACTGTTTTCTATGATGAGATGGGCAGAGGTGAGAGAGGCAACAGGAAGGTATCGTGTCTGGAAGTGTCCTTTACACTGCCATAATTTTCCATTGTAGAAAAAAAACTGTGTACTTCTGTTTGGCATCCAAAAGACAGGGATCTTGGCTTTTGCAAAATGGTTTCTTAGACCACTGATTCCCTACATGTATTTAATCCTTCAGGCACCACACACAACACAGTACAACCCAACACAGCATAGAAAGAGCCAACAGGAATAAGATCTTCTAAAAGAGGAATGTGTCCTGAGTTCTAGACTGCATGAAGAGGGGTCCACTGTAAATCAGGGTTTCTGTTGCCTGAGATCTAAGACAGTGGCTTCTCTATGGCATGGTCCTCTATATATCATGGTCTTGACACTGCTGGACACACAGAGCCAAACAGAAAGGTAGGTGATGGTTGGCTATCTGAACAACTAGCCACCTGCCAAACACTCCACTAAAATGATTTCTATTCTATCTCAATGCCATCTCACTGAATTGACATTTCTTCTATAAAATAAGGGGGTGGTGCAGGAATAATGGCTCAGAGATTATGAGCAGGCATGGCTCTTGCAGAGGACATGAGTTCAGTCCCAACCATCACACCAGGAGGTTCACACTACCTGGAACTCAAGCTCTAGGGTTTCCGACACCCTCCCCGAAACCCAAGGTCACCTGTACTCAGCTGTGCATACTCACACAGAGACACACATATGTATACACAATTTAAAATGATTAAAACATCTAAAATAGAAGAGGGCCCTAGAAGAGACTAGGATGCCTGCAATGTGTACCATGGACAGCCTGGATCCTGGTACAGCCCAAGATAACTACAAAGTCAGCCCAATACAATGCCATACACTTAATTGAAATATTTTCAATGTTTTTGTGATTTATTTTGAATAAGTTGACTGGATGAGTCTTGAATGTAAACTTCGTAGAGGATAACATCATGTCACAAAGTCAAGAGCATGGACCTTTCCGGCACTGTAGAGCTTCCTCGGCTACCCAGAATACTTTCCTTCTCCAAAATAGAGATCAGAAAGCGCGTGATGGCAGAGGCCAAAGCCCATCACACAACCCCAAACGCTCATGTGCCTATCCAATGAGCGATTTTTCTGAGGAAAGTATCAGAAGAATCATCCTCCTGTCCTGTAGGCTGCTTCCTTGTTCCTACCTAGGATGCAGGGCAGTTAAAAAAAAAAAAAAAGGCAAAGTTCGCACAGACCTGTGAGCGCTAAGTTAAGCAGTGATGCCATCTTCTTATCAGAAAGTCAGAGTTCCATTCACACCAGACTCTCTCTGCCTTCCCAGAGGGGTTTACATTCTCTCTTAGTTTAGTCCACATGATCTCGATTATCTGCGGCTCCAACTCACAAGCAGTGAGCAACAATTAATAGCAAGGGAACAGAAATAATTCTAGAGTCAGCACATGCCATCAGGTGGCAGCTGACGGCATGGGACCTAAGGATGTGATAAGCAGAAAGAACTGAGAAAGTATGAGGCCAGACAGTGTCCAGGCAAATATTGTCATTTGGCACAATAGCCCAAGGGGCTGGCATCAAATTATTGCATGGTTTAATAAATGATTCCTAGCACTGGGTGAAGAGGAGTGCCCTCTGCCAGCATTTTCAAGGTAAACTGCTCCTGGCTTACCGCATACCCGACCCTTAGCAGAAGGAGCCGCATTATCAGCTGATAAGAGCAGGCATTTATCAGCTATCCAAGGAGCAGGTAGCACAGTCCTGAGCCTGAGAGGAATGTCAGCACAGTGGCCTCCTGAGCCAGAGGATGCTCATTGGCTGTGGCTTTCCTGGACAGCAATGCTCTTCAGTCAACAAGAGAGACTTGGAATTTAATGTAGACTTGCAGAAAGGAGAGAAGTTAGAGAGGAGAGTAAGAAAGAAGAGGGTAAAGAAGAGAGGAGGAGAGGGGTGAGGGAAGGAGAAAGGAGGGAGAGAAGGAAGGAAGAGGAGAAGAGAGGAGAGGAGGGGAAGGGAAGGGAGGGAAAAGGGAGGGAGAGACTTTTTTTCCTAGATAACCAAGTTCACAGTAAAGCAAGCACACAGCCTGTGAGTTTCTCACATGCATAGCCTCCCTGCTATGAAGCAGAGTGGTATTAGATGAGCCTTCAGTGAAAGGCAGTCATCAGTGAAGACTCACAGCTGACACATCAGGGTTTGTTCTCGGTTCTTTAGGGGGGGCAAACATATCCTAAGTTACATCTGCTACTATAGTACCAGACACAGTTCCCCCTATCCTCTGCACTCCCCCATCCTCTGCACTCTGTCTCCCCCCCATCCTCTGCACTCTGTCTCCCCCCATCCTCTGCACTCTGTCCCCCTCCCCCATCCTCTGCACTCTGTCTCCCCCTCCATCCTCTGCACTCTGTCCCCCTCCCACCCTCTGCACTCTGTCTCCCCCCATCCTCTGCACTCTGTCCCCCTCCCATCCTCTGCACTCTGTCTCCCCCATCCTCTGCACTCTGTCCCCCTCCCCCATCCTCTGCACTCTGTCCCCCCCATCCTCTGCACTCTGCCCCCCCATCCTCTGCACTCTGTCTCTTCCCCCTCCCCCATCCTCTGCACTTTGTCTCCCCCCATCCTCTGCACTCTGTCCCCCTCCCCGATCCTCTGCACTCTGTCCTTGATTACTTCTTTGCCTCTGTTTCTCTCACCATTCTCCACTGCTTGGGATGTCACAGTACACAGCTTTCTCAGCTGTCTGTTTTCACACAACAGTGCGCATCTAACTCACTCCCCTGCTTTTTCATGACTCAGTAGTACTTTGATAGTCAGTCTCAAATAATATTCCATTTTCTGGATGTACCACAGTTTATCCATTCACCTTTGAAAGAACATTTTAGTTCTTCCTAAATTTTGCCAATTATGAATAAAGCTTCTATAAATATCCATGTATAGACCTAAGTTTTTCTCTTTTGAAACAATATAAATGAGTGTGATTGCTAAATCATGTGTTGAAGAATCTGCTTAATTAAAAAACAAAGTGTGTGTGTGTGTTGCTGTCTATATGCAGGTGAGGGCAGGCACAAGATAAGGTGAGAGGCTGTGATTGGGCAGTGGAAGGCAGGCGGAGAATTTTAGAGATGAGTACAGAGAGACAGAAGGAAGAGAAGAAGGGAAGGACGGCTGTGGTTCCCGCAGTCTGTGAAATGTGCAGTCGGGTGTCACTGTTCTAATTTGTGTTCCTTAGATGACATAATACACAGAGCATCTTTCGCTTGCACATTGTCCAGATGTTCATCTCTTGGGTGAGTCTGTGTCCTGATTGGTGGATTCTGAGCATTCTTCATGCTTAGGTAAGAGCCTTACATTTATCTGAGCACTTACAGCTCCCCAGCACACAGTTTATCTTCACTCTCAAGGCAGCATTGCTGGCAGAGAGAATATTCTCATGTTGATGTGCCCCACTGACTGTTACTTAAACCTTACTCTTTGTTCCTATGTTACTTGCCCAGCTTGTAGTTTTACCGTGGGTTATTCTCCCATAACTGACTAACTAAGAAGGGCTAACTCCTGCCTCAAAAAGAGTGGCCGAATGGCATCGTTCCTTCCACTGGGTCTCATCTCCTAACTGTGAGGTCTGCCATGAAGTCACCAGTGAATTAGCCTCCTGACAAAGTTCACGCCCTCACACTTAATTGTTCCGGCGTGGTCTGTTGAGAAAACTATCTTTGCTCTACTTCAGTATATTTATTTGCTTCCTTGCCAAAGCAATTAACCACAGCTAGTTGGGTCTCTAGCGTCCATTCTGGATTCTGCTACTTTAATAAGTTGGTGTGTTTTTTCACAAAACTCTCAGTTACTATAGATTATAGAAAGTCTTAAAGAAGTCATCCTCTGGCCTTCTTGGCTTTCAAGCTTGTGCTGGCTATTATGGATCTGTTGGCTTTTCATAAGAAGAGTCAGTTTCACAAAATACCTTCTACACACTTAGTCTTGTGGAACTGACTTCTTGACAATAGCCTCTCTCTCTCTCTCTCTCTCTCTCTCTCTCTCTCTCTCTCTCTCTCTCTCTCTCTCTCTCTTGTTCTCTCTCTTTAGTTCTTTTGGGTAGCTATTTTCATTTAGATAGTATATATATTATATGTGTGTGTGTGTACATATATATACATATAATGAAAAGTATTTCATTTTTGAGTGCTTTAACACAAGCATTGCATCTTTAGCTTCAGATTGCACATATTCATTGGCGACATGAAAAGAGTAATTATCATTCGTAGCACCATCTTACATGTATAACCCTGTTGCAAGCGGCTACTCATTTCTGGAGGACATTTTCGTCAGTTCTCTAGAACGTGATGCATAGACAGTCTCCAAAGCCTTTTTCATTTCTTCCTGCCTTGTCTGTACACATTTCGTTTTCTTTTCTTTTCTTATCACATTAACCAGGACTTCCAATACAATGCTAAGAAGTATGTCTAGAGAGTGCTTCCTTGCCATGGTTAGTCTCCAATGTTAACTGTGGCTTTTTCATAGATAATATTTATCAAGTTGAAGAAATATCCCTCTTTCCCTCATTTATTGAGACATTTTATTGTTGTTTGGGGCTCTCTCTCTCTCTCTCTCTCTCTCTCTCTCTCTCTCTCTCTCTCTCTCTCTGTGAGACAGTCCCACCACAAATAGCCCTGGCTGCACTGGGCTCACTATGTAGACCAGGGGAGCCTTGAACTCACAGAGACCCACTTGTCTCTGCTTCCCAAGTGCTGGGATTGAAGATTCATACCATCATGCTTGGCTTTTAAGTCATAAATAGGTGTGGATTTTCTCAGATACTTTTATTCTATTGATATGATCATGTGTTTTTATCCTCTTTAATCTGTTCATGGAATAAATTTTATTAACTGATCTTTTAAAAGTCGACTATGTCTTACATATCTGGTCCAGATCCCACTTGACCATGAAGTGTATGTCTTTATACATTGTTTGACTTGATTTGCTGGTGTCATGGAATGACACCTCCACTTCCTCCATTTCCTCTGCTTCCATTTTGAAAGAGATTTAAGAGAATTTGATGTAACCCTTCCTTAAATGTTTGTAGCATCACCTGGGAAGCCATTTGGGCTTGTTGCTTTCCCAGTTTTGAAAGATGATTAATTATTGATTTAACTTTAATGACTATCAGATTGTCCGCTACCTCCGTGAGTCTTTGTGTTTACAAAAAAAAGTGGTCCACTGTGTGTCAGTCATCGACTATGTGGGTAGAGTTCTTTATGGTGTTCTTTAGTTTACTAATCCCCCATACATCTGTGGTGACATCCTCTGTTTAGATCACAATATTAATAATTGGTACCTTTTTTCTTTTTCCCAGTTAGCTTGGCTGAATGCTTATTGATTTTATTAGTATTTTGCAAAGGACCAGATTTTGGTTTCATTGATTTTTCTCTCTATTGATTTCTTGTTTCCAGCCTTATTGATTCCTGCTGTAATTCCTTATTGCTTCCTTTCTTCTACGTTCTGTGGACAGAAGAGTCTAATTCTTCTATGTTCTGTGGACAGAAGAGTCTAATTCTTCTGGCTTCCCAAAGTGGAAATTTATGTCACCAGTCTTAAATCTTTCTTCTTTCTAATTCAGCACCTAAGTTTCTTGCTAGGCCCGGCTTTCAGTGTATGCTATACATTTTAAATAATTTGCATATTTATATATGTATCATGTGCATGTGTCCCTGTGCATGCATGGGAGCCAGAGTCTATTACTGCACTTGAAAGCTTGCCAAATTTTGGCTAGGCTGGTGGCCAGCAAGTCCCAGTGATTGTCCAGTGTCTAATGTCCCTGTCTCTGGACAGCCTATATGGTTGTACTCTGCAGTGTGTGTGTGTGTGTGTGTGTGTGTGTGTGTGTGTTGGGGAGGGGTTCTAAGATCTAAACTCAGGTCTTTACACTTGTGCCACAAGCGTTCTTACCCAACTGAACCATCTCCTCAGAAGATAATAATTTTAATTTTTTTTATTTTTGAGACTGGCTCTCATTAGGTAGCCCAGACTAGCCTTGTACTCAAAATTTTCCTGCTTCAGCTTGCTAAGGGACAAAAGTCACTTACACAGTCCCCTCTTTTAGAAGTGTTTTTCTTATTATAAATTTGTCCACCTTCTGAGGTCCTCTGCTCACGTCAGGAGTGGGTTCACAGATCCAGGAAATGTTCTCTGTGGGAGTTGTTCATCCCTATGTAGCTGAATGCTGCCTTGGACTTCAGACAGAACCAGACACAGAGAAACACAGAACAGAACATGGCAGGTTGAGCTAGGCTGATTGTACTCCAGGTCCCTTTAATGATAACATGCCCTAAGGTGGGGGGGGGGGCTCAGATAAAGTGGGGTGCATTAACTCAACTCCTGTAATGGCTTATGGTAATATGGATGGTGGCCTTCATAAGTCACCTAGGAGATGACCCTGAGTCTTGTGTCTTCATGGAGTTCCTAGTTAACTGAGGTTGGAAGACCTGCTCTAAATGTGTGCAGCAACATCCTATGGTCTGGGGTCCTGGATTAGAGGAAAAGGAAAAAATGAGCTGAACGGCAGAGTCCATCTCTCCCTGCTTCCTGACTGTGGAGTCAAGGTGACCAGCTGCCTCAAGCTCCCACCACCATACCCTCCCTCCACAAGAGACTGAATCTTCAAATAAGCCCTCCTTCCTTGTTCCTCCCTCCCCCTACCCCCTCCCTCCTCTCTTCTTCCCTCCCTCTCTGCCTTCAGTAGCTTTCAGTTCAGGTGCTTTGTATGAGAAAACTTACTAATGCCACTGCTTCTGCCAGCTCAGATTTGTCACCACCTTGCCTCAAAGACCTCTGCACTTGTCATGTGTGTTTCTCAAGGCCTCCTTTCCACAGAAGATGAACTTTCTGGACGAACACACTACAAGGCACCCCACAACAGCTGGAGACCTCCATGGAATCACAAACACTTTAGGCACAAGGAGGCACCCCCTTAGAACACCAGCTCAGGAAATCCGAGCTGTAAGAACAGGGCCCTCCCTGCTCCACCTCAGACCCCACCTAGAATCTTCCTTTAGCCCCTCCCTGCTCCACCTCAGGCCCCGCCTAGAATCTTTTTTTTTTCTCCTTGGGATTAACTCTTCTGCATATTGGGCAGGAAATGAGTTCCTTGCTGTTTATTGTGGTCAAATCTGTCAATGAAGTCAATACAGCAGGAAAGGCCAGAGAAGCTGACGTCTCTTTATTAATTCATGAAGAGCTTTGCAGTCCACTACTGTCCACCCCAAGATTGATGGAAGCGGGGAGAGAAACGCAAGCTAAATTATGTCTCTGATAACTTCTGCTTAACTGGCCTGTCAGCGACCAAGGAGATTAAACATCTGTGATTTATTCCCATGTTAATCTCAATAAACACACGCACACAGGCGCAGGCGCTCACGCACACTCATGCACACCAGTTAATGAGAGACTGTATCCTGAACACGGCTCTAACCATTTGCACTGCGGAATCAGAGAAAGGCCAGAGCTGACAGTACGTAACAGGAGGCTCATTATCCGTTCCTTTCAGTCCTTCAGCACTCCACTCATTTGTTCATTTAATCTTTCCTCACCAGCCTTGCTATAAAAAGCCTTGTGCTAGACCAGAGGAGGATTCTGGGAGACATAAAGTTTGCCCATTTCTACCAGAGAGTCTGGCAATAATTAATGTAAATGTGTATTTCAAGCAGTTTCTGCTCTACCTCTCACAGGCTCAGTAAACTTATGCAAACTGGTTCCCTTATCCAATCTCTTTTCCCCGTGGGTGAGAGGTGAACCCGAGGTATTTAGTTTTCATAGCAGCCACCATTTACTGACACTTGCACTGGGCCCGACAAGAGTCCTGTCTATAGATTATTAATACCATGACCCTGTGAGGGAAATGTGATCAATTTGTTCTTTTCCTTTGTTCTTAAGATTTATTTATTTACTATATGTACCATGTTCTGCCTGCATATATGCCTGTATGCCAGAAGAGGGTGCCAGATCTTATTATAGATGGTTGGGAGCCTGTGGTTGCTGCAAGTTGAACTCAGGACCTCTGGAAGAGCAGTCAGTGCTCTCAACTTCTGAGGCATCTTTCTAGCGTCTCCTTTGTTATTCTTAAAGTATGGGTGGGTGGGTGGGTATGTGCGTGTTTGAGTACTGTGCCCACAGAGGCCTGAAGAAGAGGACATCAGATACTCTGGACCTGGAGTTACAAGCAGTTATGGGCGCTGGGAACCAAACTTGGATCCTCTGCAAGAGTAGTCTGTCCTCCTAACCAGTGGGCCATCTCTGCAGCCTCCAAGATTATTCTTGTTACATCCTTGCAATCCAAGGCTCAAAGACAAAGTACAATCTGCCCAAAATGTACATGCCACAAACTAGGGATCTAAGCCCATGAGGTAGAATGCAGAGCCCTGTTCCTAAGGGCTGCCTCAAACTAAGGCCAGGTGTCACATGCTGATGTCATAGAAGCTGGATGCTCTTCCCGGTCTCTGGACTGCGCTGGGACCCCAAGGCTACTGCTGGGGATTCCGCTTGTTTCCTAGGGAATGATTTGCCACTGCCCCATGCAATGCTTTCTTGACATCCTTACTCCTGGGACTTTCTTCTCCTGGCACTAGTCTTATGGAAGAGATGTCTTCTATCCTAACCTTTCAGGCTCCCATGGCTGAGCACAAAGCTACTGGGATACCATGTGTTGGTACAATGAGTAGAAAGGACATATAAGCACCATGTTATATGTGCACTATAATATATGTATACTGTGATATATGTGCATTGTGATATATGTGCACTGTGATATATGTGCACTGTGATATATGTGCATTGTGATATATGTGCACTGTGATATATGTGCATTGTGATATATGTACACCATGATATAATATATGTATACTGTGATATATGTGCACTGTGATATATGTGTGCTGTGATGTATGTGCACAGGACCCTAGGAGTTCAGGCCATTGTCACTGGAACAAAGCTCCCAAAGATGGGCCCCTTGGGAAGACCGTCTTGTGTTGCTTGAGATTCTCTCTGGGCAGAAGCTGGTGCTCTCACTCTCTTTGGTTGGCTTCAACCTTCTCATGCACCCACAAGCTGATATCTGGGCTGCTGCCTCAAGCCTAAGCTAGTCAGCAACAACAGTCTCCATCAGAGGCTCCGATTTCTTCCAACATAACAAGACTCCAATTAGATGCAAAATCTTCCCCAAACCCCCCACACACCTATTTCCTCCTGTTTCTTTCAACTCCCTGTCTACACGGGAAACAGGTGGCAGGCCTTGGGATCTTGCTGCTCACCTCCATTCCCTCCCTCTCCTTCCCCAGAGCAGATACCTAGGTTACTCCGGTACTTCTTAGCTAAGCTAGCACCTCCAACAGAGTTCCTGCCTCTAGACTCTAAACTTCCTGGCTATCGTGTTGGCCAATGGGAGATACATAGTAAGAGGAAACTGCAAGAGTCCTTAAGTGGTGTTAGCCAAGAATTATTAGCTGAACCAATGTCCTTGAGCACGTGTCGTGAGGCAGGCAGCATGCTGGGAGCTACAGGAGGGTGATGGTAACTATCCACCATGTCGAAATGCTCATGCACCAAGGGGAACATTCAGAAAGACAAAGAAGGAATGGATAGGACTGAAAGTCAGACAGCAGTGTTCTCAGTATGGGGGAAGGCAAGGAGAAAGACCAGTGAGAAACTTATCTTAGCTGAGATGTTCAGGGATTGTGGGCTAACGTCTATTACATCCTAAGAACACAAGGGCCAGATTCTACGTGCATTGTATTTATTCCTATATTTAACTGCCACAGTAACCCACTGAAGTAGACTAGCAGTCTCGCTCTGAAGGTGAGAAAGCTGAGCACAGGGAACCCAGGTTTACCGAGGAGCCAGGCTTCTCATCTAGGCAATTTGATCCCACAAATTGGTGGTGAGGTACCAAGTAGCAAGATCCCAAGGTCTTCCCGTGTAGATGGGAAGTGGAAACAAACAGGAGGAAATAGGTGTGTGGGGGAGAAGGGGGCAGGGTTTGGTGAAGTGTTGCTACCACTGTGGCAAGATACCTGCCCCAGGAGTTGATACCTAAGTTGAAGTGGCGTGGAGGCAGGGCAAGTTAGTGTGGCTTCTTCCTGGAGCCGGTAGCTTCCTGTAGCAGATAGCTTATGCGGAAGATGGATCTCAGAAAGCCATGGAAAGGCAGTGAGGCAGTGAGACAGAGAACAGACGTGTGACATCTAATCTTCATTGTCACCTTCACTAGAGGTAGAATCACCATGAAAACCACACTTCGGGGTGTGTCTGAGGATATTTACAGGGGGAAAAAAAAAACCCTAACCAAAGAGAAAAGATGCATCCTGAATGCAGGAGGCATAGTTCCATGGAGTGGGGTCCTAATCTATTGAGTAACAAGATAAAACGTGAGCTGAGCACTAGCATCTGTCTCTCTCCGCCTCCTGACTGTGGGAGCCAGGTGACCAGATGCCTCACACTCCTGCCACCGTGCCATTGTTACCATGACAGACTGGACCTTCAACCTAGGAGCCAACATAAACCCTAATACCTTTATATTGCTTCTTCTCAGGTAGCTTGCTATAGCAAAAAGAGAAGTCACTAACACAGGAAGGGAACAGGTCAAGGCTGTGTGTCACCCCACCCCCCACCCCAGGGAGACTGGGATTCAGTGTAAACCATGAGCCTTGATATCTTCCCACCTCAAGTCTCACCTCTTTAGTTGATAGCTGCTGCCATGGTGCGAATCTCTGGTGCTTGTGACCTGCTCATTTGCAGAGACAGCAGAAGTTCCTACCAGAAAAAGGCTGCAGGCAAAAACACATAGCTACTAGGAGGTGGCTGTCTGTCTGTCTACACTGACACTCTGACTCCCAAGCATATACAATACAGGCGAGGCACCAGAACCACTAGAACATTCCACATAGAAAGGATCTATATACAGGTGAATTCCCACAGGCAGTAACCACTTTGGTCTCTACGCCAAAGAGGAGACACAAGGCTCGAGCTGACTGATTCAAGCTGTGTGGTGGAAATTTCCATCAGAGAGGGCACTGCAGCCTAGATATTACTTTAAATGGTCTTTCTAGTTGCTGGGAGGGAAAAAAAGACTGTGTGATGAAAAAATAGAGGAAGAGTCAGGAGACTGTGATATTCATCCCAGTGGCATGTGTTGCTTTACATTAGAGGAGCATTTGGTTGGGGTTTAGATTCAGGCTGTAGTTAGAATTTACAGTTTATAAGAATTGAGGATGGAAAAGTCTATCCTGTGGTGCCAATGGAGCTGAGTGCTTATCTATTGAGACAGATATCAGAGCAGGAACAAGGTCAGATCAGCAGTCTGGCAATTGAGAAGGCTTTTTTTTTTTTTTTTTTTTTTTTTTTTTTTTTTTTTGTACACTGTAAGTTTAAGAAGCATGCTAGTAACTAGATTCTTGAACACAAGGACTAGAGGTCAGAGGACAGTCCAGTTAGGTTTGCTGTGCTAGCCTGAAATCACCTTCTGGTCCCCTTGAGAAGCCCTCCTGATATGCTAGGAAGTCTCTAGTGTGTAGTCTACAAGCATTGCATGGTTGGAAGAGGTTTGATGAGCTTAGAAACGTAGAGGATTGTTAACATGTAGAAGAATGCGAATCGATCCATTCCTATCTCCTTGTACTAAGGTCAAGTCTAAGTGGATCAAGGAACTTCACATAAAACCAGAGACACTGAAATTTATAGAGGAGAAAGTGGGGAAAAGCCTTGAAGATATGGGCACAGGGGAAAAATTCTTGAATAGAACAGTAATGGCTTGTGCTGTAAGATCAAGAATTGACAAGTGGGACCTCATGAAACTGCAAAGCTTCTGCAAGGCTAAAGACACCATCAATAAGACAAAAAAAACCACCAACAGATTGGGAAAGGATCTTCACCTATCCTAAATCAGATAGGGGACTAATATCCAATATATATAAAGAACTCAAGAAGGTGGACTCCAGAAAGTCAAATAACCCCATTAAAAAATGGGGCTCAGAACTGAACAAAGAATTCTCACCTGAGGAATACCGAATGGCAGAGAAGCACCTGAAAAAATGTTCAACATCCTTAATCATCAGGGAAATGCAAATCAAAACAACCCTGAGATTCCACCTCACACCAGTCAGAATGGCTAAGATCAAAAATTCAGGTGACAGCAGATGCTGGCGAGGATGTGGAGAAAGAGGAACACTCCTCCATTGTTGGTGGGATTGCAAGCTTGTACAACCACTCTGGAAATCAGTCTGGCGGTTCCTCAGAAAATTGGACATAGTACTACCGGAGGATCCAGCAATACCTCTCCTGGGCATATATCCAGAAGATGTCCCAACCGGTAAAAAGGACACATGCTCCACTATGTTCATAGCAGCCCTATTTATAATAGCCAGAAGCTGGAAAGAACCCAGATGTCCCTCAACAGAGGAATGGATACAGAAATTATGGTACATTTACACAATGGAGTACTACTCAGCTATTAAAAAGAATGAATTTATGAAATTCCTAGCCAAATGGATGGACCTGGAGGGCATCATCTTGAGTGAAGTAACACAATCACAAAAGAACTCACACAATATGTATTCACTGATAAGTGGATATTAGCCCAAAACTTAGGATACCCAAGATATAAGATACAATTTGATAAACGCATGAAACTCAAGAAGAATGAAGACCAAAGTGTGGACACTGTGCACCTTCTTAGAATTGGGAACAAAACACCCAGGGAAGGAGTTACAGAGACAAAGTTCGTAGCTGTGATGAAAGGATGGACCATTTAGAGACTGCCGTATCCAGGGATCCTTCCCATAAGCAGCTTCTAAACGCTGACACCATTGCATACACTAGCAAGATTTTGCTGAAAGGACCCAAATATAGCTGTCTCTTGTGAGATGATGCCAGGGCCTAGCAAACACAGGAGTGGATGTTCACAGTCAGCTATTGGATGTATCACAGGGCTCCCTATGCAGAAGCTAGAGAAAGTACCCAAGGAGCTAAAGGGATCTGCAACCCTATTGTCGGAACAACATGATGTACTAACCAGAACCCCGGAGCTCTTGTCTCTAGCTACATATGTATCGAAAGATGGCCTAGTAGGCCATCATTGGAAAGAGAGGCCCATTGGACTTGCAAACTTTATATGCCCCAATATAGGGGAATGCCAGGGCCAAAAGAATGGGAATGGGTGGGTAGGGAAGTGGGGGGCGCTATGGGGGACTTTTGGGATAGCATTGGAAATGTAACTGAGGAAAATATGTAATAAAAATATTAAAAATTAAAAAAAAAAAGAAACGTAGAGGAGAGCTGAGATGATCAGGAGAAACATGGGCCACAAGGCA
This sequence comes from Mus caroli, assembly GCF_978045245.1. Taxonomy (NCBI): domain Eukaryota; kingdom Metazoa; phylum Chordata; class Mammalia; order Rodentia; family Muridae; genus Mus; species Mus caroli. The sequence goes on from NW_028227268.1 coordinate 70,371,961, forward strand.
CAATGGTTACATTTGCCACACAGCCTACCACTATCTGTAAGATGGACAGAGAGACCTGCTTTGGCTTTTCTCTCAGGCCTTGCTTGCAGAGAGTGGAATGAATCATATTGCTAAATTTAAAGCACACAGTCCTTGCCCTGGTTTCGTTTCTGTAGCTGTGACAAAATAGCCTGACAACAAGCAAATTAAAGAAGGAACGGGTTCATTTGGTTTACAGACTCAGGTGACAGTTTATCATTGGGGGGGAGTCATGGCAGGAACTCAAAGCAGCTAATCACACAACATCCACCATTGTCAAGAGCAGAGAGAAACAAATGTACCCAGGCTGCCCGCTTGCCTTCCTGCTAGTTAAGATAGTTTCCAACTGCTACATAGTTCAGGGCCTCCTGCCTAGGGAATGATGCTACCCACAGTAGGCTAGGATTTCACATATCAATTAACAATAAAGGCAATCCCCATAGACATGCCCAAAGGCCAACCTGACCTAGCAGCTTTCTCTCTTCCTAGATGACAGTCTATTGTCCTGGGTTGACACTTAAAATTAACCAGCAGTGTGGTCTTTGGTCCTTGAATGCTCCTTGCTGACAGTGTAGTTTGATTATTTCTTTAGTTTACTGCTTCCAGGTCTAGTCCTCCCTCTCTAATACATTAATCAATGCCGCTATATATCTAAGTATCCTTGAGAAATATATTGTGTTGGTTTATGTTTGCCCCATAACTCAAAACGTTATAAATTCTGTTCTTTACTTGATACTGTGTGACAATCTATTTGCATTGCTATCAGTATATCTAATTTATTTTTACTAGCTGCATATAGTTATAAATAGGAAAAAAAAAATAGTTGTGGGTTGACCAGATAGCTTGGTGGGTAAAGGTACCTACTGCCAAGACTGACAACCTGAGTCCCATTCTTGGGACCTACATGGTAGAAGGAGAGAATCAACTTCTCCAAGTTGTACTCTGACCACCACATGTGTGGTGAAATGAGCACACACACACACACACACACACACACACACACACACACACTATAATGAGTAATTATAAAAATATAAAAACATGTTTAGGTTATATTTTCGTCTCCATTCTTCTAAGAGGGCTGCCTCAAACCATATTTTCAAATTTTGCTACAAGGAATATTTTTCACCAAGACCTAGAGCCTGACTGCAAGCCTGTGGTCCTGTGGGGTTTGGGAACGCAAACAACCATGTAAGCACTGTAGAAGCCATGGAGTAGCGAGACCATCAAGATCACATGCCTGGTTGTGGGTGACTGATGTCTGACTTATGTATATCTGCACCAGCAGAGCATCCCTCCCATAGCTCCAGAGAGCATCGCACCCCAACCCCATCTGCTCACGATAGCCTATAATCTCGTAATCTCGCTGCTGCTGAAGTGTTCTGGGTACCATGTGGCAATAATGTTCAGCGTCATCCTCCTGGGACTTAGAATACCCATGGAAATATCTCTGATGTGTCTATGAGGGCATTTTCAGGAAGGTTTAACAGAGGGGAGAAGACTCATCCTGAAGATGAGTGACACCATCTGGTGGACTGGGATCCTGGGCCAGGACCTGAGCATCCATCTCACTGCTTCCTGACTATGGTTACAATGTGACCTCCTGCCTCCCCCTCCCCCCTTCTGACTTCCCTACCGTGATAGACTGTGCCCTCAAACCTTCTTTCTTTATGTAACTTTTGTCTTTGTTGCTCATTTTGTCACAGCAGCAAGAGAAGTAACTATGACACATTTTCCTACTTCCCTCCAAGTCTTAAAATTACGTTTGATATTATGATGAAGAGTAAATAACAAAGGCTGTGGGGATAGCTCAGGGGTTAGGCAAGTCAGTTGCTCTTGCAGGGGACCAGAGTTTGGCGTGATTACAACCACCTGTAACTCCAGCTCCATGCGATTTGACTTTTCTGGCATTAGCAGGCATCTGCACACATACATAAAAGATGTAATTCCCTTTCAATACCTAAGTAACGCTGGGCGTGGTGGCCCACGCCTTTAATCCCAGCACTCGGGAGGCAGAGGCAGGCGGATTTCTGAGTTCGAGGCCAGCCTGGTCTACAAAGTGAGTTCCAGGACAGCCAGGACTATACAGAGGAATCCTGTCTCGAAAAACAACAACAACAAAAAAAAACAAAAACAAAAACCCTAAGTAACAATAACAAAAAAGTAGAATTTGAGAAAGCTAATTTTTGGTAGGTAGCTTTGCTAAGTTTGGAAATTTTGCATTCACTAGTATTTTCTCTGAGTTAATTTAAAATGAATGGTTGTTAACTAAATGTTTCCCTTACACCTCCAACAACATTTGCAGCATTTTTTTTTCTGATAGTCTCCTAATAAATTAAGTCTCCCTAATAGATTTTCCAATTCAAGTTTCTTGGGTGTCTTTAATCGACTCAATGTGATTAATTACTGCCATATTTAGAATTTTTCATGTCTATACATTGTGGGTTAAATGAGAAATGTCGTCCGTAGTTTCTTGTGTTTGAAACTTGGTCTCCAGCAGGCGGTGCTGCTTGGGGAGTTTATGGAACCTTAGAAGGTGGAGCCTCACTGGAGGAAGTGTACCACTGGGGGAAGCTTTGAGAGGTATATAGCTTTACCTCTATAAAGTGGACACACCTCCTGTTCTCTCTGTTCTCCCTGTTCTCTCTCTCTCTCTCTCTCATACACATACACAATCTGTGTGTTCACACACCTCCACATGCACACATATATGTGTATATATGTGTGTGTGTGTGCATGTATATGTGTGTGTGCACATGTGTGTGTGTGTCTGTATGAAGATGTGATCTTTCTGCTTCCTGCTCCTGCTGTTACCCCATGTGCACCCCACCAAGATGAACTCTAGCCCTCTAGAGTCATAAGCAAAAACAAAACCTCTCTTCCTAAGCTGCTTTCGGTCTTTTTTTTTTTTTTTTTTTTTTTTTTAAACCACAGCAACAGTAAAATAGCTAATCATGTTATAGTAAAAAGGAAGTGGTCTCCCACACAAACTACCTTTATCCAGTTTGGGAACCGAGATTACACTTTCCAGATAAAATCGTGTAATAGTTTTTCTTTGACATCTCTTCTTCCGTGCAGTGGCTTAGGTGTGATTATCTGCTCTTGATGGTGTTGTTAACACAGATGCCACAATGCAGTGCTGCGTTGCGGCCTTCTTTTACAATGTAATGATAACTCCATCCCCATTTCATTAAGACCTCTAGGTCTGCCAAGCTCTTGGGTCACCATTGGCATTTTATGTATTTCTAGAGTTTTATGTAAGTCAAGGGATCTTAAACTTTTCCTACCTACAGCCATGATGGCTTTTTACCTGAGGAACCATGCGTGTAGTGTATGTAAGTGTCCACATGAGTGTGTGCACATGTGTGTGTGTGGGGGGGTGCTTGCCCTTATGTCTATATGTGGGGACTAAAGGCCAATATTGGGAGTCTTGCTCAATTTCTTGCCACCTTTTTTTTTTGAAGATTGTGTGTGTGTGTGTGTGTGTGTGTGTGTGTGTGTGTGTGTGTGTATCTGTCTGTCTGTGCCTGTATGTGTATGTATTGTAGATAACCATGGAGGCTAGAAGAAGATGTCAGCTGGGAGGGGCTGAAGCTACAGGTAGTGTGAGCCTTCTGACATGGGTGCTGGGACTGGAACTCCAGTCCCTTACAGGAACAGTAAGAACTTTTAACTGATACTCGCGATCCCTCTAGCCGCTCCATCTTATTTTCTGAGACATGGTTTCTCACTGAAGCTGCATGCCGTTTTGTGTAGGCTGTGATATCTAGCAAATCACCAGGATCCACCTGTTTCTATATCCCACCCACCCCTTGTGCTGGGGTTGTAGGTACACCACCATGTCTGGATTTCACCTGGGTTCTGGAGATTCAAACTCAGGTTTTCACTTTTGCACAAGAAGCACTTTATCATGAAGGCATCACCCAAATCAAGCCTGATCGTTTCTTACAAGACTCTGGGAATATTAAATCTAAAGAAATTCCTTTTAAAATAATTGTCTACACACACACACACACACACACACACACACACACACATGCACACATGCACACATGCATATGCACACACACATACAACTCCATACACATGCACACAGGTGTATACACGCACATACACGAATGTGCGCATGCACATGTACCCACGCAACACAGGACAGCTCAGGCAGAATGTCTTGGATTTATTAAATACTTGCATTTGAATCACCTTTGGTCACTGTATGTTAAGATCTTTGCTGTTGCTAAATTCTTTGCAAACCCCACATCCAATTATGGGACCCTTCACACAGGGTCACAGCACAGCTTCAGGCCTGTGGCTCTCATTCACCTTTTATCTTATGCTTTCTTTGCCTGTCTTTCTCTCCCATTTGATTAGTGTTATGGTTTGAGTTTCCCATGCCCCCCACAGGCTGATGAGTTTGGACACTTGATGCCAGCCTGAGTGACTTGGGAGGTGATGGAGTCTTGAGGAGGTAGAACCTGGTTGAAGGACGTATGTCACATAAGACGGGCTTTGAAGGCTTGCAGCCTGGCTCCACTTCCTCCTCTGTCTCTTCCTGCTTCCTGTTCACAGATGAAATGAGATCGGCCAGTTCAAGGTTTCAGCCTCCGTGCCCCCATACCACGATGGACTCTGTCTGCTCTGGAACTTTACATAAAGCAAACCTTTCCTCACAAAATCTGCTCTTTGTCAGGGTATTCCATCTCAACCACAGCAAAGTAATGGCTATAATTAATCTTTCTAAAGCACTCTCATAATTGTTAGCTTTCCTGCCTATATTCTTATTCCCTTTCCTACCTACTTATTTGAACTTAATCTGTTTCTTTGAACTTTGTAAGTAGAAAAATGAACTCTCTTGCTGTCATTAATTCTTAATAAATAGGTGTGTCTAAAGCTATAAATTTATTTCTGAGTGCTGCTTTGGACACAATCCATAAAAGTCGACAACATGTCACTGTCTTTCTCTTCTAAGGAGTCGGTGGCTTCTCCTCGATTTCTTTTATAGCTCAGTGCCATTTGGTAGGACTCGTCAAGTTTCTAGACACAGTTCTAAAATTTAATTGCATCCTGGTCAGAAACACTGCATGAAGGATGTTAATTCTTTTAAATTTGTAGGTTTTTAAACGTTTAGCAAAACTGAATTTTGGAGGCTACTACAGTTTGGATGTCTGTCCCCTCTAAAATTCACATTGATATTTGCACAATGCCAGGGGCCGGAGAGATGACTGGGCAGTTAAGAACCCTTGCTGCTCTTGCAGAGAACCTAGGTTCAGTTCCCAGCACCCATATCAGGTGGCCTACAACTACGCGTAACTCCAGCTTCAGGAGGTCTTACACCGTTCTTTGACCTGCATGAGCACACAAACATATACTTTGGTGGTTTGAATAAGAATGGCCTCCAGAGGCTCATAGATTTAAATGCTTGATCCCACAAAGGTGCCACTATTCAGCAATGTGGCCTTGCTAGCGTAGGTATAGTCTTGCTGTAGAGTGTGTCTGTCACTAGGGGGTGGATGTTGGGGTTTCAGAAGCCTACGCTCCCTCCCTCTGCTTCTTGTAGATCTGGATGTAGAATCCTCAAGCTGCCTCTCCAGCACCATGCCTGCCTGTGTGATGCCATGCTCCCCGCCATGTTGACAATGGACTAAACCTCTGAACTGCGAGACAGCCCCGATTAACTGCTTTCCTTTATAACAGTTGCAGTAGTCATGCTATCCCTTCACAACAATAGGACACTGACTAAGACACGCAAATGTATATAATTTTTTAAAAACTAGAAATGTGCCGTCAGAACAGAATTACAGGGTAAGACCTTCAGGAGAGAGCAGACTGCAGACGACACAAGGAAGACAGCGTTATGTCAGATGGGTCAGTGACCAGAGCAGTGAACATCTGCTCTGGGATAAGCCCTGATCTCTCTGTCTCTCCCACGCTGAGTCACACCCTCTGCCGCGATCCGGTACGGCAGGGGGGCCTTTGCCAGATGCTGTAACCACACGGTTATACATCTCCGTCTCCACGATTGTGAGCCAAGTCAATTTGTCGATCACAGAGACCCAGTCTGTGATAACCAGTTATAGCAACAGAAGACACACGAAGCCACTTGGCCGAGCGTGTAGTAATTTGATGGGCTGCTGCAAGTCTGTGAAAATATGTATTTTGCTTCTTGAGATAGCTATAGGTATGGGAAATTATATTACTATAATCATCTATGTCTTTGCCTGTTTCTGCCTGCAGCCCAGTCCAGTCTCAAATGTGGTTTTCTAGCCAGGTTCACCCTCTCATAAACTCCTGATCCTCCTGCCTCTGTTTCCCCGATGTAGAGGTCACAGTCTCTTCGAGTCCCCGCTAAGTCAGTTATTTTTAAGAGGCGTATTAATACTTTCTATGTCTTTTTTATTTCTCACCCTGCTCTATAGTGATTACTTTATGAACTTTTATGTTACGTTGTGAGGGCATGCATGCTCACAGCCATTATGTTTCTTAATCTCTTACCTATCTTGCCAACATATAACGTCTTTGCTTTCCCTTCTATTAATTTGTGACTTGAATTACTATTTCTCTGATATTAAAAGTCTATCTACCATGGCTTACTACTTGGTGGTTGCTTTCCTGACTTTTCTACTTAGTTTCTATTACATATTTTCTAAATGGACTGCTGGGTATTAAACCTCTTTTTGATCCATATTGAAAGCCATTGTAGCTTTATTAATGAGTGTAAAGCACTTGTAGTGACTGCAATTCCTCCTTAATTAACATTTATTTCTGCAGTCTAATGTGTTCTAGTTCCCATACTTTCTTTGTATCCCTTTCTTCTAATATTTTCTTCTCATGCTTTGCAAATTAAATATTAGCCTTATCTTCTCACTGGGGCTGCCCCTCTGGTATCCAGAATGGCCTTTGAGGGCTCAGAAGTTCTAGCTGCATCTGCAGAGGACCAGACCACAGTTCCCAGAACATACAGCTTGCAATCACCTATAACTCCAGCTTCAGGCAATCAGATGCCCTCTTCTGGCCTCCATGGGCAATGTATTCATGTACACGCATGTGCACTCACACACACACACATGTACACAAACACAAACATGCACACACACACACACACACACACACACACACACACACCACACACACACACATGTAATTAGAATATATATGTAATACAAATAGCCATCCAATGACTGCCCCAACTTGAAACACATCCCATGTGAGAGAGCCAACCCCTGACACCATTAATGATACTCTGTGTGATGGTTTGTATATGCTTGGGCCAGGGAGTGGCACTACTAGGAAGTGTGGCCTTGTTGGAGTAGGTGTGTCACCATGGGTGTGGGCTTTGATACCCTAGTCCTAGCTGCCTGGAAGTGAGTATCCTGCTAGCAGCCTTCAGATGAAGATGTAAAATTCTCAGCTCTTCCTGTACCATGCCTGCCTGGATGCTGCCATGTTCCTGCCTTGATGATAATGGACTGAACCTCTGAACCTGTAAGCCATCCCCAATTAAATGTATGAGAGTTACCTTTGTCGTGGTGTCTGTTCAGGGCAGTAAAACCCTAACTAAGATACTCTGCTATGCTTGCAGACAGGAGTCTAGCTTAACTGTCTCCTGGGAGATTTTAACCTCCAGTGGATGGAAACAGATGCAAAGACCCACAGCCAGACATCAGTCAGAGCTCAGGGAGACTTGTGGAAGAGTTGAGGGGGTAGAAATGAGCAAGCCGGAGGGGTCAGGGACACCACAAGAAGACCTATAGAATCAACCCAGAGGGGCTCACAGAGACTGAATTACTAACTAAAGTGCTTGCAGGGGGGGCTGGACCTAGGCTCCCTACACATCTGTAGCAGATGTGCAGCCTGTTCTTCATGTGCCCCTCCCCAACAATTGGAACAGGGCTGTCTCTGACTCTGTTCCCTGCCATTGGATTTCCTTCCCCTATCTGTACTGCCTGGTTGGACCTCAGTGGGAAAGACTGTGCCTAGTCCTGCTGGGACCAGCTGTCCCAGGGTGGGACTTCCCCTTAGGGGGAAACAAGGTAAGAGATTTTTAAGGAGGGAAGGGATTTTTAAGGTTGGAGGGGAGAAGGGAGGGGCCTGTGATAGTGATATAAACTGAATAAAAAATAAATTTTTGAAGAAAATATTTAAATAACTAGATTTCTCTCCTCTTTAAATTCATTAAGATACTAATATATATTTTCCCTATAAAAGGAATTTCTGCAAAAGTCAGGCATTTTCACGTGCGCCTGTTGTTGTGGAGTGGACATTGGTGTATCCTGGGGGTTACATGGTGAGGTTCCCTAAGACCTACCTCCAAAAAATGAAGTAAAAAGTCTGGAGAGCTAGCTCAGATGTTAAGAGCATTGGCTCTTACAAAGGGCCTGTGTTCAGGTCCCAGCACACACATGAGGCAGAACTGCCCACAATTCCAGTTTCAAGGGATCTAGTGCCCTCTTCTGGTCTACATAGGTACTGCATGCACATGAAGTGCCTACATGCAAAGTATTCATACACATAAAAATAAATAAACCTTAACAAAAATATATGGTAGAGATGTAATTGATAGAGACAGCTTGATATCATTCTTTGGCCTCATGTGATGGCAAGGATGTGTGGGTGTGCACACAGACATACATACACACACCCACACACGCACACACGCACACAAATGTCAGAGGCATAGACCAAACTAAACTAAAGTGGCAAAAGGAGTAGAAGGAAGGGGATAAAGACACAAGAGGCTAATGAGGAAGAGGAAAGGGACAGAGAAAGATGTGTGATTGGCAAAAAGGAAAGCGGGGTCTGGGGGAAGGGAGCTGAGATCTTACATTTGTAACAAGGCCAAAGTCAAACAGTAAAAAAGCTCTAGGTCTCCTTGATGCCTCTTTATACAGTGCTCTCAATTGAGAAAATGTCCCAAACTATTTTGATGATTACTTACAAATGGCCACTGTGTTCAAGGCCATCTTTCAGACCCAGAGATCAAGTAGTGTGAGCAAGGTTCTGTGTGTTTCTCAAGTTCCCAGTCAGGTGAGTAGCTCCAAAAGCATCGACACAGTGTCCAAGTGCAGTGCATCTTGGGAGCATCCAGCAGAAGATGCTCACCCTGTCTGTGGGATCAGGGAACTTCTGTATAAAGCGACATCTCAGCTTAGAGCCAAAGGACTCATCATGACAGGGCTGGCCCCACTGCCTCCTTCCTGGGCAACACTGGATCTCTGCATCCTGTGGGCTGCGCAAGACCACCCTAGATGTAGCCATAATGCTTGCGATAGCATGGGGCCAGCTTGGGTTCTCTGATGGCCCAGCCTGGGGTTCGCATGGTCTCTTCTTACTTGGTCTCCTCAGCCTGTGTCACTGGCTCACTGCTAACTAATGTCAGTATGAGTGACAGCTGCTTCCTGAGGCCACCTTTGCCTGCTCCAGGTCTTCATTTTCTTTTCTGCATGATCATGTATACTGAGAGATTAGGGAGCAAATCTTTGAAGGATAAAACCAATTGTTTTAGCTTCTGAGAAGCTGAGTCTCCCATGTTCCTGTCGGTTTCACCCCTTGTCACCGTCACGGCCTTGGAAAACCACAGAAGCGCCCAAGCCTCCATGTCCCCATCTTTAAAGGCACCACAGTAACTTCTCAGGGCAGTAGTGAGAACTAAATGAGACCATACTGTCTCACATGGAACACAGCCTGGGACTCAGTACGGACTTTGAAAGAGAGTTGCTTACAGTCACGTTAGATTGGCGTCAGGATGCACATTACTGTTAGCATTGGTGTTAGGATGGCTGTGCAGAAGGCTGGTAGCTCTAATAGGGGTGATAATACTGCTATTTTCTTTGGCTAAAGATATATTTCAGGTATAAATTATCTATAGTTATCCAAAAGACAGAGAAAACACCAGAAGTGGTTTCCAAGAACTATCTAATACCCAGCCAAGAGTATTTAATGCTCATTTCAAAACTTGGCTTGAAGAATATAGCAAGTTCTTAGTCAGAAAGATCATTTTCTATTAAGAAACTACCGCAGATTTTAATGATTTTTTTTTTGTTATCCTAAGTTTTATTTAAGAGTTCAAAACATTTGGTCGCATTTTTGTCAGCTTAAATTTGTTCTCTCATTCATTCATCCATTCATCTATCCATCCACCATCCATTCATTATTTATTCACTAAATATTTCTTGACTGCCTATCAGAGAGGCACAAAATTGGCATTTAATTAATGTATTGATTTAAAGAAATCAATTACCAGTATCCAACCATATGTGTACACACACACACACACACATCACTGAGATCTGGGGCTGTGAACGGAACACATATGAGTTTCTGATTTTTTTCTTCTAACCACCTGTGTGATTTAATACTGATTCAAGGCTGGGACATACACACACACCATATACAATCTTACAAAAATAATAAAAGTAAGCCTTTAAAAATAAAATTTTAAAAAGATCAGCGAGCCTTTCTGCACCAGCGACCTCTCACAGGTCCGTGTGAACAGCTGTCTGTTCATTTTCGAGAAGAACCTGAACTTTGAGTTGAAAGCACGTGTAAAGTGCATGGTGTGTATACAGACCACCAACATGCTTTGTGTAGCCATGGCAACCTTTCTGTCATAGTTGAGTGATGCAGGAAAGGTGTTTTCTAGTGACGACATTGTGAGGCAGGAATTTGGAGGGAAGAGCCGTATTTTGTTTTGTGGGCTTTAAGAGCTTGCTGACCCGAACTTGACATCCTCCTGCCTCAGCATTCTGGGTGTTGAGATTACAGATATGTACCACCACATCCAACAAAGGATGAAAGTGTTTAAGGTAGAAGCCTTCTTCTGTGTGCTCTGAGCTGGTGAAGAGTGGTGAGGTCTCCCAGATGCCAGGAGTATATAACAGTGAGGACCTTCCTCTGGGCCTTAGACAATTAGAACAAGCTAGGGAGGCACACTAGAAGGTGAGGGGTGTGAGCCAAGTTTCCCTTCTGAATAAAGCTGGGGTGCTCAGCATGGAGAGAGCTGAGGAGCTGTGTGCATGCATCAGGTGTGAGACCCGCGTACTGTGAGCAAATACCCAAGAGGCTGTTGGCCAGGCTTAAGGAACCTGAGCCAAAGGTGGGATTGTATCTGTGACTGAAAGCTCAACTCAATCAATAGGAATTGCCCCCACAGGCTTCCTGGGACAAGCAATGGGTTCCCAGACATTGGAAAGACCAGAACATAAATCAAACGGCTAGCTGTCAAGGATGCCAAGAGCGGCCAGCTAGGGGTCTCCACCCTCCCCAAGGGAATAATGGCAATAGGAGGACACTCGGGGTCAGAGTCCTGACCCAGACAGGGTACCTGGTGCTTCTTCTCTCTCTTCTTTGATTCTTAGTTTATCTTGCTAATTCATCATATGCTCATGTTGTCCCCAAACAAACCTCACATCCCCGGAAAAATCAAAAGATTCTGTGAGGGATATGTCCAGCTGAGCCGGGTGGCCTATGTGTGTAATTCTGATACTTGGGACATAGAGGCAGAGGCAAGGAAATTAGGAGTTCAAGGTTAGCCTGGGCTATGTAAAACCTTGCCTCAAAAGATGAGAGAGAGAGAGAGAGAGAGAGAGAGAGAGAGGGAGAGGGAGAGGGAGAGGGAGAGGGAGAGAGGGAGAGAGAGAGAGAGAGAGAGAGAGAGAGAGAGAGAGAGAGAGAGAGAGAGAGAGACAGAGATTCACAGAGCCTGGCACTAGGTCAGTGAGAATGTGGATATTGTGGCTATTGGAAGATCTGGGACCAGAAGAAGTTTGGCAGGTCTTGTGTATCCATGCCAAGAAGCCAGGCCATTTGCCCATTTCAAGTCCCCTTACACGGACAGTCCATACAGTTTATGAGCCCCAAGCAGTGCCTGGCACAAACTCCCGCAGTGGGGATTCGCCTCTTCTTGGCAGCTTGGCAGGTATTTGGGTTTCCCACTTAGTTCTCATTGAGCTGGCTATCACAGTTACAGCTCCCTAGAAAACACCATACAGTAACTATGTCAGGTTTTTATTTGCCTGGACAGATCTTTGTATTTCAGCAAGATATTTTATTACCTTAGAGAGCCATGAATCATCCCAAAGGTAGATGAATGAGCGATGACCCACCACAGGATTTATACGGGAGGCTGCTCTTCCTACCACAGATCACATGTCCTTGATTAAAATATGAGAATAACTTCATTTCCCATGTAGCTTGAGAAATGGAAAAAAGAACCACACTGCATGTCCACCAGGGCCAGACCTGAGAAGTTGACTCCAAGCCTTGGGAAATTGTTCATCACCAATGCAGAACTGTGATGGCCCCAACCACGGCAATAGGAGGCTCTTCTTGAAGCTGTATCTTCCTGCACAGAACCATGCCAGTGTCTAAAGACCCCATGAGGTACAGGAGTGACATTGAAAGAGGTCGTATATCAGTAAAGAAATTCTTCTCTCTGCTGCTATAAGCACCAAGCCTCACTGAGGTTGGCAGGCCACTTTCTGTGGTGACTTGGGAACCAACCTGTTCTATACACCAGGAAGAAGAGGGGAAATAAAGAAGTTGGGGCTGGCATGGGGTGGGGTGGGTAGCTCAGTTGCTAAAGTGATTGCCTTGCAATCTCAGGGACCTGAGTTCAATCTCCAGAATCGGTGTGTGTGTGACCCCCAGATCTGAGAAGATAAGAGACAGTTCTCTGGGGCTTGCTGGCCAACCAGTCTAGACCTCTTGGTGTTCTCCAGGCCAGTGAGAGATCCTTGTATTTAAAAACAAAAAGCCAGAAAGCGCATGCCACCAAACACATGAACATATCTGCATGAGTACACACACACACACACACACACACACAACTCCACCTACTTTGAAACAGCATCACTTTTACTCACATCCCACAGTCCAGAGAAACACAGATGAGACATCTCTGCTTCCAGCTTTCCTTGAGAACATCTTCCTTGGTGCCTGGATTCCATTTTGGCCTGTCACTCTCTGGAACTGATGGCCAGTGGGATACAGGTTTGTTCTAGTGTGCAAGCAGCCTGTGTTTCTCTGCCTAAAGGAGAGTCTGGCTTCCTCCAGAAAGCCTGTCCTGGACACACAGGCCAGGGTTGGATGTACTAAACCTAGGAACACTGGGTCCACTGTGGGGACCTAATAGAAGAATATTCTGCATTCTGGATATGAAAGCATCCATCTGTAGGGAAGTGAGGAGCAGGTGGACCCAGCCCTGCCTCCAGAGTCATTTGTTCAAGGGTCGATCTGGAGCAACCTTGGTTGAAACCAACATAGCATCCTGTGCCTGCATCGATCAGGGTTTGGGGAAGCTGGGCAGCTAAAGTACCTGTTAGCTCAGACCTGAATCTCACTGGGCTTATACTAACCAAAGTCTTCCCAGAAAAGTCATAAACAGGAGTATTTCCCAACATCTTTTAATTCTCCAATTAAAAACAAAACAACAAAACACACTTGCCAAAGAAACAGCTTCTAATCCCCAGTTCATGAACCTGCCAAGCTGCTCAGATATCATGTTACATCATTAAGAAATTCACAGTACAGCATCTTCAACATAAAGGACCCATTCCAGTGTACAAGGCACTTTCTCTTTCTTTTCCAAAATCCTGCTTTAATTAGAAAAAAATTGATGGAAAATATAGAACTACCTCACCCCATAACTACTTTTAAAAAATCTATTTGGGAGCCTTGAAAATATTGGTGAATTATAAAAGAAATTGAACTCTGATATTTTTCTCCCATTTTATTATTCCCTATTCCCCGAAAAGCCTCCAACATTGAATTTCTATAGCTCAGGAAAAGGATGTATTTCCACCCTTAGAACCCGTAGGTATTCTAATTATATGTAAATCAGTTCACAGAAATAAATATCCGTGGTTAAAGGGTATTTAAGATGTTAAAAGCTTTTTCTCAACTGTTCACTGGTTTGTTGGTTTCTTGTTTTTTGGTTTTTTTTTTTAAATGAAAGTCTATTTCTAGAACCCTGGAAGCTTAGAGACTGTGTTTCCCTTTCACACACATGAGAACTTTCCCAAGCAACATTCACTCCTGGCTGCTTAGTCTAAAAGTGCCTCAAGTGGGAACCACAGTTTAATTCCCATTTTGAAGCCATTCTGTGTTAATCTCCCCCTCCCAAGGCTGGAAACCTCCCCTTCTTTATTCAGAGTAAATGTATAGTGGGCCAGAGAAATGGAACAGAAACTAATTTGTTTTGATATTGGAAGAGTATCTTACCAGATGTGTGGGTGGATAGATGGATGATAACAGGTGGATGCTCTTTAACTTGATGACCATATTTTAAAAGATATTTTTAAAATTGTGTGCATGGAAGGGTGTGTGTATGTCAAGGCAGATGCCTGTAGAGATCAGAAGAGGGTGTTGAATCACTGGAAACTAGAGTTACAGGCAGTTGGGAGCCACCTGATGTGGGTGCTGTGAATGGAGTGTGAGTTTTCTGCAAGAGCAGTCAGTACTCTTAAACCACGGCACCATCTCTCCATCCCCAAGATAAATACAGCTTTGAAGAACTGGAATGTTTCTGATCGCTGAACTACACTCTACTCTAGTCTCCTAACAACAACAAACACTAGCAAAACGTTAATGTTTCCTAAAATCCCACCTCTGGGTTCCAAGCACCCCCCCACCACCACCACCGCCCTCCCCCCACCCCCAAACCCCAGCCATTTGCCTATGAAGTCCATTCACCAGCCACTGCAAACAGAGAACATCAAGATCGGAAGTCCTGACTTCTGGCCAAATAGTCCCTCCCCACCTAGCTCCACCTCAGAGAGGTGGCTGCATGCCTGCAGGTCCTGCATCAAGAGCTGTTCTCTCCAGGTCTGCTTAACTCTGCCCCTTCTTTACATTCCACTCTCAGGTGGTTCCTTGAGTTCTGTTGGCCCGGCCTTTAAAATAAGAGTGATTAGTCTTAACCACGCCCACCAAGCCACAGTCATCAGATCTTCACAGAGCTCCTACCCGGTCTGTCCTTACAGTCCTACAGCCTCACAGTGGTTGGGAGAGCTTCTTAAACACAAAGACAGTACTGTTTGAATCCTAAACCCTCTCTGATATCTCATCTCACCCAGCATCAAACAAAAATCTTCAAATGGTCCCTAACCCCATCTTCTGCCTCATTTCCTACCACCATTAGCACTGTCACCGCAGCCTCTGCCGCCACCACCACCAACCACCACCACCACCACCACCACCACCACCACCACCACCACCACCACGACCTGCTGCAGTTATGAGTTAGCTTGCTCCTTAAGCACACCAGCCTGCCTTCTGTCCCAGGACCTTTGCACTGATCATTTCTCTGTCTGACTTGCTCTCCCCCAGATATCTGTTTGCCAGCTTGATACAACCTACAGTCACCTGGGAAGAGGGAACCTCAGCTGAAGAATTGTCCCTGTCAGATTAGCCCGTGGGCACACCTGTGGGCATTGTTTTGACTGATGATTGACTTAGGAGGAAGGCCCAACCCACTTCCGGCAATGCCATCCCTGGGCTGATTGGCCTGGGCTGTATGAGACCAATAGCTGAGTGCGCCAGAGGACAAGGCAGTAAGCAGCATTTCTCCGTGGTTTCTGCTCCAGTCCCTGCTCTGGCAACCTGGATACTGTGTATCCAGTCTATGCTCAAATATCACTTTATTTCGAACTGCATCCCTAACACCACTCGCCCTTCTTTTCTGTACTGAATCTCCCCCTGCTCCTGCCTCAGACACCTCTCCTTGTTTGTATTTTTTCTTTAACATTCCTACTGGACTAGAAACTCCACAAGCACAGAGTTCTGATTTTGTATTTTTTTGTTCGCTACTATGTCTACCTACTTAAAAGAGCACCTGGCATATCATAGACAATAAACACTTCCTGAATGAATTTTAAAAAGATACAAACTGTGTTAAATCAATGCATTTGTCTCACAATCACATTTTTTGCAGAGTGATTTTTTTCAATCAAATATTTGTGGCTGAGGGACTCTTTGTGGCAGGACTAACAGGTGGCCCAACTTCCAGGATGACCTCAGTGACTCAACATGCCTTAATGCTATTTACTGCACCCTGGAGTGTAATCCTGAGAGAGGCAGGCTGTGCCAGATCTGTCACCACATTAAGGACTAGCAGAGCCTAAGTTTGTCCCTGAGGCACCTTTTGGGAGCTCACCCATCCTTAGGGGAGAATGGTTTCATGAGCTAGAGGGTCAGGGTATGTGTTAATTAATTTTCTCACTGCTGTGACCAAACACCTGACAAGAAGCAACTTGGGGAAGGAAGATTAATTTTGGCTCACAGTTTGAGCGCATACAGTCCATCATGGTGGGGAAGAAACGTCGAGGGAGCATAGAGGACCTGGTCACATGGGTCCACAGTCAGGATGCAAAGAGAGATGAGTGCTGGTACCCAGCTGGCTTTCTCACGTTCCCTTTCCAATTCCAAGTCAGCTAAACCTCTCAGAAACATGTCCAGTCACACCCAGAGATGTATCTCTTAGGTAAGCCTAAATATAGCCAAGTTGACAGTGACAGCTAACAATCCCAGGGTGGGGTGGCCTAGAGCTCCTACCCCTAGACCGAGCAGGTCACGATACAGGCTAGTGTCATTTAATGCTGGCACGCACACCTGTGGACAGACCACTCGACAGTAGAGAGAAGCAGTGTCTTTCTCCATCCCCCAACCAACCAACCACAAAGCACCAGCTCCTCCAGGCTCAGTGAAATACAGGAACAAACCAGTCTGTGAACCGGGACACTTGCGACATGTGTTCCAAAACACATGGGAGGGCCAAGAGCTTGAGCCACCAAGGGTATATGACTTTATAAGTGACCACCAACTGGTTTGGCCTGGGGATACTGGGGCCTCTTTTAGAACATAATCAAATGATGGGGCATCATCGAGTTGTATCTGGACCGGATACCTCTGCCTGATCCTTGGACATGAGGTTCAGGTTCTCGGAGCACATGAGCACAGACCCACTGGGCATGATGCCTTAGACAGGTCCTGGAAAACTCGAAGACATTCTGAAACCTGACTAATCGTGTCCTGAGCAGAAAGGACTCGAAGGCCCTCCATGTTCATTTGCCCTTAATGAAGTGACATCGACAGAGAAAATGAATCAGATAAAAAGGGAAAGGTAAATTATGATATTAAAAATTCATTTCCATTTAGCAAATTTGCTATTAGCATCACAATTCGGGATATATTTTAATAATTATAGCCTCAGATAAGTGGCATAATTGGATGTCTCGCTGATAGGATTGAAGAGGTACCAAAAAAAAAAAAAAGTCCACCCACGCAGCTTCCCTACCGGCCCAAGAACTCTGTCACTCTTCCACCCTGCACTGGCTTCCCCAGGAGATGAACCTGCCTGGCCCTTCCCTGTAGACTTCACTTCTACAGTTGACTTCCCCAGCTCAGTCAGTGCGGCCCAGCTTTTCCTGGTGAGGGAGAGGCACAAATGAGGACCCAGAAGTCTGAGACTAAGATGACCATGAGACAGGAAATGAGGCTTGTGGTGTGCTACCCCAAACTCCCAGAGTGTGTCTTCACACACTGACCTAAGCACACTAGAACACAGCCCATGCTCATTCAAAATAGAGGACGTTCACGGGAGGTGAGGAGGCAGAATCTGTGCAGCACACCATCATTTAATGAACAGCCATCCCAGTATGGGGTGGCATCAGAAAGGCTGTACCCTGTCTTCTGTGGCTGGGCCTGACAGCACCCATGTGGCATATACCGAGGGCTACCTGCCTTTATCTAGCTTGTATGGAGCTTCTGAAACAAAGCCCGCGAGCCCGCTACCACTGCATCTCAAAGGCTCCACATGCTTGACAGAGACCAGGCTATTCCAGAAAGAGTTAATCCTTGGGCCAAACTGAGGAGCTACAGGCTGCCAATGAAGTCCAGGGGAGGAAGGGTGGTTTTCCTTCAGTGATGTAGCCGCTGGTCAGGTGCCCGTGCTCCCATCAAAAACCCCTCACCCCTGCTCCTATAACAGCCCTAACAGAACTCATTGAACCGCATGCACTCACAAAAGACATGGAAGCAGGCAAGAGAAGGTAAGAGGGAGGTAACTGTGAACAGAACACATTATATGCATGTATGAAAATGTCAAAATGAAACCCATAATTATGCATAATTAATATATGCTAATAAAAGCTTCTCTTAAAGAGGAGGGAGGATTCTGGTGTTTTCCTAGACTCTTCTTTCATCTCACTACTGTTGCAGGGAAGGTGTCCGCCTCCAAGGCTTGCCACTCCCCACTCCCCACACATGTCCCAGGATGACCATGCTGTGGCAATGAGCTGGGCTTCTGAAGTGGAGGCCTGAGCTCTGACCACACAGCCAGCAAACGTTTCCCACAAGGCACACAATAAAGGTCCGGAACCTGGTGCAATGTGAAAAGTCAAGCTACTGTTTTTGCCTGGCTGTCTTCACTCTCACTGGCAAGTTCATCTGCTCTATTGCTGCCATTGCTGCATTCCTTCACGGATATGAAGACCGTTTATGCCCTCTAGCACGGATGGAAGACCAGTGGATCTCCAGGGAATCTTCTGGGCCTTCGTGCCAGATTGGGACTTCTGTGGTGTTCAGTTTGTTGATTGAGCATCGACTGGATTCTCAGCCTCTCTGGTGGGAGAAGGGCATTTTCAGACTACCCAGCCAGACTCTACTGTGTCTCCTTTTCTGTGTGTACATTCGATTAGTTCCTTTCCTGCAGAGAAGCCTGACTGAACAAATCTTAACAGAAATAGGCTTTCTCACGGTTTAGCTTCCTCTGTTCCCCTCCACCCCGCTGGAGCTGGGCTAGAGCTGCAGTTCCATTGACTGGGGCAGAGGGAGAAGACTATGTTGGTAGAACTGGACAAGGCATCCATGGAGTCCTGCCCCTGATAGATGGGCGGGGGGGGGGGGCGCTGTTTGAAGAGCAGAATGCTGGACATGCAGCTAAGCATAAGGGCCTTGTGGGAAAGGAGCAGTGGTGGGGAGGGAGGAATGATGGGAGGACTGAGGTAGGGTGGAGATCACACACAACCTGAAGCACCAGGTAACGTTTATAGTTGAGATTAACCATGACAAAATTCAAAATTTTTCCTTTAATAAGCATCCTTTATACTACTTGCAAGCCTTACATTTTCCCGTGGCATGACAAAGCTAACACGGACAAGATTTCCCAGAATTCCTGTTGTGTGTATGTAAGAACGGATCAGTAGAGGCGCTTTTTCTGCTGATCCAAGTATATACCCTAGCCAGAGACCTGAGCCCTGACCAAGGTGCAAAATTAATTCCCTGGGTAAAGAGTAGCCTTTTCAGAAGATGGTCTGGAATAATGGGAGATCCATCTGCAATCAACTCATCAATAGACCAATAAAAAGAACTTTGATCTATACCCTGGATCATAAAAAATAATTAAAATAAATTGATTGGCCCAAATGCAAAGCCATAAATCTTCTGAAATAAAAATCACTGAAAACCCCCACGACCTTGAACGCTTCTTCAATGCAACATATCCTCAGTGTAACAGTAAACACATAACAAGCTACTAAACTGGACTTCATAAAAATTTAAGACTGTCCATCATTCTAAAGCACTGTTACGTTTAGAAGGAATGGAGAAATGGCTCGGCAGTTAAAAGTACTTGGTGCTCTTGCAGAGGACCCTAGTTCTGTTCCCAGCACCCACGTCAGATGATGTACTGGAGTCAAATCAAAGTCCACACTTGCATTCCCCAATAAATGAGTCCTTAAAGACATGGTTTTTGTGTAAAGGATAAGAACAGTATTAGTGCCCTCAACAACAATGTCTTAGTCAGGGTTTCTATTCCTGCACAAATATCATGACCAAGAAGCAAGTTGGGGAGGAAAGGGTTTATTCGGCTTACACTTCCATACTGCTGTTCATCACCAAAGGAAGTCAGGACTGGAACTCAAGCAGGTCAGAAAGCAGGAGCCGATGCAGAGGCCATGGAGGGATGTTCTTTACTGGCTTGCCTCCTCTGGCTTGCTCAGCCTACTCTCTTATAGAACCCAAGACTACCAGCCCAGAGATGGTCCCACCCACAAGGGGCCTTTCCCCCTTGATCACTAATTGAGAAAATGCCTTACAGTTGGATCTCATGGAGGCATTTCCTCAACTGAAGCTCCTTTCTCTGTGATAACTCCAGCTGTGTCAAGTTGACACAAAAATAGCCAGTACAAACAACAACAACAACGACAGAGAGGGGAGAGATGGAGGAACTGGAGACAGCAGAGGTGAAAGCATCCAGGAAGATGTAGGAAAGTAGCAACTTTGTTGCTGAGGAGAGTCTGTATATTCACTCACCTCCCATGGGGTCTGGGAGAACTGACTCACAGCAGGCCCGCAGGGGTTGCCCAAGGACACACTAGCACTGCTAGCCTCTCTCTGTCCACAGGGGCCTCAGCAGCAACAAGGCAGAGAGGCAGCTCCAGCCTGGGTCATTCAGAGTTTCTCCCCAATACTGGTCGCTGATCATTATGGACTTCCCTTCTCCAACATGAGATGGAGCACACAGACCTCTTGCTCTCAGAAGAACCAAGGACGGTCCTTAATTTGACATTGAGAGTGTCCACCAGTTCTAATTGGATTCCTCTGTCTCTACTTCGAGCTATTTGGCTCACTCACCTCTTACAGGTATCAAACTTTAATTCTATGCTAATGAACAAATGCTTATCTGGGGCATATTATATGCTCAGAGATATGGCCAGGGAATCAAGAAAATGTCTGTTCTGCCCCCTGAGACTCATGATCTAGTGAGAAAGAAAGATACAAGCAAAAGGGACCATAATTCTAGGCAGAATGTGATAAGTGCTGCATTAGAGAGACCTCAACAATAAAGGCAGGGAAAGGGGGGTAAGATTAAACTCTGCAAGGTTCTCAGTGCCAGTGTGTGTATGCCTGTAACTGTGTGTGTGTCTGTGTGAATGTGTGTGAATGTGCATGTCTGTCTGTGTGTGTGTCTGTGTTTGTGTGTATATGTCTGTCTATGTGTCTGTCTGTGTGTGTGTCTATGTCTGTGCCTGTATGTCTGTGTGTCTGTGTGTGAATGTGCATGTCTGTCTGTCTGTGTATGTCTGTCTATGTGTCTGTGTGTGTGTCTATGTCTGTGTGTCTGTGTGTGTGTCTGTCTGTGTGTATATGTGTGTGTCAATCTGTCTGTGTATGTGTGTATCTGTGTCTGCATTTATGTGTGTATGTTTGTGTGTGTGTGTCTGTATGTGTGTGTGTCTATGTCTGCATTTATGTATGTGTGTCTGTGTGGATGTATGTATGTGTGATATTCGTGTAAATAGGTCTACACATGTTCCTAAATATACATGCATGTGGAGGTCAGAGGTCAACCCTTGGAATCACTCCTCGGGATCCATCTGCCTTGTTTGTTGAGACAGGGTCTTCCACTCTCCTGGAGCTCACTAAGTAGGCTAAGGTGGCCGGCCAGCCTCAGGGATCCTCCTGTCTCTGTCTCCCGGCACTGGTGTTACAATTACTGGTGCGCCTGACCTTCCTATCTTTTCATGTGGGTTCTGGGGACTGAACTCAGCTCCTCATGTTTGTCTGGTGAGCAGAGCTGCCTCCCCAACCTAAACATGCGTTTTCTTCAATGCAATGTTATTATTTGTTCCTAAATAATGAGTAGCCTTAGGACACACTTAAACTTTAGAGGTGACTCTTGTAATTCCCCTAACTGCAGCCTAAGGCTGTGATAGACACCAATAGGGGCCACTGCAGGGAATGCTGGCCTTCATGAAAGCCCCAGGTCAGTATCTGTCTGAGGCCTCCCAAGCTCTTCCCACAGGTAAAGGCTTGTTCAAGTTTGGTTACCGTTGCTGTGATAAAAACCACAACCAAAATCAGCACTTGGAGGAGGAACGTGTTTGTTTCTGCTTATATTTCCAGGTAACAGTTCATCACTTAAGGATGTCAGGGCAGGAACGCAAGCCAGGACTTGAAGCTGAAACTATAGAGGAATACTGTTTGCTGCCTCGCTTCCAGGCTCAGCTAGCTTTCCCAGGCTCACTCAGCTAGCTTTCTCCTATATCCAAGGACTACCTTTCTAGGGATGCCTCTACCCACAGTGCACTGGGCTCTCCCACATCAATCCTCCATTGAGACAGCCTCACAGGTCAGTCTGGTCTGGGCAGTTCCTCAAGGGAGACTTCCTCAAATGACTCCAGGTTTTGTCAAATTGACAGCACAAGATAACTAAGAGGAGACACCTTGCATTGTCACCTGACACCACTTTTGTAGTCCTGGATTGTTTGTAGCCTGAAAGAGTTTTGTGGAGTCCAGGCTGCCTGCAAAGTCTCAGACTCGCTGTGTAGCTGGGGATGACTTTGCAATTCTGATCCTCCTGCCTCCAGCTCCTAAGCACTGGGACTACAGGTGTGTGCCGGAATACTCGGCCCCCTGATGTATCACATTTAATTTTGCACTAAGAGCTACCCTGTCCACCACTCAAGTGAAATGCATCCATCCACTGCCTAACCACCACTTTCCCCTCTGTTAGAAACCTTTTCTCCAACCTACTTCAAAGTGTTTGGCCATCTTCTTAATGGTGAGGGTCATCGAAACCCTAACCTCCAGACTGCGGGAGATCGTGGTCTCATCATGGCAGATGGCAGCTGGGAGAGAGCGTCACATCGAGGACCTGGGACAGCAAAGGGATCTTTATAAGCTATGACTAACAAGAAAAGCAAACCTTAGTGATTTTGAGGCAGAGAGACAAAACAAGACTTTGATCAAGCAGCCAGGAAATGGAGCAATCAGGGGCCGTGATATAGCTCAATGGTAGAGCACCTGCCAAGTGTAAGAAAGTCCTTGGGTTCGATCCCCAGCACAGGAAGATAGGCAAGCTTGGTTGTGTCCATGAACAACCGCAGAATCTGAAAGGTGGACACAGGAGGATGAGGAGTTTAAGCTCAGCCGGGACTTGATGAGACCTCTTCAGAACAAAAGGAAAGAAAGAAGAGAAGCAAGACATGAAGCAGATCTGGGCGACATATAGCTTGGTGTTGGAGCACCAACCAAATGTGTCCACAGGGCTGGACTCTATCACAGAAGGAAAGGGAGAGAAAGAGAGAGAGAGAGAGAGAGAGATAGACAGACACAGAGAGAGAAAAAAAGAGAGGGAGAGAATGAGAGGGAGGAAGAGAGGGACGGAGGGAAGGAGGGAGGGAAGAGAAGGAAGGGAAAGGCGGGAAGAACAAGAAGGGGAAGAGAAAGGAAGCATTCAGACTCAGACCTAGGAGCCTGTCATATGTCGATACATGTTGTGAGTTCATAACACTTTATGGATCAGGAGATCTTCCATGTTCTGCTGCATGAAGATCATAGCGAGTCTGTCAGTACATCACAGCCAACACACAGGGGTGCTCAGTAAAATGCAGAAAGATGTAAGACATTGCATGTGATCAGAGGTTAAAGGGAGGGGAACCAGCTTACGGCCATTCAAGTAGAAAATGCGCTGGCTGATTTCTCATTACACTAGCTTGTCCATTCATGTGGCCAGTCATCAGCTCCACACGCGTGTTGTGTCCATATTGTATGTCAGGCAGCATTTTAGTCATGTGAAGTAAAAGAGCCTTCATAGACGCCTTCTAGGACGGGACCTGGAATTTAACCCTTTGAGGCTAACTTACAAAATGAGGCTGTATCAGGATTACTCTAAATTGATGGGGATTTGGAACACTTTTTAAAAAAAATGAAGAATATAAAAAATTGGGGTATGGAAGGGAGTCAGTGAAGCGAGCCTCCTTAACTCACCCTGGTAGCTCTCAACGGTCACCTCTAAGTGGCTGCAGAGAGGCAGGAGGGGGCCATTTTCCTGACAGCCTAGGTGGGGCAAGCCCTAGGGCCTGGGTTGCAGCCTGGAAAGAACATAGAAAAGCAAGATGGGGGTCCCGATAGCCTGCTGAGGTAGCCTGTCACATTCTCCTTGTCATCCAGACTCCATGGCCAGGCTCTCAGGGCAGGGAGACCCACACAGATGTTTCACGGTCCCTGGGGATGAGGGGATAGGACAGGTTTCATAGGTGGCCACAGCAGAAACCCAGACATGCGTGGCAGAGATTAATTTCTGACCTTTGTATTTGTCTGGCAAGACATATCTTATCCTAAAGTTAATTAAAACAAAAAAAAAGATTTCAGTCCTGAAATTAGTGTGGAAAATGAGTCTCCCCTTGCTTGGAACCACCACAGCTTCTGAAGTTCTTTGGTATTTTCTCAACTCCTTCCCCAGGGGCGGAGAGAGAACAATTCCCTTTGTCAGAGACACTTTACATTCTAAGTATTCCTGGCCCTCTGAGAGAAATCCCTCCTTTAACAAGACTGTTTATCAATTAGTTTCCTCTTCCTGTTCTCAGCGCTTGCTTTGAAATACAGCTTCCCCTGAACTTGGTCCTTTCTGATAGATTAGGCGTCTTCCGGGCCTTTCAAAGGGCTCAGTAGCAACCGATTTGGAACTTAACAGCAAAAAGCATTAGTACTAATTCCGCCAATTTTTCTATGCCAAGAAGACACAATTAAATTTGATTTGAATTAAATCTACAAGCTAAGATGCCTTTTAAAAAAATAGATCACTCTTTTGGGTTTCTTGGGATAAAACTGAGTCAAGTTGGTGTCAGCCTAGAAATTAAAATGTGAATATTGTCATAATGAAAATTTCTTACATTCATAAGCTAGTCAAGAATCTAGCAAGTGTGGGGTGGGGGAGGGGAGCCCCTCTAGTCCTCTTGCCTAATTCAGTATTCTGTTTAGGCTTTTGCTGATAATAGTTTAAATTACTCCAGGCCTTTTTCCTATAGGGAGGGTTTTGGTTCCCTCTTTCAGATGCCTATGAATACAAAAACGTCACGCTTCCCCAGATGCAGTGAGAAGTTTTATGAACTCTTTTAGCGCCCTTCCCTGGAGAAGGTGGGTTTAGTAGACGAAAATGTCATGTTTCATTAGTACATCCCCGCTCAGACAAATTTAGACTTCAGAAAAGAGAACGCTTGTAAACTGAACCCAAAATTGACAAACTGTGGCTCCATCTAAAAGCCAAGATCCTCAAATGAAGGCTCATGCTCACATACATCAGCCTGAGTGCACCCCACATTTACTCTCTCCAATGAAGATTCCCCAGCGGCAGGCCAGCAAATCTAGACAGACACATCCTAAGCACTGAAGGTCATCTGCTTGGGCACTGGGAACTGGCACACTCCCAGACACCATTTGTCACCTACAGGGATGGGGACATAGAATCGGGGTGCCTTTCACCTCACCATTTGTGATGTCTGAGGCCTTCTTGTGGCCTTCAGAACCATGTGCCATTTCAAACAGTACAGACATAACTGGCCAGGCAGGGATAAAAAAATATTTTAAAGAGACACTTGTATCCAAATAAAGAGATGCTTGGATATCAGACTATTCAGATAATGGACCCCACAAAGCTGGAATTCCTCCAAGAATCTCATGCTAGGAGAGGGTCAAAAAGCTTAAACCCCAAGCCAGGCAAAGAGGAAACTGCCAGATGACCTTTCAGAAGGGATGATTTTGATGCGTCCCTTGTGGGCAGAACCACACCTAGGCTAGGCTAGGACTGCTTAAACGCTGACATCTCTGCTCACACACCCACCTCAGGGCCCTGGAGATGATGATAACGGCATAGGTTCAGGGTACCAGTGGTCTCTTTGACCCTGTTCCCAGTGTGGCCAGTGGATAAATCTCCCTTTTAGCTTTTTGCTATTCATTTGGCTGTTGTAATTGGCTTCTGGAGAATGGATGGCTAAGCATGGCTTGTTAGGGTCACAGGCTGTGACCCCAAACCCTGTCATAGAAATGTCTTGTATGAAGAAAGACCATAAAGTGAAGGAACAGAGAGACTCCATCCACCGTAGACATCCAACAACAGGCTGGAAAATGGATCATACAACTGAACGGTGCTTCATCAATAGGGATCAACTCCCCAAGCTTCTAATTCTGAGAAAGAGCACTCACTCATCGCAGGCTCTGAGCCAGCCTGGCAATCGGTTAGCAGAGCAGCACCTGAGGTCCCAGACTCTGCAGCAGATTTAGATGCTGACAGACATTTGAAAGCATGGCAACACTGGATGAGCGCTTGCATCTTCAAGGTTTTATTAGTAATTAAGATGTGTTTATTCTCTTATTTCACAAATAATTACTGAAAGCAGACTGTGCGCCTTGGACTATTCTAGATACCAAGTAAACAAACCAATAAAGTCCCCCACACTTTTGGAATTCACATGATTCATGATTCAATTTGACTTTTAATTACATGGATAGTGTATGTGTGCGTATCTTCATACAGATATATGTATGTAAGTGCTGGAGACTGAGAAAGCCAAAGGAGGATGTCAGGTCCTCTGGAGCTGGAGTTACAGTAGTGATTATGAGCAGCTGATGCAGATGCTAGGAACCAAACCCAGGTCCTCTACAAGAGCAAAGAGTGCTCTTAAACACAGAGCCATCTCTCCAGCCCGGGTCCTTTATTTCACTTTGCTTCATTTAATGTTAGCTCCCAGTCCTTTAGGTGCTGCTATGAGGGTCTTCCAGATCTGGCCACACCCTCTTCTGTGTCTTTCCACTCTAGGTCCTGCCATCAAGAACCAGCAGAGGTATCCTTTCTTCGCCCACACCTCTCACCTGCATCAGAAAGAACTTGATTACAGGCATACAGCGTAGTTACCTATTAACCAAGCCTGTTCTCGGTAAGGTAGGGCCTCTCTGCCTCCTCAGAAACCCTTAAAGGTAGATAATCTGCTCTAAGCTATGCTTCAGGTCCCAGCTTCACTGTCTACAGCATTAATAGCCCTTTTTATAAAACTCTCACCCAAAGGACGATCTATCTCTCTGTCTCTCTCTAGAAAGTCCTCTCATCTAATAATCCAGTCTATAATTATCCTGTACACTCAGGCATGGCCAACTTGTGACCTGAAATGCAGCTAAATGGCCACTGTGCAGTGCAGACCAGCCATATCCCACTAGAAAAGACACCAGACCAGATGAGTGCTGGGAGTATGGGCGGGTTAGCAGAAATGTCAGCTGTGACCTTGTGACCAGAGACAATGCCAGGTATACTCTGCCTGTTTCTCCTGCATCTGGACCCAAGCTTTCCCCTCTTCTTCTTTCTCCCTATATTAATTAACATGAGGGTTGACTGGCGATTAACCTCCAATGCAGTCTCTTACAGATATTTATATGGCAGTGTAACTGAATGTTAAAAATAATTAGTTTTACCAGAGATGGATCCAGTGACTGCTGGAGCTGTGTTCTCCCTTCATCTTGAGAGAGAAAGCAAATTTATACAAAGGATAATTTCATCTTGGGAGGTGACCACACAAGTTAGTGTGTGAAAGTTTAGATATGCATGTAGCTGTTGCATTACCAAGGAGGGGGACAAAGCAAAGCAGCTGGCCTCCGCTCGGTCCCCAGCCCTATAGACTAGATCCTTCTTTGGGTTTTCTGGTTCTGCAACTGGAGGTGAGGCTTCTCTGCTGCTAACTGCAGAGGCCCTTTCGAGAAAGGAGCAGATGGAGTGGAGGGGAACTCCCTCATCTTACCTGGCCTCAGCAGTGGCCTTCACCTTGGCTTGGCAGTTGAGCTGACTCTCTAATGAAATCCACTGAGCAGACATGGCGGGTGTTCCTGTACCCTAAGACTTCTGATAACCTAGGTCCTGGTAAACTTTTCCTCTTCCCTCTCCTTCCAGCCTTAGACCAGGATCATTTGCTACAGTGACTGCTGGTTACAGTAACGTTCTCTGTTAATGGATTCCACTTTCCCAACCTGACTGGCTAAGTCTGACAGTACCAACCCAGATGTGACATGAAGAAAGTTCCAAGAAGAACAGTGCTCAACACTGTCATGCATGTGCCTCTGTGTGTGTATGTGTGTGTGTGTGTGTGTGTGTGTGTGCGCGCGCGCGCGCTCGAGCGACATACATGTGATTGTACATACTTTTGGAGGCTGGAAGACAACCTCAGGTGTTTTTTCTCAAGGATTACCCTCTTCTTCTTATTTTAGCAAGGTATTTGGAACTCACCAAGTAGCTTTAGTTAACCTAGCAAGCCTTAAACATCTTCCTGTCTTTCTGGCATGAGGGTTGCAAGCATTCACCATCACACCTGGCTTCTTTTTCTTGTTACCTGTTGCTGTTTGTTGGTTAGTTCGTTTGTTTTGATGCGAGTTCTGGGGGGGCTCATACTCAGGTTCCCATACTTGCAAGACAAGCAACTTTACCAACTACACCATCTCTCCAGCCTCCATCAACACCATCAAAGACTGCTGCGAATGAGCATCAGTGGTCAGCTTAGAAGCCACTCAAGCTATTATACAGTAGAGACAAAGGGTTTAGCACAGGGCTCTCCCCCCATGTAGCAAGTTCTCAGTCACTGGCTGGTGCTACGGTTTTAGATACTTTCGCTCTTATCATTACTTTCTTCTGTGAATCACCTTTTTCTGGTCTCACCTCTTGGCCTCATCAGACTGGCCTTCAGCAATCAGACTCTCTGAGGTATGATGAGCAGTGATCATATCCATGGTGCAGGACCAATAGGGTCAAGAGACGATGGTGAGTGAGCTCCTTTTCCCAAGATGTTCATGGTCTGGAGCTGCTGGTGATGGGTCTGTCAGTTGTCCCAAGGCTAAATGCATGCTCAGGGATGCACTGAGATACTCAGTGGGAGGCTGAGCTAGATCTCTGTACTTAGAGCAACTAAGATTCGCTACAATGCCATAGGACAGCTGTAAATACTACTAGACCATGAAGACAAACAGTCCAGATCCACAAGCAGGAGTCCACCTACTCTCCCGCCGTGAGGGGATTCACAAACCTCTCTCTGTGCACCACACAAACCCCATTTCTACTAGGAAATTCATCAGAGACAAAGATGTTCAATGGAGGGCTGGTCACCCAGGCAACCTCTGTCTAGTGTGTATCAAAATCCCAGGCTATCAGGAAGAAAGCAAATGTTGACACATCAATGGGCACCATTTGTACAAACAGCACAGGATCCCACTTCTGAGTGATTATTGTATTTTACCCTCTGGCCTCTTCTCAACCAAAATCTCCCACAAGGCAAGAGACAGCCAGGACTTTCCTATTACAGGAGGGCTTGACTCCCTCTGGATCATCAGTACATACCTGCCCAGTGGAAACCCCTGGTCCCCCACCCCCCCCCCCCCCCAATAAATTCTGAATTTATGACAGCCAGCATTTGCCAGGAATGACCTACATCGCAGGTGCCCTGCTCTCTTTCTAGCACTCTCACCTGGTACAGTGGGGAAACTATCCATCAGAAAGATGGATGACCCCGGTGGTACAGCTCATCATAGGTGGAGTCAGAAATGAACCCAAACCTGGACATCAGCGGATTCCCCATCATGTGCTATGCCTGGATGGATGACAGCCTAGGAAGGTAGGGGCAGCCAGGTCGAGCAGATGTAAGCATGACACCGTCAAGCCTGGGTATAACAGGCTATCCCCCACCCCTCGATGATCCCTGGGTTCTGGTGGCATTTGATGAATGGCCCAACAACAGTTTTCTAGAGAATGCAAATGCGACAGGTTTCCTCACAGTCAACCTTTTGGCTTCATTTCCAATGCCTTGGTGTCCAGGGAAGGCAGATCCTGAGGCAGACCTTGGCAAATAATTGCTCTAGCTACAGATTTCCTGACCCCAAATGATGTGAGGAGGGGTCAGGAGTAAGAAAGGGGGAGGAGACAACCGTTTACCTTGAGCATATGATCTTCAGGCACGGCCATAAATGGGACAGTCCTTCACTCCAACAGATGCAAGACGCATGCTAACATCTGGAGCCTCAGATGGACTTTGCCACTGCCCCTATTGGGTCTGTGTGATCCATCCATGCCTGGATATGTTAATATATTCTAGAGCCAGAGAGCAAAAGTGATTTCCTCATTGAAAATCAAAGGGGAGAGTGTCTGATGGTCCTATTACTGAGGGAAAGAAGAAAAAACTTGACAATTGTCCTTGATAATGGGGTATACTTGACTTGCATTATCCTGGGCGTGATTATTGCAAATTGTGATTTCAGAAATGCTGCTAATCAGAGGGAATTGGGGGGGAGGGGAGCTCCCCAGGGGGAGAACAAAACTAGAGGGTACTCCACTGTGGAGACTCTGTACAACGGGAAAGCAAGAAAAACTCTCACCCACAGAGGAGTGGGCCTGGTCTCTAGGACTCAGTGGTTCAGGTTTAGACTTGGGACTACCTGTACTAAAAGAGGAAGCTGGAAGCCATACCATGGCCATAGCCAAAGCCAAGGCCAGCTCTACTCTGACAGCCTTCCCTGCGTCAGATCCAGAATTTGAGCCAAGCCACACCAGAGAAATGAGTTCCTGCTGTGGAAAAGTAACAACTCGCCCTTTGGTGTGGGATCAGGGAGGAGAGGCCTCAGTCCTGCCTGCAGAATGGCTAACTGACGTTCTTGGCACTCTGGTATAAAGTGGAAGATCTTCCCACTGGGTACAGCCTCTTAGTCCCATTCACACCGTGTGTACAGGATGGTCCCATTCATAACTCCCTGTGTCTAGAGGAAATGGGGTACGCTGGGCTAGCCCTTATCCAGAAATGACACATTTGAGAATGGTTACTGTGTTGTGATTATGGGGCACTAATGTGTGTCTGTGCCAATTCATGCCATGTGAGTAGAGGTTCCCACGGAAAGCAGGAGGAGTTAGGTTCTCTAGAGCTGGAGATGCCGATGGTTGCGAGCCACTCCACATGGGTTCTGGGAACCAACCTACGTCCTCTGGAAGACCAACAACTGCTTGTAATTGCTGTGCCATCTGTCTAGCCCCTAAAATGGTCTTGTCATGAAAACCTTTTATGGGCAGAAATAAGAATGCAACCTCTCAGGGAAGAGCATGAGCGCTCTCTGCTTCTTGGGAATCTCCCAGAACCCGGTCTGGTCTTGGGCTTAGCTCCCACCACACTACATGGCTACCTTCTACCTGACCCACTGAGGCCAGGAACTGTCTTGAATTCATACTGAACACATACACACACACACACACACACACACACACTTCTCTATGTGTACGCTAGCCAGCTTTCCATCGTTATAATCAAATACCTGAGCCTATTGGCTTCTAAAGAAAAGGACTTGGCTTGGCAGATTTTAGAGTTCCAATTCATATTTGGTAGGACCCATTGCTGTAGGCCTCTGGTGGGTGTGAGAGCAATGTCCCAGGGTGTAGAATAGAACTAACTACTTACCTCATGGACAGAAATCAATAGAGAAAGAGACAGGAGGTTGGGTCCCATGGTCTCCTTCAAGAACATATCCTCAATGACCTCAATACCTCCCCTTACTCCCCTCATCCTGAAGATTCCCAGCATCTCCCCTAAGTCTGACATGAGAACTACGCCTTTGACACATGGCCTCTAAGGACATCTGACATCTTGGCTTGCTGAACCCCAGTGTGGTACATGTGCAGCCACATCTATGAAGGAATGATTGAGAATAGTCTGCCACTCCCTCACTCCATTCTGACCAAGTGGGCAGTGATGGAGCACAGTCCAGCTAGAGTGCCATTTGTCCCTGCAGCCATGTGATCTGCTATGATTGCCCCACAACTACCCACTCGACACATTTGGCCCAGCCAGGGAAAGTGGGTAGTCACGTGACCTCTTGCAGAAACAGAAGGTGTGTAACAAATCCAGTGTGCAACCGGAAGACTTGGCACTCTGGTAAAGAGACTGCTCCCTCTCTGTGTTGGTGACGAGGCCCACACGGGGACAAAGTCCTGGGCAAAAAACCACCAGGTCCTCCTCCCTCTGGCAGAGTAAGTTCTGCTTAGAGCCATCTTGATGAGGAATCCAAGCAGCTGATGTCAAGTTGCTTGGAAGAAATATGTATCCAGCCTCTCTGGGATGTGGTACACATCTTTGTACATCATGAAGACACAGAGAATCGAGATTTGACAGGGTCCATATCATCCTAAGCGATTTCTAGGCGTGCTAGTTGAGTGAGGTTGGGAACACACAAACAGCAGCCAAGGTGTGCACATCTCACGAATAGCCACAGGCACAGGAAACCCCAAATGAGAAAAGATGGATGCAGTGTTTGTTATTCAGGGAGGGCACTGGCGGACAGTTACATATGCCATCCCCTAAATTAGAGCTATTTGTTCTCATAGAATTAATTGTAGAAATAAATAAAATTTATCTTCAATATTTGACATGTGATCCTAAAAATTAGAATTCATGAGCTCACGTTTTCAATAACTCACATGTAAATATAGACAAACGGATGTTTTAATGCAAATTTAATATACAGTAGTTAAATTAATGATTTTCCTCCGTTCGTTTTTAATTGGGAAAAAACCCCTCACTGCCACACCATATAAATCAAACTAGCTCAGCATGTTGGCGTGATAGAGAAGTCGGCACGTTCTCGGCCATGTGTCAAGATCCGATTTGTTTAAAATAAATGGCTCCTGTTCCCAGTTCCATACACAGCACCACGTTAATGCATATTCATAACTGGGCATTTCTTTACCATTTTTTCTCTTTTGAGTTTAATATTTTCTGTATTAAAAAAATAAGTACTAAGATCATCTGATCCCAGGGGCCATGCAGGCCACGGATGCCGTGTTCATTGCTAGTAAAGATGTGACAGGGGTGGGGTGTGAGGGGGGAGGGGTGTGGGGGGGCGTTGAGAGGAGATGGTTTGATGGGTAAATGTGTTTGCCACACAAATGTCAGTGCCTGTGTTAGAATCCACAGAAGCCCACATAACTCTGGATGTGGGTAGGAATATGTGTAATCTAGATAGAGGTGGAACAAGAGAATCCTATGAAATCTCAGGCCAGCTAGCCTGGTATTATATAGTGGAAAAACAACAGGGACCCTGACTCAAACAAGATGGGAGGTAATGATTGACACCCGAGGTTGTCCCACCCCCCCTACACACACACACACACACACACACACACACACACACACAGAGATCGGATGATGAAGTGTCTCCCACTTCCCTACTGTTTCCTGTCTCAGGATTGGACACGGGTTGCAGGGTTTTGTGTGAAGTCCTTTTAGGCTAAAGTGGGCCAGGTGGTGCGGGCACCGGAGATTGTGGTAAAGGACAGGACCCAGGACACACAGATCTGTTAATTGCTCCTACATTGAGCTCATCTCGTCTCATCCGAGGTGATTGCCTCTTGATTTCATGCTAGATGGCTATACTGCTACCGAGAGCCTCTTGGTGAGTTTGTGGACCGTACCAAAAAGGCATTTTTATCACCGGTTTAATGCCCCATAGCTGACAGGGAACAGGCGAGAGATAGGAGTGATACCGGTACTCCGGCATTAAAGGGATCATTAAGCGCTTCGATGGGGAGAGGGTTTGTTGTCAGTTACATGGCCAGCACAGGCCTGAAGTGATGCGTAGGCAAAAGATAATGGGGGGACACTCACCTTGCCTTGCCAGCTGTGCCCCTGTAACCCCCTCACTGTGTCCTCCCACAGGTCAATTCAGGGTGCGGGTGGCAACACTTCTAACTGGCTGTACTCTCTGGGCAAATGATGCAACCTGTCTCCTTTATCCAACCTGTTGCTTCTCACCACACTGAGCAGCCCAGAGAAGCAGCTACTGCTCCTGACCTCTGCCTTACTGCACACCACTCATGCAACAGAGATTTTGCACGTTTTCCCCTCCTAGTACCCACAGAGGCCTCCCTTTTGTGCCTGGCAGGGAGGTGTGCCCAGGTTTTCCATCAAACCTAAGCCCTGCCTTTTCTTTCAGCTTCCCAGTATCTAGGGACTCATCATCAAGAAGGCAGAGTTTGTGGAACATAAGCATTCAACCACAGGACTGGAAGAAATGGGAAACCACCCTGCTGGTAGAACAACTGATGCACGGATATCATGCATGGGATGGCAGTCTGGAGAGACAGCTTTACATAAGAAAGAAAGAAATCAGGCGGAATTGAGGGCTGCATAATTTACTGATGACCCTGGGCAGCTGTAAATAACGAATATCCCCAAATTATTATTCATTGTTTTATCAGCCTGCTCCTTCCCAAAGAGAGGCTCCAGGGATTGAGACATATCTGTGACAAGATTTAAATGGCAGCCACGTCGACAGAGTCTACAGTCCTGCAAGGGGGCTGCTCCAAAGAGCCTATAAATTGTATCCTAGCAAATAGTTGGGAGCGTTCAACTTCAGACCATGTCCAGACACTGGTGACAGCCCTGAATTTGAAGACCAGTGACTGCAGGTGCAAGTAACTGTCAGGGACTTGCCCACAGCAACCCAGACCACCTCTAGGATGCAATCTCTCTACTCTAATAGTCACTGCAGTGTGTGTGTGTGTGTGTGTTGTATGTAGATGTTTCTGTGTATGCAGGTGGTGTTCAAGTGTATGCAGGTGGTGTTCAAGTGTGTGCAGATGGTGTTTGGGTGTATGCAGGTGGTGTTCAGGTGTATGCAGGTGGTGTTCGGGTGTTTGTAGGTGGTGTTCAGGTGTATGGAGGTGGTGTTTGGGTGTATGCAGGTGTATGCAGGCAGGGTTCAGGTGTATACAGGTGCTGTTCAGGTATATGCAGGTGGTGTATACAGGTGTATGCAGGTGCTGTTCAGGTATATGCAGGTGGTGTTCAAGTGTGTGCAGGTGGTGTATGCAGGTGTATGCAGGTGGTGTGCAGGTGGTGTTCAAGTGTATGCAGGTGGTGTTCAAGTGTATGCAGGTGGTATTCAGGGGTATGCAGGTGGTGTTCAGGTGTATGCAGGTGGTGTTCAAGTGTGTGCAGGTGGTATTCATGTGTATGCAGGTGGTGTTCAGGTGTATGCAGGTGGTATTCAGGGGTATGCAGGTAGTGTTTGGGTGTGTGCAGGTGCATATACACCTGTGTACATATGTGTGAAGATTAGCCTTGGGAGTCATTCTTCAGTTGCCCTGCATCATGTTTTTTCCATTGTCATGTATGTCTCTGTGTATGTATGTTTTGCATATGTGTGGGGGAGTGCACATGTGTAAACATATATTGAGAGGCCTAAGCTTGATGTCAGTCTTCCTCAATTGCTCTCTCCCATCTTATTCCCTGAG
Source organism: Mus caroli (assembly GCF_978045245.1). NCBI lineage: Eukaryota > Metazoa > Chordata > Mammalia > Rodentia > Muridae > Mus > Mus caroli. The sequence continues at coordinate 70,407,056 of NW_028227268.1, forward strand.
GCAGGCTATGTTCATCAAACCCAGAGCTGGCCACTATGTCTGGTTTTGCTAGCCACCTGGCTCCCTCTCTCTACCTTCTGAGACTGGAATTCCAAGCAGCTGACATGCTCACCTGGGTGGGTTCCATGTGGGCTCCAGGGATTTGAACTCTGTCCCTTACCCTTGAAAAGCAAGCCCATTAATGTCTAAGCCAGACTCCACCATCATTTAAATAGTTTGCCAATTGAACTAAGCTGACTGGCCAGCAATCACTCAGGATCACACAACACACACCACCACCCACACATCTTACTTTTGCATGGTTTCTGGTTGTCTGTCACACACACTAGTGACCCCAGCCTGGTCACTGTGGGGTTTTTTGTGAGGAATCTGACTTTAATATTGCAAACTCTGTCTCTTTCCCTTCTGCTCCAAGTCCACATTTTTTTTTTTTTTTTGCATATGGCACCTCATATGGACTAGGTAACAAACACAGAGGTAAGGTCTGTGTTGGCTGAATTGGGAAAGGAACAAAGAAATGGTCAAAGAAGACTATATCTGTCTGCACAGCAATGGCCACCAAAGGCCTGCCACACATTGTGCCTAAGGAGAGGAAAAAGAAACACAAGTTTAAGCAAAGTCCTTGGAAACAGAGAAGCACCCTGCTCCGTGTGACTGCAAGGACTTAGTGCTAATGCAGCCCCCATCCAGGATGGAGCTGTGTTCTTTTCTAACATCCATAGGATACTATTCTCTAGGGTCTATCCCATGGCTCACAGTCATAATGAAGTCTGCAAGCCCTAGGAGTAGAGGAGACAGGCCATAGCTGGATGCAGAGAACCCTGGTACCCTGGCACAGATGCCCACACACCTGGTCTGCATCCTTCTTGTCAGGAATCACCTTCTAAACACCCACCCTTGCTGTGATCCAGCGGTGTCCCCAAGGCTTTTCAGCTCTGACATAATCCTAACTCATTTATTTTCCCAGTTCTCCCCCCAGTCACTTCTGGGGGGGGCATAATTTCCCCAGCAAATGACACAGTTGTCAGCGTCCCCTGATTAAAGAGGTCTGTATTCATTGCAGCAGAATATTGTCTACACTGCGGCTGCAAAGAAGCCAACGAACAGTGCCCAAGACTGGGCTGGAGATCCCTGATGCCAGAAGAAAGCCACCATTATGAGTTTCCTACATGTTTTCTGTGGCAAAGCAAGTAGCCCTTGTGCCCAGACCACCTTAGAGACATCTTATATGTCAAAAGCAACTGTGAAGACCACAGGGCCAGAATATGACTCTTAAGCAATGTTTTCTTTTCTAAGTTCTTTTTAAAGTTTATTTTTATTTTTATGTGCACTAGTGTTTTGCCTAAATACAGGTATGGGGGTAGGGTGGGCGTCAGATCCCCTGCAACTAGAATAACAGTCAGTTTTGTGCTAACATGTAGATGTTGGGAATTGAACCCTGGTCCTCTGGAAGACAGTCAGTGCTTTTAACCTCTGAGCCATCTCTCCAGTCTTGTATGCTATGCTTTGTATCTCTCTCCAGATCCTCATCTATCAAGTGGAGCTAAGAGAACAGCCTACCTGACTTCAAGGAGGTGATAGGATTATTGGAGATAATAATATAAGGATATTTAAGTGGTGTCCAGCACGCACTAGGTGCTTTGTAGGTGCTGACACAAGGAAGTGGGGTTCGTTTGTTTCAGCATCAGAGTTGACTGTGGATCCCAAGAACATGATTTCACAGGGTCTGATATGCATGGCCACGTGGATGCTGCAGGTGGCACCCACTTGTGTTCCCTCAGGGTTACAAGGGACTGGCAATAGAAACGTTGTTGTCTCCATTTCACATTCAAGAGACAAAGGTGGGAGGGGTAAAGGAGATGACGTACTCAACATTTGGAAGGTCGAATGGCCCTGAACGCTAACATGTTTAAATATGTGGTCCCTGCCTGGTACCATTGCTTGGGAAGGTGGTGGGACCTTCAGGAGGCAGAGCCTCGTCAGAAGAGTGTGTTTCTGGGGACGGACCTTTACTTTTCACGACCAAGTTCTATTTCCCGCCCGTTCTCTGCTTCCTGCCCACCACGCCTTGCCCACGTGCTATTGCATCTTCGCCACCATGATAGATTATATCCCCTCTGAAACTGTGAGCCAGAGTAAATCCTTCCTCCCCTGAGTGGCTTTTGTCAGAGTATTTTATTGCAGCAACAGAAAAGTAATGAACACCCAAAGAGAGAACAAAACCAGGCTCTCACCTCAGTTACCACTTCCATTGATTTCGACACTCGTATCCACATTCTAGGAATTCAGATGTAGGCGGCCCTCTCTCTGGCTTCAGGCAGCCATGGAAACAGCGGGGTGGCTGGCTTCTACAGAAGCCAATCCTACAGTGGAAATCAGATTGCACTGTGGGATGGCAAGGCTTGGAAGCATGGAAGGTGGGTGGGAAGAGGAGCCTTAGAGAATAATAAAGTTGGCCAGTGAAGGCCTTGGGAGTGGCAGTACACAGGGCACACACAGCAGCCTGACTGGAGCGATGGCACCAAAGGCTGGAAGCCACCAAGGGGAGAGAGCCTGTGCTCAGGGGCACAGCAGGGGGACTGGGACTGAGGAAGCCCCTACATCCCTGTGTCACTATCTGCCATCAGGAGAACTAGATGCTGGATTGAGGGGTGAGAGTTGCATGGGAGAGTTGCATGGGAGAAGATGAAGGAAGGCAATGGGAAGGACCAGACCAGGGGAAGGGTAGTAGATCATCTACTTCCCTTGCTGGCAGCAAATACCTGACAAGTCATTCAAGGGAGGATGGCTTTATTTGGGCTCATGTGTTGAAGGGGGTTGACCCATCATGGCGATGCAATGATGCGTCCATCATTGACTGCAGCCATCGTCAGATACAGAGAGATTCATGTTTGCCTTCAGCTGGCTTCTTCCTTTCCATTCAGGGTAGGCATTTCTTTCCCCATCAGCTAAACATATGTGGAGACGCCCTCAAAGGCAGGCCCAGAGGCCTGTTCCCTAGCTGATTCTGAAGCAAGCCAAGACACCATCACAGGAAATGCTCAGAGGCTTGGGATACAAAGTTCAAGCCTAAAGACTGAGGCCCAGCTGTCTAGATTCAAGTTTTTATGGTTCAAGAAGCACTTGGTGATCACATAAGTTTCTGCTGGATCCTCTGTGTGGTGTAAGGATAAAGCCATGACAAGAACAAACACTGTCCCTTAGAGGTTACATTTTATCAGCAAGAGGTGATGAGCCCTTCTAGCAAGGTAGGGGTCATTAGGCAGAGAAGGGCAAGCAACAGGTACACATTCAAGGGGCGAGGGGTGTCCAGAGTGGAGGTTTTTCAAAGCTGTGACCCTGTGTGCAGGTTTATGAAGTCTTTCATCCCTCCTTTCACGAAGGAATATGTCAAGGAACACAGTCAAATGTCTTGTGTGCATTTGTGTGTGAGTAAACATGTACACATATGGAAGCCAGAGATCAACCTTGGTATCTTTCTTCAAAAGTTGTTCATTATGGATTTTTTTTTGAGACTTGGTCTCACACTAGGACCTAGGCTTCACCAATTAGGGTAGTCTGGCTGTCCAGGGAGACCCCACGATCTGCCTTTCTTTACCTTCTCAGCATTCAAATTCCAAGTTCATATCACCAAGCCTGGGTTTTTACCTGGATACCAGGGATCAAATGAAGGCCCTCAAACTCGTATGCAAACACTTTTCCAACTGAGCCATCTCCCCAGTCCTGCATATTCAAATATTTTTAAGTCCTAAAAACCTACAGGTGTCTTGTTTACACCTTTTCTGTTCTCTAACGGTATGCATTCGACTCTCAAAATTAAAAAATACTGAGGATCCAGTATTTTTCTAAGAACAGAGATCCAAGATTACCATAGCTAAAGTTAAGAGAAATATTAAGACCTTTCATGATTATGTGGCCATTACCTGTCCAGGCTGGTGTGGCAGCTCTATAGTGTTAAGGTCCAGACTTTTGAATGTTCTACCCTCCCGAGGGCTCAGATGTTCCCACCACCACCACCACTACTTCTAGCTGAAACTGGAAGGAAACAGGGGAAAGAGAAAGCACAGGCTAGAAGAGCTCCCTCCCACTGCTGACCTTGGATTCCATTGGCTAAAGCTCGGAAATGGCCTTATCTAGCTCTGAGGGTTAGAGAATGGAGTGTGGGCCCTGCTAACCACTGATGGCTCTCAGGGAGAGAACGGGCTCCTGAGGACAATCAGTTCTCTTTAACAACAAAGGGTTTTGTGCTTTGTCATTAACTTTGAAAATGCTTTAAGACTTTGCTAAGAGCAGCCATCCTTCTCAGCCTTTCTCCTCCCAGTCCTTCTGAAGACAGCAGAGAGGCTGTAGGCAGAGCTCACACAAAAGCCAGCTGCCCGCATTTAACCTTCAAGGGGGGAATAAATAGGTCTCTTATGGGACTCCTTTTTTTCCAAATGCAATTACCCGGACTTCCTGTGTAAACAGGTGACTGATGGGAACGGGTGCAAGGCCCAGAGCTGAGACTGGAGCTGACTTTCCTTCACATGTGTCCTCAGATATGGCATATGATTTCAGTGTTAGCCCTAAGGCTTCCCTGTGCACACATGCCCCAGAAGTACCATCCTCCTAAGGCCTAAAGTCCTCAGCCAGAGCAAACTAGCTCCTCCACCCCCACGGTCATTAACTCTATTCATCACACGATGCTTGAGAGAAATCACAGCTTAGCAGACGTTCCTATTGTCGATCTTTGCTGTAAGGCTGCGTCTTCAGATGACGGTGTCTGTGAATCCAGGCGCAGCTGTTGGAACGTGTGGGAACGCCATCTTTCATTCTGCCTACATTGGAGCTGTGCTGGGCATCCAGGTGAGAAGATGTTCTGCGTTAATTCAGTCACTCTAGGGGCCTCTCAATAAAGGAAAAACTTTGCCTGAAGACCTGAGTGTTCTATATACTCCAGCATACATCCCCTTCTTCCCCCAAGTTCAACCCACAACTGCATCAGATGACAGTTCATCATTCTCACCACCCCAGTGAATACAGCCCCATGGTCCCTCCTCTGAGTCATCTTCCATCCCAATAGCACAACATCTCCTTTCTCTTGCACAAAAGGACCCTTTCTCCCATCCATTGTCTCTACCATCTTAACATCAAATATAGATCTAAACATCCTTTCCCAGAAGTCCTGCTAGGTTCCCAGTCATTCCTGGATCCTGTCATAAGCCCAAGAAGGACTTCCCAGCTAGGGCAAGAGAAGAACCAGGTTTGGATTATACCGCACTTCCTGGTTTTGTTTCTGAAGCAAGGTGCCTCTCTCCTGAAGTATAGCACTGTGGCATATGTCACTTGTACTGTGCATATGGCTCACAAAAGAGATCAATAAATACCTGATGGTTGATTATAGTTATTGACAAGTTGCAAGGTGATTACAGTTATCAGTGAAAGAATAAATCAGTTTCAATTTTTGTCTGTGTACTATAGCTGGCCCCACGAAGGGACTCTCAAGCATCTGGGCAGATGATAAATTCTGATGACAATCCAGCTGTCTCCAAATACAGAGATGCACAGCAAACACTCGTGGTGTGAACTGAATTCTTGACTTTTCGTATGAATATTTTAACACCAAGTATGCACCACTTAAAATCTTTTTTGGAAACCTTTGCCCAGGGAGACAGTGGATGGCAATCCTCTTCTCCAGCGATTTCCAAATTTAAAACTTTCTATATGCCTCTAATAATTTTCCTCTGCACCCCTGCCTGCTGCTCCATTAACACCGGTGACTAGGGAAAAAACAAGCCCACCTTTGCTGTCCCATTTGCTCCACCTCAGCCGGCACATTCTCCCAAAAAGCTCTGTGACAGAGCAGCTGGGGATGGAGAGACAGCACTAAGCTTAGTGGGTAAATCACTCACTAACTGTGATGGTTAGTTTCAGCCACTACACAGATTGCACAATCACCTGAGAGTTGGCTCTCTAGGCAGGCCTATAAAGATCCTCTTAACTATGTTAACTGTTGGGTAGAGACCCAGCTTAATTGTGGATGGGACCATGCCACAGGCAGGGCATCCTGGATTGTATAAAACAGAAGACGCCAGCTGAGCAGTGGCCAGCACTCATTCATTGCTTACGGCTGTTTGACTAGGATGCAATGTCCCAGCTGTCCCAAGTTCCTGCCTCTGCGACTTTTTGGCCGTTGTAGACTAAGTCCTTTAGCTTCTCCCATCTGAGAGTTTATCAACTGAAACATCTGAAGAAGCAACTAAGACACTCTACCTGTGTGAGGTTGAGTTCAGATGTCCAGAACTGACATAAAGGTAGTAGGTGCATCTGTAATCCCTTCACTTCCACAAGGAGATGGGAGGCCGAGGCATGAGAGTCGAAGGGCCAGCTGGCCTGATATAAGCAGGAGCGAACAAGACCCTGCTTTAAAGAAGATGGAAGGACGGTAATGACTGACACCTGAGGTTGCTCTCTGACCTCCACATCATGACAGGTACATGCCTGAATGAACACACACACACATACACACACACATACACACACATCATGATGGCAGTGGGAGCAAGAGAACTGAGAGACTAAGAACACCCTGGGATCCGGGAGGCTCCCAAGCCCAGTCACACCTACCCTGTGTTCTGTGTCCGAGGTCATTGAATGGGGCCTTCCCTTTAAACCAGTTTGGGTTTCACAACTTGTCTGGGAAAAAAAATCAATTTGGAAAGGCATTTGGGGGGGAAAGCAAATAAAATTTTGTTACTGAATTTTATTTAGAGAAAAAATGTAGTACTTTCCATAAAAATGCAATTTGATTATATTGCAATTTCATTTCTAATCTGTATTTCCTATGCCAAAGCATTCTTTAATGGATCAGAAGCCCATAACTGCCAACTGCGGATTCTGCAGCAGCCTCCGGAAGCAACGTGGCTCTCATGTCTTCTCTCCCAGCTTTATGCCACTGGCAAGGCCCTGCCAGACTCTCGAAAGACTGTCAAATGTGACTAGGGGCTGGTTCTCAGATGCCCGAGCTTACAGACTGGGGAGCTTGGGCCTTTCAGACACTTCCTTGCTCAGCTCTGATTGCTCAAGAAGGAATAAGGGCTGAGCCCCTGGTGAACTCCTCTTTGATGCTGCCACACACCTAATCACAGTCTCACCCGTAGGGTTGGACTCCTGAGGCCAAGGTCAATGGAGAGAATGCTTCCCATCCCCCCAGACTGACAAGAAGAAAGGGTGTGGCATGGGAGCCATTCTGGAATTAAGAGCCACATCAGCAGGAGGCTGTAGCCTTTGCACAGCTAAGGGAGGATAGGGACAATTCCTGGAAGAAATCATTCCAAAGTGCTGGACAGCATCCCAGTGAGAAGACGGGTGATCTACTCCAACTGTGGCCTAACTCATGCTCTTGTGTGTGTGTGTGTGTGTGTGTGTGTGTGTGTGTGTGTGTGAGAGAGAGAGAGAGAGAGAGAGAGAGAGAAAGAGAACCAGAGGGTATCATCCTCAGGAATACCAACTACTTCTTTTGAGACAGGCTCTCTCATTGGCCAGTGAACCCCAAAGATCTGCTTGTCTCTGCTTCCCCTGTCTGTGCTGGGATTACAAACATGTTCATGTAGGTGCTGGGAATTGAACTCAGGTTCTCATGCTTGTAAGGTCAGGACTTTACCAACTGAGACACACTACACACACACACACACACACACACACACACACACATACACACACACCAGCTCCTTCACTCTCTTTTTTTTGTTGAAAACTTTCCCTGAGCCAAGCAGTGTATAAACACAAAGGTCCCATGAAGACTACAGAGCGAAAGTAAAGAAGACACATGTAAGGCTAGACTCACAGAGAACAAGCAACTGGAACGTGGTATATGTGGAGCCATGGGAAGCCTCCCTGAGAGGATGGAAAGTATAGAATGTTTGAAGATGGGTGATGAAGCAGGAGCCTGCTGGGACATGAAGAATGTCCCAGAAAGAATAAGTATCAGGGCACAGGCAGATGAGCCAGCAGCCCAGGCCTACAACCCCAGCCCTGATAGGCTTTGGTGGAAATCGGGCCCCAAACCCCGTCTCAATCCAGAGCGGAGACTCAGTGGAAGAGCCAACAGCTGGGCTGAGCCAACTGGCCTGTAACTGCCTGTGCCCTGGCTGCTCCCTGCTAAGGGCTAGGATCTTGTCTGTGGTGCACGTTACTGCTGAGGCCCATGCAGACCTCCGTGGTCAGTGCTGCAGCCTGAACCCACTTCTATGGGCTGTACTCCTTCTGGGAGCGAGGGGGCAACCTGATCTGAGTGGCCTGTGCTACCACCTGAGGCCACGGTGATGTTCAGACCTGTGCTGCCGCCAAGGGCCACATCTGGGTCTGATGGCCTACCACAGCCTGAGCTGAGGTCTGAGATCCCAGCAAAGGCCACGCTATGGTCTGTGATCTTTGCTGCCACCTTAGGCCCTGTCGGTCTCTAGGCTATGCTGCCACTGAGCTCCAGATTGATGTGAGTGGCTTGTACTGCCACATGAGACCGTGATGATGCTCAGGGTTGGGCTGCCTCAGAGGGCCTTGTCTGGGTCCAGGGTCCTCCTGCCGCAGGGGGCCATGTTTGTGATCTGTGCTGTTGCCTAAAACTGTGTAGCGGCTCATGACCCATGCTCCTTCTGACTGTGAAAATCAAGGAGGCCACATCTGCTGTGATATTCATGACAGCAGATGCATACCTGAGAGGGAGGGACGTGGAAGGCTTCTGTGGCAATTTTCATCCCCCCGACCATCCTCCCCCCAAAACAACAACAACAACAACAAAGGTAGCAGCTTAAAAAAAAAAAGAATAGATGTCAGGTGTGAAGGTTCTAAAGAGAATGCGAACAGGGTATACACACACATTACAATAAGTCAGGTGTCTAGAATTCGGACTCTTCCTTCTGCATGTTGTTCCCTTAGCCTATCCCATAATACCCTTTGTTTGATGATGACCTACTCACCTTTCATGATTCTACTCAAATGTGCTATCCACATTCACAGCCCTGTGCAGGTCACATCGAAGACACCGTGTTGTGGTACTACTTAGTGAAATTGTTGTCTATGGGTCTCACACTCTATATGTGAGGAGCTCCATAGCATGGTACATCTATGGCCAGGACTCAGCATTTATAATAGGTGCTCAATAAATCACATTGCATGTGTAGGATGAACACAATCTCAGTATGGTTTAGATGACAGGCCGGGAGGACTTCAGAGATGTTATTGGGTTGTAGGTCCCACATCAGTTCCACCACAGGGCATAGGTGCTTGGGGAGGTGGGACTGCCACCTGGGTGGGTGTGCTGACCATAGGGAAGCCCCAAGGTATTGCTCTGGGGCTGGGGAAGTGTAGTCTGAGTCATGGGAAAGTTGAACCTGGTTCAGGAGTCCCTGGGCCTAAGACGAGGCAGGAGCCATGGGGTTCTCAGGCTCTAGGGTTCCTGGGAGTCAAGGGAGAGCTGAGAACAACAGAGTGGGGGCCCGAGGGCTGGGCACAGTGTCTAGCCTGGGCCTGGAGGATAAGGGGAGCTCTGGCTAGTCCCAGCCAGGAAAGTCCTTGGCTTGACAGCAGGCTTGGTGGCAGTTGTAGCTCAAAATGCAGAGAGGCCTTCTACAAGAGACTAGGCTACGGCTCTGTAGGTGAAGGCCTTCTCCATGACTCCCCACAGCAGATCTTGATGAAGAGAGCCAGTCCATGTTTCCAGTTTATTATTGTCATGACAGAAAAATGGATGCGTAAAACCATACCCTACTTCTCAGGGTGGGCCAGAGATTACATACCTTTTGCAGGGAGGAATGTCTGGGAAGGGATGCTTTGGCAACACCTCCAGGACTCTAGGTACCTCATTATCATGGAGAACTCTGTTTTGAGCCTACTTGACTGTGGTCACAACTCTTTTCCTATTGTCTTGGTCTGAGATGTTAGGGATGCCTTATCTACATGTGGAAAGGCTTGGGGCATTGCCCTTATGTGACAGATGGCCACAAATCTATGGGGTGGGGGCTATAGCTACATGACCAGGGCCTGGTGCTGGGAGCAAGCACAGCTCCTACCATCCCTTCAGGGTCTCTGGGACTTCTTCAAGCTTTTGACTTGACCTTACCAGGCTTCCCCTCATGGTCCATGACCCTGCAAGATGTCCTTGTCACAGATGAGGCCCCTGGATGGGGCCATTGTCTTTGGAAAGATCTAGAATCACTGAAAAGCATCTGTCTATCAGAACCCAAGCTGTCTGCTAACTTTCATCAGAAATTTTTAAATGGAAAAATACTTTCAAAGATAGACCGTTCTGGAGTTGTGTGTGTGTGTGTGTGTGTGTGTGTTTGGTTGTACTACCATAATTAGAGGATTAGGGAGTCTTTTATGGGAACAGAACTATAATCATCATACTCTATTACAAGAAATTATATACAAATTACACAATTATAAAAAATTTGTTGCTTCCTCCACAATTATAACACCCTATGTACCTTCTGAGGAAAATTGCACCTCAGGTCTCACCCAGAGGGGGAAAGGACATCTAATTTGATGTTCTGAGGAAAATCATTTAGTTGGTGTCAGTAGTGGCAGTTGCTGACACAAGGACCCACTGGGTTATGACAGCTCTGTCCACCAAAGGGTTCTGAGCACCATATTGATATGTATAACTGCTTCCTGAGCCAGGCCTATGAGCCCCCACTGGAATCTGTGTGGAGGCCAGAAGACTTCAAAACCCAAACACAAATTTTTCTTCCATTTTCAGCCAAGCCACCAAAAGATTATACAAATGAATTATACGCCTAAAATGGGGTATCTTGGAGAAGAAGCCATTAACCAGCCCTCCAAACGATGACACATCTGTGTCCCAAAGCCCCCTTAGACCCAGAGCAGCCCAATGTTTTCGTGCTGCCAGATCTGAGATATTCCTGAGAACCTACTAAACTCCTAGACCCAGCCCCATGGGAATTCTGTCTTCTCTGAGTTAAGGACGGTCAACCTATTATCTTGGTTTCCTTTTTATTGCCAGGATAAGATACTCTGACAAAATCAACTCAAGGTATATAGATTGACACAAGCTAGAGTCATTTGAGAGAGGGAATCTCAGTTAAGAAAATTCCATCACCTTATAGGCCTGCAGACAAGCCTATGGCATTTCCTTGATTAATGGTTGCTGCGAAAGGGCTCAGTCCACTGTAGGCAGGGCTATCTCTTCACTGGTGGTCCTGGGCTGTATAAGAAAGCAAACTGAGCAAATCATGGAGAGCAAGCCAGTGAGCAGCATTCCTCTGTGGTCCTACTTTAGCACATGCCTTGAGTTCCTGCCCCGACTTCCCTCAGTGATGGATCATGACCCGGAGATTATAAGACAAAACAAACCCTCTCTTTCCCATATTGCTTTTGGTGATGGTCATTATCACAGCAATGAAACCTAAACAACCTAAAACAACCTCAAAGCCTGCCCCCAGAGAACCACTCCCTTCCAGAAAGGCTCCACATGCTAAAGGCTCTAAAACCTTTCCAAACATGGTCACCAGGTGGGGACCAAGCATTCAAACACTATCAGGGACATAGCGCACTCAAGCCTCAACACCCAGAAAATATAATCAGGCAAATATTTTGAGTCATGCACTCCTCTAGACTCTGGGGACACCATGAGAAGTAAAAAGCATGGGTAGCCGGTTTTCCATTGTTATGACAAAATACCTGAGTTCATTACTGAAAAAAAGAGGAACGATTTATTTCGTCTCAGAGTTTAAGGATTTCAATCCACAGTGGCTTGACCTTGTGGATATATAATACAATACGGTAGGTATGCAGGACAGAGGTGGCTACTTACATGGTTGCTGGGAAGTAATAAAAGAGGGGGAGGAAGGGACCAGGTCTTAATGTCTTCTTCAAGGGACATCCAATGACCTAACTTCCTTCCCAAGATTCCTCCAAAAGAGTCCACCACCTCCCAAAAGCACCACAGGCTGGTGCCCAAGCCTTCAAAACATCGACTTTTAGGGGTCTCCCAGACTCAGGCTGTAGTCCATGGTTCCTCCTTCTGAGAGTTTACAGTCTAACATCCATGAGATCTCTGTGAGGGACAGGCTCCCAGTGCCTTCCCAGTGTCCCCTCCTCCCAGCTTCACTTCCAATCCCTGTCATCTTGTGACAGTTACCATCATTAACAAAGGTCCCGTTCCATTCCATCTCCTTGGTTTCAACATGTGAATTTAGGAACAAACATGCATTCAGCCCAAGACATTTCATTTTGAGCCACTATTTTGTGATGTTGGAAGAAGACTTGGGTCCCCCATTGTCTCATATCCCAGTCAGCCTCCCATTTCCAGGAGCCAGGGAAAGTAAACACCAGAGCCCATCAAGGTTGGCCACGCTTAGCAGTTCTGTGGAGATCTCTGTATCCAGCCTCTTCTCTCCCATTATCAGGTGCATGTAATGCCACAGCTCTAAGAACTCACCAGCCAAGGGCTGCATCTGTACATCGTCTCCCTCCCCTCTGGAGTTACCATCACCACTCACGTTTAGTTCTGGCTCACCTTCATGGCTCATGGCTCCAGCACTTGGCATACCAGGCAGCACCCTCATCCCACACACAAGCACAAAGGGACAGGAAAGCACAGTCCTCTGCTGTCAAACGTCAACAGTAAAGGCAGACTTTGAAAGCCACAAGGCAGGAGTAATGGTTACTTTCCTCAGATCATCATGTTCAAGAGATTGTGCACAAACATAGGTTCTAGTCAAGCACATCTCTCCTAGAACAGCAGAGAGACCAGAGGCTCTAGCTCCACTATAGCCTCTTCCGCTTATTATCATCACTGATAATAAGGGAAGGGTAGGGAATGTCACCCAACCCAACACTGAAATTTGGCCCCTGCCTCAGCCAAACCCTGTGCTATAGTTTGATTGTATCCCTGCAAAGTTTATGTGTCAGACTCTCCCCAGATTTGTAAATGAACAGGAGTTGGAGGTGAGGCCTTTGGAAAGTGATTATAAGTGGGGCAGCATAATGAGATCAGTGGCTTCTAAAAGCAAGGAGACCTGGGATACTACGCTTGTTCTGTCTCCTACGTGGTGCCCTCTACTGTAGTGACAATTCTGGAAAGTTGGTTTCCTAAAAAAAAAAAATCACAGAAATATTATAATAATATGTTTTCATCTTAACTCCAGGTGTGGGATGTGGGGCTGCTTCAGACCGTCCACCGCAGCACTCGAAAAGGTGTGATTTCAACAGCTGCAGATAGTTTCTGTGTTTGTGTGACACTTGGAATTCTCGGGAATTTCTAGAGGGTATATAAATGTTAGGGCCCCCGAGAGGTGGGACGGGTTGCTGGTTAGTTGTTATTGGTTGATGTTGGCTGTTATTGGTCCCAGTTTGTTAAGCAGTAGTGTGTGGAGAAGCAACAACAAGAAGAAATTATATATCCTGACAGTGGAAATCCAACTTGCCCCAAGGACATTAACACCTCTAATCAACACCTCTAATAATAACGTCACCTCCTTTCCAACCCTTGACTTTATTCAGGGATCTCTTTTCTTTCCTCTCTATCCTTTTCTGTCTTTTTCCTAACATTAAGGAGTTGAAAGGGTGGAAGAAAAGGGGAGGAGAAGGATGAAAGAAATAAGAACCCACAACGCAGTAAAGACCTCCTCCATGGTGTGACCCAGGATAAAGTCCCCTCCAGATGCTGAGCAGATGCCACACCATGCTCTTCCCTTCCTTACCACCCAGAACCACAGAACAAGTGAACATCTAGGTTTATTAGTCTCCCAGCCTTGGGTACATTTTTATAGCAACTCCTTAAAAATGATCAGTCAAAATGGATGGCCAGATGGATATATGGTGTCTTAATAAAGGTTTTAATGCTATGAACAGACACCATGACCAAGGCAACTCTTATAAGGACAACATTTAATTGGGGATGACTTACAGGTTCAGAGGTTCAACCCATTATCATCAATGTGGGAGCATGGCCGTGCCCAGGCAGGCATGGTGCAGGAAGAGTTAAGAGTTTGAAATCTTGTTCAGAAGGCAAAGAGGAGAAGTCTGGATTCCAGGCAGCTAGGACAAGGGTCTTAAAGCCCACACCCACAGTGACACACTTCCCCCAACAAGGCCAAACCTATTTCAATAAGGCCACACCTCCTAATAGTGCCACTCACTGGGCCAAGCATATTCAAACCACCACATATGTATTCTTAGTATAGCTATTGTTCATCTAGGTCAGGCAAGAGAGACCACGGGGAGTATATGAGTTACTTTTCTCATTGCTGTGACCAAATACCTGGCAAGAAGCACCCTAAAGGAAGGAGGGTTCCTTTGGGCTCACTGTCTGAGGGTACAGGCCATCAAGGTAGGGAAGGCATGATGGCAAGAATGTGATACAGCTGGTCATATTCTGTCCGCTGCTGCTCAGATCACTTTCTGCATTTTATTCAGTGGAGAACCCACATTTAGGGATGGGGTCTTTCGACCTCCATTAACCTAATATAGAAACTCCTTCATAGACAGGTCAAGAGGTTGGTCTCCTAGGTGATTCTAGATCCATCAGTGTTAAGCATCCTAGGGAGAGAAGACAGAAAGTCCCCACTGAGAAACCTCTCATCACTAACTCCACCCCCAACAGTCTCTATATCCACTGGGCATCAAATGAATGTACATGAGTGTGCATGTACACACACAGGCAGATTTCTGAGCTACACCTTGGATTTAACAATCTAAATAGTACTGAGCCTGCCCAAAAGGGCACTCAATGTGAGAGGATCCCCAACACCCTAGTGTAAGTTCCTGAGACCAGACATCACTGTGAGCAGCTGAAGGGCCTGAAATACAAGATGATTAGGAAGAATTAGCAGAGGGCAAAAGGGGGGCTTGGAAAGTGCCATGGCAACAGTGGGCACATCTTTTGTGCAGCTCTCCTCTTTGTCCCTGTCAATGAATAGCGAAGGCATTACATAAGGGAGAACGTGCTTCATGCAGGGGCTACGCCAGCCCTGCTGGACAGCCAGGGACTGGGAGATGACCTATGAGAATCCTCCTCTTACTAGAAGGAAGGATGCAAGGAGCCTGGAGCTAAGGTCAACTTGAGCCAAGCATGGGGGAAACCCAGCTTATCCAATGTCCACACCCCAGATGCAGTCCCTCCACAGCCCTGCTGGAGAGCAAGACTTGATACGCAGATCATACCGCCACTTGCCCCAACAAAAGCACAGATTCTATTCTCCCTCTCAGAAGTAATGAAAAAGACAGACCCCCATCTCCTCCCTCATTTACATAAATTCTCCAAGAAAACTCAAGGCTTACCAAGGGCTAATGAGGAGTGAAAAATGGGAGCCCCGGCTTGTCAGAACCTATTTCTTTTTAAGATGCTGAATTTATCAACTCAATCTGAAGTGGGCGCCTCTGGCACTGCATAATTCATGCAGATGGGTTTTGGTGAGCCTCTCTGCAGGCTCTAGTCCCTGAGGCCAAGAGATGGTGTGGGCCAACTGCCTGTGACCCAAAGGGAGGTTGCCACCTTCCAGGGACCTTGTGAGTTAATTCAGTAGCATGGACTGGCAGAGTCCTTAAGGCACTGGAAAAAAAGAGTGACTCTAGCAGTGCCATTCTTGTTGGGGAACACTTGTCCCTTGGCATCCTCCCAGCATCTGTCTCTGTCACTGGGGAAGAAAAGTCTTCAAAAACCAAAAAAGATCTCTGGTAGCTGCAGGACTTATCTCCAAGTCATTACCTTCAGCTTTATACAGATTTCTAGCATATTCTAGATGGCAGGCTCTGCCCATTCCTTCACATTTAATTCAATGGGCACATATCAAGCGCGTGCGCACACACACACACACACACACACACACATGTATATAGCTCCATGGAAGAAATCAAATAGAAGTACAGTCTCAACCTTTCAATGAGAAAGTCAAAGTCACAGAGAGAAAACAACTTGTGCTGGTTGTTATTTTTGTCACTATGACACATTCCAGGGTTGGCTGGGAAGAGGGAACCTCAGATGAGAAAATGCCTCCATCAGATTGGCCTGTAAGCAAGTCTGTGGGGCAGTGTTTTGATTAATGATCGATGTAGAAAGGTCAGTCCACTGTGTGTGGTGTTACTCCTGAGCAGGTAAGCTGTCATTGTAAAAGAAAGGAGACTGGGCAAGGCATGAGGAGCAAGTCAGTAAGCAGCATCCCTCCATGGGTTCTGTCTATTTCAGTTCCTGTCTCTGGGTTCCTGCCTTGAGTTCCTGCTTTGATTTCCATGAATGACAGCCTATGACAAGGCATGTAAGCCAGATATACCATTTCCTTCCCAAGTTGCTTTTGGTCATGGCATTTATCACAGCAACAGAAAGTAACTAGAACACAGTTCTTCCCACCGTTGTGCTCACCGTGCTTTCCGTGCTCACCTACAAGAAGCAGGCACATGGTGCCATGGAACAACCCCCCCCCCCAGGATGCTACTCCAAAGCCAAGAACCTGAAGGAAACTTCTAGAGAAGGGGCCTAAGTACCCATACTGAAGACTGTTCTTACCACTGATGGGTAGTCTTATGTCAACTTGACACAGGGTAGAGTCACTCAGGATGAGGGAGCCTCAACTGAGAAAATACCTCCTTAAGATCCAGCTGTAGAATTTCTTAATTAGTGATTGATACTGGGAGAGCCCAACCCATTTCGGGTGGTACCACTCTTAGGCTGGTGGTCCTGAGCTCTATAAGAAAAAGGGCTGAAAAGACCATGTGAAGTAAGCCATAAAGCAGCAACCCCTTCATGCCCTCTGTAGCAGCCCCTGCCTCCAGGTTCATTTTCTATTTGAGTTCCAGTCCTGCCTTCCTTTGATGATAATCTGTGATGTGGAAGCATAAGCCAAGCAAACCCTTTCCTCCCCAAGTTGTTTTGGTCATGGTGTTTTGTCATAGCAACAATAACCCTAAGCCAACTTTTGTTTACAGAGAAAACAGAGGCTCATAAGTTTGTGCCATGCAACAAGCAAAATCTCCAAGACCCTGAACAGCATTTTCTTTTCCAAATCTGGAGTCTGGCTAAAGTCTAGCTCATGTCATTGGGTTACCTGCCCCAGACTGTATTCCATGTGTCTTGATAGGTGTACTTTTGTCCTTAGTCCTTATTCTGAAGCCCCTGTGCAGGCTCAGCAGCTACTTCGAGAGCCTTCTAAGTCTCATATCAAATGATACAAGATAGCCCATGCATTCAAAAAGCATACCGGGAGTTTCTGCTCACATCCTGCTGGCTAATGTTCCATTGGCCAAAGCAAGAATACCTGGAATAGCCTTGTCCTCTGCTACACCAAGGATGGCTAACTGTATTCCAGGATGGAGAAAAGATCCAGCCATGATACCTCCATCTGCCAGCTGAAAAGAGCTCCCATATGGCCGTGTTGTATAGCAATTTCCTCTAAAATGAAACATTCCCTTCCTGGAAGGAGGAAAGAGACTCATTAAGACTCAGGAAGTAAACAAAAGATGCCAGAAGCTCCTGAAATTGAAGACCCCCTCCTCAAGGTTACATAAGAGGTTAAAACCAGTGGCTAGGCAATAAAAATGGCCTCCAATGGAGCTGCCTGCAAGGCGTGCAGGGTGCTCCACGGAGCTTTCATGGGTCCTCACCCATGCTAGGGTGAGCCTCCCAATGATGCAGCTGCTTTAAAGTCACCCGTGTTCCTGTTAAGTAACTCCTTCACCCACAGTTCTGGAAGCCCAGTCTACTGACCCAGACCTGGCATAGTTGTTACTTTGGTCTGTCTTCAGTGTCCTATCTGAGGTGAATAGATGTTTGTTCGGTCTGTCCAGGAAAATCACATAACATAGAGCCCGGAAATGACCCCAGACATCAGTCATCATTCTGCTGACCCAGTGAACAGGCCATCTCTCTGGGCCTTGGTTTACTTAGCCATACAAACACTGGGCACCAGGTCTTTGCTTGTAAGAGTCATGCTCCGGAGACAGCTCAGGCAGTTCAGTGCTTGATCACCAAGTTAGAGGACCTGCCGTATTCCCTAGGCTTTCCCTGGGCAAGAAAAGTAGAACAGCTGAGGACAGCCAAGTATTCAGGAGGGGGCCACTTCCAGGCTCCAGTTGTAAATTGTGTAAATTTTACTGGATTTTGACTCTGTTGAAGACAGTCTCAAAGATGAAAGAGTAGAACTTCTTTCTCATAGCCTTTGAAGGATGGGTCTCTCTACAACTTCACACACACTCACACACACACACACACACACACACACACACACATGGATCCTGAGTATATTCTGTGTGAATGAGAAATGTCAATGTCTCCATCAAGACTGTCAAGATTTGGTCTTGTTGACATTCCACATTGAGTGGATAAGATCTCTCTCTCTCTCTCTCTCTCTCTCTCTCTCTCTCTCTCTCACACACACACACACACACACACACACACAACACACACACACACACACAAGTCCCAGGTTCCTCAGTGGCTAAGCACACACTGGCATTGCTGGGCAGTGCACTTAATCATAGAGGACACATCTTAGCAGTCTATGATGGTCTGTCACCACTTGTCACAGATGCTTAGTTCCCTTACTCACATCCTCTGATTGGCATGCGTTGACACTTCATTTTCAGATCAAAATGACAGCACAAGGCAAACGTATAAATAGGAATGGCGGTGGACACACAGAAAGCACATGCTTGCTCCTCCTGTTTACAGTAGAGGTCGTTTACAGGCTCTTCCCAGTTTAAGGTGAGGGTGCATGGCCCGTTCTTATGCACAGCAAATAGCTAAGAGAACATATTTTGTGGTATCCCTGCCTGGGCTCAGGTGACATGAGTACCCCTAAGAAAATCTATGTCAGCCACAGGGTATGCCCTCTGGTTTCTGGAAGCCCCTGGTAAGCACTCCCATCATCACCAATGTCACTCTGCCCCATGTTGGCACTCCAAGAGACCAGCCCCCAGGCCGGCTTCTCTCCCATTCTTACACATTCTGGGAAGCAGATACTCACACGTCCCTAAGGATCCCATTTTAGTACTGAGCGCCCATCACTGCAATCTGATTTTAGGCATTGCTGTGTAAACACACGACCCTTTAATTCCATTTCAATTCAATTATGCAAATCTAATCACACATTCCGCTTCAAACCATTTTTCTTTCCTCTCAAAATCTGTCTACCAATAGCCAACAGAACCCACCACCAATCCAGGAACTCAAAGTGAGCATAATCCTAGCGTCTTAATTAAAAACTGGGAAAGGCTATTGCTCCCTTCCTGAAGCAGCAAGTGCATTGACAACTCCAAAATATCAAGTCTCAGCGCCAGAGGCAGGACCAAGGACACTCTGCCAGGCACATTCCCACTCTGTTCCTGGGGTCTCAAGTGTCCAGGAAATACCTTGGGGCTTCTCTATATAGGGGAGCCCTGAGGTCCATGTTAACAGGCAGGAATGCAGGGCTCCATCCTCTATTATCTGCCAACGCCCCCACTTACCCATTCCACAGACTGGGGCTCCATGGAAACCTTGGCTTGAGAGTAATGGTATGTATGTGTGTGTGCATAAATATATGCGTGTGTGTATGTGTGTGTGTGTGTGTGTGTGTGTGTGTGTGTGTGTTTGAGTATGCATGTACACATGTCAGATAATGAACCTTATTCTAGAATGCTTGATATAGAAGATCCAAGGACAAAGAGGAATAAGCACAGTCCTCTGCAGCCAGGGAAGCCAGAGCCAGGATTGACATCCAAATGCTGTCTAATCAGAGGAGGGCTGGGATACTGGAACCTCAGAAGGTAACAGAGACAAGGCCATGGTCGGGCATTTCTTGCCCATGGCTCCTCTCTTGTCCACATGGGGACAAGGAGTGGAAGGTGCTGAGGACAGGGCCTCTCACACAGCCAACCTTCTCAGACTGCTCTCCCTGCAGGGAGGCCTGGAGACAGGGCAGCAGGACTTTTGAGGTAAGCCTGCAAAGTCTTAATATGACCTGTCTTAGCTTATTAACTGGAGATGGATAATATCTGACAAATGACAGGAGATAAATTGTTAAGCAATATGCAAATATGCCTGCAGCAGAAATGGAAAATTACTATACAGTAAAAAGCTTTTACGGCTGCAAGAAAATTCAGAGGTAATTTGTCTCTGCGTCTCCTCAAATTCCAATCTCGCTGTTAGCTGTGGCAGAATGCTACATCCGTTACCACTCCAATTAGATCACCATAAAGGGGCTCCTGCACAGGCTGCCGCTCAGATGGGCAGGCTGAGAGAAGATATTTACAATGTCAGGGTCAGGTTCAGCCACAGCAGCCCCGGGCTTGATGGTCTCCTTGGACAGTCACTTACACAAGAGCCCATATCAGATACCAGGAGAGTCTCTGCGAATGCAGGCCTTGTGATCTGCTTCATAGCCCTGCAGCGGGCTGGCTGGACCGTTCCCCATCAGCCATTTCTGTAAAACATTAGACAGGCTGTGCCACCTGCACAAATGATCACAGTCTGTCCTGGCCACATGGAGAAGGAATAGAAGAGGAAGTGGCTGGGGAAGTTTCCTGAAGTGGAACAGCTTTACAAAGGGAGATCTCACAGTTCCTAAACAATACACAGATCGAGTGACACTAGTCACAGATAAAACAGAATGCTGCAGGGTCCTGAGCAGAAGGGTGGGGAGGTTCAGGAGTCCTGCAAGGTCACTCACTGCAGGACCTGGTAGGCTTCTGGAGAACTGAGTCCCTGGTAATGTGGAAGAAATTGCCCATCCAAACAAGAGGCACTGGCTGCTCCAGAACATGGGGTTACACTGGTGGCAAGACTAGCTCTGCTCATTCCAGCTTCTCTCAGTCTTCCACTTAAGACAATGTAGGAACAACATCCCTGCAGGGAAATAGCTGTATTCTGTGTATGCATCTACATAGCCACCACTTACATGGGAGATAGCTGTCCTATGATGGGTGCAGTGATGGAGCAGCAGGGAAAATACAGGGCCATGACCAGCATGAGTAGGCTGCCAGAAGGATGTAGGGAGGCTTGGGCTGGAAAGCCCTGTGGGCTTAAACAGAGGGAAGTGGGATGCCTTCCCCATCACTGCCATCCCTGGCCCATAGCTCCCTTGTACCAAGTTTTACATTTGATTTTTTATTGTTTTGATGAGTGGTGTTATTGTTAAGAAGAAGAGACTGTGGTGGTGGCACATGCCTTTAATCCCAGCACTCAGGAGGCAGAGGTCAGCGGATCTCTGTAGGTTTGAGGCCAGCCTGGTCTACAGAGAGAGTTCCAGAACAGTCAGGGGTATACAGAGAAACTCTACCTTAAAAAGAAAAAAAAAAGAAGAAGAAGAGGAGGAGGAAGAGGAGGAGAAAGAGGAGGAGAAAGAAAGAAAGAAAGGGAGAGCGAGAGAAGAAGAAAGAGAGAAGAGAGGAGAGAGAGAGAGAGAGAGAGAGAGAGAGAGAGAGAGAGAGAGAGAGAGAGAGAGAGAGAGAAATTGGCCTAACCAATAGCTTTAGGTGAGTGACTGGTGGTTTGGGGGTTTCTATGAGTACAGCCCTAATAGCATATCTAAAGCAATAAATAGAGATCCCTTGAGAAAAACCTTGTTTCCTAGACCTCCTTACAGTCACAGTGACCAAGACACAAGACAGACTAACATGCACTATAATGCCATCCCTAAATCCCAGTTCCTCACCAAAGAGGGCCAAAATATTCATGTTCCTATGAAGAAAGGCCATAGCCAACTATGTCATGGTACAAATGCACAGATGCTCAAAGGGTCTTCTTCCGTGGAGGTCCGCAATCTAGCCACAATCAGGCACCATCACCAAGGTTGTATACCTGTCAATGCACCTTAAGGTTACTGAGAAGGGAATCAGATCTCAAAGTGGAAGGTCCTGCTTCATGCCAAATGTGGTGGTGTCAGATGGCCCACATGGGGCCCTGGTGGTACACATTGCCATCCTGGGGTGTAAGAGAGTTGAGAAGTAGTTTCCTGTGAGTTAAGTTGAAGCCTTCCATCCTGGAGAGAAGCTCTGTGAGAGTCATGGAGTCCCAAAGGGAGGTTCATTAAGACTAGGGAATCGAACAGTTTATGACTCTCAGGAGGGCCCTAAAACTAACCATGTGCACAAAACCCCTCCCTGACCAAAGTTATATAAACAGTAAGGACTGCTGATCCAGACCAGCTGGAGCTGCTTGCAAGACTCTTTGACCTGTTGAGCTGTCTGTAAGCCATCCAGAGAACTTCAGGAATCCAGGTTTTGTGACTTGTCACCCATGCTGGGTGGGCTTTCAGGAGTAGCGCTCTGTTTTGTCAACGTTCCTGTCAGGGATCCTCACCCATCCCTGTAAGGAGCCTCAGGAAGTGCGTGTTCATATTAAGACACATTGGCCATAGCTTCCTGAATAGGTAGGTCTCTACCAGCTCTGAAAATGAGAGTGATAACTGGCAGCCATAAAACATCTGTGCAGAGTAAGGAGTCAGTTAACAGAGTGAAGAGACAAAATACAGACTAGAAGGGAAAATCTTTGCCAGCTCGTCATCAGTGGATTGATAGCAACAGTATATGAAGAATTCACAAATGAAACGCCAAAAGAACAAGTAATCCAGGTTTTAAAAATGGCAAATGAACTGAACCAACACTTTCCAAAAGAAATACAAATGGTCAATAAATTCATGAAACTCTATGTTCAATATCTTTAGAGCTATATAGAAACATAGCTCAACGCTGTGTTGGTAGGCTAAAGGCAAGACACTGAGACTTCAAAGAATTGATTTAAAAAATTCAAAACTTCCATTAAGAAAAATTCAAGGAAATATTTTTTTAATTGACATAAAGCTGGGTGGGTAGGGAAGGAGTATGGATGTAGGAGAAATTGGGGAACAAATATGATCAAAACACATTGTATAAACTTCTCAAAGGACTCATGATAAAAAAATGTATACCATAAAAGTATGTATATTTGTTTATTCTTTGAGAATTTCATACACAACATATTTGCACCCTCTTATCATCTTCCTCCCATCCCTCCTGGATTCCCATCTCTTTCATCAAACTCATCTCTCTCTCCCAAATTCATGACTTATTTTGATTTTCAAGTCGCTAAGTTTAATTACTGTTGCCTATTGGTATGTGAGTATAGGACCACACATGGTCAATCTACCAGGGGTTATACCCTTAAAAACTGACTGTTCTTCCCCTACCAGCCATAAACTGTTAATATCTCCTCAGTTAGTAGTGGGGGCTTGTGGCCCCTCCCTCATCAATGCTGAAATGCTGACAGGCTTGATGTTATGCGGGTCTTGTGCAGACAACCATAGCTGTAGTGGGTTCATGGTTGCCATGGTCCTGTCTTGTCTAGAAGATACTCTGTTGCCCAGTCCTCCTCAACCCTATGGCTCTTATGATCTTTCTACCTGCCTTTCCATGATAGTCCATGAGCCTTGTGTATGAAGGTGTACTACAGATGTTCTATTTGTAGCTGAGCAGTCCACAGACAATTGCTTTCTGCATGTTGACTAGTTTGGTTAACCTCTGTCTTCTTCACTTTTCTGCTGAGGACTAAAGCTTCATTTTTTGATGTGTATAAAGATACATATTTAGAAGACAGTTTGAGACTATGTCCATATAATAAAATAATAGTAATAGGTTTTCCCCTAGTGGCTATGAGCTCCCATCCTTCAGTTTCCCCCTGTGGAATGGGGTCAAATCCAATCACAAAGTAGTTGGTTACACTCATGTGTGGATCATTATTGTACCCACTGGCCTAGTTCGCCAGGCCACTTGTTTTCGTATCTTGTAGGGATTTGAATATTCCCCTTCAGATTTTACTCTATGATTCCACAATCAATTGTCTGATTTACAATTGGTGTTGAAAATAAATCTCTCACTTGGGAAAAAAGATGTACTAAGATTTCACTTCATCCCTGTCAGAATGGCTATCATGCTTATAATTACTTGTGTGGTGTTATTATAATCAATACTGGAAAGTTGATTGGTAATATTTTATTTACTAAGTATGGCTACCAAAAGGATTTCCTGGTTGGTTAAGCATGTCAGTGAAAAGAAAAACACTAACATTGAGGTACTAGACTTACCAGCATTCTAAAGAATACAATAAAATAGACTACACCTTAAGGAGTGGACAATCTGAAGACAGTAAAGACTTTCCCTGAAGGCCTTCAGACACCATGCATTATGTTGGTCTGTTTCTGTTGCTGTAACAAGATACCTGAGGTAGTTTCCTTTGTAAAGAGGAGAGGTTTACTTTGCTTAGTTTGGAGGCTGACAGTCTAAGACATGGCGGCTTCAACTGTTTGCTTATGGCTAGGCCTTAGTGATGGATGAGGGTGAGTGATGCTAAAGACATTATGCAATAAAAGAGGAAGACAGAGATGTAGGCAAGGACTAGTCTTTTTTTCTTTTTTTAACATCAACTGGCTCTGACAGGAACTAGCCAGGGTCCCAAAGAACTACACAATGCAAAGGACCAAGCACTCAGCCTGGAAGCCTTTGGGAGAGGGAATATACAAAATGCATCCAGATCATAGCATTGCCAACCATTGTGTTGGGAAATTTCCTAAATGTCACTTCCCAGAACAGTTTATTTTTACATGCAGCCTTCCCTGTGAGCATTACAGTACACACACCAAGATACTCACAAGCCCCTGTGAGCGTTACAGCACACACACTGAGATACTCACAAGCATGTACTGCTGGCCACTGCCATTGGCACGACAGGAAACAAAATAGTTTAGTTTTACTCTTCTCCCTTGATCTGACAGAACCTTAAAATTTGGAAGCCATGTGCTCTCTGGGGAAGGGTGGTGGTGGAAGAGGAGTCAGGGGAGGTACTTTAAAGCAGGAAGAATAGTTCCCAATGAATGGTGATATCCATGAGTCTCTGGAAGCCATTATGACTACACAGGCTCTTGTCAGACCACAATCACCCATGCAGCAGGTATGCAGGGCCTGGGAGTGTCCAGGAAGGGTGTGGGGAGGGCCTCTCTTATTTTATATCAGCAGGTCATGATCACAACGACATGGTTTTAGCAGGAAGTAACTATCTGGGGTAGTTCCCATGGAAGAAGAGCTTCCCTCTTCTGTAAGGAGTGTGTCAGGAACTGAATTAGCATCCAGCTCAGTAACAGACTGGCAGCTTCTTGACTCCCCTGCCTTCTTGCTGCCACTCTCCTGTGCTCTGACCCCACGTCAAGGCAGGATTTGTTTCAAATCTATGGATGATTTTATGCCTCAGGTCCTCCACTGCAAGCTTCCCCCTTGCTGGTATCTCTCCCATTAGAGGAGCGGCTTGCTAGCGTGGATGCACAAGGCTCACAAAATCCCCTGGAGCCCGGGAGCGGCAGCTGACATTTCAAAAGGTCAATCAATCACTCCATTTCATGAAATGTAATCATCTCCCAGGACCTAATGTAACAATAAAACCAAATAGAGCCAAACAATTAGGACAAAGCAATGATGCCCACACCAGGAAAGACTCAGAAAACAACTCATATAGTTTGGTGCACACACAAGACCCTGAATCCCAGAGCTCAAGATTTGAATCCCACCTCTGCCCTTGGCTCTGAGAAGCCTCTTTCCTCAGAGATAAAATGAGCTGCCTTCAAGATGCTGCGTTCTGAAGACTGAATAGAAGTCCCTTCCTAGTGAGCTTTGTAGGAAACAGAAGGAATTCTGTAACTGTCTTTTCTAAAGATGGAACCCAAGGAGGAGCCCCTGAGCCTTATCTCATATGCTGTGAAGAGCTGGGGATTTCTGTCTGTCTGGGATAGGGAAGTCTAGTAAGCCATCCTGGGAAAGGCTCAGAGCCAGCAGGCCTCTTATCAGGGGACCTGAAAGTCAGGTGGGAAGGGGCCATTGCCATCCTGTCCCTCGCCCCTGAGTCCATTTCCTTGGTCTAGGGAATATTCTTTCTACCTTCTTGTGTCTTCTAGGACCTTCTGTACCACATAATCTATTATACACCGGACTTGGTATTACTCCTCTGATGTGCCCTGCCCGGGAAATCTCTAGCCCACAGTAGATGCTCAGTAAATATTGCCCATCATTACTTATCACAATATCAATGTATCACCAGATGCCTAGAGTGTTAAAAGGGATTCAGCTTATAATCATTTTAGATGCCACATATTAGACACGTGGCTAAACTGAAAGTGAGGATAGCTGTTCCAAGTGAGCAGGAGGGACATCTGTCCAGGTGACAGAGTACCTGTGTCAAACTGATTCTGACCACATTCAGAGTTGCTGGGAAGACAGGGGGAAATGGTGAGTTTCTATGAAGATTGCATCAAACACCTCACCCATGAGAGAGCCCATCTAGTCACTGGGATTAGCTGGTCTTGAGATAGCAGCTGGCAGCTTTATCAAAGCAGCTATTATGCCCTCTTCCATATGCATAAACCCTGTGTTTGACTTCTGCTTGAGATATGAGTCCATAACGCCTGGCTCCACTTCATCCAGAAACACAGGCGTCAATATATTTCCCCATTGTGGTACTAGAAAGACCATTCTCAGAGATGTTTGTGTGCCCTAACAAAATACAGCGAGGATTGGAGAGACAGCTCCATCAGTGAAGTGCTTTCCACAAGAGCACAGGGACCTGAGTTTGAACCCCAGACCCCATGTTAAAAAAATACAATACAGCCACACACTGTATTACCCCTGATGCTGGGAAGCAGAGACAGGGGGACTTCCTGGGGCTTGCTGACCTGTCAGCTTAACGGAATCAGTGCTCTCTGAGCAGAAACTGAGAGGCCCTATCTCAAAACACAAAGGAGAGAAAGAGAGAGGCATACAAGGTTGAGCTCCAGCCTTCTCACACACACACACACACGCACACGCACACACACACGGTGCACAGATAACATCATCAGCCCTCTAGGCGTTGCACTCAGACCTCTCCATAGCACCTCAGAGCAGCCTTGAAGCTCATATGTCCACATTCTTGATACAGTAGATGCCTGGGCATGCCATCTTTCATCCTGCTACACATTCACTACCCAGATGCTTGAATAAGTGGCATCTCCATCTGTAGCCACCTGAAGGGCCAGAGACCCCACTTTGATCAGGTTCCGGCTGATCTACAGAATATACACCCCACCCAGTCAGCTCTAAAGGAGCCATCTGAGAGCAGAGCAATCATTTTTATGAGGGCCATCAATTTTATTTTTATTGGCTTGGAGATGAAGGGACTTTGACATGTCTCTGTAAATTTGCAGGTATCCAAAGTGTCCTGGGGCATGCTCAGCGAAGGAAATTAGAAAGACCAGAGGTTAGGGAGTAATTCCCACAGAGCCTGGACAGCCCCTTCCTTGCTGTCATGGTGGGGCTAGGAAGTGAGGGCCAAAGATCCAGCCTACCACACAGGAGATGTGGCCTTTCCACATCAGCCCTCAGGGATGCCTAGTCCTTGGTACGAGAGCTCCAATATGCTCATTGAGATGGTCAACACTAATCACCAATTTGATAGGATCTAGAATCAAAGCTCTGGATGTGTACATGAGGGATTTTCTAGATTAGGTACATGGAAGAGAGAAGACTTACTTTAACTTCAGATAGTACCATTCCATGGGTATGGATCCTGGAATGAATAAAAAGAGGAAGGCAAGATGAGCAACAGCCTTAGCCCTTAAGGCTTCCTGACTGTGGATACAATGTGACTGGCTGCCTCAAGCTCCTTCTGCTTCCTGACTGTGGATACAATGTTACCGTAGGCTGCCTCTCCCTCTTCCTGGCACAAAGGACTGTGCAACCTCAAACTGTGAGCCACATAAACCCTCCTCCTTTAAGTTGCTTTTGTCAGGATCTTGTCACAGCCACAGAAATGAACTGAAAGTTCAGTATCACACTTGCTTCCATGAGACCAAACCATCCTTCCTGGAGACTTGTAGCCAGACAACCATATCCTGCCTCCATTAGGCTCAGCCTTCCCTAGCTGGATCTGAAGTGCTCATACTGAGTAAACGTTTAGTTACCAGCCTGCAGCATAGTTGGGAAATGATTGAACCCCTTGCAGATGAGCCTTATGAAAAGAGGTTGGCTCCTTCTGTCTTTGTTTCCCAGCCGTCATGTGGTGAGGAGCTTTGCTCTAACACATGCTATCTGCCTCTGCCTACTATCCACCATGATGATCTGCCACTACATGTTATCAGCCATGACGATCTGCCTCATCATGATACCAAAAGTAACAGGGCTGACCAACTAACTACTGAATTAAACCTCTTGAAACTGGGCTAAAAGCTGTCCAGTTTCAAACTGATCTTTCTTGGATGTTTTCTCATAGTAACAGCACACTGGCTAAGACCGATGGTAAATACCCCACTTTCCCAAAGCCACCCTGGTTTCTCCCAACTGTTCATATCTACTACCTGTGTCATTCAAGTATCCCAGGTGGCATGAAAACCATGATGGGTCCTGTTCTAGTTGGCTTTCTAGTGCTAGAGTAGACACCATGACCAAAAGCAACTTGGGGAGGAGAGGACTGATTTGACTTACAGTCTACACCACAGTCCACCACTGAGAGAAGTCAGGGCAGGATCTCAAGGCACAAACTGAGGCTGAAGTCATGGCAGAACACCGCTGAACAGCTTGCTCCTCACGTCTCACTTAACTTGTATTTTTATACAACCCAAGACCACCTGACCACGGTAAGACAGCCTACAGTGGGTCAGGCCCTCCCATATCAATCATTAATCAAGAAAATGTCCCCCAGAGACTTAATCTACAAGCCATCTGATAGTGTCATTTTACTCAGTTGAGATTCCTTCTTCCCAGATTATTCCATCTTATATCAACTTCACACACAGACACACAAACATGCATGCACACATGTGTGCACACCTTCTCACACCTTCTCACACCTTCTCACCCTGGACCTGGACCAAGGATGGATGCCCCCATCTCAGGGACTTGTGCACTGCCTCACGGAACACGAATCCCCTTCCTGGATTTGGTGTGCTCAGGGAATGAATGCAGCCTTCGCCTTTGTCATCTACTCTTCTTTTTGCATCACTCAGCCATGTGGCCGTGTGAGGCACCCACTGAGGTGGTTTAAAAAACATGGCCAGTGGGGCTGGAGAGTTGGCTTGGTGGTTAAGAGCACATACTGCTTTTCCGGAGGACCTGAGTTCAGTTCCCAGCACCCACATCAGGTGGGTGACAACTGGCTATAATGCTAGCTGCCAAAGAGCCAGTGGACCTGTCTGGCCTTCATAGGCACCTGCACTCATGTGCACAGAGACACACATAAATAATCTTTTCTAAAAAGGATGGTCAAGGCTAGAAATAACACCCAATTGACAGTATGTGTGCCTAGCACATGTGAGGCCCCGGGTTCCAACCCCAACATGGCATCGATCAGGTAAGGTGACGCACATCTGCAATCCCAGCACTTGGGAGATAGGGGCAGGAGGACTGAGAGTCCAAGGTTATCCACAGCTCTGTAGCCAGTTCAAGGCTAACCTAGACAACAAGAGAGCATCCATTGTCAGATGTTGGCATCTGGCTGCATAGCCTATTATCATACAGATTTGGGGAAATGGCAAATTGAGTGATCTTCTGAAGGCCAGCTTTCACATCTATGGCCTGGAAGACAGCAGACAGGCTCAGGAAGTCTCAACAAATGCAGAATGTCTCACCTCAACAGGATACCATCACCTCCCCTTTGTCCAGCACTGAAATACTTTTGGGAATGCCCTTTGCATCAAGCCATGCTCACAGGGCCCACCTCTCTTCTAAAATGTTCAGTCTGGCTTAGTCTGTCAGGTCAGAAGCCCTGGAGTTCTCTCAGTCAAAATCCTCAGGTACCAAACCCATAGCCTCTCTTGGGTCACTGCTAGGAAAAAACCAGAAGCCTACATTTCTAGAAGGCTACACTTCCAGAGGAAGAAGGGCAGTGCTTGTGATGAGTTTTACCTTGAAAGCATCCAGATTTTTCTGACCGGACATTATTATGAAATAAGTGTAAACTACACCCCCTACACACACATACACACACACACACACACACACACACACACACACACAAACACACACCCAGGCTCCTGTGCAAACACCTGGTCCCCGGGTGGAGATGCTGGGGCCTTGAGATTTACAGCCTGGCCCTGCTTTCTGTTCATAAAGATCTGAGGATCCGAGGAGTCCCAGCCACGCTCTCCTGCTACTGTGGAACCACAAAACCACCTGACATCACAGAACCATCTCCTGTCATCCATTCCATCAAACCAGGAGCCAAAATAAACCTCTCTTCTCCTGAGATGCCTCCTGCCAGGCGTTTGGTCTGTGGTGGTTGTGTAAATTCAGCCCTCACACAAACACAGTGGGAACACCCTGACTCAGCACTAATAGAAAATCCAGAGGGCACTGAAAAAAAGCTAAGCAGACCTGTATGTGTGTCCCAGGGGTAGTGAACACAGCAGCCTGGCTCATCAGCTCGTCCGCAGCATCTGTCCTGAGGGAAGCCAGTCTGAACCGACTAGGAATCAGCTCTCTCAGGGCGGGGTTACCATACACCCTCATGCATTCAGGGAAAGGGGAATGAGTAGTGTTTTACACAGCTAGGTTCTACTGGAGGCTGGCACAGAACACAACACTGAGAGATTAAAGAGAAGAAAATGATGGTCTGGGGAGATGGCTCAGTGGGTAAAGCACTTGCCACACAATCAAGAGGACCTGAGTAAAATCCCCAGAGAACAAATAAAACCAGACACGGTAGAAATAGTGTTCCGTAGGACTCATATGAGCCAAGATGAGAGTCAGAGACGGGAGAGTTCCCAAGCAGTTAGCCTGGACTAGTCATGAGTAAGAGGCCCCATCTCAACCAGATGGAACAACAGGATCAAAATCCAATGTTGCCCTCTGATCTCTATACATAAGATGTCACACACACACACACACACACACACACACACACACACACATACACTGTCCCCACTAACAGAACTTCTATATCATACAAACCTTTAGTTTCAACTCACGTTTATTGGCTAGTCTTATATCAACCTGACACAAGCTAGACTTATCTGGAAAGGACGAAACCAAAACCTCAACTGAGAAAATGCCTCCATAAGATCCAGCTGTAAGGCATTTTCTTAATTAGTGATTGACGTGGGGAGGGCTCAGCCCACTGTGGGTGTGCCCATCCCTAGGCTGGGAGTCCTGGATTCTATAAGAAAGCCGGCTGAACAAGCTATGAGAAGCAGCCCAGTAAGCAGCACTCCTCCATGGCCTCTGCATCAGCTCCCGCCTCTGGGTTCCTGCCCTGCTTGGCCTCCTGCCCTGACTTTCTTTGGTGATGGACAGTGATATGGAAGCATAAGCCTAATAAACCCTTTCCTCTCAAGCTTGCTCCTGGTCATGGTGTTTCATCGCAGCAATAGAAACCCTAACTAGGGCATCATGTTGGAAGCTTCCCAACCATCCCCCATGCCCACCCACGTCCCCCCAAGGAGAGAGAAATGGTGGAAGGAAAGGAATGTTGGGCCTTAATTCTCCTGGCAACAGCAGCCTGAGATGTGGGTTTCATTGTCCAGATGGGATGTCTGAGTATAACTCAGAGAGGTTGCATAATTTACCTGAGCACACACAGCTACACAATACCCAGAGCCCAGGGCTTTGAACTTTTCTTCCCAGGTCCAAGCTTCTGCTAGGAAACTAGCAAGGGGGTGCACGCTAGTCAGAAAGGATGCGTGCTTCACTTCAGCGCAGGCAGTTAAAATACACCAAGGGCGACTCGGAGCTGTAACTCCCCATCACAGCTCATGATTTATGCAGGCATTTCCCATTAGCTCTAATGGATGTGGGGAGCATAAATCTCGGGGCGCAGCTTCAGACAGGCTCTTGTGATCTAAATGCCACTAAAATCAATGGCATTCTCCTGGTATTGATACAGCACTGTGTTGCTTCATAAACGGGCCTGATGAGGTTGCCTGCTGCAGCCTGTGTCTTTGGTGCTCCTGTTGAAAAAGGTGGTGCTCCCAGATAGAAAGGCTAAGGGCCTAGATAGGAGCATCATTCCAGAGGTGGGACACTGGGTTCAAATCCTGGCCCCACCTCTCGGCAGTCACTTGACCTAATAACCTATTAAAGGACACATGAGTGTAAGCGTCTTTGAGATTGGGCATCAAATGCACAGCCCTTGAGACCAATTCCTGGCTCCAAGGTAAGACTTGTCATAGCCATTCTTAGGGGAATTATCCAGCTTGGTCACAAACACAGTTGAGCCCAAAAGTCATTAGGCTCCTCTGGCCACCTTCCA
Organism: Mus caroli; assembly: GCF_978045245.1. Taxonomy (NCBI): domain Eukaryota; kingdom Metazoa; phylum Chordata; class Mammalia; order Rodentia; family Muridae; genus Mus; species Mus caroli. Next base: position 70,439,265 of record NW_028227268.1, read on the forward strand.
GGTAGAATTTACCACAAAGCCCAGCTGGCATAGAGGCCTCAATTTGCCAAAGAAGCCACTTTGAAGGATACTCCCCTGAGGTTGTACAGTGCCTAGAAGATCAAGTGTGAGATGGCCAACCTCCAGGCTCCATTCCTGAATGGAAATCATGGGTGGCATGTGACTGTGACTCTTACAGTCACGTGTCCCATGTTCTCCTTTCTTTGTTCACATGTCAGACAGAGCCACTGTGTAAGACCCTCTCATCAATACTCACAGGAAGTCTAAATCAAGTCCTGCTTCTGATGTCAAAATCTAACAAATACTTAAATATCTAAACAAGAAATCTAACAAAATCTAACAAATGATTAAATATCTGAACCAAAAAATCTACAGGGCTGTGGATGCACCTTAGTTGACAGAGTTCTTGACTGGCTTGCACAAAGCCCTGGGTCAGACACCCAGCTCTGTACAAAGACCAGGAGTGGTGGCAAAGATCTGTGGTACCAGCACTCAGGAGGCAGGGGGGATCCAAATTGAAGGTCATGCTGTCAGCTGAAGAACAAGTTCAGACAGAGCATGCTTGGGATGTGTGAGGTCTTGTTTCAAAAAGGAGAAGGAAAGAAGGAAGGGAGGGAGGGAGGTAGAGAGGGAGGAAAGTTAGGAGGGAGAGAAGGAAAAGAAAGGCTAGGAAGAAAAGGAGATAGTGAGGAAGAGAGAGGGGGAGGGACTGTGAAAAGAAAGGGAAAGAGAGCAGAAAGAAAGGATGGGAGAAAGAGAGAGAGAGGGAGACAGGGATCTACAAAGAGATCCTTCTTACTTCAAGGACAAGAGACACTAAAAATCTAGAGGCTTCGGTGAATCATCTCAAAGTCAAAAGTAAAACGAACCATTCATTGTGTTTTATCTTTCAAAAATTAAAACTAAGAATTTGTGAAGAGATGCTCATTTCAGTTTTATTTTAAAATTTATGTGATAATTACAACCCCACTAATTATAACAAATGTAATAGTTTGTGGGTGGGAAACTATTCTGGCCTTACTGACCTTGGACAGGTCCAGAACTCATTAATGCAACTTTGTGCCATAGACAGCCATCCATAATGGGGATACAGATAAAGGTCAAGGGGGCACAAAACCCCACAGACGTACAGGATCCCCAAGAAGAAAGGATGCATACATTGAGCCAAGGAACCACACATTTTGGGTGGCTATCAGGCAGCCTTACCCTCCCCCACAAGGAAAGTCCTCTATTTCAATAACAGCCTTGTTTGGGCCAATACACCCTCCAACCAGCAAGCTTTCATCTGGCTGCATGAACCAACAGCTGGGTCCTAGTGGACAGTGACAGGGAACAGCAGTGACAGAGAAAAGTACATTTTAGGTCTCTGCCTGAATGAGATCTGAAGACTTCAGAGAAGAAACATCCAAGCTAGGAAACATGTTCTCTCTCTCTCTCTCTCTCTCTCTCTCTCTCTCTCTCTCTCTCTCTCTCTCTCTCTCTCAAACTGAAACTGAAGTCAGGGACAGAGCTAGAGCTATGGCCAAGACCTGTTGGCCTTGTTGGTTTGAAATCCCCTTTCTCCTTCCCAGGCTCCTGCATTTTGGACTCTTGGTCCCTGACTAATGGCGCTGTTTCAGAAGAACTCTTTTTTTTTTTTTAACTCTTATTTTTTTTAATTAGGTATTTTCTTCATTTACATTTCCAGTGCTATCCCAAAAGTCCCCCATACCCTCTTCGCCACTCCCCTCCCCACCCCCCACACTCCCACTTCTTGGCCCTGGCGTTCCCCTATACTGAGTCATATAAAGTTTGCAAGACCAATGGGCCTCTCTTTCCTCTGATGGACGACTAGGCCATCTTCAGAAGAACTCTTAAGAGCTGGAGCCTTGCTACAGGAAGAGGGTCACGAGGTTTGGGCCCCACTTCCTGCCCACATTCTCCTTTTCTACCCAGATACAAAGTTAAATGGCCCAGCTGCACACTCCTGCCACCTCGGAGCCACCAGTTGCCACGCCTTCCCCTCCATGGTGGACTGGATTCTCTCAAACTGCGAGCCAAAACAAGGTCTTCCTCCCTTACGCTGCTTCTGGTTGGGTGTTTGATGGTGGTAATGAGGCATGGGAGCTCCCACAGTACAGCCCCATCAGGCACCGGATGCCTTACCAGGTAGAATACCAGAGACACAGTAACAAGGGTGGACAGGGACATTGGCTTCTTCTAGGCTTTTGCCCATGTGCCAACAGAAGAAGTAAGTCACTGCATACAGCTCGAGACCCAGCAAGACTCCAGGCTGGGGACACATAGTGATGACATGGGCAGAGGCAGCACCACAAAACCTCCCATCTAGGTTAGACACAGTGTGGACCCAGCACCAGCCTAGATGCAAAGACCAGTAAAAGCATGGTCCACTTTATCGATGGGTGAGCGCAGGTATGGCAAGCGGCATAGCCCAGATTCTGGCAGGCTGGCTCAGAAGCCCAGTCAGTCACCTCACGCCAAACTGGGAGAGCTTTATATTAGTGGGTGGCTGAACAGTGTCTGGCCCAGAACAGCTGCTAAAAACCCACTGCATGTCTTTCCTAATTAGGCCGAGTCTACTCCCAGCAGCTTAACAACGCAGAAAAATGTGGCAAGTGAGCCCCGCTCCGTAAAAACTTCTGCCAAGCCTCTCAACCTCTGCTGTGAGGTTTTTGAAGGCAGGAATCCAGTCAGGTCCTCAGTTTCCCTTCCACGTGCCACTCCTGCTCCATGTGGCTGCGTGATACTGATACCCTTCATCGCATCTGCTCCCTGTTTGGGCATGTGCTGCCCTGGCATGCTCTCAATGACTGGTGCGTGGTAAGCAGACTGTAGATAACCCTTGCAGGGAAGACAGACGTGGATGGACAGCATAGGGGCTATAAGACATGGCAGAGACAAGAGCCCTATGCCAACCTGTAGCTCCATGCCCCTCAAGGGCTTGAATTGACCCATCTCCTTACAGGTCTCTGCATGGATTCACAGCAGGGATGGCCCTATCTCAGCTCCTTAAGCCTAGACTCTATTCAGTCAAACCCTCAAAATGGTTCTCAGTCATTTTAAATATGGAAATTTTATCCCAAACAGAATAAAGTGCTTTGGAAAAAAAAAAAAAAACACCTACATTTTGCCTTTCAAATGAGCAAAGATTTTCAGAACTATGAAAGCAAACAAATTAGGGTAGAAGATTCCCAAATAATCGCATAAACTCCAATTTCCTATGTTTTAACATAAACATCAAAATAATAAACTCAGGCATGTTTGGGGAGGGGAAAAAAAATCTACAGCCTGACACTGTTGCTTCTTTTTGAAGCCGAAACCTAAATGACTAAATTGGCAGTTTATTAACAGGGAAATTATGCTAAGTAGCTTCGTGTTGATGTCAAGAATTTTATGCAGCGAGTTATGGCGCAATACCCTGAGTGCCTCATTTGCATTTTCTCATTTAGAGAGAACAATGCCTGCAAATGAGAGCGGCAGGCTCGCACCACACACACACACCCAAGAACTTTGGCACAAACAGAGAGGAACAGCTCCAGAGCGCATGAATCCTGTCTCCCTTCATTATGCCCCTGCACAGACTCGGGAGGCTCAGGGTAGACGAAGCTCTCTTCTCTCTTCGTCAGGTACTCAGGGGAGTCTGAGGCCAGAGCTCCTCCACGGTGCAGAGAACTTGCCCTCACTGCCTAGGAGATCGCTATATGGTTTGCTTTGGTACAGTGAGAATTGGTAGCTGTGAGACCAGTAAAGAAATATCTACCTCGGTTAACATCATGGAAGGTGAGAGGACATAGGCCCACCCACATGACATTCTGAAATAATAAAGGAAAGTCCTGGTGGAGCTTTTACCTGTCTGCTGAGCTGGGCAGGTTTGCATTCCTAACTCCACCACTCCGGCTGCTTGCTTCCAGACTCTGGTTTGTTCAGCTGATGTTCTTGGGAAATACAATAGATTGAGCCCTCGCTATGTGCCCAGTCCTCTGCTCAGCGGAGGAGTCTACTCTTTATAAGATACCTGGTCTTGGGTATTTGTTAGGGAAAGAGTAAATGGATGAAGACAGCTCTAAACGTACATACAGTTAGCACAGGCCATGGACCACAGATGGATCACTTGAAGCAGAATAAAGCATGGGGCTGACTCTTAATTTCTGGGCTGGAGAAAGGATTCTAAGGCAGCTATGTAGCAATATTAGAAACGGTGTGGCTATACACAAGCATCCTACAATGCTTAATCTTGATTGTCACCTTAGTTGCATTTGGAGTCACAAGGGAGACACCCTGGGTGTGTCTATGAGGGTTCTTCCATAGACATTTAAATGAGGAAGGAAGATCTACTCAGTATAGGTGGCACCATCCCATAGGCTGGCATCCCAGACTAAATGAGAGAGAGAGAGAGAGAGAGAGAGAGAGAGAGAGAGAGAGAACGTGACCTTGGTATCTGCTCAAGTAGATCCCTCTCTGCTTCCTAGTAGCCAACACCACAACCTCCTACCTCACGCTCCTGCTGCCAAGGTTCTCCCATGATGAAGGACAGCGAGTCTACAGACTGATCCAAAATAGACCTTTGCTTCCTTAAGCTACCTCTCGACTGTACTTGGTCACAGCAATGAGGGAAGTAGCTAATAAGTATCTGCCGCGCTTTGAATGTAGAATTCAGAAGTTCATGTCTTAAAAACTTCATCCCACATTCCTCTCTTAATGGTACTTGGAGATGGGTCTCTGGGGAGGCAAGGGAGATTAGCTGAGGTCATGAGGGTGGGGTTCTGTGGCATCACTGATGGCTAAATAAGAGGAGAGAGCAGAGCCAGCATTCACTGCCCTCTACCATGTCACCGTGCAACAAGAAGACTCCAGATGCCAACATCATGCTTCCAGACTTCCCAGCTTCTAGATCCATGAGTCAAATAATCTTCTATTCTTTGTGGGGATTTGGTTGTTTGCTCGTTTTTACTTGTTTATTTAAAACTGCACCTCAATAGCCAAGCAGTTAAATGATCTACCTTAACCTCCTATGCTAATCTGGCTCCCACCCCTCCCTGTCCCATGATACCTGCATATTATTATTGATCTGGCAACTTTCTATGCTTTATAAGGTCCTGGTCTGTTGGGAGCTATTAAGACAACACTATTGTCCTGATCTCTGAATTGGGCCTCTCCCCTCCCCCCCAGAAGAAAAGGGGGTCAAAAGTGGGCCACCAAAGCACTGCTCTGAGAACAACCATAGAATGTTCCAGCCCTAAGTCAGCGCCAGATGTCCCGACCACAAGATGTACCCTGATACCACCAAGTTCCTGCTTCCCCTTCCCCATGTAGTTGCCAAAAGAAAAATTTCCGCTGCCCCATTCCTCCTGCTGAGAAGTACTTCCTCTTTTTCTGCTGCCCCATCCCTCCTGCTGAGAAGTACTTCCTCTTTTTGCTGCCCCATTCCTCCTGCTGAGAAGTACTTCCTCTTTTGCTTGTGCATTTAAGCCTTGAGCCTTGCTGAATACAGTGACACCTTGATGCTACTCAGATTGGTTCCCATATCGTTCCTCACACTTGGTGTCCATCTTTCTTTCCCCCCATTTGGTTCTTAGGAGAAGGTCCCCTCGAGACCCTCGAATAACTGGACCTGCTGGACGGTTCACTAGTCTTGGGTGTTTTGCTAGAGTAAAGACAGATGGACTAAGATGGTATCTAACTGCATAGGCCAAGGACCATAGATGGATCACTGGAGGAAGTAACTCTTAACTAAATATCTAAGAATGTGGATGAATTTATGTTCACCCAACAAGGAAATGGGAGGCATCCCAGAAGGAGGGCTTCGTACAATTAAAAGTATATTAAAAAATAAGCATCACCTCCATGTGGCCCATCAGGAAGACAGGTTCATTTCATGCAAGACACATTTTTCTCAAGTCCTCAGGCCATGTGCCGACCTGGGAGTCAAACTGTAGTAGAACCTAATCCATGCAGCAGAAATGGTGTTGCCTGTTAATCAAATCTCACCTGCCAGCCGCCGTTTTGGGGGAATGTGTAGAACGATAATTGTAGCCACCATACGCATCAGCCCCAAGCCATGGAACTAATTCTGTGTGAAAGATACACTTCGGCCATGGAATCACACAAAAATGGAAGGAATGTTTGTCACTTCAGCAAAGTCTACTCTATACTGACTGATACACTGGCTAAAGGCACATGCATTCCTTATACCCTGACTCTACAAATCCATACCATTATTGAAAAGGTGTTACACGAGAGCCCATTGTGGGCCAGATACTGCCCTTGGCACTGGGAACCAAAAATCTGAGGTTTGTACTCAAGTGGAAACCAACTCTGAATATTCACTTATTTATAAGAATCATAAAATCTAACTTTGTTTTGTTTTGTTTTAGAAGATCTGGGCACTTTTTAGGTAGACAGCATCCTCCAAGCATTCTTAGGTGGATGTCCCATCCATCTAAGCATCTATCCCTCGTCCACTGGCCAGTTGGACTTTTGACAACTCCTGGTTTCTGAAAAACCCCTAGCTAGGGTGTATCCTGAACAAGAGGGACCCATTCACTTCTCTCTTACAAACAGCTTCCCGTGGCTCCCATCTACAGAGCAAGCTCTGGGAGCTCATTATCACAGACAACTACAGAGACTAGGAACAGTCCAAACATGCAGCACTGGGTGAATGGATAAACACATGGCGGGGCATCTGAACCACCACAGAAAGGCCCTTACAACTCCTGAGAGAGTCCTGACTACAGAAGTCTGAAAGAAGCCTGCAGGGAAATATGGGGTTCTCCTTCAGCCTGGTTCTATTATTTCATTAGGACAGAACAAACATGTTGTCAATGGGCTTTGTACTTTTTCAGTTTTGAGATCAAGCTTTGATTTGGATTAAAATTTTGACTTAGAATAAACTTGCATACCATGCCTATTTCAGCAAATAATTTAATGAGTTCTGACAAATTTGTACACTTACATTTAACTACCAAATGCAGTGGAAATGTCCTTAGTCCCTCATCCCACTCAAGGTCAACACCCATCTGCTTTCTATGAACCAACATCAGATTTGTCTTTGCCTAAAATTGCAAGTAGGTAAAACCCTATCATCAATATTATTATTATTATCATCAATAATGATATTATTATGCCTGGCTTTTTTCATTCAGCATGCTTTTTATTTTACATCTGCTCCTCCCTCACCTCCCAGTTCTCCCCACCACCACCCCTGCCAGCCTCCCCTCTGCTCCTGTCCACTTCTCCTCCATTTCCTTTCAGAAAATGGCAGGCCTCCCAAGGATATCAATCAAATGTGGAATATCATTGTTGCAGTAAGACTAGGCACTTCCCCTCATATTGAGACTGTACGAGGCAACCCCAGAAGAGGAAAGGGTCCAAAAAGCAGGCAATAGAGCTAGAGACAGCTCTTACTCCCACTGTTAGGAGTCTTACAGGACAACCAAGCTATACAACTGTAACATTTATACAAAGCCATTTATGGTGGGTTAGACCCACCCATGTAGGCTCCCTGGTTGATGGTTCAGCCTCTGAGGCCCTATGAACCCAGATTAGTTGTTTCTGTAGGGTTTTTTTTGTGGTGTCCTTGACCTCTCTGGCTCCTACAGTCTTTCCTCCTCCTCTTCCATAGGATTCCCTGAGTTCTGCCTAATGTTTAGTTGTGGGTCACTATATCTGTTTCCATCAGTTGCTGGATGAATCCTCTCTAATAACAATTGGGCTACACACCCATCTAAGAGTATAGCAGGATATCATTAGAACTCATTTTATTCATGTTTGGTTCTATCCTAAGTCTCTGGGCTACCCAGCATCCGGGTCCTGGCTCTCAAATCAGCAAGCTCTTCAATGTCATCCATCACACTGTACATCAAGAATTAGTCTGGTGTTTGTTTGGGTGGTTTTGGTTTTATCTTTTATTTTGGGGGACAGGTTCTCATTGTGTAACTATAGTTAGCCTGGAACTCACTATGTAGACTGGGCTGACCTTAAATTTTGAGATCTATGCCTCTGCCTCTGCCTCTGCCTCTGCCTCTGCCTCTGCCTCTGCCTCTGCCTCTGCCTCTGCCTCTGCCTCTGCCTCTGCCTCTGCCTCTGCCTCTGCCTCTGCCTCTGCCTCTGCCTCTGCCTCTGCCTCTGCCTCTGCCTCTGCCTCTGCCTCTGCCTCTGCCTCTGCCTCTGCCTCCCAAGTCCTTAGATTAAAGGTGTGTGCCACCATATTCCATTGTATGGACATATATACCTGTTGTGTTTTATAAAAAGAAAAAGAAACCAGGGGTATATTTGGCTGAGACACAATATGGTGTAGGGGGAAGGGGGTGTCACAGCAAGCCCATGCTGAGGCATCCCTTCCCCCTGAGGTACCAGCCATATGACAGGTATAGTCTGGAATAGAGTTTATTTAGGGTATAGGGAGGGAAGTTGAGGGGGTAGTTTATTTGGTTAGATAGTATAGGTGATGGGTTTCTCACAGGAGCGTGGGTCTTCACCACTCCAAAGGCCACACAGCAAAGTCTTTCCCAAGCAGGTGTGCTGACTTTACCATAGCCTTATAGACAGAGGCCCCCTCTCCTAGTCTTTCTCTGCCCATACCTCTAGCTTCCCTCCAGGACCCCAACATCCCAAGGCCAGATGCAATTAAAACAAAATTGCATGTACCAGGTTGAGACAGGAAGCTGGATTTTTAGGCGTGGGTAATCTGTCTGCAGCCCTCTCCATCCTTTCCTTCTGTAAGGGGAGGTCAACAGCCAACAGGACAGGCTGGGGTGATCTTTCGGAAGCAGACACAGCAGAACTCCTGAAGGTGGGGACAGTATGGCCTGAAGAATGTACAATGTTTGCATTTCATGTGGGTAAGTAAGCAGGAAAGAAAAACGAGCAGATCTTATTTGAAGTGTTTTATAAAAAGTTTCCAAACTGGATCACAGTATGTTCACTATAGTCCATGCCCACCATGAAGGAATGACCCTTCTGTTACTCCGTACTCTCTCCACAATGGGCATTTCTTAAACTGTAGCCACTCTAGTAAATGAGAAGCCTGATTCCCTGTGGTCTTTGTGGTATTTCCTGATGACAAATAATGTTATGTGTTTTCTTGGATGTTCATTGTCCATTCATATTCCATTCAAATATGTGAAGTATCTGTTCAAACCTTCTGCCCAGTTTGCTGATTGTGTATTTATTTGTATGACTGAGTCATGGGCTTTTTTTTTTTTTTTTTACACACACATTATGGGTATAAGAAAAATCTTTGTCAGAAAAATGCACTGAAAATATTTTCTCTCAATCTGTCATTTGTTCATTTCCTCCATGGTGCCTTAAAAAGAACAGATGCTTTTAATTTCAGGGAAGTTGACTATATTGATGGTTTTGAGGTTTATCTTGAATTGTGTGCATGTCAGGGTGTACGTGTGAGTGACGGGACCCAAGGAAGCCAAAAGAGGATGTCTGAAGCAAGAGTCACAGGCCCCTGTGAGCCACTCATCATGGCTGCTGGGACCAGAACTCTGACCTCTGGAAAAGTAGCACATGCTCTCCAGCACTGAGTCATCTCTCCAACCCCACATTTACTGAGGTTTTTGCCTGTCCTTAATTTATGGTTTTGATGTTCTAGATTCCCAGATGAAGAATCTTTGCCTATCCTAAAGTCACAATGACAGTCTCATATTAGATTGTTCCTGAAGGCTTTATAGTTTTAACATCTATATTTGGTTTGGTCTAATGCACTTTCCAACACTGTGATAAAAATAAGCCATAAGTAACTTAGGAAGGAATGGGTTTATTTGGTTCATATCTCCAGATCAGAGCCCATCTTTGAGGGAAGTCAGGGTAGGACCTTAAACAGGAACCTGATGCAGAAAATACAGACAAAAGTTGCTCACTGACTTTCTTGCAGGCTGAGCCTCAGCTAGATTCCTTATACAACCCAGGACCCCCTGCTTAGGGATGGTACCACCCGCAGTGGGCTGAGCCCTGCTACACTAATTATCAACCAAGACAATTCCCAGGCATGTTCACAGGCCAATCTGATCCAGACAAGGGTTTGTGATCTAGTTTAATCTTTGCGTATATGGGAAAATTAGGTCTCTTCTTTTCCCCACATGAGCATCCAGCTGCCCCAGGACCATTTGTTGAAAAGATTATCCTTTCTCCCTCGAATTGCCTTGGCATTGTAGTTGAAAATCAATTGACCACATATGTGAGGGTCTGCGCCTGCACTCTGCTCTGTTTGGGTCATGTCTGTTTCAGCTGATGCCAGTGTCTTAACGTCCTGCTTGCAGCAGCTGGAGCGTGAGCCTCCAATCAGGAAGCATAAACCCTCCTTTTAAATTGTTTTTTAGCTATTCTTTGTCCTTCCTGTTTTATATGAAATTTCAAATACCATTTTAAAAGCTAGTTAGAAGTACCGTAGATTTCATTGTGTTGACTTTGCCAGGAAAATAAAAAGAAGCTTACACGAGATCCAGAGATGAAAACTTAGATGCAAACTGGAGGTTGGTTAGCTCTGTGCAGCGATGGGGAAAATGGCCTATTACTGAGACACAACGTTACCCTGTCAGTAAATGACGCTTTGCACAGAGCTGTGATCACCACCAGCCTCCCACTCCTTGGATCTGTTTGTTTTGTTTGGGAGAGGAATATCTTTTAGACACATATGTCATGATTTTGAATTGTTAATCGAAAAGACAATCAACCTTCAAAAATCCTGTCTCTACTGCTCTGTCTTTTACCAAATACTGGCTCCTAGCTTGGGTGCGCAGTTGGAGTCTTCTCCTTCTGGGGAAGGAGTCCTGGACCACATACTGTGACCTTCAGGGGTGTGATCAGAGCAACACTACAATTGACATGAAGGTAGAGGAGACAGAGCTCTGTGCCAGCAGTGAGAGCTGCAATGAATAGCACCTTCCATGAGACTTAAGGGAAGGGATGCACAAAAGAGACCAAGGCCACCTTCAGGACTCTAAAATCAGATGATCACGATAATTTCATATTCACCCTGTACTGGCTATTTTTGTGTCAACTTGACACAGCTGGAGTTATCACAGAGAAAGGAGCTTCAATTGAGGAAATGCCTCCATGAGATCCAACTGTAAGGCATTTTCTCAATTAGTGATCAAGGGGGAAAGGCCCCTTGTGGGTGGGACCATCCCTGGGCTGGTAGTCTTGGGTTCTATAAAAGAGTAGGCTGAGCAAGCCAGGGGAGGCAAGCCAGTAAAGAACATCCCTCCATGGCCTCTGCATCAGCTCCTGCTCCCTGACCTGCTTGAGTTCCAGTCCTGACTTCCTTTGGTGATGAACAGCAGCATGGAAGTGTAAGCTGAATAAACCCTTTCCTCCCCAACTTGCTTCTTGGTCATCATGTTTGTGCAGGAATAGAAACCCTGACTAAGACACATCCCCATCAGATGGACACCCGTTTGTTGACCCTGAGAATGGATGCCCAGTTTGACAAAAACAAGAAATCTGGATCAAGACTTTTGCTAGCACTCACCGTTCTTGAAATGAAACTTTAAAGAATAACTATCCCTTCCCATCATCTTCCAACCTCAATTCCTGTTCTGAAACACAGACCAAGCCAGCTAAGTACCATGTAATAGCCAGGAGATTCTGTCTACATCCTCCTCCAGGGTACAAAATGATTCTGTTCACTGTTGGCTGAACAAGTCCCATCGAGAGATGTAGCCCCAGTGTAGAATCTAAGACCATGTGAGCAAGGCAGTGCCCTCAGACTTGACAACAGGCTTGAGGGAACCAGGCTACCGTGGTTGAGTGACTCAGCTCAGCCATGGCACTCATCAAAACCTCACTGAAACCCAGCAGACGCTAGGTTTTCCTGACACTGGGAAATGCTACCCAGAGTCCAGCACTGACCCTGTAAATGTTCCTTTATTTATTTATTTTTCACTAGGAGTGCAGTCTCCACTCATCTGTTTATGCATGGGTCAGGGCCAGAGGTTGAGGCATCTTCTGTCTCTCTTCACCTTACTTTTCAGATCGGGACTCTTATGGTTTTAGTTTCCTTTCTTTTGCTGTGATAAAGATACTCTGGTACCAAGCCACTTAGGGGACAAAAAACTAATTGTAACTCAGAATTCCAGGTCATAGGTCCATTAATGTGAGGAACTCACAATGACAGGAGCTCAAGAAAGCTAGTCACATCAAAAGCACAGAGAGAAATGGATTCCTGGATTCCTGGATGCCTGCCTGTAATCAGCTCAATTTCTCTACTCTTACACAGTTCTGGACCACCTGCCTAGGGAATGGTGTTTCCCATGGTGGCTGGATTTTTATACATCAATTCACTTAACCCACAAGTCCATGCAGTATAGACAAGCCCTCTGTGATGTTTATATATATATGCTCAGCCCAGGAGTGGCACTATTAGAAGGTGTGGCCCTAATGGAGTAGGTGTGGCCTTGTTGGAGTAGGTGTGTCACTGTGGGTGTGGGCTTTAAGACCCTTGTTCTAGCTGCCTGGAAGTCAGTCTTCTACTAGCAGACTTCAGATGAAGATGTAGAACTTTCAGCTCTGCCTGCACTATGTCTGCCTGGATGCTGCCATGCTCCTGCCTTGATAATGGACTGAACTCCTGAACCTGTAAGCCAGCCACAATTAAATGTTGTCCTTCGAAGACTTGCCTTGGTCATGGTGTCTATTCACAGCAGGAAAACCCTAACTAAGGCACCCTCATTGAGAATCTATTGCTAGGTGATCCTACGTTGTGTTAAGTTGACAGTGAAAACTTAGCCATCACATTCACTGAACCTTAAACTCTGTCTTCCCCAAAGCTTGTGGGGTATGGTACATGACTCTATACCTGGCTTTTACATGGGTGCTGGGAATCTGAACTGGGTTCCTTATGTTCTCAATACAAGCACTTTACACAGTGAACCATCTTCACTGACTTGCAAATATTCCTCTTGCCAAGACAGTTCTGAATGTCCCTGTCCCTGCAGACAGGAAGCATCTCTATTCATGTCCTTTTTCAGGGAGCCATACCTCATACGGCAAAGCCTTACTCTCATCCAGAAAATGCTACTGTGGCTGAAATCATCCCATCATATGCCACCAGGAAGATACAAGAAAAGATACTGTCTCCTGGCTCTAAGGGCCATCTCTTTCAAAGGATCTTTTTACTTGTGAGATTTCACATACCTGGGCTCCATGAGCTAAAACAAGGAAAAAACAGACTCAAGAGGGGTGGTACCATTGTCTCCTAGGGTAGAAGAGGATCCCCAGCTGGATAAGACATCTTCAGCTTCAAAGGGGTATGAAGAGATTCGATTTGTAAAATCAGACTTCAGATAATGAGAATAAGACCAGTGTGAACAAAATTCTTTCTTCTGCTGAATGAAATTAAGAAAGGTGCACCTCCCTTTCACATGCCGGATGAAGCGCCGCTTTAAACAGAGGCAACTCCGCTCTGTTCAAAGTCTCAAGCCTCCCAATGTTATGGTTTGAATTATTTCCCCAAGCTGCAAATTGAAGCCAGTGGCTTGTCGGCGTGCTAACGGTGCATCCAAAGGCCAGGTGGCAAGTGGCGAAGCATTGCTTTCTTCTCAATCATGTCTTTGCATTGTATCCACTACATCCCTACATCGAGTGATAACTAGAGCCCAGACAAAGAAGATGTGGGAACCTGAAGAGCCATCAGCTTTCAGAAGTAGCAGGACAGAAACTAATGGAAAAGTTCCAGCAGGTAGCATACCGGCAACAACAAAAGACACTGCAATGACCTGAAGGAGAGCTAGCTTGAGCCTAGCAGAAGCTGAAATGAAGATGGTGACTTCCTAAGGGCTGAAGGAATTGTAGCAAATGATCCAGAACATGAGTTTTAAACCATAACCAGGGGCTGGGGAATCAGCTGGTTGTATTAAGTGCTTGCCTCACGAGCATGAAGACTTGAGTTCTCCTCACCCCCAGTGTTAGCATTCCTTCTCGGCTCTGCCCAACACTAGCTCAGTCAGTAGAGAATGATACTCTTAATCTCAGGGTCATGGGTTCAAACCCCACGTTGGGTGAGGCCTAGAAGGAATGCTAACATCTAGGACCTACATAAAAATCCATCTAGCGAACATACTTGTATGTTCTGGGAGGTAGAAAAACCCAGACTCCTAGAGCTCACCAGCCAGCTTGCCTGGCCAACATGGTTAGCTCCAGGTACCAGTGAAAGAGCCTGACCCTAAAACCAAGGTGGACAGTTCTTAAAAATGACATTAAGGCTTCCATGTATGTACACATGTATGTATACATGCACCCACACACACGTGCACAAATACATACATTTGCACACACATACACACAGAGAGAGAAAGAGAGAGAGAGACACAGACACACAACCACTTCTCCTGCTGTCAACTTATTGAGTCAGTGCATTCTTCAGGCGGCAGCAGACCATCTGTTTCTCTCTGGAAGACCTGGGGATCAGTCATGATAGATTGTGGTGTATGGATCTAGCTGGGAAGGAACAATCCCATGGGGAATCCCTCTCATAGTCCCAGGACTACAGAGCAGAATCAGGAATCCCTTAGGGACAGAAAGGGTAAAGACCTAGCTGACCTCGTAGCTGCTAAGACCTGTAAGAAGCTGGCTATTTCCTTCTCCCTGATCCCTTACCCATGACCCCATCCCCAGTTGTCAAGTCTAGACCCAGAAACCATTCCCCAGTTTTAAAAGGGCAGGTAAATATGAATCCAATTCAAGGAACTGAGACATGGCACCATGGAACAATGAAGAGGCTGGAGATTCCCAGGACCCACCAGTATCAAGAAAGTCAATGGATAAGCCAGTCCTGCCCCAGGGGAGCCCTTGGCAACTGTGAAAGCCCCCATTAGCTGCTGTGAGCCTGGTGGGAAGGGGTGGGAAGAAGGTGGCCATGGTAAGGTCCAGGTAGGTTTTGTGGCTTTTGCGCACAAAGGCAGAGAATGGGAAGATAACAGGGCCAGGATGAAGGTGGCAGGTGGCTCTGGAAATTGTCACAGCATGACCCAGGGTAAGGGGAGGGCCTCAGAGGAAATGACATCTCAGCATACTGGACTTTCCAGTCACAATAAAGAGTAGTGCTGTGCTCAGCCCATGAACAGGTATTAGAGACAGACGAGGGACCAAGCTGAGGCTCATCAGTAGCACTCCATGGAGTGTGAGCGTGCTGCAGACAACCGTTATATAGTCAAATGCCCACTGCGCCTTAATAAACCCCTGGAGAAAAAAAATCCCAGGCTTCATTTCTGAGCTAAAAGGCTTGTGCTTCTCAGCTGGGACAGCAATCCTCAAAGCCTCCCTAGGGGGACTCATGCAGCCCTCGGACTCAGACAACAGGCTGTCTGGGTTGAGAATAAGGTAGTCCCAGCTTCATCCCCAGAAGGAGGTCTTCGTGATCCCTAAGGGAGGTGCCTCCAAGAGGGAAGCAGAAGGTGGGATGAAAGGTCAGTAATGGGAACAGGCCTCTTGTGTCCCTGAAAGAAAACCCCTCACTTAAGGGAAGCAGGGCATGCAAACCTTTGGCACCCAACAGTCCTTATGGCATTTCCTCATGGGAATGGCACCATGGTATAAAGTAACATAGAGAAATGGTGGTCTGTGACCAGATGACCACTGGGGGGAAACAACAACAGGGATGATGATGATGATGATGATGATGATGATGATGGGAGGTAAGGAAGGAGGGGTGTTAGAGAAGCAATGCATATCAGAAGCAAGAGAAGGGAAATGTACAAAGGGAAAAGAAACAGGAAGCTATCGGGACAACCTCTTACTCAGAGAGACACAGAAAAGCAAAAGAACAAATGGCTCCTTGGGAAGAACACGAATCCCAGTGGCTCGAGGTGCCCTGGGAGCGCTTATGATCACCCTCCTCAGGACACAGCACTCTGGACAGCTGTGGTCTCCATTTCAGGTCCAGGGCTCTGTCATCTCTCTTCAGCACATGCAAGAGCCATGAGCAACAATTCCTGGAGCATAATAAGGAAGAGCCATAAAAAACAACAGACAAAAGGGAGGTGATGGCACATGCCACCCATGGTTCTAGCATGTGTTGTCCTCCACAGCCTCCTAGGTTTAACACCTGATCCCTAGATGGTGGTGCTGTTTGTTTCCATCTAGGAGGTAGAAACTTATGGAGGATATAGGTCACTGCAGGGGTGCCTTAGGGTATGGTAGCCCAGTCTCATTTCTGGTCCTCTCTCTGCTTCCTGACTGTAGCGGCAACATGACCAGCTGTCTGCTGCTCTCTCTGCCCTGCTATGAAGTCCTATGATGCCCTTTGACCATAAGCCAGAATAAACCTTTAATGCTCTAAATTGCTTTCTGTCAGGTCTTTTGTGACAAGAAGGGTCACAAATACAGCATCTATGATCAAGAACCTACCACAGGCAGCCCCTTGGCTGTCTGGCATGCGCTCGCGCTCGTGCACACACACACACACACACACACACCTCCAACTCAGACAACAATGTACGTTAAGGGCTTTGAAACCAGAGAATCAAGCTTTGGATCCCATCTTGATTAGTCCACAACCTTGGGAGAGTTCGTTTAAAGTTTATATAACTGTTCCCGAATCAGTAGAACAAGGACACCGTCCCCATTCAGAGCCTGGAGAGGACTGAACAAACAATGCAGTTGCAGGCTCCGCACAATGCCCAGCACCCAGCAAGTATCCAGTAGGTGTTGTTTGCAAAGGTTTCCTCCACACCCTTCTTTGAAACCTCCAGCTAACATTACCAGCTCAAGTTTTCTCAAAGGGAAACAGCCCTGAGTCATCCCTAAGTCCCTACACCCTGCTTCAGACTCAAGATCCCCAGGGGAACAGTCATCCCTACACCTCAATAGCCCACCACCTACAGGCTAACTGGTAAATTTATCTGCCACCAACACAGCCCTACTAAATGAGGGAGGGAGAAGCTGAGGAAGGAAAATTTTAAGAGGGGGGTGGATCTACAAAGCCTGAGGAGCAGAGTTCCAGCCTTAGTGTTTTCTGCTTCCCCAGTCTGTGGACAACCTACAGCTACCCCGGGCATCCTGGGTCCGTGGAAAGGAAAGGAGGTGATGGGGGGGGGGGGGTCCTAGGCTGAGCCTGAGGACCAACCATTGCTGGGCCTGCATGGTGACTCTGAGGAAGATGGCCACACACTCTGGGACCCCACTGCTCCCAGTGCTACCACTTGGGTAAAATTGGAGGAGCCCAGAGTACTACTTAGTGTCTCCCCGCATATTATCAGGGCCCCCTCCACCCATCCTTTAACGCCTCGCCTCTTCGCATCCCTGTTCCTATAAGAGAGTAAGAAGCTTCGAGAAAGCCTCTGCACTTACCAACCAGCTCCGTTCTTTCTCCCACTCAACAGTCAGCGGCAAAGACCACTCCCTCCCACACGCCAGTCACTCCCTTTGCACACCGAGCTCCTGCTTGTCAGCTTCGGCTCAGCCTCTCACTCCCTGCTGCCTCCCTGCACCGCACCACCACCATGCTCTTTTTTAATCTCTGTGTTCAGCCCAGGGCCTGCATCAGAGACCCTGAGCTCACCGCTCCCACCTCCAGTCAGATAGCTCTGAAAGAAGGGGGCCACACACAGCTGCCCTGAATCACAGCCAGACTCAGCTGTTTTCTGAATGATTGATGACGGTGGCTTTGACTTCTCAGTGTGAATCACTGGTTCTAATTCACTACACGGCCCCTTCATCCCATGGCTTCTCCATGTTCAAGCCCTTCATTACATCCTTCCCTGGGCGGTCCAAGCTCTGGCCCTGACCGTGCCTGGGCATGTCAGAAGCCCTCCCATATCTGTTGTATTAACAAATGAATGCATGGATGAATGATGTCTATGTCGGGATACACACACATCCTCCCTCCTTCCTAACACAGTATACACACTTATCACAAGCTTCCTAATTAGAGGTCCTTAGAGTTTTCTCTCTGAAGAGTCAATACTTTAAACTATGAGCTTTCTGAAGTATCTTTGTTGCTGTGGGATTCCCTAGGAGCAAGTCGTGTGCCCCAACTTCATTCCCCATCTGGGAAAGCCATAGAGAAAGGACTGAGCTGAGTGGCCTCTGTCTCCTCCTATGCCCCGACCCCCACCCCCAACACCTCTCTGTTCTATTGTCTAAGGACGGGTCACTGACAGGAATGATTCTATGGACTGGAGCAAGTGCTGCCTGCCCCACCCCACCAAGCTTAGTTGTGGTGGTGGAGATGATGAGAGCTGTCTTTCGTATCCAAAGAACGTCTTCTCTTTCTTGAAGCGGAAAGCCGGGTCCTGCTGCTGTCCCACAGCTGACCCTGGCCTGGCAGCTCTGTTCTGCACTTATCCATGAAAGGTTAAAGCACTCGAGTGTGCCTGGGGGGAAGAGAGGGGACTTTATAACATGAGAGGCCACAGGTAGACAGCTAGAAGGTACTGGAATGGCAAACATGATAGACAGGAGCCAAGGAGGCCAGCCCTACAACCACAGCTGTAAATCAGCACCCAGTGAGGCACTTTAAATGGCTATGCTATTTTACTTGTGTTAAGTGATCTGTAATCATATGAGCCGTGTGTCACCACAAAACTGGATCCAACAGTGGACTCTGGGCACTAAGTAATAGAGAAGGAACAACTACAAAACCCATCTCTACCCAAAAATGGTAGTTCCTCCCAGGTGGATCTTTACAGATACTGCCATGTGTCCCTTGCCCCAGCAGAGTAAGAGCCAAGTCCAAGGTTGACCCTTCCTGGCAAGAGAATTCCTGGGAAAGGTTTCTGCCTTTGTTGCTTTCAACATCATTAAAACAGCCACCCTACAGCGGAACCTGGGCTCTAAGAACAACAGCCCTTGGGAGAAACATTTATTGGGCACCAACCACACACGCTTGCTAAACCTTTAACACCCCCATACTGCAGAGAGGGAATGGGATGGTTTTAACTGTCAACTTGGCACAACCTAGAATTACCTAGAAAGAGAGTCTCAATGAGGTGCTGGGTTTGCCCCTGGGCATGTCTCTGGAGATTGTCTTGATTGAGGTGGGAAGACCCACCCACTGTGGGTGACACCATTCCCTAGGGCTGGGTCTTGAAAGCTATCAAAGTAGAAAATGTGCAGTGAGCAAAAGCAGGCATGCATTCTTTGTCCTGTTCCTGCTTATGGACACAATGTAGCCAGCTCTTTCCAGCTTCTGCCTCTGTGATTGCCTGTAGCCTGGAACTGTGCGCTGAAGTAAACCTCTTCTTCCCTAAGTGGTTTTTTTTTTTTTTAAGGATAGTTTAGCACAGCCACAGACATGAAATCAGGATCGGAAGGGGCAGCAATTAGCCCCTTTATGGAGGTCCTGAGAGTACTCTGAAGAGCGGTGGCTAGCTGTGAATAGAACTGAGATTTGTTCCAGCAGCTAAGCAGTCCCACTTTCAAAACATGGACGAGAGTCATCTCAGTCTATTTGCACCCGAGATCAACACATCTCCGGACTCCAAGGGAGGGGGAGGCAGCCTCTGCCTCCTGTCTGAAGGCTGTCCCTACCCTCTATCTAATCCATTAAGTAACCAGACTCATTTTGTTAATGCCTCAATCTTGATATTGAAATACTTGTGTCACTCAAGCCCTGGCCCCGATCGCGTGTCAACCCAACCCATTCTCCACCCCCAGCTCCACTACAGGCCATGCAATGCTCACCTGCTGATTGAAATAATGCAATTAAGGGATATAGAAAATCCATTCTGCGTAGTGCCATCTGCATGCACGCCTGACAGCTAATTTGATTGGTGCTCTGTAATCAATAAAGCACTCATGCAGTAGCCAGGAAATTTACCTTTTTTTTTTCCTACACCATTTATAAGCAAAAAAACAAACAAACAAACAAAAAAAAATCACTCCCTGCTCTGCTTCTACCAGCGCCTAGAACTCAGAGAGGAGGCTCTAGGAAAATGAGCACATGAAACACACAGGATGGGTGGATGGATGGATGGATGGATGGATGGATGGATGGATGGATGGATGGAATTCTTCTGAGCTAGAAAATGATAGTCCTATTGCCCAGCCTAGATAGTTAGGTGGCACCAAGCAGTCTCCATCATGGAACAGTGTCTGCATCCAGATTCTTCTATTAGATTTGAGGATTTGGAAACCAGCTTCTGGGTGAATGGATAGATGGAATCGTAGGTAGATAAATGAATGGACAGATTATTAAGTGTTCTATAAGAATATGAACTAGCAAGAAAGTTAGAGGAGAAAAAAAAAAGGAAAAAACTGATGGTTAATTTCATTTGTTAACTAGATGAGACCCAACATCACCTGAGAGATGGGCCTCTGGGCATGCCCGTGACAAATTATCTTGGTTAAGTTAGTTGAGGTAAGAAGACACACCCACGGTGGGTGGCACCATCCCCCAGGCAGAGATCTTGAATTGTAGAAAAATAGAAAAAATACTCAGAACACTAGCACACGTCCATAGCTCTGTTTCCTGGTTGTGGATGTAGTGTGACCAGCTTCTAGCTCCTACCACCTTTGACCTTCCCACCTTAATGGACTGTACCCTGCGACTGTAAGCTAAGTTAAACCCTTTCTCCCTGAGTTGATTTGGTGAAGTATTTTTGTTACACCAATGAGAAAAGTAAGGCAGGAGGTGAAGCAAAGGCTGGAGTGAATGGAAGAGGACCCTTTAGAACAACTGTCTATATAAGCCTCTGTTGGTGACACAGTCCTTGTTGATAATGGCCATGAATCTTAGGTGTGACTCCCTGAAAGCAGAGCCAAAGGTAGGGATTAGGTTTTGTGTGTTGTTGTTGTTGTAACAAACATTCTCTGGAAAAAGGATGTAGGAGTGGGGGAGTCGGATGCAGCCACAGCTAGAGTCTGGACCCATCCTCTAAAGCACAAGCTGCCCCACAGTTGACTTTATCTTGAGTAGCTGGACCTGGACTGCCCTCCTCCCACTGGGGTAGGAAAGTGGCAACACTCCCTGGGCAAAGTAGGTCCCATCTTTCAGAAGGCAAAACGTGGAGAATTGCAGCAGCCACTGAGCCATGGGATGGGAACACTAGCTGGAGACAGGAGGGAGTCAACAAAGCTACCCACAGCATCCCCCTCACCACATAGGAACTGTAGTGCTCTCTGACCTCTAGGCTATCCACACAGCATAAAAAGCAACTTCATAATCTAAATACAGACACAGGCAGTCCGCCTGGTGGCTGGTCCACCTGATACAGAGAAGCAAGCAGGGCTGCACTGTGGGGGCTGCTAAGCAGCTGAACATCAGAGGGAGACATACCCAGCTACTGTCAGAAGTGTCTCCTCATGATCCCCAAGTCCCAGTTTCCCAATAGCACCAGGGACACCTGCTGAGCACAGCCATTCCCTACTTCAAGGCAGATGTTAAAGAAAAAGGAAAAAAAAAACCCTACATTCCCCCCAAACTATAGAGGGATGCTATATAAGGTAACAAAAGCTATTTTCAAGGCCAATGACAGAGACATAGAGATGGGAGAGGAAACTTCAGAAGCATGGACAGTAGGCATGGTCAGGAGTGATACAAGGTTGGTGCCCAGAGAGTAGTTGATTGATATAAAGCACCCAACATGTTGAACAATAGGTCCCTCGGCCCTCAGAGAGACCCGCAGAAGGGCCCTTTCATTGCCAAACCAGATAAACATGAGGGAGGGTCTGGGAGATGGCTCCCGCAGGTAAAGGTAAAGGTTGCAAAGCCTGAAGAGTTCAGTGTTTAGAATCCACATAGTAAAAGGAGAGACCCAGCTCCCCAAAGTTGTCCTCTGACCTCCACAGGCATGCCATAGCACATACACGCATACAATAAAGTAAGAAGTTAATAAATGTATAGAAGAAATAACGAAAAGAAGCTCCTGAAAACCAGGCTGTTTCCTCCTCTAAGGAGCATGAGCATAGAGAGGGGGTCTCTCTTCCCTCCAATGATGTAAAGCAGAGGCCACGCAGGTTCTTCAGTCTGTGCACAGCAAGGCCGAGTGTGCAGACAGGGCACTGCCTAAACAGCAGGAGTCACACAGCTGAGATCAAAGGCAGAGGGCTGAGCAGAAACATCTCAAGTGGATTGAGCATCATCCTGTGGAAAGTCATCCCTCCCGGGGCATGCTTCCTTTGTTGCCTTCAGGTTCTCTCAGATTTGCAAGGGAAATATTTGAATATTCTTTTCACTTAAGGGCAAAACCAGAGCCTGTTAAGAGAAGCATCCCTGCCAGGAAGCAGCACATCAGAGACAGAAAAAGCCCCGGGAGCACAGCTTAGACTTGAGGGGTCCTGATTGGGATGGGAGAGACCCTAGACATGAAGCAGTCGTCGCTCTTGCTCCTGGTGAGGTGTTGAGGATAAGGAAGGCAAAGACCATGGTCCAGGGGCAGGTCAGTGATTGTACATGTCTAGAACCCAGGAACTTGGATAGTACCTTTCTAGAAAATCAGAGTGTCTAGAGAAGGCACCTGCCATTGGCTGGTAGAAAATCAGTACTCTAAACCACGTAGAACACTGGGGTTCTGGCGTGGGGCCTTGAAAAGCAAAGACATTAGAGCCTAAGTCCAGTTCACTTATGGGTTCACGGATGGACTGACTCTACGGTTCATGCCTTCTGTGACTTTGGGGAAAGTTACTTTATTTCTCTGTACTTCTGTTTCCCTAACTGTGCAAAGAAAGAAAGAAAGGAAGGAAGGAAGGAAGGAAGGAAGGAAGGAAGGAAGGAAGGAAGAAAGAAAGAAAGAAAGAAAGAAAGAAAGAAAGAAAGAAAGAAAGAAAGAAAGAAAGAAAGAGAGAAAGAGAGAAAGAGAGAAAAAGAGAAAAAGAGAAAAAGAGAAAAAGAAAAAGAAAGGAAGGAAGAAGAGAAGGAAAGGAAAGGAAAGGAAAGGAAAGGAAAGGAAAGGAAAGGAAAGGAAAGGAAAGGAAAGGAAAGGAAAGGAAAGGAAAGGAAAGGAAAGGAAAGGAAAGAGATTGATGAGCAGCTCACATCTGTAACTCCAATATTCAGGAGAGAGAAGCTTGTGGAATGAGGGCTCAAGACTAGCCTGGGCTACTACAGGAATAAGACTCTGCTGACAGTGTGGATGACACAGTTCGCATGAAGCACCTAACATATTGGCATCTTTGAAATCAAACAGCAGATTCAGAAGTCGCTGACACGTGTAAACCTGGGTAAGTTGCTATTACTGTTATCTGTTAGCAAGATAAAGGACGGTAAACTCAAGTCATGTGAAAGTCTACCAGCCCCTTGTTGTTTGCTCTCCTGGATGACTTTCCCCTCCTAAAAAGTTTCTCCCCCTAAAAAGCTTCCCATTCCCATTTGGCTCCAAAAGCAAACTCTTGCACCAAAGAGACCTAAGCTCTCCTTCTGCCCACCAGTGATTGACTGGTTCAGTGGTAATCACGTGACTTGTGTCTACCATTCAGGTCAGAGCTACAAGCAACGCCAACCAGGTCTGGAAGGTATAGAACAGAAACCGCGTCCTCAGTGGTATCGTCTAGTCTCTAGGTCAGTCAGTCCCCTAAACTTACATATGGATTTTTCTGTTAACTAACTCAGGGAATGTCATTCATGGTTTTAGCCCCCTTTATTTTGAGAGAGAGACTGAGGGGGTCACTTGCAAGCTCTTGCCTAAGTTCCACCATCAGCCTTCTATTAAGTCAGAACTTTCCTAAGTACATTTGAAACTAATGTCACCTTAAAAACAAGCCATGGGGGGTCCCTTGGCTCCTCCAAGAACTGGCCAAGCACAATTCAGCGGCTTCAAGGCCTCACGTCAGGGCTGAGCCTGACTCCCACTGTGTGATGAGTGTCTCCTATAATCTGGGCTTTGATCTTTAGAAGCCCTTGGTCCCCGCTGTGCTGCAAGGTGCTAGAGACAAGGCTGTCACCAGGCTGCGAGACATCCCTTTGTAAGTCCTGCTCTGGCACAGAGCTGTGTGGGCGCTGACAGCATCAGGCAGAGGCAGCTGTAACTGAACTCGGCTCTTGGCGGCAGTCAAAATCAAAGCCTCGGCTTTTCACCCCGGTTCCCTTGAAGCACAGTTGTTACACTACCCAGGACAAAAGGCTGTATTATCAGCTTTGTGAACCCCCTCTCCATCTGTTTCTCCTTTTCTGTTCCCACTGAAGGCGAGCAGGGGAGCAGGCTTGGCCTGGCCTGAGATGCACCCATCTTGCTCCGTACAGTGTCAACGGGATGTGGGAGCAATTTTCCCCAGAGCATTTGAAAGATTCTGCTTGGGTTTCCATGGTAATTTTACAGAGCTGACACTCAATAGGTGTTTGGTAGATTGGATTTATTGAAGGGAAAAAGGCAGGTTAGATATTCCTAGACCAGGAAAGTATAGAAAAGTCTACTGAAAATTCTTTGGATCATCAAAAAAGCAGGGACGGAGGGAAAGTGGAGCAATTCTGCCCACAGTGGGGTCAAGGTTGCTTACTTTGGGGACTGAAACCTCGGCCCCAGCTTTCTTCCCTCCTCTGAATCAGGAAAATAACATTTTATGAGTTCCTTAGGCCATAAACAAAAACCATAATTTTAAAGATTTATTCTTATTTCTTACTGTATAAATGCACACGTATCTGTGTCTAGTCTCACCAAATAAAATAAAATAATAGAAAGACACTCTTGCTAGGGATAGTAGAAAAAAACCCTGCAATCCAAGCATTCCAGAGGTAGAGGCTCCTTACAAGTTCAAGGCCAGCCTGGTCTACATAGTAAGGTCCAGGCTAGCTTGAGCTGCATAGTGAGACTCTGTCTTCAGAACAATTAGTTAACTAATTAATTACTTGAAAATAAATAAAAGGACTCCAATTGTTGGCCCATACCATTAGGAGCAGAGTGTTTCCAGAGTTGGAAAGCTAGCTCCTCATTGCAGGCAAAGCCCTTCCATTAGAAACACTCGCAGGAGGCTCTGTGGATTTGGCTTGCTGTGCAACTGGAGGAAGCTCTGACTTTGCCTTTATCAGAAAATATTGTAGACCTAGATTAGAGTTTAACAAGCAAAGGAGCTGAAAAAGAGCAAAATGAAAAGTCCCAGCCCCCATGAGAGTCAACCACTCAGACACCAATGAACCCATGAGGAGATAGCCACCAAATCTCCAGGAGAGGAAGGACAGACTGCAGAGAAATCTCAGCCAGAGTCTCAAACCAACCCAAGCGCTGCTGCAGGTGGGCCCTACTGCAAATAAACAGACTTGTTGGCAGAGATAACTGCCCTGCCCTTTGACCCCCTCAGGCTCATCAAATCCATCCCTAAAAGCTCCATTCAGGGCCAAAGCTGCGTGACAGATTACTCATGAAGCAACCCCCATTCCACAAGCTAAAAACCCGACACTCAGCTTGGTTAAAACTACAGACTGTCACTTTGTCAATAGGTGCAGCCCATTTCTGAGGTCAGATCAATTCCAGAACAAAGTTTTGAGTGGCAGCCTCACCCCTGGAGGGGTTCCAGAGACTCTTGCTTTTTGCACTCCCCTCACGTTAATGGCAAACAAGTTCCCCCGTGATGGATGTACCCACAATTAATATTGAAGGGACAGTTAATGATTTCAAACACTGCTACACGGGCCTCATATTTCAGATTTAAAACTCTCCTTTCAAAGAAGGATTCATTTTCAAAGCCGAGGGATGAATGCTAATACATTAAGCAAAAACAAGTTTTTTAACACCTTGTAAAATAAAGCCAAGAAAATTCATCTGACGGCCTCCACTCAGCTGAGACAACCCCATTATCCTTGAGACATTCACAGTGGGGCCCTGCACTAGGAACCATCCCGTCACTCTGTTTCAGGGGATTTGACATCTACAAATCACAGATCCAAAAGCGTGTGATATGCACATCGTTCCAGAGAACATCAGGCAGCAAGCACCCTTAAGGACGCCTGTGATTAGCGCTCTCTTTTTTGAGTGTGGAGATTATAAATGAAAGTTCATGGAATGGTGAGGCTCTGTCCTCCACTCAGAGAGACATCTGCTGTTTGAACATTACTTCTAAAAGGGAAAAAAAATTTAATTCACAAGGCAAAAGAAAAAAATTGAATTTAATACTGAAAGAATAAAACCTTAGTTTGGAAGCTGGAGAACTGACTCGTGCTCGCTGCTATTGCAGAAAATTAAAGTCTAGTCCCTGGCACTCACATTGGGTAGCTAGCTCACAACCACCTGCAACTCCAGATCCAGGGGACCCAATGACCTCTGTGTGCATACATAAAGAAATACACATAACTTAAAAACAATTTTTTTTCAAAAATATTCAGTTTGGCTCCTGAATATGGGAAGATTGCCTTTCATATATGACATTTCCCCTTGTTATGTTTCTTGCAACATACACATTTATTCACCCTAGAAAGGGAACCCAGGCTAGTCCAAAGTAACTGCTATACCAATGTCCAACTAACTGGTGAGCCACTGGGTTTTTATTGGGGTTACTATCAGGAGTAGAAATGAAAGGTCACTTCTAGGGATAACTTAAACCCAGCTGCATTGTGGGAAAGCCCACTATTGGCAGAGAGCAAAACACTAGTCCCGGGCTAAATGAATAGGAACCAAAGCCAACAGGAAGCTGGCATTGCTGAAGACATTGACAGTATCCAAAGGGCTATTTTAATTACCATCAAGAAGTCAAAAAGAAACACATAGACATTTAGGCAATAAAATAGCAAAACCAGCTATCAAAAATAACAGTAGATCACTGCCAACTGCTAAACTGCTTAATTCAGACCAGAGAAACAAAACAAGGGAGAGATGTTCCCACCCCTTCCTGAGAGGATAAAGGAAATGCTGTATTAACACCTCCTATCCACTGGGGGCACTGTGAAAATGCACTAAGTTCTGCCCTTACAGCTCCCAGCACTAGAGTCCATGGCTATTCCCTGTCACAGTGGTACCTCCTTTATTCATGTTGCTCTACTAAAGGATCTTTAGGAACCTTTAGGAACTGGGACCTGCTTCACGTGCCCGTCCCCCTCCCAGGAGTTGGGGCATGGAGGACACCGCCCATCACCTTCACACACTGCAGCCAATCCATGCACTAAGTTTACCATCTAAATAATTCTTTCACAAAATAAATCCCTTTCCAACTTTCTCAATAGCTTTGGCAGGCCAAGGGAGCTAAAGGACCACCACCAGAGAGTCCTAACCCAATGCTTCTGTCCGCTCTGTGGCACCTGGTAATTTAGAGATTCATTATCGAAACACCAGCCAATTCTGTTCGCAAATCTGGTAACACAAACCAGCAACTGTTAATAGCAACCCTTCAGTGTGCAGAGACCAGAGATTCTCCAAGGTTTGTGCTGACCACAAATTGGCCCCCGCCTGTCAACCCCAGCCCGATGCATGAATCCAGCACAAAGCTCTCAAGACCTATTACCACCAACTAAAGAAGCAGCTTAAGAGAGCATGTAAATCGAGATGGATTATGTAATCAGCTCTAATAGGAGCTGATGCTTAGAGAATGGATCTGGGTTGGTTTTCTTTTCATTTCCATTAGCTCTTTGGAGGCACTGAGAAATAGACTTAGTGGCTACTCTGTCACTGCCCTAGCCTCAAATCACCTCCGGGCCCTAGGTGTCCAGGAGAGGGATTCCAGGGCATGCTTCTTAGGTATATGGGCTCTGTGGCTGGTAGATAGGTGAGTTTTGAGGTGGCTGGTCAACTCAAGTACTCAGTGTTGAATTCACACGCCCTGCTTTCAGCCAGCTACTTCCCACTTCTGAGGGGACTGTGGGAAGAATTTAGGTTCAGATGGCAAAAGGAAGTTTCCAGTTGCTAAATAAGGGATTTGCTGTGCATACTGGAGGGAGGTGGTGGATAAAGGGTAGTAAAAAGGCCTTGTGCTTTGGACTGGAAACAGCTGAGTCAGTCCCCAAAGATGTGACACAGAGGCAAATTCAATGTCGTGGCACAGCCAGGCTATCTAAAACTGGGGCAGAAACCCCAGTCCTGCCCTTCCACAGCCTCCGACACCCTCCTCAGGCCAGTAACAAGGATGAGGCACCAAAGGCCCAGGACCTTCACTGTGTCAGTCTGAGCCTTAGAAGTGTCGTGGGGGAGGCTCAGGGCACAAAACACAACTTAAGCCTGGTACTATTAGAGCTCAGGGGACCGTGTGGAAAATCTCACAACAAAATGTATTTAATCTATTTTCTTCTTAAGTTAAGTATGTTCTGCAGAAGGAAATGGGGTTCTAAATCCCCTTCTCCCCCAGGAGTTCCCAATTCACATCTGTGGGAGTTCACTCCTCCCCATTGTGGCTGACTACTGATTCCTGAGAAGTTTGCTGCTGCTGCTGCTGCTGTTGTTATGGGGGGAGGTGGGACTAAAAGGTAATAAAATCATATTTTGATCCCAGCCATGTGGAGAGGACAATTCTGGGAATGTAAAAAACCCAGGGGGACCCCAGAGAAATCATCATTTTGTTAGGTATCTGACCTACTAATTACCTACAAAATCCAGGGCAGATGCTCCCTCCACCGGTTAATCCTGCAGGAGGGAATTAAAGCCCTGGGTAGAGGGAGAATCATGGCACACTTTCTGTATCCATTTCCTCCCAGCCTAGTCTCTGGGGATACCTCTTACTGTACAAGCCAAAGAGCCTGTCCTGGCTCCAGCCTCAACATCCCTACTTCCATCAGAGTCCTGGTCTTCATTGCAGACTTAGAAGGGACCAGTCAAGGCTGGCTCAAGCAGGAACAGCATTGTAGCTGAGGGCAGATGAGCCTCTCTGGATCCCAGGCTAAGGTCATGGCTCAAGATAAGGAAGAAGCCTGAGGGTCCAACAAAGACCTAAAACAGGAACACGAACTTCACTTCTAGAACATTCTAAGGAGCTGTGCTGCTCCAATCTCCTATCACAGCAAGCAGCCTTTGGGATTCTTCTGTTAAAACACCACCAAGCCCACAATAGCGTCCACATTTGTTATCCCTTGCCTCCGTGACCCCTCCATGCTCGGACCCTGTACTTACCTTACAGCACTAAGATGTTCTCTAAGCCAAAACTAGACTTCCTCAGCCCTTTCTTCAGTTGCCTTTCTTATACCTGGGACAAAATACCAGACAAAAGCGATCTAAGGAAAGAGGGCTTTGTTTTGGCTCATGGTCAGAGAGGATAGTCCACCGAGGCACAGGAGTCACAGCAGCAGGAGCTGAGGCATCGGGCTGTGCTGCATCCACAGTCAGGAAGCAGAGAGGGATGGACGCCAGTACTCAGCTCGCTTCCTCCTTTTTATTCAGCCCCGGGACCTTAGCCCACAAAATGGTGCCACCCACCTTCAGGATGGGTCTTCCCTCTTCAATTAACCTGACCTAGAAACTCCCTCAGAGACATGTCTAGAAGCTTGCTCCTCGGTGACTCTAGATCCAGTCTAGTTGACAGTATTAACCATCACAGCCTCTTTCCTGCCAAGGAAAAACCAAGTGACCCCTTTCCCTATGGACCCTGCTACACTTTCAGTACAGAAAGCATTCAGTTGTCTTACCTTTTCTGTTCTCCCAGCTATCAATCATCATACCCTGCTGGGCATGCCCGCCACCTCTACATGAACTCCTGTCCAGTGGTCCTAGCTGCTCACCATCCCTGCACTCAGGACTCTCCTATCCTGGAAGCTTCTCCCTGTCAATGATGTTTGTCTCAGTGATTCTTACCCAAAGCTCTCAGATCCCAGGGTGGCCCCAGGAAATTGGGCACAGCCCTTATTTGCTCCTCACTAACACGCCTGTGGGCTCTTCAGGCTATACACAAGATGCTCCGAAAGAACTCCATCTCCCAGAAGGCAGTGCCCATTCATCACAGTGGGAGCCTCGACACATTGCAGGAGCGTTTGTCATTCTCATGGCCCAGTTATCAACTTCCCATCCTGTAAGAATATTCCCCCAGGAGTAGGAAGCATTTCTTATCATTATCTGAGGAAATTGTAAAATACTAGTATTCAATGGAACAGTTGTCAACTCTGGCTTTGGAGTACCCCATCGAGAGGGAATTAAATGCTGGCTTCATCTAGCCATATTGAGCAGCTGAGATTGCCGCAGCCTGTCATCAGAGAGACAGATGCTCGTTCATTCATTGGGGCGGCTACGGCAAGAAGCACAAACTCCGGGCAGATGGAGGGGGAGGGAGCAAGGATAATCATAAACAAACTGGAATTATTGACTCTCTGAGAGGTGTCGGACAAAATAGACTCTACCCAGGATAAATAGTCCTTTTGTAAAATGTTTTCAGGGGACGTGACAGCCATTTTTTCCTTCCTCCGCCCAAAGCTATCTTTGAGACGTCCACTAACCAACCACCTGTTTCCACTGAAAACCATTTAGGGTGGTTATGGGCTTGGAGATTTTCACCTTACAAAGTGTGGTGGGGTCCCTTGCTAATGGAATCAAACAAAAGAAGGGTCGTGGGCAGGTCAGTGACAAGCAGACTTTCTCCCTCTGCTCTGCTGCTAATGGAGGCTAGAGTCTCCAGAAGTGGCAAAGGGCTGCCAAGCTCTGGCGGTCACTGTGCAAGTCGTATCCTCTCAGGCACACTCCTGAGATGTCTGTCACCTGAGATGCTAGACCAGCAGAGGGTTGCGAAGAAAGCACAGCCTGACAGAGAGGATCCTGCCTTATTTTGATGACAGCTGTCAAAATAGACCAAAGAGTTATCTTTCTAGCTCCAAAGCTCACACCCATCCCATAGCCCAGCACCTCTGAGGGCCCAGCCAGACCATGGGCACCAGCAGGAAGCTAGCACTGTGGCTTTCTCATGACCAATGCCCATGATTCTTCCACTCACTGCACATTTTCTTCTCTACAGTAAGTGGGAGGTAACTGAGGTGGAGAGTTGGGGAGCCCCCTCCAATGTCTACATGGCAGTGATGATCTGTCACTGCAGAGGAGCTTTGGGGGACTATGGGGTGTCCGAGAATCTACACTAACTCCACAGATGTCCCCAGAAGGGAACATGGAAAAGAGCCACGACAGCCCGTGGTCCAGCAGCAGTTTCTGTCCTGACTAGGTCATGAGTGTGTTGATGTGTCCAGGCTCTCTGGCTTTGTGAAGAGATGGGTGCCCCTCCGATGAAGAGAAAAAGAGATGGGAACTCTGTTCAGCCCTCCCAGAATTATACTTGAACTAGGATGGTTGTCATGAAGGAAAACTGTGCCGTGCTGAGCCAGTGTCCCATGTAGAACCAAGAAAAAAATGTGTGTGTGTGTTAACAGGACATAGAACAGACCTCCCTCGGTGGTCATTTCAGGACCAAAATGTCCACACCAAAACCACAGCTCTGACCTCAAAGGGAGCAAGAGATGGCTTATTCTGGAACACAGATTTAGATTTACCCTGAACACTGTTCTAACATGGGAACAGCTTCATGAAGTTTCTATAGTAACAGGCAAAAAAACTCACAAATCAAGATAGTTTTTAAATAAAATGATAGAAACAGGGCTGGAGAGATGGCTCATTGGTTAAGAGTAGATAGTACTCTTGCAGAGAACCAAATTTCTCTTGCCAGCACCCATTGTAGATGGCTCATCTACTTTGGTAAGGTCACTCCGTACACTGCATGTAACTCTAGTCCAGAGGCACCTGATGCCCTCTTCTGGCCTATATGAGTAATGAACGTGTGTGTGTGTGTGTGTGTGTGTGTGTGTGTGTGTGTGTGTGTATACACTTGCATAATTTTAAAATAAAATCTTTAAATACCTTGATATTGGTGGAGACATTAAACAGTGGGTCACAGCAAAGCAGGAAAGTCTCTGTTGGGGGCCTCGGAAGCTATCTGATGACACTCTGAGCTTTGGGGTCTGTGTTGGTCTGTTTGTACATTCCAAGAGAATTTATATGGTGGTCACAAACATGTTAAGTCAAATACGGAGGTGGACAATAAATGGGTATTTATAGGGCTAAAGATATTTTGGCTCTGGACTTGTTCCTTTCCAAGTCTCCACAATCATTGAGCTTCTAATCAATCAGGCTGCCCTGGGGGACATCGGATGCAGGTTCAGCTTCTCTGGAAACTCGTGTGGGAAGCAGATGACGTCCTGTATGAACGTGTACTGTTGACACGAGTACAGCCATGTCAAGGATTTCAGTGCCTGAGACTCATGGAAAGAGCAGCAAAACCTTCCCCAGATGAGGCTGAGGGGTGGCAAAGCTTTCCTCTAGTCCAAGGATCAGTGTTTGTGACCAGTGACCAGTAAGGCTTCCTTTTCCCAGACTAATGTAAACTGAGACTTCACCCCTGCAGAGAACCCCTACTATGATCGGCTAACTTGTCTGCTTGTTCATCTGCATGCAATAAGGCTGTCTCATTACCATCCAGGCTGTATAGAATAAATGCATGGAGTTCCCAGGCTGCTGCTGCTGGTGGTGGTGGAACTCCATCAGCAAGTACAGCCCACCTGGCCCAGCTTTTCTGCACATGTTTCCCTGTCACCCCAGTCAGGCTTCTAGGACAGAGCAGCATGGTTCGCAGCAGATTCCAGGTAATAGAGTTCGAATTCAGAGACTGCGGAGGCAGGAAACCTGGACCACAGGTGGAAAGAGCAGCCTTCTCACCTGCTCTCTGCTCAGCATCCTAACACGTGGCGCAAGCTGTCTACAGTGCCCACTCAATACCTTCTTAGACAGAGATGAGACCCTGCCCAGATCCACAGGAACTGAGTGGGCCAGTGGCAACTGGCAGATGAGATTGCATTGCTTAGACATTTTCTTCCAGCTTCCCTTAAATAAACAAGATTAGGATCCTAGAGCCCTCGGTCTCAGGAGACTCACCGTGCTTGGCTTCTGAATCTAACCTGTTGTGCTATGAGATAGACAATTGTACAGGCTATTAACTTAAGCTAGGAGGCCATCTCCTTGGTGACTGGTATGGTGTAACAAGTGGGTCCAACGAACTGTGCCGACAAGTAACTTATCGTGGACAAACCTGAGCTCAGATTCTAGTTCTCCCCTTAATTTCTCTAAATGGTGGTTCCCATCTCAATAAAAAGGGACATGATAGTTAATCTTCATTATCAACTTGATTGAGTTTGAAACCACCACAGAAACACACCCCTGGATGAGACTAAGTGTGTTGAGAGAAATCGGGCTTGGAGGGAAGACCCATGCTGAATGTGGGAGGTGAGTATGATGCCACAGACTGGGATCTCAAAGGGATAAAATGGGCAATCAGCTGAGCACCTGCATCCTCTCTCTCTCTCTCTCTCTCTCTCTCTCTCTCTCTCTCTCTCTCTCTCTCTCTCTCTCTCTCTCCCTCTCCTTCTTCAATGCTGATACAATGTAACCTCTGCCCCAGGCCACTGAGTGCACCATCACAATGGAGGTGCCCTCAAGCTGTGAGCTAAAATGAACACTTTCTTTCTTAAACTGCTGTTGCTGGGGTATTTTGCTACAGTAATGAGGAAACTAACTAATGTAGGGATAAGGGAAACTAAGTAACCGAGTCCAAGTTAGAGGTGCAGCCATTGGGTCGGCTGGAGAGGCAGACAGGGAGTCCCCCTGCTTCATGTTGACCCTGGGGGAATCCCAACTTGTGGTGCTCTGCCAACAGAGGAGACAATTTGTACAAAGCACTTAGAAGACTCAGAAACAGGTCAGAAGGAGAGATTTACAATTCAATCAGCCAGCCCTGGACAGCAGAGCCAAGTGGAACATTGTAATTTCGTAATGAGTCGGTGAGGAAATAAATATGTTATCATATGTTATCCTAGTCATAACGGCTCTGATTAGAAGAAATAATATCCTTAAAATAGAGCTGATAATAGTTTAAAATTCACACTGACCAATCTGAGATACATATATAAATCTGGCAAGAATGAGAGCAACGCAGAGAGATCAAACTGTCTTGATAAAAATTCAATCTGCAAATATTTGTCCAGGAAAATTGGATTTGACAGAAACAATGGTCACAGAAGAAAGCTAACAATGGCAGAAGTTATAATGGATACAATTTGATTGACATATTAAATCCTCTCTGTGCAATTTACAGCACGTGGAATTAACTTCTTTGGAATGGTTTCAGTAAAATAAAATAAAAAAGCACTGGAAATAAATTGACTAGATGGGATAAGAAACTGATCAAGGAGCTTTATGGGATTAATGAGACTCATGTCTTCTAACCTTACCTTCACGGACACCAAGCTGGAGATGCCAAGGTCCAAGCATCTTTGTGAAGGGTCTTACCCAGGCTGGTGCATGATGCCCAGCTCCCACTAGGGGTCAGTATCCTGGTGGACCTCGGGCACACACAAAGATCTGTTTGATTCTGCTCTTAAAGTCTATCATTCAAGATAGACACTTCTGGACACCACCTGTGTTTCTAGCATTGCTACCCCCTACCCATCAGTACCATTCATCTTTCATCTGGTTTTCCCACCTTTTCCTTACCCTCAGTTAAAATGGAAGACTTGAAGCCCCTGGTCCTTCACGTAGCAACATTCTTGGGCAGCAGGGTTTCACACAACCCACTCCTCCTGACTTCCAACTTCTTCTTCAAGGCTTTCTAGGCTTCCTTTCCCTTCCATCCAAGCTCTACCCTCCTGTAAGTCCTACATGTCAAGGTCACCCACAACCTCTTGATGGCCAAACCAACAGAAACTCCGATCCTTCAGTCTGCGCCCATCCCGCTTCCTTCTGACTGGATAAGAAACTGAAGGCCAGCTGGGGAATGAGCCCTGAATGCTGAAGCAGAGCTAGCTCTAGGCATTGTCTACCACACACCTCAGACTCAGCAGGTCTGCAGCCAAACTCACGGGATCCTAACCGCTGTACTTTAGAAGGTCCCTGGCTGTCATTCTGATTGAGATACTAGTCACCTCCTACCCAGGTGAATATGCCAGCCTCCCTCTTGATTGGCTTGCCCCTGCCTCCAGCTCACCTGTCACAGTTACCATCTGCCTAGAGTTTTAAAAATAGATAGTATTATTGTCCTCCACATAGGGGCAGAGGGAAAGAGAGGCTGGGAAGAGGTGGGGAGAGCATTCCTAGTGTCTTAGATAAATTTCAACTTTCTTATCATGCATGGCTACTCGGTTGGATCTGGAGGCCAGCTCTTATGTCATAGCCCCGGTAGTCCTCCTTGCCTTGTCCAGACCCCAGACAAGATCTGGTATATTCAGTACAACCTCTAGCCATGGATACAATGTACAAAGTATCAATACTGTAGAATACATAAGCTAGTCAGATGAGGAGCTACATGTTTGTTGGATTGTGGTGTTGGGAGATGAACCTTGCACATAACAGACAAGGGTTCCACAGTAATCTACATTCCCAGGCTTCTTTTCATTATTTATTTTAAGACCAGATTTTACCAAGTGGCCGAGACTGGCTTTGAACTCACCCTATAGCCCAGGCTACCCTTGAACTTGGGATGCTTCTGTTTCAGTCTTCCCAGTAGATAAATCACAAACCTTTGCCTCTAGACCTAGGCTGCTAATAAGATTTTTAAAACGATTTGATTGATTGATTGATTGATTGATTGATTGATTGATTGAGATTGGATCTCTCCACATAGCCGTAGCTATTCTTGAACTTGCTATGTAGACTAGGCTGGCCTCAACCTCACAGAGATCTGCCTGTCTCTGCCTCCCAAGTACTAGAACTAAAGGCATGCACTGCGACACCTGGCTAAGATTCTATTTTTAAGTGTGTGTGTCTCTCTGTGTGTGTCTGTGTGTGTATGTGTCTGTGTGTGTGTGTATGTATGTGTGTGTTTGTCTAAGTGGCGTATGTACACATGAATGCAGGTGACAGTGGTGATCAGAAAAGGATCCCCTGGTGCTGGAGTTACGGGTAGTTGTGAGCCATCTGACATGGATTCTGGGAACCAAACTTCAGTTCCCTCCAAGAGCAGTGCACATTCTTACCCGCCAAACCTTATCTGCCTGGTAAGGGTTTAAGCTCATACCACTACTTGGCCAGTAACAGGAAACAGGAACAGGAACAGGAACAGGAACAGGAACAGGAACAGGAAAGCTGCTGCTAGCATTCCTGAGAGACTGCATTTATGTACGAGGAAATGAGACACAAAGAGCAGGTGAGCACCCCCTTGTGACATGACAGAAAAATGCAATACCCCTCACCCCCAATCAGTCACCAAATTGTTCAGTAGCTCATCTTTCAGGTCCAGAGTCACTTCCACTTCGCCAGCACACGTTTCTGTTGTGTTTTGATCAGATTACCACACACTTGGCGGTTTATACAATATCGATCTCTCATCTCAACCGTCTTGGCGACCAGACCTAGAGTGAGTCTTCTGAGGCAGTGGGAAAGTCTTAGCTGAGGACAAACGTCTTCTTGCTTCTTCCTGCTTCTAAAGTCAGCCTACATTCCATAGCTCCAGGCCCCACCCTCTAGCTTCAACACCAACAGTGAATTCACCTATCTGTCCATCGCTGGTCCCTATCTCTCCATCACTACAGATCACTACAGATGTTTCTTCCCTCTGAGAAGGGTCCTTGTGACCCTCTCAGCCTCCCCAGGCATTTTGTGATAGCTGACCTCCCCAACTCAAGACCATGAACTCAACCCCATCTGCAAAGTCCCCTTGCCATGGAAGGTGGTATGATCAGGTTCTGGGGTTTGGAACAGGGACATCTTCAGCCCTCCAATGTCCTGAGACAGAATCTTTCAAATGGCAAGTTCTTGCTCTCTAGAGCCATGCTTATCTCTACAGTGGGAGTCATTAAGCTGTAGCTCCCTCCCCTTCCTGCCGTGGGAAGGGGGCAGAGGACACTGTCCTGCCCAGTGCTGCTAGGCTTGGACTGGGACTCCTTCCTCTCAGTAGAATCTCAGTGGAAGACACACAAGCCTTAAATATCCTTAGCTGGTTCTGAATCCACTGAGAAGTATCCACTCTGCTGCCTGCAGCCCCTGAGAGGCAGCACAGGGGAAACACACACAGGACACGGGAATCCCATGTAGCTCTGGGTGACCCCTAACAGCCCAGCCAAGGGAGACTGCTGGGCCTGATGGATTACTTTATTTAACTCTGAATGTGAAGAGATCATCATTTCAATATGCTCAGCAGAAGTATGTATTAGGACACATTTTATTTCCATTTTTCCCTTATTAAGTCTTCAAAATCCAGTGTGTATCTTATACTCAAATAGCCCGTCTGAGTAAGGACTAGCAGGTCTAACCCCTGCTACAATTTTCTTCTATCTTCCCTGTCCTTAGCTACACTCTGAGAAAACAGAAACGGTCTGATGTTCATTACAAGGATTTGTTGAGTGGATGAAGCCCAGTGGTGCCACCTTTAGGGAGCACTCAGCCTGGTGGGGAGGATGGTGTATTAGTGACTTTTCTGTTACTATGATAAAAATCCTATGACCTGAAGCAACTGGAAAATGCAAGGGTTTTGTTTGGTTTGGGGTTTGGGTTTTTTGTTTGCTTGGTTGGTTGGTTTTTTAATTTTTTGGTTCTGGTTTTGTTTTTTGTTTTGGGGGATTTTTGGCAGCAAGGGGGCTGGGTGGGGGCTGGGGGGTTATAGTTTCAGAGGGAAAGTCTATAATGGAAGGGAGGGGCACTGTTGGCTATTCAGGACAATTCAAGTGAAATCCTTCCCTGCCCCAGGCCCCCTGGTAAACTTTGCAAACCTTGTATACTTTGTAAACTTTGTAAGCCCTCAAGGCATACAAACTGCCAGGCCCCAATCTGAGGAGCCATTTTCTGTGGCTGTAAAGGCCATTCCTAGCCCCAAGAAAAAGGAAACAACAACAACAACAACAACAAAACAGCAATCCCTGAGCAAGTTAAAGATTAGGCTACACAATCCCCCCAATCCCTTCCAACCTTGGAAAGCTCCCACCACCCAAAAAACCTGATGCAAACCCTGTTTTCTACCCATTTAAACCTGACACAAGTCCTGTTTCTACCCATTTCCCTGCTGAGCAGAAGCAGCTGCCCTCCTGGGTGTTTTTCCTTCCAATAAATCTCTTGTGTGAGGCTTTTGTCACATGTACCATGTGACTTTGTGGTATTCCTTGGCTCCCACCTGCCTGAATACCTTTCTGTACGAGCTTCCAGGCGTGGTAGCAGGCAGCCCATGCAGAAAGCAAGGAGATCATGTCTTCAACCATTCACACAGGAAGTGGACAGCGAGGCTATAATCCCTCAAAGTTCATGCCCAGTGATGTCCTTCCTCCAGCAAGTCTCTACCTCTTAGAAGCTCTATCACCGCTCCTGCAAATAACACTTCAAACTGGGGGGGGTGGGGGGGGCAAGTGTCAGATACATGAGCCTATGGGAGGCACTTCTCATGCAAACTGACATGGGTAGGAATGGCCGGAGCTCACTTTCAACAGTTGCATGGGAAGACTGGGAAAGATGAGCTGGGAAAAGCTAACAAGGTTGGCGGCCTGGGCTAGGGAGGCACAGCTGGCTTTGGGCTGCATCAATGGCACAACTTCCACACAAATCTCAAGGTTGAGGTCAAGCTGTGGAAACGTCACATGGATGCAGGAAAAAATGAAAACATGAAGCCAAGGGTGTATACAATCTGCCAGGATTCCAAATCTAAGGGCCAGATCATCTGAAGGATCTGTTGCCATGACACAAGGCCAGCCTGGAGACCCGTGAGGCACTGTATATGTTGGGTGAACACTCGCCTAACATACAGTTTGGTTCTTCTGTGTCTTTGGTTTCTCTGAGAAAGTTTTAGTCAGTGTCATATTTGGTTTTATATCCTTTGAATAAGAATAAAAAGCAGTATCAGTAAATATGTGTAGCATGCCTAGCATATAGACAAAGCCTGGACCGTGTCCTGCACACATCTGCACAGACATCTGATTTCACCCTGAATAACCACCCACTGTGAATGCGGTTATTGTCCTCATTCCTCAGGCTTAGTGACTCATGATTCTGGGGGTCAGATGCAAGTCCTTGTGCTCAGTACCGACTGAGACACCTCCCCAGACCCAAGGCCATATAATACAAATCACATCATACATATTATATAGTATATGTTACATAAGACATGTCATATAATACATATTACACAATACATATTATATGTTATATCAGATATCATATATCATGCATCATATATCATATTTTATATAATACATATATTATATGCTATATCACATATCATGCATTGTATATCGTATATCACGTATCATGTATCATATATTATATTATCTAATACATATTATATTGTCTGTTATATCATGTTTCATATATTGTATCTCATGTATCATGTATCATATATCATATATCAATCATATACATGTGTGTTAGTGTGTGAATAAGGAAAACAAAATGCCTAAGATTTTAAACAAATAAAAGAGTTTTTACTGGGCGTGGTGGTGCACGCCTTTGATCCCAGCACTTGGGAGGCAGAGGCAGGTGGATCTCTGAGTTCGAGGCCAGCCTGGTCTACAAAGTGAGTTCCAGGACAGCCAGGGCTATACAGAGAAACCCTGTCTAGAAAGATCAAAAAAAAAAAAAAAGAGTTTTTACTAGAAAACTATTTCTAGAGTTTTCTAGAGTGTGTAAAAATATTAAATCCATATTCCTGAGCAAAAGGAAACAATACTCCCACTCACTACCCCTCACTAAAAGTAAAGATGCCACTCTGGCCCTAAATGATAACAAATTCAATGCAGATTCATTACAAATTCCAAGGGATATTCACAACGTGTGTCTACACATAACTGATAGCAAATGGAAAGCCCTTACAGTCATTAGGGAAAGACAGACACGGTGCCGTCATCTGTGGCTGTCCAACAGCTCACCCCCAGGTTCAGAAGCTTGAAACACTAAGCACATTACTTTGCACATTCTGACTCCCCAAGCTTTGGGAAGAACTTAGCTGGGGATCTAGCTCAGGTCACCTAGAGAGGGACGAGGGAGGAGAGGAAGCGAGTGTTTGCTAATAACCTTAAAGCTTGGCAATAAGGCCTAATAACATGATATATGCAACTACCACACCCTGAACATAGATAACGTTTTCTTTACATTTACAATGTAATCTGCCTCCATCGTTCTCAAGGTAACCCAGTGTGCTGAACAAACTCCAGTGCTTCAACAGGATATATTAAGCTTGGGAGCAAGGACACAATACAGCTTCATCGTACTCCACAACATGTAAGCGACTAAGCTAGCCATTTCTGTAATAGATGCTGCTGCATTCTTTGGCAGATAAGATGATTGTTTTGCATCATGCCCCTCTTGCTTTAAAGGATGGTAGAAGGGGCTGGAGATGAGGCTCAGTGGTTAAAACAATGTCTGCTCTTGCAGAGTATATGGGTTCCCAGCACCTGTACAGGTGACTCACATCCACCTGTAACACC
The DNA here is from genome assembly GCF_978045245.1 of Mus caroli. Lineage (NCBI taxonomy): Eukaryota > Metazoa > Chordata > Mammalia > Rodentia > Muridae > Mus > Mus caroli. The sequence continues at coordinate 70,479,475 of NW_028227268.1, forward strand.
AGCTCCAGGGGCTCAGATGTCCCTCTGGTCTCCAGAGACATACACACATTTAGACACATACGCACAATACCAGGTATCTAGCTACAGAAAGTGCCAGGTGGGCTAAGCCACAGCTGCCCTGAATCTTACAGAAAGCTGGAACAGACAAAAAGAGCAGGTACCCAGGAGATTGCACAGGGTTGGCAGGGATGGGCTGCAAGGAACAGCAGCCCTGTTAGAGATGAGGCTGTAGAAGCAAGCAAGTGTTCCAGATACGAGCATAGACACCAAGATGACTTGGAATGGAAGCAGCAGAATCAGCACTGTAAAGGGCTTCTAGACCATTCCTGCAGAAGACTGGGCATCCAGACATTGTGGTACCAAGGACTGAAGGGCAGTGGATGGATTCATGTGTTGGAGCAGGATAGGAAAAAAAAAAAAAAAAACAGTTTCTTAAGTACCCTGAGAGAGGGAGTAGGCTGGACAATCACTCAAATAGCACCTAGAGTAGAGGTTCTCAACCTAGAGGTTGAGAGACCCCTTTGGGGGCTGCATTTCCAATATCCTGCACATCAGATTTTACATTACAATTCATAACAGGTAGCAAAACTAGAGCTACAAAGTAGCAATGAGAATTTTATGGCTGGAGGTCACCACAACATGAGGAACCCGTATTAAAGGGCTGCAGCTTTAGGAAGGTTGGGAACAGGTGCCGTGTTCCTACTGTTGGTAAGTTGCCATGAGCTGTTTGAGCGCACAGAGAAGCTATTCTGGAATACCTCAGCCCAAAGCATGCTTATGTCAAGGGTCTTCCAAGGCCCCTTATCTGAATGGGCTAGCCTTATCTGAATAGGCTAGCCCTATCTGAATGGGCTAGCCTTATCTGAATGGGCTAGCCTTATCTGAATGGGCTAGCACCACAGTTCTGTAACAGGAGGAGAGAAAGCAGCAAAACAGCCCCAAGGGTAAAAGTATCCATGTCCTTGAGACGGAGAGGCCAGCCTTCTCCGACAGAGGTCACGACAGAGGACGTTCAGCGTGGGAGGTCAGCCATGGAGAGAAGGACAGCTGCCTCAACTTCCCCAGTCAGCTTCCACTGGACATCTACAAGCCTCCGATTCAATGATGTCACTTTTCTGCGGTCACCTGTTCTTTTCCTTGAAAGCCACACCCAAGTAGACATTCTGCCTGGGACTCTGCCTCCTGGAGACTCCAAATGACTTCCTAACAGGGCTTCCCAGCCAGCTTCTTCTGTGTTCTGAGCATCTCCTTGGATGTGTTCTGCCTTTTACCTACCCACACATTATTTGCTATTTACTCTTACACTTGGGCTTGCTGTCTATTTAATAAACTCACTCATTCAAAACTGCAAACATGAACATCGTGGGTCATTTTCTGGACCACACAGCAGCAGAGTGGGGCATGGGCCACGGGGGGGGGGGGGCGGGGGGTCTTTCCTTGTGAGAAGTATTTGCTCAATTGAGGTGAGTTTCATTGTGTGCCCTTTCCTTCACAGGAGGGCAGTCCAGGTTGGCAAACCTACAGTTCCAGAACATTTTGTGTGAGCCACTGTCGTGTGTGATTTCTAGTTCAGCCACCTCTACCATGCAAATCAGGGTCTCTCTAATAAGGATATAGGAAAGTCCAGACCTGGTCAAGGGGTCATCACAGGATACGACAGCTAGCAGTTTGGGATTCCTGGCTCCTGCTTGTGAGAATTCCCCTATGAGGACAAGTTTCTGCCACAATGATCTCCTCTGCACCCCCAGTCTCAACAGAACTATATGAAATGGATAGAATCTCTATTTTCCAGGAACCTCTCATGGGCCAGGGACATCTTTGTGGCCTCTCTATCTCCACACCATCATACAGAGACATGATATCCTGAAGCTACAGCCCCATTTCTAGTGATAACACTGTCCCTGGGGCTCAGCATCTCCCTTCAGGTTCCCAGACAGTGGGATCTCTGAGGGTGATAGAGGAAATTCTGTGACTTTTGCCTGTGCATAAATTCCATTCTAATGGGAAGGGTTTGGGCTTTCCAGAAACAAAAGCCAGTAACTCAGGCAAGGGCTTACTTTAGCCTGACCATGCTGTCTCACGGAGACAACAAATCCCTGAGCCTAGATTGGGAAGATGACAGAGAGGGAAAACCTAGAAAGAGTAAAAAAAAAAAAAAAAAAAAAAAAGAAAATGGGTATCTCGATATATGACTTGGCCCAAGGGCAATATTTGTTCAGCCATGATGGTTTGATGTGTTAGCAAGGCAGAGGTAGGTGGTATTCACCCAGTGACCTTCAGACTCAAGTCACAGCATAAAACAGAACAGCATGGCAGGCTCCAGGGAGGGGGATGTGGAGAAGTGACCTTCAGGCTCAGCGTGGAGGAAGCTGGTCCCATACCATCCCATTAGTACTAAGCCACAATTGATCACCACAGCAAATCAATGCAAGCGAGGTCCCTTCCAAAGCTCTCTACAAATCGGCTGCGTCGTGAAATACGAGCTTGTGAAGTTTCTCATTTTGTACAATTCTGACATTTCTTGCCATGTGATTAAAATATAATAAGATCAAATAGAAAATACTATTTGCTCAATCACCTGCAAACCTAACACAGTCAATACTGCAATTCCATCCAGGAAGAAGCCATTTCCTAGACTCCATAAAGAAGCCCACATTTAAATTTCATGTTCTCCGCTGTTACTGTGAAAAATTACATGTTTTAAATATAGGACAAATACAGGCCAGGCCAATTCTTGTTATAATAAATTTTATTTCAACATTCTCAGTAAATAAAATCTCCAAGCCCTGGCCAATGAATGGCTGCTTCAAGGCTCATTCAATAATACATAATTCCATTCCAAATAATGATTTGTTCATTTCCTTTGAAGTCTGATTCAAGTCCCTTTCCCCTGAGAAAGCCCAGGTTTCCAACTAGCGTTTCCTCCTTCCATGCTTCTTAGAACACAGAGCACCTTTGAGTGTGTGCCCCTTCTCTTCCTGCTGTGAGTGGGCAGCTCTTCAAGATCAAAGGACTGTAACATCCACCACTGACCTGCATTCCTGGCTACCTAGCCAGTGTTCCACAGGAAGCAGGCACTCCACAGCTATTTCCTGATCGAAAGAGCCCATAATGATAGCGTTTAACCCATGGCAGGTTTTCCACCCATCCATCTCCCAACACTGCTAGAATCCCCATCACACCAGTCATTTCTAGTGAAGACGTGATGTTATCCTCGGAGACCTCCACACACACACACACAGTCATTTTACACACTGTCAGCTTCATCTATTAATTTTCTTACTGTCAGAGACAGTTAAGGGAGCCTTTGTGGAAATGTCTAAGGATCTGTAAAACAGAAGCATATTTGTTTGGCTTCCCCTGGTGCATGGGGCTTAGGAACTGTGCAATCATAAGTATCAGAGTGAGCTCTGTGGCTTTCCCATAATTGACTTGGGGAGGCAAGGATACAATCCAGAAACAGAGTGCTTTCTTGGGGCCCTAGTACTCTCTAGTCTAGAGATCATTGGAAAACAAAAAGCAAACCTAAATCTTCAAGCCAGATGCTTCCAGATTGAGACCAGCTTTAACCCTTAACTACAGGTAAGATTAGCTTCTAGTCCAAGTGTTTGACAATGCAAAGAGCCCCCACCCACCCACCCTCCCCCAGCCTTGCCACCCTCTGATTTTAAAGGACTCTCAGAACTAAATTAAGCAGGTGCCAGGTCAAGGATATCAGCCTCTGGGCAGGCAGCCTGGGTCTCTAAGCAGAGGAAGAGTCCTTGAGTCCAGGAAACAGGATCTGGTAGGCCCTCCTGGCCACATGTGAGAGCCATGAGCAACAGTTCCTGGAACTTGGTAGAGAAAGGTTCCCACACAGATTGCCTGTCCTTTGAGTGAGCAGTCAGTCCTCCATAGGCTCCTGTATCCTAACACTTGGTCCCCAGAGGGTGGTGGTATTTGGGAAGGTTGTTAACATTTACAAGGCAGACTCTAATAGAGGAAGAAGTAGGTCACTGTGCCATGCCATGCCTTCGTCCCCCATGATGGACTGCCATGACCTCTGAAACCATAAACCGAAGAGAACCTTCCATTGATTTAAGTTGCTTCTTGTCAAGAGTTTTGTCATAGCCAAGTGACTAATATGGCGTCTGTGACCAGGGGCTAGGTAGCCCATTGGCAGCTTTGGTCCAAGGTTATAGAGACATCAGGTTGAATGGAGACTTCTAGAACTAAGATGATCCTCAGAAACTAACTTGTCCTGGCCTTGAGGATCAGAAAGTACTCAATTCAAGAGTTCGGAAAGAGTATACTCGAATTGGCTTGAGTATAGGAGACTACAGTCCCCTCTGTTCAGAGCACCTGGCTCCATCCCCTGTGGTCTCCTCTGCTGTGCCCACCCACTATGTGCTGTTTCCACAGTACCCACTATGTGCTGTTTCCACAGCAGCTTCCCTTGTGATCACAAAATGGCCACCAACTGCCACCAGGATTCCACAATTCTTTGATCCCTCCCAAAGGAGAGAGAATGCTATCTCTCAGAGCACTGAGCTAAATTCCTGGGCCTTTTCCTCATCAGACCACCTCTCCATCTCTCTAGTAATCAGATAGTAGGTAGGATTATGTAACTATTTGGTCCAGTCAAGACCTAGGAGTGTGTGGGCTGAGATCTGTCATTACAGTGCCCATTTCTTCTGCTCCTGAGCAGAAAGGTTCTAGACTTTCAAACCTATAATGGGGCTTTCTTAAACCATCCAGTGATATAAATAGTGGTACAGAGTCTTTTTAATATTTTAAAGCTTAGGACTTTTGCTGGGTCGTCTCCCAACTACTCTATCCTGACTAACCCTGTCCTAAAACCTTCCACATGGTCAGGTCTATCCCTCTGCTTCACTCTGGTCTATCTGTCTACCTCAGAGTCTGTTGGCAAATCTCTCACCTCTCAATTCTTCTCCCAGAGTCCCTCTCTCTGCCTGGAAAATCTGCCTTCCACTTCCTGCCCAGCTATTGGCCATTTACACTTTATTTAAAGCCATCAGATACAATTCTAGATGGCCTTAGGCAGGTGAGGAAGGAAGAAATAGTTACAGAACATGAGACCAGTGATGAGCCACAGAAATAACAATACCAGATCCTGCCAGACTTTAGCTCTTTGCAGAATTAACAAGTTGGCAGAATTTACAGAATTAACAATTGAAGATGCAGAGACACACACCTTCACACAATATATCCCAACACAAACCCTTGTGTGATTCCTTTTGTGTTCTTCTCCCAGAAAAGGTCTCAGAGCCCAGCATCACTGCATAAAGCAAGCAGTCTTCCATCAGACCTCAGGAGACCCAGAAATATGAAGAAGCGTTCATTTCCCACCTGGGACTGGGGATCATGAAATCAGCAGCTACTTTGGGCACTGAGTTGTCTATCAACTAGTCCATGGCCAGCAGCACCCACAGGTGTAGCTCTAGGAGAGGCCAAAAAGATTCCCGTTAGCAATCTAGCCCAGTGAGGGCCATGCCAGCTCAGTTCTGCTTGCCTTCCATTGCCTTGAAACCAAACAGCTCTAAGAAATGAGTCCTTACAGCCAAAAGCCAAATAGAGCTCTTTGTCCTTCCTTCCTTTCTCCTCCTTCTTTCTCCTCTCCTCATGTGCTTGCCTGAATCACAGGTCAGGATCCACCACAGTGCCCCTACCCTCATACCTCTCCATTGTCCTTATCAACCCCAACAGCTCAGACTTCTCCAGGGGTACAGACTTTCTTATGGCCTCTGCGGGACCAGCTAGCCATAGTGTGTGTCCACGCACACCCATCCAAACAAGAGGCCTGTCCAGGATATTCTACTAGCTCCCTGGCTTCTGCATTTTATAGATTACAAAAACCCAGTCCCAACTCCTCAGCACCTCTGCTGAGATCCCTAGAAGACAAAAAGGCAGATACTCGTCAGCTTCAATAAAGGAAAGAAGCTGGAATCCACAGAGGCGGGCAGGATCCATGTATGTCAGGAGCCAGACCCTGACTCCGAGCTCTATGGCCCTTTCTTTCCTCCATACAGTGCCTCATTCAACACCACAGCCATCTCTGAGAGCATGTCTGGGACAGAAGCACCAGGCTTTGGTGTGCCTGTGCTCTGCTCTAGGGGCCCAGGACCTCACCTTGAGCAAGCCCAAGGCAGCTGCTTCCTGCAGCTTACTCACTCTCACGTGCTCTGTGCTAAGGTCCCTGTCAGCCAGTAGCCGGGCTGGCCAGAGCACAATCCTTCCCTGGGCTCTAGGGTATGGCTCAGACAGACAGCTTTGGAAAATCCAATTTGCCTCTCCCTTGCTTCGGTTATTGCTTTGAGATTTCTTTTGCAGTGATCTGGGTCTTTGATGCACAGTTTCAATCTTTGGTGAGTACAGATATTTCCTAGGAAACCAAAGTAGCCCTTTCCTTCAGGAAGATGCTGGACAGAGTATCCCCTTCCTTCAGGAAGGTGATAGCAGAAGAGCCCCTCCATTTGGGAAGGTGCTGAACAGAGAGGACTCTAGGAGCAAAGCCACCTAGGTTCCCATCCTGCTAAGGCCACCAAACTAAGGGCATTATGTTCATTCACTTCCTGAATCAACTCATCACACAAATGCACAGCAAGTGCCTGCATCCCCGTGGTCCAGCACAGCTTGGGCCTGCATCCCTATGGTCCAGCACAGCTTGGGCCTGCATCCCCGTGGTCCAGCAAAGCTTGGGCCTGCATCCCCGTGGTCCAGCACAGCTTGGGCCTGCATCCCCGTGGTCCAGCACAGCTTGGGCCTGCATCCCTGTGTTCCAGCACAGCTTGGGCCTGCATCCCTGTGGTCCAGCACAGCTTGTGCCTGCATCCCCATGGTCCAGCACAGCTTGTGCCTACATCCCTGTGGTCCAGCACAGCTTGTGCCTGCATCCCTGTAGTCCAGCTCTCAGAGCCTCCCACAGGACAACTAAACAACCAGCCACACCTCCTTTGCAAATATTAGGAGGAGATGAAGGGGCTCTCTCCCGAAAAGAAGGTGCACAGGTATGGGCCCAAATAAAAACACCTGACTTCTTGGGCGTTAGTGGGTTCCTGGTCCCTGAAGCTCACAAAGTGGAACCCCAGGGACCAGGTCACCAGTCTAGAGACCACTGAGAAAAGAGAAAGGTGATGCAGGATCCACTTCAGTTGCTGGAGCACCCTATGGGTCCTGTTCAAATCCTGACTTGATCTTTCAAATTCCTGGGATGGAGCCTCATCACATTCGACCCCAGGCCTCAGATCTTGACTTTCTTGCATTCCAAAGGCAAACTCTTCCATGGTAGTAACTTAATATAAAATGGAAAGGAAATCTGCATTCTAGCCTGGGAACTAACTGACCCTGGGGAGTTGAGGGTAGAAGATCGCATCAGACTTGCAAATAAGCTTTCCTTCACTCGGACTAGAGCTAACAATTTTCTCCAGGTGTGCACGGGAGCGCACATGCGCACGTTCCTGAAAAGTTCTTCCTGAATCAAAACCCTGCAAAGGAAACCACTTAACATGCACCGAGGGAGCTGGCTGCTTTGTGGAAGCTGCCAGTAAATTCTCTTGCAAGGCAGGGGACACTTCAGGATGTGCAAATTATTTCTCCTTTGTCAAAGCAGATTTCTGTAGAATGGGAGAAGACAAGCCAGTGGGGAGGGGGTGGTGGTGAGTGTGTGAGATTTCTAACTGCTGTGGGTCTCTATGCAAGGAGAGTGTTGCATTGATACTATTGTTACTGGGGTTTGGCTTTTGTTTTTGTTTTTGTTTTTTTAAGATCTATTTTTATTGTTTTTAATTCTGTGTGTGTGTGGAGAGCTGGGGTGTGAGGGGGAAGCGGGGGTGTTGTATGTGGATTCAGGTGTCTAGGGAAGCTAGAGGTGTTGAACTCCTCCTGGAGCTGGAGTTAAAGGCATTTGTGGTCTGCCCCATGTGGTGTGGGCGCCAGCAATAAAACTCTGGGCCTGTACAAGCACAGAGCAGGCTCCTAACCACTGAGCTTAGACGTAGCCTGGGGCTGACCTCAAACTTGTGGTCCTCCTGCTTCCACCCCTGCAGTATATGCCACTGGTGCCCACCACCACACGCAACTGTTTTCAACCACACGCAACTGTTTCCAATTTTAGTTAGGGTAACGAATTGTGCAGTTCCAGATAGCATAGAACTCTCGACATAGACCAGGCTGGCCTCAAACTTACAACAATCTTACCTCTGCCTCTACCCCAGCCCCTCCCTCCCCTGGCCTTCCCCCCACCCCTGCCCCAACCCTGCCCCTGCCTCCTGAAAACTGGGACTACAGGCATGTACTCCTATACCTGGCCAACAGTATTATTTTTATTATCTATTGCAAAGACCAAATGTGACTGAATCCTTAGACACAAAGGGGACAGACACTGACAATCTAATTTTTTTTCATGAAGGCGGAGAGAACAAGACAGGACAAGATACTCAGAAGTCTTAGGGTTGCTGCAAGTAGAGTGGGCCACAGACTTAGGTGGGTGTCGGAGCCTGGGTCATGTCTCAGGCTGGGAGCCAGCCTAGAGATGAGGAGTCCCAGGTGTCTGGACCTCCTTCGAAATTTCCGAACATGTGGATTCCCAGATGGAAGTATTCATCAGACTCCATGGGCCTCTGCAGGGGGCTCTATGCACAGAAGATTGCTCCTCCCCCCTCAACACCCCACCATGAGCTCACTGAAAAGCAAGAACCTTGGCACCAGAGAGCCAAGGGCCAGCCACTCTTCCCAGCATGCAGCTGTAGCCCAGGGTGGAATAGAGAGAGACCAGAGGCCTCTCAGGATGGATGGAGTCGAAATTTCCCTAGGCATTAAAGAAAGCCATCAGAGCTATGCAACTATCCTGTCGATGTTGTAGGCATGTGTCGAGAGAGGCTCATCTTTGAGCAGACCTGCTCTTATTCCTGCCCCAAGCCAACAGCCAACCTGGCTTATCTGCTATGCCAGACGGAGCCACCCAGCAACACTCAGATTACCTCTGGATCTCCTCTCAAAAGAACAGAGAGCTTTCCCTTACTGGAAAAGGCAAGTGAGAATCAAGCTTCAATTTTAAAAGGCTTTAAAATGTGTTTCAAGGCAACAAAGTCAATTCTGCTGCCGGGGTGGGTACCAGGGGCACCGGGGCACAGGGGCACCATAGCACTCAAGAAAGGCAGCCTTGCTTCTCTACATTTTACACCAGACATCCAAACCTTCCTGGGTCTGTCCTATGGCAACTCACGTTGCTTCTTCAAGTAATATATATATCCCACTCCTAAGACATCGGGTCATCTGGACTTCTGCTTCCTGGCCTTACCTGCAACTTCTGGCTTCATAGAAGACCCTGTGGGCAACACTTTCTAAATCTGGAAGAAAACCACATGCAAACCCGAGTGAGTCTAGGTGCGCATCAGAAGCTAGGATTTGAAACACTGTTGAACTCTGAGGCAGACAAACGCCTGCCCTGGCTGCTCCCCTCATCCCAGCTGGCTACAGGCGAACCTTCCCAAACCTTCTGCAAGGTCACGGATGGCGGCACACAGTCACATCCGTAAGCAAGGATTTTCATTCTCATTCTTAAACAGAAACAAATCCGGGAACTCATTCTTTAGAAGTTAAAGATCCTGATTCTGTGTTGCCTTGAGACGGCGTCTTGTCTAGCCCTCCCTGGCCTTGAATTTGCTGTATAGCTGAGGACGACCTTGAATTTCTGAACCTCCTGCCTCTGCCTCCCGAGTGCTGGCATTTTTGACATGCGCCACCACACCTGTTCTATGCAGTGTTGGAGATCAAACCTAGAGCTTCATGCGTGCTGGGCAAACGCTGCACCAACTGAGCTTCATCCACACTGCCTGAAACATAAAGGATCTCCCTATGTTTCCAGAGAGCAGGGAGAGCAGTTTGTGGAGATCAGACGAATGAACGTGCTGACAAATGAGTTTGGAAATCGATTTGTAATTTAGCTGAACAAGTGTTAACTGCCATAGTGAGTTTGATCGTTATACTCTTTTTAAACGTTCTTATTCTCAGTCATACATTATTTAATTTACACTTACAATAGACCAGTGGTTGCAGTCAGGAAGCATATGAGATACTGATGTTAAAATACAGCAAATTAATGAAGATGGTAAAGGAAATTATTATAATTATGCAAAAGCTCCCCCAAAGACTTTTGCCACATAGATTAGCCATGACCATCTGATCCAAGATCACATATGGCACATCTATCTAGCAGTCTTCAGTGCTTCAAAATTACAATGTTTAAAAACGAAAATGCAGTGACAATTATACCCTACTGGGGTTTTCATTTGTTGGTAATAAAAACAGCCTACACAGGCAATATGTTATTCATAGCAAAGTGCTTACAAAAACACAGCATGAGGCTCTTTCTCTTATCTTGTTGTTTAAAACATAAATGCAAACATTGTGGAAATAAGTCATTTGTGGTCCCCACCCCAACCCCCCTTAGTGCAAAAACGCAAGAGTGTAAAACACCAGGTCACAGAAGCAGCTGCTCTCTGCTTGATGCTGAACTTCTCTGCTAAATTCCAATCTGCATCTTAATATGGATTCAGTCCCCAACAAACATGTCATAATTTATGTGTTGGCAAAGCATGCTTTTTCTTGCATAACTAATTAAAAAGAAATTAAATTAACCAGCGTCTACCAAGCACTTATTGTGGCATCTCACATATAGAAAACAAAAATAAATGTTAGCTACCATTTCTATTATAAAAGTATTATCAGTTGTTAAATGGGGGGAAAATTCAATTTATCCTGGTATGTAATTAGTATTATTAAATACTATTTGTGGAAACATTCTAATAGAAATTTTAACAATACTGATCTCACTTTTAAATTAAAAATGTCTTTTACTATATAAAACTAAAAAAGAAATGGTTGGATTGAGATGGCTTGGTAAGTAAAGAGTTTGCATGCAAATGTTAGGACCTGAGTTTGATCCCCAGAACCCATGTTTAAAAAAAAAAAAGGCCAGGTATAGTGACATGTTTATAATTTTCCAGTGCTAGGAAGGCAAAGATAGGTCAGAGACTCTCTGACCGGCCAGTGTAGCAAAATCAGTGGTTTTCAGGCTCAGGGAGAGAGAGAGAGATCTTGTCTTTAAAAGGAAAATAGAGAGAAACCAAGGAAAATACAAAATCTACCCCTGGTTTACAAACACATACATATGCATATACATACATGTGGATACACATACATGGGGAGAGGAATGGGAAGGAGAGTGGAGGGAGGGAGAGAGAGAGAAAGAAATACACACACATACATACACATACACTTAAAATACAATAAATTTAACATAAGATTGGATCCATCAATGTTCTGTCAAGGCTCTGTTCTTGCTCTCTGATAACTCATAGATGCTCAGTGGTTGCTAAAAAGACCTAACCCAAGACCCCGCCCCTCCATGAGGATCTAACCCAAGACCCTGCCCCTCCATGAGGATCTGCAGGCAGTCAACAGTGGCTGGAGAGATGTTTTCTTCAATGGTATAGCTCTGCTGCATTTCCCATACCCCTCACTCATACTCTTATGAGTAAGTCTAATCAAACTCAATGGAAGAGAGAGAGAGAGAGAGAGAGAGAGAGAGAGAGAGAGAGAGAAAGAATAAAAGGCATGAAAGTAGATGAAGGACCAAGACCAAGAGGAAGAGGATCAGTGGGCATGGAGGGGTAGCAGAATGAATGTGATCACAATATATGTTGTGTTGGTTAGATTTCTGTTGGCTGTGATAAAACACCATGACCAAGGTAAACTATAGAAGGAAGTGTTTACTTGGGCTTATGGTTCCCCAAGTGTAAGAGTCCATCACCATCACAGGATGGAAGAGTGGCAGCATCCAGGCATGGCAGCTGGAGCAGCAAGCTGAGAACTCACATCTTAAAGGGCAAGCAACAGGCAAAGAGCTCACCTGGAATGGCTTTGAGTCTTTGAATTCTCACAGCTTCCTCCCAGTGGCGCTCTTCCAAGGCTGTGCTTCTGAAGCCTACCCAAACAGTGCTGCCAACTATAGACCAAGCATTCAAAGTATTCAAACATCTGAGCCTATGGGGCATTCTCATACATGTATTGAAATACAAAGAAACCCATTATAATGTACTATTAACATATGCTGATAAAATAAACCTTTGGGTCCGGAAAGACTGCTCAAGAGCATCTGTAGAGGGCATGAGTTCAGTTCCCAGCACCCACAACTGGCAGTTCACAACCACCTGTAACTCCAGTCCCAGGGAACCTGACACCTTCTTCTGGCTACTGAGAGCATCAGGCACATACATGATGCTCATATGTACACGCAGGCACTCACATGTGTAGATAAAAATGTTTCAATTTTAAAGAAACTTAAAAAAAAAAAAAGCGATAACACAACTGACCAGGCTGGGACCTCTGAGTGGTATCGCTGCCTGTTAGTCACCAAAGGGAATTCTGGCTTGTACCTTTGGGTCATTTGTGCTCCTCTTAAGTAATCCCAGTAAATTCATTGGTTCACCAAGCCCCCCCCCCAAACATTATTGAGTCATTTGGGGAGGGGTTTTGGGGAGAGGAGTTGGTGGTTTTTTGTTTTGTTTTGTTTTTTGTTTTTTTCGAGACAGGGTTTCTCTGTGTAGCCCTGACTGGCCTGGAACTCACTCTGTAGACCATGCTGGCCTTGAACTCAGAAATTCGACTGCCTCTGCCTTCCAAGTACTGGGATTAAAGGCGTGCGCCACCACACCTGGCTTGGGGAGTTTTTCCACGTAAGCATTTGTTAGTTTGTAGATCTGGAGGTAGATCTGCAGTTACAAGATCATTGCTCGCTTTAGCATCACATGGACTAAAACTGAAATGATGCAGAAAGGGTTAGTGTGGCCCCTGTGCAGTTACCAGGCTGTGGCTGCCCCATGAGGGTTCTCAGCCTATTCAGTAATTTTGAAAATTCTTTTTTTTTTCTTTTTGGTTCTTTTTGAGACAGGGTTTCTCTGTATAGCCCTGACTGTCCTGGAACTCACTTTGTAGACCAGGCTGGCCTCGAACTCAGAAATCCCCCTGCCTCTGCCTCCCAAGTGCTGGAATTAAAGGCGTGCGACACCACGCCCGGCCCCTAATTTTGAAAATTCTTATGAGGGCCAATGGGTGAACTTAATGCAAAGAAAGTTTTATGATCAAAGAAAAAGTTAAGAAACAGTCACTAAGAAAAAAAAATGGCTAGGGTGTGGTGGCACACACCTTTAATCTCATCACTCAGGAGGCAGAAGCAAGCAGATCTCTGTGAGTCTGAGACCAGCCTGGTCTACAGAGCAAGTTCTACGACAGCCAGGGCTACATGGATTCATACCCATCCTCTCCACTCTTGCTTACACCGTAGGAGTTGACCAACATGGAAGCATGAGTGAGTTTTTCCCCCGTCTAGCTTCCAGTCCAGCCAGTAGACTGTGCCAGAAGATTAGAGAGGACGGAAAGGATATCAGAGTTTAATCCTCCCTCCTCTCCTTGCAAGCATCAATTTAGCCATAACTACATTTATTTCCCTGCCTAAAGCTACAGAATCTGGAAGGATCTCCTCCAGATTCTGCTGGGTTCTAGAATCAGCTCCTTCTCATGTATCTTTCTTTATCCTGGGTCCTGCTCCCCTTTGTTTCCTTTCAGCCTTCCCACACCGTTATGAACAGCCCTTTCATTATTACCTCCTTCCACAAACACAGCCTTTCCAAGATGCTGGGGGGTGGAACTTAGGGCTTCCAGCTTGCTAATTCAGCGCCTGCCACATTGACCTATGCCAGCCCCAAACTCACTTTAACTATTTAAGGGTACCATTTTTCCTCCTGAATTTTATAATGACCAATTACTAGAAGTGACTCCAGGAAATGGGTCCTCAAAGCGGGGTTTAAGAATTGAGTTACTAATTTATTTGATAAGATCCTTTATTTTTAAAATCTGTGTGCATGTCACTTATGTGACGTAAGAAAACTTCAGGTTTTGGGTCTCGCCTTTCACCTTGTTTCAGATGGTCTCTCTCTTGCTGTCCATTGCTCTGTACACTAGGCTACTTGGCCCATGAGTTCCAGAGTTCCTCCTATGTCTGCCTCCCATATCCCCACAGGCACATTGGGATTATAGATGTGTACACCTGCTCTGTCTGGCTTTTGTGTAGATTTTGAGATTTGGAACCATGTCCTTAAGCTTTCATGGCAAGTGATTTACCCATTTAAGCATCTTCCCAACCCCTAATTTCTTTCTGAGGATAGATGGGATTGTCCTTTATGTCACAACATTCAAACAACCACTGGGGAATCCATGTGGTGTGATGCAGGAAGAAGACACTGTTGACACGTCACTAGCTCTGCATGTCCTCATTCTTTTTTTTTTTTTTAAAGATTTATTTATTTATTATATGTAAGTACACTGTAGCTGTCTTCAGACACTCCAGAAGAGGGAGTCAGATCTCATTACAGATGGTTGTGAGCCACCATGTGGTTGCTGGGATTTGAACTCTGGACCTTCGGAAGAGCAGTCGGGTGCTCTTACCCACTGAGCCATCTCACCAGCCCCCCGCATGTCCTCATTCTTGTAGCAATGGTAACCTGAGAATGTCTGCCTCTGACTGTTTTCAAGGGAACACACAAGAAAATCATGAACTCCTGAGCAAATGATCGGTAGGATCCAGAAAGATTTCATGACAGTAGCGCTGATTGCTGGAGATGCATGGAAATTATAGCTTAGGGTTAAGCCTAAAGTCTAAGCCTAAATATCACAGCATGACATACTCAAAAATGTGTGCCCTTCCTGGGGCTCTTATGACAAAGCACTGATCCTCAACTTGGATTTTTCTCCTAGAGGCATGAAAACGTCTATAGACACTCAATGTCCACAGAAATGTTGGTACAATCAGCGAGAAACCAGAGATGGTATAAACAATCCACAGGCTAGCCCTACCCTCCAACATAATCAGTGTAACATGTTAGTGGGTACCAAGGTTCAGATTCACTGTGCTAAGATCAGGGTAATACTAGAGAAAACACAAGACATGGGAAGAGGCAGTTGGGTAGTGTCATGGTCACTGTCCTATTGCTGTGAAGAGACACCATAACCAAGGCAATTCTTAGGGGAAAAAAAAGCATTAATTGGGAACTTGCTTACAGTTTCAGAGGATTAGACCATTATTATGATAGTGAGCATGATGACAGGCAAGCAGGTGCTAGAGCAGTAGATGAGAGCTATATTCTGATCTGTAGGTAGAAATAGACTGGGGAGGATGTGGGCTTTTGAAACTGCAAAGCCCACTTGCAGTGACACACTTCCTCTAACAAGGCCACACCTCCTAATACTTATAATTCTTTCAAATAGTACCACTTCCTGATGACTAAGCATTCAACTGTATGAGCCTATGAGGGCCTTTCTTATTCAAACTACCACACTCCATTCTCTGCCCTCCATAGGCTTGTATCAATATAATAATGCAAAAATCATTTAGTCCAACTTCAAAAGTCCCCAAAGTCTATCACAGTCTCAACACTGTTTAAAGGTCCAAAGTTTGAAGTCTGTTCTGAGACTCATTATAATCTTTTAACTGTAAAATCAAAATTAAAAACAATGAAAATCATACACTTCCAACATACAATGGCACAGAATATCCATTACCATTCTATAAGATAGGAAAGGGAGCCTAGTGAGAAAAATACTGAAGCAAAGAAAGACCAAAGAAACAACAGGAAACATTTCAAATTCTGCATCTCCGTGACTGATGGCAAAGCACATTTTATAGGTCTCCAACTCCTTTCAGCTCTGTTAACTACAACACATGCCTCTCTCTTGGGCTGGTTTCACACCCAATCTACAGCTTTCCTTGGCAGGTATCCCACAACTCTGGTGTATCCAACATTGGGGTCTACAACAGAATCCAGGATTCACCTTGAGAGCTTCACAGAATGGCCTTTCTAAACCTCCATGAGTAGACATGCCAGGATTCTGTGGCTTCCCTTAGAAGGGGCCTTCACACAATGGTCTTTCTGGGCCTCTCTGATACACTTCTGGCCTCAATGGCTTTCCTTCGAGGGAAATTCCACAACTCCTTTCTTGTAACCTTGACTCTAAAACCAGAACTATGTCAGAAGCTGCTTGCTGGGTCTGGAATATGGCCCTATTGTTCAATTGCATCTACATTAGCTTTCTATCTCTGATGGTTTCCCTTGGTGCTTAAGCTTTTCTTTAATTCCTTTTCACAAATTGAAAGCTTAGCTGAATGGGATCTTATTCTGAGATCACCACTCCCCCTATTCTATTCACCATTAGGCATTTCTTTAAATTTTTAAATCTCCTTGAGCATTAGACTTGGCTCCAACATTACATTCCTGGTGCTCCTTTTCTATTCAAACTGTATATTTTGTATTTTTCTTTGAACAGCTTCCTCCTTTTCATTATAGATGTGCAGGAGAGTGGCCACTAATAATCATATGGCACAGTCAATACTAGGCTTCTTGAAATCTCCTCTGCCAACACCATTAATCCAAAACTCTTTAGTTTAGCCTCTGGGAGATTTTTTTAACAAGGGGAGAAAACAGCCACATGTCTCACCAAAATGTTACAAGAACAGCCTCTAAACCACTTACTAATATTCTTCCGGTCTGAGACTTCTTGGACCAGGCCACTATGATTTGAATTGCCCTCAGCACCACTACCTTCTATGCTCCTACTAGGATTGTCCACTAAGTCTCACATAAATTGCCCAGTCACTTTTCTAGTCCAAAGTCCCAAAATCTTCCATATTCCCCCAACAAACAGCATGGTGAGGCTTGTCATAGCAATAATCTTTCCTGGTATCAACTTTTGTCTTAGTCACTGTTCTATGGCTCTGAAGAGACAGTATGACCATGATAACACTCATAAAGGAAAGCATTTAATTGGGGGTTTTCTTATGTTAAGGAACAGCTGACTATTTTCTTTTTAGTTAAACAATGTTAGACTTTGATCATGTCCTTAGCTAGAGGACAACTTAGTCTTTTTTGGGAGGGCGGGTTGTTTGTTTGTTTGTGGAGGGGTTGTCTGTTTCTTTATTTGTTCTTCCTTAATAGTCTTGTGAATTACATATCATAAATTGTTTCCATTGTTCCAAGAATTGACTGACCACTAAATGTTTCATAGTATGTTAACTATCTTATCATAAACCTATAATGTATACCTTTCCCATAATCATAAAAATAACTGAAAAAATCTTTTTTTAATCACTTGCTCATTTGGCATAAAAAGTTCTCCCTGTTTCTGGTCTGAGCCACTTTCATTCCTCTACTTCGAAGGAGAGCATAAGACTGGCTCAGGCACAAAATAAAAATTTTACCTTGCAACATCTCAATGTTAGTTCCTGGTTTTAGGCACCATAACAGCTTATAGTTTCAGATGCTTAGTCCATTATCATTGTGGTGGGAAGCATGGCTGCATGCAGGCAGACACTGAAGGAGTAGCTGAAAACTACATCATGACAGAGAGAGAGAGAGAGAGAGAGAGAGAGAGAAAGAGAGAGAGAGACACCCTGATGCAGGCTTTTGAAACCTCAAAGCCCACCTGCAGTGATACAGTTACACCAACAAGGCCACACACTTCCTAATCTTTATAATCTTTTCAAATAGTGCTACTCCCTGGTGGCAATTTTGAATTCCAACATCTTCTAGAAACTTCTTTGTTGGTTGAAATGAAATTCTTCACTGAATTGGTACTTTATCATCCCTTTCATAAGAACCTACCATTCAGTTATTGACTCAACAGATCCAAGTCAATTCAAATAATAAAAATCACTTGTTTGCACATGGCACAGCAACAGTACACTCTCATTGTCTTATCTGTCAGCTGTCATCAACTCTCCAGTTCTCTGCCATAATATAGTCTGTATTTTGTCACAATACCATATTAACTGTCTTGTTAGCCTATAGAAAAAAAATCACAGCAGCCTGTTACATTTATCTCATTCTGCTAATTGGATCTATTGAGCAGTAATGAATAATCACAATATATATTTCAGCAAGACATATGTATGCCAGAAAAGGATGAGTAAACCTCCAAAGAATTCAAAGGGCTTGTCATGTAAGTGAGGTTCCTAAGAGTAATATAATGCAGAACATACAGGCGGAGAGCCTGTAAAAACACAAAAATATTGTTTTTTTCCCTCCACCATGTACGCCATAGCAGGTTCTAGGCCATCCAGTACTATATGATGAGATTCTGTTTTTAAAAAAGCAAACAAAAACAAACAAACAAAAAATAGGAAAAAAAAGTTACTTCCTATCTTGTCACAATCTTAGTTATATATTTATTTTAAAAATATTTTTGAATATTCAAACTATAATATGAACCAGAAGTCTTCTTATCAACACTATATCCAATCTTGGTCTCCTCCTAAGACAATCAGCCTTCTGTCTGCTTTAACTGGTTTCTGTGTACACAAAGAAAGTTATATACATAGGATGTTATATGACTTAGTATAAAACTCCACAGGATCTTTTATATGTATGTGTATTATGTGTGGGCATGTATGTGTGTTCCTGTTTGTACACATGTATACAGACAGGTGCATATGCATGCAGAGGGTAGTGTTGTTCCTCCATCATTGTCTATTTTGTCTGTTTCTTGAGGCAGGGTCTCTCACCAGAACCTGGGATTCCAGCGGTTCAGCTAATATGGCTGGCCAGTAAGGCCCATTGATCTACTACTCTCTGCTTTACCAGCACTGAGATTATACGCAAGTGCTGCTGTACACAACTGGATCCTGGGGCTTGAATTCATGTCTTTGTACTTGGTGGCAAGCATGTCATTGAGAGGACCATCTTCCAAGCCTCAACTCCACATTTCTTTTAACTAAATAATGAAATTTGAGGATCTTTCTGCAATACTACATATATATCCACTGTCAGTGTCTTTTGCCTTTAAAGGGAGGGCCTGGTGTAGTATGTAGATAGAGCTGCTCTCCTACCAAAGGATGTCTTGGAATGTAGTCTCCCTAATCAGGTAGACAATATATTTTTGTCTTGACTAGCTTTAGAAAATACTGCCTGCCTCTCAGAACCGACAAAACACAGACTATATTGGCTGGATGTGATGTGTCCCTGTGTGCAGAGCCCACTCCTCAGGCTGTTTATAGGTTAGGGTCCCTGTATCAACAATTTACCCATCTACTTAGAGAAATGGGTTCTAGTTCCCAAGGAGAAGATGAAGCATAGAAAGATCAGAGGAGCCAGAATTGAATGACTTGAAAGCAACAAGAATCCTTGAAGCTGGGGAACACTTAGATGACAGCAGTGGATCTTATGAGATGACTGAGATTATGAGATTGAGACCATCAGACCTCTATAAACACCAGGAATCACATAGACTTATAGACTGAGTTGGTGAAATCACAGGTGCAGGGGGTATACCAGATGTCCCAGAAAACAGTAACAAGTGCCCTAAGCACAGACAGGAGAGCTTCACCAGATAAACAAGGAGGGAGACCAGGCTCATCACAGGCCAACCAGGAGGTCTATCTGCATGCAGTTGGAGAGCCTGAGCCTACCTCCCCTTCCACTCAGTGGGGAAAGCAGCAGTGGCTGCCGTCCACCTAATGTTACCTCAGCTCTGTTAGAGACAACAGGACTTGTCCTGGCTAGTCAGACCAGAAGGCTCTATGAGCTGTGAGTGCCTGTTCCCTTCCTCTCTGGTCTCTGAAGGCTCTGAAAGACTTCATAGGACTTGGTTCTTAGCCGTCAGTCACGGTACCGTTTCACACTGTCCCTAACTCGGCATAGCCACCATCCCTCAGCCTTCTTTTTGTCTCACACTCAAAGCCTTTCACCAACCTGGGTCAAGGTAGGGCCTTTTCTGTAGCTAAGTTCAGTAGCTGTTCAGCCCCAAAAACGCCAGAAAGAAAGAGTCCACAGAAAATTGGTTTCATACAGCAAAGGGCAGAGTAAGATCCACTGGGGGTAGGAAGAGGCACAACTGCTTGCTTTTCTTATTGCTGTGACACAAAACCGGGCAGAGGCAACTGGAGAAGGAAAGGTTTTATTCTAGCTCATGGCTCAGGGCACATAGTCCGTCATGGCAGGAAAGGATAGCATCAGGGCCGTGAGGTAGCTAGGTAGTAATATCAACAGTTGGGAAGCAGAGAGCTCAGGCTAGAACCAGGGTGGCCTAGCATCCCGAAGGCCCACCTCTTGACCTTATATCTACCATCTAGGTCACATGTCTAAAGTTTCCCACAACCCCCCCCAAAACACCAGCACGATCTGGGGACCAACAGTACACACATATGATCCTGTGGGGGAAGTGTCACAGTCAAACTGTAACTCACATAGAGGCTGGGGGTGGGGGTGGGGAGCTTGAAGTGCTGGGGTGGGAGAGTTGGGGAGGTGCAGAAGACAGATACCAAAATGTAATTACCACAGGAGGGATAAGTTCAAGGCCCTTTGTCAAAACTTATCATAGAGTTTATTAAATCCTAGCAGAGAAGAGGTTGAAACTTCAATGCAAAGAAGTCATCCCTAAAAAGAAGACACCAACGGCTCTCCTGGATCTTTACACGTTATAGACATACTAAATCATCCTGCCAAGTCTTCTATGCACAATTACCACATATCGGTTTTGTTTTGTTTTGTTTCTAGTGGAAAAGGAATAATACAACATTAAGTGTTAAGCAATACCGGGTTCTCCCTGATTGAATGGAATTTGGGCAAAAGACCCTGGAGGGGTCAGAAGCCAGCAACTGAATTCAGGACTCAAGATCTGACACTACAATGGGGAAGTCAGAAAGCAAAAGAATTCTACCAAGTGATGGAGAAAGGAGGCTGCCTCAAAGTAGTGCAAAGGTAAAGTGGGGTCAAGAGTCACCAGAGTTTCTGCTCAACAAGAGGGGCCTCAAGAGTGGGTTGTCACTTTCCTGGCTCTTGCTTGGGAGTTTAAAAGGAGACTGTGGGGAGGGGAGGGGGACTGTAGGGGGGCTAACTCGAGCTGCCAGCCAGCTTCTGTGGTTTTCCAAGGAACTAGGATGTCTTTGGCTGCTGTGGAGAAGTGAAAGCCCTCAGGGTCAGGACCCTACCCTGACTTCTTGATGGAGTACAACTTCTCACTGCAGTAGGATACGTGATCTGTGATCTGTGATCTGCACTCGCGCGTGCGTGCATGTGTGTGTGTAAGATCTGATCTATGATCTGTGTGTGTGTTTGGGCACTCACGTGTGTGCCTGTGTGCCTGTGTGTTGGAAGGGGAATTGGAGTGGAGGGACAGGCACTCAGCACTGATAGCTATCCCACCTCTCAGGCTGGAGAGCTCCATTGACTCTGAAACCTCACTACTCCAGTTACCACCTTCTGGAGGATGGAAGGATGTGGTACAGGTCCCCATGAGGCTGAGCGGGGATTCAGCTCACCCAGAGGACCCCTGAGACAGCACAGTGATCCCTGTCACATTGAGTTTCTTCTGCTTCAGTGATGAACTGA
The DNA here is from genome assembly GCF_978045245.1 of Mus caroli. Lineage (NCBI taxonomy): Eukaryota > Metazoa > Chordata > Mammalia > Rodentia > Muridae > Mus > Mus caroli. The sequence goes on from NW_028227268.1 coordinate 70,500,912, forward strand.
ACACATGCATGCATGAATACACACATACATACATACATACATACATACATACATACATACATATGCATGCACAGATACTCATCCACCCAGCCTTCCCACCTCCCAGTCCAGCAGGCTACAATTACATCAATTCGGAAACTGCAGACAAGTCATTGGGGTTTACTCACTACCTTCTAATTAGCATTACACACTGATTATCTGAGGCTATTGATATTAGCTTTAATCGGTAATTACAAAGCTCACATAAAATATTTAATAACTATTCATAATACAAGAAATTTGATTAAGGACAGGACAGAACATTTTCCTTGAATTTTCATAGCGGTCTCTGAAAAGCTCAGCTGGGTTCATCCCAAACAGGAGTAAACACAGCGAAAACCATGACCCACCAATGCAGTGGGAAATGGCCGACTTGGATGCAAGCAGCCCTGTGCAAGAAAAAGCTCAGTATCAGCTAGGGGAAATGGGCTAAGGGGTGGGCCATTCCGAAGGAGAAATGTGAGTGCCAACAAACTTAAAGGGAAATTTTGAGTTTCACTGGTAGTTGAGCAACATTCATTTAAAAATGACACCCAGTATATTCAGCACATTGACTGACAGTTCACCCTGGTATGTCTGCTGCTATTGATTAAAATGGGTCCCAGGCCACCACCGCCTCCTCATCTGCCCCTTTCTACCCTCATGGAAAACGCAGCCCTTGCCAGCAGTCACCTCCCACCCAGCCTTCTGCAATCACAGGGCAGGAAGCAAGAAGCGGCTTTGATTCTTTTTCTTTCTGGTTTGTTCTGGTTTGGTTGGAGACAGTGTCCAGCCATGTAATCCAGTCTGGCCTTGAACTCACCACCCTCCCTCCTCATTTGCCTGAGTGATAGGATTGCTGGCACACACCACTGTGCCCACTAATTTTCAATCTGTTACCTCCAGCTACACCAAATGGCCAGAAGTAGCCCACAGAGCCACCATTGATCTCTACCTCTACAGCCCCCTGTGAGCAACCAGGGACAAGCATATGGGCTAGCTCTGAGGTCTTAGATAAGAGGATACCTCAGTGGAGCACTCTGCCAAGTGAACTGTGACACAACCATAGTATACACAACCCAAAACGTGGAATAGCAGAGAGCAGCGGCTGTGTCAAACACAACAGCAGACAGGTAGCGGCGAGCCACCCACACGCCTCAGGCCTTGTTTCACAAGGGCAGATTTCCTGAAGGCTTCCATTGCCCAATCATGAAGACAATCAAAGGGGCCACAGCAAAGGTGAATTGGGCCCTGATCTTCCTCTATGGGAAAAAAGGGGGGCAAGGAGCCCTTTCCGTTCTCTTCCTCTGCTGGGAGAGTTCAACCAGGCACCTCCCCTACTGACTCCCTGAAGCACAGGGTTTAATCATGGCTTTTCAATGTCATTCACTAGACCCCTACCACAAACATCACCCAAAACATTAGGAGGTTTTAAGTAGAGCCAAACTCTTGAAAACGCAAAGCAGTGTTCTCAGCTACAAAGTTTACACTCAAGAACCAAGCAATTGCACCTGGGGGTGGAGGGTGGGGAAATCTTAGAATGTTAAGTTTACAATTTTATGTTAGGCAGCATTCCCGGGTATCAGAGCCAATGCATGGGCACGGTTTGGACATGACCAGTAGATTCTGAGAAGTGATTTAGAAATGTCTAGAATGCTATAGTTTGAACCTTAGTTCTCTGTTCTGTAACCAGATTGCTTGTGTTCAAGCACTTCTCCCCCCCCCCCCCCCGCTCCCCCCCCCCCCGCGCTAGCTCTGTGACCTTGTGCACGCTGTGTAGCATGCCAGATGATGCTCAACTCTTGTTATCTTTGGAGAGTAGATGCAGGGGCAGGGGTGGTACACTCAGAGCCCAGGGATTTGCACCCTGAGCTGTTATGCCTAAATGCCAGCTATTGCCTTGAGTAGGCGTGTCAGGGATGCAACAGGACAGGATTAAACGTAGGTGAGGAGGGCCTGCCCTGGTGAGAAATGGGCTTTAGCATTTGAAAAGGTGACTTGCTTGTATTTATGACTAACCTGTCCACCTACTGAGTTTATTTTAGGGATGCATGCGTGAACAGAAGAGTGGGGGCAGGAACACCAAGTCCTTGCTCCTAAAATCTAACCTATAAAAGGGCAGGTGGGACTGAAGGCTCCAGGCCCACATCTCTACCCAGGTGAGAACGTGAAATGCTTTGAAGCATGCCAGTCAGAGAACACACTTCTGCACACAGCGTGAGATGGCTTCCCTACTCTGAGTATAGGAAACTCCTCCTAAGTCACACGACAGAACGGGGATATTATCTCGCCAAACCCCACGCCTGCAACTTTCACGCAGCAGACGCTTTTGTTCCCTCAGCCAGGCAGAATTGAATAAGACCCATCCGAAGCAGTGACTCTGGGGGAGGAAAGACAGACGTTCCGGAGGAAGAGGGCTAGAGGGGACCATCACAACCCTATCTGCGAGGAACATATTCTCACTGCCCCTTGCATCTACCACCTGCTCTGCCTCCCCCTGTAAAACTTTCAGCTCCAGTGGCACAGGCAATCTCAGAATCCATTCCGGGCTCTCCCACTGAGGGTATGCTGCCGGAACTGTGTGTCCTGCAGTGACTGGTACTCCTTTCTGTCTCTTTCTGTGGCTGTCTGTAGCAGTGCCACAGTGGGAACCAAGGCTTAAAGCCAAGAGAGCAGGTCCTGATAAAGTGCCAGATAAGCCAAGGGTGACGAGCCACAGGGAAAGAGAGCTTAGGAATGCTTGTTAAGATACACTTCCTTAGCCACCCCCAAAAGGTTCAGAGGTGTTACCAATGTGCCCAGCTCATGCTTATAGAGAGGAGGGGCAAGGCCCTCCCCACGCCCCACCCCCACACACCTCCCATTAATACAACAGTAGTACACCATCGGGACCAGGATGAGACTGTGATGATTAATGCTGATTGTCAACTTGACAGGGTCTAGAATCACCTAGGAGACAAACCTCTCAGCACACCTGTAAAAAGCTGTCTGATGAGGTTAGTCTCTGGGCATGCCTAGGAACATTATCTTGATTAGGTTAATTGAGATGGGAGACTTGGGCTTAGGTCTTGACTACATAAAAAGAAAAAACTGAGCAGACGTGCCTTCCTGGGGTAAGGGACCGTACCTTGAACTACCAGCCAAAATAAACCCTTTTGTCATTAAGTTGCCCTTTGTAAGGGCATTTGATCACAGCAAGGGAATAACAACAACAACTAAGGCAAAGGCATGGTCATAGGGCCGTAAGAGGATGGTAGAATTGTGGCAGGCAGAAGGGGCAGACAGTGTAGCTCGGGCCAAGGCTAGGATCAGCTGTGGTCATAGAAGCCTAGTGGAGAAAGGCAGTATGGACAGTTTATCCAAAAGGTCACAATGACACGCGCCTTCTCTCACAGGCCCATGGTCACTGGCAGCCTCGAGGTCAGGTAGATCTGCCAGGACCAGCAGAAGTGCACCGGAGTCAGACTCCACTGCTGCTATGGAGGACACAGGGCAGACATGACACTTCGGGTGGTTCCTGAGAACCCTGGGGTCATCATCAACCTCTGACCCTCTTCCCACACTGTTCAGACATACATCTTTCCACCCTAGGTCACAGGAGCCAGAGAAGCTGCCACCACCTAGATCTCCAGCAGGTCGCATACTCTCCCGGAGCCTCCAGATCCTTCTTTACTCAAACCAGCCCAGTCCCAGTTTCCTACACTACCCAGGAGACCCTTTTCAGGTGTCACAGAAAAAGCAGGCCATCATGTATTTCCCAGCATCCCTAGGGCAAGGCCTGCATCTGGGCCAGCCCACTCCTCCTGACATACGGAGCAAGCAAGAAATGTTTTCTATTTTAATGGCCTCAGTTAAATGTTTCATGGGCAAAGACTGAGGCCAGATCACTTTATAACAATTCTTCTGGTTCCTGCATAATTGATGTCCCTTATGCACTTTTCATGATCTAATTTATCTACCTCCTAAAATATTATGTAAAGCCCGAGTCCCATCGGTAATGATCTATGTCCGATTATAAAGTCCACCAAAGGATTTGCTACCCAAGCTGTGTTTGGGGACATAAACTAAGCTGTGCTCTGTGGAAGCAAGACAGGTTCCAGGCAGGGATGGAAGTCTAGGGCAGAGGCTGAGAAAACCTAGCCTTAAGTTTAAAAAATGAACTAAGGACAGAGACAAGAGGGACTGACCACATAGAGGAAGAAAGAGGGAGATGAGGGGAGCAGAGACTTGCAAAGCTCAGCTATGGAGCACCATTTGGCCCCATCAGGTGGTGGCAAAGACAGTGGTGAAAAGTTAGTAGCTGCCACATTGAGAGATGAAGGGCCAGGCACTATGCTAGCAGTTCCCAGGCACTATCCTGTGAAGTCTCGACTCAGGAGCTAGGGACTTCTGGAATGCTCCCATTTTACAGGTAAGGAAACTAAGGCTTGGGAAGGTACATTCTTTGCTCAAGTTCCCAGAACTAGGAAACAGAAGTGGTGAAGTTCAAATTCATGCAGTGAGGTACAGAGCCCGGAGTCCTGTTCCTTGGCAAGGCCCAGTGATCTGGCACCAGCCATTGCCCAACCGTGATGAACTCTCTCTCTCCAGGGGCCCAGCCACACAGCACTAATCACAGCTCTGTGGCTTCTCCAAGCTCAGCCATCCCCGAGCCAAGACCAAATCAAGATGGATGCTCTCTCCCTCAGCAAATACAACCCCCTCAGTCAATCTCTTGGCACTGGAAGCAGGCTCATTGTTCTTGTGTGGAATTCCACAGATGCTTATAAACACTTCCATTACTTCTGAAGTTTTATTTATGGTTTTTGTTAAACCTTTACTCTGAAGTTTGCCATTTTAAACACTCCCTGACTGAAAGAGATTTATATGGGTCTCTCACACTGAAGCCACCTGAAATGGACAGAGCCGAAATCAATTTATAGGACTTCAAGAGCGGTTGACGACTCATTTTTATTGAGAGAGGATTTCTCTCAGGAAGGGGAGAGAAAACATTACCGCCCCCAGAACACATCCACTCCTTTATCAGTCTGACTGTTGCTAGGTACCGTCTCTGTCTCCCTGTCAATACAAGCACTATGAAACTGTATCAAAGCATGTTGTTCGCCAGACTAGAGATGAAAATAAAGGTGTCAGACCCCACAGAAGAGGTCCTGGCTTCTCAGGGTGCTCAGGAGAAATGAGCACTACGACTGAACCTATTGATTCAAAGGGAATCAGGAACCAGCAATGACAAGAGTAGGGAGCCTCACAAGTCCATTCAGTATTCTAAAGCCCCCAGCCGAAGGGAGCAACAACTCACATATTTTCAGGCCTGTCAAATAAATTAGGAACTCTCTTCCTTTGAAGATCAATGGTATAGAGATGACTTTGAACTCTTAATATCAGGCATTAGCAACATAATGTTGGGTTTTATTAAGAATGAAAGGAATTTACCAATTTTCTCCCAGCGATCCTCTCTGGACTCTGCACGGAAGCTAATCACTAGATAATTGTTCAATGGCTCTTCTGGTCCATTCAAATCTATTGAATTGTTTAGAGAGGGAAAGGCAGAAGTCCCCTTGAGGGACCAATTACCAAAATGCAGGGACCTGCAACTTGGCAGAACACATTTTTAGAAAAAAAAAAAAATGCAGCTGTTAAGAAGACTGGTACCACAGCTAGCCAGAGCTGTCAGAACAATATAGCACAGGCTGTGTGCCTTAAATCTAAGACATGTCTTTTCTCATACTTCTGCAAGGTTATAGGTTCAAGATTAAGGTACTACCTGGTGTCCCTCTCTCCCAAACTTACCCTTGTAATACACACAGGCATGGGGTGTGTGTGTGTGTGTGTGTCTGTCTGTCTGTGTGTGTATGTGTGTGTGTGTGTGTGTGTGTGCTGGTGCAAGGGGTCCTGGGGTATCTTTTCATAAAAACATGCCTCTTATCAGATCATGGCCACACCTTCTAGATGTCTGCACTAGTTACTTTGGCAAGTCTGAGAACATTTCAAAACTTGAACTTGTTTATTTGGGCTCATGGTGGGGATTTGGAGTGACTAGATTGCTCCTCATCATGGCAACTAGAAAGCAGAGAAGGGAGAAAGGGGGAAGGAGTAGGGATAAGACAGTCCTGGAACCCACCCCAGGGACCTCCTTCCCCGGAGAGATCCTGCTCCTTACAGTTCACCACATCCTATTGTCCATCAAGGGATTCATTCACACATTGGGTCAGGACCCCAGTATCCAATGAGCTCAGGAAATACCCTCATAACACACTCCAAGGAATGTTCTAATGATATCCTGAGGATTTTTTTAATGTGGTGTGTATGTGTGTGTGTGTGTGTGTGTGTATGTGTTTTACATGGAGGTATGGCACCTGGAAGCACATGGTGTACGTGTACGTGCTTGTACAAAAGAGTTTACCCATGCAAGGGAGGCCAATGTCTAGCCACTTCTTTTATAACCCTCTACTTTTTTTTTGTAAAATTAAGTTTTATTCACCATATGTCATTGTCATCTCTGAGGCTTACTGCCGAATAAGCTCACCCTTTCTAGCTCTTTCTGATCTCTGGCTGGCTGGGTTAACTCAGCTGTTCTGCCTCAAACTCCTCTCCAAGATGACTGATTCAAACTGGATTCTCTTGGCTTCTCACTGAAATGTTCTGCTTGGACACAAACTAATTCTGGCAATTTCTTCTAATCTTCTGGCTCCTTCTCCTTCTCTGGCTCTTTCTGTCTTTACCTGCAATCTGTTTCTGTAAAACTATCCAGGTAGAACTGCCTCTGGGGACCTGCATGGAACTGCATGAAGGAAGCACTCTAAACTGCACAGAACTGACTAAACTCCACTGCACTGCACTCATCTGACGACACTGAGCCAAACTCAACTCCACATAGCTGAACTACCCTCACTCTCCCTATGCTGCTCTTAAATAGCTTTTCTCCTAAGAGTTGGGCGGACCCTACCTCTGACTCATTCTGTCAAATCTTTCTCTGTTTTGTCACTTTGTCCTCCCCTCAATGAAACATCATCACTTGGGACTAAAAGTGTATACTAAAGGATTACAGCTAGGGATTAAAAGTATGTACTAAGGGCATGTCTGCATTCTAGCCAATTCACACAGACCTAAAAGATCTTTGGTTGTTTTCAGAGCACCTATGTTGCTGGATTAATATTCACCCACATTTTTTTTTTTGGAAACTTTCACTGAAGCTGAGGTTTGCTATGTCACTTAGACTGTTCGGCCAGCAAGTCACAGGTATCCTCTGGGGTCAGCTTATACTTCCACATTGCTGTTCATCACCAAAGGAAGTCAGGACTGGAACTCAAGCAGGTCAGGAAGCAGGAGCTGATGCAGAGGCCATGGAGGGATGTTACTTACTGGCTTGCTTCCCTTGGCTTGTTCAGCCTGCTTTCTTATAGAACCAGGACTACCAACTCAGGGATGGCACCACCCACAATGGGCCCTCTGAGACTTGATCACTAATTGAGAAAACGCCTTACAGATGGATCTCATGGAGGCATTTACTCACCTGAAGCTCCTTTCTCTGTGATAACTCCAGCTTGTCAAAACCAGCCAGGACAGATGTCTCATAAATTTACATCCCTAGCATGAACCTTTCTCTAGAATTCCTTTCAAAGAAAGCTACCTACCCTCGAGTCTCCTTGTGTAAAAAGGGAGCTAAGCCTCATTGTGCTTGCTGGCTAGTTGGGGTGGGGTTGGGGGGCGGCGGCAGCGGTGGTGCTGGTGGTGGTGGTGATGGTTTGGGTTTTGTTTGTTGCTGTTGTTTTGGTTTGGTTGTTTTTGGTTGTTGTTGCATTTTTTTGTCTTGTTTTATTTTGTATGTTTGTCAATTTAGCACAAGCCAGAATTATTTGGAAAGAGTGAGTCTCAATTTCTCCATAAGATTGTCCCGTGGGCAAGTCTGTGGGGAATTTTCTTACTTTATGATTGAGGGAGGAGTACCCAGCCCACTGTAGGCAGTGCCACCCTGGGATGGTGGTCCTGGGTTGCATAAGAAAGCAGGCTGAGCAAGCCATAAGGAGCAAGCGAGTAAGCAGCACCCTCCATGGCCTCTGCATCAGTTCCTGCCTCCAGGTTCTTGCCTTGAGCACCTACCCTGACTTCCATGAAATAAATCCTTTCCTCCCCTGGTTGCTTTGGGTAATCATCTTATTAAAGCGATAGAAAGCTAACTAGGACAGTCACCAAGGCTAAAGCAGCTCTTAGCCACCCCCATCTCATTACACAGCTACAGCCTTTTAATCCTGGCACCTGAGGCCAAAGCCACAGAGTCACCTCACATTCTCCTCTCTCTTGACCCATGTGGTCATTAAGAAACCTTCCTAGGGGCTAGGGAGATGGCTTAGTCCATGAAGTATTTGCCTTTGAAACACAAGAACCAGAGCCCACACTAAAAGCCAAACCAAACCAAAAGGAAGATGTGGTGACTCAGGCTTATAATCCCAGAGCTGGGAGGCAGAGCCCTTTGGCCAACCAGATCAGCCTACATGGCAAATTCCAGGCCAGTGAAAGATTCTGTTTCAAAAGAAGAAAAGGTGGACCAAGGAACAACATCCAATCCAGTAAAGCTGAATAGAGGTACCCAGCCCTCACCTCCTCCACAAATAAGAGCCAAAGCCCCAGGTGGATAGTGACAGCCTGAGGTGAGTGACTGGGGAGGGAGCGGGGTCTCAGCATGAAAGAGGCTAGAGCCTTGTAAGATTCAGAGGTCTTGAGACAACAGCATAGAAGGAGGTGTGAATTTCCCCAGTAACTACCACACAGAACTCTAGCTGTGGGTGAGCAGGGATAGGGCAAAGCCCAAGCTCCTCTGGTGTAGTTGCTCATGATCGTAGTTCCCAAATTGCCACCCAGCCACCCAGGCCTGCAGCCTCACCAGGAACTGACCTGGACTCAACACAGTCGTTTGGCTTTGGAGATGAAGCCCACCCACATCCTGCCAACTTCCAGAGGCAGGCTACACTGTAGCTAGGTGGCAACTTGAGAAGAGAGCTCTGTCCAACCAAGCATTCTTCTAGGGTCAGAGAGCCCTGGAAAGCGTCATCTCTGCGACCACACAGCTGTCCCACCGTGGTCTCCCGGAGAGCTGTGCACCCTCATGAACCTATCAGCTGATGACTGCAGCCGCAGCACCTGGGTTGCCTGGTGCCTCAGAACACTGGTGTTTCAACACACACGGAACAGGGTGTGTGTGGGGGGGGGGGGTCTCTCTCAAGGACATAGAGACTTTGGTGCCTGTTTTGAAGGATGCAGAATGTAGCAAACTTTTTATGGATTTGTATCAATGCGTGACTGAAAGCAAGTGTTCACATGGTCCCCACCATCATCCTGCTGTCCTTAATTCCGTCTGTGTATACTGCTGTCAGGACTACTGCTGTAGTCCCCAGTGCAACCTCGACCCATGCAGTGTCTGTCCATACCACAGCCTGGTCTGACAGCAGATGCATTGGGTCCCCTACCATCACTGGGGCTGACAGCGGCCAGAGGTCCTTGCCATCACCAGAGCCTGAGCAATGCCTGAGGAAATGCCTGGCAATGACACCATTCCCAGGTATCAGAGTGACAGCACCTGTAGGCTTCCCATACACCTTGCTCTTTTCCACACCTCCAAGAGTTGACAGTGTGTCCCACCCATGCTTGGATCCCAACTATAGCGCTTACGGTGCCCAAAGTTATCTATTATAACTTAAGAACTCCAAAATACTCGTCTGGAACCAAAGCCCATTGTGCAGATCAAAATGCCCAAGACTGCTCTTTGGGAGAAAGAGCTACTTACAAGAAGGCCAGCCGTGGATGGCAGAGACAGCCGATCCACTAGATGTATAAATCTCCATGTAGGTGCACAAGCATATGTTTAAAGCAAGTTAGGATGATGGCACCTAAAGAAGATAGTGACTCTCTAGCAACAGATCCCAAGAGAAAGCCAAAATGAAGGAAACGTGTGGTAAAGAATAAAAGCATTACCATAAAGGACTTCAGGAGGTTGTGGAGATGGCTCAGTGGGAAAGACCACTTGCTGTAAAAGCAAACAGACCTGAGTTCAAATCCAGAGCGCCTATATAAAAGGCCAGGCATAGCCCTGAGCCCCATAACTCCAATGATATGAGGCATGGCACCACACACTACGCACAAACCCCACAGATTTGTATCCTTGAAGCAATGCATTATGTTGATCAATTTCTTGCTCCCCCAAACAGAAATGAGGAGTTGTCACTCACCTCTCCCAGCCCTGCTCTTCAGGGTTCATGTGTCCCCAAAGATGGTCTCATCTCTGCTCATCCAGGCTGAGACTGGACACAGCAAACACCTTCTGTTCCTCCCGCAGCTCCAGATCTCACTGTCTTTAATCCCCACTCAGAGCTGGGAACAGATTGATGACACGGAGTCCCAAGGAAGGCCAAATTTCCCAATTGCTCTCACATCTTCTCTATATTTGGCCATATTCTTAGAGAACACAGTGGAAGTCAAGGAAAGTGGAGGAAGCAGGATTCTGTTCAAGGAACAGGATCAATTAGGCATCCCTCCCCGAGCCAGCAGTGGTCCCACGGCCCAAAGCAGCAATCCAAGTTTTATTTGCTCATAAACATTAATGGGACCAAACCTCGGGGAAAGAAACAGGAAAAGCTAAATGCCATGGAGTGTGCATGATGCCATAAAACCAGGACTCTGCATGGGAGGGGAAAGGTCGGAGCACTGGAAAGGGAGAATCTTCTCTCACAGATGGACTGGCTTTGGAGACTTCTGGGAATCTATAGGGTTTTCCTAGTCTTTGGGGTTCTAGAAGGACTCTTCCTGGAGTGCAAGAGAAAACTTTAAAGGAAAAGTAAATCTTTTCTCTGCTCAGACAAAAGGAAACAAGACCACTGAGGCTCACTCAGAACAGCCTCAGACATGCTGAGAAATGTCCTGATGTGGAGACAGGGCTCCTAAAATAACTCAGAGGTTCCAGCCCCAGGCTCGACTTATCAATGAGGATCCTAGAAATTTTTGGAAAACTCAAACTATGTCTGATACTCTCCTCTTTGTCCTGCCCATGTTGGGGGAAGACCCTGCTGAGGGGGCAGGGAACTGGTACAAAGCATTACATCATATGCTCAGGAGCATGCATTCTAACCCAAGCACTGTACAGAGCTCTGAAATGCACTATTCATTTGATCCTTTCAACAACCAGATCAGGATACACAAGGCTCTGGGAGTAGAAGGTTGTGGTGTAGGCTATCAAGGTTCAGCATCACAAATCTGGGCTGGAGCCCAGATACTCTAAGAGGTTATGCTTTTCAGAGAAGTGAGAGAGACACATCCATACATACTAACACATACATGCATGGTCAAGTGTAAAAGCCAAAGGTCAACCTCAGGTGCTATCCATGTAGATTCATATTTTTCAAAGCCTACTTTTAATAAGGGTTCTTAAATGCTTTAACCTCCCTTCTAGCTCACCATCCACCAGAGGGAGTGAAAAGGTGAGGTTACTAGGGCAAAGGAGGATGTGGACTGGTTTAAAAATAGTTCTTTGGAGTATATCCAATCTGCATTGTCAGGATATCAGCAGATCAGTTCACACAAATCAACAGCAGTAACTCAATCCACTTGCAAACACCATTCATGAATCAGCAACACCAGTCGGGAATCAGCAGTACCAGTTTGATCCAGAAGAAACTGTGAGTTTCTCCCAAGTCTGCAGAAGTGAATAGAATCTCCAGGAACACCACCAGAAGTTCTTTCGTGTGTTCCTCTCTATGAAGTTGCAACAAACTATGACCTGTAATGAATGGCAAGGCGAACCAATACCACACAGCATCATCAGCAAAGACCAGCATCAGCAAGGCCCAACAATGACCAGCAAAGAATGGGAAGGTATACCAATATCACATAGCATTGTCCACTATATATTGAGTTTTATTAATACCCTTTCCAAACATCATGCATTCTCTCAAGTGTCCACTCTAGCAAAACATCACATGCCCTTTTTCCAGGCTGCTTCCAGAAAAACACCACGTGTTTGTTCTCAACAAAACATTCTCCCACGTTTCTGCTTCAACAGAAACATCCTCTCATAAAACAGTTTCCAGGAAAATATCACATGGCACAACTGAGTCTCCAAAGAAAGCAGAAATTTCCACTTTAATCCATCTTGTTTATCTGAGACAGGGTGTCTCACTAGCCTGGATCTGGCCAAGTAGGCTAGGCTGGCTGGCCAGTAAGCCTTAGGGACCCATCCATATCTACCTCCCCAGAACTGAGATGCCTTGGACTTGAACTCAGGGTCCTCATATTTGCATTGCAAGCACTTTACCAACTGAGTTATCTCCCCAGCTCTGAGTTGACAATTTTGTTTTTGAACCATAAACCGTCTGGCCCAATTGTATACAGTATCAGTGCAGGACTTGAACTTGTAGCTGCTTAAGCAAAGTCATGGTGTTGAATTGAACACCTCTCCCTCAGGCTCACAACTCTTCACTCTGAGGCCCCTCAGGGTCACCACCCACATAAGACATAGCCCCGTGTTTGTTCTTCCTCTTTCATTTTAGAGACACGTTCTTCTGATGTCACCCAAGTTGGCCTTGAGCTGAAGATCTTTTGTTGCAGCCTCCTGGGTGCTGAGATCATAGGCTTTAGTCACCATACCCAGTGCCTTGACTCCCTGAGGTTGGGAAGGAACCAAGGGATTTTGGAGACCCTGTTCTGACCAGCCTTGTATCTAGGTTTGAACATGGAAGGAGAAAGACAACCCATTTCCTTTCCTGACTTCCTCTCTCATTTGCATGTTTGATTTCCACGTGGTGTTGGATTTTAGAAGCCCGGTTCCCTGGAGGAATTCCTAAGAAGCCATCTGTTCATGTGCTTCTGAGCTGCCTTGGCAAACGGAAACAGGGGATGTTCATCAATCATCCGAAGGGAGATATGCATTCATTCTCAGGCAGACTCGTGTGCATATGCCCTTGAACATGGTGGCTGCTTCACAGGAAAGCTCACATTTAGATCTTACAGATGCTCTGGCCATTCTGGAATCATCTCTGATTTGGAACAAGACTGGTCTGTCCAAGTCAGAGATGTGTACAGGGCCAAAGCTGGAGAGACCTTGGAGGGGTTTGTATATCTTGTACCCTGGGCAGACCCTGTCCCACACAAAAGGATGCAGATACAACACTACAAGTACATCCATCACCAGTTGAGTCATGAAGCTGTCCCTAGCTCAGACATGTGGCTGGCCAAGGCCACAGTGCCCTTTAGTGTGACTATAGGAGACACTATATGTCTCCATAAGCAGCAAAGCTGAGATTTGTCTTGGTTGCAGTAGGCCCCAATTTAGTGGGTCCTATGAGCTCGGTTTTCCTTCCTCAGTAGTCAATGGGTTCAACTGCTCTCCCTGGAGTCAAGGCAGTAATGGGAGGAGCGGGGGGAGTGTGTGAGGAGAAGGCTTTTAAACAGAATCCTATTTTGCAACCAAGACGCACTTCAGAGAACATGTGGTCACCTGTCTGCCTCAGTCAGGAAAAAAACCAAAACCCAAGCCCTGAAAGAAACAAATCTGCTGAAGGATAACTTACTATAAGGCTCCCAATCCATGCTCTCCCAAGCACTCACCAGAACGCTGACCTCCCCGACTCTGGATCAGTAGGACCCAGCTTCCTCCATTGGCAGGAAGAAAATGGATAAGATGACAGTCTCTAAGCTATCCCTGGCCCTGCTACTTCCTCTTATACCTCTGCTCCCCTCCCCTCTCTCTCGTTCCAGGGATTTATGCACCATCACCTCAAACCTTGACAGAAAGATTTTTCAAACCTGGGAGAATTTCCTTTAATATTTTATTAGTATATGCAAAACAAGGCAGCCAAGGGCCCAGGGACCTGAGCTGCTGCATGGGAGTGGACAGGTGGAGTGCTTCTGCTCACATCCTCCCCTCCACGGGGCTTCCTGGTCCTGGGTGAGCTCCATCTGGCTGTGAAGGTGAATGTCCAGACTGATGCTCCCACTGAACCAGGAAGCAATCAGCCCGCAATCACAGGTCCCTGATAAGACCCTCAAAGGGGCCTTGAAGGCTGTGTGAGCAGATGTATATGTGACTCTAGCAGGCCTGCCCAAAGCTCAGAGGAAGCCACAGCAAGCCAGATGGTATTGGCTTGCCTAAGGGTCACTGTGGGAGCTGGTGGGTCAGCCTATACAGTAGTTACCATGAGAATAGGAAGCAAGGTGTGTACACTCTCAGAGGATTTCCCCTGACTTTCTGGGACAAAACGAATACGTCGTCACAGCTAATGTGGTGTCTCATATCTTTTATCACTAAGGAAGCAGAGACAGACATATCTCTGTGAGTTTGAGGCCAGCCTGGTCTACATAGTGGGTTCTAGGACAGCCAGGGCCATATAGAGAGACCTTGTATTGCAGCTCCCCTCCCCTCCCCTCCCCCCCAAAAAAGAATCTGTGGTTAAATTAGCATTAAAAAACACAGGACTAAGGAAGGTTTCTTTTACTTTGAAATGTTTGTGCCCTTTCGAATCTCCTGGAAGAAAGGACAGAATGGGCTGTTTCCAGTATCACTTGGTTGCCACAAGTAACTCTTTCAATGCTTCTTATAGGACCAAAAGGGCCTTATGGAATCTGAGCTTAGAAGGTTCCACCAAGAGACACAAGAGCTCACAGGGATCAAGGCCCTCTGAGAAGCTGGGAAACCCTGCCTCTTCTCCAGGGAGGCTCAGATTCACCACCCAGAAATGGTCTTGATTCTCACGCCAAGCTGATTTGAGCAGAAGGAAATCTCAGGTCACCAGAGGCCCTTTTCCCCCCATTCCCTACAAGGGAATTTGGAGAGACTCCAGACCAGAGATTGGTTCAGCCACAGTCATGTGCCCAGCCTATATGCCTGTTAGGAAAGCAGCTATGCCCTCTTGTCTGCCACCTGACATGACCCTAAGGGCAAAGCCAAACATGAAGACACTCAGAGCCCACTGCTGGGAAGGTGTATAGTCTTCCCTCTGCCCACCTTCACCTGGGAGGTTATGTGCCCCACAGCCCTCTGTGAGCTCATCTGCCTGTCTCTCAGACGGAGGATGCTTCCAGTGGCCCAGCTATCCTGGTTGACTCCTCCCTGACATTCAGAGAGAGGTCAAAGGCCACACACACACACACACACACACACACACACACACACGCTCACGCACCATGCTACTCATTCTTATTTGTATTGCTAAGACCACATAACAAAGCCAGGACAGAGGCCATGGGTGCCAAGGGCCAGTTCCACTGCAGCACCCTGGCCACTCAGCAAGAAGAAAATCAACTTTGTGTCAGCTGAGCACGAATCCCATGTCAGCACTCTGAGGTTTCTTCTCTCTCTCTCTCTCTCTCTCTCTCTCTCTCTCTCTCTCTCTCTCTCTCTTTCTCTTTCTCTCCATATGTTTCACCTCACTGGGTAATCTGAAGACTTGTATGACATCATAACATGAAGGGTCATGGACATAAATAAGCCCATGAAGTTGTCATGGGCCACAGAGGTTCGGGGGACAGTGTCATGGCACAGTGTCATGGTGGAAGAGTCCTGAGAATCCTACAGAAGGGCAGGAAGCCAGAGGGAAAGGCATCCATTTACAAAATGAATGGGTTTCTGGAAGTAAGGTGCTGTGCAAAGCAATTTTTTTTCTAGCCCAGGCAGCTGTGAGGGTGGGAACAGAAAGGGACTCACCAAGGGGGAGGGAAGGAGGGAGAGAGAGAGAGAGAGAGAGAGAGAGAGAGAGAGAGAGAGAGAGAGACGCAAGAACTGCTTCCCTGGCCAAAGCCAGAGGTGAACAAACCTGTACCAAGACTCGGGTCCTCTTATGCCTCTGCAGACCCCAAAGCTGCCATTATCATCTCCCCCAAAAGGGTTTTCCTTTTCTCAAAACAACTACTGTGCAGCCCTTTCTTAGGGGCTTTTAATGGCTTTCAAAATACAAACCTGGAGCTGCGAATACCGCCTGGCCAATTTACCGGAACCCTTCGCCTCCCCTGAAATTTCTCCTCAAATGGCTTTACTTCTGCCACAAACAGAGCCTTTGGGGGCAATGGGCCTTTTAATCAACAATTATAAGAAGTTTGAAAAGTCACTTTTAAAAGGCTGTCACGGTGGCGAGCCTGCTCAGCTCTTTGCTCTGCTCCCGAGGGACTGCCTCTGTGACGGTGGGAAGCAGGCACAGGCAGAAGGTGGGTAGGTGGGGAAGAGCATCATCCATCACCCCGCGACAGGTCCAGGGTGCCCAGGGGTCCTCTGAGCACACATCTGCAGCGGGTGTAGTGCTGCTGTGATTTATCACAGGCAGGCTGGCACCTCCTGCAGTTGGCTTATCAATTTGGTGGCTGCTCCTTCTCTCACTAACCTCCAAAAGTGTTTATGCCTGGGGACCCAGGCCTGGCCTCTCCTGACCTCACCACACAGGTATCCAAGCCATGACCTCCGTCCGTGCTGCACCCCATGTTTACAATTGCTCCCCCTGGGGTCTCCTGAACCCAGAATTTCTGAGGAAAATACACATGAGAGAACCGTTTTCCTCTAGCCACCTTCTCTCAGCCCTGCGTCTCATCAAGAGGTTGTCACTACCACATCACTACCCTGCCACCCCCTAAAACCACTAGCATTGCCATTGGCCTAGCCTCTGTTCAATCTGACTCCAGCCAGAGTCTGCCTGGCTTTCTGTGCAGACCACCTCCCATCCCTGCACCACTATACTTCTAAACCCTGCAGGGCTCCCCTGCCTCCTCTTCCTTCCTTAATCCGGCAAACCCAGGTCTCACCCCACCTCCAACCAGTGCCAGGACACACATCTCAACATGCAGCAAAGGGAGCCTGAAGGGTTCCAAAGAACTTAAAGGGTTCTTTGGAAAGTCAGTCGGATGGTGTTTTGCTGGGGCAAACATGTGAAGGAGTGTTTTCCTGAAGTGGACACAGGTGAAAGACTAAGGCAGACTCATGAAGGAATGTTTCATTGAAGCAGTCATAGGAGAAAGGATGTTCGGTGAAAGCAAACATGTGGAAAGACATGTGATGAAGGATTCTTTGCTAACAACACATATGTATCGGTCTGCCTTACATTGCAAAGTTGAGCTGCATTTGTTGGGCTGGAGTGATGGAGACAGAGCTTGCCTTGCTGGTATAGCTAGCTGTGCAACACTTGTGAGTCTCTTATCTTCGCTGATCTTTGCTTCCCTGAGGCACAGCTGACAACTTCTCCTGGTGTGTCCCTCCTGGTCCCTCCTGCTGGCTGGAGCCAAGGCTGAGGCTCTGATAGGTCAAGTCACTGATGTTGCTAGCACAACTGTACAGAACTGGTCTGCTGGTGGATCTGTGAAGTGTTTGTGAGTGGATCGAGCTGCTGCTGCTGCTGACCTGTGAACTGAACTGCTGATTTCCTGACAACACAGATGGGAGTTGCTCCAAAGAACCTTTCTAAACAGGTCTACTTTCCTACCCTGGAACCTTTCTTGTCCATTACCTCTGGTGGGTGGTGGGCTACAAGAAAGATTAAAATGTTTAAAAACCATCATTAAAGATAAGATTTTTAAAAATTAAAGTTACAGGAGCCAATCCCTGCCCTGCCAGCTGGGCTGGATGCTGCAGAGACAGAGGGGCACAGGTCAGCAGGCAGTGGCCATTTCCCTCATGTTCACTGTGGAGCACTCTAAAGGGGCAGATTGTATTCCCACACTAGAGAGAACTGGGGTGGCAAGTGGGGACCCTAGGATAGTGAGCCTCCATCAATATGTCCAGCCACTTTCCCTCAGACCTGGTGCTCCACACTCAGGCTTCCTCTTTCCTCATTCCTTTCCCTCAGCATTCCCAGTCTGCCCCATCCTCCTGCCCTCCTTAGCATCCTGGGCAGCCAGCCCTGGCTTCTCTAAACACACCCTGCTTCACCTCCAGAGATGATGACTCTTCATTGTCTTGTTGACCTGACTGGGTGGGCTCACCCAGGAGCCCCACCGCTCAGGGGTGTCTGTGAGAGGATTTCCAGAGAGGTTTAAATGAGGAGAGATGTACCCACCTTCTGTGTGGGGAGCACCATCCTATAGGGTGGGATCCCACACTGCATATAAAGGAGAAAGCAAGCTGAGCCCCTCTGCCAGCTGCAAGACTGAGGATGCCTGGGACCAGCAGCCTTGAGTTCCTACTGTGGTGACGTCCCCAACTCAGATGACCTGGACCTTCAGACCGCGAGCCAGAATAAAACCTCCTTCCTTCTGTAGACTAGGCTGGCCTTGAACTCAGAGATATGCTTGCCTCTGCGTCCTGAGTGCTGGGATTAAAGATGTGTACCGCCACCTGCCAGCCAGCATAAATCTTCCTTCCTTAAATGGCCTTTGTTGGGTATTTTGCCGTGCACGTAATGAGAAAAGCGACTGATGCTGATTCCTGTCAGCCCTTTGGGTGATGTCTTTGTTTTTTAGTCCTGTACCTGACTCCTCTGCGGATCCCCAGCTCTGCTAAAGAACTTCATTTGTTTGGTTTGAGAATACTCCCAGAGCACTCAGGGTATTCTCGGTAAATGTTGACTGAAGAAATGTATGCCCAAGTTGGAAATTGCTGAGCTGCAGAATAGAGAGAAGATGTACAAAGTGGCTGTGTCCGTTATGGCCTGGAAGCTATGACAGGACGGTGAGGAGCTGGTCACATTTTTTTCCCAGTCAGGAACAAGAAAGAGGAAAGTGCTGGTACTCAGCTGGCCTTCTCCTTCAGCCCCAAACCTTGCATCAACTAATGGTCTTGTAAAGCTGTCAATCATAGGCCCCTCCTCCCAGGCCCAGCCTATGGCACAGAGATTGGTGTGAGTCCAAGCTGAAACAATTACAGAACTGAATCTCCCCACTGTAATGAATCTAACTGGATACAACAGAGTGGGGCCAATCATTTCCAGGTCTCTCAGTTCATACATCTAAAGGAAGATTTCGTTCCACTGGTGTGCCAAGCTGCAAGTGGTTAGCCATTTTCAATGCGATAAGACAGAAACCCACCTGAATGCAGGGAGATTAAGCAATCAGAGAAAGTGGGAAAAGAAAAAAAAACATTATTTGTTGCTGGATCCAGCCTTGCCTGGAGGAAGCCTCTGAATTTGCTCTTTAAAAGCAAGAATCGGAGAATATAGTGTTTCTCCATAGGAGCTGCCTAAACCAACCAAGATATCTCTGAATGAACTTGCCTCTTTAATCCCTGGACTAATCATTTTAGAGCCTGTGATTTTTAGTGTTCACTGTCAACAAGGTCCAGACTCACCTAGGAGACAATCTTTCGGGCACACCTGTGAGGGATATCTTGATTAGCCTAATTGAGGTAGAAAGCATGCCCACTATGAGTGGTCCTATTCCCTAGTCTAGAATCCTGCACTGTATACAAAGAAGAAGATGAGCTGAGCGCCAGAAAGCATCCGTTGCTGATTCCTGACAATGGATGCAACGTGACCACCAGCCTCAAGTTCCTGCTGTTTTGACTTCTACACCATGGTATAAAAATTATTTTCATCACAGTGTTTTATTACAGCCACTGGGGGGGGGGACAGAACCTGTGAATAGACCTGGCAGTGCCCAGGAAGGGAGAAGAATAATCACCACTGCGACCAGTCTCTAGAAGGAAATACTTCTTCCCACACTGTCTCCTCTCTTCTGGAATCAGAAGTTCTCCATAGAAGAAACATAATTTCCATTCCTCCAGGCCGAGGGAGAGGTCGGATTGCCTTCTAAACAGGAATGGATTCTCCACAGGCCAACCACTCACTCTTGTGCGTGTGAATGGGGTGCCCCTCTCTGGGGTACTCCTCCCTGTCTTTCATCCTTTCAGTCAACATGCCCCATCATCTTGTGCCAAGTTGTCAACCAGCAGGGTTCTAGAGAGGTTCTGCCAGTGAGGAGCACTCACTCATGTGAGAGGAGCACTCATGCGAGATCTGAGAAGCAGCCCTGATTGTCAAGCAAATGATCCGAGTGGGTGGTTAGGGGCCTTGCCAGGAGCTTTCTGGTTTTCACTGAGCAACTCGGCATCAGGAGCTGCAGCCACCTCAGAGCTTCCTGTACTTCTGGGTTTCCTAAACATAGCTCTCTCATCTCTGCTCTTTCCTGCCCCACTCCGAGCACTTGGGTAAGCCTCTACCTCGCTTTACTCCATCCCGTTCTTGAAATGCTTCGAGGGCTTCTTGGTTCCATTTGTCTAAAGGAGTGAACAGGGCCACAAGGCCAGGACTCCTCCCAAGCTGCCTAGATGAAAAGCTGGCTCCATCCTAGAACTCTAGAGAAAGTCACAACACTCCTGTGGCTGTGTTGGTGACTTGTCTCCTTGCTTTGACAAAAGCATCTTCAGAAAGGAAGGATTTATTCTGACTCACAGCTTAAGGGTATAACGTCCATCATGGTACAAAAGTCATGGCAGCCGGAGCTTAAGACCATTGGTCACATCCACCGTGTGTCTGCGTTTAGGAAGTAGAGGGAGACTGATGCTAGTTCCAGCCTACCCTCTCCTTTCCATGCAACCCAGAGTCTCAGCCTATACAACAGTGTTGCTAAGTTTACGGTGAGCCTTCCCACCCCTCAGACGCTTGTATGGCTATTTGTCTCCAGGTGATTCTAGATTTGGTCTAGTTGACAACAGACATCATCATAAACCTACCTAACCCTGTCAACTTGACACCTAAACATATCCACTTTAAGCCACAGCCTTCCATCCACTGCTCCTGTAGGCTTATGGCCCTCTCAGAATACAACAATGCCTTTCATACCACTTCAAAAGCCCTCCCAGTGCTTAACAGTCTCAAAGGTGTTCTAAAGTATGTGTTAGGTCTACTTTGAGTTTCAAGCAATCTCTTAACTGTGAGCCCCCCAAACAACTAAAAAATAATCAAAAGTTGCATGCTTGCAATAACCAGTGGCACAGGGTAAGCATTATCATCCCAAAAGGGAAGGATAAAGATTTAACAAGGAGTGATCATACCAAAGCAAGACCAAAATTCACCAAGTCCTGCAGCTCTGTAGTCAGCATGTGAGGCTTATGATGGAATTGTACAGGCTCCAAAGAGCCACCTGCAACACATGTCACCTCTCTCTGACCAGCTCTACTCGGTGCCTTCAACTTTCCTTGGAAGAAATTCTATGGTTTTGATATCTTCATCAACCTAAAGTTTCTGTTGTGTCTTGGGGTTGATCTCTCAGCTTCAATCAACACTTTCCCATGTCGTCCTTGCAGGGATTCTGCCACACACTAGCTTCAGTGGCCCTCTGGAACTGTGATCCAAGACTCCATGGCCCCGTCAATGTTTTATCTTGTTAAAATAGATTTACTGTAAGTTTTACTTCCATGTATGTGTGTGTATGTATGAACATGTGTTGTGTGTGTGTGTGTGTGTGTGTGTGTGTGTGTGTGTGTGTATAAGTGTCCACAGAGGTTAGAAAAATGGCATCAGATCCAAACAATCTGGAGTTACAGATGGCCAGCAGCCATGGGCTATGAGTGCTGGGAACTAAACTTGGTCCTCTGGAAGAGCAAGAAGTGTTCTCCACTACTAAGGCAGTTCTCCAACTCCTCATCCCTTCTTCTTTAATGCTTATAAAACAAGGTTAGTACCAACTGGGCAATATTGCCAAGTTGGGCTGCCAGCTTGGGATGGAACATAGTCGGTCCCCTTGAACCACAGTCTCCTGGGCCTTTGTGTGCTAAGAGGAGGCTCCTGAGCATGGAACCCCTCCAACAACATCTCTGTTTAGGTTCTCTCCTTTCTAATCAATTTACATATTTACAAGACGGAGCCTTCAGTGAGGGGTCGTACCCTCAGGGTACCTTTTCTGTTGTCCCTGTTCAGAGTGTCAGGTACAAATTTTAATCCCATTGCTCTCTTTAAGAATCATAAATAATTTGTCATCTTTGTCCTCCTTATCCAGAACTTTAAAGTTGGTCACACATCTCTTCTCACCAAACTTGACACCTTTCTTAATTTTCTGCTCCACTCTCTGGTGTCTTTCACTGTAGACCTGGATGCCAGCTGCCACTAATAACCATGACACAGCCTAAATGCTATTCTGTCTGGGAACTTCCTCAGTCAAGGGAACTGGTCCATTGCCTATAAAGTCAAAGTCACTGAATCTCTTGGGACACAGGCCGAGTCTAGCAAGACTCTTTGTCAGAGTATTCCCATCCTCTTATTGACAGAATCTTTGTTCCTCCATGACACGTCACAAATGGGGCCTCCACTGTCCACATTTTTCAGTATTTCTGTCTTCTAAGCCCTCACCAGAATGTCTGGTTAAGTTCAATTTACAGCATTTGAGGCTTTCCTAGTGCAAAGTTCCAAACTCTTCTACATTTCTCCTGAAAACCAGTTTTAAAAGGCCAAGAACCACAGTAACAACCTCATTTCTTGATACTAATTTTCTGTATTAGTTACTTGTGTTAAAATACCCAAGGAAAAAGCGGTTTATTTGATCTTACAGTTCCAAGGACACAGTCCAACATGGCAGGGAAAGTATAAATAGCAGGAACAGGAGATAGCTGGTCACTCTGCATGTACTGGCCACTTCATGTCAGCTTAACCCAAGCTAGAGTCATAGAAGAGGGAACATCAACTGAGAAAATGCCTCCATAAGATTCAGCCATAAGGCATTTTCTTAATTAGTGATGGATGAGTGAGAACCCAGCCCACTTTGGGTACCATCCCTGGGCTGGTGGTCCTGGGTTCTATAAGAAAGTAGGCTGAGCAAGCCAGGGGAAGCAAGCCAGTAAGCAGCACCCTCCATAGCCTCCATGTTTCTGCCCTGTTTGAGTTCCTGTGCCGACTTCCTCCAATGCTGGACTTCAGTGTGGAAGCTTAAGCCAAGAAAACCCTTTCCTCCCCAGGTTGCTTTTTGGTCGTGGCATTTCATCACAGCAGTAGAAACTTTAAGAGAGCAGCCATGGTCAGGAAGCAGAGAGCCATGAATGCTCATGCCCAGCCACTTTTAGCGCAATTCAGATCCCCAGCCCACAGACTGCTTGCTGGGTCTTCTCACTTCCATTGACCTAGTCTAGAAAACGTGTCACAGACCGTCCCAGAGAGTTATCCCCTGGTGAGTCTAGATTCTGTCAAGTGGACAGTCAACATAAACCATCATGCATGGTCCTAGGGAGCTACTGAAATTGCAACACTGATGGAGTGTATGTCTGCTATCGCAAACAAAGCAGCGTAGCTGAAGACTGATCATTGGAAACAGAGCAACGATTATTAGATCACACCAGAAAAAGGTAAGTGAACTTAAGCCAGGCAGTGGTGGCACATGCCTTTAATCCCAGCACTCGGGAGGCAGAGGCAGGTGGATTTCTGAGTTCGAGGCCAGCCTGGTCTACAAAGTGAGTTCCAGGACAGCCAGGGCTATACAGAGAAACCCTGTCTCAAAAAAAAAAAAAAAAAAAAAAAAAAAAAAAAAAAGGTAAGTGAACTTGAATGCATAGGTATACTATGGCTAAGAACACACACACACAAAGAGAGACAGAGAGAGAGAAAGACAAAGAGAGACAGACTGACAGAGACACAGAAAGAACAAGAGACAGACAGACAGAAGAGAGATGGAAACAGACACAGAGAGAGAGCCCATGACATGGGTAATACTGTGTGTTGTTCTGCAGAAGGATCCTGCCTCCCATCTTCCCTTATTATCCAAGATCCTCTTCACCTATCTCAACTTAGTATATACCTCATAAGGGAGGCCTGTGCCATGCTCCAGCCAAAGAAAGAAAAAAGAGAGGTGCGGAGCCGTGGCTGTGTGGGAAGGAGGGGAGTAGAAGAGAGCCCGCGTCCTGCCAGAGTTCTGGTGTTCTGGGTGGGTGGACACAGGAGGACTGCCAGACACTTTCCACAGGGCCTCTGGTAGGCATCTGGCTATGTTAGGCCACTGACCCCACAAGACAGGTGGTGAACAAGGGGCAGCACCAGGTACCAGGTTCTCAGCCTCCGGGTATCCCACGCTGGATACAGCAGAGGAGCTGAGAACAGAATAGGGGCCCCAGGGCAGCACTCAGCCCAGAGATAATGGAAGAGGGCAGAGGGAGTGGGGGGTGCTGGGTGGTTCCCACACAGGTGAGAGTCCTTAGTCCCGTCTGTGGCTGTA
The DNA here is from genome assembly GCF_978045245.1 of Mus caroli. Lineage (NCBI taxonomy): Eukaryota > Metazoa > Chordata > Mammalia > Rodentia > Muridae > Mus > Mus caroli. The sequence goes on from NW_028227268.1 coordinate 70,525,023, forward strand.
GCGTAGGAAGGCCTTCTGTCTGGAGATTAGACATGACTCATTAGGAGAAAGCCTATCCCATCATTCAAGCACAGCGGGCCTTGATGAACAGAGACAGTCTATGGTTTTAGAGCTTTATTGTAGAAAGGCAGGGGGAAAGAGAGAAGGAGACTGGCCATGGCCACGTGGAAAGAGGGGGAAGGGAAAGAGAGAAAGAGAGCTAGAGAGTAAGAAAGGTAAAAACTTAAGAGAGAGAGAGAGAGAGAGGTGGGAAGGGAAAGAGAAAGAAGGAGGGCTAGAGAGTAAGAAAACTTAAAGAGAGCAAGGAGGGGCCAAGCAGCCCCTCTTATAGTGGGCTGCTATCTTGCTGTAGCTAGGTAACTGTGGGGAGGAGTCTAGCCAGAATGCCAGAAGCTTGGGACATTGTCTACGTGACTGCTAGCCACATGCCTCTCCTGTGGGGGCTGTGGGGGCGGTAACTTCAACAGGAGCCAGGGGTCCAGGAGACATGATGGAATGCCTTCTGTCCCATGTAGGTGGAAAAAATCACCACCCACCGGGTTCCACTGAGGTTCAAGACCTAGGCTAGACCAGAGACCAGGCTGTCTGTGCATAGCCCATCGCCCCACAGAGAGGGGGCGGGGTTATACATATGCAAAGAAGTGAGCAAAGTGGGAGCCTGTCTACCAGAAAGGTGTAGTTGTGGCAATATTTTTTTTTAAAGGTTTCCTGTCATTGTGCCTTGTATTTTAGAAGAAAAAAGAGAAAGAACATAAGCAAAATGAAAAAGATTCTCACCCTCGGGTTTCTCAGGCTCCGGTGAATGGTGAAGTGACCTACACTGTGCTGTGGAAGAAGTTCTTTCCCAGCCTCCTCTCTCATGGAAGCTGCCCAGCTCCACAGTGGCCCAGTGGAAACTGGGTCCCACCCTGTTGCTGGTTGGTATTTGAGCACCTCCACAGCTGACCTGAGCCTCGGTTTTCTTCCTAATGTTTTCTCTTAGAAGTCACTTGATTCATCTCCATGTGGCTGAACTCACAAGCTGAGCCAATGTTACAGTCAAGCTGGGGCCCAGGTCCTGACACTGTACTTGGAAGGTCCTTTCTGATTGGCCAAAGGCCTGCCTCCCTACATAGGATATGCCGTCCGGTGGAATTTGCTGGAATCACCCCCCAGACCACACGGCTAACTTTCCTTTGATCTTCTGTTCTGAAAACCTGTCAAACCCATCATCCCTGGCCCACAAAACAAATTTATTTTTTGAATCACGTAGAAAAAAAAAAAAAAAACAACCGAAGTTGAGACGGTGTGAGGGGAGGCGGCTTTTTATATTGGTGTCAGGCTTCTGTGAAACCTAATGGAGCTGTTCTTTGACAACATTATCTGTGTTTGGCTAATTTGGTAGAGTAGACAGCATCCTCTATTGAGCAGGAAGAATAGAACACACAGTCCTAGGAAAGCAGAGAGTTGGCCCATTGTGGGTAATTTGTTTCCACTATTCATACTGCAGATAGGCATACAATTATAGAGGCGCTCACAGGTAAATTTCTATTCATTCTTTTATCACCTGGCAAATGAAATAGTCATTTTTAAAATAGCTTGAGGCAGAGATGTGTGTCAGTAAACAAAAGGGCAGGCTTCCATATCGCGGTATGTTTTGCCCTGATGATTTGTGCTTCCACCCCTCAAAAGCTGCGCAACCAATTCGGAGAACCGACCCCCCACTTGGGGATATTTGTCTTCCGAATGCAGCCCAGATGGGGACGGTGACAAGAAACAACAGGAGGAAACTCTTCCTGAACTCGACCTTCAGTGCTGGGGACAGATGGAGGACAGGAAGTGCTCTTTCCCGAGGGACCCTTAGGTGCTGCAGAGTGAAGGTGGGGGAGTTTGAGCTCTTAATGGTCAAGGAGTCAAGCAGGACTTGGAGCCACCTGCTGAGCACAGATGGGATGGCAAATACTCCAAGCGAGCCGGCAGGCAGGTCTCACCGGACCAAGCCCCGTCTTCGCTGCCCACCAGGTTGGGATAGTTGCCCAAGTGTCCTGGAAACATCTCAGGTATGGCCCCCTCAATCACACCCATATTGTACATGTGAGAGCTAAGTTTCATAAATATGCATGAGCATCATAAATATGCATGAGCATCCCATCAACCTGGAAGCTTCTCCTTAGGAGAGTAGAAGTGTACCTCTCTGGTCCTGTCTCCCAACAGCAAGCCTAGACTAATATTTAGTTCTTACAGCTAACATGCTCTGGGATGTGGGAGCTGGGCAGCTGCTTTCATAATCTAAGCCTGGTGAGACAGCTCAGAGGGTGTCATACTTACTGCACAAACTTAACTACCTTGAGTTCAATTCCCAGAACCCATGTGAAGGTCAAAGTGGAGAGCAGACTCTACAGAACTGTCTTCTGACTTCCACACAAGAACCATAGTGCATGTGCACACATGTGCGCACATGCGCGCACACACACACACAATGTAGGGCTGGAGAGATGGCTCAGCAGTTAAGAGCACTTGCTGCTCTTGCAAAGGGCCTGAGTTCAGTGTCCTGCACCCATATTAGGTGGCTCACAACCACCTACAACTCTAGCTCCAGGGGATCCAATGTCCTCTTCTGGATCCCAGGGCAGTGGCATCCATGTGCACATACCCACATAGAGACACATACAAATAATTTTAAATGAAAATAAATATTTCAAATAAAGATAAGTAAAAAGTAACTTTTAAAGTCCTTGTGGTGGTTTGCTTAGCCCAGGGAGTGGCACTCTGAGGAAGTGTGGACATATTGGGACAGATGTGGTCTTGATGGAGGAAGTATGGCACTGGGGTGTGCTTTGAGACCCTCTTCCTCGCTGCCTGGCAACCAGTCTCTCCTGGTTGCCTTTGGATCAAGATGTAGGACTCTGAGCTCCTTCCCCAGCACCATGTCTGCCTGGATGCTGCCATGCTTCCAGCCACGATGACAGTGGACTGAACCTCTGAAGCTGTAAATCAGCTCCAATGAAATGATGTATCTTTTAAGAGTTACCTAAAGACAACTGAAGAAAACCCAAGTCACAAACTGAGGTTGGAACTGCTCACACCTGAGACAATGTCTCCCAGCTGAGATTATGCTTTTTCTTATGTTTAGGCTATCACTTTTAGAAGGACCATCTCCATCTCCACCCTGAAGCCCTCTGGTCCTCAGGCTTCCTGCCCTCTGTTCTTGGCACTTAAAACCCACCTCCCCTGCCCAGCCAAATAACTGTCAATTTTATATCTCAGGAGCAAGCATCTAGGTACTCTGTGAAGACTTTTCTAGATTAAGATTAGCCTCAGCGAATGTGGGGAGGTGGGGTGCTATCTTGATTGAGTTCTTCAATGCTGGATGTTGAGGAGACCCATCTTAACTATGGGTGGGACCACTCCCTGAGCAGGGCATCCTGAGATGTATAAAGTGGAGGGGGCAAGCTGAGCACTAGCATGCATGCATTAGCCCCTGCTCTCTGCTTCAAGATCTACTGCTTCGACATCCCCACAATGATGGACAGGAACCTGAGCCAAATAAGTGCTTTCTCAGAATATTTATTCATGGCAACTAGGACATCAGATGTTCCCATCTTTGTCTCCACCCACAAGACACTACAAATTCCTTAAGCTAAAGAGCTTTCCCACCACACAGTAGCAAACCAATCCTTTTTTTTTTTAAATTGTTGTTCCACCTATAGGGTTACAGACCCCTTCAGCTCCTTGGGTACTTTCTCTGACTCCTCCACTGGGGGCCCTGTGTTCCAACCAATAGATGACTGTGAGCATCCACTTCTGTATTTGCAAGTCACTGGCATAGCCTCACAAGAGACAGCTATATCAGGGTCCTTTCAGCAAAATCTTGCTGGCATATTCAATAGTGTCTGCGTTTGGTGGCTGATTATGGAATGGATCCGCGGGTGGGGGCAAACCAATCCTTGCTAGGTTATATACTGATCTCTCAGCATGTGTGTGTGCACACGCAAGTGCATGCATACGTATGTGTGTAAGGCCAGCAGTCAATGTTAGAAGTCTTCTCTTCTCTCTCCTCTCTCCTCTCTCCTCCCCTCTCCCCTCTCCCCTCTCCCCTCTCCCCTCTCCCCTCTCCCCTCTCCTCTCCTCTTCTCTCTTCTCTCCTCTCCTCTCTTCTCTTCTCTCTCTCTCTCTCTCTCTCTCTCTCTCTCTCTGCCTTAATTTTTTGAGACAGGGTCTCTCACAGTACATGAAGCTCTTTGCTTCAGCTGGGCTGGCTGGCCCCTGGGATCCTCCTGTCTCTACCTCCCAAGCATTGGGATCACAGGCTAGCACCATGGTGCCTGGCTTTTTGCACAAGTGGTACGTATCTGAACTCACATCCTTGTGCTTATATGACAGACACTTTACCAACTGAGCTGTCCCTCTATTCCATGAACATCTGATTTTTACAGCGTAAATATGAGGTCTTTACTGGGGTTCAACTTCTGAATATAGTCAAATATTTATCTCTCTCACCACCTCAGGAATTCAACTTCTAAAAATGTTGTAACTGCAGACCCAACCCATCTCCAACTGAAAAGGACCTGTGGCTTCTCCAAAGAGTCAGGGTAGAACCTCCAGTATAAGATGCAAGGAGAGTGGACAGGGGCAGGGCACAGCCTGAGGCAGGCTCAGATAGAGCACATCTCTCAATCAGAAATACATCTGGCAAAGCTCAGAGTCAGGTCCTGATGGTCCAAGCCAATTAACTGCTACCAGACATGGCTCTCATCATCCTGTCCTAAAACCCATCCAGGCTTGAGGGCCAGCGTGGGGTGGGAACCAACGAGAACACCTGCAGCTGGAAGCCCAGATGTTAAGGGACTTCTGTGTGAACTTCGCAGTATTAAAAATAAAATCAAAAAATTAAAGAAAAAGTTAAGCATACTGTCTTGGCTTGTATCCTCCAGGATGACTTTGAAAGCATGGTGGTGAAACTGAGCCGTCTGGATTTTTTTTTTCTTCTCCCTCATGCATCCCTCAAAGTCATTAAAAGGCACATATAAAAAGCTGATAGGATCTCACTTGCCTGCCCCCTCCATGCTGGAAGAGAAGTTGGGGAGACTTGGGGAATTATGTGACAACCCAAATACCACAAGGAACAAGCATGCCCCAAAAAGAGCTTGGTCAGACATAGAGACAGAGCTGGAAAATGACGGAGACAGTGGCACCTAAGGGTGGGCTGGTCAGTCCCCAGCTTGCTTGTCACTTAAAGGGCAGATGTTTTGAATGATCTTATGAGTATGAACCTACACAGCAGCCACCTAAGATGACCTCAGACTGTAACAGAGGTGCTGCACTGATGTGGGGTGGAAAAGGGGGTGCAAATTTATTTTGCCACCCCCAAGTGTTGTGTGTGTCATGTTCCTCCTGGCCCTGCATGACACCTTTGATCGAACTGGCCTCAATGCATGTCCTAGATTCATTCTGTTGCTATGATTAAACACGCGCTCGCGCACACGCACACACACACACACACACACACACACACACACACACACACACACACTGACCAAGAGCAACTTAGGGGAGAAAAGGTTTATTTAAGTTACACTTCCAAACCACAGTCCATCATTGAGGGAAATCAGGGCAGGAACTTGAAGCATTGCTTGCTGGCTTCACTCACAGACAGACACTTGCTTCGCTGTCATCCTTATCAGCCTAGGAAATGGTGTCACCCACACTGGGCTGGACTAGTGATATCAATTAATAATCAAGACAGTCCCCACAAACATGCCTGTAGGCCAATCTGATCTTGGTAATCCTTCAGCCGAGACTCCCTTCTTAGATAACTCTAGTACAGGTCAAAGTGACTGTTGAAGCTAACTAGTGCAATACATAAGACCTAGAGTTTCAGGAACTCAAGGAAATAGTGTCCACCCCACACCAAGGTAGTACCAAAAAAAGAGAAAAAGAACACTGTTTGGAAACAAATCCCCAATGACCTTGTGTTCAGATAAAACCAACGACAAGAGGGAGTCAGGAGGAGCCCTACCTGCGGGTGATACAGGGCTCACAGCTACTCCAGCGTTACTGTGAGACATTGTTTTGTGAGACTTGCACCTGGCTGACCAAATCTAGGAGCCGTGGTTGGCTTCTTAGACTGTAAACAACTATAGCTTGCCAGCCTCAGTTCTGGGATCTGGGAATACCAAGTGCCCAGAGACAAAACCAAACAGACCTGATGTCACTAGATGTCTGCTCGACATCTAGATCACTCTCAGGGCTCGCCCACACCCCCTCCCCCATCTACCCTCTCACCTGAGGTCCCATCTAAAGATAGAGCTTTAAACGCCCCGTGAGGAGCACTGAATTCCATATTTATGTATGCCACAGACCAGCAGCAAAGTTTTACCCTACACTCTATACTAGACCACAGGCTCCAGATCTTCCTAGGTGTCTCCCCTTGAGGCTCTAAAGGAACCTCTGAAACCACCCTTTTGTTAACTCTCTTACCTCCCTCCTGCTGAAAAGTTCATTCCATCCCCATTCCTGACTTCTCCACCTCAGCACAGGGCTCCACCTTTCCAGACATCTACGTGCTCAGGATATAAACCCAGCTGGAATTCATATATTTCTTGGCTTTATACCTCACAGCACACACAATCAGCCCCTGTGGATGGCTCTACCAGCAGAGGAAATCTATTCTTCAGTCCCCTCTTTTGCCCTCCATGGTGTAGTTCTCGTTGGCTTACTAAGCCCTTGCCAGGAATGCTGCTGGCTCTCATCTTCCGGCTCTACACTTGTCTCTCCAAGGTCCTCCAAGGTCCACAGTGATCATGGGAGCCAAGCAGGGTTCCTAGACTATCAAAACTCATTACCAATGCTACCAGGTCCCTCTTAACACATCTCCTATGGTGCCCCTTCCGATGGCTTACCCCTCTGCCAACCTAGAGCATTTTGCCTTTGTATTTCCAGGTGATGAACTCCTTGTCATTTAGATGTCAGCCCAAGTGTCCCCTCATCACTTTTCCAATCCCCCAGTTGCAATTCCATTTCAAAGAGACAATCTGCATCCTTGGAAACCCAAGACAGTGCTCAAATGACACAGCTTCACATGAGCAGATCCTACCCCAGCTCCTTCAAGGGGGCCATCTTTTTCAGTGTGTCTGCTCTGCATCTCTTCAGTGGGTCTGTCACTCTCCCAGGACACTGATGTTTCCTAAACCCTAGACATGTGGCCAGCTCAGGTCTTGTTGTAAACAAAAAGTAAGGGTTGAGAAAATAGCTCAGTGGGTAAAATGCTTATTATAAGCACGGGATCTGAATCCAATTCACATTAAAATAAAAATAATAAATGAATAAATTGAGTGGTGGTGGCACATACCTTTAATCGAAGCACTCAGGAGGCAGAGGCAGGAGGATCTCTGTGAGTTTGAGGACAGTTGGGGCTACACAGAGAAACACTGTCAGGAAAAAGCCAAAACAAAACAAAAAACAAACAAACAAAAAAAGTTGATTATAGGGGTATGTTTTTATATAGCTAGTCCTGATGGCCCGCACCTTTAATCCTAGCACTCAAGAGGCAGGGGCAGGTGATTCTCTGTGGGTTCAAGGCCAGCCTGGTCTACAGAGGAAGTTCAAGCCAACTAGGACTACATAGTGAGACTCTGCCTCGCAAACACTGGAGATGGATGTCGGTTTATATTGGCCCTTCCAGTCTGTATACAGCATTAATTTCTAAGGCTTTCTTTCCCAGAAATGGCAAACTCTGGACACAGCATGGCTTTTCCATCTCCAGTTTAAGTCAGCAGCCTCCTGCCCATCAAGTGGGCAGCCCACTCCCCATGCTGTCCCACACAAGTGAATCATAATCCACCAGTGCAAGCCAGAATGTAAAACTTTTATTTTTAGAAGCATGTTTGGCTTAGCCCAATGTATGCAAGGCAGTATTCCAGTCCATCTAAAACAGCCCCTGGACACTTTACTTGCTTTGTCTAGTTTTCCTGTGCTGTACTTGAGTTGCAGTGTGTTTTGTGTTTGAAGAATAGTTCAACATGAATAGGGCCACCTTTCAAGGGCTCAGTAACCACACATGGCTGGAGGCTGCTACATGGGCTCTAGGGGCCATGAAGGAGCAAGCATTGTGTGTGGCAGATCAGAGGCAAGCATAATGTCAAAGCTGGGATGCATATGGTGTTCATGTTTAACCTTTCTGTGAAATGTCTTAAGATTAAAAACAGAACTATGTTTCTCTCTCTCTCTCTCTCTCTCTCTCTCTCTCTCTCTCTCTCTCTCTCACACACACACACACACACACACACACACACACCTTTTCTCTACATCACAACAAACTCCTTTATGGTGCCTTGAACTTGCTGCATGTGCAGGCGATAGGAACCATCTTCCCCCACGACAAGAGACAGAAGCAAGCTCCCAACTTTCCTAGTGTCAGGTCCACATGGAGACTGTCACAGTCTATTAACTGGCTTTAATACAGATGTGTTTCTAACAGGATTGATGAATCCTATACACCAGTTACATGAGGTGAAAACAATTCCTTCTCAAAAACACAAGACATGTATTTGGAAACGCAACCATGAGCTCCAATCACACACTTCAATATTAACAAAGCCTATCCTTCAGCAAGCTTATTGTCCTGGGGCAAACACCCGACAGCAGGGGCTGCAAAACCATGGCGTGTCATCAGCAAGGACAGCGACAGCCTGCTGAAGTGAGAACTTCAGGAGCCTGGCACTGATTAATATCCCTCATACTTCCTTCCAAGAGAGACCCCCCGCCCCGCCTGGGAGAGTGAGTTTCAGACAGCGCAGTTAATACAGGAGTGTTTCCTGAGGGCCAGCTGGGTCTCTATACAAGGCTCAGGGCACGGCGGGGAGGATGAAGGGGGAAAAAGGCAAAATGTGCAGTCTCAATTTAGAAACCATAAAGGAGCCATGCTTGGTTAGGAGACGAAAACTGCCCCTGATTTTGACGTAAAGAACACGGTCCTCTTTTGGAAGTCAAAAGGGGCAGACAGGCCTGGAGGGGGGACTAGTATGCTAACGAGAAACCTTTGCTCCTGACAAGTGTCCTTCACACACCTTGGAGGAAGATTCATCAGACTGAAGAGGATGATAGAGAAAAGCCACAAAATAAATCAGCCAAAACAAACCCTTTCTCCTTAAGCTGTGTCCCACCCTGTATTTGTTCAATGCAATGAAAAAAGGAAGCACGTAAAAACATCTGTCACGGGGGTCAATTGTACTGGCTAGTTTTGTGTCAACTTGACACAACTGGAGTTATCACAGAGAAAGGAGCTTCAATTGAGGAAATGCCTCCATGAGATCCAACTGTAAGGCATTTTCTCAATTAGTGATCAAGGGGGAAAGGCCCCTCATGGGTGGGACCATCTCTGGGCTGGTAGTCTTGGGTTCTATAAGAGAGCAGGCTGAGCAAGCCAGGGGAAGCAAGCCAGTAAAGAACATCCCTCCATGGCTTCTGCATCAGCTCCTGCTTTTTGACCTGTTTGAATTTCAGTCCTGATTTCCTTTGGTGATGAACAGCAGTATGGAAGTATAAGCTGAATAAATCTTTTCCTTACCCCCCCCCCAAAAAAAAAAATCTGTCACACAGCTCAGAGGAGGGCATGGAGGAAGTGAGGTAGAAATAGCCACAGAGGTTTCCTTAGAATCCGGAAGAACAAACTGAATCTGTGTTCTCAGAGATGTGAACATTCCCACCAAAGTGAAAAGAAAGGTCAAAATCCAACAGAAGCATGATCTGAGAATCTAGCCTTCTTCACGGACACACTGAGGAGGCAGGTGGGTGCCCAGCAGAGATGGAGGCCGCAGCAGACAGCCGCAGCGGGCTTCCCAGGAGCCTCGGGGAGAGTCGGAGTCTTCCAGGCTGTAGCCAGGTAGACAGGTCTCTACTGTCCAGGTATCTGCTTAGGATGCGAATCATCTCTGCTGATTCAGAGCCTTCCAAGGCTCACCAGTCTGAGTCTGTTCAGCACAACTCTCCTCCCTGCCTCCAAAGATAAAACACCCAGGAAAAGTCATTTGCAGCAAGGATGCTGACCCGGGTACTGTGCCAAAACCTGAAGGATGCTCCATCGATTGGCTCCCGGGCCTTGCAACTGTCAGATAACCTGCCAAGCAGGGCCAGGGCCACCAGGTCCCACTGGGGTTCTGAATGAGCAAGTGCTAGAAGTTTGGCCGTCAAGTGGCAGATAAAATATTCTGGCTCTCTAAGTCCCGTGAGTGTCATTCCAAGTGGAAAATGACATTATAGGTTGTGTTGGGTCATTGGGTAATTAGGTAAAATGAATGGCTAAGTAGCTTCTAAAAACCATGTTACCACGTGCTCCTCAGACTGAGGCACTGACCCATGCTCATTTGTTTGAGCCCTGGGGACTGAGAGAAAAGGCCAACAGCACTTATAAGTTCTCCTACCAGGTGACCCCAGGGAGGTCCCGTCATTGGTGCTTAGCTGGAGCTCTGAGCTAAACTGGGAGGAGGAGGAACAGGAGAAAGAGGAAGAGGAGGACGAGGACGAGAAGGAGGAGCACAAAGATTGTTCCAGGCTGCCCATGGTAGTAGCTTCCTGCTGTCCACAGATACCTGAGCCCAAGCCTAGCACCTCACCTGTTCTATCCAGTGGCATCCTTGTTTAACCTGAGAAAGCAGCAGAACATACCTTGTAGAAGCATGTCCTCATGCCGTGTTGCTGCTCATGAGAATGCCGGGCTAACTGGTGTGTCTGTTTGTTTCTGCCCATGTCTCCACTTATCCCAACCACAACCCCACAAAGTTGACACTATTACTGTCCCCATTGTCAGAAACAGATATGAGTGCTCCGGTCACACAGAAAGGAAGGGGCAGAGTCAGGATATATGAACTCTGCCTGGTGTAATCCCGGGACTCTTATTGTGACTGATGGACTGGACCCAGCTGAAGCCAGGCGGGGAATGGACCTGGGCTAAGTCCTTCACATGGGTGGTTAGCACAGCCAGCTGCTACAAGGTCAGGGGGAAAAAAGGTCTAGAGAATAGAAAATACAAGAAGCTTTCCCAGAGCTGGGGGTAACCAAGGGAGGAGATGGTGTCACAAAACATGGAGTGTAAGTAGTAAGTGTGAGGAATGGGGTGGTATAAGTATGCAGAGCTCTTCCACAGCCGCCCTGCTTTGAAGATATCACATGAAAGAAAAAGGGGACGCAAAAAAAGGAAGGGAGAAGGCTTTCAACCCTTCTGGCCTCCTATGAGGAGAACCTAACAGGAAGTAGATGAGAAATGGATGATGGGAAATGTAGTTTGGGTACTCTGGCCCAGCCTCATGGCATATAGACAGGTAACAGAAGCTGAGGGGAACCAAAATAGTACCAGCACCCAAGTACCAGAGTCGAGTCTTCCCAATAACTTCTGTCCCTCATGTGGTGACTGTCCTTATTTTAGAGACAGAGAAAAGGAAAACCAAGAACTTACATAACATGTCCAAGGTCATCTGGGAGAATCCAATTTAAACACACATCTGCCTGGCTCCTACACCCAGGAAATTGGATATGCCCATGGAAGTCTTGTCTGGGAAAAGTTAGACCCAAGACTCTCACATCACATGCCCTGCTGATGAATTGTCTTTTATTTGATGTTGCCCCTTCAAAGGATGTATGCACAAGCAACCTGCATGTCCCATCTATACTCAGTGGTTCCCAGCCCTCCTGAAAGGCTATAGAGCAAGCTATAGAATCCATAGCCCCTCTCTGCAGACACTGTCAGGGCCTGGCACACACAGCAAGGCTGGCCAAGGTGATCTGCATGGAGGTAGCCTCTGCAGAGCTCAGCCACAGGCGAGGATCAGAAGGCCTATGGTTTGATGCTTTGGGTCCCTCCCCACTTCACCCACTTCCCAAACTGTTCCCCACCTAAGCCCTGTCTCCTTGCTGTATACGATTGCTAGTGAAAGGAGCCTGCTGCGTCACTAGGGACCTAACAAGGCTAATTCCACTGAAACCTCCATTAACTTTACTACTTTCCCGTGAGTACTTCATTGTAAATAACGATTCTGCACCACGGAAACACTGCTGGGAGCTCCCAGCGGACAGAAAATTAAAGCCAGCTTCCTTCCGCCGCCTGTTTGTACAATGCGTGGTGGCGGGCTGCGTAGGCTTTCAAACCACAGAAGGCTGCAGACATCTCCCACTGATTCCAGGGGTGGCTCCTTGTCTAATCTACCTTAACGAACAGATCTGTGCAGCACTATACTCTCTGTAACAACACACCAAATCTCACGCCCTCAGACTCCTCTAGGGAGAAAGCATTGCCACAATTGTGTGCACAAAGAGAACTTGCTCATCTCAGGCAGGCACGTGGCTTAGTGCCCCGTCCCACACACACAACCAGCAACAGCCCTTCTCTCTAATAAATTTCAAGGAGAGACAGGGATGAGGACTACCTATCTATCTATATATACATATGTATATATATATATATATATATATACACACATATATATATATATATATATATATATATATATATATATATATATATATAATATGTGTGCATGTTTCATTCTCAAATCCAGATTGCTCCTGGGCAGGTGCACACATACAACCAGCCAGGAGCCAAAGTGGTGTGGCTTAGCTAAACTCACTGATACACATGTCTATGGGTATGTAAGTGTATGCATGTGTCTGTAGGTGCCCACAGAAGCCAGCTGGAGTTACAGGCAGTTGTGAATTGAACTTGGAGCTTTCAGAAGAACACCAAGAGGTATGGACAGGTGAGCCATCTCTCTATTCCCCCATCTTCTTATCTGAGACACAATTTCTCACTGGCTGGAAATTCTCTTGTTCAGCTATGCTGGCTGGCCAGCAAATCCCAGAGGTCACTCCCCCAACTCTGGGATTGCAAGCATCCACAACCACACCTGGCTTTTTATGTGGATACTAAGGCTCAAACTCAGGTCTACATTTGTGCCGTGTCTTGAGGAAGAAGGTAGATATGTCTAGTTGGTATAACAAAAGTTCCATTTTATTACACTGAGGGTCATCACAGGAAGTTCATACTCTATGTTCCTAACTACAGTCCTAAGCCTATCTCTCCAAGGCTGCTCAGCTGTGTGACATATCTTAGCTGACGGTCAAGTCTAATCTCTCATGGTAGTCTCCAGTGCCAGCATCAGGATCCCTAGGAAGACTTTCTAGTTGTAGGTCAGATCAAGGTAACATCTCTCCAGCAATTCTGAAAATGTGCAGAGAAGAGCATTGCTCTTAGTCTCTGCTTATATACTGTCCAGTAGGCATCATGGAGTTCTAATCATGGGTCTGGTTATCTTGAGTAAGTGACATCACTGGGTTCTGGTTATCAGGTGCAGCCTTGGGTGTAGTGGGGTTCCTGACTAAGCTAGTATACACATCTAAAAAGGCATTTTTACTATGTTCATTATATGCAGCGAGATCTTTACTGACTGAGCCATCTCCCCATCTCTCTGCAGGATTAGAACTCAACAGACCTGACTCAGCCCTTCGTTCATATGCCTACTCCATAGGCAGACATGGCTGCTGCTCCAATCCTGCCTGTGTCCCTGTGTCCCCATGTCATGTGCACAGCACACAACTCCCTCCAGCCCCGGGAAGGGTCAGCACAGGGAGCCACTAAAATAAGAACCACCTATAACAGAAGTGGGAGTCAACCTCATTTTGAAAATAGTCAGTCAGTCAGTCTGGCCCCAGCTGCACAGAGACAGAGAAAGCATGTGGTGTGGAGCCCTTGAGAGAAAACTTCTGACAGATTCTTAGATAACTGGTCCTGATGACACCTGAGAGCTGTAGGCCTCAGCTCCCTAGTAGGTGGCTAGAAAGTACAGATATGTCTCAGCTGAGCTCAAAGCAACCTTTTGCTTAACTCTGGTCTTGGCACAGCACTGGGCCCCGGGCTGCCGAGTGACACCGAGGCTGAGGGCCTCCTTGAGTCGAAGGCTCTAATTTACGAGTCTCTCTGCCTTCCATGTCTGCTTGCTACACGCCTTGTTGGAGCTGCAGACAGGTTTAGGTGACCCAAGAAAATCACAGCACATGCACAGCTCCAAAGGAAATGTGCAGCTGCCCACGCACATTGTTCTAGAGTCTAGATGACACCTAAACAGGCTTCCAGCTTCAGCCTCCCAACTCTGATTATACATAAGGAAAACTGTTTTCTTCAAAGTGATAGGGTCTTAAACATGAAGAAGATTTTAGGGTGGGTAATCCAATATAAACTGTCCCCAGCCAGGCCTTCTATGGTAATCCGATGACAGCGTGACAGCCCCACTCTGCCCTCAGATATGCCCCCAGCAGCCTGAGCAGGCGTTATTAGTTCCAGCACCATTTGTCATATGGTTGGTGATCAGCTATAGTAAATGGCAGATGGGAGACTCAAACCTGGCTCTTTGAGCTCTGGGTCCTTTTTCTTCTTTGCAACACTACATGGCTCCTGTCCCAGAGCCCCTGGGGTTAGCAGTCCAGAGGGGTTAGACCAGGGTCACTCCCCAGCAGCTATTTCCAGAGTCCTTTCTTCAGACAGCTCTGCGGGCTGGGGGCAGCTGTCACTCTGCATTTTTCTCCACTGATGTTGGCCTCCCTCCTGACCTCAGTTTCATCACAACGAGCCTTTAAATTTGATCCCAGGAGGAACTTCAAGGCAAATTTCCCCATTCATGATGTTTATAAAGCTTGTCATTGTTTAAGCTATTATAGGGCTACCAAGCATGGGGGGGGTGCAACCAAGCATGGGGGGGTACAGTTGGGAGGGGGGAGCAGTGTTCTTAGTTACAACGTGGCTTTGCTCCCTTTGGGCTGAAAGCACACCCCACACAAAAGACTCCAAATCCTAAGGATTATACCTAAGGTCAGCCTTTGGCCTCCATATATGTACACATATGAACACACACACACACAAATAAAAAAATCAATGTTCCTTTAAAAGAGAGGCTTGCAATAACTGCACCAAGAGGATTTCTTTCTTTAACTTGTGCCCCAAGTAAAGACTTTACATAACATTCACGCTCGTAAACAGAAGGAGAAAAGAAACCTATTAAAAGACACTGATAAGGCCATGCAGGCACGGTGGCGTTACCTGTAATCCCATCACTTGAAGGGCTGAAGCAGTAGGATCACTAAGAGCTCAAGATCAGCCCAAGGAACACAGTGCCTTCAAAACCAACCCGGGCTACAGTGTGAGACCCTGACTCCCAGCCCCGCCCCCTCCCTGAAAAAAAGTGATACTAACTAGATGATCAACAAGTATTCCATTTGGTGAAAATCTCAAATGTGGGGCAGGGCATGGAGGCCCACAGAGTTAAAAAAAAAAAAAAAAAAAAAAGCATTCACAAGTTATTTGCTGTTCCAAGAGGGAAATCTAATTTCTCAAGGAAAGATTCAGGCAGTGACAGAATGAAGCCTCTGGTGAGACTCTGTAACCTTATGAGTTAGGACATAGACATAAAAAGATTTTAGATATTCCACAGACTAAGACCATGACATCACCATGAAAACAGTCTCGCTCAGACTGTTAAACGTGAATCTAATGAAGCCTTTCCAGGGTCACCAGGAAGCCAGAGAACAGGCATCACGTCACCAAGGACAGATCTCCACAAGCGTTCCAGACCGGGTCCCATGAAGCCACCAGCAATGTCACGGCAGCCACCAACACCTCTTTAGGGTGTTGTCAGTAGACTATTGCTCACTCTATCACTGCCATCCACACCAGTCTAGAGTCCAGATGGTGCCTTCCTGCAACCCAGTCACAAGGGGAGCTAGAAAGACCATACCGGGCATTGTCAACTGCATGTGGGAAGAAACCGGCTCTGCTTTCTTAAATGAACATTTTAAGAACAGGAAGATTCAGAAAGACAAAAGAATTCCAATGTGCTGAGGGCTGGCTCAGTTGGTAAACTGCTTGCTGGGCAAGCATGAAGAGTTCAGATCCCCAGCACCCGTGTAAAAAGCCAACTATGGTGGAGTACACCTGTAATCCTGCACTGGGGAGGCAGAGGCAGGAAGATCCATCTAAATTGACCACTAGGTAATATTGCCAGATCAGCGAGCCTCCAATTCAGTGAGAGCTTATCTCAAAAAATAAAATCAAGAGCAAATAGAGAAAGACACCAACATGATCGACACGTCCATGAGGGCATGTGTGACCATGCACTCATGAACACAAACAAACACACACACATGCCTACATCACATGCATACATGCAAGAGTTACCATGTATGTATACACAAACATACATAACTGAAAGGCACCGCTTGTGACCCAGTGCCTGGTACTCAGAGTTAGAACCCACCTTGCCGAAGACCCCAACAGCCAAATCCAGACTCCATCACCCACTGACTGGATGTTACCCAATGATACGCACCAAGTTCAGGGAAGACAAAGAGGAGTACCACCACTATCACCTCGACTTAGAAGCTCACATCACGTAAGAAAGCTTCCGGGGTAGAGGCCATGAATGACAGGCTTGAGCCAAGCTTATCAGCCTGGAGAAAGAGAACAAGGGAGGGGCACAGCTGAGGCACCCAAGTTCTCTGAGAACACACTGTCCTGTAATGAGCCAAAACTATTACATTAATATCGTAAGGACCTTTCTGGGCTCTGCTCAGATCATCTGCAGACACCGGTCAATGCTGCATAGAAATTGAGGTCTCCAAAGGCTAACTTAACAATTAATCAGAGGCAACGCCAAGCCCCTCAAAATGGAAATTACCCCGCAATTACAAGAGGAAATCTACCTTGGAGGACCTCTTGATATTGAAGTTGTCCCCCTTGGACCTATCTAGTGACCCTGGTGTGAACTCTGTTTATAAGGGTCCAAAGGGGCGGGGAGTGTTCATACATCAAAGACATAATTCTTAGCATTTTGTCATATCAGCTTTCCTCTTTCATCCTGCACCTCGTCTTGAAGGAAACTCATTGCTGTCAATCAGAAATCCAGCAGGCTTGACGTCGAAATGTGCCCAAATCTGGCCTTGTGCTCACTTGTCTTCAATCGTCCCTTCCCACCGAACCCCCTCTATTCTCCAAAAAGACACTTGGAATCTGGCATTCCTGATTTCCACAGCCTGTCTTCCTGTACCCACAGGCTCCTAGAATTCGTGCACGGTCTCCTCACCATTAGCACCCCACTTCCTGCTCTCTCTGCACGTCTTACCATATTTGGATTATCCTACTCAAGACTCTCCAGTGACCCCCTGCTACCCATAAGATGAAGAAAGAACTTCCTGGCTTGCAGTGCCTGTGTGACCCAGCCTGGCACTTCTCCACAGCACCTGCTCCCAAGAATGTCCTCAGTTGCACACCTGGAAGACACCCATAGTAGTGCACAATTGTAATCCTGGCATTTGGGAGGTAGAGGCAGGAGGATCAGGAGTTCAAGGCCAGCCTCAGCTACACAGTGAGTTTAAGGACAACCTGGTCTACATCGGACCCTGTCTCAAGATGAAGTGGAGGAGGCAGCACATTGTGAGGCAGCTTGTGCAAGCATGCACACATACATTATCATGATGATGGTGATAAAGAGGGAAAAAAGGAGGAAGGAGAGGAGGAGGGAGGGAGAAGAGGAGGAAAAAGGGGAAGAGAAAGAGGAAGAGGAAGGAGAACAAGAAGAAGAAGAAGAGGAGGAAAGGAGGAGGAGGAGAAAGAGGAGGAGGAGGAGTCGTCGTCATCCAGGCAAGTGGTGGTGCACACTTTTAATTCTAGCACTTGGGAGGCAGAGGCAGGCAGATTCCTGAGTTCGAGGCCAGCCTGGTCTACAGAGTGAGTTCCAGGACAGCCTGAGCTACACAGAGAAACCATGTCTTGAAAAACCAAAAAGAAGGGGGGGAGGAGGAGGAGGAGGAGGAGGAGGAGGAGGAGGAGGAGGAGAAGGAGAAGGAGAAGGAGAAGGAGAAGGAGAAGGAGAAGGAGAAGGAGAAGGAGAGAGAAGGAGAAGGAGAAGGAGAAGGAGAAGGAGAGAGAAGGAGAAGGAGAAGGAGAAGGAGAAGGAGAAGGAGAAGGAGAAGGAGAAGGAGAAGGAGAAGGAGAAGGAGAGAGAAGGAGAAGGAGAGAGAAGAAGGAGAAGGAGAAGGAGAAGGAGAAGGAGAAGGAGAGAGAAGGAGGAGGAGGAGGAGGAGAAGGAGAAGAAGAAGAAGGAGAAGAAGAAGAAGAAGAAGAAGAAGAAGAAGAAGAAGAAGAAGAAGAAGAAGAAGAAGAAGAAGAAGAAGAAGAAGAAGAAGAAGAACAGTCTACTGCATGAGGCTTGAGAAATACTTTAGAAGTTAAAAGCACTGAGGAACCTTCCAAAGGACCTGGGTTCAATTCCCAGCACCCACATGATCAGTTCACCAAACACCTGTAACTCAAGTCCCAAGGGATCAAGTACCTTCTTCTGGCCTCTTTGGGCACTTCATATATACACATACAGATAAGACAGCCATATGCATAAAATAAAAATGAAAAGAATAATGTATGTTTTTAAAAGCAGTCTCCAAGAGGCTGAAGCCTAGTGAGCCCTCCCTCACATAATCCCATCCCTCAAATGGCTGAGGCAAGAGGACCACAAGTTTCAGAGCAGTCTGGGCTATATAGCAAGACCCAGCTTCAAAGAGAGAACACAGAAAAGTCTCCAAACCAACCTAAAGGTCTCTCATGTGGCCACAAACCTCAGACTCAACTCACAAAGTCCTTTCTAAGTCCTTTTCGGCAACCACGGTCCACAAACATTTTACACAGCTACACAAACTCGCCCTTCATTTCCATTCCTCTGCCCACGCAGCCACTTGCCTCCTCCCTGACCTTTGCTTCCAGGTTAATTATAAATAGTTTTGTCTATCGGAGAAATTGAGCTGAATTAGCTTACTTTTAATCTCTCATCAATAATTCAAATGACCATTTCCCACAAATGGAAAAATAAAACCATTTGGGATGACGGTTACTTCTTCATGAGGCTTCACTGAGCCAGACAGGGTATAGTCTCATCAAGTAGGTGCCAATACCATCCTTCCAACAGCCCCATGCTTGAGCACCCTCCATCTGGCCTGGACCTGCGCCAGGGAGCATGCAGGATGTCCCAGGCTGGTCCAGTCCTGTCTGACAGCCCATTAGCCGCAGCTGTTGGAGACATCTGCCTGTTCCGATTATCATCAGAGCAGAGGAGATGCAATGGCTCCCAGCCTCACACTGTCTCCCCTGTGCTCAGCTGTCATCAGGTGACTGTGTTTCAACTTCCAGCCTCTCCGAGTCCATCCCTGGATGCTATTTTTAACCCTCTTGTGAGGTCAGCTGCCGGTAAGGCAAGCCAAAGCAGCACTATAGTTCCTGCCAATCCCCCTTGGAGCAAGAAAAGGGCAACCCCCATACTGAGTAAGATCCATTGATAAAAAATGCATGCAACATCAGGTCAACTTTCACTGTGCAGCACAGTTGGGGACCCCTGGGTGCTCGAGAAGGACACAGACACTATAGTGCTAGCCGTGTCATCAGAGAGTGGACCGAGGCTCCACATCCAGAGCACCACCAAGGCCACCTCTAATGTTCAAAATGATAATGCCTTGGTTGTAAGGGAACAAAAATCCCCAGGTCCTGACACATGTTGATCCACTAGTAATTGTTTCCTGGGGCTGTGGTAACAAAATAACTGCAAGCTAAGTAGTTCATAACAGCAGGAAGTTACTCTCCCACAGTTCTACAGCTAGAGAGTCTTAAATCCTGCCGGCCATGGACCAGGCAGGGACTTCCAGGGACAATCATCTTTGACCTCTTCCAGTCTCCAGAGCAAGGATTCTCAACCTTCCTAATGCTCCTGCCCTTTAATACAGTCCCTCCTGTTGTGGTGACCTGCAACCATAACATCACTTCATTGATACTTTGTAACCATAAATTTGCTACTGTTATGGATCACAATGTAAATATCTGATATGCAAGATAGCTGATATGTGATGCATAGGCGTTATGACCCACAGGTTGAGAACCAGTGCTCCAGAGACATTCAGACCCCCTTGCTTGTGGCTGCCTCACGCCAACCTCTCCTTCTATGGGCCCATCAATGTCTCTTTTGTCTGTGTCTTCTCCTTAAATCCCCCTTGACAGTGTGTGTGTGTGTGTGAGCCCTATGGATCCTCCTGTCTTCATCTTCCCACGCTAGGATTACAGGCTCACACTTCCACACCTGGCTTCTTTCATGGGTGCTGGGGATTTCAACCCAGGTTCTCATGCTTACACACCAAGTGCTTTATACACTGAGCCCTCCCTCCCTCCCCCTGCCCCACCCAGTCCAACTTGATTAAAATGGTCATTCAATCTCAAGATCTTTATCTTCTTCTTCAAAGACCTTTTTGTCCCAAATAAGTCAGTCCTCTCAGGAGATAAGTATCCAGGCTTACCTTTGGGGGTGTGGGGTAATAGTTACTTTTTTTTTTCTGAGACCTAAATACCAGGCAGAAACAGCAATGGGAGGATGTTTTCCCCTCCCCAGGAAGATTTATTTTGGTTCACGACTTCAGAAGGCTCAGCCCATGGCTCTTGATCCCATGTTCCTAGGCAGATCATTTTCGGCATCAGGCATTTGTAACTACAACTAAGAGAGGGACAATAACAGACCCAGGACCCTGTGTGGCCTTTAAAGGTACAACCTCATTGATCAAGGCTCTGCCTCTTAACAGCTCCACAGTTTCCCAAAATATTGCCAATGTCTGAGAAAGAAATATTCAGAACATGAGCCTATAGGAGACACCTCTGATTCAAACCATAGCAGAGGGCTGTCCAGTTGCCTTGTGGTGACCTGGACTGTAGACAAAAGGGGGAGGGGGAGGGCCAACCTTCTGCCTTGAATTTCAGCTCCACCAGTTCCTAAGGAGATTCCGTTTGTTCTTTTTTTTGGGGGGGGGGGTTGTGAAGATAAGCTGTCCTTGAACTCCTCTATAGACCAGGCTAATCTCAAATTCACCTGCTTCTGCCTCCCAAGTGCTGGGATTAAAGGTATGCGCCACTACCACCACCTTCTCCAGTCTGTTCTTAGGAAGTTGTTTAACACACGGTTTCCTTCCATTAAGAGAACCAGCAGGGCAGAGATCTAAGAACAGGCCGTTCTTCCCATTACTCTCACTCTAGAAGGCCAAACTGGCTCAATGGCAGACTCACACCAGACCCAAAGGGAAACAGGAACTTTGTGGGCCTAAAGCGATGGTCTATGGTATGGGCTGGGATGTAGTTCAGTTGATAAACTGCTTGCCTAGCAGGCACAAGCCCATCAGCAATAGGTGGTGGTGGTGGGTGGTGTCATCCTAGCATTAACAAGGTAGAGTTCGAGATCATCTGCAGCTGTGCATTGAGTTTGAAGCCATTCTGGCTTATGTGAGAACCTGTCTCAAAAAAAAATGTTTTTAAATTTTTAATAGCTTATTAAAGTATAGCCAATTTCCCAGCTCTGGGGCATCAGCATTCTCTGCTACCTCTCGAGAGGCCAAGACTTTCTTGGCTCTGGCACCTGGCCTGTTGTCCCTCTTGACTCTGCCTCAGCACCCCAACACCAATTCATCTCCATCTATCTAGTCATTGTTTGCTTTTAATTACTAGGACAACTAAGTGAGCCCCCAGTGTGGCCACGTGCAGATACGCCTGGCCGCCTCTGACAGGTAATGAATCGCTCAGCCATGTTCAAGGACAGGCCTGGAAGGCTAGCAGCAAAAAAAAAAAAAAAAAAAAAAAAAAATTGACTGAACAAAGACAGGGTGAGCTCAGAGGTCAGGGAATATTGACGAGGGATTCATGTCCCAGTCCCAGATCATCCTGCCTCCCCTCTTGTGGCCCTGAGTTTGATTTCTATGCAGATATGGTCTCAGGACAACATCTCTCTGTCAGGTGGAGCACTTCCTGGGCAAATGGACAGTAGATACTGCAGCAGCACTGAGATGGAAACCCTCAACTTCTGCTGTAGGTGAGGTTTTCCTAAAGCCAGAGAGAAAACACACATGGCTGTAGACCCCTCTTGTATCGTTTTCGTCCCCAGCTGAAAAAGCCTGCACGGCCACAGGCTCCCCAATAGTATTCCACCCAAATACCACATTTTTCACCCAAGGCTGGTCCACATACTTCCCCAAAGCCAAACACAAGCAGGAAAAGACCATGTTCACTGACCCAGGTAGTGGCTGAGGACAGAACAAGAGGCACAGGAACAAACAGACCAAGCCTAAGCCTGAGAGGCAAGCAGAGTCCACTATTTCATATCCAGACCTACCCCTGCCCTGGGAACAGAGACTCAGAGAAGCCCAGTATTTCCAGACTGGCTGAACCGTTGAAGGATTTCTATGTCATAGCTAGAGAACATGGTCCAACCATCACGGACCCACGGGCACTGATGATACACAGGCTGTCCTAGTGCAGTAAAATGGAGATGACTTTTCAGGGGAGAGCAGCGGCAAAGGGGCACAGAGGTTCTGGGCGAGCTGATGCACTAGGCAGTTTTCTGGGAAACAAAGAACACCAAGGTTATGAGAGTAAAGAACAAATACACCTAGGTCCTCTTCCCCAAGAAAGGCAAGTACGGGGCCAGAGAGAAGGCTCAGCTGTAAAGAGCACTTGCTATTCCTGCATTCAGTTCTTGAATTCCGCCCCTGGCCAAAGTCCATCCCAGTCAGCGTTTAATTCAAGCTTGCTTCAAATTTGGCTCAAAATTGTGGAACTGGTTTGTTGTTGTTGTTGTTGTTTTGTTTTTGTTTTTAAGGTCAGGATTAACAATATATGAAGAGAAAAACTCCCGAATAAGCCAAATGGAGTCTTTATTAACCACACGTAGGACTGTCCCAAGCAGATTAACAGGAAAGAGTCTCAACCCCCAATTGGTTGGAGTTTTTAAGGGCAAAAGGCACAGTTGTGATGTATACAGAAAGGTAGCTCTGGACATCTACAAGAAGCAGGCGTTGTTTACAGAAGTGGACAGGTAAGAGTTAAATAGTCAACCTTTAACACTAAAGGTCGAAGCAGTTAACCTTTAGCGCAGAAATTTAGGGCTGGTCCAGAAACCAGCTTACCTTAGGAATTTATGGTTGGTCTTAGTAACCAAAGACCAATTTTACCCAAGACAGTTTAGCACTTAAGGTATTCTTAGGAATACTCACATGCGATAGCATAACTATAGTTTATTGCCTACTACAATATCCCCATACCCACTGGGTAGAAACCTGTGCCCTACATGTTGGTTATTAACAGCAGTTTTGATAATAGAAGAAATCCATGTACTGGGTGTGTATCCAGAGGTCCAGAGTCTGTGACCCTCCAGGACCATGGGGCCTCTGGAGCATCATCCCCCTACACAAATGCTAGAAGCCCAGCTCCACCGTTTATCCCAAAAAAAATAACCAAAAGAATGAACTAGATTCCATCAATCACTTAGGCTGTACAGATTCTTCCTCCAGGACTCCGCAAAGGCGAAGTAAAATAACAAGACAGATGTAGTCGCTAACACAGAGTGCCTGGTTTGCTAAACAAAGAGTTCCTGATGCTGTAACTCAATTTACACTGGTGTAATAGGGTTGGAGTGGGGTGGAGAAGAGCCACAGACAGTAGATGGGCAGTCTTGCTGCCAAAGAGTGGGTGGACATTTCCTGGCTCCCCCAGGTAATGTGTGTATCCCCCCACCCCTCTCCTCTGAGACCTCCCAAAGGCTCTACTCCATCCCAAGATATTAAGAGCAATTCTCTCTTCAAGGGAGACCCAGACACTTCTTGACTGCTCTGGTGTCAAAAGACAAGACAAGCGGCCCTTTCTTTCATGCCTCTCTTCTCATTCATTTCCTGAGCATCGACTATATAATCAAGTGCCTAAGTGTCCACTGTTAGGTTTCAGGCTGTCCAAATATCCAGAAACAACATCAAGCTGGATTATGGGATTTCTGGGGATAAGATGAAAGCAGCATTCCTCAGGAACTTACAAAATCAGTTCTCATCTGCCAAAAGATGTCATTTCCATTATCTCTGGCAGAAGGGACGCATGGCTCTCCAAAGACATGTACCTGTGGCTGCATATCAAAGCTCATGCTGGCTTCCAGGCTCCCTCAGTCCCTAGTCACAAGTACTGGTTATCCATTTCAAAGCTCCCACACCAGTCTCCTGGCCCTTCCCTTCTCATCAGCTGCTCATACTCCTTATAACCCCTACTCTCTACTATTCTCTCTCCTTCCCTCCCTCTCTCTCTCTCTCTCTTGCTTTCTCCCTCCTCGGTCTATCTCTCTCTCCTGCCCCCCCTTACTCCCTCCCTCCCTCTCTCTCTTGCCCCCCCTTACTCTCCCACCTCTCCCACTTCTCTAGCTCTGTCCATGTCTAGTCTGCTGGCCATATTTAGTCTACTCCTTTTTCTCTCTTCTCTGGATTCTTCCAAATACCTCTGGCTGCTCTGTCTCTCAAATCTACAGCTAAAACTTTAACCATACCATGGAGAGGTCACACTGGCTGTTTCTTTACTGAGCCCCTTACGTGTATCCACCATGCTGAGTAGAGAGGGCACAGCTGCAATGCTTAGAGAAAGAGGAGGTAATGGATGCTGCCAAGGGATGCCCAAGGTTGAAGAGAAAGAACGGTGGTCCTGCCATCCCTCCTGTCCTCACCTTAGAAAAGAGCCTAAACCCCAGGAGCCAAAGTTGTTCAGAGAAGAACCTTCATTGCTAGGCTTGAGGAAGAAAGCCTTGCCAGAGATTGAGTGTCAGGTCCCCCCCCCAAAAAAAAAAACAGGACAAATGGCTAACTGAGGTGCCTATTAACATACCAAAGTGTCAGCTTGGACTCCAGCTCACTGAGTACCTGTAGCTCCTCTCACCTCTTCTTATCAGCTCCCTACCCCAAACCTCTCCAAAAATCCTGGGGGCTTCACTTTTCTTTCCTGTATAAGCCTGACATCTTGGCTATACCTTCTCTTGATTCTCTTGGCTCCCTCTTAGTCTCTCCCCTCTCCCCTATGCTCTATTCCCTTCCTCTCTCCTCTCCCCTCTCCCCTTTCCCCCATTTCCTTCTTCCCCCTTTTCCCCCCTCCCCCTTCTTCTCTCCTCCCCTCCCCTCTCTCCCTCCTCTCATGGATGTTCAGTCTGCTACTTTCTCTCCTGCTCTGGACTCTCCCAGATGCCCCTGGCTGTGATCTCCCTCACATCTACAATAAAACCTTCTCCTCACCATACTCTGGAGTGGCCATGTCCTCATTCTCATTCAGCAAGGCTGCCAAACTTGTTCCAGGAGCTGGCCAAACTTCCTTGTCTTCACAGCCAACGTCTGTTTGCCCAAGGATCGGACCACCCTTGTGAGAAGAAAGAGTCTAGCAATTTCACAGGGAGTCTTGAACCAGACTCTCACCTCCCCTGAGGAGCAGAGAGATGACTATGGTTGGCTCTGCTCTACCTTGAAGATGTTATGAATATGACTCCCTGACATGTAAGCTCCAGGGATCAGATCAACAAGTATGGGACTTTCTCTGGGAACAGAGAGACTAATGAGATCGGCAGAGCCCCGATGCCACACCTGGGGGTTTTATTTTGTGCTGGGCTTGAATTCTAAAATGGAGACAGAGGCTCAGAGGGATGGGAGGTCTGCAGCGCATGCTAATGAGGTGGTTGCTGGGTAAGCAGCCTCTTGGCTCTAAGTAGGGAGGCTGCATAAGAATCCACCAAGCCAACCACATGGGTGCTTCCTAGCCTAGCTAGCTGGGAACAGCTTCCCAGAGCCCAGCTTCCTAGAGTCCCTGCTAGGAACCCAGACTGGAAGGATCATCCACCTACACAGGGGCCACCATTGCCAAGAATGAAGACAAGTACAGAGAGGGGGGCAGCTCACTCACTATGCACACCCTTCTGCCATCCCCAGCCTTCTCCAGCAAGACAAAGAGAAGGAACCCACCTCCCCACATGCTCTCAGCCAGACCTCCACGTGATTCTCACAAGCAGACAGGGAAATCATTAGAACAGAAAGAATCCCCACTTCACAGAAGAGCAAACTGAGGCTTGGGCAGAGCCTTAGGACAGGTCTGGCACCTGATGCTGGCCTTGCCTTCTGCTCCAAGGTAAGCCCCACTCTCCTTTCCCGACAGTGCACTGCAGAGCCTAGAAGAAGCTTTCTTGGCTAGAAGACACAGTGGAGACTCCAGGGGATGGGGCTTGGAGGAGGTGGGGGTGGAGTTAGATAATGGCAGGTGCTTGCTCTCTTAGTGAAGGTAAGTAGGACGCAGAAACAAGAGGATCCTGGGAAGTTTAGGATCCAGCTGTTGGTCTACCCTGCTTGGTAAGGAGTCAGGCCAAATGAGGGACCCTGCCTCATAGAAAACCGACTCGAACAAAATGCACCGCCCTGCCTGAACCTCAGCTTTTTCTGATAGAAAACTAGCCAGCTAACCCAGACGGGATCTACAGCTCCCCAGCTCTCTACTCCATACTTCTTAGGACTTCCAGGAAGTGTTCTGTGCCTGTCAGCAGCCTAGGAAACATGGAGTCAGGGTTGGGGCTCAGAAAGAGTGCACAAGGGCCTGTTTCTTCACAGGCTATAAAGGGTACTCATATCTCTGAAATCCCCTGACCATGAGGACCAAGGCTTTCCAGAAGGAATCCGCAAGAGAGCTGGGTATTATAGAAAGATAAGTCTAGGTGAGGTAGATGTCTCAGGAGCACAGTGGGTCCTACGCCTCTAGGATCTGTATTCAGACATCCATGGGCTGCTTAGAGACAGATAAGGGCTCTAACTCTTGGCACTGCCACATTCTTTTTAATGACTTCTGAGTGCTTCCTTACAACTTTCTACAAATCCACTGGCTCATCCGTATCCCAGAACTTCACATACAACCTCATTAGGAGGCATAAGTGTTGGGAAATATTGATACTGCTGGCTAATCGTGTTATTAATACCATAACCATTCATATGGCCTCGTAAACAACTCTTATAGGACATTTAGCATGGCTAAGTACAAATGAAGATAATACAGCTGCTAATTATATCTCTATAAACTTTCCTTTATGGCAGCAACAAGGGCTCTTATATCCTCTGATTACTCAGCTGCCAGAACCAGAAGGAGGAGGAGAAACTTGGTGAAGACATGCCCTCTGGGAATGATTCATTACGAATAATTGTGGTTTGCCACAGTACAAGAGCTAGCTGGAGATTCCTAGAAAGGAAAGGAGTTGTAATTTGCGAGGGAGAGCACTGACTGGACCTCAGACAGTGCCAGCTGAGTGGGCTGGCACAGCAGAAGCCTGGGCGGGAGGCCCAGGCTCACCCTCTTGGGTCTGTGTGTCCAAGGGGCAGAAAGCATCAGTGTAGGTTAGGGCGAGAGGACTGACCCTGGCAGTCCTCACCGGCAGGTTCGGTCACCATCCTCAGTAGTACAAAGACACCAGCAAGTAATATAGAAGAGCGAGGAAAAGAAACCTATTTAATGTAGCCATTTTGGGAAGGGGAACAAATGGGGTGACTCCACCACCACCACCCCTTCTGCTTCCCTCTCTGTCTTCAGGATCCTGACCTGATGATCAGAGTCACGCAGTAGACAAGAGGTGTACATGTAATTAAGCAGTTGGTGGGTAAGGTGTGGTCCACCCACCACCACTCTGTGAGCTCCTCCTGTCTCTCCTTGGAGGTGAGCTGACGAGTTGTCAGAACTGTATGAAATCTCTCTGAGAGACAGGGTCCACCTCAGCTGTCCCCTGCTTTCCGTCTTTTTCTTCCCCCCAGTATGAGACCACTGGGGAAATTCTGGCTGCTGGAGGACCTGTGTTTTAATATTCTGACAGGCCAAGGGAAGTACCTCTATCCTATCTGCATGCCTGTTTAGGAAAGGGGGAGGGCACACACAAGCTGCTGCTGGGTGTCAAGGAAACACAGAATGCCACCAGGGGCCATGGAGCCCCAGGGAGGAAAGTCAAGCATGAGTGTCCTCTCAGGAGAGTGCTCCGAACCCTGTTTAGAAACTCTGGTTTAAGAAGCAACGCAGCCGGGCAGTGGTGGCACACGCCTTTAATCCCAGCACTTGGGAGGCAGAGGCAGGCTGATTTCTGAGTTTGAGGCCAGCCTGGTCTACAGAGTGAGTTCCAGGACTGCCAGAGCTACACAGAGAAACCCTGTCTCGAAAAACCAAGTCTGGAACTGTTGGGGAGAAGGAGGGTGCGGGGAGGCATCTTACTCTGTCTCCGACAGTTGTGCAAGCCTCACACTTCTTCCTCTGCATTGTTTGTAAAACGTAATTTTCAGGTGAGGATCAAAAGCACCTACTGTGGGGCTGGAAAGACGGCTCAGCAGTTAAAGACACTTGACTGCTCTGGGAAAGGACCTGAGTTTGGGGTCCAGCAACCATGTAGTGGCTCACTCACAACTGCCCAGGAGATCTGACACCCTCTGGTCTCCTCAGACACCACGCACATATATACATACAGGCAAACATTCATGTGCATAAAAAATTAATTAAATAAAAAAGGCACTTGGCTATGGGTGAATAATTAAATATAAGTAAGTATGTGAATAAGTAAAGCTTTTGTTTTTGCTTTTATTTTTGTTGCTTTTTTTTCTTCCTAGCTGAGCTCAGGCAATTTACAGTATTAAACGTCCCCTTACGCTTTGGAAAACTAGAATTGATTTTTCCCCCCTTAAACTGCTCATTGGGTTGCTTATAAATTTCTCCAGCTGTTCTTATCAAGTTGTAAATTGCAGTTATGAGCAGAATTACCGATCGATTACATCATTCTGAGGAAGGGCTGGGCCAGCACGGATAGGGGTAATTTGAGTTTTTGACAACCATTCATGGTAAATCATCATTAGCTCAATTCAATTATGAACGTGTAAGACCTTGGATGGGGCCTTTCAGGTACAGGCCTTGCGTAGCATGTGTGAGGCCCTGTGTTCCGTGGCCAGGTGAGAGATGTCAGTCAGCCATCATTGCTCCTCACCAGACAGCTCCTGTTTCCCTGGTTTGTCTCTGTATCTCTTTTAAAGGACACAGGACTTGTGGCAATTGAAATGTGCGTAAAGAATTATATGCCAGAGAACTGGGTAGTGGAGTGCTTGCCTCATGTACAAAGGCCTGGTTGCATCCCCAGCACCTCATGAAGCAGGCATTTTGATGTTCAGCTTTAATCTCAGCACTCAGGAGACAACAGCAGAAGCTTCAGAAGTTGAAGCTCATGAGGCCCTATCCGAAAGAAAGACAGGTAGTTACTGGGGTGAGGGCTCCAAAATTATGAACACTCACTGTTCTTCCAAAGACCTGGGTTCAGTCCCCAGCACCCACATCAGGTGACTTTCAACAACCAGTAACTCCAACTAAGGGAATCTAATGTACTCTCTGGTCTCCATAGGCACATTGCACACACACACTCTCTCTCTCACACATACACACTCACACACACACACACACACACATACACTGCTTCCAGGCAGTTGCTTTACAGTAAGGTATCAGCAAACTTCCTTTGAAAAGCCAGGTGCCGGCTTTATGGGCCAGATGGCCAGAGACCCAACTATTCCACCGTGAGTCCCTGCAGCACCACAGCGTCATAGCTACTACCACGTTGTATGAGCGTGGCTACATTCCAACACAACTCATGTATGGACACTTGACTTGGAAATCCATCCTGTTTTGATGTGTTACCACACAACACTATCCTTTTGATTTTCTTAACCATTTCAAAATACAGACTACATTTCTAGTTAGCATTTGTACTAAAACCAGTGACAGCTCAGACTTAGCCCAAAGATCATAGTGTATACACACACACACACACACACACATACACATGCATATATATACACACACATATGGTGATTTTTCTGTGCCCCCCCCCATCCTTTGCACAGCTGACCATAGACTTCTATGGAAATGATAGCCAGCCTCCATTAACCCAGGTCCCTAAGTGCCTGTAAAGACCACTGGACTTTCCCAACAAACTCTCTACCTTAGCTGCTTTTCTCACGGCTGTAGCCTGAAGAATACCTGAAGAAATAGCAATTTACAGGAGGAAGTGTTTCTTTTGGCTCAAGGATGGCAAGAGTGGGTTAAAGCTGTGACAGTAAGGACAGGAGGCTGCTCCATCACGTCTCAATGCATGGGAACCAAGCTAGGCTATAAACCTCAAGGCCACCCCACTGAGAACTACACTTTCTTCAGGTAGATCCCACCACATCACCAAAGAGCACCGCCAGCTGGGGATCAAGTCTCAAACATGTGACCCTGCGGAGAACACTTTACAGCCACATTATACAAAGCCCTACCGCTTGCTCTCCATTGGCCACACAGAGACATAGAATTGCATTCGGGTGCCACAGTCTATACCTTTGTTCCTGTGATAAAACACTGACCAAACGCAACTTCATTCAAATGCTTCCAGATCACAGGGAACGTAAAGAAGAAACTCAAGCAGGAACCTGGAGGGAGCAACTGAAGTAGACTGTTCTGAGTTACGTTGCTGACTGGAAGAGAGACTCCTCAGTGTGTTAAGGCTTCCTAGCAGCAGGGTGGAACAGTCACTGATGGACTGAACTCCAAACCCATTGCAGAACCCTCTTAATTGTGACACTAAAGGGACTTTTTTAGCAAGTCAATTTCCACATACCAAAACCTCTTATCTCATCTGGGAGTTGACTGAAGGAACCATTTCCTAAGCAATTCTCAGCCACAGGAGACTTCCAGACTACCAGATATGCCTCTGGACTAAGTTACATAAAGGCTCTGTGAGTCCTTCAGGAAAAGAAACTCCATAAACCTCAGATAATAATCACTATTTGCAAATGGTTTCTTCAAAGCCTCTGCTCCATCACTCCAGAACTCATGTTAAATTCTCCCACTACAAAAGACCATAGAGGAGCAGTGTTCCCTGGCTTGCTCAGTCTGCTTTCCTATATATACAACTTAGGACCAGTGGGCTGGGCCCTCCCACATCAATCACTAATCAAGAAAATGCTCCCACAGACTTACCTACAGGCCAATCTGACGGAAGCAATTCCTCAAGTGAGGTTCCCTCTTCCCAAATGGCTCCAGGTTGTATCAAGTTGACAGGAAGTAACCAGCACAGAGGGTAATTGACTGCAGGACCTAGCTTCTAAAATGGTGGATGAAGTATTTTTCTATGGGTACTAGAGGAATAAACCCAAAAAGCAATATTAAAGGTGTGTTAAGGAAAGAAATGATTTTAAACATCTTTTATAGCATCTTTTTCAATAAATTATGCATAAATGATTCTAATCTGTTCATTAAAGCAAATATTAATATGCAAAAACATGGCAACATCTCTCAAGGCTACTTAGCATCACAAAGAGCTGATTTCCAGTCGTGACGCTGCATCACTTTAGCACAGAAAGGCCTCAAAGGCCTTTAAACTGGCCTCTCCCCCCAACTATCCCAGCAGTGAGTGGGAGTCTGGGACAGTCAGGTTCAGACCTGATCTTTCCAACTGCAGCCCATGAGACGGGTAGGGAAACAAGATGCTTCCCGACAGAATAAGCCATTCCAGTTGTTTCGTTTGGGTTTGGATGTATATGTGTGTACCGTGTGTGTGTGGGGGGGGGGGGGGTGTGGGTGTTCACAAGTCTGTAGGTGCATGTGTGTATCAAGGCACAAGCTCACATGCAGAGGTTGGCATGGGTATATCTTTCTCCATCACTTTGAGCCTTGTATGTAGAGGCAGCATCTCCCAGGCTTACAGCTGGTCTAACTAGCCAGCTTGCTCCAGGGACATCCTATCCCCACCTCTTGAGGGCTGGGGTTTCTGACAGCCGCCAGTCTACTGGCATCCCTTTAGCCATATGCAGGAGAATTCTAGCCTCTACACTTGCACAGCAAGTGTGTCACCCACTGAGCCATCTCCCTAGCCCAAATACCACACTTTAATGGTAAAGTGAGAAAGAAGTGGCAGACAGAAACAGGAATGCATACCCCTCTGACTTTGGGGCAGGAAAGTTGAGCTCTCTGGGCCTCAGTTTACCCTTCGGGCAAACTAGGAGGTGGAACAAATGACCTCTACAAGCTCTTCTTGTTTAGCAATTCTGAATCCATCTATAATTTCCAGGAGACAATTTTAAATAAACACTTCTGGGTTTGGCTGAAGAAAGAAAGAAAGAAAGAAAGAAAGAAAGAAAGAAAGAAAGAAAGAAAGAAAGAAAGGAAGGAAGGAAGGAAGGAAGGAAGGAAGGAAGGAAGGAAGGAAGGAAGAAAGAAAGAAAGAAAGAAAGAAAGAAAGAAAGAAAGAAAGAAAGAAAGAAAGAAAGAAAGAAAGAAAGAAAGAAAGAAAGAAAGAAAGAAAGAAAGAAAGAAAGAAAGAAAGAAAGAAAGAAAGAAAGAAAGAAAGAAAGAAAGAGAGAGAGAAAGAAAAGGTCTTCGCACAACTCCCTCTAGTTGGTATAAGAACTTCTTCACCTGGAGACATCAGGAGTGCCCTCACTTGACCCCACAGAACTGACCTAGACCATGAAGCCAGTGAAAGCAGAAAGATGAGCGCACCGTGAACACAGGGAAACTGTGCAGACACATTCCAGAGGTAAAGAATCAGAACCGGACGTTCCTTTGTGTCTGCCTGCTTAGTAAAACCTGGTACGGTGAACCATACCCCATGCAGGCAAAACAGGAACCAAAATGCCTCATGCTCACTGCGAAGGGAGTCACCATGATTTCTCTAGAACGTAGGATAGCGTGTGAACTGAAAGCCATAAATACAGATTCATCCTTGTGTGTGCGTGTGTGTGTGTGTGTGTGTGTTTGTTTTTTTCCATTGCTGTGACAAACTACCTGAAGGCAGGGCACTAAAAAGAAGAAAGGTTTATTAGGTAAATAGTCTCGGAAATCTCCACTCCTGTTTCCTTGGCCCTGGCACTGGGCACTTGAGGAGTGAGGAGAGGGGAGCAAGGGAGAGGAGCAGAAGGATGGAGAATAGGGGAGAGGAGTGGGGGGGGGGAGTGGGGGAAGGGAGCAGGAAAAAGGAAAGGGGGGGAAGCAAGCCTGGGAGGGGAGCAGGTGAGAGGAGCAGAGAGAAGAGAGTAAAGAAGGCTGCAGGCCTGAGTAGGAGAGGGGGGCAAGGGGAGGGGCTAGGGGAGGAGCAAGGGGTGAGGAGTAGAGGAAGGGGAGGGGAAGAAGGAGGGGATTCAGGAGAGGGTAAACTTCCTCATGCAGGAGCCTGGAGCTGCTCCTCCTGCTGTACATGGGAAGCAGAGAGAGTGTGCTGTGTCTACACTTTCTCTAGTTCCGATTTTATTGCATCCCGGCTCTTAGCCTAAGAGAAGGTGCCACACTCCCGTGCAGAGAAGGTCTTCTCCCTCAGAAGTCCTTTCTGGAAATGTCATCACAGATCCAGGCACAGTTACTCCTCTCCTGCTGATCTCAAGCCAATCAAGTTGACTATCACACCCTCTGGCTGGGCACTCTTTCTGCCTCAACGTTTTTTTCCCTAGAAAAAAAGAAAATCTGCATTTGTGACATAGCATATAGAGACACAAATGATGGGTGGAACTGTTTCCAAAGACAAAAAAAAAAAAAAAAAAAAGAAAGAAAAGAAAAGGAAAGGAAAGGAAAGGAAAGGAAAGGAAAGGAAAGGAAAGGAAAGGAAAGGAAAGAAAAGAAAAGAAAAGAAAAGAAAAGAAAAGAAAAGAAAAGAAAAGAAAAGAAAAGAAAAGAAAATTAGAAGCAGTAAATGACCCAACGTGAGGAGCCCCATAAGTAAAAGACGGGCTTGGCACAGCTAGCTCCACGAAAGCAGGAAGAACGCCCCATGTAGGCACAGCCTGACAAAAGGTGAAAATGTCTCTGTGGGCCAAAGAAGCTGGAAACTGTCTGTCACAATGGAAGGGGTCATTCTGAGAGATGCTAATTTTCTGAACTCTACATTTTTTTTCACATTTTTCATGCTGTTAGAGAATTAGAAAAACAAACAAACAAACAAACAGAGAAGAACAGTAAAATTTTAAAAGCCTAGGTTTGAGCTGGAGAGAGGGCTCCGGGGTTAGAGCACTGGGGACCTTCCATAGACCCAGGTTTAATTCCCAGCACCCACATGGTCTCTCACAAGTCATTTTTCTGGCCTTCGCAAGTACTGCAAGTAGTGAACCAACATACACACAGACAAAATGCCCATACATATAAAATAAACTAAAAATATTTCCAAGTACAAATATATGTCTTAGTAGGGTCTTACTGCTGTGAACAGACACCATGACCAACGCAAGTCTTATAAAGGACAACATTTAATTGGGGCTGCCTTACAGGTTCAGAGGTTTAATCCATTATCATCAAGGAACATGGCAGCATCCAGGCAGGCACGGTGCAAGAGGAGCTGAGAGTTCTACATCTTCATCCAAAGGAAATCAGGAGAAGACTGTCTTTTAGGCAGCTAGGTCTTAAAGCCCATGCCCACAGTGACACACCTACTCCAACGAGGCCACACCACTAAATAGTGCCACTCCCAAACATATTTGAACCACCACAATATGTGTGTGTGTTTTAAAATATACCCTTAATACAACTGAAATATTTAGTTATTGTTTAGTCAGCTGCTCCCCACCTGTATCATGAGTAGATCTTACCTAAATGTGTTCTTCCTCCCCTACAGCCTGAGTGCAACATTTTCAATATTCCAGTTGAAAAACTAAAAAGCTATTAAACAAGATGCATTTAGATTCTGTCTTAAAAACTAAGAAGGGCAAAAGAAATGTAAAAGCTATCTCAGGGTCAAGATCATGGGTGATTTGTTCTTGCTGGTCTCTTTCTTCTGAGTTCTCTCCACTAAATATAAATAATGTTTGAAACTTTTAAAAAAATAAAATGAATTGTGAAAAATTCAGATATTTCAAGTAGGTTTGCTCCCAGGACTAAATAAGTCACCTTGACCAGTTCCCAATACACACATAAAACAACCACCTCAGTGGTCCTGGTCTGCACAGTTACTGACTGGAAAATTAGTGTCCTGGTTCAGTCTATGTTGCTATAACAAATAGCCCAAGACTTCACAGAGAAGAAGTCTGTTTCCTCACAATTCTGGTGGGTAGAAAGTCTAAACAGCATGCTGTCTCTGGTAAGTTCGATGGCTGCCTAACAACAGGGACAGATGACATCCCATGTTGGGCACTCAGCAGAATGAATAATGTGCAGAAAGACAAGGCACACAGGAGCCCAGGTGCCAAAACCCCACCTGTGCCCAAGAGTGGCCATGACAGCTAGAACTCCGATTAGTTAGCATCAACCCATTCACGAGGGGCACCTCTGACTTAATTATCTCAGAACATCACTTTGTAACTCAGCCTTTTGAGGAGCTAGGCCTCCGTGTGAATTTGGAGTGAACTGTCATACTCAAACCATAGGAGACAGGCCACCTGGAAGAAGGAAACAAGAACACTGGGAGCCCAGGACCTTAAGAGACCAAGGATACACCTTGGACTATTTATTGCTGCTGTCTCTTGCAAGGGCCCTGATCCTGATGCTCTCTCTGCCAGGGGCACCTCACAGCCAGCATCCTTCAGCACACATCTCTGCGAGCGAGCCTCAGCTATGCTGACTCTGCTATAAAAGACACTAGAGAGAACCAGGCTCCTGAGGACACAGAAACAAAGGCTTGGTGTTTTATATGGCACTTACCATTAGACTCCAGATTTGACTGCCTTTAAACCCAGCTGTGGCAGAGCCTTACAGCCACTCAAGAGGAAACGACAAGCACTGCTCTACCCGACCCTCCACCCCACGCCACCCCCTACCCAACATCCTATCTGTGAGTTTCCAACCTTATAACACACTCTCTAGATGCCTGGGTTCCAGGAGAATGACAGATACCATTCTAACTTCCCCAGGGAAGTTTCCAGACTTCAGGTTGCTAGGCTCTGGACATAGGAAGAACACCGGTAGTGACACATTCCTACCTGTATAATGGGTAGACCTTAACTAAATGTATCCCTCCTCCCCCACTTCTTGAGTGGCATATTTCTTCCCTGGAACTCCCTCCCTCTTCCTCTCCCCACCAGGTGTTAGTGTTTGGACTTGCTATCCTGGGACCTTGACCCACTTAGGACGGTGAAATGATGTCCTTATCTCTGGCCCCCTGTCTTGCTGCTCCTGATCTGTGTTCCTCTCTTTCACTGGTGTTTGTTTCTAAGCTGAGCACTGTGGATGCCAGTGACACAAGCTGCCCCAGGCTTCTGACACCTCAGCCTCACTGTCACACCCAGGGTGATAGACCACCCTCTGGCAGTGACCCAAAGCAACCCAAATTTGTTTTTGTCAGGAATTTTGCCCCAGCAATGCCCTACTATGCTTCTCCCCAGACTCACTCAGCAACTGGTTCCAGTAGGCAAGAGAAATCCACTTCTCACTATAGTCTGGCTTTGTTTCATTCACAGTGTAGAATCTGTTAAGTCTTTGGTCCTAGGAGACATGAATTTCTATTGTGGGATGGCCCAGCAGGTAAGGGTGCTTGCCCCCAAGGCTCCCCACCTAAGCTTGACTCTAGGACCCACAGGGCAGGAGAGAGCCGACTCCAGCAAGTTGTCCCCTGATTTCTATAACCCACCCTCACTACAGAAACCTAAGCCTTACAGATTTAACTTACTGAAAATTTTACATAGGAATTTCTCTTCTTCCTTATTCATACTTCATATGATCATAAAGATCCTCAAAGTTCTACTACAGAGAACTTTATTTAGTTTTGTTTCATGTTTTATTTAGTTTTATTTCACCATGAGAAGTGACCCCAGACAGTTGTCTTCCTCTTAACTGGGTACCAGTCCCCACTCTGTGAAAGATGTATGAAGCGCTCTAGCACCGCACAGATATCCTCAAACTTTCGCTCGCTCTCATCATAGCTCTTGTGGGATTCCAGGCTGAGTTGTGCACCATAAAATGTCCTGCTTTAAGTTGCCTTCTGGGAGCTCGGTCACTGGCCTACCACCCTCTCTGGCTGAGCAGGGTGCATTCCTGAGTCTTCCAAAGCAATGCTGGGCCACGGTCCATTTTCCAAATTAGATTGATGGATGCATCAACCTTCTCTACCTGCCAGTAACACAACGGGAAGTTTTTTAAGAGGCTCTGTGTTTACTGTCTGCCAATACCCATGGGGCCATTAGCCAGTTGGCAGGCCTTGAGTATGCTTCTTGTCTGCCAGCTTGCACTGGGCTGCCCACTTCCTTGCTGAAAGCCAAGATCAATGCCCCTCTGGGGTTACAGGAGTGCAGGGGGATCGATGGGAGGAGCCAGGTGATTTAAAGAGGGAGTGAGAAACAGGGAGAGAGACAAAGCCTCCCCTCTTGCCTCCCACTCAAAGCTTCGCTGTGGGCCGCGCCGCCTGTCTGCTCTACCAATCTCCTGATAATGTAGATGGGCTTCCCCATTGAGCGTTGTGTTGTTTAATAAAGCAAAGACAATCGACTCTTCCCTGTGTTATAATAGCCTCTCCATGTGTTTACTTGAGAACAAATGCCGTTATAATTTCTTTGGGGGAATCAATATCTTCCCATGCATACGCACTGCCCAATTGCGGGTTCGGATTGTGAAAGGAGAGAAAGGGAAATTTATTGCCTTGTAAATGCTGGCAGAAGGTAGTAGGTTTACTGAGAGCTGTAATTAAAGTTTTGCTGATAATAAAAAATAGAGGCAATAAAGAATCACCCAGATTTTCCCAGCATTCAGCCCCAGAATGGCTGAGCCACTCAGGGCTCCAGATTCTTGATAATCTTTGATCAATTAATCTATTAAGATGACAGTCTTAGCTCCCCCCCCCCTCAAAGG
Organism: Mus caroli; assembly: GCF_978045245.1. Lineage (NCBI taxonomy): Eukaryota > Metazoa > Chordata > Mammalia > Rodentia > Muridae > Mus > Mus caroli. The sequence goes on from NW_028227268.1 coordinate 70,562,695, forward strand.
CTGCCAACTGCTGAGCCTTGATGTGTCCTCCATGTACCCCCAGGACCAGGCAGCCATACTACGGTAGCTTCAATATCAAAGACAGCAGGAAGGGCCAACTCTTATTTTTCTGACTAAAGATGGCTCTCTGGGAGGCTGCCAAGCCACAAGTGTTCCACAGACCCTGGAAATAGAGATCCCATTGTGGAGGTTAGGAACTGGGCTCCTAAAAAAGTCGCTGTGCCTCTTTCTGCATGGGATCACCGACCTCCTAAACCTACCTCCAGAAGGGACTAAGCACCTCCAACTAGGGATTAAGTGTCCAAATGCATGAGCGGGGATGGGGGTAGGGGTGGAGGGTGGGGGGATGGGGGGAGTGGGGGAGTGGGGGAGTGGGGTTGGGGGGTGAACATTCTCATTCAATTCACACCTGAGAAAGGAAGAACATGGGAGAGAGAAAGGAAAGAGGACCTTCCAGTGCCCACAGGAAGCTAAGAAATACAAACTGTGTCCTTGGATACAAACTCCCTGCCACAACAAAGGGATCTCTCCCTGGCTACAGTCTCCAGGGCTTGACACCAGGCAGCTGAATGAGATTAAGTCTTGTAAAGAAAGCCAGAAACCCTCTCCACCAGACCTACCACCTGTAAGTGTATAGATTCCTAGGGTGTCCATTCAATGAGCATTGATTGAGTACCTACATCATACTGCCAACATACAGCACCCAATACTTGTAGAAAGAGCAAGTCAAAAACTGACCTCCGTGTTGCCAGGAAGTGTTTATGAGAGTCAGCTCTTTCTAAAATTAATAGTGTGCTCTATACTAAGTGTCCCCTATATGCTAGAGATGAAAACCTTTTATGTGCATTCATTCATTCATTCATTCATTCATTCTTGTTTGGTCCTTAATACCTTGTGAATTAGACACAGTAGTCATCACTAGCAGCTGAGGGCAGGATGGCTTAGAGATGTCAATCACATATCTAAGGCAGATATCGCGTGGCCAGCATGACTCCAAAGCCCACATTCTTTCCCTTCCTTCCCTGTGCCCCAGGAGCTCCTCTCTTCCCAGAACGTTTTATCTGCTGAGAGGGAGCTAGAGGTGCAAAGAGATCATCCCTGAGTCTATGCCTAGAGACTAGAGAGAGACAGGGCTACGTAGGATGCTGCGTGGGCCCTCGTGGAAACAGTGTAAGGAGCTTGCACTACTGGCTGCTAGCTGTCCTGGATTCTTCCCCTGTTTTGTTATGGTGCTAAGAGATCGAACCTAGGGTCCTGTGCATGGCAGGCAACTATTCTATTTCTGAGCTATAAACATACGGCCTCAGCCCTCCCTCCGGTCCCACAATCTAGCCTCTAAATTATCCAGAGGACCAACAGCTTGCTCGGATCTGTCCCCTTGACAGACAACACACTTTACTCCAGAAAGCCAATGAAAACTCCATCATCCAAGGGCCTTGCACTTAGGGGGCCCTCCCATCCATGAGGTACCCTTTTCTCCAGGGCTCATCCAGCCAATGCCAGGTGCAACCATCCGTCTCCAAAGCTGGGAACCTTGGGTACAGAGTCATCTAAGCTCTGGATAAGACCAAGCACAGATAAAGTGCCTGGGCTGGCTTTTGCTGGGGTATAAGGACCCTCTACATATGTAGCCCCCTCAGAGAAACAAAGTACCTGTAGAGATGTTCAATTTTCTGACATTGTGACACCATGTTGCCATCTACAAAGTTCACACTAGAAACACAACTAAGTTACAAAAAAAAAAAATCTCATAATGGGTCCAAGATAAAGCGCTTGCTACATAAACATAAGAACCTGAGTTCGGATCCCAGAATTCATGTAAAAGACCAGGCAGGGTAGCATGATTCTCTAATACCAGCTCACAGAGGCCAGCGAGTCTCTGGGGCTCAATAGCCAACTTAGCCAGGTTTGGAGAGAGATTCTACCTCAAAAATATTAAGGTAGAAAGCAATGCCAGAGGTCATTCTGATACAAACACACACACACACACACACACACACCTAAGTTAATGACTCTGTGTTGGCTGCATTCACAGCCATCCCTGGCACATGCAGTCCATGGGCTATGGGTTAGACACACCTGTGACAGAGTCCCAAGTCATCACCACACTATTTTAACAGTGGTTCCACAAGTTCTATCTTCAGATACCCCAGGACTCCCACTGGTCTTACCTCCCCTCTGTTCTAGGTGAACAAGGGCTCACTCTGACGCCTGCACAGGATTTGCTAACAGGGTGGCTTGTGGGAGGGATTCCAAGCAAGTGCTAAATACAGCTCTATGGCTTTTCCAGGAACCCCAGATGAGGGGTTTCAGGCTCAGGCTGCTGTGGGGACCCTGAGCTGCTGATTATTCAATAAAATTACCAGCAGGCCTTAAATCTATCCTCAGTTAACACAGTGTCTTTAATAATAAAAAGGATTTTGCACTGGGGATAAATACAGTGTCTCATTTTCTCACTCTCCTGGTCTCCTGTCACCAGGAGCTTATTAATACAGTTGCTAATATACGGGTCCCAATCAGCCACTAAAATGCTGCTGTTATTCCTGCTAATTCAACAATAAAACGTGGCTGTGCTAGACATAAAAAAGTGAGCTGTCATGTGACTCTCAGAGGCTCTATGGGGGATGTGCCACAAGGCCACAGGGAGCTGAGTCACCACAGCCACAAGGCAAGTCACATCCTGACCATGGCCCCTGCAGTTCACAGCTGCCACACACCCAAATATCATATAAGCTGATAGCTATGACCCGCACTGTAGTCAATGTCTAGTGCAAGTAACAAGCGACTGCAAAGCCAACAGTTTGAAGTCACCCATGTGAGTTATCTCACAGTTCTGTAGCTTCCTGGCTTCTCTGCTTCTGAACATTATAGACCACAGACACTGGAGACCACAGACACTGAATACCACAGACACTGGAGACCACAGACACTGAATACCACAGACACTGGAGACCACAGACACTGGAGACCACAGATACTGGAGACCACAGATACTGGAGACCACAGACACTGGAGGTCAGAGATACTGGTACACAGACACTGGAGGCCACATACACTGGAACACAGACACTGGAGGTGTCTCATTGCTGTCACCAAATCTCTGACAAGAACCGCCTGAAAGAAAGAAAACTTCTTGATAGCTCAGTGTTTGAAGGGATTCAGTTCACCTCAGTAGCAAGGCATGGTGGCATTCGTGGCCAGAAGCGTGTGTGTGTGTGTGTGTGTGTGTGTGTGTGTGTGTGTGTGTGTGTGGTGTGTGTGGTGTGGTGTGTGTGTGTGTGTGTGTGGTGTGTGTGTGGTGTGTGTGTGGGGTGTGGGGTGTGTGTGTGTGTGTGTGTGTGTGTGCGTGTGTGTGTGGGGTGTGTGTGTGTATGTTCCACCTCCTAAGGATCCTGAAATTTTCCCAATGGTACCACCTAAGGAGTTGGTCAAACACGGGCCCTCACTTCTTCTGCCTTCAAGATGGAGATAGCAATGCCTGTTTAACATCAGACCCTCAATCTGAGGAAGACTAGTGTGGGAGTGTAGGACTTCGTAACAGACTTCAGCAAAACAGAAATGGACTCCCCAGCAGTAATGCTAAGCCTTGCAGGGGTGGGAGCGCATACCCACCCCAGGGCTCACACAAAAGGGTCTCCATTTCACTTGGAGCCTACTGAGAGCGTGTTCCCCCTCCGAGCTACCCTAAGCCATCTGGGAAGGGCACTTTGCTGACAGTGTGACTCGAGGAACTGCAGGCAGATAAAATTAGTGCTGCCCACCCATCCCAAGCTGTCGGTGGAGCTATTCTGAGCTCCCCCGCCCCTACTCAGTTCCTCTTCACATCTTTTGCTCTGACTTTTCTGTGACGAATTCCAGAGCTGAGTCACTAGAAAGGTGGGTCCTGGTGGGTGTTCCCTTCTGGCCGCTTGCTCACTCGCTGGGTCCCAGAGACCCTGGAGAGAGTTGGGGAAGGGGACACCAAGAATCACAGGAGTGGGTGGGGACAGAATCACAGGAGCGGGTGGGGACAGAATCACAGGGGCGGGTGGGGACAGATTATTCGCTGAGTGTCCTGTGAATGGCACAGCTAATCTTAGCTACCCACACTTTACAGATGTCCGAGCAGAGCACAAAATGGGAGAGGAAGAGGAGGACATGGACAATGAGGATGAGAAGGAGAAAGTGTGTGTGTGTGTGTGTGTGTGTGTGTGTGTGTGTGTGTGTGTGTGTGTGTGTGTGTGTAGGAAGTGCTGCCCAGGGCCCAAGCTTCCTAGTAGCTGCTTCTCTTGTTAGGCCACTATCCCTCCAGATACCAGGTCAGCCTCTACCATCCCTGGCTCCTCCTTGGGACACTAAACGGGCACTAAACTGGTCCAGCCTCCAAGGAGCACCCTCTCTAGCCCCAGGATGCAGCTCCTTGAGAGGCTAGAAAACCTCCTATCTAGGATCCAAACCCCTCCAGCCATAAGGCCAAGAAGCTTTGCCACTCTCAAGGATACCACAGAGCGCTAAGTCAGTCTCCTCACACCCTGCCTGCCTTCATGTTCCTGAAGAAGATGCCTCAGGCACTTGGCACCTCCCAGCCCTTTCCCCCATCCTCATACCCACACCCACACCCTCACCGACAGCAGGAATATGTAGACTTCAAGTCCTGGAAAGAGCCTTGTCCATGTTCAACAAAGAAAAAAGAACCCCTGGGCCCTTGTACCCTACATAGGAGAACCTGATATCAAGGCCCATCTGCCCATGATCCCAGAGGGGGTGAGGGTTCAGTAAGAGAGACCATTTGGGGAGCCTTGTCCCCACATCACCCTGGATATGGGTTCTTCACTAACATTTCTTGGCTGTTGCAGTTAGTAAAATAATTAATTGCTTTCCTTCCCAGCAAGCAGCACCTCTCAGCCAAGCTCGCTGGGAGATATGACAGCCATTTTTCCCACTCCATGTTCTCCCTTAACTGGTCCAAGTGTCTGAGGACAAGAAACATGCTCTCTCCAGCTCCTGTCCCAAACTACCTCAACATGCCAGCTGGACTCTGGAGCCAGATGCTAGTCTTCTGAGATGCTCAGGTCTGGCCATGTCCCGACCCCACAACATTTCTTCTCAAAGTGCCAAGCCTGCATGAGACAGACCCGTGCCCCATGCAGGAGAAAGGTCCCCATCTGCTCGTCCAGCTGTGTTCAAACTAGGCATCACCTCCTGTTGGGACCCCTCCCCTAAATGAAGCGGGTGTCCCTCTTCTCCAGACCAAAGCATTCCTTTCCTCCCTTTCCCTTGGCAGGATTTGCCATGCCACCAAACTGGGGTGTGACCTGGCATCTGTGTATGGCCAGTGAATCAGACACAGTTTGGGTCTATACGTTCTGGTTTATAGAATATTCGAGCTGCCTTCTTAAATCCACATGGCCCAGGGCACTCATACCCACAGACACAAACTCAGCCAACACCCTTCTGAGTCACCACAGGAAAGACCCGCTGATGGAGCGAGCCTTTGAAGTTCAAAGAGAAGACTAGCAGGTCCCTCCAGCCTTACTGGAGACCAGGAGTGTAAACAGACCCTTACAGTTACCATGTTTCCCCTCCCCCCTCCCCAAACACCCCAAGAAACTTATACAGTCTTCTCAGGGAAGAGAAGCCAACAAAAAACAGCAACTGCCTCCCTGACAGACAGCCCCTTCCCCCACCCTCGAGAGTTCTAATGGAATTAAAATAATCTTGCCACAGTGCCCCGACCCCAGATAGGCACCATCCATGAAGGCAGAGCCGCTAACTGCTGCTTTGAAGACTCTTTACCCAAGAGCTATTTGTCCTCTGTAAATGGGATTTTAGGTACACGGCTGAAAAAGGAAGGCGATGGCCTCCAACGCCTCAGTGTGTATTATACATTAGATAGATATTTAAAAATAAATAGCGATTAAAAGGAAGGCTATAAATGACTGGCGAGAACTCCAGACCCTCCGAGGCCTTCATGCAAATGTCTCACTACTCTCTCAGCTCCAGAAATCTGGGACAAACTGTAATCATTTCTCTGATTTTTAAAAAATGTACAGATCCAGCTGCTTTGGAAGAGCCGGGCTGTCTCAGATGAAGCCGGGGTCTGAGCTGGAATGAACATAATGCCGGGGGGGGGGGGGGGGGGGGGGGAGGGGGCGGAGGGGGGCATCCCAGAGCCAGCCTAGTGAGAGGGCCAGTGCGCATGCTCACCAGTTCTCTTTCCAGCCTACACCTGTTGTCTGGAGTACGGGAGATTAAACCTGGAGATGCGCACTCTGCTGCCCGTAATGACTCATTTTCAACGTTAGCATTGGCCATTGGCAGCAGCGGCAGCAGCGAGGTCGTTGTTGCAGTCGTCATCATCATCATCATTGTCGTCATCACGTCTTTGGACTTAGGGCTGGTTAGTGTTAGCTAGCCTTTTGTTCTAAGCCTTTAATCATCAGATTTTTATTAGGTTTTTGCCTATTGTGTTCCTACAGGGGGTGGGTATGAGGAAGTCAGAGGACAACTTGTAGAAATCTGTTCTCAAACACAGGACATAGAGCTAACTAAGGTGCTTATTAACATATCAAAGTGGACTCTGGTTGAAGGTTTCCCAAAATCCCTCAGTCCCCACCCCTTATAGGATCCTTCTGGCTGGCATACCCAACTCCCTACCCTAACTTCTCAGCCCAGGGGCTGAGTTGAGGTTTCTCGTTCCCCCAGCTTCTCTGATTCCTATCTAACTCTGCCATGTTGGTAACTTGGCCCTTTGACCTTTTATGACCTTTTGGCCTCTTGGCCTCTTGTCCACTGCTCCAGATTTCCCTCTCCCTCTCTCCTCTCCCCACCCCCTCCCTCCTTCCTTCACATGTTCAGTCTGGACCCTTCCAGAGCCTCTGCCTCTGCTCTTTCTCATGTCTACAGTAAACCTGTACCGTACCTGGGAGCAGTCACGGCCTCCTTTTTACTATTTCTTTTTCTGTTTGTTTGTTTTTTGTTTTGTTGTGTTGTTTTTCAAGGCAGGGTTTCTCTGTATAGCCCTGGCTGTCCTGGAACTCACTCTGTAGACCAGGCTGGCCTCGAACTCAGAAATCCACCTGCTTCTGCCCCCCAGGTGTTGGGATTAAAGGCCTTCACCACACCTTCCATCATGTGGATAGAGGGATCAAACCCAGGCTGTCAGGCTTGTCAGCAAGTGCTTTTGACCCACCCGGAGCTATGGCAACAGACCTAATTTTTAAAATGTGCTCCTTTTAGCAACCTCCCTGGGGCTACCGGAGGCTCTCAGCACTTGGCGTGTCTCCAAGTGTGTCACATAGCCATGAACCCATATTCACTCACCTCCCTACTTGCAGGCTCCCCGGCGGCAGGGACTTCACGCTCAACATTTAGCCTGTAATATAAAGTGACTTCCTACCTGTGTTCACTGAACACTTGGCCCATGCTGAGAGCCTCAGGCACTACCTGGCTAGAACCCAGGAAAGGCAGCTAGCTCTCCGGGGACCACCACCCTATACAAGTGAGGCCGGGGCCAGCTGGGAAGACTCTGCAGTCCCTTCCTTGGCTGTGTAAGTATTGAGGCGTTCTACCCTTCACCCTCACTGACTGGCTCAAGGACACACTATTGCGATAGAGCCGTATAGGTGAGGCAGGGTGAACCACTGACTCTAGAACAGACTGTTGTTATAGAAGGTTCAGGCTCGAGGTTCAGGGGGGACAATGAGGCCGGTTGTCCTTTTGGGTAGAAGATTTATTAGCATGCTATTAATGCCATAGACAGACATGACCAGGGCTTGGGGGAGCTCAGACCCATGAGGCAGAGTGGAAGATCTCTCCTTAGGGTTCACAGAAGGAAGGAGATGTTTCATGTAGTCAGGCTATCTTTGAGCCCCTGGCCTGAGTCAAGGGAAGGGGAGGGACTTCTTGCACTACCGGAAGGGGTTGTGTAAGTAAGAGAACATGGCGGGGAGAGAGAGGAAAGGGAATACCTCATTTAGTTGTACCCATTACAGAGGCTGCCACAGAATGCGTCCACAAGCCATCAACTGCCACCAAGGCTTCTACTTTTGACATCCAGAGGACAGGAAGCCTGCCTGTACACACACCTTGCTTCCTCAGCAGGAAGCAGAATAATGCACGTGGAGCTGGAACCTCCCCTCATGGCTCTCATTTTATTAAATTTTAAACTTTAATAAAACAATCACACATTGCAAGTGCCAGCCCTGCTACCCCTCCATCACAAATTTCCCAAGAAGCTTTGGACTTGCAGGACCATCTGTTTCCAAGGCTTTCTTGGGGTGTTGGCATCTGACACTCAGACCCCTGAGTGGAAGATGGAGAAGAAGGGGGAACCAAGAGAGGATCAATGCTTCCTCAGATGGGACCCAGACTAGGCTAGGCATGATCCGGGTAATTAAGATGAGATTTCTGATCCTCTAAGACAGGACACTGACATTGTCAGCTCTGTCTGGGAAGGCTCTGGCTGCTTGGAGAACCATATCTAACAGCTGGGTTAAGGGCTGGGACCCCCCAAGTTTCCTGGCCAAGTCCCTAGACTATAGAGAGTCAGAGCACTAAGGACACTTCATAGCCAATTCACCATTTAGCCACCTAGAGGAGAAAGGCTCAGTGAGGATCTGTCTACATGGAGGTAGCCTGTGAAAGAGTGTCTTAATCAAATTTATTGATGTGATAAGACCTCAGCCCACTGTGGGCAGCATCATTCTCTAGGCGGGGGTCCTGAACCATACAAGAGTGGGAAAATGGAGCTGAGCACATCAAGTCAGTGAGCTTGTATACACTATATTTCTCTCTGCCCCTGACTAAGGATGTGATGGGACTAGCAGTTTGTAGTTCCTGCCTTGATTTCCCCACTATGACTGATTATAACCTGGAATTATGATCTAAAATACACCCTGTTCTCCTCTGGGTTGCTTTTTTGTGAGGATATTTTATCACAGCAACAGAAACAAAACAAGGATACCAAGCCACTTTCAATTGGCAGCATCCCCAGATTCCCCTCTTCTTGTCTCATGGACCAGGCTCCTTAGTAGTTCTTCCCTCCTGTCTCAACTAAAACACCCTCCTCAATCCCAAAAGTCCCCCTGTGAATCCTGCTGAGGCCCAAGAAATGATTTCTTCGCCCCTAAAGCCCTCTGGATGTTACAGAAATTCCCTCTTCACAACCTTCATCACCCCCTCCTAGGAGCATAGTCAGCATGGACAATCAACATTGTCTTTGCTAACCAGCAAGCTTGTAGCCTCTTGAAACAGCATCTTCATCATTTTGTAATCCCCCAGCCAGTCCCACACTGCCAGGCAATACAGGGCAGCACTGTCCTTTAACAGGGAGGGCAAAATAGGTAGTTTGTGGGGAGCCAAATTCTAGAAAAGGACCCGAGAACCATCTGCTAGGACAAGGCAGATGGCAGACCAAGCTCTAGAGCACTCTACCTCCCCTGCTTTCCAAAGCAGTCCCCTCTCCTAGGGCCCTGTACTTATCTCTCTTCAGACCTAAATGTAAGGCAAGAAACAAAAAGAGTCCAAAGCCCAGGTAGGATTACTTTTCTAAGCTTTACCTGTCCTGATCCTGCCATGTTGGCTCTTGTCTGGGGAGGTGAGAGCACAGTTGCACTTAGACCAGGATCAAGGTAAGTAGGGTCTCCTTGTTCATGGAGTGCAGGAGAGCCTTCCAATTCCCCAAGTCAAGATTCCTAGGGCCTGATCCCCAAACCTACCTCTCATCCCCCTCTGGGGCACACCCTTATAACTTGGATTTCTATGAACATGCCTTAGAATACTCGTAACGGAGCAAGCTAATGGTTGATGATATGGTCCATTCAGTAGAGTGCTGATCTAGCATGCAAGAGGCCATGGTTTCAATTCCCAGGTCCACATAAACCAGGCATGAAAATATACTCCTATCATCCCAGCAAGTGAGAGGTAGAGGCTGGAGAGTCAGAAGTTCAAAGCCAACCTGGGAAGCATGAGATTCTGTCAAAAAGTAAAAGACAAGATTGGAGAGGAGGGGAGAGGGAAGGGTTAATGAGGTGAAAGATTAAAGCAAGCATAACAGTCTATGGGCACAGCAGAAAGCGCAAGGAGCTACCAGGTTTGCCAATTCATGATCTGCCCCACATGCCCAGATGCCCAACCTCATGCTCTTTATGAAACTCAGGCTTTTTTCAAGTACTTCTTTCCACAAATGTCTTTTTTCCAGGCCAAGAGTCTTGTTGAAAGAATGACAAGAAAGGTAGAGATCTGCCAGACTCATCCCACACCCAGGGTTGCTCCAGGCAGTCAGCCTTCCATTAAACTGTCCACTTTCATGGGAAAGTCATCTACAAGCTCCTCACGGACTGACTAACTGATGGACTCCACCCACCTCCCAGAAGTCCTCGGTGCTTGCACTGCCGACATCCCATCATCGGGTGAGAGAGTTTAGGTGACCCATGGGTGGCTGGCTCCCTATACAGACCTTCCTCCATCCCTTGCAGAACAAACCAATTTCCTTCACTCCCATTCTAAGTATGAATTTCCATTGATTCTCTATGGCTTTCAAGGGTAAATATGGTTGGTTTTTTTTTTTTTTTTTTGGTTTTTCAAATTAAGAAAGGTCTTTCTCCGTTCTTTCTCTGCACCAAAGGGCGAGAATGTTTTACACTGGGGAGAAGCGTGAGGGAAATGGTTCAATTAGATTTACGAGGTAAATCCACCAAACCCCCCTCTTCTATAATTGGAACTAATGAACTTTAATAAAAATAGAGGGAAAAAAAGCAGTAGACCCCCTTCAGTGTCAGATCAGATGTTGGGAGACTCATTTGAGAGCTGTCTTTCAAGTTTTGCTCCTGCAGGGCATTGTGATATCTGGGAGGCCCAGGAGAAGTAGAGGGGTTAATAGCTCTGACTCTCTCTAATCCTTACCTGGACAAGATGACAGGATCAGGAGCCTTTCTGCCTACCACACCCACACCCAGGGCTCCATACACACACACACACACACACACACACATACACACACACACACATACACACACACACACATACATACACACACACACACACACACATACACACATGCATGCACGCACACACACACGCACGCATGCACACACACACCCTGAAGATTTAGGGAGGCCAGACTATGGTGTCTCTTCTTGCTAGTACCCTCTCTGACCTCCAGGATCCTTCCATCAACTGACAGGCAGTCCCTAATGACCCCTCCAGCCTCAGCCTAGCCCAGGACCTCAGGAGTAAAGTTTATGAAGTCTCTCCTTGAACCCCGAGCTCCTCTCACTCAACACAAGTAAATACACCCTTCTAGAGTCTTCCACCACAAAACAGCAGCTCCTCCAGATTTCTCTGGCTTTCTTGTCTGTGTTTTTATTATTATTATAAATGTAATGGATGCTCATTATAGAAAATTCAAAAAGTACAGATAAGCAATAAGAAGAAAATGAAAATACCTCATAACATCACTGTTCCAAAAATCATATTAGCACCTTGGTTTATAGCCCTCCACACATTGCTCTACGCATATAAAGACAAAGTTTTGTTTTCATGCATTTTTCTTCATTGTGCAAAGAAATGGGATCGGAATATGGACTTTTCATCTCCTCTCCTCTTAAAGGAGACTCAATCCCATGACTCCTCTCCCTACTGAAAGCAATTTGTGGGTGTCACTGGACTTGGAGTGCATCCTTCAAGTGTCCCTTCATGGGCTATCCTCCTAACCTTGCAGAAGCATCCAGACCCAGTCCTGGACTCTCACAAGGCTCTTCGATCGTCCAAGTTCCAATTCCAGAACAGGTGAAAGAGGTTAATTGGCTCTGGTCACCATATGTTCACACTGTGAACACATCTGAGCCAAGTTCAAGATCAGTCCCCTCTCTGAGGTCTGCAGCCATCAGTCACAAGGACTGGCTGATGACAGTGCATCCGACAGCCACACAGCCACGGGCAAACGGTACAGACACACAATGTACAAGACCCAGAACAGTGTTTAACAAACAATATACAAAGCCAGCGTGATAGAATCCCAGCACTTGGAAGGCTGAAGGAAGGGGATGGCTTTGAGCTTCAGGCAAGCTTGTGCTACATAATGAACTCCAAGCCAGGCCGAGCTTCAGAGACCTCAAAAAAAAAATCAAAACAGTAATTGAAGCAAAAATCTTAACTTTCTCAAACATTCTGGATATTCCTAAGTCCATGCACAGTAATAAGGAAGTAATTTTTTTTTTAGATGTGTCAAAGGCTTATTAGGAGTTAAAGAAAGAAAAGCAAAAGTTCTAAAAGTTTTGTCTGAACCCAAGTCATTGGAGAATATGAGGACACACAGGATTTGGGGGCCACACACTGGAGTTTCCAATTCAATAAGTGTGGGGCAGGGGCTAGGAATGTGCCAGTTTAAGGAGACCCAGATGGGGTTAATGAGGCTGGTACTTGAACCTTTGAACACTACTGTTGTTGGCTTCTATCTGATGGTGTTTAGGAGCAAGACACACTAGTGTGATGCGCCCAGAAGGGGAAAATTTATGTCACTACTATGGGGGGAGACCCTGATCCACAGACCCCTCTATCTGTTCCCCACAGGAAAAGGTCTCTAGATAGCGGACACTGCTCCCCTAACTTACATCCAGGGGACATCATACCTTGGGTCTTGGACACAGCTTTTTTGCATACTGAGCCAGGTAACCAAAGAAATGTCATCCAAAAGATGAAAGGCTGTCAGGCTAGCAGCCAAGCCAGTGAGTTTCTGCAGCCCTCGGGAAGTCAGTTAACTAACTGCAGGAAGCAGACATCTGTCCATGCAGTCCTCTCTATCCCAAGACGCTACACCCTGTGGCCCCATGTCACCTGGGCAGCTCTCTCTTTTTTCAGCAACACTTCAATCATTCTTTCTTCCTCCCACTGTTTATCTTGGCTCACTATGCCAACTTAGTAAGAGGGACACTGAACCAAGCACAGCGAGGCCAAGCGGCCCATGCCAAGGCAAAAGGGGTACACAAGTGTGATGGGTACAGCTGTGAGACACCCAACTAAAGCTCAGGGGTATCTGATGTGCAACAGAGACTTCTTCAAACAAAACAGAACAATGGTTGGTGATGTGGGCCCTGAGCCCCCAGAGCTGGATGCAGGTTCTTGCTGGCCTAACCTAGCTCAACCTCTCTGGTCTTTTATTATTCAGAAGGGCAGTGTCAACAACGTATCCAACTAAACCAAATCAAGAAAGGAAGGGAGTATTTTTGCTCGTGGTTCATGGGAATAGTCTAGGATGGTAAGAATGTGATTCAGCTGCTTACATTGTATCCACATTCAGGAAGCTCGGAGTTGGGCTCAGCTCTTTTTTTCCCCTTTGATTCAGTCCGGTACCCCAGCCACAGTCATGGTAGACATTTCCCCTTTTCAGTTAAACCTCTCTGGAACAGCCCCTGGGCATGCCCAGAGATATAACTCCTTAGTGATTTTAAATCCCATCGAGTTGACAATTAAGATTAACAATGACAAGAAGGTAGGCAGGTCTGCCGGGACATCTGTCCTCAAGGTTTGCACTCCTGTGGATCCTTGGCATGTGATGTTTTGGAGTTTGAACTGTTTGACATTTATTGCACAGCTGTAGCTAACTAACACAGCATGGCTAGAACCTGACTACAGAGACCTTATAAGGACTACAGAGAGTACTACAGGTAGAGTTCCTATACAGAGCATGACACGCTAGTTTCTCTAGGTACAACCAATTATAATTGTAATAAAGAACACCTGTTTCCCACAAGTGGAAACGCCAATCTGATGGTGTCATTTGGAGTAATACAGAGCTTCAGGGAGAAAGACCCTAGGACCTACATGACAGGCTCCTAATGTTACCATAACAAATGACAGCCGATGTAGTTACTTAAAACAATACAAATATATTCCCTTCAGCACTTAGAATGTCACACGTCCAAAGTGGATTACGCTTGGCTAGAATGACGGATGTTGTGAGTGCTGCCGCATCCTTCCCGAAGGGGACATTGCATCTTCTAGCTCCTTAGGCTGCCCACACTCCTTAACTCACCCTAGCTTTACTCCAAAGCCTCCTGATGCCACCTCACCTCTGCCTCTGACACTCCTGTTTCTCTTTAAAAGATCCATACAACTTCACGAGGTCCACCCAAACAGAGCAGCATACTGCTTCAAGAGATTTAAGTTAATCAACTCTGCCAGGTCCTTTGGCACAGGTCGGGATCTAGGCAGAGCTATGACTTGGCCTATAACGGTGGTGTCCCCAACCTTATGCTCTGGGTTTTTCTCCAAGCGAAGCATCCTCAACTCCACCAGGGTTCCAGAAAATCCCCTGCCCTTATCCACGGTTCCCTTCCATGTTTCCCAATCCCCTGCCATCTAATTCCATAAAAAAAATCTATGTGAGAGAGAAAATCTTGACACTGTTTTCCCATAGGACTGAATTTAATAAGTGAAGACTTGGATTCTCACACATTTTCTAACACTTCAGGAAAACAAACAGCACTGCCTGCTTCCCCCTGCTAACACCGTTATCGGCATGAAAACCACTTCCTATTTCAGGCAGTGCAAAGTTGCTCACATGAAGAAAGGTGAATTATTCAGTGCAGTGTTTAGCTGCCATTTAATATTTGATCCATTAACATCCTTTGATCCGTTTCCTAACAGTGGGGTGTCCCTGGCTGCCACAGCATGGTGAACCCAGCTTGCTACTTGGGTGTGTGTATGTGTGTGCACACGTATGCATAAGCAGACAGAGGCTTGCACACCAAGTGTACATCTGAGACCCCTGGGAAGCACACCAGCACACAAAGGCCACATGTGAGGACACATTGACTCTAATCCTTTGAAGCCACCTCCCTGAGAGCCCTCACCACACCCAGCCATCTCCCTGTCACTGTCAGTCCTCCATGGAGATCAAAGCACAGAGCCTGCTTGGCACTGGGCACATCACCTGCTGGGGTGAAGGAAACCGGTAGCTCAAATCTGGAGTCTCAGGGGAAGCTCCAGCTCCAGATCACCCGTGGTTTGGACTCAGTGCACAGCCTCACCTCCTACCCGAAGCTGCACAGGGACTGTGCAGGAGTCTTGGATCTTAGAGAGAATGTTCTTTGTCCTAAAAAGGGAGTTAATTAATCCCCCTCAGGCGGACTGTCTTCTGCTCTGCCAGTTTATCACTTGATGGAACAGGATGCCTCGATCTCGAGTTTCTGAAATGGGAATTCTGCAAAAGGGGAACACTATGTGTGACTGAGCGGGGAGAAGTATGGCCCCTCTTTATCACACACACACATCACAGGTTAGACACACAGATATACAGACACACTTGGAGACATATATATGTATATGTGTATACATATGTGTATATATACATATGCATATTTATACACATATACATATATATGGGGATACATAGACACACACATAGGCACAGAAACACAGAGATAGATATGCAAATAGACACACATAGGCACAAACACATCCAGAGGCAAATATGCAGATATATAAACACACATAGACACACAGAAAGAGACATAGGCACAGATATACATAGAAACACACCAGTTCTGAAGCACAGACACACATATATACCATACACGTATATAGACACAAGCACACATATTGAGTCACAAAATGAGATGTGATAAAAAAATACATAGACACAAATGTAGAAACACAGATGTATACAGATACACATAGATACACAGATGTACAAAGGTACACACACACACACACACACACACATATATATATATATATATACACATATACATATATACACACAGGCACATATATATGCTGCACACATATATAAACAGAAACTTGCCTATATACACACAGAGACACATATACACAAACAGTTATTCAAATGTACAGAGATGCATAGATACACACAGCACACACAAGCCCATACTCAGACATATACATGCAGATATATAGACACATACTTATATACATACACACATTCATTACATACATATATTAAGAGACACACAAAGATACAGAGATACAAGGATATGCACACACAGACAAAAATACAAACATGCACATACACAGATATACATAGGTACATATATGCACAGGTAGACAGACAGACAGACAGACAGACAGACAGACAGACCCAGGCATCTGGAGAGCTAAGCGCCCTCACAAGGCTTCCGGGCACACATAAGACCTCAGCTCCAGGCTCATTAAAGGAAACAACAGGTTGGGGGAGGTCAAAGGCGTCAGATAGAGCAGGGCATGGACATGGTCATGCCACCCGCACCCTCCTGTTCCTTCTAACAATACCACAGCTGCCAGGATCTGATTAACACAGCCACTGCTGCTTAACAAACTAGACTGGTATGATGGCTGGCACATCTCTGCATCTTCCCACTCGGATGTGAATTTCTGCGTATCTATTTATTTGTCCCCAACTACAAGAGGCAAGGAGGCTTTTGTTTGTTGGTTATTACTAAAACGCAATCATCGGCCACCTTCTGCATCTGTGATTGATTCAAATAAATCAACTATATTTTTATAGAAAAAAAAATGGATGCCTCATTAAGTCTCTTTGGTCCCACATTCTCAGTAGTAGAGGTGAGTGAGAGACAGTTCCTTGGTACCCATTATTTTAATTTACAGAGAGCAACTCTGGTGCCGTTTTCAAGGGTTATTGAATTTTCATAGCCTATCATCGGCTTCCACATTCCCCTGTGTGATAGAAACCTGAACTCCCAAGGTTTTATGGCCTCCTCTGAGAGCCTCTTTCCTCCAGATTCCTTGAGAAACCAAACCAACCAAGAGAGAAGAGGAAGAATGAAGTTGGCAGAAGGAAGGGAAGAGAGAAGAGGAGAAGGGAAGAGCAAGAGACAGCTCCTGCTGCCCTGGCTGAAGCTATGTCAGGAGCCAGCCCTGCACAGAGGCTTAGAGATCTAGGCTTGGACTCTCTGTGGCTGTGCTGAGCCCAGCCAAGCTGAGGGGACATGGGGAGGTGTGTCGACTTTTGTGCCAATGGTCCAGCTGCTTTTCTTCACAGGCCCACCTCCCCTTTGGGACAATAAACCCAGAGCCTCTTCTTAATGTACCCGGAGAATACCCTTAGTGTGGAGACTCTCAGTGTGAATACTCAGTGTGAAAACAGTCTGAGCAACAGTTCCTTCAACAGAAGGCCCTCTCTACCCTGCCTCCCACTCAAGTCCTGGGTTCAAGTGACCTTCTTGCTGCCGGGACAGCCGACCTGAGCCACATCACATTTCCTGCTGGTTGTGGTGATATCTATCGGTGGTCAGAGAGAATGTATCTCTTTCCCTGTACAGGAAAGAAGAAGCCCAGAGATAAACTCCTTCTGGAAAAACTGGTTGGTTCTGCAACTGGGTCACTAACAAATGGAAAGGAATCAAGAAAGTCCCAGCCCCCTGGCACTGCTGATGCAATTCATAAACTCACAGTAGCTGTGGATGCTTGCCCAAGCCAGTCAGTATTCCAGCGTGTATGGGGAAGGAGAGATGAGACCCTACCCTTAGCTGAGGAACTATTGGCCACTGATGGCTACCGGGAAAAGAAGAGTCATCTTTCTTCAAGGATATGAGCCCCTATAGGTTCTCCATGCTCCTAGTCTAGCCCTGTCTTTCTGGATACTGGTCTCATAGGTTGACAAGCCTCTGCTCAGCCAGGGGACGGATGCTATCAGCGGTGCCTATAGAAATCAGAACCCCTGTGCCCTAACCCATGAAGCCTATGGTTTATCAAAGAAAGGGCTTAGCAACAAAGCCGAACTCAGCCTGGGAGTTGGGGCAGGGCCTGGTTGCTTCTCCCTCTGCCCAGTCTCGGGAGAAGAGCAGTGTTGCTGTCCTACAATCTCATGCACACACATGCATGCACACACATATCCCTGAATCTTCAAAGATGTCTTTCAACTTTGTAAAATAATGAAGTTCTATCCCATAAAAATAGCCCATTGGCTTCAATCTGCCATTATATTTTTCCTGGGACCCTGGGCTGAGCGCGAGTGTAATCTGTAAGATAATGTAAGCACTAATAATGTTTTCCAGAGATGCATTCTTCAGCCTAACAAATGCAAACTGCTATTAGGAGTGCGTTTGTTAGCATTGATGAGGCCTAGATCACCAGCTTTGGCAGCAAGATGAAAACAGGCTGATTTTTTCCCCTTCTAAGCTGTTCAGCTTCTGAAAAAAAATTAGCATAATGTGTTGAATGTTCCACACAAGTCTAAATTAGTCTTAAAAACTCCTTTGTGATTCTTCTCCCATTAAAGACTTTAAATATCGTTATCCTTCTTTAATAGAACAATTCATCAATGTAGTCCTCTAAAAGGTAAGCAATAGAGATGGATTAGACAAGGGAGTGTGATATAAAGAACACTCCTGCAGAATTAATATGCTAATACTGTACCAGGCACTTAGTAGGTGCTTAATAAATGGATATTCTTCTATTCATTGACTGAAATTCCTTTGTGTTTACAAAGTCAGTCCTTTTGGTCCTGTTTGAAGATTTTAAAAGACAGGAATTCGTAATCATCGTTTTCCATTTTATTTGAGGACTTGGAAGCTCCCAGGAAAAGCTTTTTCTTTCCACACTTGGGCCTCAGACTTTGACATAGCGCCACCTACTGCCAGAGCTTGGCCATCTTCTCTCAAACATCCCCAAAGCCCTTCAAGAATATTAAGGCATTTGTTTGCCAACATTATAACAGCTGCTACTATGTGGGACAGACCCTACTGTGTGGGATAGACTCTACAGTGTAGGACAGATCCTACTGTGTACAACAGACCCTACTCTGTGGAACGTAGGACCTACTTTGTGAAACAGACACTACTATGTAGAATAGACCCTACTGTGTGGGACAGACTATAGGTATATAAATATGTCCAGTGAACAAGAAACATGACCAGAGACTCAAGAGTAAGTGGGCTGATACCCACCCCAGATACAGGCACCCTGCATCCATTTTCCTCCTTAAGTAGGCAAAGCTCTCTCTCTCTCTCTCTCTCTCTCTCTCTCTCTCTCACTCTCTCACTCACTCACACACACACACACACAGCCCTCAGGCCTCACTTGGCCTTGACTTCCTGGTGTTGGAGCAACAAGGTCTGGCCTCTGGTCATAAGAGCAGCTACAAATTGGAAAGCAAATAAAGACTTGGGCAGGTTCTCAACTCAAGATTGCTCTCCGTACTGCAAACAGGTTGTATCCCCATGTCAACCGGAGATGCAATTAGGCTATTGATCCAACTGCAAAATGGGCATTGATAAATCAATACAGTGTAGATGCCATAGATAAACCGTGCACATCGTCAGGAGGCACGCATGTGTGAATGCTTCGACGGGGACTGGTACTGGGGATCTCCCTCCTCAATATGGCTAAGAATGCCGAGCCGTTAGGGTGTGCAGCAGCCTGATTTGCCCTAAGTTATTGCTACTCTCTCATTCAGCCCATAAGTAGTTTTTGTATGCCTGGCTGTACACCTGGCCTGGGGACATTGGGACAACTGAGCCTCCCAGGGACTCATGACCTATAAAAAACCTAGCAGAACTGTCTTGTGACACGGTACTTCCTAGTTCAGGAAAGCCTATGTGGTGTGCTTGCTACACAGGCTTTCAACCTTGGTGATGGAAGGGGCCCCTGAAAGAAACCTTTGTCCTGGGCTCAGCTTTACAGCTGAGAACTCAGAGGCTTGGAGAGGCTTGGGGTGTGGGGACAAAGAGGTGGCTCTGGTCAAATATGAGGGCCTGAGCCCTGATCTGAGACATCCATGTAAAAAGCCAGGCACCACGAAAACTCAGCCCTAGAGAGGTAGAGAAGAGAGGACCCTGGAGCTTGCTGGCCAGTAAATTGTACCCAACTGGTGAGTGAACTCTAGAGTAGGTGAAAGACCCTGTCTCAAAACTAATGTGAAGGGCCCATGAGGTAGCTCAGAGGATGAATGTGCCTACCCTCAAGCTGACGACCCAAGTTTGATCCCTTGGACCAACATGGTGAATGAGAAAATTCACTTCTGAAATTTTGTTCTCCAACCTCCATGCAAATACTTTAGTGTGTGCATTTGCACACATAATCAATCAATGAGTAAATAAATAAATAAATTTTTGTTGACACCATCAATTTACCACTGGCCTACACATATGCACACACACGTGCACACACACACACATATACATACACACACAGAAGCTGGGTGAATAAACAGATAACAAATTTTGAATGAGATTTGAACCCAGACTGCAAGTACAGGGTCTATACAAGCAATATCTTGGGTCTGATCTTGGAACAAACTTACCCTACGACCACAGACGTCATCCCACCCCAGGGCAGCCAAGAACCACCGACCACAGAAGAATGGAAGCGGATGAAGGCGGCACTATCTGATCTTAACAGCCCAGGTCTGAGGCAGCCTTTAACAGGCAGGGAGACTGGGTATACCGCCCAGCACCTACCCATCCATGGCCACCATCCCCCTTAGCATTGGTAACCCAGAGTCATGCAGGCACTCTGCACTGGGAGGTCTGGCCCAGATCCCAGGCCCACCACAGGATGTAAAACCAGATTAACTTCAGACCAATTAGGGTGATTTTGTTCCTCCTGTTGATGGGTGATTTAGGAAGAAACACAGGACAAAGTTCCGGCCAAGGAGACATTGCTCAGAACCACAGGACTGCTGGAGGAGCAGCCGGGAATGGTCTCTTAGCACTTAAATAGAGATGCACAGACCATTTTCATCCGCCAGACTGGCAAGACACCAAGAGGCTGAGAACACATTGTGTTTGTGTGGGGAAGCGGGTCCTTTAAATATTGCTGACGGGAGCGTGAACTGTGCAGATCCTAGGAAGGGCAATTTGAAGATCGCTGTCAAGGTTACTAATATACATCCCTCTTGCCTGCGTCGTTCCACCTCTGGGAATTTATCCTACAAGAATGCTAACATAGTCGCAGAATTGGTTATAATAGCAGATTGAAAAACAACCTAAATATCTATCAAAAGATGACAGGTTAAACAAATAAGGTTATACCCACAGAATGTAATATGACACAGCTATAAAACCATAGTGAAGGTGCATTTTATACATCAAAATGTTTTGATAGACGATAAAAGCAAAATGTCAGAAAATGCATACAATATGCTATTGTTTGGGAAAATAGGGATAAAACGTACAAAACTATACATTCATGTTTTCTTGTACATCACTGTGTAGAGAAGTTATGGGAGACCATCAAGCCCAATTTGTGAACAGATAAAGGCAGGAATAAAAGGGACACATTCTATTATGTGCCTTTTAGATTTGCAAACCTATGTAGATAACATTTACTCAAACAATTAACTATCCTAAAAAGAGAGTGGAGAGGCTGCTCCAGATGGCCTAATCAGAAAGTGCTTTCCTTGGGAGCACAGGAGTTGGATCCCCGGAGCCTGCACAGTCAGGCATGATGGTGCAAGCACGTAGAACCCCAGAAGTGGAGAAACAGAGACAGGTAGATGCTTACGACTCAAAGGCCAGCTAGACCTCTTTGAGGAGTTTAAGGCTAATAAGAGATCCAAGAAAAGATGGACAGCTTTCTGGGAACAACCCCTGAGGTTTTCTTCTGTTCTCCATATACTATACAACAGAGAGAGAGAGAGAGACAGAGACAGAGAGAGACAGAGAGAGAGAGAGAGACAGACATAGATACAGAGGGAGAGAGAGAGAGAGAAAAAAAAAGTGCCAGGCATTGTGGTACACACCTGTAATCCCAGCACCCAAGAAGCAGAGACAGAAAGATTGCCACACATTCTAAGACATCCTAGTCTACCTACTAAGTTCCAGGACATCCTGGAGATAAACAGCAAGGGCTTTCATCCTTTCTACCTGAGGACATTCATTCACATGCAAGAATAGCAGCTAGCAAGAACAGCTGACATTTGCAAGAAAACATACCTTGCTGGACCTAGCAGGGCCACTGCCCACAAGAACTTACGGTAGCTATAAACTAGCCAGACAAAATGCTAGCATGGGCAGAGAAGGGCCTTGCAAAGTCCCACCCCTAATTGAGATGCTATTGGCAATTGATAGCTATGGAAAGAAGGGTAGTCAGATATGTGGTTCCTCACAGACTGCTGGTATCCGAGTTCCTACATCCATAGACATATAGGCAGCACTAGGTGAACTCAAAGGGATTAAAAGAGAGAGCACGTGAATTGGGGGAAGAGGGGGGGGGAATTCAGGCATAGACAGGAGGAAATTATTTGACAAAAACACACTACATGCATTTATGAGATCCTCAAATGGTAAAATGAAAACCAATCAGTTCAGAAGTGAAGGAGGGAGAAAAAAAGCATGTGGGCTGGATAAAGTCCCTGCAGACATTTTGTGACCATGAAGGAGATCACCAACCACAGAGTGAGAAACTAGTAACAAAGGGTGGCCTTGATGACATGGCTGAGACTCAGTCAAAATTAGACCCTGTCAGGTGAGATAATTCTATGGTTCAAACCATTTGGGTTGGGTTTATACAACAGTGTGTTACCAAGGAAGCAGGAGCCTTGTGAAGATTCTGGAAGCTGGAAAGCAAAGATAGGCCTGAACACAGCAAGCAAAACCTAATCAGGTACAGCTGAAACCTAAGCCTGGGTTTTATTGAGTGAATTTACTCACAGTCTGGATTCCCAGGCATTGAAGATGCGTGTAAGAAGCTAAAGCCATGGTGTCACAGAAGCAGAAGGACTGGAAATACACTCTGGTGGCCTGGAGGGTCAGAGACATAGATGGATATAGTTCCATGTGCACAAATGTGGGGTTGCCATACCTTGTGGGTGGACTTCATGGAGCCTGGGCCCCTGACACAAAGCTGAGTTTGGAGCCAGCCCACCCATAGGAGGGCCAATCTCTGGAGAAAAGCTTACCAAGGGAACTTTTACTCCCTGCAAACAGGAAACAAAACTAACCCAAGGGGCTGGAGAGACAGCTCAACAGTTAAGAGCCCTGGCTGCTCTCCCAGAGGACCCGGGTTTTAATTTCAATCACATACATGATGGATGGCTCAGAACCATGGAACTCCAGTTCCAGGGAATCCAGTGCCCTCTTCTGGCGTCCATGGGTACTGCATGCACACAAAGCATAGACATACATGCAGGCAAAGCACTGATGGCCAAGAACAGGTGAACACCCCAGCTTTCACTGTTTCCCAAGGACACAAAGAAGGATTGCAGACTGGCAGAGGGAGCTAAAGCCCACTCCTGCCGGAAACTCGGTGCAGATGAAACTTTCTTATAATGTTTTTCCCATTTGGATTTTTTCTGAAGGGCAGACAAGATGACTCAGTGGGTAAAGGCACTTGCAGCCAAGACTGACTACTGTATTTGATCTCTGGAACTCACATGGTAGAAAGAGAGGTCTGACTCTCAGAACTGTCCTCTGACCTCTCCACACACATGGACATGTGTATACGCACACACACCCAAATAAATGGACTTTTTAAAAAGGCTTGTTTGTGTTTACTGATTGGTATATATGTATTTTTCTTTTTAGCTTTCTGTCTATAACTCTCCCTCCTCCTCCTCCCCCTCCTCCTCCTCCCCCTCCTCCACTTCCTCCTCCTCCTCCCCCTCCTCCCCTTCCTCTTCCTCCTCCTCCTCCCCCTCCTCCTCCTCCCCCTCCTCCCCTTCCTCTTCCTCCTCCTCCCCCTCCTCCTCCTCCCCCTCCTCCCCTTCCTCTTCCTCCTCCTCCTCCCCCTCCTCCTCCTCCCCCTCCTCCCCTTCCTCTTCTTCCTCCTCCTCCCCCTCCTCCCCTTCCTCCTCTTCCTCCCCCTTCTCCCCTTCCTCTTCCCCTCCTCTCTCTCCTCCTCCCCTTCCTCTTCCCCTCCTCTCTCCTCCTCTTCCTCCTCCCCTTCTTCTTCCTCCTTCACCATGCTTTCTGCCACTCTTTGCCTCCCCTCTTGTTCTTCCTCTCTCTTTCTCTCTCTCCCTCTGCTTCCTTTCCTCTCTCCCTCCTTTCTGTCCTCTCTTCCTCCCCCTTCCTCCTTTCTTCCTTCCCCTGTATCACATAAAACTAGCCCTGGTGGCACAAGCCTATAATCCCAGCAGTGATGCTAATCTTGCCTGGGAAATCCCTCAGTTAAAACTCCCTCTTAGATGACTCTAGGCTGTGTCAAGGTGACAGTTCAAATAACTGAGACACCAGCCCATGCCACTCGTGAGAGCCTATGGAACCTTTATTCCTGGGGACCTAGTAGGAAAAAAATAGGTCATGTAGAGCAGGCCCTTGAAGGTATTAAGACCTTGTCCCTTCCTATGTGTGAAATGCAAATCCCAGGGAGTCCCCCCAAAGACTGTGGGGGAAAAGCTCTCCCATGAAAATCTGCCAGAGAACAGTGGTCCAAGTCAGGAGACACAGGAAGCCTCCATAATGACTGCACCCAAAACAAAGAAAGCAAGCAGATTGCCTGGAGTCTTTGAAATACTCAGAGGCTGTCAGCTCCATCATGGAGCTTGGGAAATAATCTGTACTTGGTACACAGGAAGCAAACCAAATGAAAAAGAAACAGCAATTATTAACTTCTGAGAACATTAAAAATTGTAAGGGAGAAATAGACTCCTGGTACCTAACTGTAACATGTGACTCTCTGTGAAGAACAGCTACATGTGCATAATAATGTAAACACTGAATATTGATTTGTTCTAAATAAAGATTTAATGTGCTCCGAGGAGGGGGTGGGGGGAGGCTTCTGGGGAGGCAGAGAGACTGTCTCCCCTTCCACCCAGGGAAACTCTTAGAAGTCAAGAGATGGCTGTTAATTTAAGTCGAATAGAAACGTGGTGAAAATGTAAACAGTACAAGAATAAAAACGCTTAAATATTGGAGCAGGTGTTTCTTGGAAACTGGAAGCAGGCACCTGTCATCTTTCATTGTAAGCCCAATAGCCATATTTAGGTACTCATGCACCTAGAACCCGGAGTGTTAAAAAGCAAAGAACTAGAAAGCAGCAGATCTGAGTAGGTGAGATCAGTTTGTATTTCCTGTCAGTTGTGACTCGACTGAAGACTCACCACCCGACCTCAGGAACTTAAAACCTAGCAAAGACTCAAAACCTGGCTGTTTTCCTTGCTGCGTTTGACATGAGGTATGAAAACATTGCTGGACATGCCACTGTGTCTTGTAAGCTGCAGAGCTAGACGAAGGTTGTTTAGATAAGCATGTGCCTCCCCCCCCCCCCAACCCCGCTTCCCTTCCCCACACACAATCTGCACATACCCCTTTTAGGTAGCCAGTCCGATCATCAGCAGGCTTGAAGGTCATTGGGATGAACCCTAACCCTCATAATCAGCAGACTGTAAAACCAGGAAATCAAACTACAGAACTTTGATTACTGGTCAAAAGAGTGGCAGAGTTTGAGCCTTATCTCACCCCTACATGGAGACATGACATTCTTAGCTGCCTAAAAGATGGTAAGAGTGCCAGAAGCTATAGACACACTGTCCCCATTTAAGAGTTAATCCAAATGGCCTGCCAATCACCTAGACAGGGTGTGATTCCCCCCAAGAAGCTGTTTGTTCCAGAAACCTTTCAAAACATAGGATAAAGGCTACCTAAAGCTGCAGGCTGCCACAGTGGTCTCTGGTTACTCTCTGCTCTTCAATATTCCTTTGGCCATGCCTGCACTCTTCCCTTGAGGGTGCCCCACTTTGTAATAAACACTGCCTGTCTCCTGTGCTATATCCTGTGAGTTCTTTTGACAGAGATCACAAGGACCTGGGACCTGAGGATCTACCACAGCAAGATCCTAGTAGAAGGGGCTGAAGAGATAGGCTAGGGGCTTAAGAGCACTGGCTGTTCTTCCAGAGGACCTGGGTTCAATTCCCAGCGCCCACATCGCAGCTCACAACTGATTGTAGCTCCAGTTCCAGAAGATCCAACACCTTCACACAGGCATACATCATGCAAAACACCAATGCACATAAAATTAAAATAAATCAGCATCTCTTAAATCCTTAAAAAACTAAAGATCTGGGGCTGGTAAGATGGCTCAGTGGTTAAGAGTGCTGACTGCTCTTCCTAAGGTCCTGAGTTCAAGTCCCAGCAACCACATGGTGGCTCACAACCATCTGTAATTAGATCTGACTCCCTCTTCTGGAGTGTCTGAAGACAGCTACAGTGTACCTACATATAATAAATAAATAAATATTAAAAAAAAAAAAACCGAAAGATCCCAGTAACTCTCCAACCAACAGTCAGAGACAAAGTCTCCATAGTCCTCCCCCTCCGCATCCTCCCCACTCCTGCCTTTCTCCTCTTCTTTTGGCACAGGACATCAGGTAGCCCAGGCTGACCTCAAATTTGCTGTGTACTCCAGCATGATCTTGTCCCCAATCCTCCTGCCTCCACCTTCTAAGTGCTGCAATTGCAGGTATGACCAGGACCTTGCATGCTAGTCAAGCACTCTACCAAATGAGTGACATCTCAGCTTCCTGACTCTCCATAGTAAGCCTCTCCAGTGTTTGCTCAACCGCTGACTGAAAGAATGGGATCTCTCTTCTATCACTTACAGCTTTACAATTACTAGTTACATTGTATAAATGAGTAAACACTGCTACATTCAAAACAAGAAGGAGTTGGCAGGAAAGTGATCTCCAAGGTGTGTTACTTAGTAAGATATGCAAGTTGCAAATAATTGTATACTGTATCGTCTACTTTGTTCTTGCTGGGATAAAACACTACAACCAAGACACCTTCTAGAAGGAAGGGTTTCTTGGGGGCATACAGTTTGAGGGAGCATAGAAGCAGGAACAACTGAGAGCTCACATCTCAAAAACTGTAAGCAGGAGGCAGAGAGGACCCACTGGAAATTGTATGAGGTTTTTTAAGTTTGTTTTGGTTTGTTTTTGTTTTTGTTTTGTTTTGTTTGAAACCTGAAACCCCATCCCTCCTCCAATAAGATCACACCTCCTAATCCTTCCCAAACAGTTCTACTAACTAGGGATGAAGTATTCAAATATATGAGCCTATGGGAGATATTTTTATTCAAACCATATTACTATATTCAAACACCTCACACCACACACACATACACACACACACAGAGTATGTAGGTGTAAAAATTTGTACTGGTTATCTTTGTATTGCTGGGATAAAACACAGAAGTGACTTATAAAAGAAGGAGTTTATTTTTGTTCATGGTTCCAATGGGACAAGAATCCATCATGGCTACAAAATGTAGTAACAAGCACTGGGCACAGAGATTGGAGCAGGAAACTGAGACCTCACCTCCTTAGCCACAAGTGTGAAGCAGAGAATGAACCAGAAATGGTGAAAGGCTTTAAACACTCAAAGTTCTCCCTCAGCAGCATTCTTCCTCCAACAAGGCCATATAGCTCCAAGACCTCCCTAAGCAAAACCATCAAATGGGAACCAAGGTTCAAATGCCTGGGGGACAATTGGGGATGGGAACTTTTTTTTAACTACCATAAAATTGATCAATATCAAGCTGGAAATTATGAAAAAGCTTCATTTGAGGCCTTAGGAGTTGCAGATAAAGAGACACGGATTTGGCAAAATGAAGGTGTATTTCATGAAGAGAACAAAGGTCTCAGGTTTAGGAAAAAGCAAAATTCTATGCTGGCTATCATGGGCTAGGGTAGAAGTCTATGCATCTATAGCTGATGAGTTAAATTGAGATGACAGCTGCAGGCAACTCAGAGGCAAAGTCTTCACTGCCTGCCTACCAGACTCTTAAAATGTTCTAGCTCTGACCAAAGTTATTCCATGAGTTCTTTAAACCCTTGAGAAAAAGACTGAAATAAGCTTTTATTATATGGCTTCTGGGGGATCAAACTTGGGTCTTTGTGCTTGCATGACAAGCACTTTACCGATTGTCCCATCTCCCCAGGGCTCTTCTCAGTTACCTTTAGCTCAAAATATATCTTACACCAAAGAGGCACATGATGGACATCACCTTCTGCTGCTTCACAGTACAGCACAGAAATCAAGAATGTAGGATCAGGAACAGCCTGACCAGGCTCTAAGCCTGGCTGTGTGACCTTATACCAGGTGTGTCCATCTTGGGATCCTGCAGAGTATTATCACACATACACATACACACACACACACACACACACACACACACACACACACACACACACACACGCTCATTCCCACATGTGTATGTGTGGGAAAGTCAGCCTGGCTCTCAAGGAAGAGCTCCAAAGTAAGGCCAAAACACCCTCTAAGTTGGGAGTTCTAGCCTCATCCATGCCCCTGTAAAGTTTTTGTTTTCTCACTTGCTGGTAAGACAGAATTAAAGCTTAAAAAAAAAATTGCTGCTGGCCACTGTCCTGGCCTAATCTTCACATCCTATCAAGTCCTGAGCCTTGGGTAACCCAACTGCCAAGTCCAGACACTGCTGTGAGTCTGAATCCTGCCCACACCCTGACCCTTCCTGAGCTGACCCCTAGAGCCTCTGCCCCCTCCCACTGTCACATGAAGGCTCTGTAGCCTCACATCCCCAGGCCCGTATGCTGCCTCCCTTCCTGAGGGAGGCAGAACTAAGGGACCTATGGCAGAAGACAAGTCAATCATTTCACAGGCTGTGCCTTTCAGAACACTGTCCAGTCTGATCCCAGGCGGGCCCCAGTTCCCTCAAAACCTCTGCTAGCATGCCTATGTTGCTCACACTCCGCACCGTGGCTCTAGGCCAAGTGGCAGTGCCCCTCCTCCTGTGGGCAGATCTCCTGAGGCTGCCACCCACCTAGCTGGGAACCAGGCTTCCCGTGGTGCCACCACATTTCAGAGGCCACAGGTGGCCACTCACCTTTTCTCCCTCTCTTTAAACCACTCCACACAAAGCTGCTTTTATCTGGTTCAAAAAACAAGCCTTAAAAGCTTTAAAAGTCTTTGCAGTGGTTTCTCCTGTTCTGGTCTCTTTCAGATGATAATAGTTTTAATTATAACAATCATTATAGCATAATACCTTTAATTTAGGCAATCAGCTCCATTCAGAGTATTCAAATAGAGGAGGCTGAGGGTGTGGAACTGAGACTTGCTAGGTATTGGTCCCAGAACAGAAGCTCCTGAGCACAGCAGGTACCAGCTGCTTCCTGGAGGCAGAGTGCCTCTGTCTAGAAATGTCTGGGCCACCCCACCCCACCCCACCCCATCACATCCCAAGAACAGACCTCCAGGGAACCCTCCAGGAATTCCAAAACAATAATCTCCAGGACCTCTACAGAATAGCCATATAGGCCTCCTCCCTGATACCCAGAGAAGATTTCACAGTCTCAGTCCTCTCCTATCAGGCTCTATGCAAACCTTGCACAAGATGCTTGAATATGCCATCTGCAGCTAGCCCAGCCACGCCCTCTCCTTACCCATAAGATGCAACTGGGGCTGATGAGAAGATTCACCAGATAAAGGTGCCTGCCACCGTACCTAAAGACCTAAGTTCAATCCCCAGGAACTACAAGGCAGAGGAGCAAATCAACTCCCATAAGCAGTCCTCTGACCTCCCCTCACATACTGTGGTAAGCACCCTCCCACATACAATAAATAAGAGACTGTAGTTAAAGAAAGAACTGTCATGACAATCAGGCACCAGCTGGCACTGATAATCTTTCATGGCAGTTGAATAAGAATAGTCCCCACAGGTTCGTGTATTTGAATGCCTGGTCATCAGGGAGTGGCACTACTTGAGAGGGATTAAGAGGTGTGGCTTTGCTGGAGGAAGTGTGTCACTGGGGCTGGGCTTTGGGGATTTTTAGGCCCAAGCCAGACCCAATGTCTCTCTCTTCCTGCTGCCTGCAGATCTGGATGTAGAACTCTCAGCTCCTTCTCCAGCACCATGTCTGCCTACATGCTACCATGCTTCCCACCATGATGATAATGGACTAAATCTCTGAAACTGTAAACCAGCCCCAATTAAATGCTTTCTTTATAAAAGTTGTCTTGGTCATGGTGTCTCTTCATAGCAATAGAACAATGACTAAGACACCATGTTAGTAGGTTGACCAGTTGTCCCAATAAATCTGCTATTTCAGTTTTAGCTCAGGAGTTTTTGGAAGACCCAGTCAAACCAAGATATTTGGTCAGGTAATTTTCAGGACACAGACATTCAGCTATGACCCAAACCTTCCCCTAAGCTGATCAAGGGAGAGAACAAGAGAGGATTAACAGCCTTCAGATGCTAATAAGGTTGTCTTAGTGTTTCAAGTATGCTAAAACAAGTTACCATAAACAGGGTAACTTGGTAATGGGGTAATGGCCCAGCTGGTAACATGCTTTTCTCCTGATTCCACTTCTCCAGAACTCACCTTTAACAAAAAGAAGTCACACATGGTCACACGCATTGGCAATCCCAGTGCTGGAGAGGCAGAGACAGGAGGAACTCTGGAGTCACAAGTCAACACCAGCTTAGCCTACTTGGTGACCTTCAAGCCAGCCCTAGACAATGATTAGGAAATGATGACAGCTGATGTTGTCCTCTAGCCTCCACAAGCACACACCCTAATACTGCATACGTGCACACCTGCACACATATACACGAAAAGAAAAAAAATCAGAAGTTATTCCCTCACATATTAGGAAGCTGTGAGTTCAAAAGCAGGGTTAGCTGGTGTTTCCTGGAGCCTACAGATTAGACCCTCTCTTAGCTGCAGATAGGAACCAACCATCCGACTGCTCGGGCTTTGATCACATCACTCCAGGCTCTGGCTCCATCTTGGCAGATCACTATCCCTGTTTCTCCCTGTGTCTCCTCCCTCATCCAAGACATGAGTTATTTGCTTTAGTACTCACTGCAAATCCAGAGATGTTTTCATCTCAAGATCCTTAACTAATTACATCCACAATAGACCCTGTTTTCAATCAGCTCACAGCCTAAAGTTCTCATTATACATGGATTTGGAGGGACACCGCTTAACCTATTATAGGAATGAACTCATAAATGCCAGCTTGGGCGTTATAAACGTCTAATGAGACTGCAAAGATGGAGAGGATAGGAAAGCCTTGCTCATTCATTCATTCATCCGTTCATTTGTTGCATAAATGTCTGCCTACTTTATACCAGGCCCTGTTTGCCTGAGCCCCTCTACTTGAAAAGTAGGGAAAAATGACTATGCATAAAGTTAGCACTACAAGGGACTAATCAACAGCTTCCCCAAAACAGGACATAAGGAATTCCAGGTAGTGGTGGTCACTGCTGCTGGGTCAGGTCAGGATCTGGGAAACAGACTGTAAAGATATTTGATGATTCTTGACTGCAGCCAGTTAGGCTTGAAGCCTTCAAAGACTTCCTCCCTAGGAAGTGTGCACAATGTTACCCTTCACCCTATGACCTTTTCAACTTTAGTGGTACTGGAGTCACTAAATGTATTTACATGTGCAAAGGAGGCAGGGAGAGCACATCACAACTGTACACAGAAAGCAGCAAGAGAACTAGACATAGGGCAAAGCCAGAAACCCTCAAAACCCATCCCCAGTGACACAGCTCCTCCAGCAAGGCTCCACCTCCTAAAAACTCTATTACCTCCCCAGACAGCGCCACCAAGTGGGAACAAAGGATTCAAATACATAAACCTATGAGGGACATTTCTCATTCAAATAATCTTACATCTTACACAAGTACTTACAACAGCCTGGAACGGAGATAAAATGAGCTGAGAAAAGTGTAGTCCTTCTCAGTGGGCAAAGGCAAGTGGATCTCTGGACATTGGAGGTTAGCTTGGTGTGTTCCAGACCAGCCAGAGTCATATAGATTCCATAACCTGTCTCGAAAATAATTAAGCTTTGTGTATGTGTGTGGAAGGGAGCTTGGCCCTCAAGTAGAAGACAGACGAGAACCTATAGGAGTTGGTTCTCTCCCTCTCCCATGTGACCCCAGGGATCAAACTCAGGTCCTCCTCTTGAGGAGAGCCCTTTTACTCACCAAGCCATCTTGCCAGCCCCAGATGCACTTTCCTTTCTTACAAGTAGAGTCTCAGCCTCTCATCTCAACTAGACACGCCCCCCCAGGTGTTCCAATTCTCCATGAAAAACATGTTGTGTGTTTCCAGTTCTCTGAACTCCATGCTCAACAGCTCAGACCCTGCTCTTCTTGGGCTTGATAAAATAATGTCCCAACCACGGACCTTTTAACAGACTTAATGCTTAGTAAGATGGACTCTTGAGAAAAGCATGCCCTCTTTCCTGGAAGTGCCCACAATAAAGGAGTAGCTAGCAGGAAGAAGAGAGAGATGAGGCCCATGCTTATATCTCCTGCTGTTGACAGGATGAATATTCCCTAGCCTTCTATTCCCAACTACATGGCAACCACTGACATGTATGCATTGTAACCACAGAGGAATCTTTCCATCCTTGCCACCAACAGTTGTTCCTTATAAGGGGCAGGCAAGACTCAAAAACCTTGGGTCATTATGAGACAGCATATTTCTTCCCCCAGGGCTGTGATCTTTCCAATAGCCACAGCTGGGCTACAGCTCCCCCCACAAGATAAATGTGCACAGCAGGGTTAATGCATTCACCAATCACATGATCTCAGGAGGGAGGTGCTTCACACATGGAACCTCCGGCTCTGTCTGGCCTCTTCTGCCATGCCAAGCCCAGACCATTGCAGAAGATAGCATGGCTTGACTTTCCCATCCCTCCTCAATCTGAAAACTGACTCCACCCAAGCCAACAGAGACCTACATGCACGGTACCCAAACGGAGCTTGACTTGGGTGTTCTACCCTAATTCCAAACACAGAGTCATCAGCCTGGGCACAGGAGAGTGGCCTCATGCCCTTGAAGACATCACTTATGGGAAAATGAATTGCTTTTTCTTCTTTATGTTCCCAACCCTGGCACAACTTCCTGTGTCTTTAGACTTGATTCCCCAGGCACCAGAGGCTGTATGAAACTGGGATGCCAAGAACATTGACACCTCCATAAACACTCTTACCACTCCCTCTCACACTCTAGCTTCACTCACAAACACACACACACACACACACACACATCTGCATGCATGCACATGCACAACATGCTCCCAGCATTCAAGGCGCGGCTTGGAGTCTGGGAAGGTCAGACATCCAGAGTAATCCAGTTTAATCCAGTTTAATGCATATGCTTCACTTGTTCACTTTTTGTTTTGACTTGGGTCTTTTCTGGAAAGGTCCTGTAGCCCAGGCAGATCTGGTACTTGCTATAAAGCCCAGGAAGGCCTTCAAATTGAGCCTCCCAAGTGCTGGGACTATACATGTGCACCATTTATCTCTTAAGTAGCAATAAAGTGGGGGAGGGGAGAGATGGCTCAGCAGTTAAAGGTCCTGAGTTCAAGTCCATCTGTAATGAGATCTGATCTCTCTTCTGGTGTGTCTGAAGACAGCTACAATGTGCTTACATATAATAAATAAATAAATCTTTGAAGAAGAAGGAGGAGAAGGAGGGGGAGGAGGAGGAGGAGGAGGAGGAGAAGAAGAAGAAGAAGAAGAAGAAGAAGAAGAAGAAGAAGAAGAAGAAGAAGAAGAAGAAGAAGAAGAAGAGGAAGAGGAAGAGGAAGAGGAAGAGGAAGAGGAAGAGGAAGAGGAAGAGGAAGAGGAAGAGGAAGAGGAAGAGGAAGAGGAAGAAGAAGAAGAAGAAGAAGAAGAAGAAGAAGAAGAAGAAGAAGAAGAAGAAGAAGAAGAAGAAGAAGAAGAAAGAAGAAGGAGGAGGAGGAGGAGAAGGAGAAGGAGAAGGAGAAGGAGAAGGAGAAGGAGAAGGAGAAGGAGAAGGAGAAGGAGAAGGAGAAGGAGAAGGAGAAGGAGAAGAAGAAGAAGAAGAAGAAGAAGAAGAAGAAGAAGAAGAAGAAGAAGAAGAAGAAGAAGAAGAAGAAGAAGAAGCAATAAAGCTTTCTGTGTCTTCTCTTGCAGAGAACCAGGCTTTGAGTCCCAGCAACACTAAGGCAGCTCACAACAGTCTGTGAATCCAGTTCCAGGAGATCTGGTGAGCTCTTCTAGTCTCTTCAGGCACCAGACACACACATAGTACATAGCCATGCTGTAGGGGTTAGAATAGGAATGCCTGCCCCCACCCCCCATAGACTCATGTGTTTGAATGCTTGGTCCATAGGGAGTGGCACTATTAGGAGATGTGGCCTTGTTGGAGGAAGTGTGTCACTGTGGAGGTGGGCTTTGAGGTCTCATATATGCTCAAGTCAGTTCTTCCTCTACTATCTGTGGAACTCTCAGCCCCTTCTCTAGCACCACATCTGCCTGAACGCTGCCGTGCTTTCGACCATGACAATAATGGACTGGACCTCTGAAACTGTAAGCCTGCCCCAGTGTTTGCCTTTCTAAGAGTTGCCTTGGTGTCTTTTCACAGCAATAGAAACGTAACTAAGGCACATCCATTCAGACAAAACATGTATACACAGAAAATAAAAATGAATTTTTTAAGTAATTATTAAAAGAAGCCGGTGTTTGGCAGCAGGGGCTTTGTAGTTAGTTAGACCTGGGGTTCAAATCACAGATTCCTCTCTCAGTTGCTCTCTGCCCATTGGCAAGCTTGCTGCCCAACCTTGTTTCTCTGTCTCTGTGGTAAACACCTGAAGGAAAAGCTACCTGGAGAAGAGTTAGTTTAGCTTATGTGTTATTTGCCATCACCAAGGGAAGAAACTGAAGCAGAACACAGAAGGATGCTGTTTACTGGCTCCCTCAGACAACTTTCTTATAGAACCCAGGGCCAACTGCCCAGGGATGGGACCACCCACAGTGGGCTGGGCCCTCCCACATTAATTATTAGTCAGGAAAATGGCCCACAGACATACCCTCACGCCAATCTCATGGAGGTAATTCCTCACTTGAGGATTCCTCATCCCAGATGTCCCAAGTTTGTATCAAGTTCGCAAAAAACAGCCAGCACCCCTGCCATGCACAAGCTGACCCTCTCTGTATCTCATTTTCCTCATGAAAACAGCCGTGCACAGAGCTGTGACAAAGGCAAGGGGGTGGCGCCATCCCCTTTAGATGACTTGACTCATACTGGGGGCAATGGCACATACCTGAAATCCCAGCGCTCAGAAAGCTGAGGCAGGAGGATCACCAGAACAAATTCCAGATCAGCCTGGGCTACAGAGCAAAGACCTGACTGAGAAGAAAAGTATTTTAAAAAGCAGGAAAGAAGGAAAAAACGACAAGGGGACAAAGGAGGGTGGAAAAGAGGGAGGGGAGGTTGGTTCTGAGTCATTCTTCTGACCATCACTTTATATTTCCCATCATGCTTTTCACTTGGTCTCCCCAGCACTCTATACAATTGGTAAGTGCCCATCTGCATGAGGGTTATTTGCTGACTGCTGAGGCACAGGCCCCATGAGCAAGCACAACCCAATGCCTGGCATGGTGCCTGGCACACATGGGCACTCAATAATTAACACTTGTTGATTAAAAAGTAATAATCACTTGCTCTTTATGGCTTTGAGGGTCATTGTCCTGGTGACAGGGCTATACGGGAGGCAGGCAGTGGGGACAGATTCAGCAATGACTAGTTGAGAGCCTGCCAAGGACACAGGTGGGTACGGTAGCCTGAGCCTTCTACAGCAAGAGATGAATTAAAGCTGGAAGCGCTTCGCCCCGTGTCACCATGGACAGGTTTCTCAAACTTCCTTCGCTTGTGTTTCTTCATCTATAAAACTCCAGCGGGATACCTTCGGTCTAGTTACAGCAACACCCCCAACGGGAAGCACAGAGAAAGGCTGGATGGACCCTTCTCTGGTGGCCCACAGCAGCTCCTGGCTGTACCTGGCATCTGCGGTGCCATCTGTAGCGTATGTAAATCCACACGATTAATATTCCCCAGAATCTTACTGCAACCATTTTTCTTCGGGAATGTGTTTGGATGCAGTGCTGGCAGCGTGTTCTAGAGACACATTTACATTCTCTTATCTCCAGGAGCTCAACTGCCGTAACTAATGCCAGATTAATATGTTGCCCATTGAACACCTACTTTAAGCAACATCACTTGCACAGTCTCGGGGTGAGGGGGAAACAAGGCCAGGGCTAAGAAGGGCCATTGGAGATAAGCAGGGCTAACGTCTATGTCTCTCAAGAGAGACTAATTTCTGTATCTCCCTCAAGAGACGCACTATATTGTTCTATCTGAGCAATTAAGTCTGAGAGAAAGTATCAATTTCCTAGGCCCCCAATAAACATGGGTCTTGGCCAGGTCAAGTCCATGCAGAATACTTGAAGGGGACTCCCTGATTCCCACTGTCAGCAGGGCCCTGACCTACCCAGGCTCTAAGTAAGACACCTAGCTCCAAAGCTGTGTGTGCCAAGCTCTGGACAAGGTAAGTCTCCACATAACCACCTCAATGCAATGGAAATCAAGAGCCATTGAAGGCAGACTCTGGCACAGAGAAATGACTCAGCCAGTGAAGTGCTTGCCTCGCAAATGAGAGGACCTGAGTTCAATCCCTAGACCCCATGTTTAAAGACAAGTGCAATGGGGCACACTTTTAATCCCAGGGGTAGGGAGATAGGAAGCAGAGACAAGCAGATCCAGTGTTCCAGGCCAGTAAAAGAACTTGTCTAAAACAAAAGCTAGGTTGTGCCCCTGAGGTTGTCCTCTGACCTCCATGAGTATATGTAAAGGCACACACGCACACGCACTCGCACATACACACACACACACACACACACAGAGGACAGCCCACGAGAACAAGGCAGTCACATAATCACATTAATTATACAATATAATAATATAATTATACAATATAATCATGCAATTATGCCCCAAGTGAGAACTCGTTCCCACAATCAACTATCAGTACAGAAAGAGGTAGTGTCCACATATTCTCCCTAAAGTCCAGCCCTTTTTGACACATTCCAAGGTCCCTGGCATTTTGGCTCTGGCAGCTGATTGGGGTCTGGCTGATCTGAAGACCCTTCTCTCACTGGATACTGCTCAACTGTGAGGATGAAACTGTAGTTGATGCAGGGCCTTCACTCACAAGGCTAGGCTATCTTAGACTCTGCTCTCCACCAGTCCCCACCCCTTCTTATACATCACCTGCCACAGACCCTCCCTCGCCCTCTATAGATGAACTGGGCCTGCCCAAGCATGACCTTTGATTCAGATGACCCAGTGCCGGGCTTAGGGATCAGGGAGGAGCCTGCTTAGGAGAAAGAAGCCAGGCTTCCACCACTAGCTATGAAGGCATCCAGTGTCCACGAGCCCATCTACCCACAGTGGCCTGGGCTCTCTTTGGGCTCTGAGAATAGGGACACCACCGTGGGCACAGGGTGATATGCCTAGAAACAGAATATTCAGTGACATGTCTCCATCTCCCTGGAAGCAAGATAGACAGAGGACCTACGGGGTCAGTCAAACCTCAGAAAGTGGCTACTTCATCTCCACACAGACACTGCCCTGGTGTTCCCTACATGTCGCTTAGAAATTAACCGCAGGTCCCCTAGAACTTGAAAAACCCTAATCACTAATATCCTCTCTCCACCGGCACTATTAAAAGCCTCATTTAACAAGACATGGTGGCACATGCCTTTAATCCTAGCACCTGGGAGGCAAAGGCAGGCAGAGCTATGTGAATTCAAGGCCAGCCTTGTCTACACTGAGTTCCAGTCAAGCCAGGGCTATATAATGAGCCTCTATGTCTATGCCTGTCTGTCTCTATCTCTCTGTTCTCTGTCTGTCTGTCCCTGTCTGTCTCTGTCATACACACACACACACACACACACACACACACACACACACACAAAGCTTAATTTACCAGGAAGATCCTGGACATAGCAAGCCTGAATTCTTCACTGTGAACGTGCCCACCCAGCAACGCATATTGCCCAACATTGCATGAACAGTTGGGTGCAGCCAGACAACAACAGGACTGGTCTCACTCCTCCTCTGCCTGCATGGTGATCCCACAAAAGCTTACAGGGGTAGTCAGCAGCACTGCTAGCCAGATCCTGCTGTAACACCGCAGCCAGGAACAGAGAGGTTAATAAAAACAGGGCGACGGGTTCCCAAGGGACAGTTCTTGGCCGCCTCTGAAGTTTACAAAGGCATGGCTTCTGATGCCTCAAAGGCGCCTGTCGAGGCCAGGGTGAATTATTACACTGCAGGTTAGCAGGACACTTTGTCTGCAGCGCCTTGGGAGTTGGCGTAATTGTATTTTATCTGTTTGCCAGGAGTTTTCAGTAAACTCTCTTAATGTACTTTAAACCTCAACAGCCCCAAATAGCAATGCATGCCTTTCTAGTTTATGCACCGGGCACTGAATAAACACGGGGTGATATATGGGGCTGGCAAGGACACTATTTATATATTTACACCCTCTCCCAAAACACACATTCATCTTAATGACATGACTTACCACATGCCCAAAAAAGGAGCCCTCTGAAGGTCATGGTCACAGATGTTTCTCCAAGATGGTCCCTCAGCTCTCAGAAGCCCCAGAGTGGCTCCTCTCCCCAGCCAGCAGAGGAAATCCTATGCCCTATTGTTCTGCTCTTCCTCTATGGGCCAGAAGCTGGCAAGAAATTCATCTCAGACATTGCTGTCCCAGCCACAGGGACCAGATAACATGTGGACCAAGTAATACCACCCATGGACCTCAGCAACAGGCCACCCCACATAAAATTAGACTTAATTCTCCCTGTACCCAGGACAAAAGGGGTGTCTTAGTTAGGGTTTCTATTACTGCATCAAAAACAGCATGAACAGAAAGAAAGTTGGGGAGGAAAGGGTTTATTCAGCTTACACTTTCACTGAAGCAGTCAGGACAGGAACTCAAGCAGGGCAGGAACATGGAGGCAGGAGCTGATGCAGAGGCTATGGAGGGTTACTGCTTACTGGCTTGCTCCCCATGGCTTGCTCAGCCTGCTTTCATATAGAACCAAGGACCACCAGCCCAGGGATGGCACCACCCACAATGAGCTGGACCCTCCCCCACTGATTGCTAATTGAGAAAATGCCTTACAGCTGGATCTCATGGAGACAGTTTCTCACCTGAGGCTCCTTCCTCTCTAGCTTGTGTCAAGTTAACACACAAATCTCGTCAGGACCAGGGGAAAGACCAGATAGGAGCAAGAGCACAGAGGATGAAAGGAAAAGTGGAGCTATGGAGGAAGAGGAGGAGGAAGAGGACGGGGAAGAGGAGTGGGAAGAGGAAAGGGAAGAGGAGGAAGAGGAGGAAGAGGAGAAGGAGAAAGAGGAGGAGGAGGAAGATGAAGAGGAGGAGGAGGAAGAGGAGGAAGAGAAGGAAGAAGGGGAGAAGGAAGAAGAGGAGGAGTAGAAGGAGGAAGAGGAGGAGAAGGAAGGAGAGGAAGAGGAGGAGAAGGAAGAAGAGGAAGAGAAGGAAGAGGAAGAGGAGGAGGAAGAGGAGAAGGAAGAAGGGGAGAAGGAAGAAGAGGAGGAGTAGAAGGAGGAAGAGGAGGAGTAGAAGGAGGAAGAGGAGGAGAAGGAAGGAGAGGAAGAGGAGAAGAAGGAAGAAGAGGAAGAGAAGGAAGAGGAAGAGGAGGAAGAAGGGGAGGAGGAAGAGGAGGAAGGGGGAGGAAGAAGAGGAGAAGGAAGAGGAAGAGGAAGAGTAAGCGGAGGAGGAAGAGGAGGAAGGGGAGGGAGAAGAGGAAGGAGGAGGAGGAGGAGGAGGGAGAACCTGAGATATGAACGGCATGTGAAGAGGAGATATGGAGAACAGATAGGACAAAGCAGAGCTTATGTGGCCACCAGGCTGCTACCCCAACCCTTCAAACCATGGGTCCCATCCAGTAGACACATGGAGAAGAAACACTGCCCAGCGAGGAAAGAACCAGATCTCAGGTCCCATCCGGCCACCTGTCCTTGGAAGGACTTGACAAGAGTTGCCCCCTATGTATGGCCCTCTCAGCTCTCCATCTACAGTAGTTGGACCACATGACTTTTCAAGCATCCTTTACTCCCAACCCACCATTGCATCCGTCTCCTGTCACGGATCTCTCTGTACCGCTCTTACCCTCCCACAGCACATTCTCTGAATAGGAGCCACAGAGATCCCATTGAAATATAGATGGCCTGGTAGCTCTGTTAGGACAGTGATTGACTAGCATGCATGAGACCCTGGGTTAATCCCCAGCACTGCAGAGAGAGAGAGAGAGAGAGAGAGAGAGAGAGAGAGAGAGAGAGAGCGCGCATGTTATAGTGGTCCTGAGGAGGTCAGACGACAACTGTCAGGAGTTGATTCTCTCCTTCACTGTGTGGGTCTTGGGGAACCAATTCAAGCCACCGGGCTTGGCTATGAGTGTCTCTACCCACTGAGCCACATCACCACATCTGTGCCTACATTCTACTTCTCCTGGATTGTGTCTGTCCTGTGGCCTGAACCATACTTGTGTAGGACAGCATTGACCTAAAGGGAAATGTCACGTGGGGAGAGGTTCTGACCACCAGTGGGGGCCTTCCCCTCCCTCCCTCAACCCTATTGTCCCACCCTGTCTCAACAGCCTGCTTTTTTTTTTTTTTTTTTTACTGAGTCGCACCACAGGCAAGAGGCCCGTACCCTTCTCTCAAGCCATGAGGCTCTGAGTAGCTCTTGTCCTCTTTGGCTAGCACCTTGGACACTGGCTTCTGCTCCGAGGGAGGACCAGAGGTCACACAGAATCAAGGCCCTGGGCTGAAGAAGTCTCTACGTTAGGAGATGGAGAGATGATGGTGCGGAGCCCAGAGAGAGCAGCTCAGAACTTCTGACTGTGTCCCCAGCACTCAGTGGCAGGATCTAGCCTCAAGGACACAGGGTGCTGGTGTTTGAGAACATGGCTGAGGTGCGGGCCACAGCATCTGGAGATGTGGTACTTTGGTTCTTTATTTCATTTTTAATTTTTTTCAAGAGTCCCATGTTTCTGCTACTAATGACTCTCAGATCTGTCACCCTTAAAAATATCCTCCAAAGTCACCCGTTGTCACTGCATTTTTAGCGCATTCTGACTATTTCCGAACAGAACATATTGGGGTGGGGTGCCGCTGGGGTGCCAGGGTTCAAGTGTAACCAGGACCTGGAGGCTTCAAACACGAACAGCACCAGGAAGGGTCATGCTGGGTTGGCTGCTACCTCTGGCCTCACACCCTGGGCTCCGCTACTCGGCCTCCAGAGCCACCGAAACTTGATAGCTTCCTCTTTCCTCTGAAAGACTTGGGAGGAGATTTAAAAAACATAGGGAGGATATAAGATTCAGCCACTTCTGTATTTGTCAGGCACTGGCAGAGCCTCTCAGGAGACAGCTATATCAGGCTCCTGTCAGCAAGCTCTTGTTGGCATCTGCAATAGTGTCTGGGTTTGGTGGTTGTTTATAGGATGGATCCCCAGGTGGGGCAGTTTCTGAATGGTCATTCCTTCAGTCTCTGCTCCAAACTTTGTAGAAGTGGATGCTCACAGTCATCCATTAGACAGGGCACAGGGTCCCCAATGAAGGAGCTAGAGAAAGGACCCAAGGAGCTGAAGGGGTTTGCAACCCCCTAGGAGGAACAACAATATGACCTAACCAGTACCCCCAGAGCTCCCTGGGACTAAACCACCAATCAAAGAAAACACATGGTGGGACTCATGGCTCCAGCTGCATATGTAGCAGAGGATGGCCTAGTTGGTCATCAATGGGAGGAGAAAACCTAGGTCCTGTGAAGGTTCTATGCCCCAGTATAGGGGAATGCCTAGGAAAGGGGATAACATTTGAAATGTAAATAAAATATCTAATAAAAGAAAAAAGAAAAGACTCAGCCTTGCCTGCAGCCTACTCCTCCCCAGGTAAGCCGAGGAGGACAATGGAGGCTGTGATAGTTAGTATTGATTATGATTATGTATTGATTATGAACTTGCCAGACGTAGCCTCATCTAGGAGACGAGCTTGGGAAGGGGAGGTGTTAGTAAGTTTCTGGATTGGACCAACTGAGTTAAGACCTACTCAGTGATTGGACCAACTGAGTTAAGACCTACTCAGTGTAGGTGTTGCTACCTCACAGGCTGGGGCACCTGACTGAATACAAAGAAGGGAGCTGAGCGCCAGCATGGGGAAATCTCTGCTTCCTGACTGCAGATGCAGTGTGACCGGCTGCACTTGGCCTGGACAAGCCTGGGCAATAGGACACCCGCCTCCTGTGTCCTTGGGTCTCAAGGTCAGAACAGAAAACTCCCCATATGGACCACATACCCAACTCCCATGCAGCCTAGTTTATGGATTTTTCAGGGCCTCCTTCCCATGGCTAAGGCTGGTCAGGAAAACAAACCTGACTATGGTAGACCTTCCACGCCAGAGGGCCAGGGAGGACTTAGCCCCTCAGCTGCCATTAACAGAGTGTGTTTCAGCAAAGGCCACTTAAACCATGAAGGCTCTGGGAGAACACATGAGGTGACGAATACTCTCACTCTAAAGGCCAGACGGGAACTGGAAACCAAAATGAAAAAAGAGCATGCACTAGACAGAGAGGCTTCTCTTCAGACTCCTGCCAGGAACCCCTGTGGCCAGCTCAGAACAGGCCAGCAGCCAGAAGACTGGCACAGTTGACCTTCGATGTCCAGTCTGGGTACAGAGAATTGAGTGACTTAGTTTGCTCACATGCATGTCTGTGTACAGTGTGCGTGCCCAATGCCCACAGAAGCCAGAAGAGGCTCTCAGATACCTGGATAAAAGGTGTATTTGTCTCACGGTTGAGGAGAACACAGCTCATGGTGGAAAAGAAGGCAGGAACAGCTCTTAGCTGGGGCAGTGGAATGAGGCTGTTGTTCAGCATGGAACCCCAGCCCAGGGGAGGGCTTCACCTATATTCAAGACGAGTCTTCCCTCTTCAGTTTAACCTCTCTGAAAATCCTCTCACAGACACACCCAGTGCCTGAGTGTCCAAGTAAACCATTGTGGTTTCCCCATAGCTGAGATCGCAGGCACACAGGCTCTTCTGGCCTCCAAAGGCACTGCACCTGTGCACACATTAAACATAAAGTATATATCCAGGCGTGGTGGCCCATGCCTTTAGTCCCAGTACTTAGAAGGTAGAGGCAGGTGGAGCCTGATCTACAGAGCAAGTTTTAGGACAGACAGAGCTACACAGAGAACTCCTGTCTTGAAAAACCAAAAACACCTTGCCTGGCTTGATCTGTTTTTATGGGTGGTAGCTGAAGGTGCCATTTCTGCAGTGGCCCTGCCATGAAATGACCTTCCTGATAAACAAAGGGCCATCACCAACAGAATTCTCTGACATACCAAGGTCTGTGTGGGCAGAGCCAGGAACATGTGTCCCCAGGGCTAATCCCCACTGTCTGTATGATAAGTCATCTTGACATTTTTCATGGATGAGTTCTGAAATAAAATCAGCATGGACATCTGCCTATGGGACCCCAAATTAAAAAGAAAAAACAACTAATTCTAATTAATACGAACTAAAATGTTGTCTTGCTATTCAGTCTCTATAAACTAAACTTTAGCAAGAATTATGTCACAATGAAATATAGATGGGATAGCAACAAATGTGAGAATCACAAAATTACAACCAGAGAGCTTTTACAAATGAAACTGTGGAGCAAGAGAGATGACCCAACTTTTCAGAGCATATACGGCTCTTGCAGAGGACCTGAGTTCAGTTCCCAACACTCATATCAGACAGCTCACAACCTCCTGTGACTCCAGCCACAAGGGGATCAGATGCCCTCTTCTGGCCTCCAAAGGCACTGCACCTATGCACACATTAAACATAAAGTATATATCCAGGCGTGGTGGCACATGCCTTTAGTCCCAGTACTTAGAAGGCAGAGGCAGGTGGAGCCTGGTCTACAGAGCAAGTTTTAGGACAGACAGAGCTACACAGAGAACTCCTGTCTTGAAAAACCAAAAAACAGAAACAAACAAACAAAAATAAATAAATCATTTTTTTTAATGAAACAGTACTGTCAGCAGAGCTCAAAACCACAGCCACAAACCGAAGCAAAAAAGATGGATAGAAATGCTCTTGATGGTATCTTCTTGTTTTTTGAGTGACAGAGGAAGCTGACTGGGAGTGATGGAGACATCATACATAGACCTAAACAACATGATACGCGTGGCCCAATAGCTGACATGAGGAGGGACACTTTTCTGTGGCTGCCTTAGGAGAGAGGCAGCCTGTGTGGTTTAAGGCAGAGGAGGTGAGGTACTAGAACTGTGCTTCCTCTGAGTTCCTTCCTCCGCCATCCCTGCCTTCTGCCATCTAGTGGCCAGCTCTTGCTGTTCCTTGGTCTGAAGCTGCCATCTCTCCCACTTCACACAAGAACATTGGTCACAGTGGATTAGGGTCGCCTCTCACGACTTCACCTGAATCTGATTACTTTTTCAAAGGCTCTGGTTTCCAAATGAGGTGACATTCACAGACGCCTACAACTGAAGGCTTCAACATATCTTTTGGAAGGATACAATTCAACCTGT
Source organism: Mus caroli (assembly GCF_978045245.1). Taxonomy (NCBI): domain Eukaryota; kingdom Metazoa; phylum Chordata; class Mammalia; order Rodentia; family Muridae; genus Mus; species Mus caroli. Next base: position 70,607,002 of record NW_028227268.1, read on the forward strand.
AAGAGAACCCCAGGGCAAAGCAAGAAGATGCATTTCCTTATTAAGAAATAAAAAGGAGGGTTGGGAAAGTGCTTGCTCTGCAAGGATGAGAATCCACATTTGATCGCCAGAACCTTCATTAAAAAATCCAGGCAACAAGGCACACGTGTGTAATCCCAGTGCTGGGGACAAACAGAAGCCAGGGGCTTGCTGGCCATTATCTCTAAGACACACATGCATAGTGTGTCTGCGTGCACAACGCACACACAAACATCCAAACACACATGCACATGAGAAAAGAGGTGCATTTATCTGGAATCCTGCGGTAGTATTGGATGCAGTGGTTCAGCCTTTCTGCAGCTATGCAGTGACATCCACAGATAGATGAAATCAATATCTTGCCTAAGTATTAACAAATCTCTTCTATAGTATTTACCGTGGCTCTCGTTTCGCTTCTGTTCTTATTTATATATTTATCCTTTCTTTGATCAATTAGACGAATGGCTTTATGGGTTTCTTCAAAGTCCTGGTTATTGCTTTTACCCATCAATTCTTGTTTTTCATGTCCTCTTTAAACAACTTTATTATTCTTTAGTTTTCTGATATTCCTAGCTTCTTCCTTGTATCTCTAAGACCTTCAGAATCTTGGATTAATTACTAAGAGGACATACATCTTCCCTGGATTTCTTTGTGTGTATGTGTATGTTTGTTGTGCATGTGTATATGCATATTCACATGTGTGGAGGCACACATGTGTGCAGGTTCACACGCATGTACGTGAACATGCTTATGGAGGCCCGAGGTTGGCATCACATATCTTCCTTGACCACTTTCCAACTCGCTTGCTGTGGAGATTCTGTCACTGCCTCGGGAGCGCTGAGATTACAGGCTGGCTGCTAAGCCCAGTCAGCTTCCATACAGGTTCTGGGGCTCCAACCTCTGGTCTTCACCATAGCATGGCAAGCACTTTCCCTACCAAACCATCTCCACAGCCCTGCTCACTGTGTTTAAGCCTCCCTAGAGACAAAAGGTTTTAAAATAACACGATTTTACTAAATGAATTGTTTTGTCAATAGCCCATGTATTTTAATGCAGTGTAGTTTTTATGAAGATTTGCTTTTAGTTTAGATTATGTATATGTCTACATGTAGCTATGTGCAAGTGAGTGCAGGAACCAGGGAGGCCAGAAGAGGGTACTGGATCCCCTAAGGCTGGAGTTATAGGCAGTTGTGAGCCACCCAGTATGGATACTGGGATCTGAAAGAACAGCAGCTGTAACCACTGAACCATCCTACCCCGACACAAGCACAGTCCTCTTGACTCATTCTGACTTTTGTCCTGGATTTCCTTCTTGGCCTCTGTGTCTTTTAAGGTAACTTTTAAGAATACCCATGTAGTAAGGTACCCAAAATTACATCTTCCACTTCTGTCTAACCTTCTTGTGTGCTGGTGGCTATGAACCCACCAGCAGACGTCTAGGAATCTGTGACCCCCAGATAACCAAGGCTGCAGCTAGCCTTGCTTCTGTGTCTCCTGTGGCATTAACTGGGCCCTGCTCCTCAGAGAGCACACCCAATGGCTACTTGCTCTGTCCCCACCGGGTCTCATAACTACTCACACATTTACTCCAGTGAGGCAACCCTGCCTGAATAGACCACACTCTCACTCCCAGAGAGAGAGAACACAAGGTGGGTCCTCGCCTGAGAGAGGGGACCTTGGCGCTGTCTCCTGACTGGTTCTTGGTCCTGCATCTTCTTACTGCTCAGAAGCTCTGCCTCGGGCTCCTTCTTATTTGTGCCTCTGGGAAGAGCTTAACATCCGGGGTAGTGAGGAGGCACCAAGCTCCAAGCACTTTGCGATGACCTATAAGACAGTTCTCCATTCCATTCCACAGATGCATAGACTGAGGTAGAGAAAGCCCACTGCCCTCAGTCCCTCAGACTAGGAACAGGGTTTTAAATCCAGGGCCACCTGAGTCCAACACCTGATCTGTCAATCTTCAAGGCTTTTGACCCTGGTACCTCTGCCCCTGCACTTTCTACCAACCAACCTGAGTCTGTGACTCCTCAGCTATCGTCCCCAACTGGACTGGGTCACTCCACTTTTTGCCTCTAAATAAGGAGATTTCTGAAGGCAAAAAAAAAATGCATTTAGGTTGTAAAGAACATAGAACTTAATATGAGCTCAATAAATAGTAGCTGGATTAATGGGTAAATGGTTGGAAGGCATGGGTCAGTGCTAAATGAGTAGGTGGACAGGTGGCTAGGGTTATGGGTAGTTGAAAAAGTGTACTGACAGGAAAATAAATGGGTTGATAGAAAAATGGATGGATGGGTAGACGGACAGATACATGAATAGACAGATGAGTGAATAGATGGTTGGTGGACAGGTAGATGAATAGAGAAATGAGTGGGCAGATGAAAGGAAGAAAGAAGAGGGAGAGGGAAGGAGGAAAGGAAGAAAAGAAGGAAGGAAAGAAAGAAAGAAAATGCATGGATAGATTAATGGGATCGGTGAACAGGCAGATAGATGCTAAATGCCAAGACATGGACAGTGACGACACATAAGCCTCAGGGACCAGTCACTCTAGAAAACAGAGATCCAGTGCCTGGAAGACAATGACACATATGACAGCTCAGGGCAACCAGCTGGTCAGAGGTCGGTTCATGGGCGCATGCTCAGTGAAAGCTCCTCACTCCACGGGAGTCCAGATCTGGAACTGCCCTGAGCTGGATGCTTCTTACTGTCTGCTCTAACCCTGAGAAGCGGAAGTGACCACCATGCCTCGGTCCCTTCTGCCTGCTCAGCAACATACGGCTGCATTTGCTAAAGAACCAACAGGCCCCAGTGAACTTTGCAACACAGACTGCAGGTGAGGGGAGAGAACATTCCAGTTGCCACCAGACCAGCACCCAGTGGGTGCCTGGGAGCCCAGGTTTGGTTTATCTGCAGCAGATGGGAGCAGAAGTTGTAGAGTTGGCAAGGCTAGTTTGGGGCCTTATGATAATTTCCACACAAAGGAGTTGAGAGTGCTTGCAAATAGAGAGGTGCAACAATGTACACAGAGCAAGGGTTGCTATGGTTACCTGTATCTCAGGATGCTGTAGGTGAGAGAGTGATGCAAGGCAAGGGTCAGGCATCGCAAGTCTCTGGCAGGTTACAGAGATACTGCTCTTGTCCTGGAGGTCCAGTGTCCCTAACAAGAATCAAAAGTTAGCCCGGCATGGTGGCACATGCCTTTAATCCCAGCACTTGGGAGGCAGAAGCAAGTGGATTTCTTAGTTCTAAGCCAGCCTGGTCTACAGAGTGAGTTCCAGGATAGCCAGGACTACACAGAGAAACCCTGTCTTGAGAAAGAAAAATAAAAACCAAGAATCAGAAGTTGAATCTCCCAAGGAGCTGCTGCCTCTTTAGAACAAGTCTGTAGAAACACAGAGAAAATCCTGGGCCCTCAGATGGGGGTGGGGAGCGGGGAACGGAGGTGTAAAACAGACAGAAAGTTACAAACTATCAGAGAAGTTTTCTGCCTAGTTAAACTTTAGCTATCTGGCTCTCCAACATTAATTTGAATATTAATCATTTTGAAGAAAAAAAAAACATATCCACACAATTTTTTTTCCTTTAAACACCTGTCATCCAGATCCTGACAAATGGCCTGCTTGGCAGCACTGCTGGCACCCTAAGTCCTGAATGGCAGCCCCCTTTTCTGAGCACCTCACAGGTCCCTCCCTCCATGGGGGTGGGGCGGGGCTTGGGAAGTGCTCTGGCAGTGTTCTTTCAGCTCTGTTGCTCCCATTCTACCCATGACTTCCCCCAAAGAGGCAATGCTGCTCTTCAGTCATCTCCCAAGACATCCTCCACCAGCCCCAGCCGGACCAAGTGCTGGGTATGTCTGTGAACCATCATCTCCCAGACAATGTAGCCAAATAACATAAAGATGCCCAGCCCTCGGCTTCCCTGCATCCCTGCTAGACTACATGTGCTTATATCTACATGTGATTACATACCACATGTGCTACATGTAATTACATCTGCTTTACATCTCTCTGCGGGGCCGTGGGTGTAGGGGAAGAGTGGGGAGGGAGAGAGCAAGTTGGAAGAAGGGAATGAGGCAAGAGTAGGAGTCAGATGAGGTTTATATCTCAAAGAGACTGGGAATCCCCAGTGCTCAGACCCTGGCTCGTGAAGAGATAGACCAGGAGTGGTCATGGGAGGATACCCCAAGGTACGGAGGCAGCACCTTACTTCTGAGGGAGCTGCCAGAAATAGTGTGGGCTGTGTAGAAAAGATCACAGGACCAGCTAGCCTGTGGAATGGGTTCAGAGAGATAATCCAAGTGACAGGCTCAGAACAGCTCTGCAGACAGGGCTCTGCTCAGTACAAGTTAGGAAGGCTGAGGAGAAGTCCCTGGACCAGTTCCCACATTATTCCCAGCAGATATGGCTTGGAGGAGCTACAGTCATCATGGGAGGCTTCAGCAGAGGGTAGCTCCAATCAGCCAGGCACATACCAGTGGTCAAAAGTAGAGGAGAGCCCAGGCTGTGGGGGTACTGTTGAAGTTGGAGGAGGAACTTTGTGTAGCCTTTACAACACCCACATGCGATGGATGGATGTTGGGGTGGCATTTGAAAGACCCAGCACTTACCAAAGGGAGCCATGGTCAGCCAGGGAGGTCCAGATTTAACGTATAAATGCCTAAAACACCAGTCTTCATAAACGGGAGAATGGTTCTTGGCTGTAATTTCATTCAGTTATGAATAAAAAAATGTAATTCTGTGTCTGTGAGTTGTAGTGTGTGGATATCAAAACCTTCACATTTGCATGTGAGAGAATCCCTAAAACAGGATTTATTTGGATAACCTAATAAATCCCCTGTAATGGTTAGTCCTAATTGTCAGTTTGACAACTGAGGATTGTCTGGATTAGGTTGGCCAGTGAGCATGTCTGTGAGGGATTGTCTTGATCATCGTAACTGGTGTGGGAAGACCCAGCCTGAAAGTGGGCAGTTCCATTTCCTGGTTTGGGGCCCCTGAACTGTGTAAGAGCAGAGAAGTCTAGCTGAGTAACAAGCATGCACACATTCATCTCTCTCAGCTTTTGTCTGTGGACGTGATTAGCTGTTTTAGGTTCCAGTCGCCTTGACTTCCTGTTATGGTGAACTTTAACCTAGAATGGTAAGCTGATTAAAGACTTTCTTTTCTACTTTTCTTACTTTCTATTGGGGAATTTTATTACAGCAATAGAAAGGGAGTTAAAACAGCCATCCAGAGTGGAGAACCAGAGAGCCAGGTAATAGGATTAGACTTTTATGTACTAATGACATGAGATGTCCATGAAAAAAGGTAAGTGGAAATGTTCAGTGTAATTTATTTTAGGTGAAGAAAAAAGAGGCAACTTTTAGTGTATTTTCTATTACTAATCCCCACCACAAGGCTGGGTAATTTATAAAGAAGAGAAGCTTATTTTCCTAGCAAGTCCAGGGGCTTGGTAAGTTGTTTTTTAATTTTTTTTTTCTGTTTCATATCATGGTACAGGGCACCATCCTGTGATACAAAAGAGTAAGTGTGCTGGTTTGTGCATCTTGTCTTTTTCTAGAGAAACCAGACCTGGGCAGAGGCTCTACCTTGAAGATGTTGTCTAATCCTCCCACACTTAACACTATCACATTGATTTAAGGATTAAATTGTGTATATAATATATACATACATATATACATACTCATATACAATACACATATATACATGCCCACACACACACACATATATATACATACATACACATATACATATACACACACATATGAGACTGGGTCTCATGTAGTCCAGGATGGACTTAAATCACTAGTTTGCCAAGGATGACCTTGAATTTATGATTCTCTTGACTTTATCTCTTGAGTGCTGAGATTTCAGGTATGAGACACCACACCTGATTTACATAGTGCTAGGGATGGTATCTAGAGTTTCATGCCTGCTCTACCAACTGATATGCATCCCCGCCCCTCAGTATGTGAATATTTGAAGGATAAATTCAAACTACAAATAGAAGGAAAGAAGGAAGGGGGATAGGTAGGCAGGTGGGAGCTTTTCTCCACAAAGAAGGGAGAAGCCCTTCTCCCGTGGAACTCTGCCACCCAGCCTCCTGATCCCCTGACCACGTCACTTGCCTGCTCCTGTTAATTCATTATGCACAGTGTGGAGGCATATTTGTTGTAGGGAACCTCAGAGTTGGCTCAGGACTCCCAAGACCAAGTTCTCAGCACAATGAGATGCTTTTGCTCCAGAGGGATAGAAAGCAGGGAATAAGAGAGAGAAGATATGGGATGTGGGCCAAGGGGCCAAGGAGAGGGGATGGGCATTTATTTGTCCTGGTGGGGACAAAGGACTGCTTCTGGATAGAGAGGAAACCAATGTGGCACATAGGAAAATGGTTGTTTGTGGAGGTAAAGGGGGAAACAGTGGGTTAGAATGTGTTGCTTGATTTTAATTGGGCATGTTAATTAGGTGAGCCAAAGGGGACTTTTCATTGTTGGACTTCAATACTCTGAGAGCCAAATCTTGGTAGTCAGCCTCAAGAGGAACTGAGAACTTAGGGACTAGAACTTGATGATTAGCTTTAGGAATGCCATCTAACAGTTTTTAGCAAGGCAGAGGGGGAGAAGGGAAAGGCCTGCCAGGGCCATGTTTACTGTGCTTGGCCTGGCTAGAGTCCCTTCACCTGTGATAGGGCTGGCATTGAAATTGTCCCACATGAAGACAGTACTCCATCTCTAAATATCCAAAAGGATGTTGGGAAATGGAACTTGATTTCTTCACCAGGCTCTGAGAGGCAGGTCTAAGAATGATGTCTCAAACATTTAAAGAGGCTCTATTTTATTTGAAGTAATATATTTCTAAAGAAATCAGGGGAATAGTGGTCTAGGGAGGAGGGCCTGATAGGTGAGGGAGGTGGCTGTAGGATCAGTTGGTTTATATTTATGCTTTTATTTCCTCCCCTGGTGCTAAAGGTAGAGTCCATGCATTTTCTCTTGAGTGAATTGTTTACTCTCTCTAGGCTTGGGCTAGCCCCTGGAGAGCCAGTCTATCTAGGGTTAGCTAAACCTTAAATAGCGAATTAGTTACTGTTCTCTTGCTGTGAGGAGCAAAGAAACTTATAGAAAAACACCTTTGGTTTCAGTGGGTCAGTTTTATTATCATCATGCCAAGGAGTGTGGCAGTATGGGGAGGGGTGCTGGAGAAGTAACTGAGAGTTTATAAGTTTCAGGCAGAGAGAGAAAGAGGGAGAGAGAGAGAGAGAGAGAGAACCTGGCATGGGCTTTTACAAACCTCAAAGCCCACCCCTAGTGACACACCTCCTCCAACAAGGCCACACATACACCAGCAAGGGTACACCTCCTAATTCCATCCAAACAGTTCCATTAGCTAATGATTAAGCATTCAAACATACAAGCCTGTTGGGGGCAATTCTCACTCAAACCACCACATTAAAAGGGAGTGGTTCTCCTTTGTCTATCATGGTGTACCACCTGAAAGATATGCTAGAGCAATGGTGGCACAGAGCTCGTACCTGTTGGCTCGTACCAACCAATACCCGACCGGACTTAAGGCCCATTTCTTTCTTTTTTTTTTTTTTTTTTTTTTTTGGTTTTTTCGAGACAGGGCTTCTCTGTGTAGCCCTGGGTGTCCTGGCACTCACTTTGTAGACCAGGCTGGCCTCGAACTCAGAAATCCGCCTGCCTCTGCCTCCCGAGTGCTGGGATTAAAGGCGTGCGCCACCATGCCCGGCTTAAGGCCCATTTCTAAAGATGGAACCCATTTCTGACACTACTTGGATAACTAAGTGTGAGACCTGGTAACCTGGGGACCTAGGGCAAATAATACTGGTCTTAAAAAGAAAAGAAAATGTAGTGATCAAATGACTCCTAATGATATTCTGCTCTGCTCATAGATCAGTGCCTTGCTCAGCCATCATCAGAGAAGCTTCCCCCTGCTGCAGAGGAGAGGAAATAGAGAGATCCATAGGCTGGCATTACACATAGAGTGAAACACTCAGCCCTAAATGGGATGTCTATCAAAGCCCTTCCTCAGAGCTCAGGGAACTCCACAGAAGAGGAGACAGAAAGAACGTGAGAGCCAGAAGGTAGAGAGAGCACCAGAAAACAAGGACCTCTAAATCAACATGAGCACAGCATTTATGAATCCACAGAGTCTGAAGCGGCCTGCACAGGGCCTCCGTGGCTTTGCATGCACTAGGTCCTCTGAGCTTACATGATGACTTCTAGTTTAATGTTTTTATGTGATCCTTGAGCATGTGAGCAAGTGGGTCTCTGACCTTTGGGCCCTTTCTTGGGCTCTTTTTCTTCCATTGGCCTGTCTTTGATGTGATAGTTTTTGTTTTAATTTGCTATGTTCTTAAAACTGAATGGATGAATGAATGTAAACCTAGGCACTAGGGTAAAGATTAACAGTGGAACTGTCATTATATCTTCCAGGAGAGGGGAAAATCAGTTTTCTCCAGTGGAGTGACACTGGGTATATCAACCACTCCAGGACAGGGCTCATGTTCAGGAATAGCTGGCTAACATGCAATGGACTATGCAACTTTGTGTGTGTGTGTGTGTGCATGTGCTCTATTTTGGTTAGTTTTTTCTTTCTTTTTGGGTGATGTTTTTTTCTAAGTTTTGGGTATTTTGTTATTGTATTAGATTTTTGGTGGTTTTTTTTTTGAGAAAGAACTTAAATTTGGTGGGTAAGGAGGAGGAAAGGATCTGGATAAATTTGGGGGAGGGGAAGAATATGATAAAATATATTTAAATTAAAATTATATATATATATATTTCCAATAGGAAAATTTTTGCTTCCTGTTCCTGTGATCTTATATTCTTCTTATATTCTTCTTAAAATTGTAGTTCCGGGTAGGGGAAGAGTGGAAATATCACTTCTCGCTGGCTACCAGCTAAGAAAGGAATAACAGTGTTAGGAGGAGCGATTGAGCTGAATTACCCAAGGAAAAGTGGGTTGCCTTTCCATAATGGTGGTAAAGATGATGATGTCTGGAATACAGGAGGAGTCCTTTAGGGAGTGTCTTGGTGTTATAAAGTCCTGTGATTAAGGTCAATGGGACACAACACCAATCTAATCTAGGTATCAACTGGATCATCTGAAGTAGGAAGATAGACCTTACATCTGGGTCACACCTTATCATGGCGGCCTATATAAAGCTAGTGGAAGAAAAAGGCTTTCACTTTTGCCCAGCTGGCCTCTTTCCCACACACAAGTTCACAGATCTTGCTGCTGAGCCTTCCCTCATGGGCATTAGAGACAACTTCTCTGAGATTCCGACATATACTGAAGACATCCAGCTTCGTGGACTAAACAACTCCGTGGGGAGACAGCCATTGTTGGACTAACTGGACTAGACCACAGTCTGAATTATATCAGTTTTGCTCATTATGATGGAGAAATGATAAAGCTGTTAGTGAGGTTTTAGAGCTAATATCCTGACTCAGGGAGTCTCAAGGGATCAGGCTGGGCAGTCTATTTATTTATTTATTATTAATTTTGTGTGTATGTGAGTACACTGTTGCTCTCTTCAGACATACCTGAAGAAGGCATCTGATTCCATCTCTGAGCCATCTCTCCAGACCTAGGCAGTCCATTTAAATGTGTTAGGCAAGAGACAATGAAAAGCAGAGAAAGATTTAATCCATGTGGCACACTAGGAAAAATAGACTCTGGACATTGACAGGAACTTCAGGTTTAAACAGAGGAAGAGTTGAAGCAGTGAGTGAGGTATGCCCTGGTCAGAGCGCTCGCTGTCTGGCTCTTTATGATCTCAGGTCTCCTTCTGCAAGGCGTTCTGAAGAATTCAAAAGAAGTAGCTTGTTATGAGATGACTGCTTCTGCCTGATGTTGTTCTCATGATAGGGTGATTGTCTGCCATCTGTTAGATCATAGTGTGTCTTACTTTTCAGTATAATCTATATGGGCCATATATTAAATAGCATCTTTAAGCATCAAGTGTACAAAATAGGGTGATTTAGGGTGTGTGTGTGTGTGTGTGTGTGTGTACCATTCTTGGAATCCAAGGGGTCTGAAGGATTAGGACAGTGATATTTGGGTGTCTGGAGCAGGACGTTGTAAAAGCAGGTAGGAAGATAACTTAGTTCCTATCTTTTTGGGGTAGGAAGATAATTTGATTCTTATCTTTTTTTTGCCTCCAGCCATGAAGAGAGATGAGGTTGGTCAGCCATTTTCGACCTTGGCCCTTCAGAAAGACATTCCTGGAGATATGAACAAGCTTATGTGTTGAGTTAGTGGGTGACTGAGCCAAAATAAATGGGGTATGCAAACTACAGGTTGATGTCAGGCCTTCATGCATTCATCCTACCTTCATTCATCTTGCCTTGGTTACCTTCTAGGTCCAAATGAAGAATAATGCCTTTAAAAAGGACTTTTAGCCAGGCAGTGGTGGCACGTGCCTGTGATCTTAGCACTTGGAAGGTAGAGGCAGGCAGATCTCTGAGTTCGAGGCCAGCCTGATCTACAGAGTAAGTTCCAGGACAGCCAGGGCTACACAGAGAAATCACGTCTTGAGAAACAAAGAAAAAGTATTTTTATTTAGTCATATATGGTAGTGCACACCTTTAATCTCAGCACTGAGGAGGCAGAGGCAGGTGAGTTCCTGGGAGTGGGAGGCCAGACTGGTTATATATATATAGTATGTTTCAGGACAGACAGAGCTACATAAGAGAAAGAAACTGTCTCCTTTTTAAAAAGGAAAAATACTGGTTCTAAGTGATTGTTATCAAGTCATGGTTAATAAAAGTTGAGATACTAACTTTTAAAGTTATCTATAGTAAAGGCCTATGTGATGTATCGTAAATATTGCCAAATGTGTAGGTGGCTATACCAGCTGCTGTGATCAGAATATACGATGATCTCTGCACCCCCCCCCATTCCTCTATGTCATATTTCAATCCTCCCTCCAGCTCTAACTCCTGGGAACCACTGATTTATTCTCCATCCCTGAGAACTCATCTTTCCAAAAATGCCATATATATGGCGTCATGAGGGAAGCACATACCTTTGTGGATGTGGTTCATTGACCTAGCACAATGCTTTTTTTTTTTAAAGATTCATCTAAGCTAGGGTATAAATATGTTTTAAAAATTATTTTAATTTTTATTTACTTACTCATTTTACATCCTGATCACTGCCCCCTCCCAGTCATCCGCTCCCACAATTCTCTCCCAGCCCCAGCACATCAGTTTTCTGTGACTCCCTCTAAGGCCAGGCAAGACAGCCCAGCTAGAAGAACATATCCCACAAACAGCCAACAGCTTTTGGGATAGTCCCGCTCCAGTTCTTTGGGACCCACATGAAGACCAAGCTGCATATCTGCTACACATGGGCGGGGGGTGGGGAGAGGCCTAGGTCTAGATCATGTACGTTCTTTGAAACAACCAGATTTTGATGTAGAAGTTGTTTAGCCTTGAACTTTTAAAATGATAAAACTCTTTTTGAACATTTCATGAAGTACAATCTTCTGGCTGTTGATTAACGGGAGAGTGTGGCAGTGTCCACTTAGACGCCTGTATCCGCCCACTTCTACTAGACACCTAGAGCTCGCTCCAGCCTTGCTATCTCACTCCAGGTCTGGATGGCGCAGGTGAGCTCTGCTTCTGAGCAGGCGTTTCACTATTTCGGAGAAAGTATGCTGCGGCCTCCAGGGCATGTTGCTGAGCTCGGAGTCCCTTACCATAGTTCTTTAGCTAGGGGACCTCTGTGTTGAACGGCTCCAACAGTGGGGGCGGGGCTGTCTCCTGGCTTTTAGACAAGAGAGCGGTTCATCCTAGAAGGTCCTGGTGTGTGCCCTTCCCCCGGGTGGTTGTTGCTCTCGTGCCCATTCTTCACTCATACGTTCCACTGCCCCGTCATAGGCGATACACCTCACAGAGCGAGCCTTACTGTGTGGGTTTCCTCAAGGCTAGGGAAGCCTTTCTGAGCCATTGACTATTTGAAGTCTCCAGTTGTTCAGAGCTGTCCGAATGGATGGATACCTGAGCCGGGCTCACCCTCTGCCTCGCCCTCCACATCGCCCTCTGGCTTGCCCTCCGCCTTGCCCTCCTCCACCTCGCCCTCCTCCGCCTCGCCCTCCGCCCCCGACTGTGTCCACTAGGAACCTGCAGAAGAGGCCCTCACCACCGGTCCACTGTGTTTCCCGGTCTCTCCGGGTTAATTCAACAAATGGGTGTCTGAACTCGGCTGATAGTCGTCCTTTTGAAGATGATGCAGCTTTAGCCCATCCTCAGCACCCTGAGCGCGTTGTGGTCGTTCACACGAAGCAAAATCCTGTGGAGGAGTTTTCCTCTACATTTTTAGGTAGCCAGCACGAGTCAGTGCTGTCTAGGCCCAGGATGTCCCGAAGCTCGGTGATCCTGAATATGGTCTCTAGTATGGCCAAAGACACACTCCGTTTTGTTCTGGGACAGCTGGCCCCGATTATATGGTCTTTTCTTACTGGCCAATTCGTGAGTCAATCTAGGAAGGAGACACAGATTAGTGCTCTCCAGGAGAGCAGTCAAGTTCAAATCAAGGAAAAGAAAGATCTCCCTACCGTGGGAGAAGGTGGAGAAGAATTTGCCAATCAGGAGGAAGGCTCCCCGGTCACAGAGAAGCCTTATGATCAGGGAAAGGACTCTGATCTCAGTGTGAGTGCCTCGTCGGCTTTTACACGTTTGTTTATCAATGGTGTGCTCTCTTCGTTTATACCCAAGCCAGGTCCTCTGGGTAAACTTATCCTTTTCAAGAACTCAGCAAAGAGCTGGATTAAGGTAAACCAGATTGCCTTCAAGAGCTCATACAAGCGAAATGCCATCGCCAGCTCTTACAGTTCCTCTCTAGCACAGTGGCCACCAGAGAAAATTTGTGTGGATGCAACCGAAAGGGCTGCACCTGATGCTCCTTCAGGAGCCCAAGGTGTTTTCAAAGACTCTGCTGCAGGTGCTACACGAAGTGCTGTCTCAGGTGCTGCTCCAGGTGCTGCCACAGGTGATGCTGCATGTGCAGCCCCAGGTGATGCCCCAGCAGCTGCTTCTAGTATTGCTTCAGGTGTTGCCCCAGGTGCTGCTGTGCCTGATACCAGAGGTGCTGCCCCAGGAGCTGCTCCAGGCACTGCTGCAGGTGTTGCTCCAGCCGCTGCTTCTGGTGCTGCTGCACATGCTGCCACAGGGGGTGATGACCCAGGATCTGCTTCTAGTAATGCTGCAGGTGTCCCAGGTGCTGCTGCGCATGATACCCAAGGTGCTGTCCCACGTGCTCCTCCAGGCACTGCTGCAAATGCCACAGGTGATACTTCAGGGGCTGCCACAGCAGGTGCTGCCCCAGGAGCTGCTTCTAGTAATGGTGCAGGTGTTGCTCCAGGTGCTGCTGCACGTGATACCCAAGGTGCTATTCCTGATGCTGCTTCAGGCACTGCTGCAGGCATTACTCAAGGTGCTGCTTTTGGTGTTGCTGCACTTGCCCCCCCAGGTGCTGCCCCAGGCACTGCTGCAGCTGTTACATTAGGTGCTGCCACAAGTGCTGCTCCAGGTGCTGTTACCTCAGGGGCTTCTGCGTGGGCTGACCCAGATGATGCTTCAGGACCTGCTACAGGTACAGATGCACACGCTCCTCAAGCTGCAGCACATGTTACCCGAGGTTCTTTGAGAACTGCTGCTGCATGTGCTTTGAAAGAAACGGCTGCACATGCCACCCAAGATCCTCTGAGAGCCACTATTGCGCATGCTACCCGAGGTGCTTCAAGAGGTGCTGCTGCACGTGCCATCCGAAGGGTTTTAAGTAGTGCTGCAGCACCTGCTACCCAAGGTGCTTCCAGGGGTGCTGCTGCACCTGCTATGGAAGGTGCTCTGAAAGGTGTTGATGCGTGTGCTATTCGAGATGCTGCCAAAGGTGCTCCTGCATATGCCGTGCCACAACCAGGTTGGGCTTTATCCCAGCTGCAGGTGCTTCCCAAGAAACGCAAGGAAAAAAGCTATAAACTTAGATCTTCAGGTAGTCCGGAAAGAAAGAAAAAGAGACCCAGTGAAGCAGAGCACAAATGGGTGTCATACAGTGTCACAAATGCTCCTCAAGTTCAGCAAGGAGACCCATGAAATGGCTTCCCCAAACCTGATATTCCAAGGCCTCTGAGACGTAAGATCCCTGTGTTGCTACCACCCCATAGTCGAGGTGTTCTGCCCCAACCCCCAAAACAATGGTTTCATATCACTGTACACAACTGTGGCCTAGAGAAGGAAACTGGACCTTGAAGGGTTAGTGGAAGGCTGTGTAGACAGCAATACCACACAGCTTTCCTGTTTTCTGCTGTGTCTGCTGCAGGAACCTTCTTCAGCACCTTTCCTTTCGGTCCCATCACTCATTCAGAGGGAAGAGAGAAGTAGGAAGATTAAGATCCCTAAGCCTGGTTCTCATAATATGCTCCATTGGCTGCCTCTGGGGGTCATTTTTCTTGGTTCCCCCTAAATCTCACTTTGCTTTGTCCGAATATAAAGAAACAGATTTATGTCCCCCAAGTACCTGCCTGCTTGGTATTTGCAAGTAACTTACTCTAGCTTTGCTCTTTGGTCAGCCCAAGAAACTCATGTGGCCTATGGAAAATGTGGTAGATCCACTAAGCTTGATAACTCTACCCAGAGAGACAGTATTCTAATCTCACCCACTTCATGCTACAGTAAGGCAAAGTTGAGTGATTGGTGTATGTTGGTCTAACCCCGTGGATCCTGGAACATAAAGGGGAGCTTCAGGTTGATTTTCCTCTAGGTGTCAATCAGGGTGGCTACTGCTGATGGAGATGCTACTTCTGCCTCATCCGGTGCTTATTTGGGCAAAATAAATGCACACACACAGACACACTCACACACACACACACAGACACACACACACAGACACATACACACACACAAACAAATACACAACTGCTTGATGTAAAAAAATGAGTTATCTGTCCTCACGAAACACACATACACAAACCAAGATGGTCTAGATCAGCGGTTCTCAACCTTCCTAATGCCACCACTCTTTAGCACAGATCTTCACCTTGTGTTCTTTCAATGCTACTTTGTAACTATAGTTTTGCTACTGTTATGAATTATAATGTAAATATCTGATACTTTTCAATGGTCTTAGGTGACACCTGTGAAAGGGTCATTTGGTCCCCAAAGGGTTCGTGACCCACAGATTGAGGACTGCTGGTCTAGATTAATCTTCATATGGCCTCTATGATATCAAACACTTTGTAGTTATTAACCACCCTTTATTTCTCTTCACATACTCTTATTTGTGTCTTTTATAGGTGATGGTGCCAAGGCCTGGGGTCATTAAATGACCTGTAAATGACCACATGTCACTGAGCACTTAATGCTGATCTTCAATTCTGAGCATCCAGTTTTTGTACTCTATAAATTTAGTATAATATCACATTCTATGTTAGAGTCATTTTGGCACTTAAATAAAATTGTTACCCAGTATGCTCGTTGCAGTTTCTGATTTATAATAGTGTGAGATACATATAATCTCTTAATATTATGTCCCTTTTGTTGGTCACAGCTGTGACCCCCCCCCCAGAAGCCTAAGAAGTCTTCCCAACATCCCATGTCTATCCTGAGGATGGTCATTTGTTGCTGAGGGTTCTGGCTCAGGATATTCTTTGACCCTTTAGTCCTCGGAACACTGCAGTGGTACCCATTTCTATTTAGAGCCTTGGTGAAAGTTACCCTCTCTTCTTGGAACCAACCTGTCTCATTTCTACTTCTCCTGCTATGATAAAATACTCTGACAAAAAGCAAGTTAAGGAAGTCAGGGTTTATTTGGGATACAAGTCCAGGTTATAGTCCACCACTGCAGGAAAATCAAAGTAGGAACTTGAAGCAGATGGTCACTTCTCCAGTTTAGAGCAGAGAGAATAAGTGCCTACGTGCTTGCTTGTGTTCAGCTCCGTGCCTACCCTTAGAAAGCACAAGACCCAAACCCAGGGAGTGAGTGGCGCCACCTGTAGTGGACAAGTCCTCCCATCTTAAAGCAATCAAGATAATTCCCCACAGACATGCCTAAAGTCAACCAGGTCCAGACAAACTGAGAGCCTCTTCCCAGATGATACTGGGCTCTGTTGACAATGAAAACTAAGCACTGTACACTCCATCTCTAGCCACCAAAGCAACAATCTCTGTGTCCAGAGCAAGATGACTCTCCTTTGACTGGCATCATGATCTCTCATCTCTGATTCCTAGGTATTCAGGTCGGCAATTCCAGATGAATTACAAATTCATTATCCCCTAGTGCATTTTTCCATATTTTTTTAACATCTTTTGGTTTTTACACTTCTTTGATTTGTTTGTTTTTGTTCGTTTGAAACAGGATTTCTCTGTGTAGCCCTGGCAATCCTGGAACTCACTCTGTAGACCATTCTGGCTTCGAACTCAGAGATCCACCTACTTCTGTCTCAGAGTGCTAGGATAAAAGGCATGTACTCCCAGGCATTCTGTGATTTTTAAATGTGAAATATATGGTTGATAAATAGAGATTTTATGTCTCAGTTTAGAATTCTTCTCAACCCCCAGATATCAACTTAAAGCAGGCTTCCCAAAGATTAGTAAATTTACCCAGGAATGGACATTACAGAAGGAACGTGTGTATCATGGTAATCTTTGCATATATTCAAGGAGGTGAAGACAAAGAGGATTGTATAATTTTTATTTATTTATTTATTTGAGACAGAGTTTCTCTGTGTGGTCCTGGCTGTTCTGGAACTCAATCTGTAGACCAGGCTGGCCTTGAACCCAGAGATCAGCCTGTCTCTGCCTCCTGAGTGCTGAGATTAAAGGTGTGCACCACCATGCCTGGCCTGTAATTTATTTTAAAACACTACCTTTTGGCTACAAGTATCAATAACAACAGTGGCCCCAACTGGCCCAAGGTTAAACTAGACAGACAAGGTTTGGTGTGGACCATGTATCATTGTAGAATTATTTTCTGTGTAAGGTTACTTGGCTCCACACAAGGTTATGGTCTGGCAGGCTTTTATATTGGCCTTTTTTATTAGGCACATATACATGAGATCCCTTTCTTGATAACTTAAATGTATTTCTTTGAGTATAGGACAACTCCATTTGATCTTACAACGTTCACATAGGTCACCCACATAAGCAAAATCATGGCTAATATTGGTAATATGCTACAAAACTGGGGAGATGGGGAAATAACTGATATTGATAGTACATAGTTTCAGGTTGTCTAGATGGGGCCAATGAAGTGACAAGTATCCTACTTAATGAAATAGAGAAGCAGCAATGTCAGGGTCAGAGTTGGAGAATTGTAGTGATGGAAGCAATACATAATGGCTGTGAAGTTGCAGAGAGCCAGGAGTCAACTAACGAGGTCTCTAGAAGCTGGAGAAGACACCCTCAGCAGAAGCATAGCTCTTCTGAACCTTGATTTGTAGACGTTCAGGCAATGAAGCACTACTCGTTGGTAACTTTGCCTTCACTCAATGAAATAAACTATGTGCTGGCTAGTCTCTTGACTTGACACACAAACTAGAATCATGCTAAAGGAGGGAGCCTCAGTTGAGAAAATGCTTCCGTAAGATCTGGCTGTGATTGAAGAAGATAGGAGGAGGCCACCCTGGCTCTTTTATAGCTACCTTTGAAAGAAAGAACCTCATTCCCCCAGAAGCACACACCTGTGATCTAACAGTCTCCTACTACATAAGGCCTTACCACCTCATTATTAGCACAGCGTGCAACTAACTTCTAACAAATGTAGACTTGGAGGACACACTCAGCCAAACTGTAGCAATGGTGAACACCTGGATGTGAGAGCTTGCCACACAGTTGGAGGAGTCTCACTGTTGCAGCTCTGGCTGGCCTGGAACTTGCTATGTAGATCAGGCTGGCCTTTTATTATAGTTCTTATTGCTAAAACAATTTTATCAATAAGTTGTCCTAGATGCCCTTCCCCTTCCCTAGCCCCCCAAATTAAGTTCTTTCTCAAAAAACAAAAAATAACACCCCCAAAACCAAGAAAACAATAAAACCATGCCCCAAAAGAAAAAACAAACTGCAAACACCAAATTTTAACAAATGAAAACACACACTCCAACCTGTTGAGACCATCATGTGTTGGTTGACTACTGGTGAACATGAGGCCTGTCCTGGAGTGGTTGATATACACAGTTGCTGGGACTAAAGGTGTGCTCCACCAGGCCTGACAAGGTTGGTCTTGATCTCACAGATAGCTGCCTGTTTAGCCTCCAGAGTGCTGAGATTGAAGGCATGTATTATCACTTCCTATTCCAGTTAAAGGGGAAAACAAAAACCAAAGCAAATGAAAACAAACAGGTGATGGTGGCGTGTACCTTTAATTTCAGCAGAGAGGTAGAGGCTGGCAGATCAGTTCCAGGCTAATCTGGTCTAATGAACGAGTCCCAGGATAGCCAGGACTACACAGAGAACCTGTCTTGAAAGACCAACCAACCAACCAACCAACCATAAAACACAATAAATATCCCCGCCCCCCTCTGTTGTCACAACACATATCTACTCCTTCCCACATCTACTGTTAAGTTCATTGTCGAAGCCACTGAACTGTGACCGCAAAGAGCGCTGCACTCTGGGGTCACCATCCTATGGTTGAACCTCTCCAGGCCGCTGCTCCAATTTCTTGGGTCCAACTGCTGCATTCCACACAGGTTTTGACAGATTCACTAAGCATTTTCCAGATGTGGGAATGCAGGGTTAGCAGTCACTTTTCTTGCCTGCAGCTTGATTTTAAATTCTGAGCAGAACCTATATGGCCATGCACAGTCTGTTTAAGGGGTTGGTAGGAGTCTTCCTACCGGGACAGGTGGGATCAGCATCTCTAAGTGTTTTAGATGATCTTCTGGGCAGGACCCTTGGCCTCACCTGTGAAGAAGAAAGGACCCCTAGGGATGCAGCCTGGGCCTTTAGTGGATATGGTCTGTGCCAGGTAGGCTCTATCAGAAGGGACAGAAGAAGCCAGTCTCCTCCCCTGGGGTTTCAAAGAAGAGCAACAAGAAGCTGGCCAGCCATCTCTGGCCCTTGCCTCCACTCAGATGTTCCCTGGTTGCTCCTGTTCCTGTGTCCTGAGCCAGGAGGGAAGCTTCTGGGGTTGGGTGCCACCATGGATAGATCTCTGTCGTGGTGCACCCTGCACTTTTAGCTCCAGACTGACCGAGCTCTAGATTTGTGTAGAGCCTGAAGCATCCCAGCTGATAGCTATCCAGATCTGCCTGCGGCATTTTCCTCCATCTTCCCACTGTCCCCAGGTCCCTTCCACCTGTAATTTCCCACTGGGCCTCAGTCCTCTCGAGGGGACAGATGGATGAGTCTTTTAGGCTCCCAGCACAGCGATCCCCTGAGCAGGAAAGCTGACAAGGTAAAGCTAAATTCTGACACTTAAAAACAACAACTACAACAACAACAAAACAAAGTATGGATGCTCATACATTTTTATTAATGTAGAGAACAGGGCAACTTAACTTGTTTGGTTACAAATATTAACTCTAAGCAATCTCTACCCACCCCTCTCCTTTTGAGACAGGGTCTCTCTACTTATCTCTGGCAGTTCTGGATCTCACTATATAGACCAGGCTGGCCTCCATCTCATAGGGATCCATCAGTCCCTGTTTCCCAAGCATTAGGATTAAAGGTATGGGCCACCAAAGCCAGCTGTGACCAGTCTCTTGATTCACACTGAGTCTTAACTTTGGCCTAGGAACACTTAAAATATGGCTTCCAACCTCTGGAAGCCACATTTCTAAGATGACCTGGTTCGTCTTAATGCCTTCCAGAACACTCTAGCTGTTCCAAGAGTCTGCCATTGTTGCAGCCAATACCTTTTGCCTCCCAGTCCTGTGAGCACAGAAATACAACTTTGGCTTTTGTCAGCCAGGTAGCCTGATGCCATTTGAAGTAACTCTGTATTTTCACTCCCCTGATTCTAATGGAGGTTCCTCAAGGTCCTTATGTTCAATCGTCATTCTCTCTTCATTCTCTCCTTGAAACTTGAAATCCTTCCTTTTACTGTGGTAGAAATCAAAGTTTACTTCAGCAGCCCTATTCCTTAAGTGGAGCAGGGGCTTTATTAGGCCCACATACCTAGTAAGTGGCAGAATCAGGATTCCAGCTTACATCTGTCCGACCAACTCCATTCATCTTCTTCATCTAACTGGATCCTGTAAACTAAGCCTTTAAGTCCAACCACAGGCAGTGACCATTTGCTTAACGCAATAGTGACAAGCTAGCAAGCAAACAAAACCACATTTACTGTTACTGCTTTTATATATTTTATATATATTTTTTATAATATTGTTTTCCTACCCTGCTTTGTCTAGACTTTGTTTGCCCACCCTTCGTGTTCTCCATTGGGGTACTTTAAAAAGTAATACACTTTGTTATGATATTATTTTGTTATTAGAAGTTTAGATAATGGGAAAACTGAGTCCACTAGCCCTCCCTCTCTTAAAGTTCTTTCTCCTCCTCCTTCTCCTTTTCCTCCTCCTCCTCCTCCTCTTCCTCTTCCTCCTCCTCCTTCTTTTTATCACCATAATCATCATCACTAGTGGTGCTGAGACTTGAACCCAGGACTTTGCACATGCTAAGTTTACCTAGTACTTCCCAGTGAGCTATTATCCTGTTCAGATCCTATTGTTAATACCTCAAATTTCCCTAGTATGGACTACAAGTAAGGAGTCAGTATTGATTGATGTATGGTTATCAACCAAAGTTGTTCTTTTATATATTAGCATATGTTAGAGAGTTGTATTGTATATGAGAGTTGGATGGCACGTACCTATGGTTTAGGCATGCTTTAGGCTATTTTATCATTTTCAAAATATTAATTGTTCATGTCTCTTCATTTCTCTCTCCAGCCCCAGACCCCCACTCCATCCTGGAAACCACTCATCTTTTTACTGTCTTCATAGTTCATGCAAAATGAGGTAGATTTAGACTCACAGAGCATGCAGCCCTTCCAGATTGGCTTCTTTTCTCCTTCTTTAAACATTATTTTCGTTTGTCTGTATGAGTATTGTGCCATGTGGGCAAGTACCCACACGGAGGCCAGCAGAAAGCATTGGATCTCTTGGAGCTGGAGTTACAGAAAGTTGTGAGCCACCCAGCATGGATGCTGGGAACCAAACTTGGACCCCCTGGAAGAGCCACATACCAAGCCTGTGTGCTTCAAGCAAGCCCAGTCTGTTTGGCTGTTGCTGGATCTAAAGCATTACTGAGTAAGCTTAATGCCTGTATTGGAAACACCTAGGAAGTCTAGTGAAAAAGGCCTTTTTCTATTATTTTCATTCACTCTGTCCGCAAACTCCCTCTTCATCTTCTCTCAAAACATGAGTCGCAGTACTGGAAATCCTAGCCAGAGTAGTTAAGCAAAAAAAGGAAGTAGCCTCTCAGTATTAAATGAGCTTGTAAAACTACCTCTTGTCGCTTGTGATGTGCTCTCACAGGCAGAAAACCATGAAGATTGTGTGCATGCACATACACACACACACACAGACACCATAACTTAACAAAATAAACTCTGCTTCATAGACAATTTTAGCAAAGGTCCAGAATATAAAATCAGCACACAAAACCAAGTAGTTTTGTTATAACACTGAAAAATTCAAAACTAAAAAAACTCCACTTATATTTATAAAAATATTAAAGAGAAAAAATACTTAGGAATAATATTAGTCAAGGAGGTGAAAGAGTTTTACACTGAAAGGCTGAAAATATTTCTCTCTGAAGGGAACTAAATAATAAGACAGAAGAGGAGCACACATACAAAAATTAGTTCAGTGAGAGATAAAAAGCCAGAAAATTATATAATAACTGAAGAGATTGTCCCAGCAATTGAACAACTGTGCAGGCACAGATGTCTGTACCAGTGAGTTCCAAATAATACCAATTATTTAAAGAAGAAATAAGTGATACTAAATAATTTGCCTGAACTAAAGACACTGCATCATAAAAATTATAGACCAATGTCTCTTATGAACATATGTAAGAATCCTCAACATAATAGCAAAATGGATCTGACAGCACATTAAAAGGATTATAAACCACAGTCAAATGTCATCTATTCCAGGAATGCACGTGCTAGTCAATATATAAAAATCAAAGCAACGCAGTAGCAGAGTGACAGAAAAGAGGGGGGGAAACCCATGTGGTCATTCCGGTGGATGGAGGAAATATGTTTAAAAGAATTCAATACAATTTCTTGCCAAAACACTTAGAAAACTAGGAATTGAAGAAAATTTCCCCAACATGATGATGGACATCTCACAAACTGCAGAAAGAAAGAAAGAAAGAAAGAAAGAAAGAAAGAAAGAAAGAAAGAAAGAAAGAAAGAAAGAAAGAAAGAAAGGAAGGAAGGAAGGAAGGAAGGAAGGAAGGAAGGAAGGAAGGAAGGAAGGAAGGAAGGAAGGAAAATGATGTCTACAACCAATATCAGACTCTGTTGGTAGAGAGCAAACATCTCTGTCTTCTCTCAGGACAGAGAATGGTTGCTGTCACCTCTGAATTGCAACCGCACTGAAAGCTCTAGCCAGTAAGAACATCTAAAGATATACAACATAAAAAAGGAAGAGAAAAAGGACGCTCATCACCATGTAGCATGATCCCGTAGGATTTGAATAATCCTAAATAATCCACACAACTGGAGCTAACAAACCCAGGAAAGTTTCAAGACACAAGACCAACACATAAGAAGTTGGTTGGGTGCTTATTTAACAGTGGCGAACAACTTATAAAAGATTAAGAAAACGGTTTCATGTGCAAAAACATTCAAAAGAATAAGATGTTCGGAAATAGATTCAACCAAATAGTGCTGGAAAAGTGGAGATCCGGAGACAATGAGAAGGTAGACTTGTGTACTGCAATAAAGTAGCGCCTCTGAGGCAACCGCGCTTCGTACGCAAACCAGAAGAGAACTTTTGTTCACGTGGAAGGCTTTGTGCTGTAAGATGGCCGTACTGTACACAGTGACGCCAGGCTTCAAGATGGCTGTACTGTCTACATTAATACACGGGTTCAACACAATCCCTGCTTGCATCTCTGCTAAAGTTCTGGCCACTGTATGAAATTCTTTCTATATCATGATTCAATTTAGTATAAACCATACAAATACTAACATTAAAATTTTCTTTTTTAAAAGACATTTTATTGATTTTTTTTTTTGCATCACAGCACGCACCCTAGTCCTGCTCATCTCCCTATCCCCTCACGTCTGAGATTTGTCCTTGCAACTCCCTTCCCCTCCCAAATAAAAAATACACAAACAAACAAATAAGTATAGAAAACATCTCATTGTGGAAGCTGTAATATGTCACAGTGTGTCCCACAGTATTTCCCTCTGTTCACACATCTTCACTTGTCTGACCTCAGAGGGAGAGGAAGTGCCTAGCCTCTCAGAGTCTTGAAGTGCCAGGGTGGAAAGGATGCCCAGAGGAGCCCACACCCTCTCAGAGGAGAAGGGAGGGGAGGGAGGAAATTGTGGGAGGGGGTAACTAGGAGGGACGCAGTGAGTGGGATGTAAACGAAATAAGTAATAAATAAATAAATAAATAAACAACACCACTATCAACAAGGTGCCTCTTTGCCCATTGCTAGTGGGTGCACTAAGATTTTTAATGAAATCTATTAACCCTCTTGGAAACAACATCTGTGTATCCCACAGTGACACCACCAGGCTTCAGTGAATAATTCTATACCTGGTCACACAGAGTCAGTGGGCCACAAAACAAAACAAAACAAAACAAAACAAAAAAAACATGAATGTTGGTTGACTAGTTAGTTTGTTTGGGTTAAAGTGTTTGCTGCCAAGCTTGACAACCTGAATTGGATCCCTGGGGCCCACATGGTGGAAGAAGAGAACCCACTCTTGTAAGTTACCTTCTGACCCCCGCATATGTGCCATTCCATACATGCATGTCACCCCCCCAAAATAACTGTAAATAATAAAAAGTTCAACACCAACAAACAGTGTTATAACTAAAAAAAAGACATGAATACAGAAAATAGACTAGTAAGGTGAAGGAGATCACAGGGCTGGAAGAGACTCCATGTGTGTGTGTGTGTGTGTGTGTGTGTGTGTGTGTGTGTGCATGGTGTGTACCTATACACACACATGTTCATACACCACACCCCTCGTAGGTCTAACGTACTGCACTGGATGACCACAACCTAAGAATATTTAGGCAACACTAATAGGGTTTAATGAATTAAAAAAATTTTGAGGACGCAAGGTGGGCGTGGCTTTGGAATGAGATTGAGGATCAAATACAGTGTGCAAAATTTTCAAGGAACTAATAAAGTGTTAAGAAATTTGGTTGAAATTGCAAACCTTCAGAAGGATAGCAATTATGGACAGAGTAGCGACATCACAACGTAGCTTAGAGGGGAAAGCAGTCAAAACAGGGTGCTTTAAGGTTAATTGGACATGGAATATTAGGGGAAAACCACGCAGAGCTGTAGCTTTTATTTTAAAAGTAATTCTTACATTAAAACCTTTCGAGGAGTCTAACTCAGATAAAACTGAATTTTAACACAAGGTTCTTCGGTGTTATAGTGTTGCTTACTGGGGAATGGATGGTAGGCAGGCCAAGGACCTACATTGTATATTTCCTAATTATAGTGTGTTGATTCAGCCAGGAATCATTACCATATTATTGTTATTATTATTATTATTATAGATTATATAAACAGCCAAGCCTGCAAACCCTCTGCCAGCTAGAGGAAGCCTACTGTCTGTGGTTTTGGATTCTGCCCTTCCTGGGTTCCCAACAGTGTGGAGAGTTGTATTCTTTCTTCACTTGAATTAGTGAAATGTTAGAGAACAGTCAGACACCAGGAAGGCGTCCTCAAAGTTCACTATAATAGGATACGAATGTTAATTTTCCACCAGTAGTATGCAAAGGTTTCTGTTGTAGTTTCATTTCTTGGACATGTTAAAACACCCTGAGAAAATGCATCTG
Source organism: Mus caroli (assembly GCF_978045245.1). Lineage (NCBI taxonomy): Eukaryota > Metazoa > Chordata > Mammalia > Rodentia > Muridae > Mus > Mus caroli. The sequence goes on from NW_028227268.1 coordinate 70,632,025, forward strand.
AGGGGAGAAAGGGTTTGGCTTTGCTCACAGTTCCAGGTTACAGTTCATCAGCAGGGGGTGGGGAGATGGAGGGATGGGGTGGGGAGGTCAAAGTGGCAGGAGCTTGAGGCGCCTGGTCACACACAGCACAGCTGCAGTTAGGAGCGGACAGAACAGAATTCAGCGTGCTGGCTGATCAGCTTGCTTTTTCCACTCTTAGACAGCCCAGAACCCAGACCCAGGGGATGGTCCTGGCCACAGTGTCTGTCTTCTCACTTCAATTAATCAAAACAAGGAAAAACTTCCCTTACAGGCATGCTCGCTGAACTAGACCATGCCTGACAGAGACTCTCTTCCTACGTGCGTGGGCCCAGGATGTGTTAAACTGACTTAAAACTGCCAGATGTTTCTTCTCTCATCCTATAATCATGGGTCTTTTCTATAACATACATTCTTACTAGAGTGATATAGGAACTTGTGGTGGATTTGGTGTTTAAGCCCTTGACGGTTAGTGATGTTGATCATATTTCATTTATCTGTAGGTTCTTTGTATTTCTTTTTTCTCCAAAAATTTCTAATCAGATCTATTTTTAAATTTTAATTTGGTTCTTTATTTATTTTTTGCTATCAGGTTTTTGGAGCTTATTGAATTCTCTGTGTATTAACTTTTATTTTATTTATTTATTTATCTATTTATTTTTATTAGATATTTTCTTTATTTAAATTTCAAATGTTATCCCAAAAGTTCCCTATACCCTCCCCCCACCCTGCTCCCCCACCCACCCACTTCTACTTCTTGGCCCTGGAGTTCCCTTGTACTGGGGCATATAAAGTTTGCAAGACCAAGGGGCCTCTCTTCCCAGTGATGGCCAACTAGGCCATCTTCTGCTACATATGCAGCTAGAGACATGAATTCTGGGGGTACTGGTTAGTTCATATTGTTGTTCCACCTATCAGGTTGCAGACCCCTTCAGCTCCTTGGGTACTTTCTCAAGCTCCTCCATTGGGAGCCCTGTGTTCTATCCAATAGCTGACTATGAGCATCCACTTCTGTATTTGCCAGGCACTGGCATAGCCTCACAGGAGACAGCTATATCAGGGTCCTTTCAGCGAAATTTTACTGGCATATGCAATAGTGTCTGGGTTTGATGGCTGATTATGGTATAGATCCCCGGGTGGGGTAGTCTCTGGATGGTCTATCCTTTCGTCTTAGCTCCAAACTTTGTCTCTATAACTCCTTCCATAGGTATTTTGTTCCCTATTCTAAGGAGGAATGAAGTATCCACACGTTGGTCTATCTTCTTGGTTTTCTTGTGTTTTGCAAACTGTATCTTGGGTATTCTAAGTTTCTGGGCTAATATCCACTTATCAGTGAGTGCATATCAAGTGACTTCTTTTGTGATTGGGTTACCTCACTCAGGATGATATCCTCCAGATATATCCATTTGCCCAAGAATTTCGTAAATCCATTGTTTTTAATAGCTGAGTAGTACTCCATTGTGTAAATGTACCACATTTTCTGTATCCATTCCTCTGTTGAGGGACATCTGGGTTCTTTCCAGCTTCTGGCTATTATAAATAAGGCTGCTATGAACATAGTGGAGCATGTGTCCTTATTACCAGTTGGAATATCTTCTGGGTATATGCCCAGGAGAGGTATTGCTGGATCTTCCGGTAGTACTATGTCCAATTTTCTGAGGAACCGCCAGACTGACTTCCAGAGTGGTTGTACAAGACTCGTGACCACTGACCCACCTGTCCAGCTGTTTCTCCTGGCCACTGACCCACCTCTCCAGCCCTGTTTCTCCTGACCACCGACCCACCTTGCCAGCCCTATTTCTTCTGACCACTGACCCACCTCTCCAGCTGTTCCTCCTGACCACTGACCCACCTCTCCAGCTGTTCCTCCTGACCACTGACCCACCTCTCCAGTCCTGTTTCTCCTGACCACTGACCCACCTTGCCAGCTCTGCTTCTGACAGTTTGAGATAGAATCTTACAAAGGCTTTGAACCAGATATATATCAGTGTGGGAACTAATAGGAGCAGGGGAAGGAGGGGCGAGGGAGGCTAGTTCATGTCTGGCCAGAGTTCCTCCTATGCTCTGGGCAGGCAGACATGGAAGGGCTGCCAGATGCTTTCCACTTGGCCCCAGGTGGGCATCTAAGCCACTGACCCCACTGGACAGGGGGTGGAGGTGGACAAGGGGTAGTCCCCGACTAGGGACCCCAGGGAGACACCCTGTAGCCCTGGGGTTATAGGAGAGAGGGCTGAGGGAGAGAGGTTCCCACGTTCCTACACAGGCAAGAGTCCTTAGTCTGGGCCTTGACTGGAGCACATGAAGGCCTTCCATCGGGAGATTAGAAATGGCCTATCCCATTGTCCAAGCACCGTGGGCCTTGATGAACAGAGACAGTCTATGGTTTTAGAACTTTATTGTAGAAAGGCAGGGGGAAAGAGAGAGAGACTGGTCATGGCCAAATAGAGAGAAAGGGGGGAAGGGAAAGAGAGAAAAAGAATAAGAAAGGTGAAAGCTTAGAGAGTAAGAGAGCGAGGAGGGGCCAAACAGCCCCTCTTATAGTGGGATTGTTATCTTGCTGTTGCTAGGTAACTGTGGGGAGGAGTCTAGCCTGAAGGCCAGAAGCTTGGGACTTAGTCTACATGACTGTCAGCCACGTGCTTCTCCTGTTGGTGCTGTGGGGGCTGTGGTGGCGGTAACTTTGACAGGAACCAGGGGTCCAGGAGACATGAGGGAACACCTTTCTTCCCATGTAGGTGAAAATTATCACCACCAGGTTCTACCGGGGTTCAAGACTGGACTCGACTGGAGACCAGGCTGTCAGTGCATAGCCCATTGCCCTCCATCTTTCCTCCCAGAGGAGGGAGACAGTGAGGAAGTCCTGGCCTCCCAGTGATGGGAGTACCAGGCAAGATGTCCACCCTGTGGCCTCTGACGGAATTGAGGTAGTTATGGGCAGCGCTTACAGTCCTATCTCTGCATCTTAATCCTAGCTGGCCAGGCCTCAGGAGGACCGTTCTGCCATCTGGAGCAGCTGAGAAAGTTCTGGAAATTAACAATGTTCACACTAATGGACACAGTGCTAAGGATCCTGCTAGGCATGGTGGTTAACATTTACTAAGCTCTCCCTGCCGGCCAGGCCCTCTGCTACCTGCTCGAAGGCCTCGTGTCGTGTAACCAGTACCACAGTTCCAGGAGACATGACTGTGTCTCCCTCCACCATGCAGCTGAGAGAACAGAAGCCTGGTCTCCAGTCGAGGTCACACCTCTGCCAGTTGTGGCATCAGGAATGAGTCTAGGTCTGAGTTGAGGGCTTGAGCCAGGCTGCCCTCACCACATCTCCCATTCCCATGATGCTTGGCACCTCAGCTTGGTCCTGCAACCCTGGCCAGTGGTTCATCCTTCCTGGCTGCCTTTCCTAGCACCTCAGATCTCTTGCTCTGAATAGAGAACCGTATGGTGAGGTCATGACCTCACCAGCAGCCCTTGACACCCACATACTGATCTTACGGCCACCCCAGAATTCCTTCCAGCTACACTCATTTCATTCATGACCTGAGCCTGCTCAGAATCCACACATAGATGGGGGCCTCCTTCATTGGAGTAGGACTGAGGGGCTGAGCCATTCTTCCTAAGGGGGCCAAGTGAATACATACTGTGGCCACTGACACTCCTCCTTCACCCTCTGGTCTGCAGGTCCAAGTCTGTTCTCGGATGAAACCTCTTCTCCCCTTGTCAATGGAGCATCTCAGACAGATGTTTATGTCAGAGCCACTTTTACACCAGGGGTCAGAAGTTACTGTCACAGACAGCTAGAACCACTCCTGGGAATAGCATACCCAGGGGGGTGAGGGAGAGACTGAGCTTCAAGCATGCTGCCTGACACATACATGAGCTGAGGCAGGGCTATGTTTTCTTGAGTATTCGCTGAGGTGAAAGACAAGCACAGACTAACCCTTCCATCTCCGCAGCCCTCTCTGATTTGTGGAGTGCAATCTATCCCGTCATTTCCTTCTCCAAAAAGCACAGTGATGGGAAGCAGACCCTGAAACAGCATGCCTAATTCATAACTGAACAAACTGAGCCCTCATACCTTATTCTGATGGTGGTGATGGTGATACTGGTGATGGTGGCGGTGATGGTATACATGCATGCTCATACACACAAGAGTGGGCATGTGTGCACACGCATGTGGAGGTCAGAAAGCAGCTTCAGATGTTGTTCCTCAGGATACAGTCTTTTTAATTTGGTTTTCTTTAGTAGGAGGAGGAGGAGAGAGAGAGAGAGAGGGAGGGAGGGAGGGAGAGAGATGAGTTGCACACATGCCACAACACGGTTGTAAATGTCAACACTCAGGGATTGTTTTTCTTCTTCCTCTTTCAAGGTTTCTCTTGATCTTTCTACTATGCTACATACACCAGGATAGGTGGCCTGCTAGCTACAAAGCAAGTCTCCTATCTCTCCCTCCCTTTTCACCATAGGAGTACTGGAATTATAGGTGTGTGGTGCCAGCTCTGTCTTCTTCTACCCTGGGTTCCAGGAACGAAACTCAGATTAGCGCTCTCCTGTGACAAACACATTATAGGTTCACCCATCTTGACAGCCCTCGTGTTTTTTGTTTTTGTTCGTTTGTTTGTTTGTTTTTTGAGGCAGTGTCTCTCACTGACCTGGAACATGCCAGTTCCTCTAGGCTGGATGCCCCGGGAGTCCCTGGGATTCTCTTGTCTCCAGGCCCTCCCCCCAGAACAAGTGTGTGTCACTGTGCCTGGCTTTCATGTGAGTTCTAAGGGTTGAACCCATGTTCCCTGCTTACATAGCAAGCACTTCACTGACTGAGCTCTCTCGTGTGTTTTAAGACAAGTTCCAGCTAGCTAGCTAGCACAAGTTAACTTGGACCCTCCAGTGCCTGACAGCAAATTCTCTTCTGGAGCACAGTTCACAGAGTAAAAGCCATGCAAAGACACATTCTCAAGTGAGGTGCACCTCGTCTGCATCTGTGAGCCACCCCATCCACGGCTTACTGAGCAGCCCCACGCATCTCTAACTCAGATCTGACTGGGAAAAAACCAACTGCCATTTGTGACCAGCCCACTCTCAGCAGCAAGTGAGCCCCTCCATGACAAATTACAGTACCCGTGACCCCCCCAACCCCAAGGCAGACTTGATCCCTTGCAGTTACGTCCTGAGTGCAATGGTGGCCCATGCTGGGCCCCTTCTGCATAGTCAAGTGCCTCACTCTGTGCCCCTTGGGATGAGAAGCTAATTTATTTGGATATGTGACAGCTAACAGGCTTATCTAACTACAGTCAAATTTTCTGAATTATTCATGTGATATTTGAAATCATGATTGTAAGAACAAATTAGCTACCCCAAAAACTAGAAGTGAAGTCTCCTCATTAATAATGCATTGGGCAGAGCAGCCGAGTACAGAGGACTCCGCCCGGAGCTCACTGATGGGAAAGCCTGGCTTCCACGGGGCCTCTTCCCACTCAGGTATCACACACAGTCCCCCAGCAGGGGTGCCTGCAGCTTGGGTGACACACAAATATGTGTAAGGAGCCGTCCTTACATTCGCCATTATAAGATGGCACTGACACCTGTGTTCTAAGTAATAAACAAACCATCTGCACATGCGCTGGGGTAGTTTCCCACCCCATGTGCTCTGCCTTTCCCGTGATGACAACTCTGGCTGATGGGCTGCAGCCAATCAGGGAGTGACACGTCCGAGGCGGAGGACAGTCCTCCATAAAAGGGAGGGGGCTCCGCCATCTCTCTCTCTCTCTCTGGCTCTCTTCTCCACTGGCTCCTGATGGGGTAAGCAATAAAGCTTGTGCCGCAGAAGATTCCGGTTGCCCTGAGCGTGTTCTTACCAGGGGGAACAAAAGCGGCGCGCAATAAATGGTGCTGAAACCCGGGAGCTACTGCATCACGGAGAAGGAGCGGTTAATGAAGTGTTCCCGGAAACAGACTGTTGAGAAGGATCCAGTGTGGGTTCAGAACTCTTCAGCTGGGGAACTGTGATAATGAAGTGTTCCCACAAAACAGACTGTTGAGAAGGATCCGGTGTGGATTCAGAACTCTTCAGCTGGGGAACTGTGGTAATGAAGTGTTCCCACAAAACAGACTGTTGAGAAGGATCCGGCGTGGGTTCAGAACTCTTCAGCTGGGGAACGGATGCGCGTTTGTTACAGCTTTACAAGGTATGCCTGGTCTTGAACTTTCTCTAGTGTTAAAAGCCCTTTTATTTCTTTTCACATGTCAACAAGTGGTTAAGGCAGGATGGAGAATTCTGGACAAAATTCAAGACAGTCTATCAGAAGTAAAGCGGGGAGAGAGAGCAGGAAAAAAGAGAAAGCATGGCGCGCCAAATAAGTATACAGGCCTTTCCACGGGTCTTGAACCCGAGGAAAAGTTAATGTCAGGGAAGAATACCTGGGGAGAGATTAGAAGGAAAGAGGAGAAAAAACAAAGGAAAAAAGAAAAGTTAATGTCAGGGAAAAATACCTGGGGAGAGATTAGAAGGAAAGAGGAGAAAAGAGATGAGTTTAAAGAGCCAGTTCTTAGTAGCTGTGAATCAGATAAAGAAATTAGCTCTTCTGAAGAAACAGACTTAGAGGAGGGAGCAGCTCATTATGAGAGAGAAATTCGAGCTTTTAAGTCAAGAAAAAAGCCAAAAGCGGCTGGCAAAGGCCAGCTTGCTGCTTGGCCTCAAGGTCATAGTGCACCTCCGCCCTATGCGAGCCCCCTCCCTGCGTAGTGCGTCAGCCCTGTGCAGAGAGGCAGTGCGTGGACTCGTTCATTTCAAGAGAGGCACAAAGGAAGATACAACAGGCATTTCCGGTCTTTGAAGGAGCTGAGGGTGGGTGTGTTCACGCTCCGGTAGATTATACACAGATTAAAGAGCTTGCCGAATCGGTTCGTAAATATGGAGCCAATGCTAATTTCACCTTGGTGCAGTTATACAGGCTTGCTGGCGAGGCATTAACTCCTGCCGATTGGCAAATGATTGCAAAAGCCGCTCTCCCCAGTGCGGGCAAATATATGGAATGGAGAGCACTATGGCAAGAGGCTGCACAAACGCAGGCCCGAGCAAATGCTGCCGCTTTGACTCCAGAGCAGAGAGATTGGACCTTTGACCTGTTAACGGGTCAGGGAGCTTATACCGCTGATCAAACAAATTATCACTGGGGAGCTTATGCCTAAATTTCCTCCACGGCTATTAAGGCCTGGAAGGCGCTCTCCCGAACAGGTGAAGCCACTGGACAATTAACAAAGATACAGCGGCTGAATGTCATTGTTCAGAGCCAGATAGGCCCAAAGAGATGGTTAAATGGAAAGATGTTTTAAATAACAAATGGAAAGGCCCGGATCCTATTTTGATAAGATCCAGGGGAGCTGTTTGTGTTTTTCCACAGAATGAAGACAACCCATTTTGGATACCAGAAAGACTCACCCGAAAAATCCAGACTGACCAAGGGAATACTGATGTCCCTCGTCTTGGTGATGTCCAGTGCGATAACAACAAAGGGAGAGCAGCGTTGGGAGATACAGAATTGGACGGCTAAATTTGAACAGACCCTTTGAAAATTGAGACTTGCCCCACGCACTTGGACCTGTCCCTGACCTAAGGACTATCTTTTCAACATTTTCCTTCTTTAAAGAATGGGTGGGGGTGGAATTATTTGGAGCTGTTCTTTGCTGTGGATTAGTGTTGCTTCTCTGATTGGTCTGTAAGCTTAAGGCCCAAATTAGGAGAGACATGGTGGTTATTTCCCAGGCGCTTGCAGCATTAGAACATGGTGCTTCCCCTGATATATGGTTATCTATGCTTAAGCAATAGGTCGCTGGCCACTCAGCTCTTGCACCCCACGAGGCTAGTCTCATTGCACGGGATAGAGTGAGTGTGCTTCAGCAGCCCGAGAGAGTTGCACGGCTAAGCACTGCAGTAGAAGGGCTCTGTGGCATATATGAGCCTATTCTAGGGAGACATGTCATCTTTCAAGAAGGTTGAGTGTCCAAGTGTCCTTCCCCCAGGAAAAACGACACGGGAGCAGACCAAGACCCCTTCGGGTGATGAGCCTGGGAGAAGGTTTTGTGTAAAGCCCCTATTTTACACACTGGGGATTTGACCTCTATCTCCACTCTCATTATTATGGGTGGCCTATTGCTCTTAAATAAAAGAAAAGGGGGAGATGTAAGGAGCCGTCCTTACATTCGCCATTATAAGATGGCACTGACACCTGTGTTCTAAGTAATAAACAAACCATCTGCACATGCGCTGGGGTAGTTTCCCACCCCATGTGCTCTGCCTTTCCCGTGATGACAACTCTGGCTGATGGGCTGCAGCCAATCAGGGAGTGACACGTCCGAGGCGGAGGACAGTCCTCCATAAAAGGGAGGGGGCTCCGCCATCTCTCTCTCTCTCTCTGGCTCTCTTCTCCACTGGCTCCTGATGGGGTAAGCAATAAAGCTTGTGCCGCAGAAGATTCCGGTTGCCCTGAGTGTGTTCTTACCAGGGGACACAAAAGCGGCGGGCAACAAATATGATCTCTCTGAGGTTGGTCTGCTTAGGCCTTCGAGAGGATCTCTTTTTCCTTCCATACCTTATCTGGACCATTTCCTGGCCATCTGGCCAAGAGCATTCCCTCTGTCCTCTAAGAAGATGTCCCAAGAGCCTAGAGGACCCGGCTCTATGCTGTCTGTCAGTCCTTCTGAGCTAAAGGTGTCTAGCTAAGAGGCTCAGCATCATAATTCTCTCCACTGCTGTCTTAGTCTCCTCTTGTTCTGGAATACATGTAGGTGCACAGGGGGAGACCTGGGAGGTAAGGAGATGACTCCATATTTAAAACTGAACCACCGAGGACCAGAGTTCAAATCCCTAAGCACCCATGTAAAAAAGTCTGGCATGATGAAGTGATCCTGTGATCTCAGCCCTATGGGAGATAGAGACAGGAGGATCATCAGGCTTAACCAGATGCCAGCCTGGCTTGAGGTCTAGTGAGAGACCCTGTCTCAAAGCAGTAAAGCATTGAGTGATAGTCCAGGCTATCCCATGTCCTTCTCTGGATTCCATAGGCCTGAATATATGGACATATATGCAAGTATATACAACAACAACACACACACACACACACATACACACACTTCTGTATGTGGGCCAGAGGCCACACAAGACCCTAAAGTCACAGGCATCTGTAAGTGGCCCTAGTAAACCTAGTGACCTTCTGCCCCCGTCCATGTTAAGTCTGGTTTGCATGGGCTTGGGAGTGCTACATCCCTTTGCAGTTCTGTGAAATTATCCCTGTAGGCTCTTCACCTCGGTTTCCTCCTTTGGCCAATGAGACTAGAGACAACTAATGTCAGGGGACCATCGTAGACAGAACTAAGAGCTCAACCAGAGAGGCTCTTGGGTAAGTACCAATGTGCCATGGTGAATCAGTGGGCCGGTTCATTCATTTGGCTAATTATACTGTAATTGTCCCACAGCAAGCAGACAATTATAATATTAGCAATACCCTCTTTAGCCACAGTCTCTAGTGCCAAGTTATGGCTCATGTCCTGGGTCTGGAGTTAAAGGAGGAGCCGCCTTCCTTCGGCCTCGAGAGGCCTGTTTAGAAAACTGAGGTTCAACAGTCAGGGCTGAATCCAGCCCTGCAAATGATTAGCCAGTGTTGGGTCCGGCTGTAAGGCACAGAATTAGCAAGAACCGCCTGAAAGTTGAAGTCACTGGAATAGCTGGAGCTCCTGCAGCATCCCTGTATTGAGGGCAGAGAGCAGAACAAGAGAGCATGAAAGCCAATAGTCACCACCTGGGGCCCTCCTTCACGCTCCAGGTCAGACAGATGGCCCTCCAGCTGGCCCATGGGATGGGGATGCTTTGTGTTGCTTTGAGTGACATGGCCTTATCACTTGCCACCTAATTCACAATGTCCAGGACCACACCTAAAGCCCACTGGCCACCCGGAGCCACAGAGAATGTGAGACATACAATCTGGCCACACCCCAGTAAGTGAGAAGTCCCCATCCTCCCGGAGGCCACAGACAGGAAGAAGTGACTGGCATGCTCAGGTCAGCTTGCTTCTCAATAGCTGAGCTGTGATGATTCCTCACTCCCAAAGCTGGTAAATAATCTCTGTGGTCACTCTGTCTTTAAAAATAAAAAGTGGTCATGGAGACTGGGGGAATGACTCAGTAAGTAAGTGCTATCATACAGTCGTGGGCAGCTGAGTGCACACAAGCAGCCAGGCAAGAGAGCAGCGTTTGTCTGTGATCCTAAGCTGGGGAGAGTTTGCTGGCCAGTCATTCTGCCCAAATCAACGAGCTTCAAGTCCAGTGGGAGACCTTGTCTCAAAAATTAACAAAAGAAAGGAAGAGAGAGAGAAGGAGAGGGAGAGAGGAAGAGGGGGGGAAGGAAAGGAAGGGGAAGGGGAAAGGGGAGAAAAAGGGGGAAAGGGGAAAAGGGGGAAAGGGGGAAGGGAAAAGCAGGGAAGGATGAAAAGGGGAAAGGGGGAAAAGGGGGAAGGGGAAGAAGGGGGAAGGGGAAAAAGGAGGGGGATGGGGAAAAGGGGGGAAGAAGGGGGAAAGGGGGGAAGAAGGGAGAAAGGGGAAAAAGGGAGGAAAGGGGGAGAAGGGGGAGGGGAAGAAGGGGGAAAAGGGGAAGACGGGAAAAGGGAAAGGAAAGGAAAGGAAAGGAAAGGAAAGGAAAGGAAAGGAAAGGAAAGGAAAGGAAAGGAAAGGAAAGGAAAGGAAAGGAAAGGAAAGGAAAAAGGGAAAGGAAAAAGGGAAAGGAAAAAGGGAAAGGAAAAAGGAAAGGAAAAAGGAAAGGAAAAAGGAAAGGAAAGAGGGAAAGGAAAGAGGAAAAGGAAAGAGGGAAAGGAAAGAGGGAAAGGAAAGAGGGAAAGGAAAGAGGGAAAGGAAAGAGGGAAAGGAAAGAGGGAAAGGAAAGAGGGAAAGGAAAGAGGGAAAGGAAAGAGGGAAAGGAAAGAGGGAAAGGAAAGAGGGAAAGGAAAGAGGGAAAGGAAAGAGGGAAAGGAAAGAGGGAAAGGAAAGAGGGAAAGGAAAGAGGGAAAGGAAAGAGGGAAAGGAAAGAGGGAAAGGAAAGAGGGAAAGGAAAGAGGGAAAGGAAAGAGGGAAAGGAAAGAGGGAAAGGAAAGAGGGAAAGGAAAGAGGGAAAGGAAAGAGGGAAAGGAAAGAGGGAAAGGAAAGAGGGAAAGGAAAGAGGGAAAGGAAAGAGGGAAAGGAAAGGAAAGGAAAGGAAAGGAAAGGAAAGGAAAGGAAAGGAAAGGAAAAGAAAAGAGGAAAGGAAAGAGGAAAGGAAAGGAAAGAGGAAAGGAAAGGAAAGAGGAAAGGAAAGGAAAGGAAAGGAAAGGAAAGGAAAGGAAAGGAAAGGAAAGGAAAGGAAAGGAAAGGAAAGGAAAGGAAAGGAAAGGAAAGGAAAGGAAAGGAAAGGAAAGGAAAGGAAAGGAAAGGAAAGGAAAGGAAAGGGAAAAAAGGGAAAAGGGAAAGAAAAGGAAAAGGGGACAAGGCAGGAGGAATGACTCAGCTGTTAAGAGCACTGGCTGTTCCTCCAGAACCTGAGTTTGGTCCCAGCACCCACATGGTGGCTCACAGCTGTCTGTAACTCCTTCTTGCCTCCACAGGCACTAGGTTTGCACATATTACACATTCAGGCAAAATACTCACACACATAAAATAAAATCATAAAAAATAAGAGGGGAAGAGAGGGAGAGAAAGACAAAAATGATTAAGGAAAACACCTACACATGCATGAGTGCACACACACATGTATGGGCACACACATGCATAAGCACACACACATGCATGAGCACACACACATGCATGAGCACACACACATGCATGAGCGCGCGCGCGCACACACACACATTGAATATCAAGAGCATGTTTGAAATCATGTCAAACAGTAGCAGCAAGTAAACGCATTTACCCAAAGTGACCCAAGCAGAGCATGTACAGCTATCAGCTCTTTCAACCTCAGCCAGGCATGTGACTTTGAATGATGGCTTGATCTCAGAGCAATGACAGACAGAACCCTCGAGTGTTTCAGAAGCCTACAGGAAATGAACTATTCCCGAATCCATCCTGGCTGGGCTTGTGTCACACAGTGCTCCAAGGCTGACCGAGGAAAGGATGGGAAAGGGACACAGAGCACTGCCCCTTGCAAGTTCTGGCCCGAAATAATTGTAACTATGGATGGTGGCTTCCCAGCAGCCCTTGCAAACTTACTCCTCATCTTCCTCGGATCTCAGCTCCCTCATCACCTCCGCCAAGGAGGCTTCTGCCTGTGTTCAGTGACTAAGCCACACTGTAAGCTGTCCAGCATCTCTGGGTGCCTCTCAGCATCTTCACCATTGTAGAATTATGTCTGCTCAGGTTGGATGAAATCATTTCACAGATGGCTCACGGCACAGGCTTAGTAAACACTCCTTGACTGAGCGAGGGAGAACTGAGCAGATGTTTCTCAGTCCTTTGGCTGTGAATGTGGAAGAGGCTTCAGAACTGACTGTAGGTGTGGGATAGGGATAACAGTAATGGGGCGTCATCCCACCGTTGGAGCTCTCCGTTCCAAGTAATAGAGCAGACACCAACATCTGGAAAGGTCCCACTCCAGGAGACCTTCACTCTGATGATGGAGACAGAAGGAACCTCACGAAGTCTCCACTTGGGTGTCCAGGGAAGCTGGGTGCAGCGATTCCAGCTGTGAGAGCCAGCAGCTGAGCCCATAAAAGACATTAGTGAGGCTACCATCTTTAAAAGTAATCACCGGGAGACCGTGAGGGGTCAAGAGTAAAAAAACAGAAAGAGGCCTGGCCTTCACCCATACTGAGCCAGTGTCAGTCCGTGAGGTATAAAGTGGGTCGCCGGCTCCCTGGCAGGGAGGAGCTGTGTATTTTTATAACTGGATTTGAACATTGTCAGGTGATAAGCTTATAACACTTATGTCTCCTAGGGTGTGGCCTCAATTTATGAGCCTTATTTTTAACTGAAGGAAAGAAGGGCTGGAGTGAATGCCACTGATGTGCAAAGATCCCCTGAGACTCAGAATGTGGCACTAGAAAGTCAGACAGATCATCAAGGTGGGTGGCCTGCGCAGTAGGTAGCTGGACATGCTCAAAGCCAGGAGTCAGTGTCTCTATGAACACACATATCCAGCTGTGGCTGTCTCCCCTCTTCCTCCTCCTCCACAGCCTATCTTTCTCAGACAACTTGGTCTTCTCCTGCAATGATTCCAAGAAGCAGGAAACCCCGTGTGGTGTGAGAGGCTGTGAAGGGGGAGGTCTCACCCGAGGGCAGCTGGAGTATCGGTTAGGGTAGAACCCATCTCGTTTCCTGAGTTCACTACTCAGAGTTCCTGGCTCTACAAAGACACCAGGGCCTTCAAAAGGGGCTCCTAGAGCCCAAGGGACAGCTGTGCATGATGCTGCTAGCAGAACTGAATGGTACTGGTTGGTTTAAAAAGTCAAGCAATAGGGGCCGGAGAGATGGCTCATAGGTTAAGAGCTCTTGAGTTCAATTCCCAGCAACCACATGGTGGCTCACAACCACCTGTAGTAGGATCTGATGCCCTCTTCTGGTGTGTCTGAAGACAGCTACAGTGTACTCACATACACAAAATAAATAAATCTTTTTTTAAAAAAAAATGAAGCTACAGTGGCACTTTGGTTTGCCTGCCTGTCTTTGTTTATATTTATTTATTTATTCGTTCATCTCTTTGTGTGTTTATGTACAGACAAAGTCTCATGTATCCCAGACTGGCCTCAAACTCCCTCAAGGATGATCTTTATCTCCTGATTCTCCTGCTTCCGCCTCCTAGAGGCAGTGTACTAGAATTTCAGGCATATACTACTGTACTCAATTTATGTGGTGCCAGAGATTGTATCCAGGGCTTGTGCATGTTATATGAGGGCTCTACAAACTAAGCCACACCCCCAGCCCCTCTTTGGTTTGTATGTTTGTTTTGTTTTGTTTTGTTTTGTTTTGTTTTGTTTTGTTTTGTTTTGTTTTGTTTTTGTCATGATAGGATCCCTTGTCTGGAAAGTTGTCTGTCCTGTGGCCTTAGAAACCTGCCTCACTGCAGACAGTAACAGCCTAAGATGGGTCTAACAATTCCCTTGCAAACAACACTATAGGTATGACCTACTGGGTCTGGGAAAGAGCCCCTAACCTCAGATGTGTACAGAAGAGGATGCCAAGGGTTTGGATGAGGAGCTACCCAAAGCTACCATGCAAACAATCATTAGTTAAATTTAAAAACCATCCAGTATTCTTGGCGGGACACATACAAGATGAAGAGGTGGCATTCCTGCATCTTTGTGTTCTTCTCTCTGCAACATCCAAAAAGCATCAGCTAGACTAATCTGTCCTTGGGTCTGGGCCCAGCAACTAATGCTGGCCAGAAAGTATGGCCACCAGTCCTTCATCAGTAGCCATGTTCTTTCAGTTATACCTTGGACTACCTGCCCCAGGTACCATGTGACTCAACCAGAGCCCAACAGGTAAATAGGATCCTGATTCTGCTCTCTGTGATGGGCACAATACTATCACAGAAAGTCAGAAGCCAGGAGCAGACACTATAAGCTGCCCCTTAGGTCAGAGCTGCCTAGAGTCAGGCTGCCTAGTGGGAAGGACCACCTAGAAGATGGGAATGTCGGGGTTCTTTTTACTAGGTGCAGAATACACAACGCAGAGTCCAGAGTCCTCCCTCTTCCTCCAGAGATGCCATCACACTTCATACACTCAGCAGACTGGCCACGCAGCCACCAGCAGTGTGCTTAGTAGTTGGAGGTGAGGTCAGATGCCCATAGTATCAGCCAGCACAGATGCTCCAGGGACGATCTCTTCCTCAACCCCAACCTCACTAAACCTCCAGAGGGGTCATCAAGCCCAGGCCTATTGCCTGAGACATCATTACAGCTGTTCCTTGGTCCCATGATTCTGAGAAACTGTTTTAGTTAAGTGTGTGTGTGTGTGTGTGTGTGTGTGTGTGTGTGTGTGTGTGTGTGTGTGCAGTAACCACAGGGGCCAGAAGATGGTGTCAGATCCTCTGCAAGGGCAGTACTCAACCAATGAGCCATCTCTACAGACCCCTGGGCTCTGTTATGAGCTGAGAACATCTCCATTCTGTGCAAAATGCCTGATCTTCCCTCTCCCCCAGTCCTCGCTGTCCTCTCCCACTTTAATTCAAGAAACAATCTGTGTGTGCCTTCACCCAGGCAAGTAGCTTCTCTGCCTGAGATTGAGCCAACAAAGGCACTGTGGAAAACTAAAAGGTCACCCCCTTAGTTCTAAACAAGCTGAATTAGGGACCATGGATTAAGTATGAGCACAGGGGGCTGGGGTGAGATCGCTCAGCAGATGAAAGCACTTGCCATCAAACCCAAGTTCAATCTTAAAAAGGACAACATTTAATTGGGGCTGGCTTACTTGTTCATAGGTTCAGCCCATTATTATCATAGCAGGAAGCATGGAAGTGTCCAGGCAGGGATGGTGCTGGAGGAGCTCAGAGTTCTACATCTTATTCAAAAGACAGGAAGAAGGAGACTGGTAAAGCCCACCCCCACAGTGACACACTTCCTCCAACAAGGCCACACCTACTCCAACAAGGCGACAGTCCCTAATAGTGCCACTCCCTGGGCCAAGCAAATTCAAACCACCACACTATGGTTGCTTTGTTTTGCCTTATTTTGTCTTGTTTTGTTTTATTGTTGTTGTTTTATAAAAGTCCAGTCTTGGTGAATTGCACTGACAATCGTAGCACTCGGGATTTGGAGGCATTAGATTTCTAGGACCTACTGCCCAGCCAGCATAGCCTCCTTGGTAAATTCCAGCCCAATAAGTAATCCAGACGAGGTAGATGACACTTGAGAATGACAGCAAAGGATTCTCTCTGGCACACAGACACACACACACACACACACACACAAAGAGAGAGAGAGAGAGAGCATTAAAAAACAGAACTAAATCTGAGGAAAACTGACTTCTTCGTGGTCTGCCTTGAGATCACTCGGGGGACCTGGAGAGCAGTCATGATACACGCTGTCCAAGGGCTCCTGGGGTGTGTTTCCAGTAGGTGCAGCCAACCCTCACCATCCACTGGGGATGGACTCCGAGACACCTCCACAGATACTAAAGTCCATGGATACTCAGGTCCCTTCTCTAGAACAGTGCAGTGTTTGCATATAGCCTCTGCTCATCCTCCCAGTGCGTGATTGAAATCTCTCTGGATGACTTACAATGTGTAACACAATGTAAATGCAATGCACAGAGCTGTCACACAGAGCTATGCCGGGAATACTGACAAGACAGGAGTTGCCACAAGTTCAGCCCAGGTGCAGTTCTCCCCCAGGAATTTACAAGCTGTAGTTGATTAAGTCTATGAATGTAGAACCTACAGATTAATAAAAGAGAGGGCTGGGCATGTAGCTCAATGGGTAGAGTGCTTGTCTAGGCGTGCGTGAAGGTCCTGATATAGTGGCCCACACCTATAACCCCAGCACTTGGGAGGTAGAAGGATGATCAGAAGTTCAAGTCCATCCTCAGCTACCTTGTGAGTTTGAGGCTAGTCGAGCTATATGCACACGCACACACACACACACACACACACACGCTCATATTTAAAAAGCAGACAGTATAGACTTTGTTTTAGTCAGGAACAGCAAGAGAGGAGCCAAGAAGCTAGAAACCATATATGGGATGTAACATGTCCCTGTACACAACAGCATGTGCAAAGCTAAATGGGCTGGGAGGGGAGTGTGGTGGGGTTTGAATGAAAATGGCCCCCATAGGCTCATAGGGAGTAGCACTGTTAGGAGGTGTGGCCTTATTGGAGTAGGTGTGCCCCTGTTAGAGGAAGTGTGTCACTGGAGGGTGGGCTTTGAGGTTTCAGAAGCTCAAGCCAAGATCAGTGACTCACTCTCTTCTTGCTGCATTCTAATCTGGATATAGAACTCTCAGCTCCTCCAGCCCCAGGTCTGCCTGCATGCTGCCACCATGATAATAATGGATTAAACCTTTGAACTGTAAGCCTGACCCAATTAATGTTTGTCTTTATAAGAGTTGCTATCGTCATGGTATTTCTTCACAGCACTAGAAATCCTAACTGAGACAGGGAGGAAGGGAATGGTCAGGCCTGATTCGCTTTCCCAGATTCTCACCCTCTTTAAAATGTAGGTAGCCATGTCCCTGCCTCCTGGGGACACTGAGAAACCAGATGAGATTATTCACACTGAGGATGTCGCTCAATGCCTGGCACTGATGGTGGTGGCCGTGGAGAGGTCACAGGAATGATCCTTCCTCCAAGGTACCACAGTCCAGCAGGCAGGTGGTCACAGAACATGAAAACATGGGGCAGAGCTGGGTTTTGGGATGTTTATGAGATGCTGTGACAAAAGGTTTGGTTTGAGGGAAGCAGTATGGGGGTAGGTACCCGGGAGAACAAGCTATTTCATCGGGGAGAGTAGCTCCTGAACGAGGGGCAGGGTGACAATGCTGGAGGGGGCAAGAAGCAGAATGAGAGACATGAGAGAGAGTGGGCAGGTGCACAGCCTAACATGTAGGAAAGGGGCAGAGATGACAACAGACTCATTAAGGACCCAGGACATACCTGTAACTCCAGCCAGCCCACAGGAGGGGAGAGAGGAGAAGCCATAGCTCAAGGTCATCCTTGGCTGCATTACAAATTCAAGGCCAGCTGGGGTCACGTGAGACCCTTTCTCAAAATAAATAAATCTCTGCCTTTTGGCTCCTATACTCTGGCAGGACAAACAATAAGCAAGATTAAAGAGCAAAACATAGTGTGTAAAAATGAAAAAGAAAGAAAAGGGCTAGCAAGATGACCAAGCAGTGAAAGGCACTTGCCACCAACCCTAATGTTCCCATATTATAGAAAGTAAAAACCAACTCTGGCAAGTCCCCCACCTAACCTACACACACACACACACACACACACACACACACACACACACACAGGCAGACAGACAGACAGACAGACAGAATAGATAAGTAAATAAATAGAATTTTAAAAAAATATTTATTTTATGTATATGCAGACACTGTAGCTGTCTTCAGACACACCAGAAGAGGGCATCAGGTCACATTACAGATGGTCATGAGCCATCATGTGGTTGCTGGGAATTGAACTCAGGACCTCTGGAAGAGCAGTCAGTGAGTGCTCTTAACCACTGAGCCGTCTCTCCAACCCCAATAAATAAAAATTTTAAAGGAAAAGAGAACAGTGAAAGGGGAATGAGTGGCTACATCTGGGTAAAGCTAAGGTGGAGAATGGACAGGAAATAAGGCTAGGCTAAGCCTGGGCTTCTATGGGAAAAAGCTATGGTTAAGGTAGGGAGCCCTGTGTTCCACTGGCTGAACCCCACAGCTCCCCAGGAGTCCCCCCAGACTCATACTCACATTCCCCATTTGAGCTGTGAAGTTCTTCCAGCTGGCTACAACTGGTCTAGGCATAATAGGCAGATCTGCACACCAGTGGGGCCTGGTCACGGCAGGAAGCTTCGTTGATAAATAGTATTGCTTTGCAACCACAGCTCTGAGTCATTTCTAGCAGTCTGGACCAACTCAGCATCATCATTTATTGATTACAGTGAGATGGATGATTGGCATCTGGTCTCTGAGAGGTCTTCAAAAGGCAGCACCATCAGGCTGGGATGCAAGATTTCACCTCTGATCAACACAGTCTAAGAAGCCTGTACCAAGACTCCCAGTCAGAGCTCATATCCGAGAATCCCACACTCATGCCACTGACCCCAGAGAGATAGAACAGGCAAGTGGCCTTTCCCATGGTTTCAGAGCAGTCTTTCCAGAGCATGCTGCAGTGACAGTTCCTCTGTGGAATGCTGCTGCTGCTGTGTCACACACTGTCTCACACAAATCAATAGATTTGTAAGCATTGGCACCATGGGTCCTGTGTGTCCTCAGCCATCAAGCCCTGTCTAACAGCTGTCTCAGCACACGCTCAGCCTCCTCCTCCTGCCTCCAGATCACAGTGAGAGCTTTCTTTTCTGACACCTTAAAATAAACCTTGGATCAGGTCACAGGACAACCACTCGTGTGTGTGTGCGTGTGTGTGTGTGTGTGTGTGTGTGTGTGTGCAAGCGCGTGTAGAGGAATCAGATCCAGGGCCTCACGAATACTATGCAAGCATTCTACCACTGAGCTACATCCCCAGGTCCCATTGCAGCCATTTTCAATTTTGTTTCTCACTCTGGACTCTGGAACCAGGCACTGCTGGTGAGACAAGGCCCACAAAACTCCCAAGTGTTTTCCAACCTCCAGGGAGAATAAGAAGTTCTCTGGATTAAAACCTGTGGCCATGGAAACTGAAATTTAAAAATCAGACTTTTCTAACCAAACTGAAGCTTATGCAATTAAGCAAACGAATGACTAATGAAATGAGTATAAAGCACTTTGCAGAAAGTCTGTGTAAATGAAGGCAGAGGATAATGAGACATGGTGAGGCTCTCCCCACTCTCACGAATGACTGGGAGAGTGCTGTTCTAAGTCCTCCCACAGGGACTGTGATTTGGGAGAGTGCTGTTCTAAGTCTTCCTGCATGGAACTCTGGGCGTCAGTATTCAAAGACATGTCAGTGTGCAAAGCTGAGCAATTTGGGGGGAAAGTGGAGATCTTAACCACAAGGCCTGATTTGTCTGTGAGCCTGAATACCTGATGGGCCTCACTGGACAGGCAGTCAGCCTGGCTTCACACAGGACAGCTGGGAGAAGCTCTGCAGAGCGTCAGGCAAGACTACCTTGAAGACCCTCTTTCCCAGAAAAGCAAGCTGCAGCCAGTTGGACTCAAAGCTTCGGATGCTTGAGAACGTCTTCATAGGCCCCATGGGGGTGGAAACAAGGACTCAGCTACCCCTATGTCCATCACACAGATAGCTGAGTCCCATAAGACTGCAAAGCAGCCATCGCTGTGAACTGCTGGGTGGAAGTAGGAAGAGGAGTAAAGGTTGTCCTCTGCCTGCTTTAACCAAGGAGAGGCAGGGCATTCAATGGGGACAACAGGGGCTGCCGGCTAAGCACCTTGGAGGGACACTGGAGGAAGGTGAGCTGAGAACAGAAGGCGTCATGAGAACAGGTGAGCATTTCCCTCTCTTTGATGCTTATTTCAAAGCACGAAGTTCCCAAGGCTGCAGCCAATACACTTTTGGCACATGCCTTCATCTCTCTCTCTCTCTCTCTCTGGTTCCAACCTGGAAATGCAAATCCACCATGTATAGTCTATAGCTCCTCACTGGCCAGGACCACAGATCATCCATCAGCTCAGAAAGAAACTTCTAGAAGTACCTCCATCTTACTTCCTTCTCCATCAGAATCGCCTTTGCTTAAGGGTACCTTGGAGCAAACGGTCGTCTCCTACACTAATGCTCCCCCAAGCCTGCCTCCCCTGTCTTCTGCCACTGAATTCTCCCACTCCACTCAGTCAAATGGGGTCTCTCAGTCGCATTCCCTCCCTGAGACTCGGGGACCATTGCAGGAGAGGAGGCTAGAGGTTGTAAGAGCCAGAGGTCAAAGAGGACCAGAGTGACACAGTGTCTTCTGGACATGACAGAACCACTTGCATGTACTTATGACACAGAGACTCATGGTGCCTGTGGCTGCCTGCACAAAAGCTGTGGAAGATCAAGCCAGATAGTGTTCTAGTAGGAAGGGGGAGGGGCTCACGAGCTCCCCTTAGCTGAGGAGCTACGAACAGTTTGTGGCTTCTTGGGGAAGGAGACTCAGTTTATTTAACGGTGTGGCTCCTGGTAGGTGGGCCATGCTCTAGCAGATGGCTCCATACCCAGGAGGCTATGGACACCACAAACTGGAGTAGTTGGGAGATACAGATACAGATACAGATACAGATACAGATACAGATACAGATACAGATACAGATACAGATATAGATATAGGTGTGTGTGTGTGTGTGTGTGTATGTATCTATATGGGGGCAAGTGGTAAGGTTGAGCAGTCTAAGACTCCAGGAATCTCAGAATTAAGGTGGCACATGCATTTGATCCCAGCACTTGGGAGGCAAAAGCAGGCAGATTTCTGAGTTCGAGGCCAACCTGGTCTACAGAGTTAGTTCCAGGACAGCCAGGGCTATACAGAGAAACCCTGTCTCAAAAAACCAAAAAAAAAAAAAAAAAAAAAAAAGAATGGTAGAAGTGGAGCCAGCTCCCTGCCTAGCTCTACCTGTTCTGGAACACTTAACCATGGCATCCCCACTGAGAGGACCATAGCAATCTCATATAGCATAAAAACCTGGAGTTCAGACTGGCAAGATGGCACAGAGGGTAAGAGCACTGACTGCTCTTCCAAAGGTCCTGAGTTCAAATCCTAGCAACCACATGATGGCTCACAACCACCCATAATGAGATCTGAAGTCCTCTTCTGGTGCATCTGAAGTCAGCTACAGTGTACTTATGTATAATAATAAATAAATCTTTAAAATAAAAAAAAAAAAACCTGGAGTTCTCCATACTAATGAGGTATCTAGAGAGGCCCCCAGTACTCAAGCAATGAGCTTTACTTCCTGGGCATCCCTTCCCATAAAAGGTATTTAATCTCTGACTCAGCCTGAGTGAGGTGTAGGCATTCACATCCTTCATCAAATAAAACAGTATGGACAAGCGAGGACCCACTCTTTGTCAAGGATAGCCTGGGGGTGGAGAGGCCTTAGTCATAAAGAGCCTCGCCTAAATCTCTGAGAAGGCCTTCTCTTTCCCAGTCCCTAGGTTCCCTTAGCACTCCCTCAGAACCAAACCAAACCGGTTCCACCCCTGTCCCACCTCAGCCTTCCTCCTCCCCCCTCCCCCTCTCCCCCCTCCTCCTCCCCCCCCTCCCCTTCCTTGAGTGGAAGCTCAGACCAAGGACCTCCATTCCCAACTGCCAGCAGTACCCCAGTGGCTTCTGGGTGCACGGGAGACTGGGAACCACAGAAACTATCCCAGATCCCACTGGGGAAAACATTGAGGACCCCTACTGTGGACTGTGCTCTGCCTCCCCTGAGCAGCTGGCTCACAGTGCTCCAGCAGTGCTCCCAGCAACCCAATGGAGGGGAAACAGGCCCGAAGCCTGGCATAAAATAAAGAAGTTGAAGGTTAAGTTAAGGGACAAGTTGGAGCAAATCTGATGAAAATACACCATGTGAAATTCTCAGAAGATGAAAATATTTTAAAGATTTTTTTCCCACTGTAGCCATAACTTATCAATGAAGACAATGTAACGTGTGGTGTCACTTGGGAAATGGCTCAGCATGTGAGAGGGCTTGCAGCAAGCTCCTTAACCCACTTAGGGAAGGATTAGACCTCAACATGGTACCATAACAAGAAGCCCTGGGTACCCGATGCCAGTCCAGAGCAAAGCACTGTGAAGTTTCACCATGCCATCCTGACCACACTGGAGCAAGCATTAATAACTAAGGCTGACAGAGATTAGCTCGGCCAAGCCTTCCAACTTGTTCTTAGACCCTCCAGCCTTGACTGGAGTTTGGACAAGATGAGCTTGGAACTTCGTGATGGATGATGCTTGGGTCAGCCCAAGATCCCTTCCCTAAGCACCACATAGCCCAGTTCTGACCTCCGCAGCCCACCGGGATCCCAAGCTTGTGAGCACTGCACAGGGCCTTCCTCTAGGCCTTAGAAAAATAGATAGGAGTTCTTCAATTTGATGCGGTTTGGTCTGGTTAATAAATCAATAGCATACAGGTCTAGGGTGTAGCTCAGTTGGTAGAGTTCTTGCCTAACACACACAAAGCCCTGGGCTCCCATCCCACTGCCACATAAAGCAGATGTGGTCGCATGTGCCTGCAATCTCAGAATGGAGGAGGCAGAATGAGGAGGCTGAGAAGTTTAACGTCATCCTTAGCTGCCTCCAGACCAGCCTGGGCTACACAAGCCTTACCTCAAAAAATAAATAATATGGATTATAATAATGATATTATTAGTACTGGCAACATTTACTATTTATTAAATACCAGCTAGTAAGGAGGAAATGATTCATAAGGCAAAGAATTTTCTTCTCTAGGGAAAGATTTGTTGAACAACAACAAAAAAATGTTTTTACATTTATTGTGTGTGTTTGTGTGTGCATGCATGCGTTTGTCAGTGCCCACGTGTGGAACTCAAAGAACAGCTTATGAGAATCAGTTCTCCCTCCCCCACCCCATGTGAGACCCTGGTATCGAACTCAGGACATCGGGCTTAGTGACAGTTCTGAGCCATCTCACTGGCCAGAGCATAACTTCTTTTTAATGTGTTTAAACTGACCTGACACGGTGATTGTCAGGCCCATGAGAAACAGTGTTTGGCCCCGGCTCCTCCATCAGGGAGGTGCTGGAATGTTGGCCCCTGTGCCTGGGCCCGTTCCCATCTAGCCTCTAGCTTCTGCCCTTGGACAGCAGTCCTCCCGGGAGCCTTTTCTTGCTGCCAGGATCTGGGCACAGGGCCCAGAACACTTTCAGCCTGCCCCAGCCCAGTGCCCTTGAGCGGCCCCTCCTCTTCACATGCCTGGCTGGAGGTAACCCTGGTAGATCCAACTAACCATGGAAAGTACTTAAGGGATGTAAATGCCCATGATTGGTGCCCATAAATTACCAGGGATGAGCCCTGAGTGTTGTGTTGTGATGGGTCAATTGTGCTGGGTCTCCATAATGACCAATTATCTCCTCAGACCTGCAGCCAAACACTCTTGCCCTCTAGAGTCCAGAAGCCGCTGACCTAGGTCACAGGGCTCTTTGGAGGTCTGTGGGGAACAACCAAGGGCAGCAATGGTCCCTGGTCAGATGCTGATCAAAGAAACTGTAAGACACCTTTGGGGGTGCTTGACAAGGAATTAGTTAGTGTCAGGAAACTGTTACGTACAATAATGGTATTGTGACCGTATGTGCATATTATCTGGTTTTTACAAATGCATATTAAAGTAGAAATAAGGTAGAGTGATGCCCACATGTGTTTTTTAACTTTCTAGCACACTTGGATTTATTTACTGTGTAGATGGGGCGGGGGCGGGAGGGCTGTACACGACAGCATATAAGTGCAGATCAGAGGACAATATAAGAAAGTCCCCTCCATCCACCCCGGGATTAGAGCCCAGGCTGTCAGTCTTAACAGCAGCCACCTTTACCCACTGAGCCCTCTCAGCAGCTCATGAAATATGTGTTTAAATATTTCTGGGAAATGCCAGGCAGTGGTGGCGCATGCCTTTAATCCCAGCACTTGTGAGGCAGAAGCAGGCAGATCTCTGTGAGTTTAAGGCCAACCTGGTCTACAGAGAAACCCTGTCTCAAACCCTCTCCCCTCAAAAAATGGGGATAAGGGGCTGGTGAGATGGCTCAGCAGGTAAGAGCACCCGACTGCTCTTCCAAAGGTCCTTAGTTCAAATCCCAGCAACCACATGGTGGCTCACAACCATCCGTAACAAGATCTGACTCCCTCTTCTGGTGTGTCTTAAGACAGATACAGTGTACTTACATATAATAAATAAATAAATCTTTAAAAAAAAATGGGGATAAGAAGGGCTGGAGAGATGGCTCAATGAGATATCCTTGAAGGGGCACTCGACCAGGTCTTCTCAGCCCCTGAAGAGTGAATGTTGGAACTCAGATACATTTGGGGATCATTTCCCAGAAAGGAGCTGCACCTTCCACTGAGCCTGCTGCAAGGCTGACTGACGAGAGCTTCAATGTCTAGAGAGCCTGGCCTACTGCAAGCCTAGAGTCTGATTAACTTGGGGCATCTTAGTGGTTGTTTATTGCCCTCCTTTGTACCTGGACTAACACCTTTGTGACATCTGAAGGATTATATATATCCTTCAGAATGTACGAGCAGAGAACAACCTTCCGATGGACTAGAAAGTTAAGAATATCATCATATAGTCTCTGAGGCCTACAGCTGAGAGTTCCCTATTCTGCATTAACACATTATGTTTCTACCAATGTTTTTTTTTTTTAAATGTCTTGACTTGCCACACAATGGCACCTGGGAGACAGAGAAAGGCAGATTCTCTGAGGCCTGGTTAACCTACAGAGTCTGCTCCAGGACACAAGGCTATACAAAGAAACCCTACCTTGAAACAATGGACAGACAGACAGACAGATAGACAAATAGATGAGAGATAGATAAAAATAAAAATAAATGCCCTGATTTAAGATTCCTTATTCTGTTACTATAAAAAACTTCATGAAACTGTTTCAACACTGAAACATGGAATTTGATATGATCAAAATCTGTCTTACCAGGCCATGGTCACTCATAGTCAACCCCAGAATAAACTGTATCTTATCCCCTGTGACATGAGAATTGCGCCTTTGCACTGACCTTAGAAGTCACACACTCAGTCAGGCACCGTGGTGCACACCTGCTATCCAAACATCTGGGAAGCTGAGACAGAAGGATCCTGAGTTTGAGACCGTGGCTACGTAAGAATCAAGACTCTGTCTCAAAAGAAAGATGGCAAGGTGAGGGAGGGGTGTCAGGGAGCAGATTATAGCTCACACCTATAATCCCAGCATTTGAGAGGCAGAGACAGACAGACTGACATGAGTTTGAGGCCAGTCTGTTTTACAAAGTGAGTTCCAGGCCATCCTGCGCTACAGTGTAAGATGAGAGGGAAGGGAGGGGAAGAGGAGAAGAAACTACACATACAACTGCTAGGAGCTAACTTACAAACGTCCTGTTGTCATATTTACTAACTGTGGCTGAGCCTGCTCCCCACCATGTGACTGCTCTGCACCCACAGCCCTCAGAGGAAGAGTACCCACGAAGCCAGCCTCAAGCCAGGCCCCTCCTGCCCAGCCTAGGCCTCACCAGCCTTTTCTCACCCTGACAAGGGACTCTCTCAGCTGACCATTTATCCTCATATTGATTTTGCTATAAACCCATATGGCACTCCCCTCCCAGACCAGGAGGAGAAACCTTTATTGATCATATTGGAATAAGGTTTGTTGTTAAAAAAATGCCTAAAACATAGAAATGGAGTAGGCTCTTTGAGGGTCCATAAATCACCTGGGATAATGCCTCACATGATCAAGGCCTCTTAACCACCTAGAAAATACGACACGGTGAGGCGGCTGTGACAAGGAGCTGCAGCCACCCCTCGTCTGCAGCTACCATTTGAACAGTGCCATCAGTAAATATTGCTGTTTGCTGAGCAAAAGGGAGAAGCTGTGTCCATCCCCTTCAGAAAGTTCCTTCAAAGTCACTTTGCCCCGGTGGCAATGTTGTAGGTTGCTTGTTTTTCCCTCATGCAGTAAATACATCCCAATTATGAGCATGTCATGTTAGCTTTTACAGTTCACTAATCACAAACTTTTTGGAATGTCATTGCCAAGCAGCATCTCTCCCTAATCGGGATTTATGGTTCTGTTTGGCCCATTCGTGAGGCGAGAGCATCACAGCAGTTTTGTTGTTCTTGGGGGCTGGAGGGCTCCACTCGGGCCCAAGGTCGGACGCCCTGCCTGCTCTCAGCTGTAGGTCAGGGCTCTGCACATCCCAGAGTAGAGTGTGGCTTGGGTATGAACTTTTCCCCCAGAGTCATCTCCCTCCTGACCTAGGCCACCAGGATGACTGCTGTCCCTTCCTTGTTCATTTGAGGACTCATCTCCCAAAACACAGTAGCAGCAAAGCTTATAGTCACAAGTTTTCAAGGAACCCGAGCTGTGACTCAGGAGCCTAACCCTGAGCTGCTAGGAGCCAGCTTTTCCTAGGAGAGACCTGAGCAGCCTAGCATGACTTTGTCCCAAGCCTACATTCTCATCCCTTCATGCTTGATGTGGGCTCTACAGCAAAGGCTCCTCACTAAGTTAGGTCAGACCCAAGAAGATGCAGAGAGGAACTGGGGAGGTGGCTCACTGGGCCTAGCGCCTTCTGCATAAGCGTGAGGAGTTGAGCTTGGATCTCCAGAACTGAGTTAAAGCTGGGGTGATAGTTAGTGCGTGCCCATAACCCCGGCAGATGGCAAGCTCCGGGTTCAGTGAGGGGCCTTGTCTCAAAAAAAATAATAAGGTAGAGGGCTGAAGAGATGGCTTCTGGGGTAGGAGCGACTGCTGCTCTTGCAGAAGACCTGAGTTCAATTCCCAGCACCCACAGTGGGCGGCTCACAACCACCTGTAACTCCAGCTCTGGGGGATCGGATGCCCTCTTCTGGCCTCCATGGGCACTGTTCTCACATACACATAACCACACAGAAGCACATAGTTTTAAATATTTTTTAAAAGATAAAGGTAGGAAGCAATAGAAGAAAATGCCTGAACTTGGCCTCTGCCCTCCACACTGGCATGGACCAGCACACGCCCACACACATGCACATGTAATGGAATCTCTGACACTAAAGAATCAACCATATACTGGGAGGGATAGAACTCCTCCTTCTGCATATGCTGGGAGAGAGGGGAGGACTATTTAAGTGTGGGCCGGACCCACCCTACAGCCTTGAGAAGGCCACAACACAGAGATGCTTACAGCTCTTGTTGATCAGATAACAGCACTGTCACCCTGTCTACAGGATCATCTGAGAGTAATGTTTTGAGTCCCCTGACCACCAGGGAAGTATTCACCATAGTTGAGCATGTTTACAGAATAGACATTTGCAGATAGTCATTAGAACATCTCTTTCTTAACAAACAGGATCTAGAGCATGACCTTTGAACAGAGGGCTGTGGAGACCACTCGTTAGACAGCTTCTCCCTAGGGTTTCTCTCTCTCTCTCTCTCTCTCTCTCTCTCTCTCTCTCAGAGGAAGAAGTTTTAACAAGCAGCCAGAAATCAGCACACTTGAGCAAAACATTAACTCATTCTCCTTCTATACAATTGTATAGTTTCCAGGCAAAGATTTCCATTAGACTCTTTTAACATAGAGTAATAATTTGATTTTGTTAGGTGTAGATACCAGAGTACAAATTAGGAGGCTGGAGAGATGGCTCAGCTCAGCACTTAAAAGCATTGACTTCTCTGTCAGAGGACTCTGGTCTAGTTCCCAGAATCCACATGGTAGCTCATAATCACTGTAACTCCAGTTCCAGGGGAGCCAACATCTCCGTGGGCACTGCACTAATGTGGTACACATACAGGCAAAATACCCATATGCACAAGGGGGGTACAAAATAAGTCCATATCATCTCTTCACACACACATATGCATATACATGCATGCCCTCCACATAGAAAGATACATACACATGCACAGACCCACATGTACACACATGCATAAACACATAGACACATACATACACAATACACATGTACACATGTGCATGCACACACACATGTGTGCACATGTACACACAGACACACACACACACACAAGCGGGGGGAGTGTCTTCCATAGCCTTAGCCTATAAGGAGACAGACGAGACAAGAGGCTTCTCAGTGAAGCAGCCGATTGGAAGCAGTGAAGCATAGTTGTACCTGGAGCACTGTGGTCTGGGAGACAGAGGACAACGGGTACCAACTTTGGGGAGGCTGCTGGCCATATCCCAGCAAATTTAACATCAGAAAGAATAAAACTATCATAGAGGTTCTAATGTATGAGGGGGTGGAGAGCGCAGGTCGGTGACAATAGAGAGGAGGGAAGGAAAGGAAAGGTCCTTTCTGTACTCATAGATGCCAGCTAAGGCGAAGAGAGGAAATGCTACAACCAGGAAGCTGGTGGAGGTGAGAGACGAGAGGCTGGGAACATGGAGGAATATGGAGGGTCTGGGGGATGCTAATTGCAGCATACTCTTGTGTGACAACTTAAATATAGTAAAATGAAGATCAAGAAGGGAAATAAGGGGCTGGTGAGATGGCTCAGTGGTTAAGAGCACTGACTGTTCTTCCGAAGGTCCCGAGTTCAAATCCCAGCAACCACATGGTGGCTCACAACCATCTGTAATGAGATCTGACGCCCTCTTCTGGAGTGTCTGAAGACAACTACAGTGTACTTACATATAATAAAATAAATAAATCTTTAAAAAAAAAAAAGAAGGGAAATAAGGGAAGGGAGAAGGAAAGGGTAAATGAAAAGAAAGAAAATGGGGGGGGGCAGAAGAGAGAAAGAGAAAGAAGGGGAAGGAGAGGAAGGGGAGAAAGAGAAAGAACCAGACCCAGTAAGAATTATGAATAAGGCAGACAATGGTGGCACACACCTTTAGTCCCAGCACTCAGGAGGCAAAGGCAGGTAGATCTCTGTGAGTTTAAGGCTATCCTGGTCTACAGAGTGAGTTCCAGCACAGCCAGGGCTACACAGAGAAAGTCTTTCTTAAAAAAACAAAAAGAAAAAAGAAAGCAAGAAAAGAAGATAGGAAGAGGGAGGGAAAGAAGAGAGAGAGAGGGAGAGAGAAATCTAAAACTGGGTTTTGGGGGTACAGCTCAGTGGCAAAGGGCTTGCGTAGCAAGCCAGAGGCCATAGGTTCATTCCTCAGAATCCCAAAAAGATACTTTTTAAAAGGCTGAAACTCAGATTATCCAATTTGTCTGTGAGCTGGGGGTGAGAGGCGGGATCTACAGTCCCACAAGGCCAGGCCATGTGGAGAGAACAAAGGTAGGATTGGGAACTGAGACAGAAACCAGGGCAAGGTGAGGGCTTGAAATGGAATCAGAGTTGGCTTTGCCTGGGGATAACATCCAGCTTAGATGCAGACAACCAGAGCTCATTCTGGGGTGTGGTGCATGTGGGAGCTAGTGAGCATCCCAGAATGCATTCTGGAGCCAGGCAGGGTCCAGGGCACACAGGGCAAGGATGGCATTCACAGCCTCCCCTCCCCCACCCTTGCGGTGCTGAGCCCCAGCTGGCAGGCTCTGTCACTCCTATTTCATGGCTAGTTCACTCCAGCACTTTTGCAAAATTTCCTCAGGAGTAGCAGACATCTCTTGCCAAGTCCAGACAGAGAAGGAGCCTCCTTGGGACCCAAGCATAATCTACATGGCTACCTCCAGGATAGAGACATGCCTGCAGTGTGGTGCCCCTCTCAGAAGCCCCAGCACAACATCCTGCTCTGCCTGGCCAGGATGGAAGCGGTAAGAGGCTTGGGACTGGACACTGCCCATCTGTTCCTCTCTTCCAAGACTGCCTCATCCCTGCCTGTCCCCTAGGGAAGACATTATCCACACCTGTCCACTGCTCTGGCCTCCTAGCCACACTGTCCCACTGAGGCATGGAGCCAGCCAGCCATCTTTCCTCAGCCTCTGAGCCAAGCAGGTGCTTAAGCTGTGGAGTCTGTGTCAAGAGTAACATAAGGTACAGAAGCCAATTGTCACCTGTCATCAGGGCAGCTCTCCTGTCTCTTTCAGCACCGTCTGGGGGCTTCTGACCTATTCTGCCTCCTCCTTCTTCCTTGGGGACAAGCTAAGCTCCTGCTTTTTATTTGGGACCATCCAGCCTCAGACAGAGGGAGCCATTGCTGTCAGGAGTGGGTCTGCATGCTGTCTGTTTATGACTACTGTTTGTATTTACAGCAATAACACGTTTCATGCGTCAGAGGGAAGGTCTGTCACTGCAGGAAATGAAAGGCAAATGAATAACTGTGAAAATTATAATGTTGTTAAACAGGACGCGTGACTGAAGGACTAATAAATGAAGTACCTTCAAAGCCTGAAGAAAAAAAAATGTCCTTTAAAAGCAAACGTATAAGCCAAGTGAGGTAAGATACACCTGGAATCCCAGCACTTGGGGTGTGGAGACAGGACGATTGGTAGTTTGAGGATACAGAGTGAGTTTAAGGTCAACCTGGGATGCAGGAAACACTATCTCAAAAAAAATGTAAATAAAGAAAGAGATTAAGAGTCAGGATATGGACTAGGGAGATGACAGTACAGGTAAAATTCTTGTCACCAAACCTTATGACCTGAGTGACCCACAAGGTGGAAGAAAAGAACAGACTCCTCTCTCTCTCTCTCTCTCTCTCTCTCTCTCTCTCTCTCTCTCTCTCTCTCTCTCTCTCATTCCTATCACCCTGCCTACTCCTGATCAGACATTTGTTTGTCTAACCCCTCTAGCCTTTCTATCCCCTTTTCTAAGACTCCGCCCATTGGGGAGGTTACAAGGGTGGAGGGTAGATATGAAGGGGCAGAGGGTTGAGTGGGATTGGGGTGCATGCTGTGAAATTCACAAAGAATCCATACAAAGTTATAAATAAATAAATAAATAAATAAATAAATAAATATAAATATTAGGAAAACCAGCTGAGAAGAATGAATAGATGCACTGAGCTGGGTAGATGTGTGTCAACTTGACACCAGCTAGTTATCTGACAGGAGGGAACCTCAACTGGAAAGATCCATAAGATCCAGCTATGAGTTATTAGTAATGGGGTAGGGCCCAGCCCATTGTGGGTGGGGCCATCCCTGCACTGGTGGTCCTGGGTTCTATAAGAAAGCAAGCCAAGCAAGCCATGGGGAGCAAGCCAGTAAGCAGCACCCCTCCATGAACATCAGCTCCTGTTTCCAGGTTCCTAACCTGCTTGAGTTCTCATCTTGACTTCCTTTGATGATGAACTGTGATATGAAATAAACTCTTCCCTCACCAAGTTGCTTTGATCATGATGTTTCGTCAGAGCCATTGTAGCCCTAACTAACACATCTATGCTATACAATCCAGGATGCCCTGCCTAGGGAATGGTGTCATCCACAGTGTCTTCCCACAAACCTACCAACAGGTCAGCCTAATCTAGGCAATGACCACTGAGACTCTGCCCTTCCCAGATAACTCAAGACTGTCAATTTGACAATTAAAAACAAACAAACAAACAAAAACAAAAACAAAAAAACAAAAAAACCTGCCTTTTTGATCATCTGGCTTCCATCTTTCATTGTTCCCCAACATGAGTTCTACCCAACTTCAGCTTTTGGTCCCAACCATTCTGTTGTTTGATTGTGAACGGTACTGGTAGGCACCTAACAGACAGTGCTGTTCTGAATCGTAGAAGTTTTTAGGATTAAGTGAATCACCTGGGGTGATGGTGTGGCCCCACTTCCTGTCTGTTCTTTCCTTACTGACTGTAGACACCGTGAGACCTCAGGCTCCTGCCCCGTGTCTTGCCACACGATGGACTCTACTTCCTCTGAACTGTAAACCAGAATAACTGTAAACCCTTCCACCTGAGTTGGGTATTTGGTCACAATAATGAGAAAAGTTAATACATATTCATAACTTTCCAATATACCTTACCTTTTGCTCAATTGATTTTTATAAACTTCGACACTTATTTTTTTCTTAGTGGGGATGGAGGAGTCAGAGGAGGACAATTTGCAGGATTCGGTTCTCTCCCTCCACCACGTGGATCCCCAGGGACCGGACTCAGGTCACAGGCTTGGCTGCCAGCACCTTTACTCACTAAGCCACCTCACGGGCCCAGTCACTTCACCTTTGCGTGGTCACTGTCTTCCTTCTTCCACTAGGATGTGGATTCCCTGGGGATGGCCAGTTGGTTCACACCATTTCCCAGCACTTAGACCGTGCCTGTCAAAGTACAGTCTCCAACCCACAGTGTTCACTTGTCACTTGCTGATGTGGCCATGCCAGGGTCTAATCTGCACCTGGGACCCCACCTACTATAAAGATGAAGAGGGAGCTCCAAAGCAGGTCTGCTCTGAACCACAATACATAGAGAGCCCCCATCTTCAGGATGGAAGCCATCTGGGTGTCCCTTCCTAGAATGGCCTTCCTTAGAATCTCCTCCCCACTGCCCACTGGTGCACAGCAGGGTCCTTGGGACACAGAGCTTCCCACTACCTTGGTCAGCTCAGACTGTCATACATAGCAAAGCACCAGACCAAGGGGTTTCAACAAAAGCTTGATCTCTCACCGTCCTGTAAGCTTGCAAGCCTAGGGTCACAGTGCCAACAAGGCAGCTCTTAAGAGGCTTTCCAGGCTTGCAGGAAGCCACATGCCATTTCTTCTCACAGTTGAGAAGGGGGGGCTCTGGTTTCTCCTCTTAGAGAGCACTGTCCCTGGCCCGAGGGTACAATCCTCATGAGCTCAGCTAATCTTCCCACTATCACCATGTAAAGAGGCAAGAAGTCAGCACTGGACTCTGCACGGCATTCAGTGTGCTGCGGCCTCCTGGAAACAACAGATGCAAAGGAGAGTACATGGTAACTGTATGACGTGGGAGATGGGCCACGAAGCGTTTACATTTATGCCACACTCAGGTCTTGGCCCTCTCTCTTGATGTCCTTTGCCGCCGGGCTCATCTATATTTCTGTTAGCCTGTCTATAGTTGCCAGCCAACAAGATCTCCCTGCCCCCCAAAGAATATCACCATACAAACCCATAGACTAGGGAGGGCCAGCTCAGGTCTGGATATATGCTTGGCAACAAAGCACAGTGGTAGAATGTTGATGCAGATGTTCTGTTACCCAAGGAGACCCACTTGGGCCATAAATCCCAGCTGGAAGATGCCCAGAGGCTGGAGGGGCTGGGTGTGGGGAGCCACAGAGCCACGTGAGTGGGTGCCAGGGCCAGGCAGATTGTCCCCCAGCGCCTGCTTACAAGGCAGCCCATGCAGATGAGCTCTTTATAGACATAGATTCTGCTTCCCTACAAATGTCTGCGACTGTAGCAAATAAGGACTGGGAGACACAAAAGCCTACTCAGTTCTGTGGAAGGTGCCGCCTGGTGTTTGGAGGCGTTCCGGAGAGCCGTGTTTAGCCACCTGTCAGGAGTGGTGAGGGAAGCAGACGGAGCTCTTTGGAGAAGCATCAAACAAGAGTAGGGTGAACCTGCAGGGAGAAGGTAACGCAGTCAGGCCTTGGGAGCTGTGGGCGGGAACGTGGGCGGGATCCGATGGGCTCCGGGAGAAGTTCCGTGGCTGCAGGAGTCAGCTCCCTCCTCGGTGTGCTCCCTCAGCACCTGTCGCCTAGGGAGCTGTGTTTTGTGGGTGGGTGGATTATTTTGCTTATGACAGGGTCTCACTATGTAACCCTGACTAGCCTGGAACGCTCTATGCAGACCAGCCTGGCCTCAAACTCACTGCGATCCCGCCTGTCTCTACCTCCCGTGTGGGGCTATATTAGTAATTTACTCATGGTTTCTGTTTGTAACAAGACACCTGGCAAAAGCAACTTAAGGAAGGAAAGGTTTACTCTGAGTGCAGTTCCTGGAGAGAACCACAGCAGCAAGGATGGGAGGCAGCCAGTCACACTGTGCCCGCGTGAAGGAAACAGGGATGAACGCTGGAGCCCAGCTCAGCCGCTCCTTTTTATTCAGATCATGATCCAAGCTCTGAAGAAGGTGCCAGTGACATTCAGGGTGTCTTCCCTCTTCGTCTAAACCTTTCTAGAAATACTCAGAGAAGAAGCCAAAAGAGTGTTTCCAAAGGTGATTCAAACTCTAGTCAGGCTAACGGCGATGGTTAACAGTCCCAAACAGCCTTCCCAAAACCATGAAGAAGCAGAGTCCAGACAGACTGTGGCTGGAGTTTGTGCTGTTACTCTCTGGTTTCCAACCAGGTCCTCCCCTCCTTAATATCATGGGCTGGGAATAGCGACCGATGTGGGGCTTTTGCTAAAAGGAAGAAACAATGACATCCAAGGTATCCACTGTGGGAAGGTTAATACCAGGATAAAGAGAAGGAGGCTGGCTTTGAAGATCTTAAATTAAAAGACAATAAAGGACACAAGGAAGTCAGTGGAAATCAGTAAAATGGCTCAGCAGGTATGGAAGCTTGCCACCAAGACTGATGATCTGAGGTCGATTCCCAAATGCACAGGATAGGAAAGAACCAACTCCGGCAAGGTGTTCTTGACTGCCATATATGTACTGCGCCACGGATGTGTGTGCGCACTCCCACACACACTCACAAACTCACACACACACTCACACACTCTCAAACTCACACTCACACACACTCTCAAACTCACACACACACTCGCACACACTCACAAACTCACACACACTCACTCACATACACTCACACACACAAACTTACACACACACTCATACACACTCTCAAACTCACACACACACTCACAAACTCACACACACACTCACTCACATACACACACACACACACACTCACAAACTCACTCTCTCACACACACACACAAATAAATAAACATGCTAACAAAAAATTAAATAGATAGTTTTGGATTTTTAAAAAGAGCCTGCTTCTGCAGCCTCTAACTCTCGATGCTCCACCCTCACTCTCCCAAATGCTGTGAGCCCCCACGTACGGCTGGATTATTCTTTCTTTCAAGTGAAAAAAAAGCTTCACTGTCTTCCTCCACACAGTCGGCCTGTGTCTCCTTAAAGTAACAACCTTTTTTTTTTCTGGCTTATTGATTTGATCAGTATTTTGTGCCTCTCACCCTGACCTAGGCATGTCTGGGGGGAGGGGCTATGTCGTGGATATAAGGGACAGAACTTCTGTCCTCCTGGAGCTTATGAACCCAAAGAAGACAAGACATTCTGAGCACACACACACACAAATAAACACATGGATGTCAACACCAAGGTCTCCACTCCAGAGAGGAGTGAGGGATGTTTGAATGACAGATGAGAAGAGAGAACACAACAGCTTTGGCTCATAGGCAGGTCACTTGCAGTGTAGCTTGAGGAAGGACAAAGTCCCCATCAACTATGTCCTACACCAGAGGAGGCCATGCTGGTGACAGCTCTGGATCACCGTGACCCAGCCCACAGCTCCTGGCTTCAAATTCACTTCAGGAGGGAAGGAGAAAGCCAGGAGTGTGGGAACCGGGGATTCCCACATTCAACAGCTCTCAGATTAATTTTGCTTTCTGATTAGAATAGAAATACAAGGACTAGCAGAGAGTGATATAGAGACCCTCATACCGACCGATGGACTTGAAATTCCAGTAAAGACTTAAAGATTTAATGAAAGTCACTTTATATTCTCAGGTTTGGACATACAAAGACCCTCAAATTCCAGCTGAACCCGGGGACCTATGCAAGCTACAGATATAAAGAACTGGAGGACCACCCAGCAAGACTGCTTAGGGTGCCTGCCTACTTAGAGTTAGGCATTCAATTGTTATCTTGAACTCTAAGTTTTGGGTAGAAAACTCTAACACTTCCTTCATCCCTAAGACCGCATCCCCATCCTCCAAGGATGGGAGTCTGGTGTCTCAGCTCAGGCCAAGTACCACTTACCCTGTATTAGTGCCCAGAAACTGGGAGGCTTTAAACAACTGGAATCTGGATGCTAAGTCCAAAGTCAAGATGCCAATAAAATCCCAGATGGAGTCCTTTGTCACTCACCACCCAGCTTCCAGTAAGGACCATCCTCCCCTGCCACCTAGCTTCCAATATGGCCAGCCATCTTCACCTGCCACCTAGCTACTGGTACAACCAGCAACCCTCAGCTCGGACACTCCTGCATTAGCTACTATTCTCATTGCTGTAACCAAACACCTACCAAGAAACAACCTATGGAAGGAAGGGTTTATTTTAGCCCACAGTCTTTCATGGGTGTGGTAGTAATAATTTCTTCAATCAGGAGGCAAGGAGTAAACAAGAAGTGAGTCCAGTTTATAAAACGCCAAGGTCCACCCCCAGTGACTCTCTTCCTCCACCTGCTGAAGGTTCCACAACCTTTCAGGACAGCACCACCAACTGGGGACCAAGTATTTAAACATATGCCAAGTATTTAAACATATGGGGGACATTTCACATTCAAACTACAACTCCCAGCTACCTCCATTGCCATGACCTTCCCATGACGTGGTCACTGATGCAGGTTGACCCTCATCCAGCCCCACTTTGTTTTAATGAACTGCAGCAGCCAAGACCCTATCTCTAATAAGGTCACAGTCTAAGGCATTAGGAATTGGGCTTTTCTCTTTCACAGTGACATCATCAACTCATAGCATTTCTTACCCTGAGATGCTTCTCAGCATTGCAGTTCACTCTGCCCCTCCTTCATCAATCTCTCAGCTTTAGCAGGAGAAAGAACATCTGGAAAGATGGACAGAAACTTTACCAGCTGCTGGAACTGCCAAGAGCCAGATTACTGTGGTGACAGGATTTGATCCTCCCACATGCCAGACTCCTCATGGCATCTCTGCTCCTCTGGGAGACAATGAGAACTATGCTGGCTAGACACAAGCTAGAGTCATCAAAGAGGGAGCCTCAGTTGAGAAAATGCCTTCGTAAGATTTCCACATAGGTAAGCCTGTAGGACATTTTCTTAATTAGTGATTTGATGGGAGGGGCCAGCCCCTTGTGGGTGGGGCCATCCCTGTGCTGGATGTCCCGTGTTCTGTAAGAAAGCAGGCTGAGCAAGCCATGGGGAGCAAGCCATTTAGCAGTACACACACACCCATGGCCTCTGCATCAGCTCCTGCCTCTAGGTCCCTGCCCTATTTGAGTTCCTGCCTGACGTCCTTTGATGATGACCAGTGATGTGGAAGTGTAAGCCAAATAAACCCTTTCTTCCCCAAGATCTTCCCCAAGATTTGTTTTCTTTTTTTTTTTTTTTTAAGATTTATTTATTTATTATATGTAAGTACACTGTAGCTGTCTTCAGACACTCCATGAGAGGGCGCCAGATCTCGTTACAGATGGTTGTGAGCCACCATGTGGTTGCTGGGATTTGAACTCTGGACCTTCGGAAGAGCAGTCGGGTGCTCTTACCCACTGAGCCATCTCACCAGCCCCAAGATTTGTTTTCTTTTCATTTCTTTTTTGTTTTTTGTCATGGTGATGGTGTTTCACTACATAATAGAAACCCTAACTGGGACAAGAACCCTCCAAAGTAGACCACATGACACAGGCTCTTTTCTGGGGCTACTCGAGCAAGGCCTGCGACTCAAAACGTTCCGATGCTACAGCAATCTCTTGCCAGGAGAAACATTCCAGTGGCTTAAAGCCCAGGTGTGAGTCACAGCAAGCCCCTCCTCCAGAAGATGCTCTGTCCCTGGTTCCAATGACATTTTGATTTTCTCTTCTCACCACTGCAGATGTAGCAGGTGGAGGTGGACAGGAGCTAAACACACGCAGAGGAAGTGTTAGGTGCAACAATCCTGAATTGGAAGCATTCAGAACACCCACCCAAAAGATGGCGTGTATGAAGAAGTCCAAAAAGAAAGAGTGAGCTATGGGAAGAGAGCCCCACCCTCCCACCCAAGACACAGAGAGTCAGCCCACTCCAGATGGCCTGGTTTATCTCACACTATGCTGGGCTGTTTGTTTATTTTGTTTCTAAGTTCCAGCATTGACATTTTTAGACTCCAAAATCTTAAGCAATTAATTAGCCTCTGTGTGTTCGCCCTTGTTCCATCCATGGGCAGGAATGGTGTCACCTGACAGGGGCTGTGAGGGGATTTGGATGAGAGCTATAGGTAATGTGTTCAGCATCCCGCTGAACTCTAGCTTTGGGTAACTGAGTCAAGAGAATCTGGGCTTTAAAACCCCAGAACGCACATTTTATTTTATTTTTTTAATATTTATTTATTTATTTATTATATGTAAGTACACTGTAGCTGTCTTCAGACACTCCAGAAGAGAGCATCAGATTTTGTTACGGATGGTTGTAAACCACCATGTGGTTGCTAGGATTTGAACTCAGGACCTTTGGAAGAGCAGTCGGCGCTCTTAACCACTGAGCCATCTCACCAGCCCCCAGAACGCACATTTTAAAAGCCAGGTATACAGCACTCAGCTACAATCCAAGCCCTTGGGGAGGTGGAGGCAGGAGGCTTCCAGGCTTGATGGGCAGCCAGACTAACTTGTCAGTATGCTTCAGAATGATCATAGATGACGATAGCATCCATGTGCACACACTCAGTCACATAGTGTATACAGAGACAGACAGACAGACACAAAGATACACAGGGACAGAGAGACAGAGAGACAATGTGTATAAAGATTGATATACACAGATATTTTCTGCAACATTACTCATAATAGGGAAGAAAACTGGAAAAACACAAACGACCTAAAGTAGAGAAACGGTTACATACAAACAGATTGAAACAGTGGAATGTTCCGTGGCCGTGACAGAAAAGGCAATCGGCGAGACATCTACAGTGGATACAGTCAGCTCTCTCATTGGTTGCATTTGGAGATTCGACCAACAGAAGGTAGAAAACATCCAGGAAGAAGTTAGTGCAGCTGGTATTGATCAAGTGTGGAAGTTTTCTGGTCATTGTTTCCTAAACAATATTACCTGGGTGCCCCGTGCAGGGATGGGCTGAGGGGCTGGAGGACCTGCACAGCACCAGCGGGCTGACACACCCAGCAAGTGCAGGTGTGTGGAACTAGCCTGGAGTCAGAGAACCCAGAAACTGTTCAGGGCTGTGTCCTTGAGTGAGGCTGGCACAGTTTGCCTTTCTACTGCTGTCATGGACACTGTGAGCAAAGCGACTGGAGGAGAAAGGGATTCTGTTTAGCTTAGCTTATACGATCAGTCCATTATCTAAGAAAGTCATGGCAGGAACTCAAGGCAGGAACCTGGAGGCAGGAACTGAGACCATGGAGGGATGCTGCTTACTGGCTTGATCAGCCTGCTTTCTTAGCACAACGCAAGATGTGCCCAGGGGAGGCAAAATGGACTGGACCCTCCCACATTAATCATTCATCAAGAAAATGCCTCACAGACATGCCCTCAGGCCAATCTGATGAAGACAAATCTTCAATTAAGGATCCTTCTCCCAGGGTAGTTTGTGTTCAGTTGACATAAACCGACCAGCACAAAGCCCCTCGTGGTGGGACCTTTGGCCAAGAGGCCTGGACCACTGCCACTTTGTTAAGCCTCTTAGAGCAAAGGCTTGCCACAGATGGGACTATAAATCCCACCCATGCTTTAAATGCTAGCACTTAACAGATTGCTGCTTTTAACATTAAACCACCCCTCCCCCTTGGAATCAGGCCCACAGTCTGCACTCAGGGAGGTGATTGTCAGTATGGTGCTCACGCCAGAGGGCTCCCTGCCAGTGGCTGCCAGGCCGAGCTGTGTCGAGCCCTGTGTCTCAAGGGTTCTTCTAAGAGAGACCTGTCCCCAAGACCAAGGTGTCTCTCTCTTCCTCCTTCCGTTCCCTTCCTTCTCCCTGCCTGCTCTCCCTCCTCCTATCTCCCACCCTAATCTCCTCCTTTTTTCTCCTTCTCACCCAGCCCTGGGCTCCCCCATACAGGCATCCTAGCCCTGGAAGCCTATGGAACTCTTAGTGACCCCAGGTAGAC
The DNA here is from genome assembly GCF_978045245.1 of Mus caroli. Taxonomy (NCBI): domain Eukaryota; kingdom Metazoa; phylum Chordata; class Mammalia; order Rodentia; family Muridae; genus Mus; species Mus caroli. Next base: position 70,672,162 of record NW_028227268.1, read on the forward strand.
ACACCCGTCCCCTCGGGCTCAGTAGCTTGTCCCCTGGGAGCCAATGTTCTAGCACTCTGGTTGCGACCTGAATTGCGTAGTTATTACTTTAACGCAAAACCTGGACTCCTTAAGAAAGGCTCAGGGATGCTCAGGCAAACGCCTGCTTCTTTCCAGGGATGTATCTCCTGACACCAGTTAGGGCCTCCAGCATCCCTCCTAGAACCCGAAAAGACCACACTGCCCTTAAGTGGGGACGTCTCACCCCTCCACCATAGTAACCTGGGACTATCTTCTGATGCCTGCAGACCACTTGGGCAGCTGATGAGATGAAAGTGTGGCACTGCCACTGTCCTTCTACCTTCCTACTCCTACCTGGAAAAGACCAGAGCTCCAAGCATCGCAGCTCTGACCTCAGTGCACCATGGCACAGTCTCTCAGCTGGCTTCTCTCTGCCTTCGGCTGGATCCAGTTGCCAGATGTTTCTAGAAGGTGGGAAAGGGTTGTAGTTGTAGGATGTGTGTTTCTGGTTCTAGGAAAGGGTATGCTTTGTTAGATTTTCTTCCCTCGCTCGTTGCACACCTACTGTGTGCCAAGCTGTGTTCCGTGCTGGGGACACGGGACAGCAATCTCTGGGGAGCTTATAAAGATGTGGGACATTAGACTCACTGAATTCCTATGGAGCTATACTGACTTCAGAAGCAGAGACACAAGGGTGAAATGGAGGGTTGGCATGGTGGGATCCTAAGCTCCTCCCAGGAGAGCAGCTAAGTCCCATCTGCAGAGATGAAGTTGGGACTTGAAGGATGGAAAGAGGAGCCAGTGAAAGGAGTCAGGGGTTATTCTAGGTGGGCAAAGGATGCCACTGGGTTCACCAAAGAAAGCTTCTTTGCAACTGGGGATGTAGTTCAGTTGGTAAAGTGACTGCCCAGCATGCAGGAAGCCCTGGGTCCAATCCCAAGTACCACATAAACTGGGTGTGGTGGCATAGTGCTTAAAAGGTAAAGACGGGAGGAGGTAGAGACAGGAAGATCAGGAGTACAAGGACATCTTCTACACAGGGAGTTCCAGGTCAGCCTGGACTACAGGAGCTTCTGCATCAAAAAAGAAGAAAAAACAAGGAGGAGGAGGAGGGAGAGGAGGAAGAGGAGGAAGAAGAGGAGGAGGAGGAAGAGAAGGAAGAGGAAGAGGAAGAGGAGGAGGAGGAAGAGGAGGAGATGGTGGTGGTAATGATTTCAATTACTGTGACCACATTTTCAGAAGAAGGTTGCTGAGACCAGAGCGTGGAAACAGTGAAAAGGGAACAGGCAGGACTCAGGCTCCCAGGACTGAGGTGTGCCCACTTCTTGGGGCTCAGTCAGTGGTGGGGAAATTGTGTGCAGGAGCACAGGTCTGACCCTAGATGCTGGTTCCCCGAGACACCCACACACACACACAGCAGTCATGCCCTTCCTCTTCAATGACCTCTAAGAAGCCAGTCAGGACAAGGAGCCAGGGAGTCACAGTGAGGGCTGGGGAGCTCAGTATGACTGAAGGGGCTCTGAGTGACAAAGGGACATCCTCTCCCCATGCCTGGCACCTGCCAGCCACACTGTCATACCCACACTGTCACACCCGCATGATACACCTTGCCTCTGGGTGTTTCCACTCCGGGGTGTGTGTGTGTGTGTGTGTGTGTGTGTGTGTGTGTGTGTGTGTGCTGTGTTTAAGGTGGTTTTCACCTGGGGTTATTTATAAAACACTGCTTCTCACCCATAGACTGTGGAGGAGCTGAGCAGGCAGAATTCTCTGCAATCACAGCTGCTGGAGGGTGGGGCTTGGTTGAGGTCAGACAGAGGCAGTGGGATGACCAAAGTGGGCATGCTTGGGACACATGCGCTGTCCTGGCCACAGCCCCCTGGAAGCCAGGGGACATCATTCTCTCTGGGCTCTGCCATCCTCCTTGAACTCAGCTGCCCCCAATCACCTCTGTTCCCAGCCCTCTGGTCCTCATGTTCTCCTGTCTCCATCTGGCTGAAGTCTCAGACCCACAACCCAACTAGACGGCCTCCCCTCTCTCTCATACTCATGTCCAAAAGCCATCACTCTTATCCAATGCTTGGATCCCCATGGCTATAAGGAAGAACTCATTTAATGTCCAGCATAAGTCAGAGCTTTAGAGTGTGGTCGCGCTTACAGCATGGCATACCTCAAAACCCTCAAGAAGGCAGTTTGTATCTTTGATCACAATTAGAAATCAAATTAGAAACAAACAGACAGGCAAACAGCTGGAGAGATGGCCTAGTGGCTAAGAGCACTGTTTGCTCTTCCAGAGGACCTGGGTTCAGTTTCCAGCACCCACAGGAAGACTCGCAACTGTCTGTAACTCCAACCCCAGGGCATCCAAACTTTCTTCTGGCCTCCACAGGAACTGTGTGAACATGGAGAACAGACTGTATGCAGGTAAAACACCAGAGAATGAAAATAAAGGTTAAAAAATGTTAAAGGGGTGGGGCATGCCTTTAATCCCAGCACTTGGGAGGCAGAGGCGGGTGGATCTTATGAATTGGAGGCCAGCCTGGTCTACAGAGTGAGTTCCAAGACAGTCAGGGCTACACAGAAAAATCCTGGCTCGGGAAAAAAAAAAAAAAAAGAACATAAAATAAGTAAGTCAACTCTTTAGCAGTTGGAGCAAAAAAGCTGAATCAGCTGTTAAAGAGCAATTATTGGAAGCTGGTGAGCTGGTTCAGAGGTTTTGAGCATTGGCTGATTTTCCAGAGGATCCAAGTTCAATTCCCAGCACCCATAAGGTGGCTTACCAGTACTGTAACTCCAGTTCCAGAGGATCTGATGCCCTCTCCTGGGTTCCTCAGGCAATACCTGCACAGAGAGTATAGGTATGTGTATTGATGTTTTACCTGTCTGTGTGTCTGTGTGTGCCTGTGTGTGTTGTGTGTCTCTCTGTGTGTCTATGTGACTGTATGTGTGTGTGTCTACGTGTGTTGTGTGTCTCTCTGTGTGTCTATGTGACTGTATGTGTGTGTGTCTGCGTGTGTTGTGTGTCTCTCTGTGTGTCTATGTGACTGTGTGTATATGGCTATGTGTGTCTGTGTCTCTGAGTGTCTATGTGTCTGTCTATCTGTGTTTATATGTCTGTGTGCCTGTCTGTGTGTGTATGTTTGCATGTCTGTCTGTCTCTGTGTCTGTCTGTCTATCTGAGTGTCTGTGTGTCTCTGTGTGTATGCCTGTGTGTTGTGTGTCTGTGTGACTGTATATGTCTGTGTGTCTATCTTTATGTGTGTCTGTATATCTGACGTGTGTGTGTGTGTGTGTGTGTGTGTGTGTGCATGCAAAGGGAGATGGGCGGTAGGGAAGGAGGTCACCCAAGTGTCACGGCTCACGTGGATGTCAGAGGACAACTTGCAGAAGATAATCCTCTCCTTCCACAATGTGACCCCAAAGTCAAATTCAGATTGTCAGGCTTGGTGACAAATGCCTTCACCTGAGCAATCTCACCAGACCACCAGTGAGATTTATTACAAGGAATTGACTCTAATATGGGTGAGCCTCTCTTCCAATCAGTTGAATGTTCAACATAATTAAAAGGTTGGCCTCTCTCAGTAAGAATCCTGACAGCCACACTTGGGAGGCAGAGGCAGACAGATTTCTGAGTTCAAGGCCAGCCTGGCCTACAGAGTGAGTTCCAGGGCAGCCAGTGATATACAGAGAAACCCTAGCAGCCTCTGGCCGGGGATATCAGCTCTCCCTAGTTCTACAGCAGCTTCTGGCCTTTGGGTTCAAACCAGGACATCAGCTCAGCAGATTTTGAAGTTGTCAGCTTCATAACCATGAGAGTCAATTTAAATGTTAATCTCCTCCAAAAATATCCCCACAGAGTCATTCGGAATAATGTATGACTAAATATCTGGGCATCCTCGTGGCCCCATCAGGCTAACACACAGAATTAACCATCACAGAAGCAGGAAATACGAAAAGCAGATAAAGGTCGAGAGGCCTGGGCTCCATCATTTCCAGCACCTCACAATGAGGTGACATCTGTGGGCCCCAGTTTCTCCATACCATCAGATGAGATGATGTCTCTGACCCCCTCTGTAAACTGATGGTGGTGTCTGCTGTGTTGATACAGGTCCCTTGGCTGACCTGAAAATCACTATGTCAACAGGCTAGCCTTGAACTCACAGAGATCCCCCTGCCTCTGCCTCCTGAGTGCTGGGGTTAAAGGCAACTCCCCTCCCCTCCCAATGCAGATGGAATGGACCTAGGGGAAGGGAAAGAACCAAATACCTTCCTAGAATGCTGATTTCCACAGGGGATTTATGAGCCCTAGTAATCATTATTTCGGGGTGACTTATTGAGAAAAAAACAACAAAGCACTGTGGCCTCTTCATGCACACTTAGTCCACAGGAAAGTGTTTGCAAAACACAGCAGACATCAATTACGCTGTCATTGAAGGGGTAAATCTTCGAAGCCCCCCTCCCTTCCATTGGAACTAAGACACTTGCCTCGCTTCTCCAGGAGCTCAGAAGTTTCCAAATAGATAACAGAATCCCCAAGTCCATTAAGCGAGGTAATTTACAACCGTGGCAGGCCGAACGCAGGGAAATACATTAGAGCCTTTCCCCATTTGGCTTGTAGAATAGACATTATTCCGAGCACATGCCTGCAATGAATGCAGTTAGGTGATGAGGAAGAAATCGGTTAGCGCCCCTAACGAGTTTACTCCCCCCGCCCACCCCCGCCTGGCATTAATTCTGAGTGAAAGTTGCATGAGGAGATAAGAGTCTCAAGGCCCTGACACAGGCGCCGGGGACCTCATTTCCAGCCCATTAAATGGGCATCAGTGGACACCACAGAAGCAAGAACAGGGGAGAGAAGGTGACTGGCTCTGAGTTCTGACTCATACTTCAAGCTATCCCTGGAGTTGGGAAACAAAGAGGCAATTTCAAATACCAGGCTGCAGAAACAGTCAGAGACCCTGGGGAGTATTTGGAGAGAAGAATTAAACCATAACGCGATATTAAACACAAAGTGAAAAATGCTAAATATTTTTTCACTTTTCATGTTTTAAAAGACAACCGAGAGTTTCGGCTCTTTTTCTCTGCTCATCTCTCTGCGGTATACCTCCCACCCCACCCCCCACCCCCTAATCCACCACCCCCCTCCCAAGTATTGGAGGATTTTCCAAGGTGGGGTTGAGAGCCAGGTTGGTGAGTTAGGGACCACAGAGCAGTATTTGGGGGAGAGGGGGTTGTTCAAGACAGGGTTTCTGTATACCCCTGTCTGTCCTAGAACTCACTCTGTAGACAGGGCTGGCTCTGCTTCCAAGTTCTGGGATTAAAGGCATGTGCCAGCACTCCCCAGCGCATGGATTTTTTAAATATATATATACTATACCTTGACCAAACAGAACCATCTTCAGACATGGAGGATGGGAACTGGAGCAATGGCTCGACAGTTAAGAGTACTTCCTGTGGGCTGGAGAGATGGCTCAGAGGTTAAGAGCACTGACTGCTCTCTCATAGGTCCTGAGTTCAATTCCCAGCAACCACCTGGTGGCTCACAACCATCTGTAATGGGATCAGATGCACACTCTACTGGTATGTGTCTGAAGACACTGAAGACAGTGTACTCATGTAAATAAATACATAAATAATATATATTTTAAAAAAAAAAGTACTTCCTGCCTTTGCAGAGGACCTGAGTTCAGCCCCCAGCACCACCTATAACTCCAGCCCTAGGGAATCTGAAGCCCTCTTCTGTTCTCTGCAGGCAGACACACATACACACACACACACACACACACACACACACACACACTCGAGGAGAAAGGGGACAGGGGGAGGGAGATTTATCCAGATTTAACCTTCTTGTGAGTACTTCTAGAATGTCCATCTGTCTCTGAGGTCACCTTCTCCTCTGAGGGTGCCATCTTACCTCCAGGGTGGCCCCTGCTCCAAACAGCCTTGTCTACTCTACAAGACCACGTGGGTATCCAAGCCAAGTTCACCTCCTCACTGCCCCTCCCCCGCTGCTCCTCCCTTCTCCTCCCACCCAGCCCACTGTGCCTCATTTCTGTAGCCCAGCTGCACCCCCCTCCCCCAGCTCCACACACAGAATCAACTCCTCCACACACAGAATCAAGATACCTACGACTCTTTCTGAGGTCCTTGCTAAACTAGCAGCCTTGGCATGCTCAGATAAAATAGGTAAAAATTTTCTTTTCATTCCACTTTGGACCAGCAAGATGGCTCAGTGGATAAAGACACTGGTTGCTGGTGACCCAAGTTCAAGCCATGGGGAACCCACATAGTGGAGAGAGAAAATTATCTCCCATGAGTTGTTCTCTGAACCCCAACACACATAATTTTAGACACACATAATAAAAATGTAGAAAAACTTAGCCTGTTTTATCTTCATATTTGCTTCATACGCATGAATACATACCAGCATCCGAGATCCAGCAGGCTGGAGAACCAGGGGACAGCAGGAGGGTGACAAGTTTCATTGTCATCATTTGCTATTTTGCACTGCTTGAGTTAATGTCGTGCATGCTTTAGCAAATCAAAAAATAAAAATGTAGCACACTTTAAATCTTATTTTTTTTAATGTATCTTTTGAGACAGGCTACACTGTAGTCCAGGCTGGCCTGTAACTCACTGTGTAGCCAAGACTATCCTAAAACTCACAGCAATCCTCCTGCCTCATGTTCCTGAGTACCAGGATTCTAGCTCTGTGTCACCACTATGCTTGACTTAAACCGGATTTTTTTTTTCAAAATGGCCTTTCTCTTTCTGATCTTGCTGGACTGTATTCCTATGGAGACATTTTTCAAAGTCCAAACTCAAGTCAGACTCTGTTTTGGAGACGATGGAGCAGAGTTGGGGACCAGGAACCCCATCAGCGATGAGTTGTGAGACGTTGAGCAGATTCCTGCCGTTCCGCCTCAGTTTCACCATCTCAGCATAACAAGGAGTGAATCCTTGCAGAGCTAAGTCTAGCAGAACAGCTCATCAGGCCTAAGGGACAAGGCCACTCCTCCCCTTCCATACATCAGCTGGAGTTGGGGACAGGTCAGTGTGGTATGAATGGCTGTGCTTGATGACAAAGCTCCTCATCCTTTCAGATTGGGTGGGTGGCAGCAACCCGCCTGAGGACCTTGCTTGTCTCCTGCTTGCCAGCCAGCCAGCCTCTGCAGAGCCCATCCCCCAAGGTGCTGGCTCTAGAACTCCATCCCTGACAGACCTTCCATTGAAGCAACCTCTCACAATTAAGGTTGCCTTACACAACAGGCGCTGCAAAAAGAAAGACCACTGCACACACTACAGTATCCGCTGTGCACGTTACCTCCCGTGTGCTACCTACACCACGGGGTTCTCTTTTTAACCTCGCTTTTGCGTTTATTTACCTATTTATTATTTATCATGCAGACCCCAGCATTCTTGCGGTCAGAGAACAACTTGTGGGAACTGGTTTTCTTCTTTCACCATCTGGGTTCCAGGGAGCTAACTCGGGTAGCCGCAGGGTCCTTGTGAGAATGAAGTTGGTTAACGCATGTGAAGAACCTTGTCCACGGTGAAGTGTTGGAGAAACAGGCCATTAGTACTGAGAGCCACATTAGCATTCGTATCCGTATAAGCCAGAGACGCCACTGCTCCTGTTGATCCTCCTGGTCAAGGAATGGAGAATCCTTGCTCCTGTTCATCTCAGGCCCTGAGAGGCAAATGTCTACAAGAGACTCAGGGTGGGGGTGCACCACCTGTACATTCCTGTGTAACTCACGTATACCCGAAGGCATGTGTGTGTGTGTGTGTGTGTGTGTATTACACACACACACACACAATAAGTTTAATGGGTGTTATTTACAAGAACATGAGTGAGGGGTTATTTCTATGAGCACAGGCATCTTACAGCAGCTATACTGCTAAAGAAAAAAAAAATGTCTCTTCCTCCCCCCTACTGCTGCTATCTTTGCCAAGATTATCTTTGCCCAGGCCCAGATACCAAAAACCTCTCCCCATGGAAAAATACATCAGCCTTCAGAGTCTGAACAGGCTCCAGTGTTGTCACACAGACCCACACCTGGAACCCAGTGGGAACAGGGCAGTCATATCGAGTCCTGCCTCCTCCCCACGGGTCGGAGTGGCCAGAACCTGGTACCACCACGTTCCACCAACACTCATTCTCTTCATCTCCAAAATGGCACCTGGGCACTGTGGGTCCCCAGCTCTAGGAAAGGGCAGAACTGTCCCATGGGCTTCAAGCCTCACCAACCCTAGCCATCCTAGACTTGCCTGCTGCCTGTCCCTAAACCACAGGGGGTTAGTCACATTCTCAGTCTTTGATTCTGGCCAGGTTGCTGGCTCCCTGTGTATCTCTAAGTGTCTTACTTAGGGTCTGCATTGCTATGAAGAGTCGCCGTGACCAAAGCAACTCTTATAAAGGACAACATTTAATTGGGGTTGACTTACTGGTTCAGAGGTTCAGTCTGTTATCATCAAGCAGGAAACATGGCAAGCATGGCACTGTAGGAGCTGAGGATTCTACATCTTATTCTAAAGGCAACCAGAAGAAGACTGTGTCCCAGGCAGCTAGGAGGAGGCTCTCAAAGCCCACCCTTACAGTGACACACTTCCTCCAAAAAGGTCACACCACCTAACAGTGCCACTCCCTATGTGCCAAGCATATTCAAACCACCACACTAAGGAAGCAGCTCCCAAGTCGCCTTGATGAAGTCGGTCAGCATCATCAGCTGAGGCCAAACCAACGCTCAAGTCCACAGTTGTCCTTCACCCTTGGTGGAGCCATGGACAACACTGCCTGAACTCAAGATAAATTGAGGGACATTGATGGATCCCAAGCTTATTCCAGGTTTGGGGCAAGTGAGGATGGTGGTGGGGGTTTCTTCTGTGCACCTGTCTGTGTAGATTTGGGTTCGCTGTCAAAGCCAGAAGCAATTCCAGGATCTGGTAGAAATGCTAAAAAAAAAAATAGAGAAAGTTTCCTCTGTGGTGTAGTCACACTGCCCTCTGCTGGACAAGCTTAACACGACAAGGAGAACCTGTATTTGTGGACATTAGACAAACTACACAAGTAGGCGCTCAGTGTTGTTGTTTAGTTATTTGTCATGAACGCACATGAGCATCAGAGAAGGGACAATGGAGTTTGAGCTGAGAAGGGCGAGCAGAAAGAGGTTCTGGACCAGGCTTGGGAAATGGCCAGGATCAGGCAAGCCTGAAGGGAAGAGTGTCTGAGCCCAGGCAGAGGAGCCAAAAGGACACGTGCCACTTTTGTTTGAAGAAAATGTGCATGGTCTCTGCTTAGAGGTGGATGGGGAAGCTGTTGCCTATACCCTGTGGGCTCCTTCCCTTCCAGGGCTAGCTCTAGCCAGCCCTGCCGCCTATTTCCCAGAACAGACTCTGCAGTCCCAAAGGCTCCCACACTGAGCCACCAGCTCCCCTGACTGGCCTTAAGCTACAGTGGGCTGAATCTCAAATGAGCCACCAAGACCTCGCTGTTTTCGGCTCCATCGAGATAAGAAAACACCACGAGAAGTAATTGACAAGAGTTAATAATTTAACAATGCAATAGACCTTGTAATTAAAAATAAGCTGAAGGAGCTCACAAAGTGATTACAGTCGTGTTTCAAGGCCCAATTACATCAAAAGTGCTTCTCGCTGCGTCAAAAGAGAGAAGGGGGCCAAGAGGACAAGTCAGGAAAGAGGCCCACTAGGGCCCAATCATTAACTACGAGTGTCACCTCTAGGCTGTAAAAACACGTCAGGTACACATGGCCAGTACTGGCTGACACCTTCCCCCCCCCCAAGACATTTAGGAACTTCCCCCTGCCCCTTCCCCCTTCTCCCTTTTCTGGGGAGTGTCTGAAAAATCTCAAGCCTCGCCCCATCTCTCCCCACCCCTTCTGAAGTCTCAGATTCTTTTCCTTCCGGTGAGATTTAGTGGGCAATATCAAACAGCTCCCTTGTTTTATGCATCAAGCCAATGAGTAAAACACTGTTCTTCTCCAAAACCAGCATCCATGCCCACTGTGCTGAGAGAAGTTTGCCTTACAGCCGTCACCCGGGTCACCGCCTCTTGGAACTCTGGGTAAAGTTTTCTCTGTCTTCATAGAGCCAATGCTGGTCTCTCTGTTCAGTTACCCGTTCTATCCTGAAATCACAACACTCCACTGGGTCCAGATATTTGTACTTAGAGGCTTTTGGGAATGAAATCTCCAGACCTGATTATTTTCTTTAATTTTAACGCATAAGCCTCTGTCATCTTCAATAATCCTGGTTATCCTATCACAGATACTTTCTCCCTAGAAATAAGTAGCTGTTTTCTGATAAATCTAAGCCCACCCATGGAAGGCACTGTATATATTAACACCATCCTGCCCCTAGTGATGGAGAGGACTGGGTGACACAGCAGGAGACACGGAGAGCAAGGATGGGCAGCCGGGCAAGGGATGACCAAGGTGTGTTCCACACTGACGGTTTATCCACCGCTGTGGACAAAACAACTCCGAGATGACAGCTCTGCCTGTTTTTCCTTTTTTATACCAGAGTCAAAGGGCTCAAAGACCATGACCAGGGAAGAGAGGCAGGGGTGTAAGTACAAGGTACAATGAAGAAGCCAAGCACGTGTTTCTGCAAACCTAGCAGTTTCCTGGAGCCTGAGGCAAAGGACTGCTCAGAGACCCCTGCCCCCTTCAACAGAAACTGAAATTTCAGAGAAAAGAAAGGCACAAGAACCACAGGCCCAATGCTATTTCCTGCCCCAGTGTGAGTGGGCTCAGGACACAGAGAAGAGAGCTACCCCTTTCTACTTCTTAGAAACCTACCCACTGGGGTCTAGATGGCTCAGTGGTTAGAGGCATGTACTGCTCCAACAGAAGATCCGCGTTCCCAGGGCCCACGCCAGGTGGCTCATGTGCAATGCCAGCCCTAGAGGATCCAATGTCTTCTCACGCCTGCATTCATGTAAACGTGCATCCTTACATGTGGGGGAGATATATAATTAAGAAATAAATCTTACAGGAAAAAAAAAAAGAAACCCAGAGATAGACTGGGTGATTTTGAAGATGCTGAGAGGCTGTGAAGAGAGGGCGGGCGGGGCCCTGAGCAACCCAGAGGTGTGATCTAAAGGGCCACACCCAGTGCTCCAGCAGGCTCCACCCCCTCGAGCTCACACAGCTGCTCTTCTGGAAGAGGAGGGAGAGAACCAGAGTCTCCAATGCTCCAAGCTTCTCCTTCTTCTTTTCAGCTATGGAGACACAGCTAGGTCAGGCTTTTTCGTTTTGTTCTGTTTTGTTGTTGTTGTTGTTGTTGTTGTTGTTTGGATTGTTTTGTTTTTTGAGACAGGATTTCTCTGTGTAGTTCTGGCTGTCGTAGACCTCCCTCAATAGATCAGGCTGGCCTTGAACTCAGAGCTTCACCTGTCTCTCTGCCTGTGCCACCAGTGCCCAGCTTAGGTCTGAGCTAACAGAGACTATTTTCAGAGTTGGGAGGAACAGGTGATGCTAACCAGGGCCCCCTCAAGGCAGCGGCCCCTTTCCGACTTGGTCCTTATGTTCTTCAAAGATAGAAAAGGAGGGGCTGGAGAAATGTCTCAGAGGTTAAGAGCACTGGCTGCTCTTCTGGAGGACCTGGGTTCAACTCCCAGCACTTACATGGTGACTCACAACTGTTTAGCTCCAGTTGCAGGGGTCCTACACCCTCACTCACCCATACATGCAGGCCAAACACCAATGCACACAAAATAGAAAACTAAAAAGAGAAAAGGGGCCCACTGTGAGGCTTTTCCTGACTTCCTTTGGAGCTAAGACGTGACCAGTGGCCAGCTTAAGTGCTGGATCTTGAAGACTCTGCTCTCAGCCTTGTCCTGTATCTGCAGCTCAGCCCAGGGCAGGGCTCAGTGTGTGCGATGATTAAGTGTCTGAGGCATGAATGGACTGCCTATGGTTCCTGGGGCTGGAGGAGATGCCAAACTTCCCTTACACTGTAAGTACAGTGTGTCTCAGCGCCAGGCACTATGCTGGTGTTTGGCTTGGCCGAGCCACCTCCCTAACAAGCTCAAAGACATCCCTGTGGGCCCCTTCTTCTGGAACACTGTTGATACACGGCTCTCTGCCTGCAGGCCCAAAGCCAAGAGCCTGGTTTATGTGTTAAAGACACTCAGCAATAAAGCATCCCAGAAGGCCTTAGAAAAGGCTGTGTTCCTGTCCACCCTCAGCCAAGCGGGAAGAGAGCCTCGCCTTTCTCACTGTAAACAGACAGACTTAGGTATATAAGGAGAGACAAACTGACAGTCAACAATAAGGTCATTGACTTCGGGGACCCAAATAATCTTGCCACCAAAGGTCACGGGGGAGAGCTGCCTTTGCTTGGAGTATGACCGCAAGAGCTCACTCACAGGCTCCACGCAGCCTAATGAGGTTCAATGGATCAATGGTTCAGGTGAATCAATGGTAACCTGACTGAGCCAAGGAACCAGGGAGAGCAGCTAGCTCTGCCTCAGGCCTGTCAATACCAACCACATGGTTCATTTTATCAAGAAACAACCAGCAAAAAGGGGTTGGTGAGAAGCCAGGATGTAGCACAGTTGGTAGAGCATTTGCCTCCTATGCACAGAGCCTTGGGTTTAGTCCCCAGCACCGCATAAACCAGGCCTGGTAGCATGTGCCTGTAATGTCAGCACTCGACAGGTAAAGACAGAGGCAGGAGAGTCAGAAGTTCAAAGATGACTTTGACTACATGAAAGCCAGTCTGGGGTACCTCCTTCAACAAAAGAAAGGGAAGGGAGATGAAGAGAAGGGAGGAAGTGGGAAGAGAAGGAGAGAGATCTCTGTGATGGTGTGTGGCCCTTCTGCCTAAACAATTATAAAATAGGGGCCAATGCAGTGGTTCACAGTTAAAGGTGCTTCCCATGCAAGCCTGGGAACCTGAGTTTTGTCCTTGAAATTCACATAGAAATGGAAGAGAAAAACCAACTTCACAGAGCTGCCTCTGATCTCCACATGTACAGCACTCATACACACACACACACACACACACACACACACCATGTGCATGCATATATACATAAACACATAAAAATCAACACAATTTTTGTTTGTTTGTTTTTCAAGACAGGGCTTCTCTGTGTAGCCCTGGCCGACCCGAAACTTGCTCTGTAGACCAGGCTGGCCTCAAACTCAGAGATCACCTGCGTCTGCCTCCTGAGTGCTGGGATTAAAGGTGTGTGCCATCACTGCCCAGCAACAAACAAATTTAATAAGAAGAAGGACAGCAACAATAATAACAATAACAATAAGTAAGCCAGGAGGTCATGGCACACACCTTTAATCTCAGGACTTGGAAGGCAGAGGCAGGTGGATCTCTGTGAGTTTGAGACCAGATCCAGTAACAGGAAAGCCAGAGCTACACAGAGAAACTCAGTCTCAAAAAATCAAACCAAAAAAGAAAAAGAAAAATTATAAATAAAAACAAAATGAACAGAGCCTACAGGACCCATGTGGGGCACAAATAAGCACCCTAATATAGGTATTAAGGAAGCCCAGCACTAGAGAGGCAAAAAGGAGAAAGGGAACATTTGAAGGTTGACTAAAAACTTCCTACTCTGGACTACGAACGTGAAGAACCATCTGCAGCAGGAAAATCTCTGTGCGTTTGAGTTCAGCCTGTCTGCATAGCAAGTTTCAGAAGAGCCAGGGCTACACAGAGAGACCCGTTCTTAAAAGCAACAACAGAAGGGAAATTAAACCAGGAACCCACAAAGCAGCAGCAGCTCACCAAACTCCAAGCCAGATGGCCCCGGGAGGTCCTCACTGCCACAGCGTACGAGACCCAAACTGTGACAACACAAGGACCATGAAGAAGCAAAGAAAAGCAACTTATCCCAGGCAAGGGACCCTCGCGCGATCACAGCCAGGTACTCATCGAGACTCAGGAAACTGAAGACAACACCATGACTGAGGAGCTGAAAGAGCTGCTCAAGGTCACCGGCATCTATAGATCCCAGCACGTGGCACACTGAGACAGGAGGATTGCTGTACGTTGAATTGAACTCAGGACCTCTGGAAGAGCCGTCAGTGCTCTTAATCACTGAGCCATCTCGCCAGCCCGAAACTCGTCTTGTTATAGTTGAGACAGCATTTTACTATGTGGCCCGAGATAGCCTTCAACTCTTAATCCTCCTGCCTCAGCTTCCCACAGACTAGGATTACAGGCATATGCCACAAACCTTGTAAATCTTTTTGAAAGATGTTTTAACTTACTTTTTTATGTGTGCAAGTGTTTGCCTGCATGTATGACTGCACCACAGGCATGTTGGTGGCCACAGGAGCCAGAAGAGGGTGTTGGATCCCCTGAAACTGGAGTTACAGAAGCCTGTGAGCATCCCTGTGGGTGCTGAGATTGGAACCTGAGCCCTCAGGTAGAGTGGGCAGTGCTCTTAACCACTGAGCACCTTCCCAGATCCATTTTTTTCTTTTTTATTGGATATTTTCTTTATTTACATTTCAAATGTTATCCCCTTTCCCAGTTTCCCCTCCTCCTGGAAATATCCTATCCTGTCCTCCCTCCCCCTGTTTTTATGAGGGTGTTCCTCCACACACCCACCCACTCCCACCTCCCTGACCTCCATTCCCCTACACTGGGGCATCTATCGAGCTTTCATAAGGTCAAAGACCTCTCCTCCCACTGATGTATGACAAGGCCATCCTCTGTAACATATGCAGCTGGAGCCATGTTTACTCCTTTGTTGATGGCTTAGTCCCTGGGAGTTCTGAGGGGTCTGGTTGGTTGATATTGTTGTTCTTCCTATGGAGTGGCAAACCCCTTCAACTCTTTCAGTCCTTTCTCTAACTCCTCTATTGGGGACCCTACACTTAGTCCAATGGTTGGCTGCAAGCATCTGCCTCTGTATTTGTAAGGCTCTGGCAGGTCCTCTCAGGAGACAGCCATATCAGGCTCCTGTCAACATGCAGTTCTTGGCATCCACAATAGTGTCTGGGTTTGGTAACTGTATATGGGTTGAATCCCCAGGTGGGACAGTTTCTGGATGGCCTTTCCTTCAGTCTCTGCTCTACACTTTATCTCCATATTTGCTCCTGTGAGTATTTTGTTCTCCTTCTAAGAAGGACCGAAGTACCCATACTTTGGTCTTCCTTCTTCTTGAGCTTCATGTGGTCTGTGAATTCTATCTTGGTTATTTGGAGCTTTTGGGCTAATATCCACTTATCAGTGAGTGCACACCATGTGAGTTCTTTTGCAATTGGGTTACCTCACTCAGGATGATATTTTCTAGTTTTATCCATTTGCCTAAGAATTTCATGAATTCGTTGTTTTTAATAGCTGAATAGTACTTCATTGTGTAAATGTTCCACATTTTCGTGATTCCATTCTTCTGTTGAGAGACATCTGGGTTCTTTCCAGCTTCTGGCTATTATAAATAATGCTGCTGTGGACATAGTGGAGCATGTGTCCATATTACATGTTGGAGCATCTTCTAGGTATATGCCTAGGACTGGTATAGCTGGATCCTTAGGTAGTACTATGTCCAATTTTCTGAGGAACCACCAAACTGATTTCCAGAGTGGTTGCACCAGCTTGCAATCCCACCAGCAATGGAGGAGTGTTCCTCTTTCTCCACCTCACCAGCATCTGCTGTCACCTGAGTTTTTTATTTTGACCATTCTGGCTGGTGTGAGGTGGAATCTCATGGTTGTTTTGATTTGCATTTCCCTGATGACTAAGGATGTTAAACATTTCTTTAGGTGCTTCTTAGCCATTCAATATTCCTCAGTTTAAAATTCTTTGTTTAGCTCTGTATCCCAGTTTTAATAGGGTTATTTGGGGTTTTTTTTGTTTTTGTTTGGGGGGTTGGCTTTTTTTGTTTTTGTTTGGTTTTGTTTATTTGTTTGTTTTTGGTTTGTGGTGGTGGTGGTGGTGGTTTTCGAGACAGGGTTTCTCTGTATAGCCCTGCCTGTCCTGGAACTCACTTTGTAGACCAGGCTGGCCTCAAACTCAGAAATCTGCCTGCCTCTGCCTCTCAAGTGCTTAATAGGGTTATTTTATTCTCTGGAGTCTAACTTCTTGGGTTCCTTGTATATATTGGATATTAGCCCTCTATCAGATGTAGGATTGGTAAAGATCTTTTCCCAATCTGTTGGTTGCCGTTTTGTCCTATTGACAGTGTCCTCTGCCTTACAGAAGCTTTGCAATTTTATGAGGTCCCATTTGTCAATTCTTGATCTTAACCCATAAGCCGTTGGTGTTCTGTTCAGGAATTTTGAGCCTCCTCTGGGTGCTGTGGGACTGTCTACAGAGTTCACACCCAAGGTAAACTAGCGCAGACCAGAAGGAACCCGAGCCACTGGTTGGGCGAGGTTCCTGCTTCCCTGGATCCTGCCATTCCCAGTTACTCCCAGTGGTGTTGGAACACATGCTGTGTTCTACTCACCCCTGATCCTAAGATCCTGGGCATGCTAGAGTGTTGGGAAGTGGAGCCTCCTCTGGGTGCTATGGGACTGGTTACAGAGTTCTCCTAGACCCATTTTAACTATAAATATTCTTCTAACTAAGTGTGTCTGTCTGTATGTGTGCAGATGCCTGCAGAGTCCAGATGAGGGCATTCCCTGGATTCCCAGATTCCCTGGAGCTGAAATTATTTGACAGTTCTGAGCAGCCGTGTGGATGATGGGAACTGAACTTGGGTCCTCTGCAAAAGCAGTGGGTGCTTAATTGCTAAGCTGTCTCTCCTACCCCACTGGATAAGATGTTTTGTGTTCCACTGTAGCTTTCCTTTTTATTGCATTTATTTATTGTATACATAAGATGTGTGTGTGTGTGTGTGTGTGTGTGTGTGTGTGTGTGTGTGTGTGAAGGGGAATGCATGCTGTGGCATGTACATGAAGATCAGAGGATAACTTTAGGGAATTAGTTCTACCAGGCAGGTCTTGAATCAAACTCCAGTTGTCAGAGTTGGCAGCAACCTCTTCTGCCTGCTGAGCCACCTTGCCAGCCACTACTCTGGCTTTAGTACTCAGGTTCCCCATAAATGACAGGTTGAATATTCTCACGCGTTACCAGCATTAGAAGCCTGCACCTCTTTAACTATTACTTTTATTTTATGTGTATGAGTGTTTTGCCTGACTGCACGTTTGTATGCATAAAGTCCTGGTGGCGTCCAGAGGAGGGGATCTGATCCCCTGGACCTGGAATTACAGACTCTTGTCAGCAGCCATATGGATGCTGGGGACTGAACTCGGAAGAGCTGTCTATGAGCCATTTCTCCAGCCCCAACCTTGTATCCTTTCTAAAAGCCATTTTCTTTACTTATTTGAATGTATTCTTCCCTAACAAAGTGCCTCAAACATTAAGAATACAAGACAGGGGGCTGACAAGATGACTCAGGGGGTAAGAGCACTGACTGCTCTTCTGAAGGTCTTGAATTCAAATCCCAGCAACCACATGGTGGCTCACAACCACCCGTAATGAGATCTGACGCCCTCTTCTGGTGTGTCTGAAGACAGCTACAGTGTACTTATTTATAATAATAAATCTTTGGGGCTGAGTGGGGCCGACCAGAGAGAAGCAGAGGTCCTAAATTCAATTCCCAACAACCATATGAAGGCTCACAACCATCTGTACAGTTACAGTGTACTCATATACATAACATAAACAAATCTTTAAAAAAAAAAAGAATACAAGACAGAACCACTATAAATATGAGAACCAAACAACAGAGTCCCAGAATGTCTGCAAACTGTCGACAGACTTATAAGAACTAGACAAATCCATAATAATACTTTCCTAGACCACTTCAATAATGGATCGAGGAACTAAACAAAAGAGCAGTGAAGGAGGCTGGGAGATGGCTCTGCAGTAAAGAAAATGTACTTCTCAAGCCAGCTTAAGTCCTAGCTGCATTCTAAATATGTACCTTATACCCACAGATAAGCACAGGTCCCACCCCTCTTTAAAGAAACATATCCTAGCAACAGATGGAGACCATTACAGAAAATCCACAACAGATCAAAACGCAGAGAACAGGTGACTCTGTGGTACCCAGCAAGGGCATCTGATTCCCTGTGCTGAATGCAACCAAAACATCCCTAACACAACTCCTCTACCTAAGGCTCAAGGATGATTGGGGGAAAGAGTCATGTGTTGGTTTGAATGAAAATAGCTCCTAAAGGCTCATAGAAAGTGGCACTTTTTGAAAATGTTAGGAGGTGTGGTCTCGTTGGAGGAAGTGTGTCACTGAGTGTGGACTTTGAGGTTTCAGAGGCTCAAGTCAGACCCAACGACTCACACCCTCTTCCTGCTGCCTGCAGATCCAGATGTCCAGAACTCTCAGCTCCTTGTTCAGCACCATGTCTGCCTGCATGCCGCCATGCTTCCTGCCATGCTGACAATGGACTAAACCTCTGAACCTGGAAGCCAGCCCCAATTCAATGTTTTCCTTTTTAAGAGTTGCTATGGGGGCCGGTGAGATGGCTCAGTGGGTAAGAGCACCCGACTGCTCTTCCGAAGGTCCAGAGTTCAAATCCCAGCAACCACATGGTGGCTCACAACCATCCGCAACGAGATCTGGCACCCTCTTCTGGAGTGTCTGAAGACAGCTACAGTGTACTTACATATAATAAATAAATAAATCTTTAAAAAAAAAAAAAAAAAGAGTTGCTATGGTCATGGCATCTGTCTTAGTTAGGGTTCCCATTGCTGTGAAAAGGACACCATGACCAAGGCAACTCTTATAAACGAAAGCATTTATTTGGGGCTGGCTTACAGTTTCAGAGGTTCTATTATCATCATGGTGGGAAGCATGGCGGTATGCAGGAAGACATGATGCTGGAGGATCCACGAGTTCTATATCTTGATCTGAAGGCAGCTAAGAGGACACTGGAATTGCACACTGGGTATAGCTTGAGCTCATATATGATATCTCAAAACCCATCTCCACAAGCAATACACTTCCTCCAACAAGGCCACACCTACTCCAACAAGGCTGTGGCGCCTCCTAATAGTGCCACTCCCTATGGGTGAAGCATTCAAACACATGAGTCTATGGGGACCAAACCTAGTCAAACCACCAGTGTCTCTTCATAGCAACAGAAACTCTAAGATAGGGCAGAAAGGTTGTAAAAGCCAGGAGAACAGATAGTTTGCTGTGAGGCTGTATCTCCTAGAAATGTCAAGAGAAGTCACATCAACATGGCTGCCAAAACATGTCACAAACAAGAACACACAAACAGACATGCTAATGTGGAATGGGGAATCTTATGGAGCCTCAACCCTAGACAAAGAACTACAAGCAATGACAGAGCGCTGAGCAGGATAACAAGTTTCCCCAAGTGATGGCCAAAAAGTGTGCACCTGAGAGCAACCCTGCAGCCCGGGTCATGCTCAGTCCAGTCCTCACTCCCCTAGGAGAAGGGCAGGCATGCTGTACAGCCTAAAGTCAGTCAGTCTGTCTGTCTGTCCATGTGTGTATGTGTCCCCTTTCCTCTCTCTTCCCCTCCTCCATCCCATTAGTGCCCCAGCCTTGTTTCAGGACAAGGACAAGGATGGAGAACGAATTAGAGAGCTCTAGAAACCCTACCATCCATCACCTCGCAGGGTCACACATGCCTAGAAGGCTCAGCCCCTGGGAGCTGGAAGGCAGCCCAGGACTATAGACCACTCTTATACTGGCACAGTTCCCCAGGGGACTGTGGTGAGTCCAAGGATTGTGATGGCCCATCTGTGGCCAATGACGTGGTAAGAAACTTCTCCATCTACAATCTCCTTTAGGAAAGATTAATCCATTTCCTGTTCCCAAAAGGTCTCTGAACTACTCAATTACCAATCTCACAAAGTACAAGGCCGACAGACACAACTCAGCTCAAGACCACCCAGTGCCACACTCTGCCTTTCCCTCCGTTCCTTCCTCAGTCAGAATTCCTCCCAGATGAACTAAGACCAGCACAGACCAGGACTACCCTGGCTCCAGCCAGGATGGGACATTTAAACCAGCCCTTGAGATACCTCTCTTTTTCCCAAGAAACAGACATGAAAAGTGTTCACTTCTCCCTACAACTACAAATAGGACTCAGCCGAGAGGCCAGATCCAGAGAAGGAATCCAATCCAGGTCTGTGCCCAAGGCACACAATAGCTCCTACCCAGGGTGCTACCTCCCTGGGGAGTCTCGGGTACCAGAGCTTCCACCTATGCACCAGGGAGTGGCACAAAAAGCTCCGCCAGAAGGGTGTCAGGACCTCAGAATTCACCATAACTACAGAGAACAGGACTAGGTCTCACTACAAATATGTTAGAGCAGTGGTTCTCAACCTTCCTAATGCTCTGACCCTTTAATGCAGTTCCTCATGCTGGGGTGACTTCCCTCCACCTCACACATACTCCCTGCCAA
Organism: Mus caroli; assembly: GCF_978045245.1. Taxonomy (NCBI): domain Eukaryota; kingdom Metazoa; phylum Chordata; class Mammalia; order Rodentia; family Muridae; genus Mus; species Mus caroli. The sequence goes on from NW_028227268.1 coordinate 70,692,555, forward strand.
CTATAAAACTATTTTCATTGCTACTTTATAACTGTGATTTTGCTACTGTTGTTAATCATAAACATTTGTTTTCTTTTTTGCTGTTGTTGTTAAGATTTATTTATTTGCGCCAGGCAGTGGTGGCGCACGCCTTTAATCCCAGCACTGGGGATGCAGAGGCAGGCGAGTTTCTGAGTTCAAGGCCAGCCTGGTTTACAGAATGAGTTCCAAGACAGCCAGGGCTCCACAGAGAAACCCTGTCTTGAAAAACCAAACCAAACAAACAAACAAAAAAAGATTTATTTATTTATATGAGTACACTGTAGCTGTCATCAGACACACCAGAAGAGGGCATCTGATCCCACTACAGATGGTTGTGAGCCACCATGTGGTTGCTGGGGATTGAACTCAGGACCTCTGGATGAGCAGTCAGTGATCTTAACCACTGAGCCGTCTCTCCAGTCCAACATCTGTATTTTCTGATGGTCTTAAGTGACCCCTGTGAAAGGGTCTTTCAATCCTTCCTACCTAACCCCCAAAGGGTCATGACCCACAGGTTGAGAACCCCATATTAAGCCAAACACTAGAGCTGTGAGCAAGGCCTTTAAAGGCCATTCATAAGCAGGTAGCAAGTGTATCTGGGTTCTTACAGGGTTAGTGAAACACTGGGTTTAAAGGCACCTGACAGAAAATGCTGCTTGCCCCAAACCAGACCTCAGCAACACAGACAGCTGGTTCCCACAGAAGGCTGCTGAGATGTCAGCGCAGCTCCCACTCCAACTCCACCATCTGTCTGGACAACTTCCCTCCCAAGTGAAAAGCACCCAAGCTAAAGACTGCTATACTGTATACTGTGGCTCTGCCCAGTCAGGGCAAAGAGGTCTCAACTAATTCATGGGGAACCCAAAATGGGTACAAGCTGCTGCAGCATCAAACCAAGCTAAAAACCAAAGAACAGCCTCAACATACAGATACACATATGGACGCATGCACACATGCGCGCGCAAATATACATGCGTGCACGCTCAAAGCAGAGAGAACTCTGACCAGGTCCTTTGTCTTCCCGTAGGACTGTGACAGTTGTCACTCTGCAGGCTGGTCCCGTCTACCCAGCAGAGAGGTGTGCCCTGAGTGTTAGCCGCTGAGGTGGACTAGATGCCAACTGTATAATCCTGGAAGGAGCCAGGGGCTGCCTTGCTTCTAATTCCTTACTTTATCTAAAAGCTTAAAGGAATGTGTGGGAACTACCAGGCTGGGACTGGGAGGAGCTAACAGCCACTTCCTGTTCTCAAGCTCAGCCTGGGACTATCCATATGCACTGCCCCTCACCTCAAAGAAAACCTCACCCAAGCCAGGCATGGCCACACATGGCAAGAACCTGTCTCAAGAGCCGGGCGTGGTGGCACACGCCTTTAATCCCAGCACTCGGGAGGCAGAGGCAGGCGGATTTCTGAGTTCGAGGCCAGCCTGGTCTACAGAGTGAGTTCCAGGACAGCCAGAGCTAAAAGAGAAACCCTGTCTCGAAAAACCAAAAAAAAAAAAAAGAACCTGTCTCAAAAAATAACACACACAGACATACCAAGACAGGGCCCCACACAAACATAAATGCTGCTCCCCCCTGCTTGGCAAGTTCTAAGACACGCCTCTTGAGCTAACAGAGAGGAGCTAAGTAGTGACAAGCCAGGACAGAGGTTCCAGAAGGCCAGTTTGGGAGGAAGCAGGTCGAATCCACTGGGACCCATTTAGTACTACACGATTTAAATGTAGATCATGGGTCCTTCATCCAAGAGTGCTGAGGTTCAAATGTGGATTGTGGGCACCTTCAACAGTGAACACCATCACCAGGAGGTCAGCGAGAGGCCCAGGTCTATCACCGGGGCTGACCCTCCTGATTTGGGCAGCTCACACATAACAGGGAGCCAACCTGGAAAGTCTTTCTTGCCATCCTGGTATGCTAATGATAGCAGATGTCAGGACCCAGTATCAAACTGGTCCTAAGAACAAGTCAGAAGTGTAAGTGGCTTCCGAACTCCGAGGCTGAGCAGGCCTAGGAACACCTGGCTGAGGCTCACTTCCTCCCGGCCAGCACAGCTCTTCGGTAAGCACTCAAGTCAGCATTGTAAAGAACACACTAACAAAAGCAGATTTATATCTTTACCATTTATTTCTTAAAATCTTATTCAAAATATTAAATAATACAATTTCAGATATGAAAAAAACTACTGCAATAAAACAGTTCAGGTTTATTTTACCACAGTGCCCTTCCCTCGGACAGTCAACTGTCCCTGACGGGGGAAGTCAACGCTGCTGCTTCTGTGTCCACACAGGGAGCATGGTTGCTGGCCCGCCTGCCCGCCCAGGCTTTACTGAGCTCACAGTAAAGACGATGCTTTCTGCAAAGTTGTAAAGAAGCTTGGTAGCCAAGCATGGTTCAAATCACACATTTACATTCTGATCAACTCTGAAAAGGCAGGCTACCATGAAATACAGCAAATAATCCCAGTGGCTGGGGGCTGGAGGGAGGCAAGTCTGAAGGTCACTGTTACACAGTCTGTGTGAACTTTTCCCAATTACTGCTTTAACTGCAGGACCAAGACACAATCTCACGCAAGTGACAATGGGCTCTAGAGTCTCCTCCAACTTACTGTGATCAAGAAACAAACTGAGAAACCTCTGACCAGTCTTACACTCTGCTTGTCGTCTGAACCCTGGAGCTCATACTAAAATCAATTGCTGACACATAGTCCCTGCTCATGGGTTAAATACTCTACCAGCTTCTACCCTAATCGTCATTCGGTAATCCAAATCAAAACCTGGAATCTACCTAACATGTCACCTGTGCTCACTGGGAACTGCAGTCTCTTTTGCCAGAATCCCTACACAAGTTTACCGTGACCATGAAGCAGCAACTACATCATCTTACACTGTGTGTCAAGTGCCTAAAACACCCCAAGTGGGTTCTTTTTAACTACATTTATTTACCATGTGTGTAAGCATGTACATAGGTGCACAGATGCCATGGTCCACATGTGAAGGTCAGAGGACAACCTCCAAGACTATTGCCTTCTACCACGTAGGCCCTGGGGGCTGAACTCAGGCTGTCAGAGTAGGCAGCAAGTGCCTTCACTAACTGAACCCACTTCACTTCCTTAAAGCAGCTTTGAAAGAGAGGGGGGAAATGTTATTTTAAAGCAAAGCATTGTATTGCAATATCTTTGTACATTAAAATTGGGGACCACACACACAAAAAATGTGTTTGAAAATATGAGATTTGGAAGTGGGTACACTGTGGTACCAGCACTTGAGAAGCCGAGGCAGTAAGACTGGTCTACTGAGTGGGGCCCTATCTCAACCAGAGACGTAGAATAAAGGACCGGAAATAGCATCTGGGGGGCAGCAAGTGATAAGAACCAGCAGCGCTGACCCCGCAGGGCCTGAGCCCCGGGATGGGCCTTTCAAAGGGAACACTGCTGCCAGAGGCACAATAAATGGAAAATAATAACAACTACACCAAAGGATAAAGTAATGTTTAACTCACATTTCAGACACCTGATTGAATCTAGCTCTAAAGAAAGATTAAAAAAAGAAAGAAAAAAGAAACCATATACTCCTTGTTTGTGACAGTTAATTCTCAAAGCACCAAGGCAAAATAGAGTTCCCCCTTCTCGGCTAAGTACCTCTTGCCCCGTGGCAAACATCTGCACATCATAGAAAAGTTAAGCAAATAAAACAGCATACTAAGCAAATGCCAATCAAGTGCTTTAGAAAATGTAATCATTGGTGATCTTCAGAGAAGGCATGGCCTCGTTCACGTTCTGGTCCAAACGATGGTACTCCACAGTTTTGGAACACAAGCCATCACGCCACTTTCTGCTTTGAACTAGGAGGAAAATCTGAAATAAAACAAAACAATTAGACACGCCTTAGAAAAAACTTACCCGGTAATGTTTTTGTAACAAGTGCAGGACCTTGCTAAAGCTTTGGGACACAAAAACTAATATTAGCAATAATAAGATGACACCCTTCTCAAGCTTGTTGTCACAACTAAACTGTGCCTCTCAGTGGGTGAGGAGTGAAGACTAGGATCCCACTTGTGCCCACAGCCTGAGTGACAGCACTGAGCTCAGTTAACAGGCACCTCTGGCGCTCTGACTGCTGCTTTTACTGGCTCACCGACACTGGAGGCTGGAAGACATTCTGACAGCAGTGACTGTACCATTCTGTCCTCTCTCAGGCCCCAGAGGGGAAGAAGACAGCCTAAATGACAAGGCAGGTCCAGAGAGCTCAGCCTTGAGACAGAGATAGATAGATGGAGGGAGAGAGGGAAGGGGGGAGGCATACACTGAGCAACTGTGCTTCAGTACCCTTTACTCCCAAAGGCTCCACCACTCAGTCGCACTGACACCGTCCCGTACCCCGCCCCCCATTAGCTTCTGCTTCCTTTAACTCGAGCACAGAAATGATCGTCATTGTGCTACCTCTGAACTGAAACTTGGAACCATCTAACCATCCAGAAGGAACACAGCACAATCAATTATGCAGATATTAAGCCACACTTTTTAAAGATTTATTTATTTACTATGTAGACAGCGTTCTGCCTGCATGTATGCCTGCAGGCCAGAATAGATCACCAAATCTCCTTACAGATGGTTGTGAGCCACCATGGTTGCTGGAAATTGAACTCAGGCTCTCTGGAAGAACAGACAGTGCTCTTACCCTCTGAGCCATCTCTCCAGCTCCCTAAACCACATTTGTAAATAATAATGCTACAGCGCCACAGTGGACAGGGAAAGTTCACGAGGCTTCAGCCTACACAAAGAATTCAGGCCACTAAGGGACGCTGAGAGCTGAGAGCGTCTGCTCAAGGGAAGAGCTCACCACTTGGTTACCTAACATAAACTGTCAGCCCTGAAAGTGCACATACAAGTGACATGCATGCTGAGCAGCTTATTCTGATGAATATCTGTTCCTCCCATCCCCGGTGTTAGAACATGGTTTAAAGCTGCACCCATCAAGGCAGCCCCAGAGTCCATCACTGCAGATGCTCCCCTGGAGTGATGTGGGCTTCCTCAGCACCCTCCACGGGGCTAAGCTGTTACTAAGGCAGCGTTGTGACACCAGTGAGGCCTGTGGTGGGGGAGGGGCGGCCTAATCATCCTTAAACTTGTCGTTTATGGGAAGCACCCAGTCCAGGGTCAGCGGCCAATCTGAGGCCCATACCAGTCCTATGGCACCCACGGTGCCCCTCATGCTGGCTGTGGGGATCCAGTTTTTGGCCAGTTCCCGGTAGCACAGGCCTCTCAGCATCGATCACTGCAGGGTCTCAACACTCAGGATCACCCTATTCCCCTGCCCTGGAGCACTGCAAATATATAATTCTATTCAAGAAATGAGGGCCACATGCTGTGGGAAATATCCATAATTTGTTTGGCAAAACACAAGTTACTGGGGCTGAAAAAGCAGCTCAGCAGTTGGTGAGTGCTTTTACAGAGGACCAAGTTTAGAGCCCAGCACCCACCTCAGGCACCTCACACCTGTTAACTCCAGCCCCTGGTGGCAATGCGCTCTCACACGCTCACACACACACACACACACACACACACACGCACGCACACACGCGCGCACACACACACAATTCAAAATAAGCAATAATAAATAAATAAGATATTGGGCTGTTGAGATGACTCAGCAAGTAAAGACACTGTCACACAAGCATGGTGGAAAACAAGTCTACAAAACTGTCCTCTGACGTCCACACAAAGACTACGGCAAGGGCCCCATACCCACAATTACCTAAGATTTTAAAGCAAAATGTAAAATTCTATATAACGTTCAGTTAAAAATTATGGCATGTGTGTATATGTGTACCTGTGAACCAAAATTATGTTTAAGGTATATTTTAATGCTCTGGGTGACAGCGTAAACTTTCCTTTTTTCCTAAAGTCTTGAGATTTCCACATTCTCTACATCAAACATGTTGCTTGGGAGCAGTGTTGTTTGTCTGTTTATAACCAGATTCCACAGAAGTAGAGCTACAGGGTACGAACAACCACGTGAGTGTGGGGAATCCAGTCCTCTGCAAAAGCAGCCGGAGCTCTTAACCACTGAGCCATTTCTCCAGCCTAGTTAATTATCTTTGACACAGTTCCAAACAGTCTAAGCTGGCCATGGACAACAGTGACCCACCTGCCTCTACTCCCCAAGAGACAAGGTTACAAGCACGCACCACATCTGCTTATATATAAGATCCTTTTTTTGTTTTTTCTTTTCTTTTTAAGGCAGGTTCTTAAAGATATAGCCCTGTCCCTCAGTACAAAGTCAAAGCTGACAACAACTAAGCCTGAATCTCTGATCCTCTGGGATTCACCGGGGCTTACAGAAGTGTTAGCAAGCCCAGGTTTATGTGATGCTGGGAAATGAACCCAGAGCTTCACGTACACTAGGGAAGAACTACCAATGGAGTCACATCCTCAGCCCAATCCTTGGTAGCCAGAAAATAACATTATTGTTAGGTCAGTAAGTGAATGCATAATAAATTATTAAATTAATACTCTTGCTCCACAAACATTCCCACTGAAGCATCATTACCAAATTAAGAAATACAAGCCAGGCATAGTGGCACACATCTGACCCCAGCATTTGGGAGACAGAGGCAAGTGGATCTCTGTGAGTTCAAACCAGCACGGTCTACAGAGTGAGTTTCAGGACAGCCAGGGCTACTTTAGTGAGGCCCTGTCTGAAAAATCAACATGTTACTCACTGGCCCTTGGTTTAGTTCATTATGAAAAAAATTCAAGTAATTTCCTAGAAGCACATGTAACATTCATTATTCCATAACTTCATTAGAAATGTTAATATTTATCAGGACTTTCAACCTGACTGAAAAAATTTATACAAATGTGGCTGAGACAATGAATTACAGAAAGGGCTAAAATCCCAACTTACCTTCCTTTTGTTGTGATAGGTAACATACACAACAGCTGCACAGAAAGCAAAAATAAGGAGATGAAAAAAGAAATGGCTATCCTCCCTGTTGGGGGGCGGGAGCTTCACGACCTGCACTGAGTCCTGGAAGCCCCTGAAGCGCCTGCTCTCCTTGCTGATCGCAATGTTGATGTCTTCAGGCTCCTCATCCCTGGGGTTGGTGGTCCAGTCGTAGTCCGGCTCTCCGTAGTCGCCATTGTCGAGGGTGTCCTTGCCTGTGGCCGGGGAGCTGTTGAGAGCCAGAAGGTCCTCCTCCTCCATGCTGGGGTCCTCATTGCTGTCAGCCTCCTCCTCGGGCACAGACGGAGCAGCAGAGGGGGTGGGCGCCACAGAGCTGCTTCCACTTTTCTCTGCACTGGCTGGGCTAAGTGTGGTGCTGATCTGGGAAACAGAGGGGCTGGTGTGGTTTCCAGGCGTAGTCACCACAACTGGAGAAGTAACGGTAACATTGTTTGGAGGATTCTCTGGTCCATCTGAAAAACAAAAGCATCCCAACATTGCTAACCTTTACAAGAGAAAAACGGATTTACCATTTTTTCCTGAGCATTTCTCTTCAGTATAATAAATTCCTGCAGCTTTCTCTTAAGATCTAGTTAAGTTTCAATGGCTAGCAATCAATTCCATTTCTTCCTGGTCAGTTAATCTCTGGTAATAATTGTTTTGCTCAGTAATGGCATGAACAGCCTACCACTCAAAGAATAAGCAAGCATCAGCCTTCAGGTCAGCCTCAAAGTCCACACAGCACTCACCCCACTGCACTGTCTCCCTATCAAAGACCAGAACTCAGCCGGCCCTGTCCAGGCTCTATCTCATTGCCAGAACAGAAAGGGAGGAGGAGGCCTTGGGACACAAAACACAATTAGTACACATACATCACACACAGACACACACACACACACTCTCAACACAGAATCTGGAACTAAATATAGTATACAACAGGTACTTAGAAACTTCTTTTGCCCAAATTGACTCACCCTCAACAGAGCCCAGAACACAAGAAAGCACAGGTTAAAAGCCTTCACTTTGTCCGTGTCCTGCTTCCCTCTGCAGGTTGGTATGGTAAGCCATCAAAGTGTCTGCCTAGTCTGTCATCCTTCTAGCCACTGTCCTAAACCTTGTAGGCACCCTGGATTCTACAAAGAACAGGCCCTCCTAGAACAGAGTAGCAATCCACCAGGGAGAGGGTGTACCCCAGCACTGGAGTACATCCCCTGAGAACTCCATGTCCCCTCCAGCAATAGGAACTTCTGACCACCTTGTAGAATCAAACCAGAGACAAGAATCCCAGACTACACCCTGACCGGATGCTCAATTATGCACCATTTGCCCCCCTCCCTGCCCCATGCTCAAAGTTCCTGTCAGGGTCTTCCTAAAAATAGGGGTTAGGGGTCACTAAACCTCTTTCTCGGTTTCTCTCTCTCCCCAAAATAGCCACATTACTTCTTTGCTTTTCAGTATCCTTGACTCTAACTTACAACACTGCAGATAGGTAACAGAGCCTAGTGTGTTGGGGCTGCCAGAGGCTAGACTTTTACTCTTAAAAACAATCTCGTTTCAAGCATACAACCAGAATACAAAGCTACAAACAAGCTGTAGACAGCATCTCTAAGTGATACTTGAAGACTCTTAAAATTTTTATATCACCAAAATTCTAAAGGACAAGAACCAGAAACTTAAAAGCTTTGTAACAGCAGTGTAAAGGTTGGGAAGGCAGGTCCCAGGTAAGAAACGAGGCCAAATGCTTGCACAATCTTCCAGCCCTTCGCCCCTACCTCCTTAGTGAAGTTCACTGGAGTACAGCTAAAACTGTTTACAGAGTAACTCCACCCAAAAGAAGAATCAATGGAGACAGTCCACAGAGGAAAGCTGCTAAACTGAACCGTGTAGTCAATCTCTGAGTAGAGGGTCTTAATTAGACAGAAGTCTCCCAGAAAAACAATTTCTAACAAAGAAAACTAGGGGGCTGGAGAGATGGCTCAGCAGTTAAGAGCACAGACTGCTCTTCCAGAGGTCCTGAGTTCAATTCCCAGCAACCACATGGTGGCTCACAACCATCTGTAATGGGATCCGATGACCACTTCTGGGGTGTCTGAAGACAGCTACAGTATACTCTTACAAATAAATCTTAGAAGAAGGAGAAGAAATAGTTTATAAAGATAATAGAATTAACGATGTTGCCTGGTATAAGTGGGGCACTAGGTTTGATCCCTAGCATCAGAAAAATAAATGTTAAAAGACAGTACATTAGAGCCAGGCATAGCAACACACACCTGGTATGCCAGCAGTACACAGTTTTGAGGGCACTCTGGACTACAGGAAACCCTATTTCCAAAATAAACAAAAAAAAATTCATCTTCCCCTACCTAACTTTTTGGATGGTCTCTAATGGACCTGCACTGGGAAGGGCAGAAATAACTACACAAAAACCCTCTCCTGAGCCCTCCAGATCTCTCCTCATGCTTCTCTGTTGTCGTGACAGAAATCTGATTCCCTTGCAAACACACAGGTTCTACAGCCCTTTTCCTCCACAGCCGGTTTCCCTCCCACACCCTTGCACAGACAGAAGAAGGGTCTGCTCTGCACACAATTTCCCATTCTTCCCCAGAAGGGCCACTGGTTTGGGGGCACACATCTCCCCTATCACCAACACCTGGCAAGTCTCCTCATCATAAGACTTTAGCTCCTAACTGCAGGGTTCTGTCTCATCCAGAGAAGACATCCTATTTGGAACTGGTAACTGCTATTCTATTTCAAAGCCCATGACCTCTCTTCTGCTGAGTCAGCCCAACTACCCATCAGCCTCTAGCTCCACTATTACCAACTCCTTCTCACAGGTCAATGGTGTGGCCAAGCACTCAAATCCCTCTTGCGTCCATAGCTAATGGTCTCCCCACTCATACGGAGTCTCCCTCATTTGGCAAAGGCTAAATCAAATTCTTTATCCCCAAGGGCAATAGACAGCCGCCCACAGCTGGAAACACAACCATACCACTGTTTTCATTTCATCTGAAATCCAATGTGGAAGCTTCTACCCAGTGTGTAACTCTTAGTGCTTATGCTAATTTCCTAGTCCATTTTCCTTCCTACTCCCCAAAGCTCCCATTGGTCAGAATGTCCACAAATCACCAGAACTCTGCTCATTCAACCGCCTCACTAAGCACCGCCCTCTGCCACAGACCCCTCCTGCGACACACCAGGCAACCACAGACAGGAACCCCTGAAACAATGAGCAACCAACCCTGTTCCTTTAAAGTCTTCCAAGGTTCTCCATGCCAGCCACAGGGCAGTAACGGGCCAGCTGTGTGCGGCAAGGTCCTGGGGTCAACCCACAACGCAGAAAGAACTGAGGGGAGGAATGTGGAGAAGATGCTGCTGTTTATTCTAGGCTGTAACCCGACACGATATTGCAAGTCCGTCAGGGTAATCCACACGCTACCAAGCCAGATGAGCCTAGGCTTCACACCTCACACAAAAATTAAATAAGCATAAGTCAAGTAAAATATATTAAAGGACAAAACTAGAAAAAAAAAGGAGAAAAATCTTTGCAGTCTGGAACTAGAAAAGAAGTTCTTAAATTTTACCAATAAAATAAAAAAGCGCAATGCATAAAAGGGAAAAACTCGTAACTGCTATTCTTCAAAAGAGAAACTTCTGCTCTGTCAAAGAGCCTCCCAAGATAAAAAGACCAGCTACAGTGCAGAAAGACTGTTTGCAAGCTCCATAAACAACAAAGGACGTGTTCCTAAAATCAAGAACCTCAGAACTCCCAAGTGAAGAAAGCAAACAACCCATGTGGAACACAAGGACGATGGGAACAGAGTGGACCCTAAGTTCCCTCTGACCTTCACACTCACACTAGGGCTCGCCGCTGCCACCACCACACACACATACACACACACACACATACATATACACACACACACACACACACACTAATGCCTACACCTAGCACCAAGCATAAACAAGACCTGAAGGCTTTTCACTTCAGTGCCCAGGCCGGGTCCGAGCCACCATCATCTCTGCTTTTGTAACTCATCTGCCTGCTTCCGCCCTAACCCTACTGCCCAAGTTCAGCACAGCATCATGCAGAAGTGACATGAGGCCACTCCTCTACTCAAAACCTCCCTTAGCAGGTTGGAGAGATGGCTCAGAAGCTAAGGTGATATGCTGCTTCCCAGAGAATCAGATTTCTGTTCCCAACACCCCTATTGGGTGGCTCACAACTGCCTGCAAGTCACCAATGCTCTGGCCTCCACTGGCACCACCACCACACACCCACAGGCAGGCAGGGAGACAGACACATGCACACACTCTTTTTTTGTTTGTTTGTTTCTGAGAAAGAGTCACTCTGTCTATAGTCCTAACTGTCTCAGAACTCTCTGTACACCAGGCTGACCTCAAACTCAGAGAGATCTGCCTGCCTTTGCTTCCTGAATGCTGGGATTAAGGTGTGTGCCCCCACTGCACAGGTACACTTTAAAACAAAACAAACAAACAACCGTCTACAGGGTCCTATCTGAGGGACAGAGAGGTAGCTCAGCAAATAAGGAAGTTTGTACTTTGAAACTCAACATGGTGGAAAGCAAGAACTGACTCCCAACCAAAAGCTGTCCACTGTCCAATGTCCTATACCTATACACACACACTAAATAAATGTAAAGAAAGATGTTTTTAAAAAGTCAACCACCTTTGGCCACTTCCTAACCTCCTAATGACCCATACTGTCTACTTAAAAAGCCACAACATTGGGGCTGGTGAGATGGCTCAGCGAGTAAGAGCACTGACTGCTCTTCCAAAGGTCCTGAGTTCAAATCCCAGCAACCATATGTTGGCTCACAACCACCCAAAATGAGATCTGACGCCCTCTTCTGGCACGTCTGAAGACAGCTACAGTGTATGTATAATAATAAATCTTTAAAAAAAAAAAAAATCCACAACATTGAGTGAATGAGCAGTAAATGCACTCAACCCAACCTAATCCCATCACGATGCACACTGCACCCCAGAGAGCGTCTCAGCGCCTACTGTACTTCCTCAAGGGCTCGCCCCTGAGACCCAGCTGGGCAGAATCCCTCTTCATTGATGAATGCCCACACCCAGCACCAAGGAAGTCAAAAAATAAAGCTAGAAGGAACACACAAGTCCAGCACAGGGAAATAAGCTAGGACTTTACATGAAACAACAGATGCGATGCTGACCCAGCTGGATGGAAAGAGAACTCAGAACAGCTGATGTCAGACTGCTTGTGCTTAATGGACTTCATGGCCAAGCTTCATCAACAAAGGTATCTATCAATGAGACTGCTCAGACCCCTTGCCTAACTGGTACTACCTCTCGTTTAAAGGTAACATTCAGCCGGGCAGTAGTGACGCACGCCTTTAATCCCGGCACTTGGGAGGCAAAGGCAGGTGGATTTCTGAGTTCGAAGCCAGCCTTGTCTACAGAGTGAGTTCCAGGACAGGCAGGGCTACACAGAGAAATCCTGTCTCAAATAAATAAATAAATAAATAAAGGTAACATTTAGAGAGAGTGTGTGTGTGAGACACAAACTTAGGTGCAGTACCCACAGAAGCCACAGGTGTCAGCTTACTCCTAAAGATGCAGTTACAAACTGTTGCTCTAGATGATTAAAGATCAAAATTATGTCTGCATCCACCAGGGAAATCCTCATTACATCCTACCAAAGATATAAGAGCCTTGGAAAACCTAGTCTTTTCTCCCACAGACTCCAAAACCCTCCAGTTAGGGCAGTCAGCTGCCTGCTTTCAGTGCTGCTGAGGAAGGAAACTATGTATGCGACCCAGCACTGTAATAAAGGGAAGGGTGACTGGCTGGAGAGTCGCCCTGGGCAAAGAAGGAAGTCAGCCCCAGTTCACATTAAGTTTTCATCTGAAAAAAAAAAATCAATAAAGACTTGGGGAGAAAATGATTGCACGCTGGACAGAAAGAAAAATATGACTACTCAACAACGTTCAGTTTCTCCTGCTTAATCTCCGCCTCGGTTTACAGATTTCTTCACTTTCAAGAACGGCTTTAATATCCTGATTTATGCTGTAGCATCTGCAAGGAAAGAAAGTCTTTCTCAAAAGAGGCGAGGGCGTTCGGTAAAACCTCAGCTCAAGGAAGGGCATCTCCCTTTGTTTCTAAACTCTACTCCTCCTCCATGCCCCTCAGCCGGTCAGCGTCCCCGGACTCTGCCTCTAACACCAAAAGCCCCAGAACCTCTCAGACCTCAGAGATGGAATCCACAAACAGCTCCTCCCCTCTTCCACTCTGAAACAATCAATTCAGTCCCAACACTGGGTCGCTGTCCCTATCTTTATCTCTGAGCTCACCTTTTCGAGGGGGAAAACAAAACAAAAACTTGCCTAGCCTTGCTTGTCCCTCTAACCTCGAGCATCTCTCTTAACATCACTCTCCCCAACTCCGACTATCACTTCGGCCTGTTTCCCATCCAGTCTGCGAGATCTCTGTACTCCCCATTTTGGGGACCTCCCCCCTCCACACCGAGCGCCCTTCCTCCAGGGAGCACGTATTCTCAGAGACTCTGTCCACGACACGGGCACTTCCTGTCCCCGCCCACCCACTCGGGTCTCTGAATCTCACAACCCCACTTCTCAGGCCTGGGGAGACCGCACTGGGAGCGCTTCCCATCCCGGGCCCAGCCCTGGGCGCGGGAACTCCGCCGGTGGGAACCACCGTGAGTCGGCGGCGCTCCGTCCCCGTCGGGCCCGACCCGGTCCCTCGCCGTCTCCACGCGTTCATTACCAGAGCACAGGATGGGCACGAGCAGCAACGCCAGCACCAGAGATTGCGCCAGCGCTCCGAGGCCCCGGGCGCCGGGCCCGGGAGACAGCTTCTCTCGTGCAACCCCGCACATTCTGCCCAGGGCGGAGGCGGCCATAACGGACTCGGCCCCCGAGCCTGCGCTGTTGCTAGGTTCTGCGAGGTGACGTCAGATACGCGTCCGAAGCGCACTCCCGAAGCAGCTACGTCCCAGCGTGATGACGTTGCATCTCTGAACCCGAAAGGTTAGCGGGGGATTGTAGAGAAGGGTGCTTAAAAAAAAAAGACAAATGGGACGGGTTTATTTTCAACTGGTGGTTTTTGTTTTGCTCTGTAGTTTATCGTTGTCATCTCTGAGATGTATTTCAGGGGTCATCGGTTAAGAGCACTGTCTGATTCCCCCAGAGCTCCTGGGTTGGATTCCAAGCATCCCTGTAAGTGAGGACTCACACCCATCTGTCCCAGGGGATACGGTGCCCTCTTTAGGCATCCTCAAACACTAGACGTATAACTGATGCAGAGACTCACAGGCAAAACACTTAATAAAGATTATATACATGGAGCTGGAGAGAATGTTCAGCTGTTGCTACTCTTGCAAAGGACTGGATTTGGTTCCCAGCACTCAGATTAAACAGCCACCTCTAACTCCAGTTCCAGGGGATCTGACTATAAAACCTCTTTTGGTCTCCACAGGCATTAGGAATATGGGGTGCACATACATATATGCAAGCAATCACTTCTGAATTAAAACTAGCCAGGTGTGATAGTGCATATCTTTAGTTTCAGCACTCAGGACGCAGAGGCAGGTAAATCTAAGTGAATTCGAGTCCAGCCTGGTCTACAAAGCGATTATAGAACAGCCAGGGCTACACAGAGAAACCCAGTCTCAAAAAATAATAATGATAAAATAAGCATTAAAGAAATAATAAAGAAAGAGTAAAATTGTGTATAAGTTCAAGTGCCCTCCAGTGCCAGAAGAGGGCATCTACTCCCCTGGAGCTGGAGGTTCCGGTGATTATGAGCCACCCCATGTGGCTCCTGGGAACCACCCCCTGGCCCTCTACAAGCACAACAATTGCTCTAAACTGTTGAATAATTTCTCCAGCACCCTTTTTGGTTTTGGTTTTGAAACAAGATCTCAAGTGGCCCAGGCTGGCCTCAAAATCCCTTTCTTTCTTTTCTTTTTTTTTAATTTTATTTTTGTATTAGTTATTTTCTTCATTTACATTTCAAATGCTATCCCAAAAGTCCCCCATACCTTCCCCCACCCACTCCCACTTCTCGGCCCTGGCGTTCCCCTGTACTGAGGCATATAAAGTTTGCAAGACTAAGGGGCCTATCTTCCCAATGATGGCCGACTAGGCCATCTTCTGCTACACATGCAGCTAGAGACACGAGCTCCGGGGGTACTGGTTAGTTCATATTGTTGTTCCACCTATAAGGTTGCAGACCCCTTTAGCTCCTTGGGTATGTTCTCTAGCTCTTCCACTGGGGGCCCTGTGTTCCATCCAATAGCTGACTGTGAGCATCCACTTCTGTGTTTGCCAGGCACCGGCATTCAAAATCCCTTTCTACCCAGTGGATAACCTTGAACTCCTTCACCTTCACCTCCCACTTGCTGGGTTATATTTTTGTATACTGAGAGGTTTGTTTTACAAAATGTAAAAAGTGATAGACGTATGTCTTTGGAACATTTGAACCTATTCTCAATGCCAGTGTCTCCTTCTGACTTTCTAGCCAATTTCCTTGCTTTTCTATCATCCGGTTAAATATTATCCACTCTTACAGCACCCCACACACAAAAGCAAGCCTGCCAAGGCCAACTTGACTTTACTTTGTTTATTGATGCACCCTTAACTACGGAGAAGTGTTAAATATTTGATGAAACACTAAAATATAAACCTTGAGAGGCAGAGGCAGGTGGATATCTGAGTTCAAGGGCAGCCTGGTCTACAAAGTGAGTGCCAGGACAGCCAGGGTACACAGAGAAATGCTTTCTCCCTCTTTCCCCGCCCACACACACAGAAGAAAGAAAGAAAGAAAGAAAGAAAGAAAGAAAGAAAGAGAGAGAGAGAGAGAGAAAGAAAGAAAGAAAGATGAGAAATGTGAATTTAGAAAGTTTGCCTAGAGCCTTGGTACAGTTTCCATCTGTGAGTATGTTGTGTGAATGTTTCCTATAGATTTCAATTCATATATGTTCATTTCACTAATTTTCAGTAAAATCAGTGGAGCAGTTGGCATTTATTGTGCCCCCAACAGCTTCACTGCTGTCTCTGTAATTCCCTCCCCAGAAACAGCTTGTGTTTTCCCAAAGCCAATTTCTCTGACCCCAGGACATCTTAAAAGCACACAGATTCTGTTAAACAAACCAAGAAGCCATTCATCTCATTTCACAGTCTGCCATAAAACCCATGTATATGGAATGGTGCCCAAACCTTCCAGATTAGCAGAGGTACAGTCCTTCCAAGCACCCCAAAGCTTTGCTTTCTGCCAGTCTAGAAAATACCAGTGTTTAGAGACTATTTTAGTTAGGGTTTTACTGCTGTGAACAGACACCATGACCAAGGCCACTCTTTGTGTGTGTGTGTTTCGAACCAAGGCAACTCTTATAAGGACAACATTTAATTGGTGCTGGCTTATATAGGTTCAGAGGTTTAGTCCATTATCATCAAAGCAGCATCCAGACAAGCATGGTGCAGGAGGAGCTGAGAGTTCTACATCTTCATCTGAAAGCAAGCTGTTAGCAGAATACTGACTTCCAGGCAGATAGGATGAGAGTCTTTTTTTTTTTTTTGGGGGGGGGTTCAAGACAGGGTTTCTCTATATAGCCCTGGTTGTCCTGGAACTCACTTTGTAGACCAGGCTGGCCTCGAACTCAGAAATCCACCTGCCTCTGCCTCCCGAGTGCTGGGATTAAAGGCGTGCGCCACCACACCCGGCTAGGATGAGAGTCTTAAAGCCCACACCCACAGTGACACACCTACTCCAACAAGGCCACACCTACTCCAACAGGGCCACACCTTCCAATAGTGCCACTCCCTGGGCTGAGCCTATACAAACCATTACAAAGACTAATCTCAATTCCAGCTTCTGCCTGTTTGTTTTTTTTTTTTTTTTTTTTTTTTTTTTTTTTTTTTTTTTTTTTTTGGTTTTTCGAGACAGGGTTTCTCTGTGTAGTCGTGGCTGTCCTGGAACTCACTTTGTAGACCAGGCTGGCCTCGAACTCAGAAATCCGCCTGCCTCTGCCTCCCAAGTGCTGGGATTAAAGGCGTGCGCCACCACGCCCGGCGCTTCTGCCTGTTTAGAGATGGTCTTCAATTGATCCGCTTCTGCGACCCCCGTCTGTCGTTCTCCCTAATCTACTTTGTTCTTCCATCCTCAGTGATGGATCAGCTGAGTCCATTTTTCAGATTATTTTCAAGTCTGTGTATATGTCTCATCTTTTGAGGCTTAGGCATGGGAGTAGTATTACCAGAGACTAGAAACGGGCATCAGATGCCCTGGAACTGGAGTTACAGACAGTTGTGAGCAGCCTCGTGGATGTTGGGAACCAATCCCAGGTCCTCTGCAAGAACATCTTGTGCTGTACCTGCTGAAGCATCCAGCCCCATCTGAGTTCTTTTCAGTAATGAGATACTATGAACTCAAGGCCTTTTGCAGTGAAATTCCATCTAACACACTGCAGACTGTGTGCAGGCATGATGTAATAAGTGCCTGGTGAATGACATCCCATCATACTCGGGGGTGGGGGCTTTTATACATTTCACAACACTTTACACTATGCCTGGCCTTCAACTACATGGACAGGAAAACCACTTTCTTTAAAGTCTCTGGTCAGAGCCTAAGCACTCACGTAAGAATTAGCTGCACGTCTATACATACCTAGTGCTGTCGACGTGACCAACAAGCCTCAATTCTCACAGAAGAGCAGATGACACTTGCCACAACCTTGAACTTAAGTTTCATCCGTAGAACTCACAAAAAGATGGGGGGAAAATGGTTCTGATAACTGTCCTCTGAACTCCAAATGTATGCCCACACATGTCCAGACAGAGTAAAGAAAGTAATAAAATTCTTTCTTTTAAAGGAATCTTGCCAAGAAAAAAGAATGTTCCTTGTAGGCATATATTTTTCTCAACCTACTTTTATAAGAGTTCAACCTCCCCTCTTAGCCCACCAGCCAGCAAAGGTAGTGGAAAAGAAAGACTATTAGGATAAGCTATGTTTAGACATAGCTCTTTGGGAAGATTCCAGTCTCTGTTGTTCTCAGTCCAGTCTACTCAGCAGACACCACACAGGAATCAGCAACTGCAGTTCAATCCAGAAGGAACTGTGAGACTCACCAACTGGCCCGATGCCACGGAAGCCTCAAGAAGCCGCAGGGATCTTTCTTTTGCAAGCCTCTCTCTATGAAGTCACTGCATGCAAAGCACAGCAATGCAGTGCAAGGCAAACCAATGCATCCATGATGTCAGCAAAAACTAGCAAGGGAGAGCAAGGTAGACCAATGTTCCAGCTCCCACTGTCCTCGGGGTCAGATTTATATTCCTTCTAAACATCATGTGTCCTTTCACATGCCTGCTATGGCAGAACATTCTTCCACCTGTGTCTGCTTCAGCAAAACATTCTTTCACCTGGGTGCCCCAGCAAAACACTGACATAACTGACTTTCCAAAGAAACCAGAAGTCTCCATTTTACTTCCTATAGAAGCTGAAGAGTGTGCGTGTAGAATTCCTATTTCTTGGAGGAACTCACGATTTAGTAAAAATCGAGAGGTAGCCCAACAGGTAAACACATTTGCCACCAAGCCTAACAACCTGAGTTCAATCCCCAGGACCCACAAACTAGGAAGAAATAGACTCCCTCGGTTGTTCTCTGTAACACACATGCACACACAAGGAGAAACAACATAAAAAATGTTAATAGTAGAGGGGGGCTGCAGAGATGGTTCAGTGGTTAAGGACACTAGCTGCTCTTCCAGAGGTCCCAGGTTCAGTTCCCAGCTCTACGTGGCAGCTCACAAGCATCTGTAACTCCAGTCACAGGGGATCCGACTCCCTCTTCTGGTCTCTGGAGGCCCCAGACTGCATGTGGTTCACAAACACATGCAGGCAAAACATCCATACCTGTGAAATAGAAGCAATCAAACCTTTCTTCAAAAAAAGAAAAAAAGCAGGCTGGAGAGATGGCTCAGTGGTTAAGAGCACTGACTGCTCTTCCAGAGGTCTTGAGTTCAATTCCCAGCAACCACATGATGGCTCACCACCATCTGTAATGGGATCTGATGCCCTCTATTGATATGTCTGTCTGAAGACAGCTATGAATAAAAATAAATCAAATAAATAAATTTTTTTTTAAAAAAGGAAAGAAAAAAGACAGGCAGTGGTGGCGCACACCTTTAACCTTAGCTCTTAAGAGGCAGAGGCAGGTGAATCTCTGAGGCCAACCTGGTCTTCAGGGCAAGTTCCAGGACTGCACAGGAAAATCCTGTCTTGAAAAACCAAGGGTAAACTTCAAAACGACCCCCTCCCATGGCCCACAAGGGAAAGCCTGCAAATGAGAGTTATAAGTGTGGTGAGCTTACTTTTCATGGCAGTTATCCTTATAAAGGGGAGCCTCGCCTAATCGTGAGCCGGTAATAGAGACAGAGCTGGTCCTAAAGAACAGGAGCCTAGTAAGGATTAGACAGGAAGTCTTTCTGTCCCATACACCGCAGACGGGAGACAATGTAAGAAATGCTGGTGCTCTCCAGGTACTGCGTGGTCGTCAGGAAACAAGCCGGCAAGAAGGGACTCGGTTTCACAACGGACAAATGGATTCTACCACAACCTCGTGGACTTGGAAAAGGACCCAAAGTCTCTTGCTGAATGAAGGTGCAGCCTAGCTGTGTTTACTTTCCTATTGCTGTGACAAAACACCGTGACCAAGGCAATCATCTGGGCTTCCAATTCCAGAGGGATAGCAGCCCATCACCATCAAGGCCGGGAAGCGTGGCAGCGGACAGGCTTGGCACCAGGAATGACAAACTGAAAGCCTAGGCATCAAACCGCAAACACGAATTGGAGAGTACAATCTAGGAGCAGCATAAGTGGCGAAACTTCAGAGCCCACCCACCAGTGACGTACTTCCTCTGGCACGGCCACACCTCCTAAGCCTCTCCAGACAGCACCTACAAGAGACCATATACTCAAATGCCAGAGCCTAAGGGGACATTCTCATTCAACCCTGAGCAAAGCAACCAGACACACCTTCTACAACAGCGAGATTATTATGTATTATTGGAAGAGGCGGTGGTTCAACAGTGCTGGATGCTCTTGCAGAGGACCCTGGTTCCGTTCCCACTACCCTCATCAAACTGCCTGTGACTGACTGCAGTTCTCCTTAGATCCAGCCAGCGGCCCTAGCTTCCTGGGGCAGCTGCATACACCCCCAAAGAAAATTGACTCTCACCCAACAGTCATCAATGCCAGCAGTGCCTCAACTAAGGGTGGGCTCTCCTGAACCCCACAACCTTCCTCCTCACTGTGCTAATCTCCAAGGTACTGAGATGTGCCACCACATCAACCCTAAGTGCTTTTTATTAAGATTTATTTTTATTTGTGCGTCACATGTGTGTGGGTACCTAAGGAGACCAGAAGAGGGCGTCAGATACCCCAAACCCATAGTTACAGGAAGTTGTGAGCGCTTCAGGTCTACAGGAGCAGGAAACACTATAAACCCCCGAGTCACCTCTCCAGCCTCCCAGGTGTTCTTTTCTACCATCAGGTTAGTGGTGATTTATAGATAGACACCACAAAGGAGCAAAGCACAAATCCAAATCAATGCCCTGGCCATTCGTATTTTAACAAAAACAACAAGAGGATGAGGTTTCAGTATTTTATTCAAGTTTTATTTTAAGTGATGTTAATTACAGCATTTGAAGGGGAGGAGCTAATTCCACACAAAATGGAAGACTCTATAATGTACCCATTAAACTGCTAAAAAATAGTGGTGAGGCTACAAGAGGAGTCAGTTGAGATCCCTAGTGTTGTCAGGGTGTGACCACAATCACCGCCCAGCTCAGAGCCGGAGAACCCGGAAGCTATTTCATACTCTGGTGCAATGGCAAAAGAAGGAATTAAAAAAAAAAAAAATAGAAGAAAGAAAACCACACCACAACACAAGGAAGAATTAAGTCCTGAATGACTGGCTCCATCGTGCCCACCCTCTCCACCCTAAAATGGCACAAAAGAAATAGCTAACCACACCCTAAAGACTACTTTTGGTGTAAAACAGGTGAGTGATGGGCTAGGGTGGGGACAGGGCGCGAGGATCGGTCTAAAAACATCCCTTTCACGCAGGTGTGTACATGCTTCCGAGCAGGTAGGATCTGGACACCAGGGTTCGATGCTCGGGAAGTCACAATTTCATCTGGGGACTGGATACAGATTTACAAAGGACCCACATGTTCCCAGCTTTCCACTTGTAGCCTGGCATCTCTACAGGGGCTCCTCCCCAACCCACGCCTACAGCTAAAAAGGACCCTTTCTGGAATGGGGTTTTTGCTGTACCTCTGAAATGGTAAACACCTTAAAGCCGAGTCATCCTTAGCCTGGAGGTCTAACGTGGTATTTATCAACTCTCGCATCCCCAACATACAACATTAAAAGGTACACTAAATTCTGAAGGTAGCTATGCTGCAAAATAGTTTAAAATTAAACGATTGTACAATATTCATTTATGCTTGAAATTCCAGTCCTAGGCCAAGCTTGTGGCCACCCGCGTTGACGTTCTTGCCATCGAGCAGGGCTGACAACGTCAGTTTGATACCTGTGGGGAGTTGAGACAGAGGTGTGGGAGGGAGGGGTGACAAAGGACGGAGGAGGGAGAAAGGGGCAAGAGACAAAGGAAAGAGAAGAGAGGTTAGCATCAAGGTCAGAATCTGTTCCAGGTGCAGTCAGCAGTGGCCAAGCGAGGTGACCCTTCAAGGTGTGCTCTGTAATACAACCTGACCTGCTGCTATCCTCGAATGAACACATGCAACGGCCATCACTGGCACACAGAGCAGAGACCCTGCTGGAAGGTACTTCCAAATCCCCTTCCCTTCCAGCCTCCCGCAGTCCCATTACAACGAGTGTGCCGTCTGCTGCTGCCCCGACTCAATAACACTTGAGCAATAGTGCCTTGGAGGGAAACCCTATCTTGTAACAGCCCGAGTCTTACATTCACTTTCATAACACGTGTGCATACACACACACACACACACACACACACACACAAAAACAATAAACTTCTTTTCCTGGGGGCTTACTTGTAATTTTAGATCAAACGGACTGGTTTTCCCTGGAAGAACTTGATTTTCATATTACATCATCAGCCTTGAGTGGGATTTCTGCAGCCCTTACACACCAGTGAGAGGATGGAATAACTATGCATAGAAGACCCACTACATCCCTATACCCTAGTCTTTCCATCGTGAGGATGACTGACAGGCTAGTTTTGACTACAGTCTGGAAGCAGCTGTCACTTATCACATACTGGGGAAAGGAAAGGAGAAAATAACTAGAGCTGTTGATGTGAGTTAGCCCAGACAGGTTCCTTCTGCTTTCTATTTCTCAGACTCTCTTTTTCTTTTTACAGTGACTTCACAACTTCCTTTATAAACATTTAATTATAAAAGCTTATATATACTCATTTATAATGTCCCTCAACAATAGCAGACATCAGCAAAATGCAACAGAGAACTAGCTTAGCACATGGGCAACACATACCTGGTTTTAGGGTCTGAGTGTACCCTAAGCCAATCAGGCTAGAGTTGTTCACTTTGGCCTGGAAAAAAAAAAAGATTAAGTCCAAGGGAAGACAGTGTTCCTCACCCGTGAAAACTGTCCCACAGGTGTACCTCCAAACTTGGTGACAGTATCTTAGGCAAGTCACAGGCATCAGAACTGTGTTCCTGTCTGCTCATGGCCATCTGGTAAAACTCAATGAATGTGTCATGTGCAAGTGTGTGTGCTTTCCTGCTCCTGTGAACTCTGAAGGACAAAGCAAGGAGAAGAAGGGCTCTCAGCGGTCCTTGTCCCTTCTAACTGTTCCTTTATGCTCCCAACATCCCAACAAGGAGAGCCTTTGTCTTTCAGTTTTATATGCATGCCTCATGTTGAGAGAGCTCCGTTCCCAGGTCAGGATACTTAAAATAGACTCTCTGTGAGGTACACCAACCAGCAGAAACATTCTGCAGCATGACACTCCCTCATCCCACCTCAAAAAGGTGGCCACCTACAGAGTGATAACAGAAGCCAGCTCAAATAAGTTCACAACAAAACCTGGGCCATTCCAGAACCCTGATGGGTACCATGGGGTAAGCAAGACAAGATGCCACCTGGTTTTGTCTTTTTTAGAGATGTGATCTCACTATGTAGCCCAAAGTTGCCTTTGAACTCTTGCTACATCATAGGCAAGAATGGCCTGCTTCTGATCCTTCTGCCTGCTGTTTCCGCAGTTCTGGGGACCGAGCACAGGCTTTCTGTATGCTAAGCAAGCACTCTACCAACTGAGCTACATCCTAGCCTTGTTTCTGTTTGTTTGGGTTCTTCCCAGAAATGTGGCTGAAGCCCAGACATGCTGGGCAAGGGCTCTACCACTGGAATGCACCATCCTGACCACTGATGTCTTAATGTGGATGTAGAGACTGAAAACCAAACGGAAAGGAGAGGAAGAGTGAAACACTTAAGGGAATCCCCTCCTTAACAGTTTGCATGAGAGGCTCAATAGCAGAGCAGTCTGCTTACAGCCAGGTCCCAGCACATACTTGCTATGTGCCTTTTTTTTTTTTTTTTTTTTTTTTGGTTTTTCGAGACAGGGTTTCTCTGTGTAGCCCTGGCTGTCCTGGCACTCACTTTGTAGACCAGGCTGGCCTCGAACTCAGAAATCCGCCTGCCTCTGCCTCCCGAGTGCTGGGATTAAAGGCGTGCGCCACCACGCCCGGCTGCTATGTGCCTTTAAGGAAGCTACCCAATCGACCTCCATAAGCGTTCAGCGTCTCCAGTGTGAAAATACTGGAGATATAAAAACTATGCAGGTGTCAAGCAAAATTGACATGCCTTTAGTCCCAACATTTAGGAAGCAGAGG
Organism: Mus caroli; assembly: GCF_978045245.1. NCBI lineage: Eukaryota > Metazoa > Chordata > Mammalia > Rodentia > Muridae > Mus > Mus caroli. The sequence continues at coordinate 70,716,416 of NW_028227268.1, forward strand.
CAGGCAGATCTCTGAGTTTGAGGCCATCCTAGTTTATAGAGTGAGTTCTAGGACAGCCAGGGCTACACAGAGAAACCCTGTCTCCAAAAAAAAATACAAACAAAAACCAAAAGCAAAAGCCAAGGAGGTCAATTGTGGTGCACACCTTTAATCCCAGCGCTGCTGAGGCAGAGCAGGTGGATCTCTGTGAGGTCTATAGAGTAAGTTCCAGACCGCCCAGGGCCATATAGTGAGACTTTATAAAAAGCATCTGTCTCAAGTATCTCAATTAAACACAAGACTTGTCTTTGCCCGGTGAGAGAATGTCTAAGCAGAAGCATAGAATTGGTGTGAGATGGGTGATTCTCGGGTACCCACCGAAAAGCAGGCATCAGGGTCGACCTGATACTTGGCTGCTATTCCAAAGCGAGTGTTACTGTTTCCTGCAGTCCAGGCGAGATTGACAGCAGTCTCCAACTTCTTGTTCACCTTCTGGTAAATGGAACCACCAAACTCTGTCCCGTCATTCCTGTGAGTAAGCACAGCAAGAGATGTCCAGCTGCGAAGAGTGCTCGCTGCTTCTCCAAAGGATCCGAATTCAGCTCCCAGCACCCACATCAGGCAGCTCACAACTGCCCATAACTCAGCTCTAGAGCATCCAGAACCCCCTCTGGCCATCATGGGCACTTGTACACATGTGACACACACACACACACACAGATATACACACACACACACACACCAGTGAACAAAAATAAACCATTTTGTTTTGTTTTGTTTTTTTCCAAATGAAAGCAGAAACTAGAAAATTAGAATCCTACAGAGTTTTCTGCTGTCTACTGTGTTTGTGTATTCACCGTGGTTAATGGTTGCGTCAAAGATGGCAGGAGGGAAGCTGATACAGCCAGAATGGTCAAGAAAGTTCTGTGCTACTTTCCTTGGAAGGCAAGTGCTGAGGTTTGGATGAGGAAGAAGACAACAGACTCCCTGAAAGTTGTTATGTAACCTTCACACCTACACTGAGGCATAGGAGTTCAGACAGAAAAACAGACAGGCAGACAGACAGACCCCCGCCACACACACACATACATACATATACATGTTTTTAATTGTTATTAATGGAAAAAATATTTGTTTAGACTAATACCATTATTGGTCTGAATTTAAGAAGCTATTTACTTAGCACCCTCTAGTGGAAAGAACAGGTTAGTACTTCATGGAATTAACCCAAGTAAACTTACTTTTCAAAAAAAAAAAAAAGTTTTATATGTATGGGGCCTGGGGGGATGTCCCCTTCCAATCCCAGAGGAGAGCAATGGACCCCTGGAGCTGGAGTTTCTGGGAGTTGTAGGCCATGCATGATAGGGATGCTGGGATCCAAACTGGTTATCCTCTCAGCAAGTGTTCTCATCTGCTGAGCTTTCCTCCGGCCCCTAATCAGATTGTCTTTATGACTGAAATTGTTACCTCACGTCATCAATGTCCTTCAACCTCCAAGTCCACGAACAGACTCTCTCCAGCCTATCGGGACAGCCCTCCGCCCAGCACCCCACTGTCCAGCAAGCTGTTAACCGAGTTAATGGAGAGAAAGAGTGCCTGATTATCCTCCGTGTGACGGGAAACAAAAATGCTCACAGGCCGTGGGGCCCATTGACCCAAATGACTGAAAACCGAACTTAGGGAAAGAAAAGCCACCACCCTAGTCACACACATAAACACCCGTGGCCTGCACTTGAATACTTGGTTTTCAGTTGGTCAAACTGTTTGGGAAGGATTAGGAAGTGTGGCCTTGCTGGAGGAGGTTTTAAAAATCTCCCAGGGCTGGAGAGATGGCTCAGTGGTTAAGAGCACTGACTGCTCTTTTGAAGGTCCTGAGTTCAAATCTCAGCAACCACATGGTAGCTCACAACCATCTGTAATGAGATCTGATGCCCTCTTCTGGTGCATCTGAAGACAGCTACAGTGTACTTAGATATAATAAATAAATCTAAAAAAAAAAAAAAAATCTCCCACCACCCCCACTGTTCCCTCTTTCTGCCTGCCCTGTGGTTGTGGATCAAAATGGGAGCTCTCAGTGGTTCCTGCTGCCCTCATAGACTGTAACACACTCAAACGGTGGGTCTAACCAAACACTTTCTTTTACGGGTTGCCTTGGTCATGGTATTCTGTCACAGCAACAGGAAAATAACTAAAACAACGCCCACACACACTTACACATTAGTATGAAGCTGGAATTCATCCGTCTTATAGCCAACTGCGAAGTTGCTCTGGGTCACTCGGGACTTCGAGGTCTCAAAATTCATCTGGTAGCCAGCCAGCCAACCCTCATAGCCAAGCACCAGAGCTCCCCGGATCGAGGGCCCAGCGATGTCAAAGTCCACGTCACAGCCTAGGTTGATGTGCTCCCTCTTGTACCCTGTCTTGATTTTAGCATTTTTTTTCCTAAAGGGAAAAGGAAGTGTGTATTAAAGCCACGCTAACTCATCTTGATACAAAATCATGCAAGAACAGTAAACATTTTGCCTGTTCCCAGTTTGTGTAGAAGCCAGGAAATAGAAGTGAGGTCAGTGGCCAGTTGTCCCTAAACACCTGCTAAGCCACCAACAGGACACAACTTCTCCTGAGCTCAAATTCGGTCTGAAAAAAGGCCGCATCAGCACTGTGTACACCATGGGAAGAGATCAAAAAGTGAGTGCCAACCATGTTCTTTTTCCAGCCTCTCCCCACAGCTAACCCAAAACCCGACACAGGCATCTATTACGCCTCTCTGCTGTTTTCCAAACCTACAGAAAAGAAGCATGAACCTCAAAGCTACCCACACAGCAATTTGAGGGAAATGGCCATCTTTGTGGTTCACCCGGTAGCCAGCAAAAAAGGAAAGAGCAGACCCCTGGGGCTGGAGATTAGGCTCAGAGGTTAAGAGTGCTGGTGCAGAAGACTGAGATTCAGTTTCCAGCATTCACACTGGCAGTACCCAGCTACCTGTAACTCCAGTTCCTGGGCATCTGACACCTTCAGGTACCTCCCCCTCCCCCTCACATGTGATACGTATTCATACACTCAAGAATATACACATACACATAAAATAAACAATGGGTCTTTCCCTTGCCTAGTGACTATGCTAGGAGACCTTTTGCCACCATAGTCGTGAGACCCCACTGAGTTCACAACTCAGAGTCCTGGATACTGGTGAGGACCTGAGTCCTTCAGATCTCAGGTCCAGCCCACATTTACATCTAAGCCCAGTTAGCTCAGTGTCTGTCAGCTGTTTCTCAAGACCCAGTGTCCCTCAGCAAGGATTTATGTCAACTACCAATATTTATTTATATAGCCTAACTTTTTTCCAAAACAAACCCCAGAGAATAAGAGAGCACCTACTGGGTTGAGTAGATGGCTCAGTGGGTAAAGTGCTTGCCAGACAAGCCTAAAGACCTGAGTTCAAAGCCCTAGAACCCAGAAAGGGCCATATGCACAACAGAAGCCTCCAGGATCCCAGCAAACCTCTATGAGAAGATGGGAGGAGCAAGACAGGAGCTCGAAAGCCAGCTGATCTGACGGACACGGCAATGAACAAAAGAACTTATGCCTCAGATTGGAGAGATGGCTCAGTGGTTAAGAGCACTGGCTGCTCTTCCAGAGGACCCCCGTTCAATTCCCAGCACCCATATGGCAGCTTATACATGCCTGGAACTATAGTTCCAGGGGATCCAACACCCTCACTCGGACATGCATACAGGCCAAACACCAATGCACATAAAATAAAAAAAAATGCAGTATTTTTAAAGAAAGGAAGGAAGGAAAGAAGGAAGGAAGAAAAAAAGCCAACCTGTTTTAAGAAAGTGAAGCACGGAGATTTTCCTCTGACCCCCACAAGCACACCGAGGCACTGTGTACATAGGCCACATATAAGTGAATTTTTTTTAAAAAAAATTCTTTGTTTTTTGGTTTTTCAAGACAGGATTTCTCTGTGTAACAGCCCTGACTGTCCTAGAACTCTTTCTATAGACCATGCTAACCTTGAACTCAGAGATCTGTTTGCCTCCCAAGTGCTGGGATTAAAGGCCACCCACCACTGCCCAGAAAAAAAAAAATTTAAAGATCAAATCTATCAAGTACAATTAGAACTACATCACAGGCTTGCAAAAGAGATGACTTCCTGGCCAACTGCTTCTCAGCCTAGACCACAGAAACCAGGACTCAGAGCTCCAAAAGACAACACATACTTGCCCATTCCTGGCCTTATCCAGTGACATTAAGGGTTCATCTGCGGCTTTCAGACCATGGCTCTAAACCCATTCCATCACCCAGAGGCCTTGCTGTTTCTTGGGAAATGGCCAGTTACAGATCCAAGGCAGCAAACATACAAAGTAAGCCTGAAGCGGCTCTTTAAGCTATCAGAGATTAGCAGGAATTATTGGGCAAACAGATCTAATTGCTAAAATAAGGTTTCCACCCAAGGCCTTCAAAGATGGGGAAATGTTAGCATTGGTAAGACAAGAATTGGCAATAGACTAAAATACATCAAAAAAAAAAAATTAGTTTAGGGCCAGTAATATGGCTTAAGGTACTGGCACTTGCCACCAAGCCTAACAACCTGAGTTCAATGGCCCGGACCCACATGATGGAGAGAGGGAACCAACTCCTAAAGAGGTAAGAGCATCATAACTTGGAGGTCAGCCTGGGCTACACAATCAGACCTGTCTCAATAAAACATGAGTGGCACACACCTGGCCATGAAGGCAGGAGGATCAGGAGTTCAAGGCCAGCCTCAGACACATAAAAACTCAAGGCCAGACTGGACTACAGGAGACCTTCTCTCAAAAGACAAAACCAGCAAAAAGCTGCCCTTGACCACAAAATGTGGTGCCTGTGGCAGAGCCTCTGACCAATGGTGGGTACCACCCACATCAATTCTCATGGGATTCTACCTAAGGGTCCAAGCATCCCAAGAAAATGGACAGAGGAGGGGCAGTGACTCAGATTCCCCCTGCGATCTGCCCAGAGCACAGCTATGGAGATTTTCCTTTCTCAAATGTCACTGGGATATTTTTTTTTTAGCTACTTAAGGAGTGGTGCTAATTTGACGAGCACTCGAGAGACACACAGAACGGATTGATGGTTAGCAAGCAGGCTCTATCTGTGGGAGGCAACTCCTGGGTGGGTGCTAATCCGTAAGCGAGGCCTGCGGTCCTGTCCAGTAGTGCCTACATTTGGCTCAGGGTAGTCAGTGAATTCTGGGTATCACCAGTTTCAGAAAGCCAGTGTTAATTCCCAACGAGCCAAAGTCATCAAAGTTCATCTGCAACACACCTAGGGCCTCAGCACCGCCCTTTAAACAGCATTCCCAACATAAGGCGCCAAGGCACCTAGGACAAATGGCTGACAGAAGGACCAGGGAAGAAAGACAACTCCAAAACAAGAAACACAGAGAAGCTCAAAGACAGTGAGAGGAGCCTACACATGTCAACCTGAAGGAATGCCACACTGTCACAGCCTGAGCCACCGTCTAAATGATGCAACTGAATATAATTCACAGAATAAATGTCCATCAGTCTATACATGAGTCAAAAATGATTAGGGGCGGGCAAGATAGCTCAGGAGGTAGAGGTGCTTGCAGGCAAACCTAATGACCTGAGCGAATCCCTGGGACTAGCATGGAAAAAGGAGAAAACCAAACCTGCCAAGTTGTTCTCTGATGTCCATACATACACTGTCACACACATACACAGAAGAAACTGCGTGTGTGTGTGTGTGTGTGTTTGCATATATACATATCTATGTGTATGTGTTTTTTTTTTTTCAGATAATAAAGAGATGGAGAGATGGATGTTCAGCGGTTAAGAGCACTGGCTGCTCTTGCAGAAAACATGAGTTCCATTCCCAGGGCCCACATGGTGGCTCACACATCTGTAACTCCAGTTCTAGGGACTACAGGCTCATCCTCTGACCTTCACAGGCATCAGGCACATAAGTGGTATACATACATACATACACACATGTAGACAAAGCACATATATAGACAAAATATAAATACATCAAAATAAAAACTAAAACTGGTTAAGGGAGGAGCAGGACTGCCCTTCCCTACAGTAAAAGCCCATAAGTAAGAAAGGAATGACGGCTCCCTGGTGACGCACACCTTTAATCCCAGCACTTGGGAGGCAGAGGCAAGAGGATCACTGAGTTCGAGGCCAGCCTGGTCTACAGATCGAGTTCTAGGACAGCCAGGGCTACACAGAGGAAACCCTGTCTCAAGAAACAAGAAGGAAGGGAACACCTACCAATAATTGCACAGGCAAGCATCAAAGGATGCTTCCATGTAACCCAAAGTGTGATGAGAGAGAATATTTGCAGTCTCAGTATCTCCCTGTAACACAGCTACTAAGCACAAAGCTGGAAACTGACAGCTTTACAGCAGAGATCCAGCAGATGCCACCTTAGCCGCATAATCAGGGTTGGTATCACAGGCCAAGACACACAATCGTGGCCTTCCAGACAGCACACTGAGGTGTCGCTTCTTCAGCTGCCCAAGAGATGCAACTGAATACACTCAGGAGGAAATATCAGACCAATCCAAATAGAAGGACACTCTGCAAAGAGCTCTCAGCAATTCTTCAAAAAATGTCAGGGCCGCGAGAGATGGAAAGATGGAGAGTGTGTCCCAGGGAGAGGCCACAAAGGAGACCTGAAAGCTTGATGCAATAGAGGACCCAGAACTAGGTCCCAAGTCAGAGAGGTGATATCAGCGGGACGTCAGTTAATAGTGTGGTACCAACGGCCACTTGATGGCATGGATCTTTGTTAGTCACAATTGCTTAATGACAGGGACACATTCTGAAAATTGCATCGTTGGGCCATTTGGTCATTAAGCAAACATCACAGGGTGCACTTACAGAAACCTAGATGACCATGAATAGCCACTCAACCATGACCTTCTCATGTAACCAAGAGACAGATGTCCAAGGCAGGAAACGTGACACAGCACGTGGGTTCACAGTAAATATTTTATAAAAAAAAAAAAAAAAAACAAACATGCTCTAATGGTAAAAACACAGGGAGTGAGTCCACAAGAGAGGCACACGCTCGGCCCAAATACTGGTACATGAGCAAAATTATACCTGCTCCACATTTATGGGGAGATAACAGAGTGGGTGGTGTTCATGTCAATTTTGACAGACTCAATAAATGCACTGTGCTTTGATGGCAATAAGCAACAGGAATTTTTCAGCTCTGTAATAATCTCAGAGGCCACAGTCCTATAGGTGCTTGACTGAAATATTATTATGTAATGAATAGCTATATATTATATAGTATGTTATAATGTGATGGCAGATAGAAAACTTCAACATCAGAGGGAGATAGGGGAGAAGTAGAGGAGAGCTCTACATACTGCTTGTATCACAGTTTCCTATAAAAAACCTTAAAACTATTTCAAAAGAAAAGGTTAAATTGAGGGGGCTGGAGAGATGATTCAACGGTTGATAGCACTTGCTGCTCTTGCAGAGAACCAAGGTTCAGTTCCACGCACCCACATGGCAGCTCATACCTTTAATCCCAACACTGAAGAGGCTTAGGCGGGCAATAAAAAAAGGAAGAAAAAAAAAGCACAGAATCACAAAAGATAAAAACGCACATGCCACCGAACCATGGATGCAAAAGGTGGGAGATGGTAAACATGTACTGCCAGGCTAAAGACCTGCCAAAGGCCAGGAATGGTGGCTCATGCCTTTAACCCAGCACTAGGGAGGCAGAGCCTGGCAGATCTCTGAGTTCAAGACCAGCCAGGCCTACAGAGCAAGTCCAGGACAACCAGGGATGTTACACAGAAAAACCTGTCTCAAAAAAAAAAAAAAAAAGGAACAAACAAACAAACAAAAATCAAACAAGCAAAACACCTGCCAAATCAAAAACTTAAAGCTTGAAACTTAGTAAAAGCCTGAACTCAAAGAAGAGTTCATTCTTTGCCTTGTGGAGCACTCAGGAAGAGAGGCAGACCAGCTTGCTCTCTTTGTCCTCTGATGTGTCAATAACCAACAAGCCTAAACTATTTCTGGCCGGAGGACCTGGCAGCCCCAGGAGCCACCTTGTGGTTAAGCTCTCAGGATCTCAGGGTCTCAGAAAACTGGGAGAAGGGCCCTCCACATGTACAAAATAGGCTGGCAACAGTGACCAGTCAGCCCCTGATTCCAAATGCCACCTCTGCCCTTCAGCCTTGGCCACTTTCATTTACTGGCATCCTTATGAAACAGATCAGCTGGGACAGAAAGCCCGTGGCCTGCAGCCAGGCACACAGTGGCTTTGTGGGATCTTAGCAGTAAACACTGGCCTGAGTCCTCCACTACCAAGGACAATCCTTAGCCCTGGAGACACAGCTCGGTGTAGATGTAGCATACGTCACAAATGGACTGCATAAGCCCTGGCTTCCATCCTTACCACCCCATAACTGGGTATGGGACCACATGCCCATGATCCCAGGACTTGAGAGACAGAAGCAGGAGAACCAGAAGTTCAATGTCACCCTTGCCTACAAAATAAGTTCAAGGCCAGCCTGAGCTACAGGAGACCCTGTGTCAAAAAGAAAAGGGAAGTTCCTTGGGGCAAATAGCATCCCAGCTCAGACACCTTCAGTCTCCAAATGAGCACAGGAACACACAAAACCATTTGCTAGAGAAATACATTTCCTAAATTAAGAATGCTTGCAATGGGCTGGAGAGATGGCTCAGCGGTTAAAAAGCACTGACTGCTCTTCTGTAGGTCCTGGATTCAGATCCCAGCAACCACATGGTGGCTCACAACCATCTGTAATGAGATCTGACGCCCTCTTCTGGTGTGTCTAAAAGCTGCTACAGTGTACTTACATATAATAATAAATAAATCTTTGGGTCAGAGCGAGTGGGGCTTGGAGCAAGCGGGGCTAGAGCGAGCAGGGGTCCTGAGTTCAACTCCCAGCAACCACATGATGGCTCACAACCCTCTACACAGCTACAGTGTACTCACATACATAAAATAAATAATTTTTTTTTAAATGCTTGCTGCAGCATTGTCCCTTCACAGTTGGATCTTCGTGTCCTGGACAGAACACCACGACAGACCAGAATGTGTACCACTTGGACCAAGGCAGCCTTACTGTTGTTGCTACCTGGTTGGTTTTTGTTCTTTGATGTGGAATCTCACTACATACCCCTGGCTGGTCCTGACCACACAATTCCTTCCACCCTCCAGCCTCCCAGCTAAGAGGCTACCTTTGACATGATGTCAGCCCAAAAAACCTTTGCTGTAATGGACTTCCAGGGCCCATAACATCTCAGAATATCCTCATGGGTAAGGAGAACCTTACCCAGTGTTCGGTGAGAATGATGAATCAAAGGTGAGCTTCAGTCCACGAGCAAGCTGCAAATAAGAGAGAGGTGGCACAGGTTAACCAAAGGCAGGACCCAGGATGTCTCAATGGGAACTAGAGGAGCCAGGACTTCCGACAGGCAGGGAGCCCTTACCTGGTCTTCCACAGTGATCTCAGTGCCCAGGGTGTTGTCTGTGTTCCACTTCTCTGTAAACGTCAGCCCATACTCAGTCCATCTGTACTTGGTTTCCAGGCTGCCGTTCACTTTGGTGGTTTCCGTGTTGGCAGAGCCTGAGCTGGTAAATTCCTTAAAGGAGAGAGAGAGAGAGAAAGAGAGAGAGAGACCTTAGCCTACATTCCAGTCTGCCCTTGGTCCAGGCCCTTAAGCAACAGAGAGTCCCCAACGTGTCCAGGCAGAACTACTTCTACAGTTCAATTACATACTGGAAATACAGAGGAGTGAGAGGGTCCTGCTACCCAAGGGAACCTACTGGAAAGGGCTTTGTTGGAAGACAGCTTCCTTCCTCCCTTGGGGGCCCTAAAGTCTGAACAGGAAACCACCCAGCTTCCATGTTGCCTCCAGCCTCAGAGGGAGCTACTACTGACAGAGCAACACACCCCTTCCCTCCAACAATTGCTACAGATACCAGAAATGTTTCCTAAATAATAATGAAACATTACAAACATAGGTGGTGCCATACACCTTTGATCCCAGCACTCAAGCAGAGACAGGTGAAGCTCTGTGAGTTCAAGGCCAGTCTAGTCTACAGAGTGAGTTCAAGGCCAGTCTAGACTACAGAGTGAGTTCTAGGGCAACCAGGGCCATGTGGATAGACAATGACTCAAAAAAATAAAGATAGCCGGGCGTGGTGGCACACACCTTTAATCCCAGCACTCGGGAGGCAGAGGCAGGTGGATTTCTGAGTTCGAGGCCAGCCTGGTCTACAAAGTGAGTTCCAGGACAGCCAGGGCTATCAGAGAAACCCTGTCTCGAAAAACCAAAAAAAAAAAAAAAACCAAAAAAAAAAAAAAAAAAGATAAATGAATAAGTAATTTTAAAAAAAAAAAAAAGGGCTAGTGAGATGGCTCAGTGGGTAAGAGCACCCGACTGCTCTTCCGAAGGTCCAGAGTTCAAATCCCAGCAACCACATGGTGGCTCACAGCCATCCGCAACGGGATCTGGCGCCTTCTTCTGGGGTGTCTGAAGACAGCTACGGTGTACTTACATATAATAAATAAATAAATCTTTAAAAAAAAAAAAAAAAAAAAAAGCCAGGTGGTGGTGGCACACGCCTTTAATCCCAGCACTTGGGAGGCAGAGGCAGGCGGATTTCTGAGTTCGAGGCCAGCCTGGTCTACAAAGTGAGTTCCAGGACAGCCAGAGAAACCCTGTTTCGAAAAAACAAAAAAAAAACAAAACAAAACAAAAACAAACAAACAAAAAAACAGGTCAGCGGAGCTGAAGAGATGGTTCAGCAATTAAGAGCACTCACTTACTGCTCTTATGGAGGACCTGGGTTTGAGTCCTAGCACACACTGTGCAGCTCACAATGGCCTATAAAAGTAATTCCAGTTCCAGGGAATCTGATGCCCTCCTTTGGCCTCTCCAGGTTCCTGCATGCATGTGGTGCACACAAACTCCTGAAGGCACGCACACATGCACAAAAATAAAGTCTTTAAATAAAGAAACAAAACAACCTAGGTCAAAGCTGGGTGTAATGGCTCACATCTTATGCTCCAAGCACATGAGAGACTAAGGCAGGAGAGTTTCTGTGACTTGAAGCCAGCCTGAGCTACTACAGAGTAAGACTCTACCTCAAAATAAGAGGGGGGCGGGGGAAGGAGAGGTCAAATTTAAAATAAGAAGCATCAAGGATGGATCAGGGTAGATCAGTGGGTACAGCACACACCTAGTTTTGATTTCAAACAACACAAAGTAACTGGTAAAAAAAAAAAAAGCATTAAAAGCCCAGACCACCTATCGAACAGAGCTTCGATGACAAGGACTAACAGCCACAATCCAAGCAGGCAACTGTTTTTGGCTCTGCCACCCGGGCCACAGTACCCACTACTGGTAAGGGACAAATATAACATCCTGTGCAAGTGGAGAGACTTACCAATCCATTCTCTGACTTCGTTTTCAAATCAAGTTTTATTAAGCCAAAGCCTAAAGAAGGAAAAACAGCCAAAATCAGGTTAACTAATTAAGCCAGAGGAGTTGGACGTGTATCTCAGCCACAGAATGATTGCTAGCAAGCTAAAGGTTTGACCCCCAGCACTGAGAAAAAAAATAAATAAATAAAAATAATAGCTTGAAGCTAGGACACCACTGTTTTCCTCCTGGCTATCTGAAAATACTTAAAGGAAGCCAGGGCAACAGTGGCAGACAGACAAACACAGGCCTGACCTGTGCCCTTGCAGGACCTGTGGGGCAGGTTCCAGCAGCTGGCAGAGGCAGTCATCAGAGGTGGGACCATCAGGGTAAATTTAGAACAGTGTTCTACTGGGGCAGACGCTGGAGCTTGCAAGGGATAGATCTGCCACTTGCCCTGTGATGCCTGAGCCTCACCACTGGGTGGCGCACAGCCACAGGAAGCTCATCCTTTTGACTGGACATATAAGTTGTCAGTTGGGAACTGACCACGTCAAGTGTCACAAAGATGCCAACTCCCTTAGTAGGTGAAAGGCTTTCCATTGCTCCCAACTCCTCCGACACTCACCGTAGCCCTTGGTGAAGACATCCCTGGCGGACTTGCCAAGATCGGCGTATGTGGGAGGCACGGCCATGTTCTGCCACAACAAAAGCACGAGAAAGAATGAACACATAGGTAATTATGGAAATTAGTTTACCACCAATAAAACTTATTTGATATAATTAAACAACCAATAAAAATCACTCGCTCTAAGTCTCAGGCATCTTTCCCCGCCAGGTGTGGGTATGCCCTGAGCTGTCTCACCCTTCCTCTGAGGCCAGAGCTGGGGACACTTAGTGATTGCTTTTGACTGTAGCAATGCCAGGCCCAAGCACCGACCCAGAGCACAAGGAGTCAGTCAATATTTGATGAATGAATGAACCATCCAAGACATATTCCCAGGAGTCAGCCACTATACTGAACCGCAGAACTCTTGCCAGTAATTACAAAATGCCGGCCGCCCAGCCAGTAACTGCGCACGGATAAACTGACGCTTCCCATGGCAATTGATGTATCTTTCACATGGTTCTGATTTCATTCCCTCAACAAGTATCAGAGGAGTGCCTCCTTGTACTGCTTGCTGCAAGCCCAGCTCCACAAAACTTTCTTTACAGCGCGACAAGCTAGCTAAGTATCTCCTCACAGGAAATGAAGTCCAACAACATGCTACAAGAGAAGGGTTTCATAGCCCAGCGTGGTGGCCCACGCCTTTAATCCCAGCACTTGGGAGGCAGAGGCAGGCAGATTTCTGAGTTCGAGGCCAGCCTGGTCTACAGAGTGAGTTCCAGGACAGCCAGGGCTACACAGAGAAACCCTGTCCCAAAAAAAAGAAAGAAGAGAGAAAGAAAGAAGGAAGAAGGGTATCTACAAGGGTACAAAAGAAGGGACCAGGCCGGGCGTGGTGGCGCACGCCTTTAATCCCAGCACTCGGGAGGCAGAGGCAGGCGGATTTCTGAGTTCGAGGCCAGCCTGGTCTACAAAGTGAGTTCCAGGACAGCCAGGACTATACAGAGAAACCCTGTCTCAAAAAAAAAAAAAAAAAAAAAAAAAAAAGAAGGGACCAGCAAGAAGGCTCAGTGACTCTTTCGCCACTTGTTACCAAGCCAGGCTCCCTGAGTTCAATCCCTGAGAAAATGATATAGTTCCCCCAGCAAGTTGTCCTCTGGCCTCTATATTCATGTGCCCATGTACGTGTGCATATGTGCACGAGCACAGACACACACACACACACACACACAAACACACACCAATTAATTTTAAATATTGGGTTGGGGGGGCTGTTGTTTTGTTTTGATTTGATTTTTGTTTTTAGACAGGGTTTCTTTGTATAGACCTAGCTGTCCTGGAACTTGCTCTGTAGACCAGGCTGGCCTTGAACTCACAAATATCCACCTGTCACTCCCCCAAGCCCACCCAAGCGCTGGGATCAAAGGCACGTGCCACCACTGCCTGGCTTTTTCTTTAACGATTTCTTTTGATTTTATGTGCATTGATGTTTTGCACACATCTGTTGAGGGTGTGGATGCCCTGGAACTGGGGTAACAGACAACCTCAGCTGCCACGTGGGTGCTGGGACTCAAACCCAGGACCTCCAGAAGAGCAGCAGTACTCTCATTATGGATGGTTGTGAGCCACCATGTGGTTGCTGGGATTTGAACTCAGGACCTTTGGAAGAGCAGTCAGTGCTCTTAACCACTGAGCCATCTCTCCAGCCCTAGCAGCAGTACTCTCAACAGCCAAGCCATCTATCTCTCCAGCCCCTTCTTTTTCACCTTATGTGTTTCCACATGTATATATGTGAACCACGTTCACACATGTATGTATGTGAGCCATGTTCATGCCTGGTGCTCGTGGAGGCCAAAGGAGGGAAGTCCGATCCTTTAGAATTGGAGTTACAGACAGCTGTGAGCCTCCATGTGGATACTGGGTCATCTGTTAGAGCAGCAAATATTTGTTCACCTCCAGTGGGCCTTTATTTTAAAAGGCAACTATCAAAATACTATGAGGGGTGGGGCTAGGGAGATGGTTCAGTGGTTAAAAGCACTGGCTGTTATTCCAGAGGAGCTGGGTTCAATTCCCAGCACTCAAATAGGACAGGTCTCAATTGTCTGCAACAGCAGTTCCAGGGAATCCAACAGCCTCACACATGCAGGCAAAACACCAATGCACATAAAATACTACTTGGGGGCCTCAGAGATAGCTCAGCGGTTAAGAGCACTGCTCTTCCAAAGGTCCCGAGTTCAATTCCCAGCAACCACATGGCAGCTCACAACCATCTGTAATGAGATCTGATGCCCTCTTCTGGTGTGTCTGAAGACAGCTATAATGTACTCATATAAATAAAATAAATCTTAAAAAAAAAAAAAAAAAAAAAACGGGCTGGAGAGATGGCTCAGTGGTTAAGAGCACTGACTGCTCTTCCGAAGATCCTGAGTTCAAAACCCAGCAACCACATGGTGGCTCGCAACCATCTGCAATGTAATCTGACGCCCTCGTCTGGTGTGTCTGAAGACAAATACAGTGTACTCACATACATAAAATAAATAAGTCTTTAGAAAAAAAATACTCTCCAGGGAGCTGAGACTAGAGTCAGGGTAGCACATCAGCTTAGCATCTGAAAGGCTCCAGGTTCCATCAAAAGTGCTATCATCTCTTTTATTTACGTATCTATGAGTGAGTGCACACACACACACACACACACACACACACACACACACACGGGTGCTGGTACCCTAGGAGGTCAGAAGCAGGACTTAGTTGTTACACATAATTAAGTTAGTGAGCAAATATTAGTTAAATATCACAGTGGTCAGAGAAAGAGAATAACTCTAATGGTCTCTGTGACATTATATTCCTGGAAGGTTTTATGTTGACAAGCTGTGTAGAAAAAATTAAACCCTTGCTCTGGGACAGCACACACTGTGACTTCTGTCCTGAAGAGAAGGACCCATGAGTGACAGAGTCCCATCCCAGAACCATAACGTCACTAAACAGAAGAGTGGTTCCATTTTCCGCCCCCTCTTCCTGAGACAAGATCTTATGTAGTCCAGGATGGCCTGGAACTTTCTATGTAGCCAAGTATGACTTTGAATTTCTAATCCTCCATCCCTCAACTGCTGAGATTGCAGGCATCATCACCACACCTAGTTTCTGCACTGCTGGGATCAAATTTAGGACTTCAAGTTCCCCAGCAGGCACACTGCCAGTGGAGCTACATCCTCAGCTGGTTCCCTTCATTTTAAAATACTGCACACCTGCCAGGTGAGGGTGGCACACACCTTTGATCCTAGCTCCTCAGGAGGCAGAGACAGGTGGATCTCTGTGAGTTTGAGGCCAGCCTGGTCTACAAAGTGAATTCCAGGACAGCCAGGTCTGTTACACAAAGAAACCCTGTCTCAGGGGTGAGGAGACAAATGAACAAACAAACAAACAACAACAACAACAACTGTACACCTAATTTATCAAACTGGATCTGCATAGGCAACATCTGACATGACACACGTACCCATTCACAAACACGAATATACTATGGTATATTCCTGGCGAGTGGGCACCCACTGAAGATTTCAAATGATTCTAGGGAAACAATATCAACTGACCAACACCTGAATCAAGGACACCACAGAGAGCTCACAGCAGGACCTGCAAGGTAATCCAGCAGGTGAAGGTGCCTGCTGGCACACCTGGAACCTGCAGGATGCAACGGGACTCCCAAAAGTTACCTCCACATAATAAACCAATCCATCAGTCAATAACTAAAGACAGCCTACGGCCAAACCCAATACACACTACAGAAGAAACAGCCATGGCCTCCAATGTGAATGGAATCTGCGGTCCAGGCCATGGTTCACATCCTCAGAGATAGCTCGATCCTTCTTTGTGTTGCTGCTGCTCTCGCCCACCAACAGGCTGGAACCTAATGTAGGTGGACCGGCCCACATTAAGGTCAGGTCAAAAGAGGGCAGAGATATACCCAATACCGCCCCACCCACTCTTCCAGAGCTGGGGACTCCCCTCTTCCCCTTCCCCCTCAGGCCAGATGGGCCTAGCCCTCCCCTAAGAAAAGTCACCCCCAAGCAATCCTGGGCTGAAAGACAGCCCAGCCCAGCAGACCTGCAGAAGAAAATCTTGGCAGAGAGCCCAGAACATTCTCCATCTCTGCTGGATTAAGAGCCATCCATGAAAGTACAAAAACAAGAGAGATGGCTCCCTGGCTAAGACTTCTTGTTGCTCTTGTAGAAGACCAGGGGTCAATTCCCAGCACCCACACAGTGCCTCACAACTGTCCATGACTCCAGTTCTAGGGGACCCAGCGCGCGTGCACACACACACAAAAACACTTCTACACATAAAATAAAATAAAATAAACCTGAAAACCCCTAACAAAACTAAGCAAACAAAAAGAAACATCTACAGACTTTGCTGTCTCTTCCCTAGAGGAAGGAACAGAGGGGGAGCGGGCCCATCTGCAGCATCCAAGAACACTAAAGCACCCTGCACACACTCTAACCAATATTTAAGATTTCATTTTATTTTTGTGTATATAAATATATATCTGTGTGTGCCACTTGTGTGCAGGTGCCTGCAGAGACCAGAAGGAGGCACCAGATCCCCTGGAGCTGGAGTTAAAGGTAGTCATGGGAACAAAACTGCAGGTCCAATGTTTAAAAAAACAAACAACAACAACAACAAAAATACAGTGCTCTTAAGCCCTGAGCTAACCTTGAAAGTGTGCCCATACACCTGCCTCTTTTTTTCCTTTTGAGGCAGGGTCTTATGTAGCCCAATCGAGCCTTCAACTCACTATGCAGACAGGAATGGCCTTGAACTTCGGATCTTCCTGTGTCCATCTGAGAGTGCTGAGAGTATACAAGCATTCCGGACGTATGTGGTGTTGGGGCTAGCAGTGTGCACGTTAGGCAAGCACTCTACCAAGCCAGCTGTGTCTCCAGCCTATCAGAAGCCAGGTCTTTCCTGCTACTCTTCTCTGACCTCCCAGAAAAGACAGCCCCCAGAGCCCCCACCCTGCAGGCATCTAGGCCAGATCCCACCTTGAGGAAAAGACAGAACATTCATTATTTAGTGTTCCCCAAATGCAGTCTGTTGACACTAATCCTCAAACCCAGCATGGAAAGCCACCTGTCAAAAGAGAAAAAAAAAACACCACTACCCATAGCAAACACCAGCTACTGCATCAGCTCTAAGGAGATTATCATCCAGGGAGTGAGTCGGAACTTCTGAGCTCAGGGTAGGGGCCAGGCTCAGTGAGGCTCCCTTCCTTTCTATTCCACCATACTGCCTTCATGGGGGGGGGGGGGGCTAGGGGGACACCTGCCCCTCCCCCACTCCCCTGCCCCCCTGTCTGCCAGCCTACCAACCCAAGCTTTCCCTGGCTGACCTTGAACAAATTATGCAAACGCCACTCCAGCCTAAGGAATGGATACCCAGCCATACTGGAAGCAGAGGGGAAGGATTGTGTATCACCTAGCAGTTCACACAACCCACTTATGTAACTTCCATCTTGGGGCCTGGGGAGGACAACATCTTCCTGACTCATCAACTACATGGCAGCGACAGCTGCTCACTCACTGTGCTCCCACCCTCTACCCCTCCTCCCACCATACACCCCCTGAACTCAAAGCTCCTCAGAGCCCATCAAGCATATGTTTACCCAAATGTCTATAAAGAAGTCAAGGCCCAGCACATGATGGGCATTCATGAGTTACTATGCAGTGAGTATCACATCTTATATCTTTAATTACGTGTATGTAGTGAGCCTGTGTGTACCGTGGTGCACCTGTGAGGGTCAGAGGACACCATACAGGAGTTAGTTCTCTCCTTCCACCATATAGATTCCGAGAACTTCAGACCTGGCAGCAAGTGCCTTTAACTGCTGAGCTATCTCAGCAGCCCTCCCAAAGCATCACTGCAAGCTGGGTTTGCTTCGTGCTCTTTGCTGCAGCAGTTTCAGAGGCTGAGGGTGGGTGAGTCTCCGTTGGTATAATGCTTGCTTAGCTGAGGGTGGGTGAGTCTCCGTTGGTATAATGCTTGCTTAGCATGCACAGAGCCTTGAGTACTATCACTGCATTGCATAAACCAGGCTTGGTAGCATATGACAATAATCCCAGCCTGCAGGAGAGAGAGGCAAGAAGACCAGAAGTTCTAAGTCATCACTGGCTACATAGTGAGTTCGAAGCCAGCCTATGCGACGTAAGACACCTGTCTCAAAAAAAAAAAACAAAAACAAAAACAAAAAACAGTGGAGAGGAGGAGCTAGAGAGATGGCTCAGAGTACACACATGCAAAATGTTCATATACATAAAATTTAAGAGAAGAAAAAGAGTGAAAGACAAACAGGGATAGTCCAGAAGGTGAGTTCTAGATGAACCAGGACTCAGGCCACAGCCCGACTTAGTTAAAAAAAAAAAAAAGTATCATTGTAACAAAAAGAGGAAAGTAGAAACTTGGTGTCTGACAATAGGAACAAGTAAATTACAATGTAACCAGGAAGTAGGCGCTTCCCCCGAGAGGCAGCTGGCAAGCCGGAGCAGAGCAGAGCAGACCAGGAGTCCCCAGAGCAGCAAGCCCCCTAGGAAAGAGCTGAGCCCAGGCTGAGGGACCTCTGGGGGGGGGGGGGTATCCTGGGTGCTTCAGGCCTTAAAACCAGCTATGGGTTTTATTCCAGGAGCTGCTGTACACTGACGACCCCAAGACTGGAAAAATGTCAGGAAACGGAATGTGAATACAGTCTACTTTTTTTAGAGAACAATTGATAAACAATTAATTCAGCATTAATCTTACTCCTAGGAACCCCACGTACTAAGTGTTCTAGGCACCAAAAAACCTACAGAACATATTCTCTACCCCATCGCCTGTGTCACACAAACCTAGATGTGGCCAATATGCCCATCATTAGAAAAACGAAGAAACCAAAAAAAGCAGGATAGTAACAAATTAAGGATCACCAAAGAGTCATCAAAAGCAATGAGGGGAGATGGGTACCAGGGCGGAAAACTTGAAATTCCAGCGCTTAGGACGAGGCTGGAGGACCAAAAGTTCAAGGTCATTGTTGGCCACACAGGGAATGAATAGCCTGGGTTATGAGTCTATCTCAACACAATTAACAGTGATGAATTTATATATGAGAACATAGAACATTATGTACCACCGAATGAAAAGAGAAAGCCAAGCTGGGTGTTGTGGTGCAGGCCTTTAAAATCCCAACTCCCAGGAGGCAGAGGAGGGCAGATCTCTGTGAGTTCAAGGCCAGCCATAGCTGCATAGTGAGACACTGCCTCAAAAAGTAAAAATAAGGCCATCAGTGGAAAGAGAGGCCCATTGGTCATGAAGACTTTATATGCCTCAGTGCAGGGGAACGCCAGGGCCGGGAAGTGTGTGTGTGTGGGGGGGGGGGGGGGGGCACTTTTGGGATAGCACTGGAGATGTGAATGAAGAAAGTACCTAATTTTAAAAAAAGTAAAAATAAATATTTTTAAAAAGAAAGAAAAGAAAAGGAGAGAAAAGAAAAGAACATGCCAGGGAAATTTCTAATTCCGCATAATTAGTGGGTCCTTTATCCATTCAGGAACTTGTAAGTAAGTGGGTGAAATCAGGAAAGAGGGGCCCCATCTGGGCAGGATGGCTGCCTCGGGGAGAAATGTGGTTTGGGGAAAGTAGATGCGGAATTCAGATGTGGTTTCCATTTTTTATTCTACTTCATTATTGAAATAGTGTTGTGAAGAGCAGAAAACATTGGAAGTCAGCAACCTTCCAACATGTCATCACAGTCAAGACACCAGAGGGCTGGAGAGATGGCTCCGAGGCTAACTAAGGGCACTGCCCACTCGTCTCAGGACCAGGGTTGGGTTTCCAGCTCCAGGAGCTCAATGCACTCCTCTGGCTTCTCGGGCACTGCACACATGTAGTGCACATATGTACACATAAAGTATTTTTTAAGAGAAAGAACTGGAGAAATGGTAGTTGGTTTAAAGCAATAGCTGCTTTTCCAAAGGGCCAGGGTTCAATTCCCAGCACCTATGTGGTGGCTGACAACCATCTGTAACTCCTGTTCCAGGAGGTCCAATCCCCTTTGAGGACACCAGACATACACATGGTATATATACACACAAGCAGACAAAACACCCATTGACATAAGACTAATATTTTAAGATACAGGAAGGAAAAGTTGTCTGGACAGTGTCCATACTGGTTCTAAGGACTGATTCAAACTGAGACGGTAGCCCTATCACTGGGCAAGGCCTATAGGGGCACATTCCTCTCCCAAGCAACCACGAACATCTGGGCCACTCCGCCCAGAAGGCAAAGAACAGGGCAAAGCTCCTTAACTTCCATGTGTATAAAAACTGCCAGGGCAGCTGTCAAGCAGCCTGAGGGAGGATGGCAATGGACTACAAAAGAGATTAGCCTCACTCGGTACTGTGCACCCACCGGAACCCCAAGCTAACACAGGCGCTAACACAGGTCTCACACCTAACCAGGAAGTAGAGTCTCCTCAACACTGGAAACACCCGCAGTGAGCTCAGACCCCCATCTCCAAAAGCAAAGGGGAAACAAGACCACTTCCCAAAGATCCGGAGCCACCTGCCGTGGCATCTCTCAGACCATCCAGGTAACTACAGATGATGATGGAGGAGTCATCAACTTGGCAGAAGAGCCCCTGGGTGTGACCCAGAGCCCACCCTTTCTCAGGTACCCTACACCCGAAAGCGACTTCCTTATTGCGCTGCATGAATAACCGGTTAACAGTACATAGCTACTGTCAGGAGCCAAAGCCACCAAATATTAGCATCACCATCCCAGGTCAGGGAATCATGGGAAAACTTTTGGTTCTGCGCTTTCTCCAACAGTTTTGGATGGTTTGCCAGGGCAAAAAAAAATTGACCCGCAAACAAAAGAGGTATCAAGGGGATGGAGAGATGGTTCAGCCATTAAGAGCACTGGCTGCTTTTGCAGAGGACCCAGGTTTGCTTCCTGCATCCACACAGGGGCTCAAAATAATCTCTAACTCCAGTTAAAGGGGATCTGATGGATGCTTTCTTCTGGACCCTGTGGGCACTACATGAGCATGATATGCATACATATGTACAGGGAAAACCCTTATACATATAAAGAAATAAAGAGGTTGGGGGCTGGAGGGATGACTCAGAGGTTAAGAGCACTGACTGCTCTTCCTGAGGTCCTGAGTTCAACTCCCAGCAACCACATGGTGGCTCACAACCATCTGTAATGTATACAATTCCCTCTTCTGGTACGTCTAAAGGCAGCTACATTGTACTCATATACATAAAATGAACAAATATATCTAAAAAATAAAAATAACAAATAAAAAAGAGGTCATGATAGATTACAGCAAAATCAACCACTTCTCCAACCCTAGGGACCAGGGGCAAAAATCAACCTCTTAGCAGAAAGCAGGCTCAGTTCAGGAGCTTCCCTGCACCACAGACAGACATAAACACAGGCACACACAGACACACACAGGCACACACACACCAGTGCGCTCTTTTCAAGCAAAGGCAGCCCAGGGAACAGTCGCTGGTTCCAGATGCTGGCAAGGCAGTGGCCCTCTGCTCTGGAAGCAGGCTGAGTTCCCAAAGCAGCTGCCTTCCCCTCCCCCCTCCACAGAATCTCACAGGGGGACAGTCTGGCTTTCCAGGCTCTGCTTCTATTTTAAAACCCTCTGGAAGCTGGGCCACCAGCAGCAGCACAGCCTTCTATAAGGCTGTGGAGGCTGTGGTTGACTCAAGGCAGCCTGCCTTCTCTCCCTCACCCACCTGTGGAGAGAAGGCCATGCAGGCAGCCAGCAGCACTCTAGGGTCTAGGGTCCAGCCAGGCACACCAGAGCTCCAGGATAGCCCAGGTACCACAAGGCATAGGGGGTTAACACAGTCAGCGCTTTCTTTAAGTGCTCAGACTTGGGAAGTGCTCAGCCTTGGGAATCAAGGACATATGGGTCTATATCCTACTCCCTTTCCAAGTTAAAGACCCCAAAGTCAGTCTCTCTGACCCAATTCCCCTTGGTATACATCCCTTAATACTGCCAATGGTACATGCAGAAGCCATGAAACAAACACAAGTAGAATTCTATTAAGATGACAGGTCAACTTATCATCTGAGATGAGCAGACAAATAAATAATAAGTTTGGTTTCTTTGGTTGGTTGGTTCTTCGTTTTTCAAGACAGGGTTTCTCTGTGTAGCCCTGGCTGTCCTGAAACTTTGTAGACCAGGCTGGTCTCAAACTCACAGAGATCTGTCTGCCTCTGTGCCCTCCCCTTGCCCCACCCCGCCAAGTACCAGGATTAAAGGTGTGCACCACTAGCCAGTTTGGTTTGGCTTTGAAACAGGATCTAATGTCTCAAACTCACTATGTCCAGAGGATGACCTTGAACTTGATCCTCCTGCCTCCACCTCTGAGAGTGTGACCCACCACACTGAGTTTCTGCAGTGTTGAAGGTAGAATCCAGGGCTTCCTGTATGCTGGGCTAGCGTTCTACTAAGTCCCACGCAAGGCAGTCCAATAGACAGTTTCCGTTGCTACATTTATGGCTAGGGAATCTAACCAAGCTCCGGTCTTGTATATTTACTATTATAATAATGGTTTCTGAGCATCTTGTCAGAGGCTCACCCTGAACCACAGGGTCCAGAGTCCTCCCCACCCATAGAGAGGTATTGTTTAGCCGGATACTGTCTGGCCAGGTCCTGGAAAAATACCTCCCATCTCACCCCAGGGCAAATGATTTCTACGAGCACCGTCCACTACAGATGGCCCACAGCAGCTACCTCTCTCCTTTCCCAACCAGTTGGTAACTTCTGCTGTACAGAGGCACTCACACCTATGGGTTCCTCAGAACACAGCAGCAGTGCATTGTGGGGATACTAGCAGGGGACTGGTGCCCAAGCACCAAGTGTACACAGCAGGGCCGCAGAACACCAGAATGGCCAGCACTGACAGTCACATTTCTACTGCAGATCC
Source organism: Mus caroli (assembly GCF_978045245.1). Classification (NCBI taxonomy): domain Eukaryota; kingdom Metazoa; phylum Chordata; class Mammalia; order Rodentia; family Muridae; genus Mus; species Mus caroli. The sequence continues at coordinate 70,739,422 of NW_028227268.1, forward strand.
AGGTGATTCCCAAGGCCTGAGTGGAGACAGGAAGACCAGAAGTTGACCTCTGACCTCCACATGTGCTAGCCACCTCCAAACAATTTTTTTAAAACAGAAGCCAAAATAAATAAATAAATAAATAAATAGAACCACCACATTATAAGAGAGGAACTAAGACACGAGAAAGCTATTTCACCTGAGCTAGACTCTGGCTCTTGTCAGTTAGATCAGAACTGAGAGCCCAGGCTGCCCTCTGGAGCTTTTTCTAGCTCAGCCCTAAGTAAAGTGCTCACATGCTGTGACTTAACAGCAGAATGGAGACCCATACCCAGGTCTAACTAAGCATGCCTCTGTCATCCTTTCAGGTACCAAAGGAACCCGGGGAAAGCGCAAAGCTACAATCACAGTACATCCTTTCTGGAATCCTAGGGGCTCAGGTCCAGCATGAGGACCGCATGGCCCCAGACAGCCCCTGTCCAAAGCCTCATTCTAGAAACCAGAAATAAAACGAATCAGCTGTGAGCACCCACTACTACAACTGGGGACTGGCACCTGACTCGAGCTGTCATACCCCCACACCTGTCAGAAAGGGAAGAAGCAACAGGCCCCACAGCTTTGGCCAGAATCCCATCCACCCATATCACTCTCTAGCTTCAAGCCCAGAAACACCAGTTGGACAAGTTCCCCCAGGACTTGGGAAGTTGTAGAATGCTAAAGGAGTTGCTGCTTCTCGTCTCTCATGACTACTGCTGTAGGTGAGTATGTACAGTTACAGCTCTTATGACATCTATGACTCGGCTAGGACAGGATAGCTTCTAGAAGTGAGTGAGCTGTCAAGGTCATCTAATGGGTGTTTTAAGAGTCCACGATGTAATGTGACCTACCATGCCTGGGTAGTTAAGAGTGGTATGAAAGAAAAAAAAAAATGGAGAGAGAGCTCAGGGGTTAAGAGTGCTTACTGCTGTGGTGGGAGAGATGGCTCAATGGTTAAGAGCACTGACTGCTCTTCTGAAGGTCCTGAATTCAAATCCCAGCAACCACACGGTGGCTCACAACCATCCGTAATGAGATCTGACGCCCTCTTCTGGAGTGTCTGAAGACAGCTACAGTGTACTTACATAAAATAATAAATAAATCTTAAAAAAAAAAAAGTGCTTATTGCTGACAGCCAGGGCTATAACTGAGAAGCCCTCTCTTGAAAAAACAAAAACAAAAGCAAAAAAAAAAAAAAGTGCTTACTGCTTTTGCACAAGACCCAGGTTCGATTCCCAGACCCACGTGGGGCGTCTCACAACCACCTATAACTCCAGCTCAGGGGATCCAACACCCTCTTCTGGACTGAGGTCACCTGCATGTATGTACATAAACTCACATAGGCACAAGCATGCACACATTAAATAGACATTTTTAAAAAATGAATTTACCCCACAGACCTTTCTTAGCCACCTAATGTGTGCCAAGTGTTCCCACCCGAGTCCCTGAAGACAAGCCTGAGTTTGGCCCTACAGTTTTGTCAGTCCCGAGAAAAGCAGGCAGGCCCTCCGCAGTTATGCCTGGCTTGCTAGTAAACAAGCCGGAGTTAAGCCCCTCACCTATATCTCTGGTCAAGGAAAGAGGAGCTTTGGACAGCACACACCTGAGCTAAGCCCACACTCTTCCTGCATTCTGGGTCTGCAGTCAGATTTAGTGCTCCAGCCTGACAGCTGTCAATCTGCAAACTGACAGTGTCTTGTCAATTATTCTCCAATGACTCAATACCTGGTGCTGCACAAATGCTTGCTTCTGACATTAGTAATAATGGCATTAAAATAATACGCCTGTATATTCATGGAGTCCCTTCCAGTACACCATGTGGGAAAAAAAAAAAAAAAAAAAGTCTGTGCAGGATGAGTTCAACCCTCCCCCAAAAGCTCCTAGGTCTTCTAGGTAAGTGTCAAGGTTTCTAAGGTGTCCTTGTGCATGCCCCAAGGCTTCGTGTTAATCGGATCATTTTATTCTTTCCCCCAAACTCAGTGAAGTGTATATAATTGCTCCTATTTCGCAGATGAGAAGATTGAAGTTTTAAATCTTCCTATCAGTGTGACCTTGGACAAACCGTGTAGAGTTGCGGGCCTCCAATCTGATGTCAGGCCCTGAAAACAGTTTCCAGAACGCACAGTTGCATTTGACGACACAGGACACAGAATCCGTCCCATCCCCGAGGCCAAGGAGGCCAGGCATATGGCTCCCTATGGGGTCTCGCTTTTAGTCCAGGCCCAGGTCCCTGTTCCTGCGGCCTAAGTCCACTCAGGGCAGCCCGTTCCGCCCGGGAAGACACTGGCATGCGCGGGAGGGACCCGGCGCCACCTACTCCGGGCGTGGGCCGGCTAGGGCGTGTAGGGGCTGGGGGATCCAGGGCATGGCCGTGCCTGGAGTTCGTCCTCTCGGCGGAGGAAGCTGGGTCTGCACAGGCCCTTGGGACTGGCGGGGAAGGTCTTGGGCCGTGGGAGGGTCTCTACCAGATCCACGCTGACGGAATCTAGAGCCAGAGGGCGCCGCCGGGAAGGTCACCTAGACCCGCGGCCCGCCGGGCCTCCACGCGGCCGCCCTTGCCCTTCCGCCCCTCGCAAGTTCGAACCGCCCCTGGCTTCCAAATGCAGGTGCTCTGAACGCTCGAGCTAGGATCTGGGAGATCCACTCTGCGCCCGCCCTCCAGGCCTCCCCTACAAGCCCGCTGCCCCTCCAGGCCCGCAATGACCGTCCCTGGTTCACCCTTCCCGGGGCCAAGCTCTTAGGCCCAGCGCCCTCGCCCGAACCTCCCTCGATCGCCTCCCTGGCGACTTCCCAGGAGCGCGACCCGAGGCCCTGGGGACTCAGGCATAGCCCAGGCCCTTTCCGCTGCGCCTACCTCGGAGGCGGTGACGGCGGGAGCAGCGGCAGCTACGGCGGGGGTTGCGGCGAGGAGGCTGGGAGCGCAGCGAACGGGCCGAGGGCGGAGCGGCGCAGATCGCGGCGGCGCGGACACGCCCCAGCTCTGCGCGCCGGACCCCGAAGCTCCGCCCTCGGCTCCACCCCGGACAGCGCCCAGACCAGTCCCGGGGTCTTCTTCCCACTCGCGAGCGGCGCTCTCGCCCTCTGCGGCTCTGTGATCATGTGTGGCCGCGCGTAAAGGCCTGCGTGCACTCTGGCACGGGGCGATAGGGAGGCGTGGGTCTGACGTGCGTGAGGTGTGTGCGTGCGCGGGGACACGCGGGTCACTGTTGCAGCCTCTAGGCTGCTGGAAGCATTTGGGAAGAGGGGGAGGGGAGCTTCCGGCACACAGAGCGGTGGCCTAGGGACCTCAGCGGATAGTATCGCCGGAGTCGACGAGGCTGCGAGTCACTCGGAGGCCCAGTGGGGACACTGGGCTCTGGAAGTGGCGCTGTATAGGGCAGAGCGGCTACTGTCCCCTCTGCTCCAACCTTGGTTTCCGGAGCCTGCGACACGCCCGCGTGCGTCAGCGAATCAATTGCAAATTAAACTCTCCCGAGAGCCGGCTCCGCACTGCAAATTTGCGTGCAATCCTCCCTGGTTGTCAAAGCCTCTTTCCGCCATTTCCCAAGCATTTAAGAAATTAAAAAAGACAAAGTGGGTTTGTGAGACTGCTGAGTCTCGCTACGTGAGGAGGTCACGCGGGTTCTGGATGTCTGCTTTCCTGCAGTGTAGAGCGGGCGGTCACTTTTTCCCAGCCTGAGCACGTGGCCTCCTGCCCTGTTGAGCGTGCCACACCAAGACTAACCAAATCAGGCTTGGAGAGTTTGTGAAATCACATGTGAGTGAAGACTTCACACCCTTTGCCTTCTACTAACAGACATCCGAGGAGAATCCGGGCATTTAGGGTTCAGTAGAGGAGACGCCAGGTGGTTGCTCACAACCTGCTGCGGCTGAACAAGACAGTTGGGCATCGGCAGCCACTCTAGATTTAAAATGCTGTTCCATGGGCTGAAATTAGGGAACGAAGAGGCGTGGTGGCGCACGCCTTTAATCCCAGCACTGGGGAGGCAGAGGCAGGAGGATTTGTGAGTTCGAGGCCAGCCTGGTCTACAAAGTGAGTTCCAGGACAGCCAGGGCTATACTGAGAAACCCTGTCTCGAAAAACCAAAAATAAATAAATAAATAAAGGGAACGAAGAGAGAGAGAGGCCGAGGAGAGGGAATGTGAGGGGGCCTAAGCCCAAATCTAGTTAAGACTATGAGGGAAAACCCTTCAAAATAGAATGTAGTCAGACAGACAGCTCCTTGGTACAGGGCTTGCTTTGCATTAGAAAGAACCTGAGTTCAAGCCATAGCTTCCCAAGTCTACAGCTCTATCTACCTGGCAACAAACGCCCAGCCCATTCCCGGAGTAAAAACCAGGCAGGGAAAGCTGCTGAGTCACAGGGGCATACGGGAGGCAGAGTAGGAAGGACGAGACCTGGGGACACAAGATTTGTCTCCAAGAATCTTACACTTGACCCTGAGCCCTGATGCCCAGGGCTATGTGTCGTGAGTGGGCAGAAAGTCTGGCTCCTCGGAACTTCGCCCTGGGAGTCTTGGTATTAGTTTAAAATGAATGGAGATGCAGAGGACTGGTAAGGCACTTACCTAAGTCTCAGTGAGTGGCTTGTGTCACTTTTCCTGGGGAGACAGACAGCTATTTGCTGTAGAGAAGGCACAGATGACAGATTAAAGAATTCCACCCAAAGTCTACTTGGCAAGCCAGGGAGTGTGTTTAATTTATTTACAAGGTAACTCAAGGTAGCTAAAAAGATCACCCTAAAGGCCCCCAACTAACAAAACCTTGCATGCATCCCTGGGCCAGTGCATGACTTACCAGCAGCTCAAGAGTTCCATCTCCAGCAACTGTTGACTAGAGGGACCTCGTGAGTCTGATAGCTGAACTTCCCAAGCCATGTATGTTTTGGGTTTTGTTTGTTTGTTTGTTTGTTTTTAACTTTCTAGTGCTGAGGACTGAACCTGACTTTTATGAATCTCTTTCCTTCCAGAAGGGAAGGTTTTTTAATCCAAAGAATTAGCCACACAAGAAAGGCAAAGAAAAACAGCCAGAATAGGAGGAGACCTGGGAGCCCCTGGGATTGGAATCAAAGTGCACCAGCAATGTTATTCATTGATCTTTCTTCCCGGTCACAGCCTGCAGGGAAGGGAAAAGCAAGTCACCCTTTTTTTTTTTTTTTTTTTTTCTGCCCAGCCTCCCCTCCACGGAGCCTGCCAAAGCTGATTGGCCTGAGACAGAAAACCTGATCCAAGCCTGGCCAGTCGGGTTCTTACTTGCAGATTCAAATTAAGAAATCCAGAAGCTTTAGGGAAAACAGCAGGATGCCCTGAGTCTGCAAGCTCCTCGGGCAGGCTTGCATCTCTGTTGGCCCAGAAAAGCAAGCAGAACACTGTGCAGTTGCAAGACGCTTTGGGCTCATTTCCTCATGGACCCCCCTCCTGAGTTTGGGGTCCCCAGAGCTACTTCAGTTCCATGTGAGTCCAGAGATGTCTTGTTGACTTGTGGGGATGGGCCAGTCCTGACCATAGTTCTGTTGGGGATAAGAGATCCCTATGTCACTTTTGTCCTGACCATAGGTCTGTTGGGATAAGTGACCCTATTTCGCTTTTGTCTCATGCACAGGCTTCGTTGGAGCTGACAAGTGACATAGTCCTCCTGCTCTCTTTCCCCTGACTCTACGGAGGAATCACTGAGACCCTGGAGTTCTCTAGCTGTGAAAATAGACTAAAACCAACGATAGGGTTAAGATTAGCTGTGCAGCTAGTGTGCACCTGCATCTGGCCTCTCCTGCTGTTTGCCAGCTACCTGAGTAATGGGTTGCTTGCTTGCTTTCTTCCTTTCTTTCTTTTTGCCTAATTTATTTACATTGTATTTTCTTTTAGGTGCAAAATCAGTTGCAGTCTTCCTTTGCACACAACAAAGTAAACCATCCAGAGAGGATGCAGTTTTCTCTTAATAATGAAATGGTCTATGAGTGTGAGACTATTTTATTTCAGAGGCTGGATCAGAAGTTTACTGTATCCTTGGCTACATAATGACCTCAAACCCAGCCTAGGTTACCTGAAACCCTGTCTCCAAAAAAAAAAAAAAAAGTATTTTTTTTCTTCACCTTAGGGAAGTTCTTTCTTATACTAGGTCTTCTTCTTTTTTTTTTTAAGATTTATTTATTTATTATATGTAAGTACACTGTAACTGTTCTCAGATATTCCAGAAGAGGGAATCAGATTTCGTTACGGATGGTTGTGAGCCACCATGTGGTTGCTGGGATTTGAACTCTGGACCTTCGGAAGAGCAGTCAGCGCTCTTAACCACTGAGCCATCTTGCCAGCCCTAGGTCTTCTTTTAAAAAATTATATTTTAAGTTTTTGTTTATGTGTGCACAGGTTAAAAACCAGCTTGCAGGGATCAGTTCTTTCCCTTTTCCATGTGAGTCCTGGGGACTGAGGGAACAAAATGGCCCTCGGTCCTGACCCACCCCCATCATCTTCAGCCTGCTAAAGTGTCTTAGAGGCTTCCTATGAGGAAATCTTCATTCATAAAGTTAACGGGAGCAATTATAACGCTCTCCACATTACTGGAACCACAGTACTGACTGCTGGCAAGTTAGAGCAGGCCCAACAAGGGCGAGCGATGCCCATCCTATACACGGGGCCCTGTGAGTATATTCATTCTCTAAGGCATAGTCTTGGTATGTAGCTGGAGGCGAGTAACTCATCGTGATCCTCCTGCCTCAACCTCCTAACTGTTAAGATTATGGGTATGTACCATCATCCCCAGCAAAAATTATTTTTTAAAAAAGACTTACTTCTTTTACACTAAGGATGTTGCCTTTATGTCTGTGTGCAACATGCATGCCTGGTGCCCCTGCAGGTCAGAAGAAGGCGTTGGATCCCTCAGAGCTCTGGATGGTTGTGAACTATCATGCAAGTGTTAAGAATTATGAACCAACATGTGGGTGTTAGGGATTGAACTCAGGTCCTTGGCAAGAGCAATCAGTGCTCTTAACCACAAGGGTATATCTCCACTCACTTTGGTTTCTTGAGACAGGGTCTCTCTCTATACTCCTGGCTGCCTGGAACTCACTATATAGACAGACCAGGCTGGCCTCAACTCATAAAAATCCTCCTGCCTCTACCTCCTGAGTCCTAGGATTCAAGGCTAGCAGGATTTTTTGTTTGTTTGTTTTGGTTTGGTTTTGGTTTGGTTTGGTTTTTGGTTTTTTGAGATAGGGCTTCTCTGTGTAGCCCTGGCTGTCCTGGAACTCACTCTGTAGACCAGGCTGGCCTCGAACTCAGAAATTCTCCTGCCTCTGCCTCCCAAGTGCTGGGATTAAAGAGATTTTTTTTTTAAATCTATTTTCTTGGGGCTGAAGATGGCTCAGTAGTTAAGAGCACTTCCTGCTCTGCCAGAGGACCTGAGTTCAGTTACACACACACACACACACACACACACACACACACACACACTTCAGGCAGCTCACACCCACCTGTCATCCAGCTGGAGAGGATCTAATGCCCTCTTCTGGTCTCTGTAGGTATCTGTACCCATGTGACACACATTCACAACCCCTACACACACACATGTATATACATAAATAATACAAAATAAGAATAAATTGTTTTCCTGAAGTGTGGTTGGCATATTAAAAGCTATACATGTTTAATATATAGATTTCCATGACATTAGATACAAATACCCAGGAAACCATCTATCTCCATCAACAAGCTGTACAGATGCCAGCCACATCCCTACATTCCCTTGCAATGACTGATCTTAGGGACAAGAAAGAAAGATTGCTCAGCCATTAAGAACTCTGGCTGCTCTTGCAGAGGACCCAGCACCCACATATTGGCTCATAAACACCTGTAATTTCAGCTCCATGTAATCTAACACTCTTCTGGCCTCTGAGGGTACCAGGCAAGTATGTGGTACATCTACATACATGCAGGCAAGCATTCATACACATAACATAAAACTAAAGAAATCTTTTGAAAAACAATTTCTTTAATTATTATTAGGGGAGGGGGCTACAGTGAGAGATTATATGGAGTCAGTTTACTTCTCTAGGTTCCAAAGACTAGTTAGGCTCCCATAGCAAGCATCTCTACCCACTAACCAATCTCTCCTGGCCTTCTTTTTAAAAAAGATTTATTTATTTGTTTGTTTGTTTATTTATTTAATGTATATGAGTACACTGTAGCTGTCTAAAGACACACCAGAAGAGGGCATCGGATCCCATTACAGATGGTTGTAAGTCACCATGTGGTTGCTGGGAATTGAACTCAGGACCTCTGAAAGAGCAGTCCGGTGCTCTTAACCTCTGAGCCATCTCTCCAGCCCCTCTCCTGACTTTTTAAAAGGAGATTTATATGTTATTGTTATTTTATGTGATAAGTGTTTTGCCTGCATAGATGACTGTGTACCATGTGCATGCATTGACCATGGAGGCCAGAAGAGGGCGCTAGATCCCCTGAAACGAGTTAAGGATCATTGTGTGCCTCCCGGAGAGTGCTGGGAACTGAACCATAGTCCTCTATAAGAGCAGCAAATGCTCTTAACCACTGAGCCATCTTGTCTACCATCTGCTTTTAGAAACTTTAAAAAATTATAATATAATTATAATAGTTATATAAGTGGCAGTGTGTGTGTGCATGAGGGAAGCTACAAGATTTTATGTTTAAGACCAGCCTAGAGCTGCAGAGCAAGGCCCTGTCTCAGAAAACCAAAGCAAGCGGGGCAGTGGTGGCACACTCCTTTAATCCCAGCACTCAGGAGGCAGAAGCAGGCAGAACTCTGAGTTCCAGGTCAGATGGGTCTACAGAGCAAGTTCCAGGGCTATACACAGAAACTTTGTCTTCAAAACCAACAAAACAAAACAATAAAACAAAACAAAAGGAAAAAAAAGTCTGTCTTCACATCTAACTTAAACTTACAATCCACCATTGTATGAGTAACTGCTCTTCTTACTGAGACACGGTGTCCGACGAAAGCGACTCAAGGAAGGACAGGGTTATTTTGGCTTGGGAGTTGAGAAGGCAGGCCATCATAACAGGAAAGACATGACAAGAGCCACATGAGGCAGTGGGTCACAGGGCATTCGCAGTCAGCAAGAAGGGAGAGATGAATGTTGGTGGCTCAGCTCACTCTCCTTTTTATGTAGGCTAAGCCCCTGAGCAGATGCCACCTAGCATTAGGGCGGGGCTTCCCTCCTCAATCAACCCACTCTAGAAACTCCCTCACCAGCATGCCCAGGTTTACAAATTGTAAACCCCATCAAATAGACAGGACAGCAGCCGTCCCTGTCCCGGGACTGTTATCCATGGACGCTGCAGCAGGTACAGCTCTGGAAATTATGTAACATATGTAGCTGAAACTTTGTATCATCAGACACCTCCCTGTGCCTTTCCCTCTGCTCCTGGAACCCCATTGCTCTCCCTGCCTCTATGGGTGTGGGCCAGCCTGTGCTACAGAGTGAGACCCTGTCTCAAATCCGGGACAGGAGGCTGAAGGTACCAGTTAAGTACCTTTTCTGCCCTTCTAGAAGACCCTCGTCTGCATCCCACCACCTGTGTCCCATGTCCCTGTATCTTGAGCTTCAGTCTTCAGACCTCAGCAGGCACTGCACTCATGGGCATAGACACACAGACACACACTTGTATTTTAGAATCTCTTCTTAGCTGGGCGTGGTGGTGCACGCCTATATTCCCAGCACACTCGGGAGGCAGAGGCAGGAGGATCTCTGTGAGTTTGAGGCCAGCCTGGACTACATAGTGAGTTCCAGGACAGCCAGGGCTACATTCAAAAAAAATAAAATAAGTTTTTAAAAAAATCTTAATAAAGGCAGAGGCTCTTTCTCCATTTGCTGCACTGGAATGATTGGGTTTGGAGTAAGTGCAGTCGTTCCTGCTATTGAGTGGCAAACTTATCTGCCTGCCCTGGCAGCTGTGAGAGGCTCTCCAATTTGGACTGGAGTGTGGAAAGTGAAATTGTCAGAGGCTACCTTTCTACCGGAGACCTTAAGTGGGAAAGAAGCCAGAGTTTCTCTGCTCAGCGTGTGTGTGTGTGTGTGTGTGTGTGTGTGTGTGTGTGTGTGTGTGTGTAAGAGAGAGAGAGAGAGAGAGAGAGAGAGATATCATTGGCTAAGATACCCTACTACTGCAAGAGATAGCATTGTCTCCTCAGGCTGCACAAGTGAACAGATACATGGGGTTTGCCCTGGGGCAAAGCTGTACCTGCCTCTGTCCTTTGACTTAACAACCCAACTCCTTAAGACTTGAACAAGTGCCGGGCATGGTGGTGCACTCCCAACACTCGGGAGGCAGAAGCAGGCAGATTTCTGAGTTTGAGGCCAGCCTGGTCTACAAAGTGAGTTCCAGGACAGCCAGGGCTATACAGAGAAACCCTGTCTTGGAAAAAACAAAACAAAACAAAACAAACAAACAAACAAACAAAAAAACAAAGAAGACTTGAACAAGCATCACTTGATTCTTGTTTTGGGGGGAATTTTGTTGTTTTTAGACATAGTCTCACTATGTAGCCCTAGCTGTTACAGAATTCACAATGTAGACCAGGCTGGCCTTGAACTCAAAGAGACCCATCTATATCTTCTTCCTGAGTGCTAGGATTAAAGGTTGTTTTTGTTTTGTTGTTGTTGTTGTTGTTGCTGCTGTTGTTGTTTTGTTTTGTTTTGTGTTTTGTTTTTTGTTTTGACACTGCATCTCTGCATCTCACGTAGCTCAGGCTTCCCTCAAACTCACTATTCGGTAGCCAAGGATGAGTTTGAACTTCTGACCTTCCTACCTCTATCTCCCAGTGCTGTGGGATTCCTGCATGCTAGACGCTAAGCACTCTGCCATCGGGACCACATCCTCCACCAGGTGGTCGCTTCCTCTACTCCTATTCACAGGTAGGTTCTTCCTTCCACATTGTTTTGAACTTGGCTTTTTGCTTCCATCATAGAACTCAATACCTAATGGCAGCTTTGCTAACTTCCTTTCTGGAATCGATGCTGCCTTGGGGTCAGGGCTGGCTTTGGCTTGTCCACCCTGTCCCTTTCCAGGACGCTATCCCCCATCTGGCGTTCAACATGCCATCAGGGTATGACAGGTGACTACAGCATGCAAGCAGGCAGCCAGTCCCCTGGGCTTCCTTCTACAGTCTGTGCTTGGGGACAGCTGAGAACCATGTCCTGGGGGTTTTCAGTCCTGAAGAATGGCCTCTGCAGCCAAATGCAGGCCAGAAGTTGAATTTATCTACACTCAAGTAAAGTTCTTAACCTTGTCTGCAAGGAGGTCTGGCCTTTGCCCTTAGCTTCCACAAAGTGCTGTTCTAGGAGCGGATCTTCATTTAGAGAGTTGACCTTACAGCCTACATCAACGAGATTGCCATGGTTACCAGCTTTGAGCCAAGCTTACGAAGCTGGGCCTTGGAATATCTGAAGGACTGGTGTTGGCCTCACAGGCAGCAAGTATGGAACCCCAATATGCACTTTATGCTGCTCTGTGTGATGGTGCTCTGTGTGAGTTGGCACATTTGGAGAGCAGTGAGCCCCAGCTGGGACTCCATCTGCAGGAGACGGCAGACAGTTCCCTGGGACGCCTCCTGGTCTTGCCCACTTGACCCTTTCCTGAGTTGCTTTTACCTGTGACTGGGAGTGATCTTAAATGTGAGGGTGGCCTCAGGGATCCCTGGGTTTGTAATTGGTGTCAGGAGAGAGCGGGTATGGATGTGACCTGTTGCCTATCTTGACAGTAGTATCTGTACTGCCTCTGATATGGTTTGCTACTGCTACGCCTCCGTGGAAATTGCACACACACACACACACACACACAAAATGTTACCTGCAAAGTCTGGATCCGCTTAGGCATCTCCAACTATGGGATCCTTTTTGCCCTTCCTACAGTGCCCTTTGTCCCTCTCGGGGAGAGGACTTTCTTGACTGTGACAGGTAGAAAGATAATAAATCAACAAGCCGGTTGGACTCTGAGTACCCTAGAGGAGGGAGGCAGGGAACTGACCTTAAGGGCTTGCTCTGACATGCCATAACTTCGTCAGCTTCTTCCCCCAAACCCATCAGGCCCCTCCATATCCCAGGTTCAGGGCACACACAGCACTTCTTACCAAAGACACCAGCCTCTGATGCCTTTCCAGGATCAAAAGTTTCAGGTTCAAGTCTAAACTTAGCAGCTCTGCCACCTAGGGGTCACCCAACAAGTTCTGTCTGCAACTCTTACATAAGCAGCCCCTCCCTCAGTCCTCCCCACCCCGCCCCGCCCCCCAGCTCCTCCCTGAAGCTTTCTCGTCACTGTGCCAAAGCTGCATCTGTCAAGGGCACCTCCCTTTTCCCCATACACAGAGCCCCAAACACAAACTTTATAATTCTATCTGCCAGTCTATCGGACAGACATGTGGACAGACAGACAGAGACAGAGCAAGAGAATCCCAGGGCAAATGATCCTGCCCAGCTGGAGGAGACTGGACCCCTCCCTACCCAGCCTGCAGAGGGAAACGTAGAGGGTTGCTTGTTTTCAAAGACATGACAAGAGCCACATGAGGCAGTGGGTCACAGGGCATTTGCAGTCAGCAAGAAGGGAGAGATGAATGTTGGTGGCTCAGCTCACTCTCCTTTTTATGTAGGCTAAGCCCCTGAGCAGATGCCACCCAGCATTAGGACGGGGCTTCCCTCCTCGATCAACCCACTCTAGAAACTCCCTCACCAGCATGCCCAGGTTTACAAATTGTAAACCCCATCAAATAGACAGGACAGCAGCCGTCCCTGTCCCTGGACTGTTAACCATGGACGCTGCAGCAGGTACAGCTCTGGAAATTATGTAACATGTGTAGCTGAAACTTTGTATCATCAGACACCTGGCTGTGCCTTTCCTTCTGCCCCTGGAACCCCATTGCTCTCCCTGCCTCTATTTTCTCCTCTGTGAAAATAAAACCACAAAGCCCCTAAGAGACACAATGTCCCTATGGTGGTTTGAATGAGAAAGGCCCCCATAGGCCCCAGTGTTTGAATGCTTGGTCCCCAGTTAGTGAACTTGTTTGGGAAGGATTAGAGGAATTGTGCCACTGGGGGCTAGGCTTTAAGGTTTCAAAAACTCAGGCCTGGCCCAGTCTCTAAATGACAATAGGTACTAACCAATCAGCTATGGACACAGATGAACCAGGAAATTCTCTCTCTCTTCCTTTCTTCCCCTCCTCCTTTCTCCTTCCCTCCCTCCCTCCCTGCCAGCTGCCCTAAGCATCAGGATATAAAGCTCTCAGTTACTGCTCCAGCACCACGCTTGTCTGCTTTCTACAGTGCATGCATGATCATAAACTAACCATCTAAAACTGTAAGCAATCCACAAATCAAATGTTTTCTTGTATAAGAGTTGTCTTTGTCCCAGTGTCTCTTCACAGCAATAGAAAAATAACTAAGGCAGTATCCTAGAGGAAAAGTCAGTTGAAGAAAATCCCAATTTGAAGCCAGGTATGGTGACTCATGCCTGTAATCCTAGCTCTGAGGACTGAGGCAAGATTACAAAGAAATTTAAATCAGCCTGGGTGACATAAGGAAGTCCAGGCTAACCTGGGCAACAGAATGAGATGCGGTCATAAAAACAAACAAACAAACAAACCTAGCACATTCCTATAATCCCAGCACTTGGGAGGTACAAACTGGAGAATCAGGAGCTCAAGGTGAGTCCCAGGCTAGCCTGAGCACCTGTCTCACAAAACAGTCCCAATTTTGTGTTTTGTTGTTAATGGTTTTTTTTTGTTGTTGTTTTGCTCTTGTTTTTTTTTTTTAATTTAATTTAATTTAATTTAATTTTGAGATAGGACCTCAGTACATAGCCCTGGCTAGTTTAGAACTCCCAGAATGGCTTTGAACTCACAGAGATCTATCTGCCTCTGCCTCTGGGATGCTGGGGTTGAAGGAGATTGCCACTGTGGCCAACTTGGCCAAGAGAGGTGAAGAGAAATAGATTCTCAAAGGATTCATGCCTGGGAGGCCTGGGAGGAGGGCTGGGTAGCTGCAGGTGGACCATGGCTCTGTTTGAGGGTCTCCACTTCTACCATGAGTGTTGCCGTTACTCACAACCCCCCCCACACACACACACCCCAAAGCCCCTCAAGGTCCCTGAGAACAGCCGGCCCAGAGGAGAGTGCCCCCTTAGCAAGAAAAAAGGAAACAAAGTCAGAGTGTGGCTGCTTTCAGCTCCACATTCTGTGGTGTCCTCTAGTGGTTTAGCCTTTTGAGGCCCGAGTTGCGTGGCTCAGTTGGCCTCTAATTTGTGGCAATACTTCTGCCTCTGGAGTGTCGGGACTACAAGCATGCATCACCACACTCAACCTGTGTGAAAAGACATTTCAGAACCCTTTCTCCTTTCCTATCTTGGGAATAAGGATCCCTCTGTATCCAGGGTGGCTTTGAACTAGACCTTGCCCTGCCTCAGCATCCTAAGTGCATGCTCCACCATTCTGAGAGCTTCAGGATATTTAAAAAAAAAAAAAAAAAAAGGCTGGGTGTGAAGATACATGTATTTAATCCCATCACTTGGGAGGCAGAAGCAGGTGGATCTCTGAGTTTGAGCAAGGCCAGCTTGGTCTACATAGAAGAGAGGTTGTCCCAAACAACCCAACAACAACAATAACAGCAACAACAAGCCACATTCTTTTATGGGGCTAGAGAAATGGCTCAGCAGTTAAAAACACTTGTTGTTCTCGCAGTGGACCCAGATTTTGTTCCCAGCATCCACATGGTGACTCTCAACCATCTATACCCCAGTTCCAGGGGATCTGGCGCCCTCTTCTGGCCTCTTCGGGGACTAGGTGCACACATGGGGCATTTATGTACATGCAGGCAAGATGTTCAAGCGTATAAGATAAAAATAAATTAGTATTTCTAAATATTTAGTGTTGTAGTAAGTATTCAATCTCAACTGGGGGTTCCTACCCTGCCTTTGATCATTCAGTTCCCAGATAAAAGACACACAACCTTTATATTTATAATAAGCCTTTAATGCACGAGAGCTGGGCAGATATCTACCCTCTAAGCTTTTATATCTACTTCCCTGCCAATAACCCCGAGTTATAACTTGTCATGTTCCATCTGGACTGCTCTTAACTCCAGCTGGCCAGCTCTCAAGGCCATGTTTTCATGACTCACTTATCCCATAGTATCTTCCTTCTCTCCACCTAAGACTCCCTCCTTGTGGTCTCTCCTCAGACTCCAAGTCCGGGAACCCAAACCCCACCTATCTCTCTTCTGCCCAGTTATAGGCTGTAGGCATCTTTATTCACCAATCAGGGATAGCTTGGGGAGCAAGATTACATGGTATCTCTTGTGTGTGTGCAGATTGTCTTGTCCCTGGGAACCAGTATTTAGTATTACAATACATAGCAAAAGACCAAACCTCAACAATTTAGTGTGTGTGCAGGGGCATGTGTGCAGGGGAGTATGTGCAGGTGTGTGTGTGTGAGTCACAGCACAGGTGGAGATCAGAGATAACTTGCTGAAGTTGGTTCTGTTCCTCCTCCCATCATGTGGGTCCCAAGGACGGGACACTGGCTTGTCAGGCTTGTCAGTGGGTGGTTTGTACCCCCTGAGCCAGCTAATTGGCCCAACACCTGCTTCTGGATGTTTGTTGTTGTTTTTGTTGTTGTGTGTATCTGTGTGCCTATATGTATGTGCACACGGTTGGAAGAGGGCATCAGCTTCCTTGAAGCTAGAGTCACAGGCTGTTGTGAGCTGCCCAGAGTGAGTGCTAGGAACTGAACCTGGGGGCTCTGCTGGAGTGGTACTCAGTCTAACTGCTGGGCCATCTTTCCTACTCCCAGGTTTGCTGCTATTTATTTATTTATTTATTTATTTATTTATTTATTTATTTATATTGAAATAGGGTTTCTCAGTTCGCCCTGACTATCCTGGAACTCACTCTGTAGACCAGGGTGGCCTTGAACTCATAGATCTGCCTGCTTCTGCCTCCCATGGTCGGGGACTTCCCAGGATAGACAGGTAAAGGTCGGGTGAGCTAAAGAATGTAGCTCCTGCTGCACTGGCATTAATCATCTCACAAGGTCAGAGTTCTCGTGACCTAATGGCCTCTGTAGTCACCTTAGCAGTTAGGTTTCAACACAGCTCTCAGAGGGAACAATGAACTAGCCCTTGTCTTAGCTACTTTTCTATTGCTATGGAGAGACACCATGACCAAGGCATCTTACACAAGGGCCTTGCTTACAGTTTCAGAGGGTAAGTCTATGGCCATCACAGCAGAGAGCGTGGCCGCAGGTAGGCATGGCACTGGGCAATAGGTGAGGATGTGCATCCTAACCCGTAAGTACATGGCAGAGACAGACAGACAGACAGACAGACAGACAGACAGGGCCTGGCATAAGCTTTCAAAAGCTCAAAGCCCACCCCCAATGACATGGCCTCTTCCACCTAGGCCTCCTCTTTCCCAAAACAGTCCACCAGCTAGGGAACAAGCATTCAAATATATGAGTCAAAGCTGGGTGGCCTTTAATCCCAGCACTCAGAAGGCAGAGACAGACTGATCTCCAAGTTTGGGGCCAGCCTGATCTACATATAGAGATCCAGGATGGCCAGTGCTACACAGAGAAACTGGCCCAGCACCTGTTTCTGGGTTTTTGTTGTTGTTATTGTTGTTGTGTGTATTTATGTGTCTAAATGTATGTGCACATGGTCTCAAACAAAAACAACAACAGCAAAAAGAAATTGTGTGTGTGTGTGTGTGTGTGTGTGTGTGTGTGCTCACCCTTGTTAGCAGCCATTCCCATTTAAACCACCACAGCTCTGTACCTTCTTCAGGGTCTGGGACCTGCATGGTAGGAGGAAGCACACCTATGCCCAGACATCTCTCAGCTTCTGTCATGTCCCTCTCCCTCAGATGTCCCTCGCTCACTCAGCTTCCACTGAAAGTCTTGCTCCCCAGCACTAAGAACTGAACCAGAATAGGATATGGGAGAATCGGGTGCCACCGCTGCCCTTGCAAAACTAATAATCAAAGGATTAGATAGACTTTGCTCAAAATGCCGTAGAAATAGCATGTAAAGACTGGCCACAGTGTCACACGCCTGTGACCCAGGCACTCTGGAGTACAGGAAGGATGATCAGGAGTTCAAGGTCAGAGAAAGGTTGAAGTCTGGACCACGTGAAATATTTTCTCAAAAAAGCAAAGCGAAACAAAACAAAAATAAAGACTGACTGGACCCACATTTAAACCCAGCACTCAGGAGACAGAGGCAGTTGGATCTCTGAGTTTGAGGCTAGCCTGGTCTACATGGCAAGTTCTAGCCCAGTCAGTGTTATGCAATGAGACTATGTTTAAGAAGAAGAAAAAAGGGCTGGAGAGATGGCTCAGAGGTTAAGGTTAAGAGCACTGACTGCTCATCTGAAGATCCTGAGTTCAAATCCCAGCAACCACATGGTGGCTCACAACCATCTGTAATGAGATCTGATGCCCTCTTCTGGTATGTCTGAAGACAGCTACAGTGTACTTGCATATAATAAATAAATACATCAGAAGAAGAAGAAGGAGAAGGAGAAGGAGAAGGAGAAGGAGAAGGAGAAGGAGAAGGAGAAGGAGAAGGAGAAGAAGAAGAAGAAGAAGAAGAAGAAGAAGAAGAAGAAGAAGAAGAAGAAGAAGAAGAAGAAGAAAAGAAGCTGCAGAAAGGCCCCCAGCAGCGTCCTCATCCCATTTTCCTCCAAAGAGGAATGCTACAGGAATGTAATCTATAGCAGCCCCATAGAAGATTCTAGGCGTAGCCAAACACAGCTGAATACAGCCCCATGAACACTGCAGCCAGAGTCATGGAAGACTAAAGTACAGTCCCGGGGAAGCCGGGCTTAAGATGAAGGTGGCAGTGGGTCAGATGAATTAGATGAAGTGGAAATCGTAGACTTCACGGACTGAAGCTATGTTCCTAGCTGTAACTGGGGAAAGGGCGGAGGAGGCGTGGCCTCCGGGGAAGATGGCGGATCTAGGTACGACCATTGGCTGCACCACCCTCCTGATTTCCACGGAGGCCAATCTTGGGGGAGGGGACAGCCTCTGGGACGCCCACCAATCTAGTCAAGGGCAGCTATTGTGGGGCAAGTCGCCAGACGTGATGTCAGCTCTTGGTGTCCTTTTCCTGTCAGAGATACATAATGATACAGGAAAAGGGGCGAATTGAACCTAGACCAGGTTTCTTCTCAACATCACTGATGATTGATATAAAATTCCCTGTGTCTGCTGACTCCTGGGAGAGAGAGAGGGAGGGAGGGAGGGAGGGAGGGAGGGAGGGAGAGAGAGAGTGAGAGAGAGAGAGAGGCTCTTACTAGGTAGCAATAGCTTGCCAACCACGCCCACGGATGCACTTCCACCCACTCACCAAGAGGTGGCAGCACCACCCCAGGTTGCTTGCTTGGAAGACTGTGTGATCTCTTGAAGAAAGTTCTCTCATTTCCCTGCAGGCATCAGTGCACTTATTTCCTGATGAGGAAAGTGGGGCCAGTAAGAAAACGATGAGGGTTTCATTTCATCCCCAACAGCGTGTTCTGATGGCTCTCTGACCCGGTTCCAAAGGAGATTCAGTCCTTGCTTCTGGGGAGTATTTTAGCAATCTCTTGAGGTATTTTTGATCCTCACAGGTTGGGTGTAGGAGGCTGTCATAATTAATCTTCATTGTCAACCTGCCTGGGTTTGGAATCACCTAGGAAACACACCCGTGTGTGGTGGTTGCACAGAGGAGGGAAGACCCTGGATGTAGGTGGTACCATCCCATGACTGGGGGCGGGGGCGGGGAGGGGGCAAGACTGAATCAAACAGGGGGGAAAGGAAAGAGCAAGCCGACCACTGGCACCCCTTCCCATCTCCTACCCGCAGATGCAGTGTGACTAGAATCCACACACTCCTGCCCCCAAGCCTTCCCCACCACAACGGAGTGTACCCTCAAATCAGAATAAACCTTACCTTCCTGAAGCCACTTTTTAGGAATTTCATCGCAGCACCAGGAGAAATAAGTAAGACACTGGAGTCGCTGAGGCAGTGGCCAAGGCAAAGATCTACATAGACCAGGCTTCAGTGACAAAGAAATATCTATTCCCTAAGAGCAACCGTGATAAGATTGAGACTCTCAAGAGCAGTGGGCTGTAGAGAGACAGGAAAGGCTTCCACAACCTCCCTCATGGTCAGCATCCCCACATCCTTCCCCCAGAGCCACCTCCACGAGGAATCAAGGGATAATGCTAAGGGGGGGGGGCGCAGGCAGGCCTCTGTGCCGGACCCTGGAGGGACCAGGCATGCCAAAGTCCTTGCCTTCCTTCCAGGAGATCAGGCTTCAGAGAGAGATGATGTCTCTGTGAAGAGAGAAGTGTGGTCATGGGGACAACTGAGGGACTAAGATGGAATGGCATAGACAAGATCGAATTTAACAGCCATGATGGAGTGTGGGGCCGGAGATATGGGTTCTGGAAGCCAAGCTCTGCTCTCTGCACGTGCAGCAAGCACTCCTAACCACTGAGCTATCTCTCCAGCACCCCGTGCGTTCTATTTTTCCGTTACTAGCAGTTCAGTGGATGTGCCTGCACTACATCACTATGGATAGGGGATCGATGTGTTGCATGTGATAGACCACATGGAGGCAATGGGAATTCTTCTTTAGATTCCTTGGGACAGGGTTTCTCTATGTAGCTCTGACTGTTCTGGAACTCGCTCTGTAGACCATGAGCCTCCAGAGATCCACCTGCTTCTGCCTCTCCAGTGCTGGGATTAAAAGTGTGTGCTACCCCCTCACCCAGAGGCAATAGGAATTCGTTATCTCATGGGATCGCCCCCGTGTCTACTCATCTGTGTCCTCACACAGGGAGACAGGAGAGCCTGCTCCGAAGAAGCTCCAGTGACAAGAGAAGACGTCACCTGCTGGCTTTGAAGATGGAGGAAGAGGCCACGTGGCAGGAACCATAACTCCTCAGGCTGAAGAAGACAAATATAAGGATATCCCTAAGAGCCAGGGAGGAAGCCTGCCTGACGACATTTTTGTGCCTACCCAGGGAAGCCATTTTAGGCTTCTGGCTGCCAGCACTGTAAATATTGTTTGGTGTTGTTGAGCCAGGGTCTCAGGCTGTAGGCGTGGATGGCCTCATACTTAATGTGGCCCGGAGCGGCCTTGGCCATCCTCTTGCTCCTGCCTCGAAAGGGTTGGGATTCTAGGTGTGTACCAACACTCCTGACTCAAAATGGTGTTCCTTTGGACCACCAAATGTGTGCTAATTCAGAGCAGCATAAAGAAACAAATGTAGGGGTGGTGGGGTGGCTTAGTGGGTAGGGATGCTTCCTGCCAAGCTTGACAGCTGGGATCAGCTCACTCCTTGGAATCCAAAGGGTGGGTTCCAAATGTCCTCTGATTTTCATATGCATGTAGACCCAAACCCTCCCACCACCACCAAATATATAAGCAGACAAACAGACAAGCAAATAACTAAAACATAAAAATAACAATATTCTAGCTAGGCACTCTAGTGCACACCTTTAATTCCAGCTCTGGGGAGGCAGAGGCAGAGGAGGAAGGCAGATCTCTGTGAGTGAGGCAAGCTTGATCTACAGAGTGAATTCCAGGACAGCCAGAGATACGTGGTGAGACCACTGCCTCAAAAACAAAACCAAAACCAAAACCACACAGGGGCTGGGCATGGTGGGCACATTTGTTTTATCCCAGAACTCCATGGGGTGAGGGGGCAGCTCTGTGAGTTCAAGGCCAGCCTAGTCCATAGAGTTCCAGGACAGCAAGGGCTGTTACAGAGAAACTCTTTCTCCAAAACAAAATGGCAACAAACCCCACAAAAAAAAAAAGCAAAAATAAACAAAAAAAAAAGAGAAAGAAAAAAGGAAAAGAAAAATAAAGACAAAAAGCCCTAGATACTAAGACATGTGTTTTTCAGAAGGATATTTGGGGCCAGCAACTTAACTATGTTATACATAGTAAATTAAATTGTATTCTCTGAAAGATATGCTGGTCTTGAACCAATATGCTCCAGATTCAGTAGAGACCCTGGCTCAAAGTAAGGCTGACAGGACGGCCCAGTGGGTAAAGTTCTCGCCACAGAAGCCTGAGGGTCTGAGGTCGATCCCCAGAACACACTGTAGGACGGGGCTGATTCCTGACCCTTCACATCTATGCCAGGGCAAATGTGCTCATGCTCACGTGTGACTAACACACACACACACACACACACACACACACACACCACATTAAATAACAGGACAAGATATTAGCCCAAAAATAAAGACATAAAATAAATTAATAAAGGCTCTGAATGAAAACTGGGAATTAGTGAAACAGCACAGACAATGATGGGTCTATCATGGGCTCCGTGGGTGATCTGCACGGTGCTCCATTCCGGTGGTCACTGTCCACTGGTTTGAAGGCCTCTGAGCCCTTAGCAATGACGGGAGAGTCCACACCAGGGAAGTAAAGCTCTGTGGAAGGTGCCTGGGGTATCTCCCATCCATCCCACTCACCCTTCCTTGCTGGTGTTTAGAGAAACAGAAAGCCTACCCATGGTATCATAGGGACTCTCCACCCTGGTTTATGTTGAAATCATCTGGGGGAAGCGCTACCATAGCTGGCCCTTGCCCCAAAGACCATTTTTGCCTTGACTGCATTTGTTGAAGCTCCCTCTGACCAAGTCTATTGAAAGCGCCATTGCTATTTGAGGAGTTGGCCACCAGGTGGCGCTAGAAGATGACCAAAGAGAAGGGATTTTGTCTTCCTGGTGCCCAACAGGTAAGAGAGAGGGTGAACCTGGAGTCCTCACTAGCCTCTGGCCGCTGAGGTGGATTGTTTGTTTGTTTAGCTTTTTAAGAATTTTATAATTACTATGTGGGGGGTAGGAGGAGAAGAGGAGGGAGAGGAGGAGGAGGGGGCACGGAGAACTCCTGCGGAAGACAGAGGAATTTCTAAAGTCAATTTTCCCCTCCCACCTTTACATAGTTTGGGGGGATGAACTCGGGTCACCAGGCTTGTGGGACAAGCCCCTTTTCTTGCTGAACCATCCCGTCATCCTATTTGGCTTTTTATGAGTTAGTGTCTCGTGTATTGCACGCTGACCTCCTGATTTTGAATTCCTGATCCGACTGCCTCTATCTCCCAAGTTTTGGGATTACAGCTGTGCACCATCACCACCTGGCTGGCTCCACTTGTGACTTTTTGGTTTTGTTTTTGTTTTGTTTTTGTTTTTTGAAACAGTGTTTCTCTGGGTAGTCCTAGCTGTCCTGGAACTCACTCTGTAGACCAGGCTGGCCTCCAACTCACAGAGAAGCACCTGCCTCTGCCTCTACCTCCCAAGTGTTGGGATTACAGGTGTACACCCCCACTCCCTGTTCACTCGTGACTTTACCAAGATGTCCACTCAGGGGTGTTTTCAATTCTGCTCCTGTGTGGAGTCAGTGGGGTGGGCGGATGTGCTGCAGAGCCCCCTCCTCCCAAAGCACCTGCCCACACACCTACGACAGCCAGTGGGACAGCAAATGGTGTCATCATAGCCCTTCCAGTGCCAGGGGAACCCCAAAAAAGGCCCAGGTTGGGGTCTCCACCTTATCTTTTGTTCATCAATAAGATGTCTTCTCTGATGGCAGCACCCAGAGTTCACTATGACATCTCCAAAGTGAGAAATGGGTCCTCAGGAGCCTTCTGCCTACATTTCTTTAACTGGTCAAGGACTCAGCAGGGAGGCCTGGGAGCCTCTCTATATAATGTGCAAAACAAGGCTTGTGTATCTTGCCCGAATGAGCTATGTCTCTTTCACAATAAGAATTAAGGACACACACACACACACACAGAGGCCAAAACATTGACTTGAGCTGAGCATGAACCATTGAGGCAGACTTATGCCTAACACTGGGGAGGCTGAGGCAGGAGGATCCCCATGAGTTCAAGGCCACCCTGGGCTACGTGTAAGACCTATGGTAAAACAAACTAACAAATGGCTGGAGATGCAGCTGTTGGTAGAGTGTTTGCCTAATACAAAGCTCTGGGTTCAATCCCCAGTGCTGTTTACCAGGGTGTGGTGGTCCACGCCAGTGTTGCCAGCACTTGGGAGGTGGGAACGAAACGATCAGACTGTAAAGTTCATCTTTGGCTACACAGTGAGATTCAGGCTAATCCTGGTTCCTTGAGACCTCGCCTCAAAAAAACAAATCCCTCAGGGGCTGGCTGGCATCCAGATTGCCACATGGGCAAGAAGGGAAGAGCACTTTGGAGGAACAGCCACAAGCCCCAAAAGGGTACAGTCATAAAACTTGGGCCCTAGGTACTGTGGGGGCCTCTGCAGAGCAGTGGAAAGAAGCAGGAAGCCGGCCTCAAGCCTGGCAGTGTGTCCCCAGTGGCCCCAGGTTCCCGCAGCAGCTCGGGGTCAGGGCTGAGCCTGGTAGCCTGGAAACCAAATTTCAGAGAAAGACAAGCTTTGCTTGATGTCACCTGGCAAAGGATCTCTGAGTCTTGCCTAGGATCCCAGCCAGCTGCCTTCCCCATGTGGTCCTCTCCTGGAGCCCCATAAGGACCCCCCACCCAGGTCAGAGCATCCTGGGGGGGCGGTCATTCCCACCACCACCACCACCAAGGCCACCACACACCCCTCAGCCACCACCCTTGGAGTTCCTGAGGTGACCCATTTCCCTCTCTCTTCTGCAGCTTCAAAACAAACCAAAACACAGACCAACATCCTTTGTTTGTTTGGAGGATCAGAGCCGGGGAGAGCATTCTGTGGGTTTTCACTTGAAAACAAGGTTGTTTGAGTGGGGAGCAGAAACCCAAGGCAAAGGACAGAGTCTCTTGTGGCCACGTGTTTTCTGGATGAGTCAGGGCAGGGCGGGGGAGGGGGACACTCAGCAGCAAGGCTGTCTGCTCACCACTTTGAGGGGCCAGAGCCATGGCCGCCTCCACTCACGTTGGGTAGCGTTTCTTTGAGGATGACTAGGCCCAGGTAGGGCCAGGCTTCTCGTTCATTGGCTCCAGACTTACTTACATGGGTGGGAATGGATTAAGTTGATGCAAGCCCCTAGTGCAAATTTATCTCCATCCCTTAGTTCACAGGCCCAGGCTAGATGCCCTGCCCCAAGGGACAGGCTGGGCCCATCTAGCACGGGCTGTCTCCAGGGTGTGCAGTCAGGTCCTGTCCAACCAGCCTGTTGGTTGGATCTGAGCTTCCTGGTGAAACTGGAATCTCTGAAATGCCTGCCTCCAGGAGAGGGTACGCAGTAGAGCAGAGACTAGCATATCCCTTGGGCTCCTGTGGTCTCTACACTGAGTGTGTGGGTGTAGGAGACAGGCTGATGGGGACTGCCTCTCAGCAGCCTTCACTGGCACTTGTGAGCGGCAGTCTGAAGGGTGGTGGCCGGCAGACGGCTCATAGAGTGATATTCCAAAGCCTGAACCAGGGTAGCTCCCGGCTGATTCCTGGCCTCCCCTGATAGTTTTAGACGCACCATCTTATTTGTGCTTCACAGGCTAGAGTGGATGAGGCTGCTGGGGTTCAGAAAGGCAGAGCGACTACTCAAGGACACACAACGAGCCAGACTAGGAGCAGCTCAGCTTTGGACCACACCAGGGCCAGGAACTAACTCACTCAGAGCAGGATCCAATTGCCTGGTGGGAGGTGACTATAGAATGAGGACTTTCGCTGCCAACAGCTCTGCATTGTCATTCTGATGGTGAACGATGGGGATGGGTAGGTTTTTGTTAAAGGCCACCATTTTTTAGTTCTTAGGGACTGAGCAGTGGCTCCCAATCTCATCCAATCCTCCCTGCATCCCCAGAGGGAGGGATCTTCATTAGCCCATTTCAGAGATGATAATGCTGAAGCAGGGGTCTGCAAGATGGCTCAGCGGCTAAAGGTGATTGCTGCCCAGGCCTGGTGACTGGAGTTTGATCCCCGAGATCATAAAAAGTGGAAGGAGAGAACCAACTCCACAGAGCTGTCCTCTGACCTCCGCACATGTCCCTATAGTAGGCGTGCTTCCTAACACAATAATAACGTGTAAGATAAAATAAGAAAGAAAAGGCTGAGCAGACGGTGCCTTTCTAAAGCACTGCACGGCAGGCAGGGGCTCTTCTGGATCCCACCCAGTCTCCCCTTCCCTCCTGGGGGTCTGCTCTAGGATCAATTTGAGTTGCACTTTGGAACCTAAGCTTCAAGGCTCACCCCCTCTTGCTGGTGGGACATCTGCTTGGGGACTCTGTTCCTTCTTGCCACCCTCGCTTGCCTGGCACAGGTGTGCGCTAACGGCCCCCACCAACGGCAGCCAACATCCGGGTGTCTGCTCCCCACCAGTGAAAGACCTGAGCCATATTTCTTGCCTGCGTCCCCAGCTGCTGGGCCCACAGGAAAGCCCCTGGGTGTCCTTGAACTCACAAAGCTTTGCCCAGCTAGCTGCCATCTTAGCTCCTACTATGCACACAGCCGTCATCTCTCTTCCACAGACCATAGCTCCGTGGCACATGAGGTGTACGTGGCTGTGTACATCTCTGTATACACATCTCTCTGTGCACCTCTATGTGAAGCTATATGTGTATATGTGATCTGTGCAGATTGTGTGTGCACCTCCTTACCTGTGTGTGTTTTCACTGTGTGCACACCATGTGTGAGCTCTGCTGGTCTGTGTGTTTGTAGAAGTAACTGGTACCCACACTGTGCATCCATCACTGGCCCTTCTGTCCACCCAGTCAACACTGCCTCCCGGTGTCATTTTGAGGGTTAGCACACAGAAGAGACCAGCCCCACACATGGCTGATTCCTTGTAAGCTCACCTTCCTTGGAGACACCCTCAGCCTATTCTAGACAGATGGCACGGCCCAGACTGAAGCATTTGGTGAATGAACTGCTGCTAGGACCAACAAGGGTCCAGCAACTCCCAACAAAGTGAACTCTGCACAGCCCTGTGCCTTGACCTCTTCAGTCAGATCATGGGCTGAACTTCCGCAAAGCCCACAATGAATAAAGCTACAGGTTCCAACCGGCAATATGGCACATCGCATACAGGCACCTGCCACGGAACCTGACAACCAGATCCTCATGGTAGAAGGTGAGAACAGATTTCTGGAGGTTGTCCTCTGACCTCCACATGTGGACCATGTGCTATCCTCACCAAATGCATATGCTTTCGTGCGTGCATGTGTGTGTGTGTGTGTGTGAGTGCACGCACACGTGTCTGTCCCAGGGTGTTGGCTTCACATCCCAATGTAACAGACAGACAGAAGTACACCCCTCACCACCTAGAGGACTGAGGTCCTAGCCAAGGCACCAACAGAGCAGTGGCTTTTCAGCGGCTCTCTCTTCAGTGGCTATGGCTCTCTCTCCAGCAGCCGTGGCTCTCTCTTCTGTGGCCTTGCCTTTTCTCACTGCTGGCCTCTGCTGTCATTCCTTGGCTCCTGACGTGATCCCAGTCCCCACGCCAGCGCATCTCCAGGCTCAGCTTCTCCTGTGATTCCAGCAACATCGCTCAGCCTGCTTGGGGAATGAATGGCCTCTCTCTAGGACCTGAGCTTCCCTATATCTGTAAATCTCTGTTTGCTGAGTAACATAGCTTTGTCACAGGCTCTGGGGAGTTTACAAGTATGTTAGAGATAAGTGTCAGAACAGGGTAAGGATAGAAAGAAGAAACCCCGTAGGTGCCCTAGACCTGTTTGCCAGTGAATCCCCCCTACAGCGAGGAACACATTTTGCACCACTTTTTCTTCTTTTTTCCAAATCTGTTGTTTCAAGACAAGGCCTCATGGAGCCCAGGCTTGCCTCAGACTCATCTTGTAGCTGAGGATGACTGATCTCCAGAGGGCAAGGCTTATAGCAGCATGCTGCCATACCCGGATAAACCTGGGTTTCCCCAGAGAGCTGGCATTTCCTGCACCCAGAGCAGAGGCAGAGAAGGAGGCAGCCCAGAGGAGCCCAGCCCTCTTCTGACTTCCTGTGGCTTTTGGAGCCAAGAAAAGGGAACAATTCTCTCCTTTGTGGCGTGTGGTTGTCCCTGACAATGGCATTCTTCAGGAATTAGGATATTAAGGATTTAATAACTACTTGATATGCAGTAAAACATTCCATTACACTTCTGGAAAGCGCCATCCTCATCTCTTACAGGAATCCACCAAGTGTCTTTTAATTAAGTTGGTTCTCAATGAGACTCGTCCTTGGTGCGGTAATTTTCTGAATGAAGCTACCCTGGAGTACTAATTACTTGGTTTCTAATGCTCAAGGTGCTCTGCCAATGTGGTGGCGAGGGTGGGGCTGACCTGCTGGGACGCGACAAGGTCTTTGTGGGCGGCAAATGGATGCCAGAGGTGAAGTCTCCCAGGATCCAGGTTTCAGATACTGCATTCTTACAGTGTCAGGCCACCGGTTTGTGGCGGTTTGATACAAATCCTACTTAGAACTAGTGCACATGAGTAGTTAAGGGGCTACAGACTGTTACTTGTCTCATATTCTATCATAGCCACTCTAATTATCTTCTCCTCCTCCTCTTCCTCCTCCTCCTTCATTATTACTATCTTTGTTGTTATTGAGACAGGCTCAATCTCACTATGTAGCTGTTTTGGAATTCACTAATATAGAACAGGTTGTCCTTGAATTCACAGAGACCTACCTGCTTCTCCCTCCCAAGTATACTGGGATTAAGGGTATGGCCTACCATGCCTAGCCTTTAATATATATATAAATTTGTGGGTGTTCTGTGAGAGTTGCGTGTGCACATGTAACCATGTAACCACAGGTTCCCATGGAAGGTAGAAGAGGGTATCAGAGCCCTCCTGGAACTGGTATATAAGCAGTTGTGAGCCACCTGACTTGAGTGCTAGGAACTGAACTCCAGTCCTCTGAAAGGGCAGCAAGTGCTACCGTGCCTTTTCCAGCCTCTGGCTGATGTAATATTAGAATATGGCTTCCTTGAGATGAGCCTCGACTCCTGTATATTCATATATTCATTCATATTCCCCCCCCCCTCTCTCGTATGTGTGTGTGTCCTCTAGGTTTTAAGGCTAGGATCTCATGTAGCCCCAGGTGGTCTGAAATTTGCTATCTAGCTGAGGAGAGTCTTGAACTCCTGATCCTCCAACCCCAACCTTCCCAGCACAGTGCTGGGATCCTGGGCACCACTCCCAACCTCCTCTCTCTTAATGAGACAGGGTCTTGCTATGCAGCTGATGCTGACTTGAACTTTTGATCCTCTCAATAAAGCAAGTGGACTCATTCTAAAAATAAAAATTATACTGGGTGTGGTGGTACACACCTTTAAGTCCAGTGCTCAGCAGGAGGCAAACAGGTTGATAGATTTCTGTGTGTTTGAAGCCATCCCGGTCTACATAGTGAGCTCCTGGACACAGGAGACACAGTAAAACCCTGGCTCAAACCTAAATAAATAAAAATTAGGGCTGGCAAGATGAATCCAGTAAAAAAAAGCACTTCCTGTCCAGGCCAGACAACCTGAGTTCAATCCCCCAAACCTATGTGAAGGCAGAGAAGTAACTCCACAACATTGCTCCTTGACCTCCACACACATTCTACGGCATGTCTGCATACGCACACTTGCACTCTCGCGCGTGCACACACACTAAATACATACATATACACATAAATACAATTAAATTAGGAAACAGGCTGCACCCCACAGTACGAAGCTCCCTACACCCTTTTCCACACTGAATAGCATTTGTTCTTTATTTACATTCTGCTGCCAGTCTGAGAGGCAGAAAAACAAGTGAGAGGAAGGAAAAGAAACAGGTGTGGTGTCTGGGCTCGTGCTCTGCCAGGCTGAATGCAGGAGGGCCCAGGTTTACTGCGAATCCCCGGCTGGTGAGTCATAAGCAGTCTTGGGCAGCCTAGTAGAGCAGCAGACTGTATACAGTATGTTCCAGACACAGTGGGGTGGAAGAGGGAAGGAACTTCCATTCCCAGGGGTTAGCAGGAAATCAGGGTTCGTTCTTGGGTCAGTCTCAGCCATAAAAGAACTTAAGAACCAACTCTAAAGGAATCCCATCTCATTTCAGTTTAGAAGAAAAGTTCCAAAGCAGGTAAGCGACGAACCTCGTGGGCTGCATAGGGGAAGGAGGTGGCGAAGAAAGAGAGTCTGCCATTGCTTTGAGTTTGGCTAGCATGGAGTCAGCCACACTGCAGAGAAAGAGCCCAGGGCAGGGAGGGGGACATAGAGAAAGAGTGAAGTTAAATGCTTATGGACAGCAAGCTTAGGAAAAGGAGAAAGATTCACTTTCCCGAGCTTCAGGAAATCCAGCCAACTTACCAAGTCAGCCGTGTGGCTGCAGCTCAGCAAATGCACACAGAGGCAGGAATTGTGGGAAAGAGAAGTGTGTTATCTCGGGGCCGGAGAGATGGCTCAGTAGTTAAAAGCCCTGGCTGTTCTGTGGAACTAGAGTTTGGCTCCCATCACCCAGGTCGGGTAGCTCATAAGAGCTATAAACAACAGCTCCAGGGCATCTGGCGCCCTCTCCTGGCCTCTTCAGGTACAGCACACATACACACACACACACACACACACACACACACACACAAATAATAGGAGTGAAAACTGTAAACAGTACATTATCTCATTGAAGGATAATTAATTGTTCTTCCTTTCTCTTTAGTGTGGCCAGGGTAAATCCACACTCCTAAAGAGGGTAGCCCCATCTTCCAGAGGGGTGGCCCTTTAGCCAACGACTGATCTGTTGAAGTAAATGTAAAAAAAAAAAAAAAAAAAAAAAAAAAAAAAGCAAAAAACCCAGGCCAGAGCTTTCATTGTCTTGACCATAAGGGAAAAGAATTCCTGCCGGGCGTGGTGGCACACACCTTTAATCCCAGCACTTGGGAGGCAGAGGCAGGTGGATTTCTGAGTTCGAGGCCAGCCTGGTCTACAAAGTGAGTTCCCCAACCGTAAAATTATTTCATTACTACTTCATAACTGTCATTTTGTTACTATTATGAATCGTAATGTGAATATTTGTGCTTCCCAATGGTCGTAGGTGACCTCTGTAAAAGGGGTGTTTGACTCTCAAAGGCGCCATGACCCACCGGCTGAACAACACTGCTTTAATGAGTCTTCAGTGTTGTGGTAAATATTATTTGGGGGCTCCTACCCCACCTTAGATCATTTAGTTCCCAAATAAAAGACACAAACCTTTATATTTATAATAAGCCTTAAAGCACCAGAGCTGGGCAGATGTCAGCTCTCTGTGCTATTTTGTCTGCTTTTTTGTCAATAACCCTGAGATATCACTCATCATGTTCCTCCTGGGCCGCTCCTACTCCAATTGACCAGCCCTCATGTCCACGCGCTCATGACCCACCTACCTACCCCACGATGACTTCCTTCTTCTCCGGTGTCCTTTTTTCTCTCTCCTCATGGTCTCTCCCTGAGACTCTAAGCCTGGGAACCTTCAGCCCTGCCTACCTCTTTTCTGCCCAGCTATAAGCTGTAGGCATCTTTATTAACCAATCATGGATAACTTTGGGGGAAAGGTTTACACAACAAAAGCTGGTATACGTGAGGATCTGCTTGTCTTGGAGCAACCTGATCTTGGGGTACAGAATTTAGCATTTGAATGAAGGCAGCATGAGACCAACCCATGACACTTTTTTTTTAAGATTTATTTATTTTTTATTGATTTATTTATTTTTATATGTAAGTACACTGTAGCTGTCTTCAGACACTCCAGAAGAGGGAGTCAGATCTCCTTACGGATGGTTGTGAGCCACCATGTGGTTGCTGGGATTTGAACTCAGGACCTTCAGAAGATCAGTCGGATGCTCTTGCACGCTGAGCCATCTCACCAGCCCCCCCCCCATGACACTTTTTTATGGTTATAATACAAGCTGCTGGGTGTCAAGGCCTTCGTGAGCCTTTCTGAGATGGAAGCTGTCATACCTAACACAGCACCGATGTTTTGGGATTCAATAACCTCTGACTGGTATCCGAGCCCCAAAGACAGTCCTGCTTCTCACCTTCGCCCTTGAACTAGCTGTCCTCAGCAACTCCTGGTGGACCTTACTACTCCTGATGCCCATGAGGAGGCTGCGGGCACAGACCAGCCTGGTGAGTCAGTGCTTCCGGGCACTGAGCTTGCCAACACCTAGTCGGCGACAGGCCATGAGTCACAAATTATAGGCCTTCCACATGAGCAGGCGGTGCCAGCCTGTGAGGCGGCAACGCTGGCAGGGAACTCCGGAGCTTTAGGCTTGGGGCCATGGGAAAAGAAAGGTCCAGACAGGCCTGCACACTGTAGGGCCCTCCTATGGCTTCTCTCCCACCAGCCGCCAAGCTGTAGTGCCAACGCCTAGGCTTGGACATGCTCTGACACAGGACTTCCTCGGCCTCAGACCAGAAGGAAACTGGCTTTACTGGGAGCCTAGTGGAATTTCAAAGCCAGAGTCTTCCCACTTCAGCTAAGGAGAGTACAGTGACAGAATGCTTTGTGCTGCAGTGGGTGGCCTCTTGGGGTGCTGCTCCTTTGTCCCCCAAGATACTCCAGGATGTGGAACTGCCTTGTTTAAGAGCACGAGGTCAGAGGCCAATGTACCACCTCTGAGGCCAAACAGATATGGTACCACAGGCCTTCTGAGCTCTCGCATATGCTTAGTCAAGGCATCAAGGGCTTCTAGAATGTTCAGAGAACTCTCACGCTGATAAAATGAAGCTAACTGCATTCTACCCCCAACAAAGTTCCTTTAAGCTCAGGACCACAGCTCCATAACAGCAAATTTACACACTCCCTAAATGTGATGTCTCATCAGGTTCTTCTTTTTGTTAGAAATGTTTTGATTGTGTGGCTGAAGTGGATGCAGAGAGGCACACTCAGGAAGGAATGAGGGCCAGAGCCCAGCTTGGGCAGAGGACCAGGGAGACTGTGTGTCTCCTTGGGATGCCTCCTCCTGACCCCGACAAGGCCTGCACTGCTGCACAGAGGGCCTCTCACCCAGGGTTCTGCTAGTGATGACTTGTTTACACTCTGGGCTGGGAGCCTTAGCAACCGCGGGGAACAGCCAAACACAGACTAATGAGCATGCCTCAGGTACAACCAAGCAGGACTAATGAGAGCCCGGCCCTGCACCTCCGCACCGGAACGCTCAATGCCATGTCTTAGAAACCAATAGAAAAATATGAACATAATGATCACAGGGTCACCACTGAGCCACAGCTGACCCGGGGCTTCCGTGCCAGGATGCTCAGTTCACATTATCCCAGAGCAACCCAACCGCTCTCCCAACCGTTCTCCCAGTTGGCACAGTGCCTGGCATCGGGAAGGTCCTCGGGAAATACAGGACTAAATGCACTGAGGTCGGTGCACCCAGGAAATCAGAAAGCCACACCTCGTCTCTCCCAGGCAAAGTATCTTGACACCTTCTCCCTCCCCCTGCCCCTCCCCTCCCCCTTTTACTCCCCCTCCCCTCCCCTCCCCTCCCCTCCCCCTCCCCTCCCCTCCCCTTCCCTTCCCCTTTTTGATTTGTTTCTTTAGACAGGCTCTCACTTTGCAGCCCAGGAACTCCTTATGTAGCTCAGGCTAGCCTCTCCTCCCCATCCCCCTGCCCTTCCCCCTCCCCTCCCCTTCCCCTCTCTTCCATTTCCCTTTCCCTTTTTGATTTGTTTCTTGAGATGGGCTCTCTCTTTGCAGACCAGGAACTCCTTATGTAGCTCAGGCTCGCCTCCAACTCAGGGTGATCCCAGTGCTGGGATTACAGATGTGTGAGCCTGGAACCCGCAGTAATCCTCTCCTGCTTTAGCCTCCCAAATGCTGGGGTTACAGGCACAAGCCACCACACCCGGATGTTTCCTCTCAGTGCGGGAAGGCATGTGACACCATGCAACTTGGAAGTCAAAGGATGAGTTTGTGGTGTCCCTTCCCTCCATCCTTTTTTAAAAATCGGTTCGGGGGTTGAACTCCAGTTTCCAGGTTTGAATAACAAGCACCTTTACTTGCTGAGCCTCTCACTGGGACTGTGCATCTTTCTCTTATATTATTTAGTTCATTTGTTCACTTTTTGTTAATTGTTCTCACTCTCTCTCTCAGCAACAATAACAACAAAAACAAGTGCTATTGACTACTGAGCCAATTCTCTAGCCATTCCCCCCACTCTGGTTTTGTGTGTGTGTGTCTGTGTGTCTGTGTGTTTGGTTGTTTTTAAGACGGGGTCTCACTATGTAGACCAGGCTGGCCTTGAACTCACAGAAATTCATCTGTGAATTCCTCTGCCTCCAAGTTCTAGATTAAAGGAATGTTCCACCAGAACCAGCTAGAATTTTTTTTACATATTTTATGTGTATAAGTGTTTACCTATATGTATGTATGTATATATGCATGTATGTATGTATGCATGTATGCATGTGTATGTATGTTCACTGTGCACATGCCCAGTGGCTATGGACTGGGACAGAAGAGGGCATTAGGCTCACTGGAACTGGAGTTACAGATGGTTGTGAGCCTCTATATATGTGCTGAGAATTGAATCTGGTCCTCTGCAAGAGCAACAAGTACCCTTAACCTCTGAGCCGTCTCTCTAGCCTGTGACAACCGCCAGCTTGAAGTCATCTTGCCAGCTCTGGACTCTCTGCTTGCATTTTAACAGTTTTCTGTCTTGGTGCCCAAAGCAATATGGATTTTCTTGCTAATTTGGTTGTCTTAGTTAGGGTTTCCGTTGCTGTGAAGAGACACCATGGCCAAGGCTACTCTTATAAAGGAAAGCATTTCTTTGGGGGCTGGCTTACAGTTTCAGGGGTTCAGTCCATAATTCATGGCCCATTTCGTGAGCCCCAAAAGACCACCAAGGAGCCGACTCTGATGCAATATACACATGATGTGGCAGGACAAGGGGTGGGGGGTAAACCCCTGAGTCCAGTTTCAAGCAAGCATTTATAGAGGCAAGCAAGCAGGCAAGGAGGGATCCAGCATGACACACATCTGGTTATGTGTGGTGGCGTATTATGGGATTTGTTGCCCTTTGAAATGATTGGCTGGTGTTAGGAGCCAAACCATAAACTTTCATAGGTAAAGACCTCTAGGTACAACGCCTGCATTCCTCCTGATTGGTGCTTGCTAGGAAGTGACCTGGAAACCAGTGCTAGGTGCAGGCCTGGTGGTTAACTAGAGTTCAATC
Organism: Mus caroli; assembly: GCF_978045245.1. Lineage (NCBI taxonomy): Eukaryota > Metazoa > Chordata > Mammalia > Rodentia > Muridae > Mus > Mus caroli. Next base: position 70,773,533 of record NW_028227268.1, read on the forward strand.
TTAGGTCAAGTTCTCTAAGATGGAGCCTGAACCCAAGATGGAGTTGGTCTGGTCTCTCAGCTGAAAGCATGGCAGTGTGAAGGCAGACACAGTGCTGGAGGAGCCGAGAAATCTACATCTTTATCCGCAGGAAGAAGGGGACTGTGTGACCAGGTATAGTTTGAGCTTATATGAGACTTCAGCGCCCACCTCCGCAGTGACACACTTCCTCCAACAGGGCCACACCCACTCCTAATAGTGCTATTCCCTGTAGGCCAAGCGTTCAAACACATGAGTCTATAGGGGCCATCCCTATTCTAACCACCACATTTGGTAATTTGGTTAATAGTCTAATAAGCCCTCCCACCTACTCCTCTGTGTTTGGGATTGAGACATGGTCTCTCTGCACAACCCTGGCTGGAATTCAGTCTGTAGACCAGGCAGCCCTTGAACTCAGAGACCTGCCTGCCTCTGCCTCCTAAGTACTGGGATTAAAGGCTTGCACTACCAGGGCTGGCTGGAATGTTACCCCATTATCTAATCCTATGCACAATTTTTTTCCACACTGATTCGGTGACTTGCTTTGACCCAGAACTGTTATAATTTGCCAATCAGACATTAACAACCATGATGCCAACAAAGACTTGCAAAAGCAGCCATTTATGGCCTTTGCCCTGCTCAGTGGCCTGCGGGGAATCCTACAAACATAAGGGTCTGCAATGACCTAATGGAACTGTGACTCAATGCAATTGCCAGGTGCATGAGGGAAGACCACGCTACAGGATGGCTGCCCTTGCAGGGACCCCAGCAGAGACCAGCAGCCAAGCTATTCAAAAGTGCCCTTCTGAGCTGCCAGCCAGCGTCCAAAGCATGAGGAATGGTTGGGTGTGGTTTGTCACCCATCAATAGATAACTGATACAAATGGTTAGAACTATTCTGTTTTCTTGTATATTCTTTTTAAATTTTAATTTTTATTTATGTGTCTCTCTCTGTTTGTGTGTATGTCTGTGTGTATATGTCTCTGTGTATGTGTGTGTGTCTGTGTGTCTCTCTGTGTGTCTGTGTGTCTATGTGTGTGTATGTGTCTGTGTGTCTGTATGTCTGTGTGTATGTGTGTGTGTGTCTGTGTGTTTCCTCATAGAGGCCTGAGGAGGGAGAAGAGGCTCAGACCCTCCATGCTGGATTTACATACAGGAGGCTGTGAGCTACCAACCCAGCTTTTTATGGGGTTTCTGTCCCAACTCTGGTCCTCAAGTTTGGGTAGCTTTAACCTCTCCAGCTGCCTCTCAGCTGCCTCCTCTGAGACCTTGAGTAGGATTGGGGCTTTTCGGGTTTCTTTTCTTTCTTTTTTAAAAATATACACTATTTTATTACAAATTTAAAAAAACAAAACAAAAAAATGCAACATCCTAAAAAAAAATCTTTTTACTGGTAATACAAATACGACATCTTTTGACATTTACTTGGGAAAAAGAAGTTGCTGGCCACTGTCCTCTCACCTCGGCATCTCTCATTATATTTACTCTTTTAAAAAGATGTATTTCTGCGGGGCAGTGTTGGCGCACGCTTTTAATCCCAGCACTTGGGAGGCAGAGGCAGGAGGATTTCTGAGTTCAAAGCCAGCCTGGTCTGCAGAGTGAGTTCCAGGACAGCCAGGGCTACACAGAGAAACCCTGCCTCAAAAAAAAAAAAAAAGAAAAGCCGGGCGTGGTGGCGCACGCCTTTAATCCCAGCACTCGGGAGGCAGAGGCAGGCGGATTTCTGAGTTCGAGGCCAGCCTGGTCTACAAAGTGAGTGCCAGGACAGCCAGGGCTACACAGAGAAACCCTGTCTCGAAAAACCAAAAAAAAAAAAAAAAAAAGAAAGAAAGAAAAAAGAAAAGAAAACGAAAGAAAGTATTTTTTTTGCTACACAGAGAAACCCTGCCTCAAAAAAAAGAAAGAAAGAAAGAAAGAAAGAAGAAAGAAAGAAAAAAGAAAAGAAAACAAAAGAAAGTATTTTTTTAAAAAAAGATGTATTCCCATTTTTATTTTCATGTGTAAGTCAGCAGGTGACTGCAGAGGCCAGAAGAAATGTCTGTCGCTCGTTGGGGATCAGCGCATCCTTTCTGTGGTATTTTAGGATGGCGATTCCCTTGACACTTCTCTGACCTCTTTTTGTAGCTGACAAGAGGGATGTTTCCTTATGCTTTCTTTGTGGAGTACTTCCTTTTGTTTGTGTTTTCAAAAAAAGGAGGTAGTTTGCTGATTAGGCTAGGCTAGCCCAGTGAGCCCCAGGAACACCCACCCACCCCCACCCCTGTCTCAACCTCCTCTGCTCTAAGGCTGCAAGGCTCTTGTATGTGAGTTCTCCGGGCCTGCTTCAAGTCCTGGTGTTTGCAAGCACTTTATGGGGTGCGTTGACTCCCCAGTATTTTCCTTAAAAACAAAAACAAAAACCTATTTGGTTCGGCAAGATGACTCAGTGGGTAAAAGCGCCCAGGGACTCGAGTTCAATCCCGGGAATCTACCTAGCGGAAGGAGAGAACCAACTCTAGTGAACTGTTTTCTTTCCTGCACACCAACTGAGACTTACACACCCTTCCACCCCACCGATACTAAAATAAAAATATAAAAAGTAAGTTTTTAGATAAATTGTCATGTAATACAGGCTGTCCCCAAATTCTACGTTGCTGAGGATTATCTTGAACGTCTGGTCTCCCTGCCTCCACCTCTCCAGTAGCAGGGCTCAGGCATGCAGCACCGCGCAGCACCACACGCAGCACCACACACAGCACCGCATGCAGTCTGTGCTGAGGACCCAGCCTGGGGCTTCGTGCACACTAGCCAGCAGCACTCTGCCCACCTGGCTACACGACCAGCACCATTTTTTCTCAGTCTTTTAAACGCTGTGTTCTCTGGGCATGATGACACAGACTTTTAATCCTTACTCTCAGGAGACTGAGGCAAGACTGCTACTTTGAGGTTAATCCAGAAAATATAAAACCCCATCACACACAAAAAAATGCATACACATACACATACTCATTCACACACGCATACACACACACACACACTCACATACATACATTCATACACATACTCTCACACTCATTCACACACATGCATGTATACACACTCTCACACTCATTCACACGAATACACACATTCACACATATGCATACACAAACATACTCACACACACACATATATACATACAAACAGTCACACATACTAAACCTTAAACCTCTAGGCTTAATTGTTACATTCCTCCCAAATTTTAAAGCATATTTAGAAGAAAGACTTCCATGGGATGTGTATATGTGTTTGTGTGTGTGTGTGAGGGAGAGAGAGAGAGAGACAGAGAGACAGAGAGACAGAGAGACAGAGAGACAGAGACAGACAGAGAGGAGGGAGAGGGAGAGAGATTGATTTAGAGCAAATTTTAGTTAGTTCCCGTGCCCCTGGGAACCACAACAAGTCTCCCCACATACTGCATCCCCCCCCCCCAGGTTTCACTTGCTTTCAAATGAAAGTAAAATATGAATGGTAAAAAAAAAATCAGAAGTTTAGAATGACTTACTGTAATGAACTGCCAAGTTCAAACTTCAAAGGATAACCAGGGCTTCGGAATGAAGGGGATTTTGTGTGTGTGTGTGTGTGTGTGTGTGTGTAGTGAGTGAATGGAGAGGACATGACCCATGCCTCATTGCTTGTCTCCCACTGGCCATCCCCTAAAAACCAGGGTTGGTAATCATGGGAGCGACTGCACAGGGTGTAGGGTCTCTGCCACAGCCCACCCCCTCACTAGCCACCACCTTTTCAGAGAGAAGCTGCAGAAAGACCGTGTTCAAACACCTCAAGTGTCCTGAGCAGACAGAGCAAAGGTGACGGACTCACGGCCCCTGGGACTCATGGGGCTTTGCTGGGGTTGGAGTACTCACTCTTGTTGTCTAACACTTCTGTCAAAGTGCGAGCTCTGAAGATGCAGGCTGGGCTGAGGCAGGATCCAAAGGAGGGAAATCTTGGGACAGGAGAAGTGGGAAAGAAGAAGGAACCCCCAAAGGGTTGGGGGCACAAAGATCTTTATGCCCACAGATCAATAGGAAGCCAGGCATGTTAAACACACAGGGACCTTTTCTCACTGGAGGAGATAAAATGTCTATTTTCCCATCCAGGGATTTGAGAGTAGATTTTGTTCATGACCTGGTGACATTTTTTGCTATGTAGAGGCAGACCTCACCCACCTTTTGCTATAGAGGCAGACAGAATCCAAATCTCCCAGACTGGTTATCCCAGACTCTTCCCTCCCTGGACCATTACCTATGCTTAGGGGAGATGTCATGTGTACTCTATGGCCTATTGAGCTCTATGTTATCTTGGTCAGACCCGCCCCCGCCTCCAGACTCTAGCGGTTTGGCTATAGAACCCACCCTTATGGCTGCATGTACTTAGTAAAGAGGTTCCTAAGATGTGCCTGGAGTAGAAAGGTTGTTGCCTGGAAACCTTTGCCTAAAATGTAGCAGGTTTTTTTGTTGTTGTTGGGTTTTTTGTTTGTTTGTTTGTTTTGTTTTTTGTTTTTACAAGACAGGGTTTCTCTGTGTAGCCCTGGCTGTCCTGGAACTCATTCTGTAGACCAGGCTGGCCTCGAACTCAGAAATCCACCTGCCTCTGCCTCCAAGTGCTGGGATTAAAGGTGTGCGCCACTATGCCCGGCCTCTGATTTACTCCTTACTCTTCCTAAAACACACACACCCTGCCCCGCCCCGCCCCACCCCACTTGGTATGTCTTAAACTTTCTTCTGACTGCCCCTCCTCTTCAGGCATAAGCCCATACTAAAATACCTCTAGGCCAGTGAGATGGCTCAGGGGCAAAGACACTTGCCACCAAGCCTGATAGCCTGAGTTCAATCCCTACTACCTACCTCGAGTGTGGAAAGGGAGGACCAACCCCAGTAGGCTGTCGTCTGTCCTCTGTACAAACACCGTGGCATAAGAACCCACACGTGTGCACAAATAAAATAAAATTTTTGTTTTGCTTTGTTTTGTTTGTTTATTAAAACAAGGTTTCTTTGTCTAGCCTTGGCTGTCCTGGAACTCACTCTGTAGACCAGACTGTCCTGGAACTTGTTCTGTAGACCAGGCTGGCCTAGAGTTAGAATTCACAAAGATCCCCCTGCCTCTGCCTCCCGGGTGCTGGAATTAAAGGCATCACCACTGCCAGACACATAAATGTTTTTAAAAAGTCATTAAAAATGTATTTATGAAAGTTGTCAGCCCCAGTAAACTATCCAGTCCTGTAAATTTTTTCAGCTTCAAAGCCACAAACCCAGGTTTGGCTTGACTCAAGGTCCCTAAAAGTCCAGGGGGAACTTCTCAGGCTACTGGGGCAGCAGTATGGAGCTGTCTCACTCCCTCTCACACTGACAGAGACATCCTAGTGTGGTCAGTACCAGAGAGGCTAAGAATGCCTGCATGCTGGCCATGCCCTGAACACTGGCACAGACCACTGGGCACAGCCTAAGGGTATCTGGTCAGGAAGCTCTAATCTTCGTGCTTCCTGCTTTCCACTCTATGGCTCCATCCATATCCCTCAAACTGGAAGAACTCAGCCATGACAGATTTCCAAGAGACATAGTTCTGTGAGTTCTGTCCTGGAACTCACTCTGTAGACCAGGTTGGTCTCAAACTTAGAAATCCCCCTACCTCTGCCTCCCAAGTGCTGGGACTAAAGGCATGCACCACCACTGCCCGGCTCTACGGATAAGGTTTTGAGCCACCATGTGGTTGCTGGGAATCGAACTCAGGACCTCTGGAAGAGCAGTCAGTGCTCTTAACCGCAGAGGCATCTCTCCAGATCCTCTATGCTTATTTGTTAGCAATGCTATTCATACGTCAGAAGTCTGAGCAGGGATTCCACTGGAAACTGGTCCTGGCTCCTTGACTTGCCAGGTGCAGGTCCGTTTGGGCTTTGGCCCTGCGCAGACCTCCCTACTCCTTGAAAGGAAATCCTTGTGTGTTGGTATGGTCCCTCCCGCCCCTCTTAGCTGAACATGCCTACACCATGACACTCAAAACAGGAACCTGCAGGGAAGTCCCTAGCTCTCCTCCCTGGACTTGGGTTCACAAAGAACAAAAAGCACCCAGTGGGTGTCACCAACCCATTGCTCTGCAAAGCACCGGCTGCCACTCCCAAGGTGCTGGTGCTGGGGGGGGGGGTGGAGTGATTGCAGACTGGAAGACGGACAGACGGATGGACGAAGCCAGAGCAGAAGCTGATATACCTGGGACAACTACCACTTCAAAGCTCTCTGCTTGGGAACTGTAAATGAAGAGGACCCGTTAGGACTCCACGGAGGGGTGACCCTGTTCTATGCCTACCTACTCAGGCTCAGTCCCTTAGGGGTCAGATCCGCAGACCCTCCAGCGACGCGGGCGGGCGCTCCAACTAACGGGCACTTTTCCGTCTGAGATGCTAGTAAGGAAGGCCGAGGAGGCCTGTTCCACCCAGACCAAAAGTAACACCTGAAGCTTTTCCACCGAGCAGAATTCCCCTGAGCTCCGTTGTCCCCTATTGGGTTAGAGGAGAGGCTTGAAAGAAATAAGAAGTCAGGTTTTGAGTCACAAAGGATTAAAAACTTCTGCCATTCCCACCCCCACCCTAGTTCCAATATTACTGCAGAGTTGGCGGGGAAGCTGGGTGAGTGTGAGTGTTGTCTGATGGGATCCTGGACACAGCCCCCTGCCTCACACTGAGAGCTTGGGCTCCAGCAGCCTCAGACAGTGCTCATGGATCCATCGCATCCTACCCTCTCTAGAAGGGCTCTTCTCCCTTGAGGCTAAGCGTCTCAAGTTAACTGGATACAGAAGTTTCTAGGGGTGGGACTCAGCCCTCTTCACTGTAGGGTACAAGGGGGACCTCAGATACCTAAACGGCTAGCCCTTGTAGCCCCCACTCTCAGGGGATCAGCTGCTGAGCCCACCTTGCAGACGCCTTCCAAAACCTCTCTTCACTCACCCAGCAATCTGCTAACCGAACGTGACACGTGCTGGGGTCACACACCAGTACATGTCAGCCAGGACAGACAGGACTTCAGATGTCACCCAATGCCGGCACACCTCTGCCCCGGCAGCAGCTGCATGGCATCTTAGCATCACAACTGGATCAGAGCTGTGTCCCCCCACAGATGCTGGGGTCCTGAGCAGCTCTCTTCTCATCTTGTTTGTAGCAGCCTCCCATGGAATACCTGCAATACAGAGAGGAGACAGCAGTCCAGAGGGAGCCTCCCACTGAAGATCAGGTTGCCCATGTTCATGGGAGGAATGGGTAAGGACTCAAGTGAGCAGAAGGCCTTCATGGCTCTTTGGCAGAGGTGTAAGATGAATGCACCCTAGATCTGACTTTCAGCCCACTACCAGACCACCCTCAGGCTAGTGATGAGCTGCTTGCACGGGTTGCAGAAGAAACTTCTAAAGTCCAAGAAGACCTGGGAAGGCAAAGGTTCCTTTTGGATGGCCTTTAGAGGGAGGGGTCCAGAATCCCACTTCTCCTCATCCTGTGTGACCTCTTGCACCTATATGAAGAACATAGATGGCTTCCTAACCCTGAAGCCCCCAAACCTAAAGAAGACCCCCCCAGGAGGGGGTTGTTACTGTTTCCTCCTCCTTCCCCTTCCCTCCCTCTCCTGTCTCTCTGAGACAACATCCTTTAAAATAAACTTTGTCTCTGTCTCTCTGACCCTCTGAGTGTGTGTGTGTGTGTGTGTGTGTGTGTACAGGCAATTGCCACAGTGCACGCATGGAGGTTAGAGGGCAACTCTGTGGAGTAAATTCTCTTCTTCCACCTTTATGTGGGTCCTAGGGATCAAATTCAGGCTGGAGGCAAGGTGGTTTCCATGCTGAGCCCTCTCACCTGCACTAAAATGGGCTTTTAAATGAAATAAACTTCTATTATCAACATCAATAATACCAATTCCCAAGAAAAATAGTATAGCTAAAGCTCTCAGGGACTGGAGAGATGGTTCAGTGGTTAAGAGCACTGACTGCTCTTCCAGAGGTCCTGAGTTCAAATCCCAGCAACAACACGGTGGCTCACAACCATCCATAATGAGATCTGATGCCCTTTTCTGGGATGTCTGAAGACAGCTACAATGTACTTATAATAAATAAATAAATAAATAAATCTTAAAAAAAAAAGCCAGAGGCAGCAGATGGATTGGTCTTCTTGGTCAGTTTTCAATATACTTTCTCATATATATATATATATATATATATATATATATATATATATACACATATACTCATTTACATGTGTATATATATAAACACACAGTGGTAGATGGATTTGCTTGCAGTATATTCAGTATACCTGAATATATCAGAATATTAGATAAGCCTGAGAGGGTTGGGGTTTTTTGCAGGGCTTGGGATGGAACCCAAGGTCTTGTGCATGTTAGGCAAGCACTCTACAGCTGAGCTAAATACACATATATATTTCTTTAGCAACTCCTTTTTTATACTTTATTTTGCTTTGTGTGTAGGTACGTTTTCCCTGCATCATACTTGGTTTCCATGGAAGCCAAAAAAGGGTGTTGTACCCCCTGGAACTGGAGTTACAGATAATTGTGAGTTACCATGGGGGTGGGAGGCAGCTGGGAATTGAACCCAAGTCCTCTGGAAGAACAGCCAGTGCTCTAACCACTGAGCAGTCTCTCCAGCTCCTAGCACCTTTTTTATTAATGGCACATCTTGGAGATTATCTACCCCCCTATCTCTTTCTCTCTCTGTCTCTGTCTCTCTGTCTCTTTGTCTCTGTATATCTCTGTCTTTGTGTGTCTCTCTGTGTCTCTCTTTGTCTTTCTCTGTGTGCCTCTGCCCCTCCCTCCCTCTCCCCCGCCCCCTTTGGTTTTTCGAGACAGGGTTTCTCTATATAGCCCAGACTGGCCTCGAACTCAGAAATCCGCCTGCCTCTGCCTCCCAAGTGCTGGGATTAAAGGCGTGCGCCACCACGCCCGGCTAGCCACCTTTCTTTCTTGTATGGGGATTAAACTCAGGGCATCACACGTGTTGGGTAAGCACCACTGAGCTACACCACCTTCTTTTTATGTTCTATTTTGAGACAAGTTCTCAGTAAGTTGCCTAAGTTAGCCTTGATCTCATGCTGTAGCCAGGCAGAACTTGATCTGGGGGGTCCTCCTGCTTGGCTGAGATGACTATACAGAATTCCAAGTGTGTACCCACTCCCCCACTGTTGAAAATGTACATCGTGTTTGGATTACCACAACTGTAAACAACATTCTACCCAATGTCCTTGTGCTTACCTCAGCCTACTTCAGCTAATGGTTGGCTGCTTTGTTGAGCAATGAGCTCTCTATCAGAGAAGGCATTCAAGTCAGAGAGAAAATAATGTCTCTGGAGTTTGGTGATGCTCAAATTTTGTAGTGCATGAGAATTCCCTGGAGAGCTTCTAAAGCTGTAGATGCTGAGCCAAACAGGGCGTTTCTGGTTCAGGAGATGAAGTTGGGGCTTAGGGTTTGTACTGGGGCTTGATGCCAGGTAGTGATGCTGGCCTCAAACTCCCTGTGTAGCCAGGAAGGCTCTGAACTCCTTCCTCATCCTGCTCCTGCCTCCCAAGGGCTAGGATCACAGGCCTGTGACACCAAGCCCAATTATAATTTAGTTTTATTCATTTGTTTATTTATTGTCTGTCTGTCTGTCAGTCCATCAGTCTGTCTGTCTTCTGTTTGAGACAGGGTCTCACTATGTAGCCCTGACAAGCCTGGGACTCATTATGCAGTACAGAGACCCACTGGCTTCTGCCTCCTGAGAGGTGGGCTTAAAGACCTGCACTGCCACATCTAGAGGATCAGGCTGTTTTGAACAAATGAATGCTTAGATTCTACTCTGTAACCTAGTCTGACCTTAAACTTGTGATCCTCCTGCCTTAGTTTCCTGAGTGCTGAGATTACTGAAGTATGCTATCATGCCCTATTGGGCAGCTTGCTTTAGGAAAATTCTGTGACATTAAATTTAGGGAGCAAGGCCAAAGTCCCTTCTGGCCTGTGGGGGAATTCCTCTGGACATTCACTGAGTACCTTTAATGTCCTTTCGCGGTATTAACTGGAGATCTGACCTCAGCCAAGTCTTGGGACACCCCTCCTCCCCAGGCCACCCACCTTCCATTTTCCCTTGGCTCTGAAGAAACTACCCCATACCCCATACCCCATACCCCATACCCCATACCCCATACCCCATACCCCATACCCCATACCCCATACCCCATACCCATACCCCATACCCATACCCCATACCCCATACCCCATACCCATACCCCATACCCCATACCCATACCCCATACCCCATACCCATACCCCATACCCATACCCCATACTCCATACCCCATACCCATACCCCATACCCATACCCCATACCTCATACCCCATATCCATACCCATACCCCATATCCATACCCATACCCCATACACATACACATACACAGTCATTATGCCAGCATGAGTAAGTACTGGGAAGGCCAAAGGGAGGCCTGGCTTTTCTCTGTGCCTCAGTCCCCTCATACAACGAATGACTAGCATGTAGGGTTGTAATATTGATTAACTGGGAGAATACATGCAAAACTCTAACCACAGTGACTCACAGCTGTTCTTTTATTTTGGTACAGGGTCTTGCTATGTTGCTTAGGCTAGTCTTGAACATCCAATGCTCTTGCCTCAGTTAGCCTCTTGGGAGTTGTGTTGACAACAGTGTTACCAGGCTGACTCTCAGTTCTGATGTCATAATAATGACGGCAGACATGACTCTGGGGCATACCAGCAAAGCAGAGAGCCTACAAGTCCCAGTGTAGAGAAGACAGGCCCAGTGCCCACCTGGGTGACCGTGAAGGCAGAGGCTGTGCATGGTAAGCCCTCAGTTAATTGGTTGGAAATGGAGATGCCTCTCAGTTGGTATCGAGTTTGTCCACTAAGCACAAAGCCATGGGTTAGATCCCAAACCTGCATAAAACTGGGCAGGGTGGAGCATGCCTGCAACCCCAGAACTGGGGATGTGGGTGGCAGGAGGATCAGAAACTGGAGGTCACCCAAGGTAATGAGTTTGAGGCCAGTTCAGGTTAATCCAAGACCCTGTTTAGAGAGAGAGGAGAAGTTTGGTGGGTGCGTTTGAAGTCTCTGATTTTCAAGCTCAGGTGGGGGTGAGGTTTGCTCTTCACTAATTTCCCCCTTTGCCCAGGATGGAAGAGTTTTTGATTGAGAAAAATGAAGGTTTAAGGGGAAGGTTTAGTCTCTTAAGAGAAGAAATGCTTGGAGTTATTTAGAAGGCACCCTAATGCACATTAAATGTTACCAGGTTATCTCTTCAGCCCTCCCTTGGGAACCTATGTTATGTTTCCACAGAGGCCCAAATGTGGTGAGAGCAGGCAGGCTGAGCTATGGAAAGGCCTCATTTCAGAAAAACATACACTCCCATGCTCCAACGGGGAGTTAGGCAGAGGGGTCTCAGTGCCTGGGCCCCTCTCCACTCCCAACCGAGAAGGGCTCCTCTTAACCAAGCAGGGTGGGGCTGATCTTCAGACAGGAAGCCACATCCAATCCCTGCCCTCTGAGGTTAGAGACCCCTGAAGAGGATGCTTGCAGAATGGATTATCATACACATGCAGAGAAAAGAGATCAAATTTGGTGTGGGGCAAATACTGTTGTCCCAGCACTTGGGAGGAAGCACCAATGGATCAGAGAGTTCAAGGTCATCATCGGCTATATAGTAAATTAGGGGTCAAGCTGGACTACAAGAGACCCTATATTAAAACCAGCCAGCCAGCCAGCCAGCCAGCAAGCAAATATCAGAGGAGAGTGACAGGGGTCAACAGAGGGTAAGAGCTGGCATGCTACAGAGGACAGGACAAGCAGGCTCAGTCAGAACCATGCAGTGAGCTCAGGAAACTAATAAGACTGTGGCCTCTATAGGGACCCACAAAGGCCTGAGTGCCATCAGCACAGACAGAGGCAAGGGTGCGTTCCAGGAGGTCGAAGGCTCCTATGGATGAGGGACTCCATAGTAGGGCGTTCAGACTCAGCACACAGGAGGTGGGCAAGGATGAGAAGCAAAGATGTCTGGTTTTGACACGGTCCCTCGGGCATCCAGGAAGATGCTTTGACCACCATGTGGTCTGTGGGTGGAAAGAGATGAGGCAGAACTGTGAAGACATAGTGGAGGAAGACCCTCATAGGCGCCATGGGGAGGAGCTGCACGTGGGGACACCAAGGAAAAGAGACAGACAGTCTTTGTCTCCGCTGGGGAAGGGAATGAGGAAGAGGAAAGCCAGGAGATACCTCCTGGGTGACTGTCTAGGCCACGGGCACAGAGCAGGTGGTATCCCAGGTACATGCAAAGAGCCTGGCTTGTCTGCAGACATGCGACTTCAGTGAGGATTGATAGAACATGTGTGTACTGCAGGCTCACTAAGTGCTTGGCCAGAGTCCGCTTTCACTGGCAAAGCAATTGATGATCTAGGTCACCCTCTGGGCCTTTGCCCAGCCTTCCCGGAAGAAGTGGTTCTGCTGAGACCTTTGCCAGAAAGACCCCAAAGCACACTGATACCCTCAAACATTCATCCCCAGGAGCCCAAGCCATCAGGGCACCCCAGAGCTGAACAGAAAGAGAACACAAGCTGTCGTCAACACAGGAAAAACCCAGGCTTCCTGTTTGAACTTGGGCAGGCACTGGAAGCTGTGAGTGATGTTAGGGTGGCCTGCGGTGGGGGCTTCTCACAGTGGCTGCAAAGCCTGACTTCCAGCTGCTTGCAGGGTGTGCGGGGCCCAGTGGGCGTGTGGCCGGGTAGAAGGATCGCTGCATCCACACAGGCAGGCCACAGGCCAGGCGACATCAAAGCCAGCTGAGCTGCGGTCTCTCAAAGGCTGCTCATTGTGGTCGGTCGCCCTCGATAAGAATGCGCCATCAGAGATGGAGGGCATCTGTAGTCACAGTCCCCACTGGCCCTCATTTAAAAGAAAAAAAAAAAGTAAGCCATTGCTAGGTCCTTGGAAACTGGTGGTGTCCTCTTTTGCCCTACTTGAGGTCAAGGGATCCGCTCTGTACAAGAACGTTGCTGTTGGCATAAACTTCCTGAGGGACAGGGGCTCCTCTCCTCTCCTCTCCCAGTTTCAGATCCATGAAAGAAAAAGAGTCCTATAGAAACTTCCAGGTTAGGCTCCCCAATAGGGCAAGTGTTGGGCACCAGCAGCTGACTTAACTGTGGCCCTATCCTGTATACACAGAGTAAGCTAATATCTTTTTTAAAATTTTTCTTAATATTTATTTATTTATTTATTATTATATGTAAGTACACTGTAGCTGTCTTCAGACACACCAGAAGAGGGCGTCAGGTCTCATTACGGATGGTTGTGAGCCACCATGTGGTTGCTGGGATTTGAACTCTGGACCTTCGGAAGAGCAGTCAGGTGCTCTTACCCACTGAGCCATCTCACCAGCCCCATGAGCTAATATCTTTACCCCATTTATTTATTTATTTATTTATTTATTTATTTATTTATAGACAGTGTTTCATTTCTTGTCGTTCTCTTTTTCTTTTTTCATTTGTTTTGGTTTTGGTTTTTCAAGACAGGGTTTCTCCGTGTACTCCTGGCTATCCTGGAATTTACTCTGTAGACCAGATTGGCCTTAGACTCAGAGATTCATCTGCCTCTGCCTCCTGAGTGCTGGGATTGAAGGCATGTGCTACCACAGCCCAACAAAGACAAAGTTTCCTTAAAGAGAAAACCTTTCAAATTTCATTTCTATCACCATTGTGTGTATATATGTGTGTTGTGTGTGTATGTATATGACGTGTGTGTGTTGTGTGTGAGTATGTTGTGCGTGTATGTATATGACATGTGTATGTTGTGTGTATGTATATGACATGTGTATGTTGTGTGTATGTATATGACATGTGTATGTTGTGTGTATGTATATGACATGTGTATGTTGTGTGTATGTATATGACATGTGTATGTTGTGTGTGTATGTATGATGTGTGTATGCTGTGTGTGTATATGTATGACTGTGTATATTGTGTGTGTATATATGACATGTGTATGTTGGGAGTCAAAGGCATGCTCATGCCACAGTGAATGAGTAGACATCAGAGGACAACTTTCAGGACTCAGTTCTCTTGTCCCACCCTGTGGTTCCAGAACGCTAACCCAGGTCATCAGGCATGGTGACAAAGGCTTTGACTCAAGAAGCCATTTTACACGCCTCATGAGAAAGGGCCTTTTGTATTCCAGGATGCTCTCGAATTTGACATGTCAAGGTCTCTCTTGAACTTCTGACCTTGCTGTCTCCACATAAAGCCTTGGGCTCTGAAAGTGAGATCATAGCCAGATATGCTGGCACTCATCGGTAGTCTCAACGCTCCAGAGATAGAGGCAGGAGGATGCTAAAAGTTCAAGATCATATAGCCAGGTTCTATAGGGAGGGACAGGAGTGTGTGTTTGGGAGAGGGGTGTCAAATCATAAAGTTCCTAAGATTCAGATTCTGGGTTCCAGGGCTGGGGTGAGGTAGAGCTCTCATTCTCTGCAGCTCAAAACCCGAAACTCTAATCCCAGCTCAGAAGTTAAGTTCAATCCCTGGGGTCATGAAGCTGCCAAAGACCAAAGCAAGATTTTGTCTTTTTTTCTTTTGTGGTACTGGTGTTTTCCACCTGTGAGGCTGCCCCATACGACAGGGGTCCATGGCTCCCTCTATGTCTGTCCAGGCCTGGACAGTGACCAACTTGTCACTGTTTGTTCTCCTGTTAGCCACTTGATTTCTCTGTGCCTCCATTTTCCCATCTCTGAAATGGGAGTATGAAAGTGTGGCACATCTGCCTGCTTACTCACAGCTCTCGTAGCAGAGATCAAACCAGCTGCTGAAAGATATAAGACATTTAGAAACCTAAATGTTATATTTATGCAAATCCTGGCAATTCATAGAATCACGGACCGGATTGCTTGGCAGTGGCACTCGCATCTAGAGAGCTTTTACTATGAAACTTGCATCTTCCTGATGAAGAACTTGACGCCCAGTGAAGTGAAGTCACTCACCTAAAGTCACACAGCTAGTAAGAGACAGTTTAAGACTTAATTTCTCAGATCTAAACTGGCTCTCACCCCTCAACCTCATAGACTCATATCCTTGGGGTTCATGGACACAAGACATAGCTAAAAATGAAGGCTGCTTAGGAGTGAGCTAATGTCTTTATCCCATTTATATTATTATTATTATATTATTATTACTAGACAGTGCTTCTTTCTCAACTCATCATCATCATTATTATTATTAATATTTATTATTATTAGACAAGACAGGGTTTCTCTGTGTATTCCTGGCTACCCTGGAATTCACTCTGTAGATCATAGATCAGGTTGGCCTTGGACTCAGAGATCTACCTGTAGTGCACATGAACAAAGCTCTGGCTGGATCCCACCCCCAGAACATCATAAATCCGGCCTGGTGGCTCACGCCTGTAATCCTAGCACTTGGGAAGTAGACCCAGGAAGATGAGGAGTACAAGATCACCCTAGCTATACAGGAAGTTCTAGGCTAGCCTGGGTTACATGAGACTCTAAAAAAGGAATGGGGTGGGGAGAAGTGGGGCTGGAGAAAGATGGCTCCGTGGTTAAGAGCATTTGCTGCTCTTCCAGAGGATGGGGGTTCAGTTATCAGCAGCTAGATGGTGGCTCATGATAGTCTCTAACTCCAGTTCCCCGTGATCCAAAGCCCTCCTCTGGCCTCTGTGGGCACTGAACACATATGGTACATAGAGATATATGTACCTTGAACGACTGATCCTCCCGCCTCCACCCCCAGTGCTGGGATCACAGGCAAATGTCACCGTCATTAATCTATGCAGTGCCCTGGGCTTTGTACATGAAGGGCAAGCTTTCTGCCAACTAAGCTACGTTCCTCAGTTCTCTCTCTCTACTCCTCCCTTCCTCTTTCCCTCCTTCTTTCTGTTTGTTTATTTAAACAGAGCTAGCCCAAAACTTGATAACCAAGGATGATGAACTTTCGATCCTTCTGCCTCCCCTTTCCAAGTGCCAAAATTACAGTCATGAGCCACCATTCCTCATTTGCATCATACTGAACCGAACCTAAGGCTTCACTGAAGTTATACAAGCCCTCTATCAACTAAGCTGCACCCCCAGGAGGCAATCCCTGTGTCTCTCGGGTCTCTCTCTGTCTCTCTCTCCTCTCCCTTCCTCCCTCTCTCCCTCCCTCTCCTTCTCTCCCCTGCAAATCTCCCATGCAGGCAGGCAGGCAGGCAGGCAGGCAGGCAGGCAGGAGGAGCATTTCACAGACTCAGCACATTCTTCCCTCTCATGAGCTCAGGTGTCTGATTTTTCCCTTGTGACGCTCCTAGTGGTGAGCTGGAGGTACAGTGAGCGGTTTTGAAGGCAGGTTCCTTATCTCTAAGCGTTATCTAAGCATCAAAGCCCACTTGAAGAAAAAAAGCAGTTTCAACATCAAACTTGAAAGTTTGACTGTTAAAAGGAAGAGCCGGGACAAAGCGACCACAGCTTTTATCGCACGTTTATGAAGGTGGCGTGTGGTGGGAATACTACGTCTCGGGTCTGCTGCTGAGAATGCTCGGTGGCCTTTGAACAAAAAACAAAACGGTGGATGGAAACTGCCGGTAATTGTCTTTACCTATGGTTTCAGAGGGCGCACACACCGGGCCTTGCGGTTGCGGGCGCTATTTCTTGCTGGGGTTCGCGTCCTCGGCCCTGCCTGGCACCCAGTGGAACAGATCAGGCCTCAGATCTGTGCACCTGTGGTTCCCGCAAGGAGGCAAGTGGATTACCACGAGATAGGGCAACAATGGAAAGTTTTCTCACCTGAAAGGTCTGGGGGAGGGGAAGGGGAGTGCTGTGTGCCCCGGGGAGACTCGTATGCCCCAGAAAAATAAGAAGCCTGAGAAAGCCAGCCCCCTCCCACCCAGGAGCCCCCTTGGCCCACAGTGTTTATTTTCGTTGTCATAGGTTTCTTCTACTGAAGGAGATGCCCTGGTTTTTGAAGAAAATAAAGTGAGCAAACAGAACTTTGAAGATCAGAGATTCCACCCCCCCCCCAAAAGAAAGGTACATGGGGTTAGGGACCTACCTCAGTTGTAAAGTGCTTGCCTCACATGCACAGAAGTACTGAGTTCAATTCCCAGCGCCATATAAACGGTGTAGTGGTTCATTCCTTTAATCCCGGCAGTGGGGAGATGGAGGCAGGAAGATCAGAACCTCAAGGTATCCTATTTAGTGATTTCAAGGCCAGCCTGGGCTATGTGAGACCTCATCTCAAAGAACATGTTTATGTCTAGAGATATGCTCTATATCACAGCAAAAGGCCTACTGGGTGTTTCTAAGAGTCAGCTGACATTGTCCAGGCAATACTACCAGAGAACACCGTGTGGCGACACACAAGGTTCATTTGCTTCTGCTAGGGACAGTGGCAGGTGGGAGGGTCCTGTCAAAATGGCCAAAGAATTCTGACAATTCCTTACTCCAGAGGAAAGTCATGGAATCTTTCTGAGCAAGAGACTGGGTCCCCAAGTCCAGGAGGAGGCCCTCTCCAGGTCCCAGTGCCAGACTAAGGCCAGAGTGTCAGGGGCTACTGAAGAAGTTATTCTATGATCCCTAAATTTCAGGCCCTCTGGAGTCCCATCAGCCTGTGATCTGATCAGCCGGAAGCCAAATTGCCTTGGTCCATCTTCTATTGCTCGAACAAAATTCCAAAGCTGGGATAATTGATAAAGAATAGAGGTAGCCGGGTGTGGTGGCGCACGCCTTTAATCCCAGCACTCGGGAGGCAGGGGCAGGCGGATTTCTGAGTTCGAGGCCAGCCTGGTCTACAAAGTGAGTTCCAGGACAGCCAGAACTATACAGAGAAACCCTGTCTCGAAAAACAACAACAAAAAAAGAATAGAGGTTTATTTGGCTCGAGGCTCAGAGGCACAACAGCAGCATCTGGTGAGTGTCTTCTGGCTGCACTATAAGGCCATTAGAGTGACACTTGAACCTCTCTCACATTCCTGACCAGTTTCCCAGGTCTCCATAGCCAAATGCCATCCACCCGTGGCTGGGAAGACTGAGCTGGCAAAGCCTTTATGGGGCACACATTCAAATCACAGCACAGTCCTAGACCTGAGCCAGGTGGGTGGAGAGCTGACCACAGGTATGGAAGAAGGGACAAAGAAAACCTTATAGAAGGACTAAGGGGACAAACATGAGGCCAGAAGAAGGCCAACTAGAGAGTGTAATGAGGCCAGCTTGTTATTCATGCCCGTGTTGTAGGTTCCCAAATATTTTTTAAGTTGGATTTTTCTTTTTTGCAGTGTTAGAGGTTGAAGCCAGGGCCTTGTATCTTACAGATTCCAAATACAAGCTCTACCACTAAGCTCCATCGAACTGTATTCTGTATGTTTATAGAGAATATATATATTTATATTGAATCTCTATGTATACTTATAAAATCTCTAACTGCATTCTAAATATTTATAGGGAAGATATACACTTACATAGAATCTATATATTCTCATATAATCTCTAACTCCATTCTATATACTTATATAGAATATATATAAATATATTCATATAACCTCTAGCTGCATTTTAAATACTTATCCCCACACCCACAGGCATGTGTAGCTCTTACTCCTCATCAAAGAAGCAGAGATGGTTTCAGAATGCCATCACTGGCTAAACTGCAGAGATCAATTGGCCATGAGGTGCCTGACCCCCGTTGAGACATTTACAACACAACCCCTCCACTTGAGGCTCAGGAGGCATGGAGGAAGGGGGGAAGGAAAGATTTTTAAAGCCAGAAGCCCAGGAATATTGCTGTGAGACTGTCTGTTCTGGGTGGGATGGGGGAGGGAGACAGAGCAGAGTGGGTATGGAGGAGGGGCATCTAGAAAGAGCTGGGAGGAAGAAGGAGGTGAATATAATCAAGATACCTTACATGACACGTCTGAAGAATGAATAAAAACATTATATTATTTAAAAAACAAAACCCTAACGAACAAACTAATGAACTAACAGAAAGCAAGCATGATTACTCCTGGAAATGCCCCAGACCCACACATAGCCCGCATTCAAGATCGCCATTATGACCACATTCTTTCATTTTAATTATTTATTTTTATTTTATGTACATTGGTGCTTCACCTGCCTGCATATCTGTGTGAAGGCATCAGACAGTGAGCTGCATGTGGTTGCTGGGAACTGAACTGGGGTCCTCTGGAAGAGCAGCCGGGGCTCTTAACTGCTGAGGCATCTCTCCAGCCCCTGTGACAGTGTTCTTAAAAGTTATTTTACTTATACTAAAAGGTGAATGTGGGCTGGTGAGATGGCTCAGTGGGTAAGAGCACCCGACTGCTCTTCCAAAGGTCCGGAGTTCAAATCCCAGCAACCACATGGTGGCTCACAACCATCTGTAACGAGATCTGACTCCCTCTTCTGGAGTGTCTGAAGACAACTACAGTGTACTTACATATAATAAATAAATAAATCTTTAAAAAAAAAAAAAAAGGTGAATGTGTGTGTGTGTGTGTGTGTGTGCGCGCGCGCACGCTCACTCACTCTCATGTGTGCGCTTGTGTGTGCTGTCCCAGCCATTGTACATTTGCTTATTTAGCGTTTTTGTTTGTTTGAAGACAGTGTCATGTAGCTCAGGCTGGCCCCACATATGTCTGAAGATTGCCCTGCCTCTCCTTCCTGAGACCTCAGATTACAGTATACACCACCTCTCCCAGTGCTGGGAAGTCAAACCCAGGGATTCCTGCATGCCAGGCAAGCACGCTACCAACAGAGCTACGTCCCTTGCCCTGCTACTAAACTTCTGACCCTCTTGACTATCTCAAGTTCTGGAATTATAGGCAGTATCTCCATACCTTCTTTTGCTTTTGTGAGATTAAGTCTCATTTAGTATATACTATGCTGACTTTGAATTCACTATATGTAGCCCAGACCGGCCTCAACTCACTGCAATCCTCCTGCCTCAGCCTCCTTACCGCTAGGATTACAAATCTGAGCCAGCAGACCTAACTGATCTTAAGTCCCTTCATTTTCAGCATAGCTGGCTCCCTGGCCTACCTCAGTGTATCTATTCTTGGGTTTCAAGAGAACTGGGGGATATAGGATCCTCAAGGCCCTGCCCCCAGTCAGGGGCCCCAGGCCTCCCACAGACTTTAAGGTTTGACCACATTCTACTTTCTCTAGGAGGCTGCTTTCTCTGTGGAGACCGATGAGAACACAGAGCAGAGTGTGCCCAACGACCTCTGCAGAGTTCTGCACAGGGCATTCTGAGGTTTGCGAGTGGCTCCGCCCAGACTCAGTGCCGGATGCCAGTCAAGGAAAATGCACATGGCTGCTCCACCGTCTCCAAAAACCACTGGGCACTGGGACGGGAGGACAACAAACCAAGGCACAATCCAAACGAGAAACAGGTGGCTTCCTGCGAGTGTATCCTAATGCGGCCTCAGCTCGGTCTCCCCCTCTCCAATGTGGTTCCCATTTGCATGAGGCTGAGTCTTTAGAGCCTGTAGCCCAGATGCAAAATGATATAAATTACAGTTGGCCACTCCAGCCTGCCTGCTTGGGATTGTGGCATAAACATCAAGGCAAAGGTTTACTGATTATAAGGGAGAGACACTGCAGAGAGCTAGGAAGGGTGGGGGACCCAACCTGTCCTCTCTCTGCTCCTTTTTGCATGAAAGGAAGGGGCCAACTCAATTCACCCAGGCATCTTTAAGGACCAGGCATCCTAACAACCAGCAAGGGAGACCTGAAGCTTCGTCCTCAAACCTCGCCCATTCTATGAACACGAACATTGCCTTCCTCCGTTCTTGTTCTCCAGCCAAGCTGGGTCCCCCACTATCTGAGGTTCCCCAGCTCCCAAGAACTATTCCGATCCTTCATGGAATATTCTGGGCATTTGGTTTAGCAACCCTCTGATGTTCTACCCCCTGGATCTTGGCTTCTCCCTTCTTATAGACCATACCAATTAGCCCTGATTACAGAATGAATGTATAGCTCTCCTTGGCCGCTGTGTGCAGACCCTGGTCTTCAGAAGATGGAGGGGGGGATGTGTATGTTGAAGGTGAAGCAGGAGGTGAAGGTGGGTCAAGCTTCCGATCTTCTCAGTAGGATGTGGTGGAGCACTGGGGAGACCCCAGCCCTGCAGAGTTAGAACCATAAAAACAAGCTCAAAGACAGCCTGGGCCACATGATGGGTGGGGCTTGAAGGCCCCTCCCCCAACCCAAAACAATACTGGCCTAAGTGGGTACTCTGACCTTTAGGAAAAGTGGATGCCCCTCCCATCCGCAGCCTCCCAGCTCCAGCTAGCCCGTGTCAGGCAACCCTTTTCCAAGGACCCCTCAGCTCAAGATGGCAGCCTCCGGGGTGGGGAGCACCTCCAGCTGCATCCCTTCACCACCAGGCAGCCTGAGGCAAAACATCCTACCCCACAGAGAACTTCTAAAAATATGATGTTTTTGTCAGAGAACCACCTACTTCCTCCGGGCTTTGATCTTCACACAAGCCCTTTTACTTACTGTCAATAACAGCCTGAAGCTGCCATCTTCCTTTGGGGGTTACATGTCCAAGACACTGAATCCCTAGCTGGGCATGGTAGTCCCTGGACCTTTTGCACATGCTCAGTTGGTGACAGCTTTCACAGCTGGTCCTGCCCTGGGTGAGGAGGTCTAGGGTCAGAGACAGAGGCAGCCAGAGCACCTATCAGCCGCAGAACTTTATGCAAGTTTACAAGATCCTCTCATCTAAAAACTAGGATAATTAGTGATAGAAATATCAGCACTCAAATAAGGAAGACAGGAATGGAGAATTGGAGGGGGCTAGAGAGATTAAGCTCCCCCCAACTAATTAATTACTTAACTAATTGGTTAAGAGCACTGTCTGCTCTTGTAGAGGCCTTGAGTTCAATTCCCAGCAACCGCATGGTGACTTACAACCATTTGTACTGGGATCTGATGCTCTCTTCTGGCATGCAGGTGTACATGCAGATAGAGCACTTATATACATTAAATAAACAAATAAATAATTTAAAAATGGAGGATTAATTGCCATGAGTCCTGTCTCATGTAGCCAGCTGGCTTCAGTTCTGGTCATTAGCCTTGAACTCCTGATCCTTCTGCTTCTACCTCCCAAGTGCAGAAACAAGAGGACCCTTGGCACTGACCGACTAGCCAGTCTGATGGCACTGACTGACTAGCCAGTCTGATGGTTCACACCTTTACCAGGATTTGCCAAAAGTCCTTCGAACATCTGCAACAAAGTCCCCTTCAACTTATGTGTCACCATCTTTGCAGGGACTTAGAGGTGATTATAGGTTCATGACCCCAAGTTAGGAATTTCCTAGCCATCTGCTCCAGGTGAGAATATATGGCTCTCTGGCTTGCAGTGAGCTATAGGCACTGGGGTACACCTTGTGATCCTCTAGGGCTAGATACAAAAGATACCCCACTGTAGATGTCCTGCAGGTAGTCCCCAGCCTTCTGGGGTGTGAGTCAAAACTATGTTGGAGACAGAGTCAGGCAGATCTCTAAACTGGAGGCCAGTCTGGTCTACAGAGCAAGTTCCAGGACAGATAGGCAGAAGCCTGGGGATGTAGCTCAGTGGGTAGAGTGCTTGCCTAGTATGCACAGAGCCTGGAGTTTGATCTCTAACATCGCACACACCAAACTTGCTCGGTGATCCTAGCACTTGGAAGGCAGAGGCAGGAGGATCAGCAATTCAAGGACATCAGGGCCCAGCCTGATATAAGAGACACCAGAGAGAGAGAGAGAGAGAGAGAGAGAGAGAGAGAGAGAGAGAGAGAGAGAGAGAAAGGGCCCAGCCTGATATAAGAGACACCAGAGAGAGAGAGAGAGAGAGAGAGAGAGAGAGAGAGAGAGGAGACAGATAGACAGACAGACAGAGACAGAATAAAAAGAAAACCCAGAAAGGCTGCAGACTGAGGTAGCCTGTCCCTACAAGATGCAAGGCTGATGCACACATGATTTAAAAAGAGAGAGAAAGAAAAATATCCAAAGCTGAAATCCCACCTGGCCCAACCCTTGCAAGTCTGTGAGTGCTCACTGGCTGGTGATGTCTTTTACCTAACTCCAGATGTAACTCCAGATGTGCCCCATTGTCAGAGTGGAGTCCTTGGAGAAACTGCACGTTGGGCTCTAAACACTGTGCTGGTTTGAAAGGTCAGTACCAGGAAGGCAGGACAAGTTCCACATCAGCGAAGCTCTGGGGTAGTTAGAGATCAATTAGGGGTGACTAGGGAACCACCCCTCCCTGCTGCCCTGAGAGAACTGAGCTGAAGTTCCTCAGAGGGCAACAGCCCAAAGTGCAGCCTAAACATCCATGCCCCTTTAGGTCATTTCCTGTTCTGGGAAGCACAGTAGGACTCCACTGACCCCTCGCCCCCCACACACCGTGAGTCCACTCTGGCCTCACAAGGAGCAACTGCTATTCACCTACCTTTGGCAGCACCAATGCCACTGAGGTGCTCAGAGCTGTCTGACTGCCAGCTCAGAGGGCCCAATGGGGTGGTTGGCCCCTGCTGCCCTGCTACATGGCTTAATGTAGGGTCAGCAGACAGAGAACTTGCTCATCCCAGCAGGCACCATCTGTTCCATTTGGGTCCTCTGGGATCCTTCCTGCAGGGTGCGGGCCACTGACCTCCAGACAACCCTGGCCCTTTACATGCAAAATGCTGGTGCAACTGAACATTAGGGAAAAAATGTGGCTGGGGATACATCAGTGACAGAGCTTAGCACGTCTGAGGACACACATTTGATGCCCAGCTCTACACAAAAAGGACAGGGGGGACAGGTTAAAGGCAGGGCAGTGGCTAAGGAGCACACACTGCTCTTACAGAGCACCCAGATAGTTCCAGCTCCAGGGAGATCTGATGCTTCTGGCCTCTGCAGGTGTGTGCACTCACATAAAAATAAACTCTAAGGCCACTTTAAGATACAAGTCCTTAATTCCAGCACTGGAAAAGCAGAGACAGAAAAATCACGGAGTCTGAGGCTAACCTAATCTGCATAGTAAGTTTCTGGCCAGCCAGGGCTATAAAATGAGACCTTTTCTCAATAAACAAATAAATAAGAAAAAAGTAAGAAAGAGAGACCTCCAGGGAAGGACCAAGGCACACTTGAGAGCTTGACCATGGGCTCCTTAGAATAGAAGACCTATTGCCGGCAGGGGTGGCACCCACCTGCCTTTATTCCCAGCACTCAGGAGGCAGAGACAGTCAGAACTCAGTGAGTTTGAGGCCAGTCTGGTCTACAGAGTGAGTTCCAGGACAGTCAGTGGTATCTCAAAATCTGTCTTGAAAAAGAAGAGGAGGAAGGAGAAGGAGAAAGAGGAAATAGAGGAGGAAGAGGAGGAGGAAGAGGGAGAGGAGGAGGAGGAAGAGGAGGAGGAAGAGGAGAAGGTCACAGAACTGCCATGTCACATAGTCCTATGGTCAGGAGTACTGTTTATATCACAGTCTCTATATAATAGTACCTCCCTCCTAGCTGTGTGCAGTGTCAGCCTTGGTAGCAACTGAAGCCAGACAGACCGTTGACATTTCCTGTGGAGAAGGCCGAGACTACAGGACCTTGGAGCTCACCTCTCTCCCCACCAGTCACCATGGAGACTCAATGACCAGACAAGTCCTCCTCAGAGCCTTGCAAGTTCCACAGAGCCGAGCATAGAGCTTCAGCCAAGGCGAGAGGCCAGGACTGGGGTCATTCATACTGCATGCATGCGTGCCTGAGTGTGCCTATGCACGTTCATTCACACAGAGACTTCTTTTCCCACGCAGGAATCGATTTAGGCCAGAAGTCAATGTGGGCTATTTTTCTCAATCACTCTTAGGGTGTTTTGTTTTGTTTTGTTTTGTTTTGTTTTGTTTTGTTTTGTTTTGTGTTTTGTTTTGTTTTGTTTTGATAGAGGGTCTTACTACTTAGCCCTTGCTAGTCTAGAACTCACAGGGATCCCTCTGCCTCTCTAGAGCTAGGAGGAACATTTGCTCCCACTTTAGTTTTGAGACTGTCTTATCTTACTGAAACCGGAGTTCACCAGTTGGCTGGTCAATGGTGCCCTGAGTCCTCCTGTCTGTATGTACACACAAGCACTGGCACAACACACACACCCACACACCCACACACATACACCCTGTGCATGGCTTTTCTCCATGAGTGATAGGAACCTGGATTCATGTCCCCATGCTGGCACAGCAGCAGGTTCACCCACTGAGCTATCTCCCAGTCTCTCGTTTTCATGTTGCCAGGGGTGGGGGTGGGGGCGTGTTTGTTTTTGAGACAAGGTCTCATGTAGCCCAGGCTGACCCTCCTGCTCCAGCCCCACCAAGTTCTGGGATTACAGACACATATACACTCATGCTTAGCTCAGGCATGTCACCCCTAAAAACTCAGAAGTCTAACAACCCAAAGGAAAATAGATGAAAGTCATAGAAAGCTAAGAGATGAAGAATTTAAAAATGGGCTCTCAGGGCTGGAGAGGTGGCTCAGCAGTTAGGAGCACTGACTGCTCTCCCAGAGGTCCCGAGTTCAAACCCCAGCAAGCACATGGTGGCTCACAACCATCTGTAATTGGGTCTGATGCCCTCTTCTGGTGTGTCTGAAGACAGCTACAGTGTACTCATATACATAAAATAAATAATTCTTTTTTTAAAAAATGGGATCTCAATCCTCTGGTAGAACAGAACGCAGATCCAGTGGATGGGCCGCTCCTATCAGAAGGCCATCGTCCTTTTTGGTAACTAGTGGGGCTGTGGTGAACCACACAGCTCTGAGCCGGGAGCTCCCCTATGGAGGCAACATTCTTATCACAATGGCAGGCCAAATGCTCTTCCTGTTTGGGCAAGATTTCTACAGCTAGGGATTAGCCACAGACAGACTTGCCTATGTGTGAACTACCCCCAGCATGGATTACTGCTACAAGTGTCAGAAATACCTGGGATGATGTTCAAAAGAGGGGCAGCTTTCTGTTTATTGTAAACAGAATTAAATCAAGTCAACCATAGGCCAAGAGGCAGAACAAGCAACCAGTTGACAGGGAATGCACATGGGGAAAACATAGGGAGTGAGAGGAGTCAGGAGGACAGATAGAGAGATGCACAGAAGTGGAAAGGAGGGACATTCAGCTTGAAGGGTTTTTGAGTTGGTTTGGAGAAGGAAAACCTCTTTTGGGGACATCGGCTGTGGAGGAAGGCTAACTGGATGCTTTCTCTGCCTCTCTGAGCTAGCAGGCTTTCACCCCAGCATCTGGCTCCTCAGTCTTTACTGGCAAAACTGAATGTTTGATATTCTGTTAAAAACATCACACAGGGGTTCCAAGAGCTGGTTTGACCTGGTCTATGGCCTGATGGCTATCCTTTCTCCATTCCACATCTTCAGATAGACTGTGGGGCTCCCTGTAGGCACACCAAAGCCTTCACAAGTCCAGCAGCCTCTTCTCAGGGAGCTTTAAGTTTCCAGGCTTTCTGCCCTCAATAGCAACTCCTCAACTGGATCGAATTTGCATTTTCCAACAGCAGATTCAGCTTCTCTGCTTCTGCAAAGCCCATCACTGTGCAACCAGACACCATCAATACCTGTGAGTCCTGACCAGAGACCCTCAGGACCCTTCACATAGCCAAGATCAGATCACAGAAGCCCCCGAGGTCTCAAACATCCCTACCCCCAGCCCGACATTCTGATCATGGCATCTTGTTTTCTCTTGGAAACCCAGGCTGGATTGATTAACAAATGCATCTATTAGTTAACCTCAGAATTTGGTTCGGAAAGAAACACACACTGAAAGAAAAGGCCGACACTAAACAACGTCTCTAATTAAAAAGTAAGGATAGAAAACACTCATGAACAAAAAGTCCGGACAGAGTTCATTAGCCCGAGACTCAGCCCTGTGGCAGCTCACCTAGGGTCCTGGGGAAAGAGTCTTTTCAGGTCAGACCATCTACAACTTCACCCAGGGCAGCATCATCCTCGGAAGCTCTCTTAATGAACCCTCAGATTCTTGGCTTCTTATTCAGGGAACTAAAGTGAAGGCTCACATAGGTTTATAAAAGTAGCTTTATTCAAAGCAAATTGCTGGTAGAGATCAGAGGCACACTGTGTGGAATGACAGCAAGCACCGGAAGAATGGATCAGTGGTTAAGACTACATACAGCTCTTGTAGAGGACCCAAGTTCAGTTCCCAGCACCCACATCACAGCTCACAACAACGTGTAGCTCCAGTCCCAAGGAATCCAATGCCTCCTCTGGCTTCTCAGGCACCTGTATTCATGTGTAGAAATGCACACTCTAGCGCGCACACACATACACACACACACACTTAAAAATAAAAACAAGGGCTGGTGAGATGGCTCAGTGGGTAAGAGCACCCGACTGCTCTTCCGAAGGTCCAGAGTTCAAACCCCAGCAACCACATGGTGGCTCACAACCATCCGTAACAAGATCTGGCGCCCTCTTCTGGAGTGTCTGAAGACAGCTACAGTGTACTTACATATAATAAATAAATAAATCTTTAAAAAAAATTAAAAAAAAAATAAAAACAAGGGCGGTGGTAGCGCACGCCTTTAATCCCAGCACTTGGGAGGCAGAGGCAGGCAGATTTCGAGGCCAGACTGGTCTACAGAGTGAGTTCCAGGACAGCCAGGGCTACACAGAGACACCCTGTCTCGAAAAACAAACAAATAAACAAACAACACAAATGTTTTTGTTTTTAAAAGATTTTATTTATTTACTATATGTAAGTACACTGTAGCTGTCTTCAGGCACACCAGAAGAGGGTATCAGATTTCATTACAGATGGTTGTGAGCCACCATGCAGTTGCTGGGATTTGAGCTCAAGACCTTCGGAAGAGCAGTCAGTGCTCTTACCCGCTGAGCCATCTCTCTAGCCCAAAGCAAATGGCTTTTTTTTTTTTTTTTTTTTTTTTTTTTTTCGAGACAGGGTTTTTCTGTATAGCCCTGGCTGTCCTGGAACTCACTTTGTAGACCAGGCTGGCCTCGAACTCAGAAATCCGCCTGCCTCTGCCTCCCGAGTGCTGGGATTAAAGGCGTGCGCCACCACGCCCGGCCAGCAAATGTTTTTAAGATTAATTTTTTTCTTTTATATTATGAGTGTTTTGCGTGCATGTGTGTATGTCACATGAGTACCTGGTGCCAATGGAGGCCAGAAAAGGACATCAGATCCCCTGGAACTGGAGTTACAGATGGTTGTGAGCTGCTGTATGGAGGCTAGGAACAGAACCTGGGTCCTCTGCAAGAGTAGCCAGTGCTCTTAACTGCTAAGTCATCTATCCAATGCCCCAAAATAGTTTTTAAAAGATTGACACCAGACCACAGGAGTGAGGATACTCAGGTTCGGATTATTGTATGGGGCAAGCTTCCTTTTATAGGGTTCTAAAGAAGACTTTTAATTGTTAAATTCATAGTTTGGGTGGGGCTTTATTTTGATTAACAGATTAAGTAACCATTTCTCTACTGTACATTATCCTTCCCATAATGCATCTGACTTCTTCCTTCCTTCCTTTCTTTCTTTCTTTCTTTCTTTCTTTCTTTCTTTCTTTCATCCTTTCCTTTCTTCCTTTCTTTCTTTCTCTTTCTTTCTTTCTTTTCTTCTTTTTTACCCAGTAAAAAAGTATTTTTTGAGACAGGGGTCTTACTATGTAGCCCTGGCCTCATCACTATGTAGGACTGGCTATCCTGGAACTCACTATGTAGAACAAGCTGGCCTTGAATTGCTTCCCAAGTGCTGGAACTAAAGATGTGTGCTGCCCTATAGGTGGAACAACAATATGAACTAACCAGTACCCCGGAGTTCTTGTCTCTAGCTGCATATGTATCAAAAGATGGCCTAGTCAGCCATCACTGCAAAGAGAGGCCCATTGGACTTGCAAACTTTATATGCCCCAGTACAGGGGAACCCCAGGGCCAAAAAGGGGGAGTGGGTGGGTAGGGGATTGGGGGTGGGTGGGTATGGGGGACTTTTGGGATAGCATTGAAAATGTAAACGAGGAAAATACCTAATAAAAAAATAAATTAAAAAAAAAAGATGTGCGCCGCCACCACACAGCTAATGCATCTACTTTAATCGCATGCACACTCAGTTATGCATATGCGTAAGAGGGTAAATAGGGGCTTCTCCCCTCAATGTTTGCTTTGAGGAGAATTTGCCTTAATGTGTACACACTCAAAACCACCCTAGGCTAGATGGGCCCCCTATCCTCCTACCTAGGTATAAGTGGAATATGGGTGAATAGAATCTGAGTCTGAAAATTGTTAAGACACAGTTGGACTAAGGTGGGATGAGAAAGACTCCAGTTTTCTACATCTTCCCTAGAGCAGTTTTATATAAAGCTGTTACGGTTTTATAGATAAGATTTTTTAAAATCCAGGAACTAGGCAGGCACTAGCTGAGTTGTGAGAGTCAGGGAGCTCCTCTTCTAGCTGGCGTTGGTCTTCACCAGATTGGAAATCCTAGAGAAATGTTAATTCTTTGAAGCCCATTGCCTCGACAGTCTGACAACCAAGAGGAGGGAAGGACACAAGTCTCTCTCTTCTTCCTTCCCTCCCTCCCTCTCACTGTCCCTCCTGTTCCCTCTGTGTTCCTCTATCACCAGGGTTCCATGTAGCCCAGGCTGGCCTTGAACTCGCTATATGGCCAAAGATAACTTTGAACTTCTAGCCCTCCTGCCTTCACTGTGTGACACAGAGTCTGGACCCAAATGCCTGGTAACAGTCTCAGCCTTCAGGAAATTGGGCCCAGACATGGGGATCAGTCTACATGAGTCAATAAGCTATCTTCGCTGGGCGTGGTGGTGCACGCCTTTAATCCCAGCACTGGGGAGGCAGAGGCAGAGGCAGGTGGATTTCTGAGTTCGAGGCCAACCTGGTCTACAAAGTGAGTTCCAGGACAGCCAGGGCTATACAGAGAAACCCTGTCTCAAAAAAACCAACCAACCGAAAAAAAAAAAAAAAAAAAAAAAAAGCTATCCTCACTCCCGCCCCATATCAAAAGCAAGCATAGCTTGCTGGCTCATGTCTGTAATCCTAGAACTCGAGGAAGCTAAGGTGGGAGGATTGCCATGAGATTTTCATAGAATATCTCCTCTCTTCAAGCCAATGACATGGCTCAGGGGTAAAAACACCTGCCATGAAGCCTGAGGACTTGAGGTGAATTCTCAGATTCTGTGGAAGGAGAGAATCAGCTCTCAAAGGTTGTCCTCTGACCTACACACACACCATGAAAAAAATGAACAAACAAAAACAGAAAAAAAAAAAAGAATATTTTCTGGGAACTGGAGAGGTGGCTCAGGAGGTTAAGGGCACTGGCTGCCCTTGTAAAGGACCTGGGTTCAATTCCCAGTGCCCCCACAACATCAGGCAGCTTACAACCACATATGAATCCAGCTCCAGGGATTATGACACTCTCTTCTGGCCTCTAAGGGCACTGCATGCAAGTGGTATGAAGACATACATATAGGCAAAACACACACACAGGCACACAGGCACACACACACACATGTGCACATGCACACACACAAATATATATATATAAAACCAGGGCTTTAGAATAGGTCTCTGCCGTTAAGACCACAAGTGTAGGCATGCATTATCCTTGGCCAGGGCTGCAGGGCTGCGGGGCTGCGGGGCTGCGGGGCTGCAGGGCAGGAGACACAGCTCGATGACATCATCCACAGCAGCAAGAGGACTGTCCTTAATCATCTGAGGACCTGACTCGGGTATAGATGGATGGCTGACTTCAACACAGAAAGGAATCTCAGGATGACCAGTATGAAAGCAGGAGTTAAGAATAGAGAAAGACATCCAAGAAACCAAAACAAAACAAAACAAAAACCACCCCCAAGTATGGGTGTAGGCTTCTCCTGGGAGTCACAAGGCAGGATCTTGGCATTAATCACATTTGCCATTTAGGTGAGTTTCTGTGTTACATCTCAAAGGATTGTTAAGAAATTTTTTTTTCTCATTTCTTTCTTTTTGATAAGTGAGATTGCAGGGTGGCTCTGGAGATGGGATGACAATCTGATAAAATAAGACCAGGCTCCACTAGGGTTACACTGGGGGTTAGATCATGTCTTTCTATTGTAAAGGGTGTTCCTGGTGAGAGTCCCGGGGGAACTACAGATCACGACTGGGAAGGGAGAGAGGCCTTAAACCGTGGCTGCTGTGTTAAGACAAAAATAAATAAATAAATAAATAAACTAATTAATTCAAGACCCAGGGATCCTTAGCTAACAAGAGGCTTCAACAGGACAGTGAGAGGCAGAGCCTCTGTCTTCCCTATGTCTCCATAATCTTCCTTGTCTTTCAAGCTTGCTTACCACGACCAAAACAGCTGGGACAAATTTTAAATTATTAATTATTATTTCACAATTCCATAGATGTATATAATGAACTCTGGCCACCCTGTTTATGGCTCCCCAGCCTTTACACGGAGGCCCTCAGGATATACTAAGGGCCAAGCTCCAGGAGAAGGAAGAAGTGGCCAGGGCACTCTCTTACAGGGAGTGAGCTATGTTGAGAATCATAGGGAACAGGTGCCCCTTAAGCCAGAGCAGCACCTTCTTCGCCCAAGTCCTCTAGGGCAGGCACCTTTTCTTCCCCGGTCATTTGCATCCAATTTGCATGTGCCACAAAGGCTGGAAAATTCCCCCTGACACTGGCTTTGCGCTCTAAACTACAGCACCCAATAGCAGACAGGGTATCCTGCTCTTTATCTAGAAGCCTGGGACCCAGCCTCCTACCTTGAGGTGGCAGCTGCGGTGAAGGTGGCAGCAGCAACAGACACAGGCAGAGCAAAACAAGATACTTTGACGTGTGACTCACGCCGGAGGACCAGAAGCAAAACTATAGTGTGAAAACCAGAGCTCGCTGAGTCTGGGGTGGGGAGGAGAGTGGTGGGGAACCCCCTCCAACTCAAGCTACTTCACTCCGCTAAAACACCCTGGCCATGCCCCGAGTGCTCTAGAACCTTCCAAGAAAGTGCCGGCCTCCGGTCTTCTGTGATGGGCAAGCACTAGGTTTCACTGCTACTCCCTGGCCTGGCCCTTTGAGTCTCTGAAGCTAAGTCTCAGAAAGCACACCCGAACAGAGAACCAGGCAGCTGGAGATTCATGCCAAAGGTTGGGCCCAGATGGACAAGCTGCTGACTTGAGGCACCAGGGGCTAGGCCACACTCCTGTTTTTCTCAGCATGGCTTCCTCTTCCTAATCCATCTCGTGAGCAATCCCACATGCTTCCAATGAAATCCTATTTTGCCCAGGACCACCAGAGCTGACTTCCTCCAGCCTTCAAGGAATAATTCCAGAAACACACACTCCAGGGTGGCAGGCTGCCCCGAAGCCCTTGACAAAGGCTGTGTTCAGCTCCTGACACACCCTTGGGTTTTCTACCATCTTCTTGCTCTACCCCTCCAACAGACCAGCCTGGTTTCAAAATCTACTCTCGCCAGCCCCCACCTCGACCCCGCGCACTTCCTCCCTCTGAGCCCCTTAGTCCCCTCACCTGTAAAATGAAGCTGTTAATTATGCTCAGCCTGCTCAGGTAAAGCATAAATGAGATAAGGAGAGATCTACTTGAATGGGGGCGGGCCCAGCACACCTGGGTTCTCTTAGCTG
This sequence comes from Mus caroli, assembly GCF_978045245.1. Lineage (NCBI taxonomy): Eukaryota > Metazoa > Chordata > Mammalia > Rodentia > Muridae > Mus > Mus caroli. The sequence goes on from NW_028227268.1 coordinate 70,806,202, forward strand.
TCGTATTTTTTCTCAATTATACTCATTTCTGTGAATCCTGCCCTGCATTGTTCTTTCCTGGCTACTGGAAGCGTGGAAGAGCATCGCATCCATTGCCCTGAGAGGCAGCCAATCACTATCACACCCACTTCAGACTGAGAAGCTGAGGCCCAGAGATGGGCTTCCAAACCAACTCCCTAGGTTCAAATCCCACAGCCAGACTTTAGAAGCTGTGTGACCTTGGTCATAATTATCTGTGTCCTTCAAGTCTGTTGATCTGAAAGTGACTAGTTCCTCCTGCCTTAAGCGTGGGGGATTTTGACTTCGAAGAATGTGATCATGGCGTTGTGGCCATACAAGAAAATAAATTTTTAATTAAATTAATTTAGTATGTGTGTGTTTATGTGGAGTTGGTTCTCTTCTTCTCCCAAGGATCAAATCCAGGTCTTCAGTTTTGGTACTAAGAGCCTTTATCAACTGAGTCATCTTGATGGGCAAAGAAATTATCTATATTCTTTTCTTTCTCTCTCTCTCGTTCTTTCTCTCTTTCTTCTTCTCTCTTTCTTTTTTTTTTCAAGACGGGGCTTTTCTGTGTAACAGCGTTAGCTGTCCTAGAACTTGCTCTGTAGATCAGGCTGACCTTCAACTCACAGAGATTCACCTTCCTCTGCCTCCCGAGTGCTGCGATAAAAGACACGAGGCACCGCTGCCAGCTGAAAATATCTATATTCTTAAACCAGGCAACTATCTGTGATCTCAGCACTCAGAACTATGTAGAGGTTGGGAGATCAGAAGTTCAAGGTCATTCTCAGCCTGGCCCACACCTGTAATCCCAGCACCTGTCGGGAGACCAGAAGCTCAGAATTGTCCTTAATTACACTGTGAATCTGAGGCTAGCCTGAGCTACACGAGAGCCTGTCTCAAAACACCAAACTCAGAGTCCCTTCCTGAGGGAGGGACTGCACTGGGTGTCAAAGGATGTTGGTGTTCAGTCAATTGGAGTGAATTCTGTCACAGTCGAGCCTGGCGTTAGCCCACCAACCCAAGAAGTACAGCCAGGACTCCTGTCAGAGATACCTAGCACTAACACTTGCTGGAGTCTTTGTCAGCTCTGTCACCAATCAGTCATCAATACTGAGGATGAGGTGACTGTAGGAGAGCTGGGGACAGTTGAGAAGCTGCCAGAGCTCTGACACAGCCTGTCATTTCTGTTGGGCCCTGTGTGATGACAATTCCATTACAAAAGATTCTTGTGGAATCCAATATGTCTGACCACTTGGCCTGCTTCAGAGCCCCGATGAACACATTTGCCACAGCCCCTGATGGCCTGTATGAGATGGAGTTCCTCAGAATGCAGAGGTAGGCACTATGGGAAAGGAAAGGCGGAATGGATTCTCCTTTGAGGGACCCAGCATTCGAACAGCAGAATTTAATTTCACACTACTGCAGGGCAGAGATCGGCCTCTTCCGGAGCCAACCACCAGGGGGCGCCTATGCACAGCCCCTGCTGCCCACACTGAATCACAGCCTCCCCATACAGAGAGAGCAGGGGGCTGTTGAATGGGGCCCTGGGTAAGGCTGGCCCCGGGGCAACGAATAATAAATGGATTGCTTGGCAATGCAAGGGCTTAGTCCCAGTACCCACAGCTGAAGGTCTGATTTCCACCTGCATTCGATTTTTTTTTTTTAAAGTACGATGTGTGTATGTTAAATGTGCCTGTGCCTGTGGAGGACAGAGGGGATCTCAGATTTGGAGCAGGAGTTATAGACCTTTACACACTGAATCGACAGCCCAGTTCATGAATTTTTTATTTCATTCTTTATTATATTATTATTATCATTATGATTATTATTCTGTTCTTCAAGACAGGGTTTCTCTGTGTAGCCCTGACAATCCTAGAACTCACTTTGTAGACCAGGCTACCCTTACTCACAGAGATCCATCCACCTGCCTCTGCCTCCTGAGTGCTGGGATTAAAGGCATGTGCCACCACTACCAGACTCATGCATTTTTTTAGAATAATAACATTAAATAGTCTCAGGTTCTGTTCCAAGAGCAATAATGCTTTGTACATGAAATGGTGTTTTTGGTTTGCCTGTCTTATATCTAGATTTATATAAGACTCCCTTAGAGCTAGGCCCAGTAGCTCACATCTACAATCCCAGCGTTTTGGGGGAGGCTGAGGGAGAAGGCTTGTCAGAAGTTTGAGACCAGCCTGGGTGACAAGTTCCAGGTCAGTTTGGGCTAAAGAGTGAGATCCTGTTTTAACATGGTATCTATATTCCTGGGCAACAAGGTAGAGGAACTCTCAATGACTGTGAGCCTCAGTTCCTCCTGGGCACACGCATGTCTACCACATCTGCTCTTCTGTCCTAGCTTCTCTGAGGTCTAGCAGTCTTTCTCCTCAGTGTTTAGGGAGTACCTTCAACATGTACTCCACAGAACCCCTTACTCCCTGTCCCCACACTTTTCCTCCTGGCTGTTCTCCAACCTCTCTGAGATCTGCCTGGCATCTCTCACACCCATCCATACAGTGCTGCCTCCTAGCTCCCTGTTCTATGTGTCTGGGCTGCCTGGGTGACAAGGACGCCCTGTTAATCCTTCCACTGAGCTCCCACCTAGCCTGAAAGCTTGTGTCTGGGGCAACTTTGGGACTTTCTGTGGGTATAAAGGAAAGGTCTTGTGGGGAACACAGAGGCTCTGTGGGTCAGTCTCACGCAAGATTCTCAGCAGCCAAGGGGGTTGAGGGCTTTCCCCTGCAGGTCTGTATCTCTTCCTCAAAGCCAACAGGAGAGCAGCCACTCACCCAGGCAGCAGTAGTTTGGCAAACACACACACACACACACACACACACACACACACACTGCTTTACAAAGTTGAGGCTGGAATAGATTCCTTGAAACTGTCACAGAGACATCCCACTGTGGGGTCCTCAGAACGGGCCCACAAAGAGCTGGTAGTAGTTCTCTGACTGCAAGGCAGATGAAGGAGTTGGGGTGAATCTCGTGATGTTCCTCAATCCTGGTTCTTGCCTTCCCAAAATCCAACTGCCAAGTAGTCAGGTCTGGGGGCCCTTCTGAATTCAAATGAACAATCGAGACCCCACTGGAGCCCCATGGGCTGTGGACCTCAGAAAGTGGGGTTTCAGCCACAGAGCCAGTACCACAATGAATCAGGAGTTACAGAGGGGACCATCTCCCGTTTCTTCTCTGCTCTGCACCCAGGAAGGAAAGGGACTTGGCTTCTTTTGTTGTTGTTGTTTGTTTGTTTTTTGTTTGTTCACAGAGACAGGGTTTCTCTGTGTAGCCCTGGCTGTCCTGGAACTCACTTTGTAGACCAGGCTGGCCTCAAACTCAGAAATTTACCTGCCTCTGCCTCCCGAGTGCTGGGATTGAAGACGTGCGCCATCACGCCTTTTAGTCAACAGGCTTCTGAGCCAGATGCTTCCCCCCAGTCATGGGAGCAGCCTTAGGTGGGCGTAAAGTTGGAGGCAAGGAGAAAGTGGGAACGAGTGGGTCGCTCTACAAGGAGCTTACAGCAGGAAAAAAGAATCCCCGGGGACTGGGAATATGGCTCAGTTGATTGTGCAGTTGCCTGGCTTGCACACCACATAAACAGAACATTACCCCAGTGCTTGGGGAACAGAGGCAGGAGGATCTGAAGTTCAAGGCCATCCTCAGGTAAACAGTGAGTCTCAAGCTAGCCTGGGCTACAAGAGACCCTATCTCCAAAAAAACGAAAACGAAAACAAACAAACCTTCCACCCCCCAGCTCAGAAAGGCACCATCTTCTCCAGAGGCTCTCAGAGCTGGGGATATTGTGGGGACCCCTCAGGCCCAGCTGGAATCAAGGACAGGAAGACAGGGGTACAAATGGGGCTACTTTTAAACCAACCCCTACCAACTTTTGCTTCACAAGAGCAGATAGGAAAAGTCATAAGGGGAGAGGACAGAGACTCCAAAGTCATTTAAAAAAAAAAAGGCAAGCTTGACCCTGAGGGGAATCCCTTTGTCACTAATAACAGAGCAGGGAACAAAAGCTTCAATGACGCTGAGGAAAACCGCAGTGTCAGCAGAGGCCACCGGTGACCCCAGGTGAAGGAGCTACTTTCACCGTGAGAGCCGCTGGCACTCTGAGCACCTAGCCCCCACCCTGCTCCCAGACAGATCCACCCAGAGACCGGAGACAAGGGCAGGGGACCCCCCAACTATGTGAGGAAGAGATGGGATGACTTTGGGGAAAAAATGGTTGGAGCTATCAAACCCACATACATCCCTGTGAGAACTAGGAAGGAACTAGACAGTCCTAGTATCTGGAAGACGGCTTTGGAGAGCTGGTCTGGTTAACAAGTGGCCACGGGACCCCTGAGGCACCCTGTCCCATCAGAAAACCTAGGGGCTGTGGCTCTGGCAGCCATCACACTCTCCAGAGCATCCGGGAGAAGCCTCTGGGAGCACCTGTGTGTTGAAGGAGACCAGGGAACCTTTACCTGGAGGCTTCTCACCCTCTAGCATTCTTACGCTAGGAATGGAAGATGTCTTCGGGCTGCAGAGTTAGAATCAACTCGGAGCTGTGTGACCTTGGGTGACTCACTTCCGTTTTCTGAGCAACCAATTTCCTTAGTCTGTAAAATGGGCTGAGACCTCTGAGCGTTGCAGTACCCAGGAGATAACAGACAGGAAGACACTGGTAAACAGTGAAGTGGTGGGCATGTGTCTGGAGTCATCCTCAGGCCAGCTAGTACACACGGTGCAGCCATTCTCTGCCAGTGAAGGAATTTAAAATGAAATGAGCAGTCCCAGTCCAGAGTCTAAAGATACTAAGGAGGGGAAGGACCAGGGTTTCTAGCTCCCTAGGTAATATCACCTCCAAGGGACGCCCAGTCAGCTTTTCCTCTGACCTTGGGACTGTCCAGTCCAGAAACCCCCTACTTTCTGGTCCCTAGGGGAAGATTGCTCGGCAGGAATGAAATTTGTAATCCAGTCTCCAGCCAGCCAGTTCTCCAACCCAAGGGGCTGGCTGGCATATTGGGGGACAGCTCCACTCCTTTGAAAGACAGCAGAGCCAACAGTTTTAGAACTGAATGCTTTCTTTCACTGTTTGACCTTGGACAACGCCCCTGATGCTGATCTTCCTAGATTCAGTTTTTCTAGGAATGGTCCTTCCACCGTAAGGTTGTTGTGAAGACTAAACAAGATAATTGGTGAAAGACCCCCTCCTACAGTCCTGGGTAGAGGTGAGCTGTCTGGTTAATTTTTATTCTATTTATTTAATGTGGCACTATGTTAAAAAAACAATAACTTTAACAATTTTTTTGCTTATTCATTTTTTATTACTTTTTTGGGGTGCATGTTGATGATCAGACGACGTGGAAGGTGTCCCTTCTCTCCTTCGACTGCGTGGGTCCTAGGGATTAAGTTAGTGGTTAGGTTTAGTGGCAAGCACCTTTACCTGCTAAACCAATCCATTAGACCTTTAGTAGTAGTAGTGGTGGTGGTGGTGCTGCTGCTGGGGGTGTGTGTGTGATATGGGGGTGGTACTCATGGCACAGGACAGTTTTATGGCATTATTCCTTCATGTGGGTTCCGGGGATTGAACTCAGGTCATCAGGCTTGCAGGACAAGCCATTCACTCACCAGGCTATCTCCCGAGCTGTGCTAACTCCTTTAATCCTCAAGAGAACACTTGTGAGAGACAGGAAGTGTGACCGCACCATCCACAAGCCCAGAGTGGTTAAGTGCCTCTCCCAAAGCCAAACAGTTAAGACAGTGTGACTCTCCTCTTCTCTCCTGAAGCCAATGGTGAAGTCAGAGCTAAGACAGTGGCTCTCCTCTTCTGCTTCTCTGCTTTCTTCTTCCCATCTCCAGTCTCAGAACAAACTGAAGTAGAAGAGAGGGATTTTACCTCGAAATCTTTGCTCTCTTTCACCCTGGTGGGGTAGTGAGGGTACTGGGGTACAAAGCTGCCAGGCTCCAACTCTACACCAGACCAAAATGTCTCTCCTCAGAAGATGCCCTCGTTGGCTAAGTCCCCTTGAGATGGATCTAATGTAGGACCCACCCTGAAAGCAACCCCAAACACCCTTACATCTGGCCAGATGTCTGCCCAGGCTCCTGGGACCAAGGCAAAGCAGAGCTACCTGGAAAATAGAGGGAACTGCCCTTGCACAGGGTTGGAGTGGGGGTAGGGAATCTGGGGAGGGTAAAGACACCAGCACCTGCAGAGCTTCCGGGCCTGCAGAGCCCTGCTTCTGCTCCCACGCCTCTGAGGACAGAGAACGAACTCAGCTGAGCTGGGCTGCTATGGTCCATCAGCTCTGACTGGTTGGTATGCTTCCTTGGGTCCAGATGAAATCTCTTGAGTAATTTCCTCCCATTAGTCCTGTCTGTACCCTCGGGGCCAGCGCTCCTCCAGCCTGCAGACATATGGAGACCGGACTTTTGGCTAGAGGAAGCTCCAGGCACTCAGAATGTTCTGGATGCTTCTGCTAGCAGCAGAAACAGGTTTCCTAGCCCTCTAACCTTGTCTCTGCCCACGATCATGGCACTGCGGCTACTTGCCCGATTGGTGCCACCACCTCTAGGGGCTCACCCCCGCCCCAGTTCCTGATGGCTTGGAACACTGATAGTGATTGCCAATGGCCACTACTTGTGCATGCACCTGCCCTGAACCAGGCACCGGAGCAATGCCTCCAGCAAGAGCTCACCCTATCTCCTCAGCTCTGATGGACAAGTATCATTTCTCATCCCCACTTAAGATGGTTCCAGGTCTTGCCCACAGTGTGTGTGTGTATATATATATATATACACACGTGTGCGCACATAATGTAGTGTAGTGTGTATGTGCATCCATGAGCGTGTGGCTGGAAAGGCAAGAGGATGTTGAACCCCTGTGAATGCTGGGAAACAAATTCAGATGCTCTGCAAGAGCAGTAAATGCTCTTAACCACTGGGCTGTCTCTCTAGTACTTTTTTTTTTTTTTTTTTTTTTTGAGACTGGGTTTCTTTGTGTAGCCCTGGCTGTCCTGGAACTCACTCTGTAGACCAGGCTGGCCTTGAACTCAGAGATCTGTTAGCCTTTGCCTTCCAAGTGCTGGGATAAAAGGCGTGTGCCACCACTGTCCCGCTTTTTGGCTTTTTTTTTTTTTTTTTTTTTTTTTTTTTTAGACAGGATCTCATGTGCTTCTAGGCTGGTCTCAAAATATATAGTAGAGGAGACCTAAATTCCTGATCCTCCTGTCTCCACCTCTCAAGTAATAAGATTACAGACATGCGCCACCATGGGGATCAAATCTGGGCTTTGTACACGCCAGGTAAGCGTCCTCTCTACCAACTGAGCTACATCTCCGACCCTTCCCTTTTCCTCCCTTTCTCTTTTGAGACAGCGGCTTGCTCTATCTCTATTCCTAAAACTGTCCTTGAACTTGCTATACACACCACACTGGCTTTGAACTCAACACTTTCCCACATCAACCTCTTCTGTAGCTGGAGTCACGGACCTGTGTCTCCACAGTGACAGGCCAGTGTCCAGCTCTTGATCACCAAGAGGCAAAGACAGTGACCAGCAGATAAGGGGACTCACAGGAACCCAACCAAGAGCCTGGGATGACCTGCCTGGCTTCAGTGCTCAGGGCCATGGGAGCTCTGTAGACCTGCAACAGTGGGGGTGCTTTTGGATTAGGAAAAGACTATCTGGGCCTTAAAAAATACAAAGGCCTCTCGAACACCATAGAGATACCAACTAGCAAACTGGAATGATAACACAGTACCTCTGTGCGGTGGCTACATCCTCTAGTGGCGAGCATGTATTAACCACCAAACGATGCATGCATCCCATTGACAATCAGAAAAGGCAGAGATGAATGTTCCACTAAAGTCAGTGAGATAGCCCAGCCAGCAATGACCCTTACTCTCTAAACATGGTGACTGGAATTCAATCCTGGAGACTCAGAGAATGTGAAAGAATCAACTCCATAGAGTTGTTCTCTGACCTCTGAGTGTGCGTCATAATACACACACACACACACACACACACACACACACACACACACAGATGATAATGATGGTGATGATGAAGGTGATGTCTGGCTGTAGTTAATTAGTGATTGATGGCAGTTGGGGGGGGCAGCCCGCCGTGGGTGGTGCCATCCCTAGGCTGGTGCTTCTGTGTTCTATAAGAAAGCAGGCTGAGCAAGCAATGGGAAACAAGCCAGTAAGCAGCACTCCCTCCATGGCCTCTGCGTCAGCTCCTGCCTCCAGGTTCCAGCCCTGCTTGAGTTCCTGTCCTGACTCCCTTTAATGATGGATTATGATATGGTCCAATGTGTAAGCCAAATAAACCCTTTCCTCTCCAACTTGCTTTTGGTCATTGGTATTTCATTGCAGCAATAGAAACCTTAACTAGGACTGGTGGAAATCCAGAACAATTGATAGAGTGCTTGCCCAGCAAGCATGAAGTCCTGGGCTCACTCTCAGCACCACGTAAATGAACTGTGGTGGCATGGGTCTGTAACCTTGTATTCAGGAAGAGTGGGAGGTGAAGGTCATCTTTGGCTACCCAGTCAAAAAAAAAAAAAAAAAGGAAAAAAGAAAAGATCCAAAGCTGGAATGATGGTTCACACCTACAAGCCAGCTTTTGGGAGGTTAAGGTGGGAAGGATTCAGGTTTCTGGTCAGCCTGGACTTTATAGTACATTCCAAGTCAGTGTCAGCTCAAAAGGAGAACACTGTCCACATCAGACAGACAGACGGACAGACAAATATCTAATGATTTCTCTTGCCTCATGAGACATTCTCTACTTCAGGGGCCTGAGCAGTTCAAACCAGTATTGATATGGGTGCATAGTCTTGAAGTTGATGGCAGCTCCCACATCCAGGCAGGAGCTTGGATAATTCTGGCCCCAGAGAACACAGAGGAATTACTGGAATTTGCTTGTCAAGTCCCTGGTAGGCTAGGGACCCAGGCACAGGCCTGGGCCTATTCAGTTTTAGGATGATCAGTGTGCATGGCAAACACACCAGACTTCCTGTGCTGTTGCTGACCCAGGTCATTCCTTCTGGTGAGTGAATTTCAGGTCCATTCATTAGGAATCCAGTATGGGATTTGGCTGTGGGAAATAGTGGTAAGAGGCTCTCGGAACCTGTAGGACAGATTCCTTAATTCCCCCTTAGTTCTGGGGGGTTTCATTAGTACAAACTACATAGCTAAAATAGCTTTATTGTTTAGTTTGTTTGGTTTTTGTGTTTTTCGAGACATGGTTTCTCTGCATAGCCCTGGCTGTCCTGGAACTCACTTTGTAGACCAGGCTGGCCCCAAACTCAGGAACTTGCCTGCCTCTGCCTCCCAAGTGCCGGGATAAAAGGTGTGCGCCACCACTGTCCGTCCTTGGTTTTTTGTTTGCTTGTTTGTTTTGTTTTTAAGATTTATTTATTATATGTAAGTACACTGTAGCTGTCTTCAGACATCTACAGTATGCATAGGGCATCAGATCTCATTACAGATGGTTGTGAGCCACCATGTGGTTGCTGGGATTTGAACTCAGGACCTTTGGAAGAGCTCTTAACTGCTGAGCTATCTCTTTACCACCACCCCAGCCCACCCTTGTTCTGTTTTTCAAGACAGGGTTTCTTCGTACAGCTTTGACTGTCCTAGAACTGGCTCTGTAGACCAGACTGACCTTAAACTCACAGAGATCCACATGCCTCTGTCCCCTGTGGCTGGGATTAAAAGTGTGTGCCACTACCACCTGGCTGCTTTTTAAAGACAGGTCTTTTTACGTTTCCTGTCCTATTCTTAAACTTACTATGTACCTCATGCTAGTCCTGAACTGTCTTCCTGCCTCAGCCTCCCAAGTGCAGGAACTATAGCATGTTTTATCAAGCCATCTTTCTTCCTTTTTCTTTTTCTTTTTTTTTTTTTTTTTTTTTTGGTTTTTCGAGACAGGGTTTCTCTTTATAGCTCTGGCTGTCCTGGAGCTCACTTTGTAGACCAGGCTGGCCTCGAACTCAGAAATCCGCCTGCCTCTGTCTCCCGAGTGCTGTCTTCCTTTTTCTTATAATTATTTTAAAACACACATGCACACTCACACACATACACATTTGTTGTTGTTGTTTAAGGCAAGATCTCATGTATCCTAAGATGATTTCCTACTGGCTATGTAGCCAAAGATGACCCTAAGTGTAAACACACACACACACACACCTTAGTATTTATTATCTGTGTATAGGTTTTTGACTGCACGTTATGTCTGTGCACCATGATCCTGTTTGGTGCCTGCAGAGGCCAGGAGAAGATGTCGGATCTTCTGAGATTGGAGCTGGACAGTTGTAAGCACAGATATATGAGTGTAGGCTGAAATAGCCCGTTCTTTTAACCAGCTCTCACATGTTTAAAAACGTGTGTGTGTGTGTGTGTGTGTGCATAGGCCAGGGGACAATCTCAGAGGTCATTCTCAGGCACCATCAGCCTCCTTAGGGACAGGATGTCTCTTCAGTCTGGAAGTTCACCGGGTAAACCAGAGTGGCTGACCAGAAAGCCTTAGTTTCTGGGGTGCTGGGAACTAAACCTGGAGCTTGGCTCATGCTTAGCCAGCACTGCACCAACTGAGCTACACCCCCAGTTCCTCATCCTTCCCTACGAATGGAAACATGGCTCCAGGACTTGCTGCTACATCCCTAGGCAGCTGCATTGTGCCTCTGTACCACTGCTGTCATGTGTGCTGCAGACACACACACACACACACACACACACACACACACACACACGAGAGACAGAGACAGAGAGAGAGAGAGAGAGAGAGAGAGAACACACGCAGCTTCCAGTCTGCCTCAGGGATTGTGTCCAGTAGCTCTGTGTGCAGAGAGTTCACCCACAGGGAAGAAACCTGCCCAGAGCCTGCAACCACCCTTCAGGCAGTTGTGGCAAGTCCTGACAGGATGGCAAGTGGGCTGGCAGGCCAGAAGAGGGCTGCTCTCTGCCTGCTCCTGAGTCTCTCTCTGCTGTAATTTACTCAATCCATCTGGGGCTCCTTTGAGCCATTTTCTGGAAATGCCACATTTCAAGGATCTCCCAGTTAGGAAAGGTCAGGGAGTTCACGGGGGCCTTTCATGTTAAAGGGACTTGAAAGGAAGGAGAGGAAATGTGGATTTTCAGCCTTAGCTATGATTAAGTGGGCTCAGGCCATGAGAACGGTCGGATGATTTACATGGCATTACATGAAGAGCCAATTAGCCTAACAACTTCCGAAAAATATCGAGCTGGAGAGCACCCATTTATTAGTGTTGGAATGTACCAGGCTTTGTGCTGAGCGCTTTCCTGGGAGACAGTGACTCACCCCGTCGTATGCTGGTATAAGAGAGATGCAGGCCCAGATGGCCAGCCATTCCACCCGTGAGGATGGATGCTGGCGCTGAGGCCAGTGACCTGCCCTAGGTCCCACGGGGGGGGGGGGGGGAACCTCTGGAGCTTCCTTCCTCCAACTGCAGAGCCTGGAGGGTTCCTTTTATGCCAGCCTAGGGAGGACCGGCAAGTTCACCAGGCTCATTTGCATAACAATAGGCCTACCACCTGTGGCTGGGGCCACAGAAGACTTGGCTCTCCCTAACAACTGGTCTGGTCCTCCAACTCTCTGGGAACTTCCAGGGGAGTAGCCACCAAAGGCCTTGGCCACTGGAACACATCATTCTGAAAGATCTGTCACCGCTCTGAGACCGGATCCTCTGTAGTGAGCCTGGGGCTGACCGTGAACGTCTGGTCCTCCTGCCTGTACCTGCTGAGAGCTAGAACTGAGAGGGTGGTGTGTATGAGCAGCCATCCTCAGTTTATGTGGGATCAAGCCCAGTGCTTCACACAAGCTGGGTAAGCATTCTGTCAACTGAGCCACGCCCCCAGCCCTCTAGTCCTCCATAGCCTCTCCCTGAAAGAAGAATCACCCTTCAAAACCAGGTTTAGTAATTTTTATTAGTGATAGCTGGTTCCTCAGTAGGTTGTCTGCATATGTCACACAGCAGATAAGTCCCTTTCCAGCACTCAGGAAGCAGAGGTAGGCGGATCTAAGGATGAGGCCAACATGGTCTACAGAAAAATGATTTCCAGGAGAGTCAGGGCCGCACAGGAAAACCCTGCCTCGATGTGGGTCAGGAAGCCTCTCAGCCTCTCAGGGGATATGAGCATGGCAGTTAGGTGTTGGGTCTGGGGACTGACCACCAGGAGCTGGAAGCTCAGCTCAGCACCCTCATTTTGAAGCTGTGACACCTTGGGTGACTCAAACAACCTCTCTGAGCTTCAGTTTCCTCATTAGTAAAATGGGAACAATTGTCCCCATATCTCAGAGTTTAGTAACGATTAAATTAGGTGATGTGTGTGAAGCTCCCATGGATGCTGGCAGGCTGTAATCGCCTAGTATATGAGGTCATCTCTCCAGTGATGGTCACAGAACTGGTGCTATCTAGCCTTCTGCTGGGAAACACCTGCCCATTCATTTATCTATCTATTTATTTATTTTTATTTTTCTTCAGATAGAATCTCACTATGTAGCTCAGGCTGGGTTAGCGCTCCAAACCCTGGGGGTTTTCCACACCAGATGACTCTCACCTCCACCTCTCTCCCACTCCCCACCCCTAGGCCTCTCGGACCATTCCGGGTCTCTCGACCTCCTGTGCCTGCACTCCTTCCTGTTCTACCATCTTGTGTGAGTTTACATCAGCTGCTACTCAGCGAGCCTTTACACTATGCTCAGTGTGGAAGCGGAGAACCCCCCCCCCTCCTCAAGCTCCTTTTCTCCCCTCTTGCCTCCCCCTCACTGCTCATCCCTAGGGGGTGAGGCTTGGAGCCAGGATGCCCCAGGGCAGTGGATCCCAGGAAGGGGGGATTTCACAGCTCTATAAAGTCATCCAAAGAAACTGGGGGATGGGAAAGCTAACAAATCAGGAAAAAATATATTTTCTCATGCCAAATATATATATTCACTATCATTTGAGGATAGGCTACTTCTGCACCAATAAAGCCCAAAGGCCTTGTTCTTTGATAAAAGGGCAATACCAAGCTGGAAAAAAAAATTACCCTGGAGGGCCGAATCACACCTCCCCTGCCCTGACTTTTCTTCAGAAATTCGACCCCCAATGACCTGTGTCAGTTGAAACTTCATGGTCTGCCAACCATCATGGAAGCGACATTGCCAAAGTTGGAGTCGTTTATAAACACAGGAGGATCCGCTGCGCGTGGGTTTAGGATGCTCTCAATTTCTGTGCAACTTTCTCAGAGAAGGGCTCACCCCAAAGTTAGCCGGGACAACCTCGGACCTGAGGTCGTAGCGGGAGGCCTCGCCCCTGGGCCCTTCCTCTCCTGTAGCTTTCCATTGGAGCCCCTGCCCTGCCCCCCAATCTAGAGAAGATGGGGTCAAAATCAGCAGCAAACTGGCACCTGCGGAAGAAGGACTTTAGAGGCGCCAAGGGCGGGGTCTGCACCGCATCTCTATTGCCAAGCTCAGCATTAATGGCCAAGTCCCCCATCGCTGAGAAGGAGGTGAAACGGGCATCCCGGCTGGGAGCTGGAGGACTCAGAAGCCCCGCTGGCAGGGCGCTGATAGGATCTGAGCGCTGAGAAGCAAGGCCTGGTCTCTTTGATCCTCCGCCAGGCAGGCTGGGCCTGGACCGGGAGGGGCGGTGCGGCTGTCTTCCGGCCGGCTTTGCGCCGCTGCCAGGGGTCCTGTGGGGCCCGGAGTCGAAGAGGCGGCCAGTGTCCTCCTTCACAAATTACCCACTGTTGTTTCAACTGCTTTCCCAAGAGGTGGAAGAGGTCTACATTGACTCCAACACCGAAACGTGCTTGAGGCGGAGGTGTGCCGCCTTCAATTTACTGCATGACCATCCAAAGGGCCTAGTGTCTTACAGAAACAGTGACCGGTCGCGGTGGATTCGACCCTGGGTGCCAAGGAGATGCCACTGAAGACGCGGCCTTAACTAGCGTCTGAGTCAATGGGCTCCGGATGCAACTTCCCAGACTGAGCAGCTGCCTAAAGACCCCAAGAGAGAATTTCGTGGCCCACGTGGCCGCCGGAAGTCTCAGTTCCTGGACAGCAGGTTCTAGGCGTCGAACTTAGTTCAGAGAGTCATAGCGGGCTGGAGAAACCACGTGAGTGGTCATGATCCTTCCTCGCCTCGAGCCACCACATGTCATATATTTATGGTGTTTGATTTGCACATGCAACAACAGGCAGGCGCTCAATAAATGTGTGAGGCGCTAATGCTTGTGCCTATGTGGGCAGGCTGTCTGGAATAAGGTCCCTAATCGGCACAGGGGTGATCAAAGGGGCAGGTGTGTGTGTGTGTGTGTGTGTCAGGGTCCATCTAGCATCCCAGGGACGTAAGAAGCCTCCAGATTAAGCAGAGGATGCTGTTCACACCAAGGTTCCAAGTCACCCACAAGTTCCATCGGTCTAAGGAACCACCTTCTCCGCAACTTGGACGCAAGTTGTGGCTGTCTGATAGTTAAGGAAATGGAGTTCCACAGTTTAGTAAAAGGTTAGAGAATAGCTCGAGGAGAGCGAGCCCTTTAAGATTATGCCCAGTGGGCCTGTCCCGGTCTCTCCAGGGAGGGGAGGGCGGGGCCTGGGGCGTTAGCCCCTCCCACCGCGGCCCCGCCCCGGCGCCCGCCCCGCCCCCGGCTCGCTGCCCGCGGTGCCTTTGATGTTCCGACCCGCCGGCTCCCAAAGCTGCTGTGCCCCGCGCCCTCGCCCCGCGCCCACTGGCCGCTCAGGCGGAGTCAGCGTGCGCTCCGCCCGCCGCGCTCCGGGCTCGGAGCCCCGCACCCTGGGCTCGCCGCCTCCCCGGCCGGCTCCGCGCCCCGCACCCGGCGCCCCGGCGGGCGCAGCGCACCATGCCGCAGCTGGACTCGGGCGGGGGCGGCGCGGGCGCAGGCGACGACCTCGGCGCGCCTGACGAGCTGCTGGCTTTCCAAGACGAAGGCGAGGAACAGGACGATAAGAATCGCGACAGTGCTGTGGGCCCCGAGCGGGACCTGGCGGAGCTCAAGTCCTCACTGGTGAATGAGTCCGAAGGCGCGGCCGCAGGCGCTGGGGTCCCGGGTCCCGGCGTCCGAGTACATGGAGAAGCCGAGGGAGCGCCCGAGGTGAGCCCGGCCCGCTCCTCCCCGGAGGACCTCGTCCCGAGTTGGTTTCGTGCGGACCCGCCCCCCCCCCCCGCCCGCCCCGCGGTCCTCGTGGGTCCCATCTCTGGAGCCCCTCCTGTTCCCTCCGCTCCTCATGGCCCCTCTGCTTCGCTTTGCAGGCCCTGGGACGGGAGCACACTTCGCAGAGACTTTTCCCGGACAAACTTCCAGAGTCCCTAGAGGACGGTGAGTTTTTGCGCGGCTGGGGAAGAAGGCGCTAGAAACGGGGGTAGGGGTTTAGGGGGCGGGTTTCCCGGGCGCCACTGAGCTGGAGTCACTTCCGGTGCCCTGACCTTTATAGGAGTAAACAGACCCCCGCCATCTCCGCCTCCCCTCCAGCCCAGGTGACTGACTAATCCTTTGCCTTGAGGAGCAAGCCTTGGCTAAGGTTCCCAAGCAGGAGGGTGGGGTAGGGAGTCAAGTCCTGGTGGCTAAGTGGAGGTCTGGACTCGGGGGTCTTTCCTCAAAAACTTGGCTTTGCGGATATTTCCACCCGTTCGGAGGTCGCCGTTCCCTGTCAAGTCACGAACTTGAACGGGACCCCTTGGCAGGGTTTTGTTGTTTTTTTTTTTTTACCCCTCCGGAGGAGACAGCCTTCAGCCCTTAGGAGCAGCTGGCTGGGCTGGTGTCTGACCCAGCTGTGGTTTTTCCAGGCCTGAAGGCCCCGGAGTGTGCCAGTGGCATGTACAAAGAGACTGTCTACTCTGCCTTCAATCTGCTCATGCCCTACCCACCGGCCTCGGGAGCAGGGCAGCATCCGCAGCCTCAACCCCCGCTGGTAAGTGACCGAAGCAGTCAGGCCCTGTAATGGGGCTGGCTACCTACTTGCCTACGCAGGTGACGCTTGGACAAAAAAGGACTTCTCTGCCCAATTCCTAGATGCTCTTGCCCAGTTCACATCCAGAGGAGTCTGACCCAAAAGGAGATCTCTGAAGGAGCGCCCGGGCTCCAGTCTTTCTCACTTGCTGTCAGCCTTTGTCTTCCCAACTTGCTCAAGCAGGTGTCTGTGTTGGCCCACGGTGGGGTTGTGGATGGAGGTCTCCTGAAAACGTTTTTGAGCTGAGCCCATGCCATTCCCTAGTGTAATGTGCATGCTCTGAGCTAGAGCTCTGTGGTTAGCTTTTTTTTTTTTTTTTCCTTCAGAGAAGCAAGGGAGCTCGGGTGTGAGAAGACTGGGTAGGAGACCTAATCTTTTCCATTGCCCAGTTCCACTGTGTCCTGACTGCCGTGTATAAGTCCTTGCTGAGGATCCTTGACACATGGTGTAGGTTTTGAGCGGGCTGGGCTGCTCTCGCACACACCAGGAAAGGTTTGCTAAATGTAGGACAGATCAGGGTGTTGGTTAGGGGTCAGCTACGTGAATCAGTGTCAGGCTTGGTGACATGGCTGTATTCATCATGAGCCATGGCTTTGGCCCTTCAAGGCAAGCAAAGTGTGAAGGGCTAGTTCTGAGCTGGGTAGCAGCCAAATATGATTTTTGAAAAGTTCTGGGGTTCCTGAAAACTACTGGGATTCCTGAGTGTCCTCAGTCGGGAGTTAGGGTGTACAGGAAGCATGGAGGTCTGTTGGGTGTAGCTGTGAGCCCAGTGCAGGTTGGAGCCCCAGGGTAGAGCCTTGGATGGCGAGTGGCAGACCCATGCAGAAGGCTCCCCGGTAGAGGGGTAGGATGGGGAGTCTAGGCCACTTAGCCGAGGGAGACCTGGTAGACTTTGGAAGTGGACTCCATTCTTTACCTGTAAGCTGTGCATGTTGACGGAATGGTCTGTCTGTCTGCCTTTCTGCTCTGGGATGGCTTCTGTCTGTCTGTCTGTCTGCCTTTCTGCTCTGGGATGGCTTGGTAGATGAGGTGCTTCTCTTGTATGTAAAGAGGTGGCTGGCTCCTGACACTGCCGCTTGACAATGACACATGCTCTAGATAGAGACTTGTGCCCTGTACAAACAGTGCTTAACCAAGACAATCTTTTAAAATCCCCTAATGGGTGTAAAGCCATCTGGGGGTCAGTTGGCAGAACCTCCCCCTTTGAAGTCACTGGCAAGCATTGTCTGGGCTGGGACTAGGCTCACTATGGTAGCTATAACGAGACAAAAGGCAGAGCCCCCAGAACCTTGCTGGCAAGGTGGATGTTCAGGACTGTACAGCCACACGGGGAAAGGGCAGTGTGGTTTGGAGGTTTACTCACAGATTTAGCCAGAGGCATAAGCTGCCCAGAGCTGCCGGAGGTGGGGATGAGTTAGCGGCATGACTGTTCAGCCTAAGGGTAAGGGTGATGGATCTCAGAGAGGTCCAAGAGCAGGAGAATGGTGGATTCCCACAGTCAGGACCAAAGTCACCTAGCTTAGGGCTCTGCATATTTTGCTTTGGGGGGGGTCCTTCTCAAGCTACAACAGATGAATAACTACATGTCACTGTTCCCCTGCCCTCCTTCTCAGCCACTGCCCTTACCACTGCCTTCTGGTAACATGGGAGAGGGAGAGTAGGCTCTGGTACTGACTTTCCTGGCTGCTGAGCTCTGCTGAGCAGAGTAAGAAACAAAGACAGTATCAGGGGCTTGTGCTGGAGGGGTGCTGGGTTAGGGACATAGATGCGTAGGAATGCAGAGAGACTATTCGTTATATATGTGTGTGTGTGTGTATACGCATGCATGCACTTGCACACACTTGTGAGTGTGCATGTGTGTAATGTATATGAGGGCAAGCACACCCGGAGGATAACTAAAGTTGGCTCTCTCCGCTGTGACAAGAGTTCTGAGGCTGGAACTCACACCTTCAGGCTTGCACAAGTTGGGTTAGCTGCTAAGCCGTCTTCCTGGCCCAAGAGAGAGTCTCTAGCAAACCTGAGAGACCGCGCAGCAAATAAAGGTCAAAAAAGTAAAAGCAGCTGGCAACTCACGAAGGACTGTGGGTGTTCCGGGGATAGTCAGCTTTTACACAGCAGAGTCGGTCATCCCGTGTTTGGGGGAGCACATCGTCACCTGACTTCAAGGCTCACACGTGGTGCTGGGAACGACACCCTCATTCTCTTAACAGGTAAGGAGTGTCCTGCAAGGATCTTGGGTGCAGGGAGTCTTTTGCCCAGGCTGAGCCTCTCCCACACTTCCTCTGTAGGAAGACAGACAATATGTCGGTCATCCCTGCCTATTGGCCTTGGAGCTAGGCCTCCGCTCTCTTTGCCCAGCCTGGCCTACGGGCATACAGGAGATCAGCAGTTATGCTGAGATGCCTAAGACCAGTGGTTAGGCCTTCCTAGGTACCAGGGAAAGTCTGCTCCAGGGACCCTCTCTGCCCTGTCAGTGGGATGGCCACATGGTTACATCAGAGACATCTATCTAAACAGGTCAGCTTGAGCCTGGCCCAGAGCAGTGAGCCACGTGACCGACCATAGCTAACTGTCCCAGAACGTGGACTCACCCCTCCCTGTCCAAGTGGCCTTTTTGGCATTTGGTTTCCTTTACTCCTTCTATGGGAATGGGAAATTGGTCAGAGTTGACCCCTTAACTGGCGAGGTGGGGTATCTCCTGTAGGCTTGTAGGCAGTTAGTGGCTTAGGCCAATCGCCATGGATGTGTGAAAGTTTTTTGGTTTGGCATTCATTCATGCATGTGTGCATGCATGAACGCGAGAGTTGTTTCCTCCCTCCAGCACGTGTGTCCCAGGGATCACACTCAGGTTGTCTTCTCAGGCTTAGCATCAGGTTCCTGTGTGCTTTTTATCTTCTTTCCTCTGATTTGAGACTCAGAACAGAACTGGGGTACGGAAGGAGGGGACCTAGCTGATGTGCTAGACTAGGTGCTGGGGGCAGGTGCTGGTGTGAGTGAGGTATTCTGTAGGGAAACTCAGGCAAGAGGCTTTGCGTGACAGTGCTATCCCAAACAGGACAGAGACAACATGAGTCTTTGGCCTCTTCTGTGGGCTCTTGTTGGAGCCTATGATCTGAACCGCTTAAGAGCCCTTTACCCTCCAGATGAATGTGATTCAAATGGTAATATCCAGACCAGAGAGACAGGGCAGCTTAGGGGTTGCAGGTAGCTGAGAATGGAGCAGAGGGGTGATTGCTAGTGGCTGTGGGGTTTTTCCTGGGGTGATGAATATGTTTTTAAGTGAGATGGTGACTATTGCGCTACCTTACATATAGCTACTAAAAGCCACGAATTTAGACACTTAAAGTGGTGTATTTTATGGCTTGAGAGTTATGTCTCAACCTTTTGGGGTTTTTTTTGGTATTTAGTTTAGTTTTGTTCTGTTTTCTCAAGACAGGGTTTCTCTGTATAGCCCTGGCTGTCCTGGAACTCACTTTGTAGACCAGGCTGGCCTTGAACTCAGAAATCCGCCTGCCTCTGCCTCCCAAGTGCTGGGATTAAAGGCGTGCGCCACCACTGCCTGGCTGACTTTTTGTTTTTTAAAGTGAGGCTTTTGGCCATGGCAGGGGCTACATTTCCCTGTCCCTAGTCCCCACAGCTCTCTGCTACTTGAATATGTGTTCCAGAAGGGAGACACAGGACTCATGCAGGGGCCCAAACTATCAGGCTCCCATCTGTATTCCTGGGTTGAGGTCTAGGCTGAAAGCCATGCAGTGAACCCTTAAGGGAGCAGGGGAGAGGGGTTAAGCAGGACTCCTGGGAGCCAAGGAGGGGACTCCTGTTGCCTTGTGGGCTTTCTGTCAGAGCTGGGTGAGTGTCAGCCTTCCTCCCAGAGAAGGTTTGCTACGTCTTAATGGTAGCTGGGCACCAGTCTAGAGCATAATGAAATTGGTTAGAGGGAGTTTAGAGTTTGGCTCCAGGGTGCCATGTGACCATAAGCAGGGCTATCCCTGGAAATGCCCATTTATTTTAGAAGGCCCATCTCTGGGTGTGCTAGGCAGAGCTGGCCCCTGCATGGGCCATGAAGGATTCCAGTGAGCAGTGTTGTAAGCTGCTGGTTCAACTGATGAAGACAAAGAAGGGTCCAGCATGCACCGGGGCCTCCCTCTGGACAGCTGTGTCTCCAGATACATTCCAGATCTTCTGTTCTTTACTTTGTCATGCTATCCACCCAGTATCCACATAGATGTTGTCTTTTAGATGTCAGGATGCCTCCTCCAGGGTCCCTTGCCTCTCTCTCCCTCCCAGACCCATCCTTAACCTACAACCACACAGTAGTGACAGGCCTTCTTAGGAACTTGAGTCAGGGTCGGAGGGCATCTCTTGCCTGGAAACACTAGGGCCTCCACTGCTCTTGGAGAAAAGTCTATGCCATCTACCACAGCTTCAGTGCTGAGGCTCCCCATCTTCTCCCCACCCCTCGAAGTAGCCAGCACCACGTGTTGCGTGTAATTTTAAAAACACGCAAGCTCTTTCTCAAGAGCTCTACTTGAGCTCCCTCAGCCTCTCCCAGCTAGCTCCACCAAGCCACCAGTGACCGCCCAGGCTGTGCCTTTTCTCTTGACTACCTTAGTCGCCATGGATGGAAATCACCAGACAGCCTTCATATTTTAAAACTAGCCAGATAACTCAATGGCTGGGCGAAGACTATCCTGCCTCATCCTCCTTGACCTGCACCCACGGTGGAGGCTACAAACTGTAGGTGCCCCAGACCTACGTGTTGGCCACTTCCTCCACTCCACCTTTCTCCTCCCTCTGGTCCCTTCCCTTCCTCCTGTGACCCAGAAGTCCCACCTTTTCCCCTTTGCCCAGCGATTGGCTTCTGCCCCCTTTATTGACACAATCAAGAACCAATTAGGGAATCAATACCTCCCCCTCCAACCCTGTCCTTGTGGGGCTTGCCCCTACAAGATCCCCCTCTTACTTCAGACTTCTGCACCTGTGTCCTCACTCAGGCTCTTCACATGAATACCACCTCATTGCTCAGTCAGGGCTGACTGCAGGCGTCTGCTCTAGGGGTCTCCTGGTCTTCCTCAGGCCTTGGCTGCCACGCTAACCCTAGCAGCTCATCAGACCAAGGCAGTGGGTGCTGCTGTCCCCGGGCACTTACTGAACCTTTCTTTTAACATCGCCTGCTTTCCCTTCTGGACTCTGGACTAGCAAGCACCCTTCTAGAAGCAGAAGGTGGATTTGCAACTTTGCCAGAGAGGTGCGGGCAGTTGGTGAGGGTGTGCATTGGCCATGGCTGGTCTTGGCTCATGGGCCTTCAGATGTCTTCCCATACAGATAGCTGTGCTTCTACTGTGGGCCAGAGTGGTCTGAACGTCTGAATCCTGCACATATAGGGTTCAGGCTACCAGGCTATTACCTGGCTTGTGCCCTGCCCCGGGGGTCTTTGAGTCAGATGTGTTATTCTTAAAAATCACCCACCCCATGCCCACAACCACAAAGGTTTAGTTTATAGTGAATAGTTTTTAGCCCTTATAGTGAATGTGAGGAAATCAGGTTTTGTAAGGATAACGGAGATCTCGTGTCTTTGGCCGCTGAGCCATCTGCGGACCTTTTCCTGGCACTGTCCCCCCCAACCCCCCGAGGCTCCCAGTATGTAAGGCTTTGAAAAAGTGCAGCCCAGGCAGCACCCACGGATCTCCTTCCAGTTCTTTACCTTGGCGTCTGTTTGGATGGTTTTCCTGGATACAGCATCCAGAGTAATTCCGGGCCCAGGAATTGGTGCAGCCCCAGGTCACTCACTGGGTTTGAGCCTATGACTGTTCCCAGGCTGGTTCAGAGCCGCCTCCTGTGGGATATTTGTCTGTGTTGCTCTCCACTCAGTGGGTGGGCAGTGGGGCTTGAAGTTCCCGGGCACTGCATTTCTCTGAAGCCTGGGAGGGCTGTGAGGGGCTGGTGTAGCATTCGGACTGTCTGCTGCCTCTCCTCTGTCCCCAGCTAGGAATCTCTGAGGGTGGCTTTCACTTCACTGCTGTTGGCAGGTTCAGAAGTCTGCCTTTCAGACTCCTGCTTAGAGCTGGGCCTTCCAGCTTCACCCTGCCCAGGGCCAGGGAGGACAGCTACAGCTGCAAATCTGCTTCTGACTTCTTTGGAAGGACAGGGTGAGCTAGCTCACTGGGGCAGAGAGACTGTTCTCGGGCACCAAGGTCAGCACAAAGCCCTGAAGGTTGCTAGGGCCACTAGGACCCAGTGTTCTGTCCCAGCTCTGCCGGTTGCTCTGAGCCATGGGTTTGGGTAGTCACAGGAGGGCGTACGGCAGCGGTGGTGGGGTGCTCTCTGCAGAGACCACAACCCTCCCCTGTTCCTGAATACAGCAAATACAGCAGGGTTGAGTTGAACCGTAAAGCATTCTAGGGGTGCCAGTTCAAAGTCATTTATAACTGCCGAGGTTAGATTAGGCCCAAGAGCCTGCAGGGCAGGGGTAGGGGTAGGGTTAGGTGAAGGGGAGCAGCTGCCGTCCCTCCGAACCTCCGCAGCTCTGCTGTGGTCCCAGAGCTGTAGAGTCACACCCCCTCACACCTTGTGACTGGTGTTTCCTGCCACTGTGTACAAACAAGGCTGTGTTGGAGGAAACAGGTGTCTTATCAGGTCACAGGAGCGTCACCACCCCCCAACCGTACAGTGCTCAGATTCTTGAGGAACAACCTTCTGCCTCTGCAGGTGGGGATGGACAGGGAAGCCAGGTGGGGAGGATCCTGTCTTAGCATGAAGAGGAAAAGCATTTAGTCTGGAAGGTCCATCCTCTGCTATAGATACGCTGCTTCCCAGCTGGATAGCCCTGGGAACGTCACCCACCACCTCTGAGAGCAAAGATAGGAGGGCTCTGCTCTTTGGGGGATGAGCTATCACATGTGAAGTCTGAAGTTGAGCAGAAACTACACTGGAGGCCTGGGACTAGGACAGGCTGCTGTGGACCCTTGTACCTCAGGCTGGGCTGGGGTTCCCCAGGCAGCCACCATCCCCTAGGAGCAGTGCCTGCTAGAACCTTGACTCCACACTCTGTATTTTTGAGTCACATGAATGGGAGGTTACCACTGCCCACCAGAGTTCAGTCCTTGGAAAGACAAAGAGCTGTTCCCCGAGAGCCCCAGCTCTTCTCCAGCGTGCTGCTCAGCTGGATCAAATGCACACGGGTGAAAGGCTGCGGGGGCAGCTGCTGAGGCTTCCTGAGAGAAGAGGCGTCCGCGGGGGCGAGTGGGAGGACGTCCTGGGTGGGGCGCAGCAGAGCAGCGGAGAGAGGCCTAGGTGGGCTGCTCTCGCATCACCGGGACAGACCGCACCCTGGGGTCCTTGAGGAAGGTGAGATGAGGCAGGGGCAGTGCTGCCAGGAAAGGGTCTGACATGTGACCTTGAGGGCCAGGGCCTCACTGATTCCAGAGCCCGGGAGGGGTGGGTGATCACATGCGTTGGGTTGGCAGCCTTGGCAGGGCAGGGCGGTGCCCACCACAGATGGTTTGGGTTGGACATGGAGTCGGAGGACCGTGGCAGACAGAGCTGGCAGCTGGGGCAGGGTGGACGCTGGGAGTGGCATGGCGATTGGAGGAATATGAACAGACCGTGGAAAGGGTGAGCTCTGGGCAGAGAGAAATGAGGGGCCAAGGTAAGGCCAGAGGACCTCCAAGGTGGGCACTGCTGTCATTCACACCATTGTCGAGCCAGTCAAGGTGGAGAAGGACGTCTGGTCAGAGTCCATCTAACAAGGATCAGAGGGCCCAGGGTTATGGAGGGCTCTGGAACCTAGTACAGTCTCTGCTGCCTCTCTTCAGTTGTGGCCTCTCCTCACACACTGTCTCTAGTGGTACATGCTTTTAATCCCAGGGATTGGGAGGCAGAGGCAGGAGGATGGATGTGAGTTGAAGGCCAGCCTGGTCTACAGAGTTCTGGGACAGCCAGGACTTAATAATCCAACCTCAAAAAGTGCAAAGCAAAACAAAACAGAAAACAGAAACCAAAAACCCACAACTGCAAACCACCTAAAAACAAACAAAAAACAGTCTCTAAAGAGATGATGTTAGGCTGGGGGTGTAGCTCAGTTGGTAGGACCTAGTCGGCAGGCACAAAGCCCTGCCTGGGGTTAATCCCTGAGTTCAAGGCCAGCCTGGGGCTACATTAGACCCTGTCTCAAAACCAGTTACAAATGTGGTTTGGGTCGTCGGCCTCAGACTGAAAACCTGTCTTTAGCCCTGGTGGGCCCATCATCTGTTGTGTAGTGTACTGTTTGCTTGTTTTTGGTGGTAGTGGGGCTTGAGCTATATCCACAGGCGCTCCTTTCTTTCCACACTCACTTGGTGAAGTCATGTGGAAGGACAGTGCTCTTAACCTGCTGCATCATCTTTCAACTTGAACCCACCCTGTGGCACCTGCAGCTCTTGAGCACCTCTTTTTTCGGCCTCCTAAGTAGTAGGGACTACAGGCTTGTGCCACCAAAGCTTAATAGGGTTTGCTCTTGTCAGAGGTTTGTACCCATCGACTGCCGCTGCTCCATTTGGTACCCAGGCCCTCAGGCTGGAGGACGTCTGTTACTTGTTGGGGGCCTTTGCCTCAGCAGAGCTGGGAAGGGTGTGAGCTTGGGTCCCTTCTGCCAGAAGGCTGCTCTTGTGGCCTGTCCCACCCATGGAGACTGCCTCCCTGGACTGCACCCAGATTCTGCCTTAGAGCCAGAGCCAACCGGGTGACACAGCCTTCCCTCGAGGCCCTGACTCTACAGCCAGAACTCCCTGGAGATCAGAGGAAGCAGACACGCTGTCAAATAAATACGCTTCCTCCTCAACCCCTCTCCCCCCATTAAAACAGCCACCTCCCTCTCCAAGGACAGGGAAGCTGTCTGGGCCCCACACTGTCTGTCTGCTTCCAGATGACGTGTGTATAGCAGAGACTCCAGGCCTGGGTGGGCAGGTCCAGGCCCAAGGGAACAGTGGGTGTGGGCTCAGGATGTTCATGGTGAGTGTGAGCAGGCCTGGGGGCCAATGGTGTTGGATCACTCCCTTCAAGCTGGCTTTCCTGTACGGGCAGCGGGTTGTGGTCACCTGTCGACCTAAGTGGGTGTCGGTATCCTCTCGTCAATGGGTGGGAATCCTGTCCCCAGCAGGATTCTTGAGGTTCCGATAGGTATGCATTGGGAAGGTCTGTTAATAGCGTGGGATTTGCTGGCCATCGCGAGGACCAGCCTCACTATTAGGTAGTAGGGGCCATGGAGAGGGAAGGACAGGTGATGGGAACCCAAAATGGAGACGCTGAGTAACTCTGACTTGTCTCTGGTGTCAGGGGCCCAGCCTCCTGGCCTGCTGGGCCGCCATCTGAAACGCATTACTGATGCTTTGTAAACTCCCATCATTCAGCCACATGAAAGCCTCAGACCTAAAAATAGCTGCTCCCAGAGGACGCCCCGCACTGGTGGGGCTCAGCTGACCTCTGCACACAAACCCTCCTCCATGCCACCTCCTTTGCCCAGCAGCTCCGAATGGCAAGCTGCACATACCCACCCACCCACTGTGGGCAGTCACTGCCTGAGGCTGCTGTATCTAGACATGCTCTTCCTCTGCTGGCCAAGGCTTCAGGCCCAAGGCCTTACCTGAGGCGGACTGTCTGGAACAGGGGAAAGAAAGACTGCTGGAGGGTGTGGTGCGGACCCTTCTCTTGTCCTGGCCCAGAATCTGTGGGAGGCCCCATGGGCAGCAAGTGGAATCATCAAGGGCACCGAGACCCAGCCTAACACTGACCTGGTCACTGGCTAGTGTGGCACAGGACAGTCACTGGCTGAGGCGCTGGGAAGGGAAGGGTGGGCCTGTGTGATGCTGGGCTGGGTGGAGAGCTAGCAGAAGGGCCTCAGGCTGACTCCTTCCCCTGCTCTCTGTGGGTTCCCTCTCCCTATGGTCTCTGTGACCAACTGCAAGCCACTCTTTTCTCTAAAAATAAACATGCTTATGGGATTGGGGGAAGCTTTGTAACTATCAAAGGAAATAATAGGGTGTTTAAGAAAATTACATTGCGTTTTAAATAACCAGCATGAAAGTCATTAAGTTTGAAGTTTCACTCAGATCAGATGGCTCTGTGGCCTCCCGGTGGCCAGGCAGGCAGAGGGTGGGTGGGCCCCTGATGCTTCGAGGCAGCCTGTGGGAAGCAGTGGGGGCTTTGCCAGGCATGGCTGGACACTTGGGGTGTGCTGGTTGCGGTAGCCACCCCAGGGCGTGATGGTAGGCTTTGAAGCAGTGTGCGGCCCTGGGAGCTGCCTGCTGTGGTGGGCAGCCCTGTGGGTGGGGATGTAGGGAACAGATGAAGTAGGGAGATCCGAGACCAAAAGGTTGGTGGCTACATCAGCTGAAGCATGCAGGGACTGTAGTAGCTCTGATCAGAAATGGCTGGGAGAAGAGAGTTGGCTGTATCTGTTCCTTTTAGTATGGGAATTTCGGTACTGACGCTCAGAAAACAGAAACATCTCATGAGTCTAGATGTAGCTTCCTTTATGACAGAACTAGAGAGAGAGAGAGAGAGAGGAAAAGGAAAGAAAAGAAAAGAGAAAAGAAAAGAAAAAAAGAAACCTGTAGGTTCCAAGTCCTTGCCTGGCTTGCTGGAAGCCTCCCTAGGTTTGGTTCAGTTCCTGGTACCACATAACCTGGGTAGAGTGGTTAGACATTCAGAGTCATCCTCTACTATGTAGTGAGTTCAAGGCCAAGGCTACACAAGGCCCTGTTTTGTTTTGTTGTTTTGTTGGTCATGTACATTTGCAACAACAGTGCCAGGGAGGCAGACACAGGCTGACCCTGGAGCACTCTAGCCAGCCAGACTCTCTGGGCAGCTCTGGCTTTATTGAGAGAGACCCTGTCTCAGAAAATAGAAAACAAGGAAATCTTTGACCTCTGGCTGCCATATACACGCATACATTTGTACACACGGTCCTCTGCACACAGGCTCATATATATGAGCACATGCATGCACACGCATGCGCGCGCGCACACATACAGCGAGTTCTAGCATTGCTAGGGAAACTGAGGCTGAGAGAGGTAGTTGGTGGTCAGGATTTGGACGTGGCTCTTCTCTGCTGTCCGAGCTCCCTGCTGCTGGCTCCCTTGGTTCTAGAACATGAGGGACAGGAGCAGTGCTGGCTATGGAGCTGTGTGGCTCTCCTCTGACCCCAAGAAGAGACTTGGCTCGGCCTGCACTCCAGGCTCTGGGCCTGAGTTGGCTTTCTCCCTGCACACCTGGCACGGTCCGTCCTCCCAGGGTGAAGAGGGCTGCACTTCGTGATTAAGAGACATGAGTCCATGTCTCTCTCCCCCAGCCCCCAAAGAAAATGTCAACAAGAAACAGTTTGTAAATGACCTTTAAGGTTGAGCCAGGTTTGGTGTGTGACAGAAGATGGTTAGAAATTATCTGCTGTGGAGTTTTCTTTGCCAGCTTGGTCCTCACTTAGCCCAAAGTCTGCTGCCTGGCCTCTCTGGCTTGAAGTTTCCGAGGCTCCAAGTCCTTAGGAAAAGGTGGGCAAAGGAGATGGTGGGCAATCCAAGGCCTGGGTGTGACACCTATGAACAAACTTCTTGAGAGCCAGAGCCTCCTGCCAGCCTCATGGGGGCATTTTGAGGACAATGTTTTTTAACTGTCCCTTGTGGTTACTGCAGGCCAGAGAGAAGTTCAGAAGCTTGGCCTGATTGTGACCAGGCAATGGTCCAAAGGACATTGAGGACCGGCATTCCCAACTTGGCATGGAGTTAACTTTCCTGAAAAGCCTTTGTCTAGGGACAGGGCTTGCTTTTGTCGTTTCATTCTCTTTTTGATCTTAAGTACAAAAAGAATATTAGCAAACACATGTAAGAACTCACCTAGGCCTCGACGCGTCCCACTAGCTCATGGGCATTTTATAGACACCAAGTGTGGTCACCAAGAGACTTGCCCTGCGCAAGTGTTGGAGGGGTGACTTGAACCCAGCTCCTTCACAGTGCCCTGCCTCTCTGTAGGCAGCATTCCTGGGACAGACAGCTGGTGCTTTTGGCTCCCCCATGCTTCTGCCTCCATGCCCTTGGGTAGGGGCACTTCCTACAGGTGAGCGGTAGTGCAGTTTTACATGAGCCCCTAGCTCAGCCTCCAAAGGGGCTTCAGCTCAGACCCTGTGGCTGTTGGAACGGCACAGCCCTACCTCTGCTTATTATACTGGGTGTAGGGGCTATGGCAGCACTCCAGGGCTGGGACCTGCTTCTCGCAACTTCTTTCTGCTCCTTGTCTTGTGACCTTGTGGATGAAATGGCTGGATTGAGTCTACACAGAGCTCCTGGGCCTTAACCCAAAGGAGCTTCAAGGGTCAGACCAGAAGGAGCATCCTTGTGTGGCCTCCAGGCAAAACTGTCTTCTTGAGGCAGTCTAGGCAGCCCAGGTGACTTGGGGGCCCCATGCTGTCCTTCATGGACTAAACTGGGGCAAGAGGTCTCCAGGTCTCTCTCCTCCACATTCTTACTACTGCCCACCATCTTCCCGTCGGCTTCTTCTGAGCTACACAGGCTACACAGTCAAGACCCTGTCTCAGAAGCAGCCAGCGAGATTGATTTGCAGAGGGCTGCCAGCATAAGTGCTGCCCGTGAGCTCTGGCCAAGAGCTCAGGGCTGGACTCAGATCCAGACTGGTCACTGCTGGCCGTAAGACTTGAGTGGCTCACCAGAATGTTCTGTGCTTCACCATCCTCATCTGTAGAATCTTCGTGCACAACACAGTGTCTTGTGAAGACCGGTAGGAGTCTGGCACAAGGTGGAACTCTGTAGACTGCTGGACACACAGCCAGCCATTGCTGGACTGGCAGAGACCACCAGCTCCAAGTCTGCACCTTGCTTCCTTCCTATTCTGGGCCCTGCATCTCTACAAAGCCTCCAGCTGTGCCCCCAGGGCCCAAACCTGCTGACATGCCTCCCTCTCCCCATTGCTAAGCCCAGACATCGTTGAGGCTGCATCCATGGTGGGAGGAGCAAAGCTACTGCCTGGGCTTGGGGCCTGCCCAGCCCTGCACTGCTTGCAGACTCCGCAGACAGGGTGTTTGTAGTGCTAGCTAGCAGCTCAGCTGCAGCAGCTCCCGGAAGCTTACATTTTCCTCTAAAAACATCCTGTCCTGAGGGGCGTTTACCTCAAAGAGGAGGAAGGAAAACACAAGCAGACAAATGCATAGAACCCACAAGAGGCCATGGGCAAGGCCACTCAGCTTATGAGGGTTCAGCTCAGTCTAATGGTGCCACTGGGTTAGGCAGAGAAACCACAGGTTTGCCAAGGCTGCGTGCAGGGACTCTGGTCCTCACCTCCAGTGAGGCAGGTCCATTATCTGATTGTCGGGCCAGGAGGCTAGTGGACTAGCCACATGCTGTCTCTGCAACCATGGCAACCTTGTTGCCGACAGGTCGCTCTAAAGCCTTCTCTTGGTATAGGGTGTGGCCCAGCTGTCCCCCAGCCCTCTCAGCTCTGCTGGTCCTAAGGCCATGGCCCTGGTTCTGTAGTAGGTATCTGGCACAGGGTGTTGGTGAGACACTTATAGGTTGTCGTGCCTTGGGCAGTAGAACCTGCGGCCAGAGCTGGGGACTAAAGGAGCACAGCCTGCTCCTCTCAGCCAGTCTGAAGTATGCCTGCAGAAGAGGGTCTGTGGAAATGTGCAGGTCCAGCCCTGGTCGAAGTCATTTGCAGGACCCCTGCAAGCTGGGACACTCACTCTCATGGGCTCAGGCACTGGCGAGCCAGCTAGTCAGACTCCCAAGCACACACAAGTTGCTGCTGCTGACGATGGCTGGGTGTGGAGACAAGAGTGAGCACTGAGGAAACTGTTGCAGTGGCTACCACTGGACTGTTTCAGGGCACTTAGCTGAGGATGAAGTCAGCCTGCAGTGTTCCCCAGATGAGGCTTGGGCTTCTGTCCGTGTGTACCTTTTCTAATTAGAGCAAAACACCATCTGAACTAGTGGCAGGTCTGATTGTGACTATGGTCATTGTCATTCTCAGAGTGCCTCAGGTGGTTAGGGTGTAGAAAGGAGAAAAGGAAGGGGCTCGGATGCCAGATGGACCCCTGACCCTAAAGTGGTCCCAGTTTCTGTATGCTGCCATAACACTAGGTGAAGCCCCAGACTTCCCCAGGGCAGCAAGTCTCTTTGAACATGTGCAAACCACGTGTGCAGGTTGGTTTCATCTGCACCGCTTTCAGAGAACCAACCTGGGTTCTAGATTTAGTTCAGTGACAAAAATGAAAGGCATAGTTCCAGAACATAGGGAGGAGAGAAGGTGGGTGAAGACACAAGAAGGTACCAGCCATGTGTAGAGGGTCGAAAAGTTCTCTGATAGCTAGAGAGATGGCTCAGAGGTTAAGAACACTGACTGCTCTTTTGAAGGTCCTGAGTTCAAATCCAACCAGCCACATGGTGGCTCACAACCATCCGTAATGAGATCTGACGCCCTCTTCTGGTGTGTCTGAAGACAGCTACAGTGTATTCACATACAATAAATAAATCTTTTTTTTTTTTTTTTTTTTTTTGGTTTTTCGAGACAGGGTTTCTTCTCTGTGTAGCCCTGGCTATCCTGGAACTCACTTTGTAGACCAGGCTGGCCTTGAAAAGGAAGGCAGGAAGAAGGAAAGAAAGGAAAAGAAAAGAAAAGGTCTCCCAGAAGCAGTCTCCTCGATATGAGGCAGGAAAGAGCACTCCAGTTTTTGGTGGCTGGTACAAAGAGTGAGAAAAGGAAAGTTTATAGGGGTGTGGCTAGCCAGCATCATTGATGACAAGGATCCTTGAAGGGTCCCCAAGGCTCTGTGCTGTAGATGCCATTCTCTCCTCACAGAGCCTCGCTTCAGTGCCTGCCTCAGATGGTCCCTAGGGGCCACTCCCAGCTCTGTAATAGGAACTGGAGACAGCCCCCTCTCCTGAGGGACAGTGGCGAGTGTAGTGGAATGTGCAGGAATTTGGGGCACCAAGAGTTTCCCAGACCTTGTGAGTGCAAAGCCTGGAGAGGCAGCGATGCCCAGCTCTCTAGGATGCTCAGGCAGTTGCGTGCCAAGCTGGCCGACCCTTACCTAGGTTAGAGGTGGTCATAGGTCTGTGTGGGAGCCAGCATGACAAGGAGCAGTAGGAGCTGTGGAGTCTTTCAGGGGTGGGAAGAGGCATTGAGACAGAGATCTGGGTGTTTAGGCAGACAGGAGCATGCCCAGGGTGGGCACAGAGATATGCTAGGGCCTCAGGGGGCATATATCAGGTTGGTTTCTGGCGACTCCTTTTAGAGCCAGGGGAACATGGGCTCAGCACAGTGTATGTAAGCTAGCCAGGTTGAAGGGAGAGATTGGTTCAGCCTCCTCTGCCCATACTCTGTCCATAGTAATCACAGGTCTTTGCACTGTAGCTATTAGCAGCTGAGCTCTGGCTGTGACCTTATGCTTCAGTTTCCTTCCCTGCCAGTGGTGATAGTCACTGTGCCTGCATGGTAAGTCTGCTTGAAGCGGTGTGTCTGGTGCTCAGAATTCTGCCTGCCGGGAGGGAGGGCAACACTCAGTCATTAGCAGGTGCTGCTTGTAGCCTCAGACATTCTTTGCCTGACACAAGCTAGGAGCTCGGGGACACATCCTGATACTTGTTTGAGCTTATGGGTCCTAGGTGTTTGGGGATGCTTCTTTTGGCTCTGCCTCTGCCACAGGGCTTTCTTGAGAGGATCTGTTCTTCTACCCCCATCAAGCTTGAGGCCAGAGGAAATAGCAACTTTCTTCGCTGGGAAAGTGTTGTGGGGCTCAAGAGCTTGGGGGTTTTCAGAGTCAACCGTCAGAGGCAAGGGAGTTTCTCTGCTAGTGGTGACAGGGGCTCTCAGAGAGCTCTCAGCCTTGTGAGCAGACCGCTGCGGTCTGCAGGGAAAATGCCGACTGTGTTTATTTTTTACCTGAACCTGCAGGAAGTGGGAGGCTAGGGACAGCCTAGCTGGGCCCAAGCTCAGCTCTGAAGCAGAGACCTGCTCAGGGCTCCCCGTTTGTACTCTGCACGGCCTTGCCCGGAGGTGATAGCCAGGCTAGGGTTCAGAAGATCCCTTTGGGACAGTAGCTGCAGGTGGGTGTGGGAGAGTCTGGGATATGCCAGCAGCAGGAAGGACCTCCTTGTTGGGGGGTGGGGGGGAGAGCTGGCCACCAGGTGGCCAGCAGGCTAGATAGGTCCTGGCAGGAATAGCAGGGTAGCTGCAGGCACCCCTGAGACTCCGAGTCCTGGACCTGTCCTGGAGTGCCCCAGGCTGGTGGGAGCAGCTGCCAGGGCTCCAGCAAGGAGTGGGGTTGTGGAGTGTCTGATGCGGCAGAAGCACTACGTGCAGTTGGGTCTCTGCCTCCTGTATGAAGGTTTATGTCCCACTGTGTCCTTCCCCTAGTAAGGAGATGAGGGACTCTGCTGTTGAGGTGCTCAGTGCCTGGGGGGGGGGGGGGGACAGTTAACCTGCCTCCTTCCCTTGGAGGCTAGGGACAGTCACCTGAAGGCAGATGAGGGAGGAGGGCTCAAGGCCCTGAACTTGCGGTGCATGCACCAAGCCCTAGGCAACCCCACCCTGTTGTCTGGGAAGTCTGGCGCTGAGACAGTCTTGTACTGAAGCCCTGGAGCGGGACGTTCTGCTGGCCTAAGGGGGCAAGGAGCCTTGTGCCAGACGGTTCCCCCTGGCTAGCACCAGGGCGAGGAGGCAGACTACATGCGCTTGAGAAGAACTAGCCAGGACCTCTAGCTGCTGGTGGGTTCTGTGCCCCACCCTGCCCACCCAGTACTTCTGTGGTCTGTCTGCAGACTTCTGATTAATAAGGCTTTACCCCCCCAAAACCAGGAAACACAAGTAGGCAGTACAGGCCCATCATCCCCAGGACCCCCAACTTACACACACACACACACACACACACACACACACACACACACACACACACAGAGAGAGAGAGAGAGAGAGAGAGAGAGAGAGAGAGAGAGAGAGAGAGAGAAAAGGCAGGAGTCACACACACACAAACACTGTAGGCAGGAGTTGTAAGCTGAGCTGGTTTTCTGAGGCGTCTTGAGGCTGGAGCTGCACTGCACCCTGGGGCTCAGGAGGCAAAGCTGGGCTTGGGGGCTTTAGGCAGTATGAGGGGTGCAGTGCGGTGAGGTCCGAGTTGCCACCAGGCTGCTACCTGCCATTCTCTTGGAATCTGTGAGGATGAAAAAGACCTTAAAGATTGTTGTCAGGAAGCTTCCTGTCATAAAGGGCCTCAACAGGTGCTCCTTAAAATTAGGACAAAGCTTGGTTTAAGACTGATAGGTGGGAGCGGGCGGTGGTGGCTCACGCCTTTAGCCCCAGCACTAGGCAAAGGCAGGCGGATTTCCGAGTTCAAGGCCAGCCTGGTCTACAGAGTGAGTTTCAGGACAGCAGGACTATACAGAGAGACCCTGTCTCGGAAAACAAACAAACAAAAGACTGATAGGTGGGCAGGGCGGATATTGTCACTTGCGCCCAGGAGGCAAGAGAGGCTGCCCAGGATCTTGGCGTGCCAGGACCAGGAAATGGTCAGCAGCGCCTGGAGCTTCCAGGCTCCCTTCACACCATCGTATACCTCAAAACCTAACCAGTGGGACGCCTGGACACTGTAGGTGATGCTGTCACTAGGGAGCTGGGGGTGGTCACACAGAGCTCTCACCAGGTAAGGAGACAGTCAGGGTGGCTTTAAGCAGTGGCGTGATCTCTGTGTCTGCTGGAACCTGGCTAGGATGCAGCTCTCTGCTCTAAAATGGCTCAGTGCTCCAGGTGCGAGTGATGGCTCAGCCTGGTTGAGAAGGAGGTAGGAAGTGGTTAGAGTCTAGACTTTGAAGGTGGACCATTAGAATCCGCTGAGAAACTGAACATGGGGTCAATGTCAAGAACCACTTGAATGTTGTCTGCTCTGAACATTCAATTAATGGAAGAATGGAGCTGCCAGTAACTGAGGAAGTCCACAGCATACCGCAGAGTCGAAGGCTGTGATTTGAGGAAGGATACAGCTCAGTAGTAGAACACTTATGTGAGTGTCCAGCTTGGAGACATTTTAGACCTGGAGTTGAGTAGGAGTTAGAGTAGAGTTCCTGGCAAAATGTGACGTCAGGTAGGCATGTAATATGTAATACGCACCTTTAATTCTGGCACTCAAGGGGCAGACACAGGCAGATCTCAGTTGGAGGCTCACCTGATTTTGATCTACAGAGTGACTTTCAGGACAGCCAGGGTTG
Source organism: Mus caroli (assembly GCF_978045245.1). NCBI lineage: Eukaryota > Metazoa > Chordata > Mammalia > Rodentia > Muridae > Mus > Mus caroli. The sequence goes on from NW_028227268.1 coordinate 70,840,402, forward strand.
CATAGTAAGCAGCAGTCTCAGAAAAAAAGAAAAGAGAGTGTGGGGTCAGGAGATAGATGCTGTTCTCTTTCTTGTTCAGATTGTATTTGTATTGTGTGTGTGTGTGTTGTGGAGGCCGTCACATTTCCTGCAGCTCTAGTTACAGGTTGACATGTGCTCATAACTGCTGAGCCATCTCACCAGCCTCCAGCCTGAAGATGTTACAGCCGCACCCATGTGGATGGGAGAATCGACTCCAGGGCTAAAGGAAGAGTGGCCTCTGAGGCTGGAGGGAAGTAAAGCAATTGGGTATTCTGAAAGTCACGTGACGGAATTCCTGGTTTCAAGGAAGAGAGGAGGAATCCGTTTCTCACGAGGGCACAGTGTTGGGGACTGACCTCGGCATTTTGGAAGTCATTGAGGATGCTAACAGGTCTTCTTGGGGCAAGAGACAGGCTAGGCTGAGGGGAGACTGAGAGCTGAGATCTGGAGTCACTGAACAAGGCTGGACCTACTAAGGGTTCTCTGGAGGGAAGAGTAATGAGGTGATAGGTGGGAGATGGATCACAGACAGACAACAGCCTGTTTGTGCACTAGTGGCATGTGCCTGACATGTGTCCATGCATCTCACAGTCTCTCCTCCCATAGTGGACAGACATACTATGTAGCTCTGGATGCTGCTGGCTTGGAACTATGTAGACCAAGCTGGCCTTGAATTCAGAGATGCACTTGCCTCTGCCTCCTGAGCCTGGGATTTAAGGGGAGCGCCAACATGCCCAGCTTCAGACGTCAACTCTTGTTTATCTAAGACATGGTGGCCTGAGATAGCCCAAGACTTGAGGGGAAGGTACAGCTGCCTGCTTGGAGGCAGGAATGCAGGGAACGATGGTAGGCCGGGATGTCTGTGGTCTACTGGAGCTGTGCCCAGCTAGAGGCCTCATGCCCACCCAGCTCTCCCTCAGGCTTTACCCCGGAGCTGCAATAGCCTGGACCTGTGCTAGGCCATTGCCTTCCGGAAGACACCCGCGATCTGAGGGTTGTTCCACTGAAATGCCTGCAGCCAACTCGTCTGCTTTATTTCTCTTAGGTGTCCTCTTTACTGTCTTGTTCCAAGATGTCTCGTTTCTTCCTTTTGTGCCGTGGTGAGCAGTCACTCAGTCCTGTGTGCTCTCAGCCAACAGCGTTTCAACAGACAAGTTTGTCTGGGTGGAAGTTGAGCCCCTGTTGTAGATATCCACAGACCTCTGGCCTGCAAGGGCATGCACACCAGGCCTGGCAGCGACTCCTTGTGGCTGAGCTGGGAGCTCTCTCGGCCTGCTGAGTCATCTCTTGACATAGAACCATTTGACTGTGAAAAGTAAGAGTCTTGCAGTGCTAAGGAAACCAGAAGAATGATGTCTGGACAGACTGTCCCTGGAGGGAGCCAGGTACCTCCTGACCTCACCCAAGTCAGGGGTCAAAGGAGGTTCCTGCTCCGAGCCACACATGCCGTGGGAGCTCAGGTGGGACAGTCTGGGAGCTGTGGAAGGAAAAGGCTGCAGACAGCCATTGGGCTTCCTAGAAAGGAGGTGAGGGAGGGCTTCTAGACAGGAGAGACATCCAGTGGGACGGCATAGTCAGTCTGCAAGATTGGGAGGCAGGAAAACAGTGCCACAGGACACGAGGAGTATAGAGTGCCCTCTTCCCATAAGCTTGTGATGTTTGGCTGCCAGGATGACCACAGAGCTTCCTGAAGTTCTGCATGCCCCTACCTTTGCATCCCCCTGCCCCAGAACACTCCATGTTCATCAGACTTCTGGTCATTTTCCAGCATAACAAGCCCGGCCAGCCCCCACATGGCGTCCCCCAGCTTTCTCCACTCTACGAACATTTCAGCAGTCCACACCCCACCCCTGCACCAGCGGACATCAGCCAGAAGCAAGGTATGGGCCAGGGATGGGAGAATGTCATTGAGGTGGGAACTTAGGGTCCAAGCTCCTGACTTCTGAAGCCACATAGGCTGGCCTGCATTTTATAACAGACAAAGCTGGGACTTTGCAAACCCAGTGCCCAAGTAAAAGGTCAGAAAGGTACCAGGTGGAGAAGGCAGAGCCAAGAGGATTGAAAGTTTGAAGCCAGCCTGGGCTACACAAGAGTTCCAGACAAGCCTGGGATACAAAACAAGATCCTGCCCTGGAGGGTTTTTAAAAAAAGTCAGAAAGGGACAAGTCTGAGGGCAGAGGAGGAAGAACCAATCAGAACATGAGGCTGCTGGCTCTCCACTGCAGTGTGAGAGAGCAGCTCTGTGCACTGCTGCAGCTGTAAACCTCATGGCCTTTCCCCCTAGTGAGAAAATGGAAAGTGGTGGTGGTGATGGCTGATTCACCTCAGCCTCAGCCAAAGTCATTCTGAAATCCACCATTATCAGCTGTGGGAAACCTGCTGACTCAACCCTGGGGCTGGGTGGAACCCTGCCTCCTCAGGTCAGGTTCTGCTAGGCTAGGGGCTGCCTTCTACCTAAAGAGCCAGGCAAGAGTCCTAAGCAGAGGCCCCCGAGGCCGAACAGCAGTGCACCAGGAATCAGTGAGGCTTGACCTCTCAGTTTTCCGAAGCTTTGCCTCTGTCCAGGCAGTGTCCTAAGGCAAGTCACTCAGCACCTCTGTCCTTGGTTCCTTTGTTTGTCAGAAGAGCATTGTTTTTACCCTAGGGGAGTTCTAAACAAACCAGCTGATATCTGGGCCTCTAGTAAGAGGAAGCGGGGACATTAGAGGCCTCTATAGAAGGCACAGACAGTCACTGTTCCAACCTCCCACCCAGGTCAGGTAACCTGCTTACTTGGCCCTTTCCACTACAGGAGTTCACAGGCCGCTGCAGACCCCCGATCTCTCCGGATTTTATTCTCTGACCTCAGGCAGCATGGGACAGCTCCCCCATACTGTGAGCTGGTAAGTGTGGGCCCAGGGAAAAAGGGGCACTGTACCTGCCCTCCCGTTGTTCCTCCTCTACCCAGCTTGTTGAGACCCAAGCTGCCAGCTCTGTAGCCAGTAGCTTTTGCCTTACCTAGCTCTGAGCTAGCTAGCGATCCTTGCGACTATGAGCATTCCCCAGGGAGCTTGGCATACTTTCTTTAGGGAGGTAGGAATGCTGGCTGCTGGTCTCAACCCTATGAGGTTAATTCTCCAGAAGGTGAGGAAGCACAGTTGGACCTGAGCAGGGTGGCAGTATAAACCACCACCAATGGAGAGGCTGCTGCCGCTCACAGCTGCCTGCTAGGCAGGCAGGGAACTCCCTGGTGGCCTGAGTGTTGCGAGTCCGTCCCAGCCTTGGTGGAGCTCTATGAAGAATGGTCCTTCCTGGTCTCTGGTGCTTGCTTGAGCCACACTTGTGACCAGCCTACTGGAAGGGTCTACTAAGGCTGGACCAGGCCTATTGGCCAGAGTCTGTTCTCAGCTAGAATTGGGTCTCAACAGGCCACTCGCCTGCCTTTTACTCATTGGCCACAGTGTGACCTGAGCAGATCTCTAATCAGCAGCAGGAAAGACTGTCTTCCCAAGAAGGCAGTGAAGGGCAGACCTTCAGCCTGGGCCTACCTGCCCTGTTCTACCTGCTTCTTATCCATGATCAGCACACTCTTCCATTTCCAGATTGTATATGTGCTGCCGAAGTGAGCACCATTTCCAGAATGTTTGGGACAAAGTTCCGTTCTGAATACAAGTCAGCCTATCCCAGTACCAAGGTGGGACTCAGCGTTCAGCCTAATGGTGCCAGGCCAGTGCTCTGAACAGGCAACTGTTTGCACAGCCTATTAAATCCCTTAGGTCTGCAGCTCCAAAGACCAGGAAATCCGAGCCAACTGAGCCCCCAGAGAAGTGTAGCTCTATGCTCTTAGCTGCTGCCAGGTGAGACATGGAGCATTCTCACTCTGCACTGAGCGAGCCCTGTATGTGCTGGCAAGGAATGTGGGTGCCCGAGAAACTCTGCTGGAGCTGATTGTGACTTTAGATCTCTGCTCTTCAAAGCAAAGTCTACCCAGTGGACAGACAGGCAAGAAGCCAGGAGTTAGGATGCACTGTTAACACTGTCTTGGTTTGGAACTGTAGGAGCCCAGAGAGACACCTCATCTCCTTGGGTCCCCTGGGCATTTGAGTTGAAGTAGGGGCTGTGAAGAGATGGCTCAGCAGTTAAAGAGAACTGGCTGTTCTTCTAGAGGACCTAGGGTTTGGTTCCTAGCACCCACGTGTTGGAGTCAGTCCCTTCTTCGGAGCTCCTGGATACCAGACATGCATGTGGTGCACAGACCACATGCAGGCCAAACACTCATGCACATTAGCAAATGGTAAAACTTAAGAGCTGGAGCAGTTGGGACGGAAGAGCAATGCAGACAGTGCAGTAGAAAGCATACAGCTCTCACTTCTGAGAGAAGGCTGCCAGGTGCATGCAGCACTGTGTACGAGTCCCACCACACAAGGCGCACAAGTCCTTCCCCATGTCTGGCTAGCAGTCAGACGGCTAACAGCTGTCTCTCCCAACCACAGGCCCAGCCCTCCTCTCTACCCCCTGTCCCCTTCCTGCGGATATAGACAGCACTTCCCTGCCCCCACTGCAGCCCCTGGCGCCCCCTATCCCAGGTGAGTCCCCATCCCTGCAGCCAGGCTCCTGCTTCCTGTTGCCCAGGCTCCAATGCCCACATAGGGCTGTGTTCAGGACAGTGCTTACCCTGTGTTAGTTGTCTGTCCATCTGTCTGTCTGTAGCTTTGGAGTCCCATGCTCTTCTGTGCCTGAGGATTCAACTAAAAGTCTCAGCCTAAGACACACTGGGCAGAGCATCCCAGAGCAGCCAAGACAACAATGTGTATGTGGTGAATTCAGCTCTACTGCTCACCCTTGCTGGGGCATCCTTGGAGCTCTGCACAAGCCAAGGCAGTACCTTCTAGATAGTGCTGTCTCCTAGGGCATGCCTGCTCAGGATTCTTAGATCTCTGCAAGCAGCAAAGGACAGAGTAGTCTCCGCACACTAGCAGGGAAGAGGGGTTGGGGGTGAGGGTGTATATATGTGCCCCTTCCTTTAGCTCATCAGTGACAGACGTAGCACTAGACATGTCATGATTAGGAGGTAGAGATACAGGAACAGCAGCAGAATGGGTCAGCTGGGCTGAAGACAACAAGCCTTAAGGAGACCCCAGCAGGCATGATGGGTCAGAGAGGATTGTGGGTATCGACTTCTGAAAAAGGTAAACCGAGAAGCTGGAGCTGGCTTGAGGGATGGGGAGATGATTGTGACAGGGAAGTAGGAAGATGGGGAGGAATGTAGTAGGGGTGCAGGAAGCAGGCTGAGTTTTATTCCATTGTGTATAGCAGGAGAACTTGAGCTGGGGTGAGCCAGAAGCAGTCTTTTAAAAGTCAGTCTGCTCGGGAGGCAGAGGCAGGCGGATTTCTGAGTTCAAGGCAAGCCTGGTCTACAGAGTGAGTTCCAAGACAGCCAGGGCTACACAGAGAAACCCTGTCTCAAAAAATAAAAAACAAAAACAAAAAGTCAGTTTATTGTGAGAGGGGAGCATGGAGGACTGCTGTGGAGAGCAAACAGGCCCACGGGTAGCTTATGAAGCTCCAAGCTTGTTCATAGGGGCAGGATTAATAACCATCTAAGTAACACATGCGAGTCTTCTGCAGTGTCTGTGCATACATATGTGTGTACCTGTGTCCAGACCAATGAGTATAAAGTATCTGTCAGCTGTGTCCTCTGTGCAGGGATCTCCATGTGTGTTCAAAATCTAGCCCAAATTTCTGGTTTAGTGTTGCTCTCCTTCTGCTTTCAGGTTCACCCACCCATCCTTGATGCTGGGATCTGGTGTACCTGGACACCCAGCAGCCATCCCTCACCCGGCCATTGTGCCCTCCTCAGGGAAGCAGGAGCTGCAGCCATATGATAGAAACCTGTGAGTTAATACAGAGGCTGAGGGGAAGGGACGAGAAGGTGTGAGCTGGGCAGGTGAACAGAGTGGATTGGTCAGCCAGGACATACCTGCCTCCCACGGGGTCCAAGGTCCCCTTCCTGGCACCTCACAGGACTGCCTGGAGGGCTCCGGCCAGCTGTTCTGTGGCTCTGGCATTGACCATGACTGCTGTGTTTTGTAGTCTTCAAAAGCAGGAGTGGGTAGGGAAGGATCAGGAGCCCAGAAGGAAGGGGATGAGTCTCTGTGTGCTTTTCCCATTTGGCTGTGGTACTCTTGAAAGGAACAGTTGCTCTCTGCTCACTCATGTGAGGCAATTAGAAAACTCTACTACATGAAGAGTGGCAAAGCTGGCCTTTAGTCCCAGCACTTGGAAGGCAGAGGCAGGCAGATCTCTGGGTTCAGCGCTAGCCTGTTTTACATAGTGAGTTCCAGGCCGTGGCTACACAGAGAAGCCCTGTCTCCAAAGAACAAAAGTGGTGGTGGCATTAGGTTATATTCACTGCTGGGGGCCGGGGGTGGGGAGGAGTGGGGGGGGCTACTTTCCAAGTAAATGTAATCTGGTTGTGCACCTCAGGAAAACACAGGCAGAACCCAAGGCGGAGAAGGAGGCTAAGAAGCCAGTCATCAAGAAACCCCTCAATGCTTTCATGCTTTACATGAAGGAGATGAGAGCCAAGGTCATTGCCGAGTGCACACTCAAGGAGAGCGCTGCCATCAACCAGATCCTGGGTCGCAGGGTGAGGCCATTGGCACGTGGGCTGAGGGATTGCCCCCACCCCTTTTCACCCCGGCTTCCTCATTTCCTGATGCATCCCGTCTGCCCCGCTTCCCTGTTGCAGTGGCATGCACTATCTCGAGAAGAGCAGGCCAAGTACTATGAACTGGCCCGCAAGGAAAGGCAGCTGCACATGCAGCTATACCCAGGCTGGTCCGCGCGGGATAACTACGTAAGTGGCTGGCAATACACCATGGGGCAAGGACCCTGAAATATCATACCCAAAGCAACCACCTCAACACACGAAGGGGAATTTACCTTGACAATATAGGCAAAGTAACACAGAAAGCCCAAGACCCCCCTTGACTATATCAGAAGAAAGCTTAAGCAACTTCCCTTAAAGATGGTTCTCCACTCCAGAATGCATTCAGTTATGGAACTGTTGCTCAGTATTTAGTGTGGCCACGTGAAGGGGAAGGAAGGGGCCTGCAAACCCCTCCTCGAATGGGAGATGAGAGAGGGAGGAACCCCTAGTCATACCCTGTCTACTGTAGCCTTACAAGAACTAAAGTCAAGAAAGAGGAGTCCCAAAGTAGGAGAGGTCTATATCCTAAAGGCAGTAGGCTGCAGATAACCCAGAACCAACCATCTCTCTTGTTCCTGCAGGGAAAGAAGAAGAGGCGGTCAAGGGAAAAGCATCAAGAATCCACCACAGGTGAGGGCTTGCTTCAGTAATATAGAGGCTCCTCTCCACATTCCTTTTTCAAGAGCAGCCCTGCTCTGGCCCAGAGGGTGGGGTGGAACTCTCAGCCACAAAGCTTCAGTGCCTGAGCCCTCTGGAAACAAATCTGCATCTCTTAAATCTAATTCCATGCTAGTAACAGCTTAACTGTAGGAATGGACCAGCAGGAGCACACGACACACCCCATGCCACCTTTGCCAGCCCTGCTCCCAGCTCGGTTCCACGAGAACAGCTAGTGAGGAACTGATCATAAAGTTCTATGTCTAAACCAGAAATGTTAGCCAGGACCCGGAAGTAATCACACAGCCTGCTGACAGGTACCAAGTGATTTCTCCATCACTACTTCCCATTTCTCATGGCAGGGCGCAGTGCTGCAGAGGCCTTATCTTGTCCCAGCTCAGATGATTTAGGTGACAGACTGTGATGCACATTCTCAGCTACGTTGCTCCCATACAGAAAAGCTGGAGCCTAGGACTGGGACAGGACAGGAAAGAATTTCCTAGGCCTTTCTCTGAGGATAGAACAGGTCTTTATTCCCATCTGTAGTGTGGAACATTAGGTATAATTATGCCATATATACCTTTAGCCTTATTAGGAATGTGGGCCAGATGGCTCTGCATAAAGCATGGAGGTAGTTGGGGGAAGAGGACAGCCCCAACATAGAAAATGTAGAAGTCCTAAAGGCCTTGTGTGCAGTTCTGGAGCCCCCATGCTAGAAGGATGATCAGGCAAGGGAAAGGGAGGGCACGTGAAGAGCACCCCACACTCCGTCACTCTTCCCACTGACTCTTTTGCCCAGCTGGGTGACTGCCTTTTCTCATCCCTTGCTCTGGGTCCTAAGGCTTCCCCTGGGTCTGGCTCTGCCATGGGAAGTCCACTCTGCCTGTGGGGGCTATGGGGTGTCTATAACTGGCTAACACTGATGTTACCTCTTCTTTCTGGGCCCTGTTCTGCCCTGCTGCCTGCCTGCTCGCCCTCTGCCCTGTTCTGCCCCTCTGGCATGGGTGTGAGCAGACCCTGGCTCGCCTAAGAAATGTCGTGCTCGCTTTGGCCTCAACCAGCAGACGGATTGGTGTGGTCCGTGCAGGTGGGTTTGTCCCCACCGTCATCCTCCCTTTGCTTCAAGCTGCTTCCCTTATTGCACATGTTCTGCCGGGTCTGCAGCCCTTCCTTTGTCCCTCAGTCCCCTAGCAAGCCCTTAGAGAAGGAAACCCATGACTCCTAAGAATACAACTGAATTTTGAGCACAGCTTGTGAAGGTGAGACAAGTAGCAAGGGGGAGACATACATAAGCAAAAGTGGGTCTGGTAACAAGATAACCAAATCATTACCTTAGGAAACAAATCTGTCACACACTTAGGTAGCTGAAGCCCCTACTCCTAGCTCCAAAGTGATTAAGTTCCACAAACTCCCTCATTTCTTTAAAGTAGAATTCCTGCTTGAGAGATACAAGGTGATAGATAGTATCAGAGACTCCTGGAGATAGTCTGATCACCCGTGTGTGATCACTTGTCACCTTAGCTCTGGTAACACCAGAAAAGGAGACCGAGGATAAGGAGACCGAGGATACGGGAGAGAAGCATCCAAGAGCAAGGAGGAAAGAAGTGGATGTGTGCTGTGCTCCAATAGGAAATGGAGACTCCGTTCCTAGGAGAGGTCCTATTCCATCCATGTGTGCGGTTTAAGACAGATTGTGGCTGGGGACAGGTGTACACCCGGAACCCTAGCACTCAGGAGGCTGAGGTAGGCCAGCCAGCACCACTGAGAGCCCCTGTCTAAGACAAAGAGCAAAAGACAAACCGCCCCCAAAGTGCTAGAGCTAGTTATTACTAAGCAACAGTTCCTTTGTATTTCTTCTACTAGCCTGGTTGTGAGAACCAAGTTTGCTCACAAGCATTAGTCAGCCTTGCCTTAATAATGCTCATCTAATCCCTACAAATAGACACTGAACAGTAGCCCCTGGAAAACAAGCAGCAGCCCACAGGCCTACACACAAGATTCCTCTTGCCACCTTGTGGCTGTTCCGTGTCATTGCATTTGTCCTAGGTCTGGGCCAGGTAGGGCTGGAAGATGGCCAGAGTTTCCTTGGCAATGGAGAAAAAAAGTGGTTAGCCAGGCCTGTTCAAGGACAGCCATTTTCTGGTTGTGATGTGTGACTATGGATTCACCCTCTGTTTACAGATAACTCTCTTCACTATTCCTAGGAGGAAAAAGAAATGCATTCGGTACTTACCCGGAGAAGGCCGCTGCCCCAGCCCCGTTCCTTCCGATGACAGTGCTCTAGGCTGTCCCCGGTCCCCAGCTCCCCAGGACTCACCCTCGTATCTTCTGTTGCCCTCCTTCCCCACAGAACTGCTTGCTAGCCCAGTGGAGCCAGCACCAACATTCTCAGGTCGCTCTGCAGCTCTCACTCTTCCAGCCCCTAAGTCTCCAAAGACCCCCCACAGCACCCTCCAGAATCCACAGATACAGCAACAAGAATCTCAGAGACAGGCAGCCTAACAACCTTGGTTGCTAGGCACAGAACACCTGGCTTGCTCCAGGGGCCCACCCCTAACTCAGGAGGAGGCAACATGACCAGCTCCCATGGAACCAGCTAGGGGTCCTCTTAAGGTGATGAAGATTTCAAAGGCTGCACAACTCCCTGAACCAGGGGCCATCAATTCGAGAGGTGGGGGATTAGATCTATGTAGCTGTGTCATCTTAAGGGGATCCTGCTGCCTCTGACAGCCATATCTCTTGTTATTGCTGGCTGGACCTCCCTATTGGCCTAGGAGGTTTTGTTTTGCTGTAGGTCAGATGGGTTGGACTGATCTCTTCAGCTGCCTACCCTACAAATGCTTCTCCTGCCCTCTGCCACACCCTCCCCATGCCAATACTTCTTGGACCAAGAGTACCTGGTTTGTCACACAAAATACATCTGTGGTCAACCAGCCACAAGTCTAAACAATAACGCTTCTCTCTTAAACCGAGAAGTTCTGTTTACAAAAACCAGCTGCTGTTCATAAGCTGGGCCGGAGGAAGCGTCTCCCTGTGTTCTCAGGCGCTTGCAAGAGGAGGGACTAGGATACATTTAGGCCTTTCAACCTTGGCACCAACTACCTACTGGTGGGCAATAGTCAGCTTTCATTTCAATCTTTCCCAAGAAGCTCACCAGCATTAAAAACTACAGTCAATAAATTAAAGTTGGCCTAAATCCAGTGTGCACCCTTCCTATCAGGCTCTTCCCAGTTCCATTTCCAGCTCATCTGAGTCAGCTCCTGGGCAACTGTGAGAGGGCAGACCCCAAACCCTCAACAGCCAGAGCCTATCTTTCAGCATTGAGAACCGGCCAGCTTCAGTTTCTCTGTGGGGCTGCAGGAAGACATGTTACTACTAAAAGCAAGGAACCCATAAAACCTCTCTGGGGTGGACATGGTTCCTTGCCACATTCTAGAAACTCTTTTTGAGCCAAACTTAACCCTGAGCCTTGAAAAACAAGTTTTTTGTTTGTTTGTTGTAACTTTTTTTTTTTTTTCATTCTCGCTGTAGATAGCCTGAATCCAAAGAAAACAAAAAGGGGTTATCCAAGTATTCCACACAAAAACAAAACAAAATACCCTTTAGTTCCTACTTTAGTCACTCATTTCTCAATCCAAAGATCATGTTTCTACCGTAGTGTTGAAAGTCTTGAGAAAGTCTGGCCAAGTGTGGTAGTGTGCACCTATAACCCCAGCACTTGCGAGACAGAGGCAGGGGGACCTCTGTGAATTCCAGGACAACCAGGGCTGTATAGAAGACCTTTTCTCAAAAAGAAAAACTTGTATCCCAAATATTTTTGTATTGTAATGCATTACCATAGAAAAGCTTTTTTAACAATGAGAATAAAGAATCTTTTTACTTGGTTTTTCAAAGTCTGACTGAGTAGCTGTTTGAGTTAACAGTTAACACTGCCGCTCTTGCAGAGAACCGGGGTTTTGTTCCCAGCACCTGCATGGCAGCTCTCAGCAGTGTCTACTAATGTTGTTCTCTCTGTCACAAAACCTGGAGTGTATCCCTTAGTATGAACAAAGATTCCAAGACTGCCTGCAAAAGCCAACAATCACAATCAGTGTCTCTCGACAGACAGGGACTTGGTCCTGACACCACAGCTGAGTTCACTTTCCAAGCTTTTCCTTTAATCCTGACACTACAATCACGCAGGCCAGCCTACTCCCCAATACCCTTGTGCACCAATGAGCTAGCTAGCAGCTGCCATTCTGATATTGAACAGTCCAACCTGAAGTGTATTCAGGATCAACTTTCCTCTAAGGACAGAAAGAAGAAAAACACTTCAAACTTATTTGAAGAAAAATACGCAGTCCAGTCTTAAAATTTGTCATAAAAGTCCTACGCAAAGATTGCTAGATTCTTAGGACTGCCTTTTTAAAGCACTTCAGTATTAGACCTGTGAAGTTGGAGTCGTAACGACTTTTTTGGACATAGGTACACCATGTTAAAGTACACTGTGCTGCTAACTTGTAGAGCTCTATCATGATGGTATGAACACCATCCCAGTAGGTCAACCTAGATACTTAATGTTCAAGGACAGCCACCAAACCATTATCCTGCAGTGCAGCTTTTAGTTCCCAAAGTACTTTTATAGAACACTAGAAATTGAAATCTTGGACTTTAACCTTTTTCTGGGAGGATGCTAAAGATGACCAGGCAATCTTTGGACATTTGCATTTGTCCCGTTTTAAAGAATTCTGCTCTGGCTGTGAGCCTCGATGTTTAAAAACAAAAAGACGTTGCATTCTTACCAGGTGCAAGTTGGGGGTTTTGTATCTGATCTGGTGTATCCTCTAGAGTACACTGAACAATACACTCTTTGTGGAGTGCAGAGCTGGTGTGTGTGGTGGGGAGAAGACATTGGCAACTTTGTTAGAATTAAAGAAACCCTTTAGAAAAACTGACTCCAAAAACAAACTTTGAATCCTTCCAATTCACAGCACTACATTCCTGAGACCTGAGGAGGTCTTAAGGACTTGAGAATGGAAACCTAATTCGACTTCACATACCACACCAATCTCATCACACAGCCAGCCAAGAACCAACCTAATTTCTTAAGACATTAGAGAACAAGATCCCCACCCCTTGCCTTTGTAACCCATTCCAAGACAATAACTAGGACTCCCTGGAATACATTATCTTAAATGCTCTTCTCGGCTACAATCACTTCTCACTCTATGCTGAATGGACAGTGAGAGCTGAGCCCTGCAAGCTGTCAAATAGCTTCAACTGAAGCCATGTTTTCCAAGTTGAAGGCAGAAGTTTCCCTCTTTTCCAAGACCAGTTGTCTGGACTCTTCTGAGAGACACGTATATCTCAAGTTCCTTTTGGATGTGGAAGCCCAAGCCAGATCTCTGCCTATCTCTGTTGGGGAAACAAAGGGCAGGGATAGGAAGCCTAGCCTCATAGAGAGGAACAGCCTGGCACTTTTCATTCTGCTCTTTCCTGCCTCTGATCATCAGCAAACAGAAGGCAAGAATACAAGACCATGTCAAATCCCACTTGCCAGACTCATATCAAAGAATTTAAGAGCCCCAAATTAACTACATAAAGCTGAGGTGGCTTTTCTCTGTGATTAGGAAGGCTAGGCTAGTTTCCTTGGGTTTCTTCAGAGATTTCTTAAAGTTCCTTAGTGCTTCCAGTCCTATAATCCCCGAACTTCAGAGGTGAACACACAAACAAGGATATACATTGAGCTAGAAGCTAGCCTTGGCTACGTGAGGGAGGAGCACAGGATGGAGGGAAGCTCTTCAGGCTTTGGGAGTTTAAAGTCAGTAATAGCAACAACACACCATAGGATTCAATGTTCAAGGCCTTCAAGTACATAGTGAGACCCTACACCTTAATAAAAACGTCCTAGTTTTTACCTGTTTACAGCTAAACAGGTAAATCCTAAGTGTTGGGGCGGGGGGGACAGTGGAGGGGCTGTGTGCAAAATTAAAGCTGACCACAGTCGCAGGAGTTTGAAGCATTGAGAAGCAATGCATTGTAGGTGGCAGCTAGGCACTTTGGGTACAGACAAAATTTGACACTCCTCAGTTCTAGCTGGCAATCACCAATCTAACACAATAAAATGCATTCCCCTAATTAAGCCTAAAGGTTGCTCAAGAACAAGTTCCCTGTCTGGGGACATAGCTCCATTTGTAGAGTACTTGCCTGGTATATACAAAACCCTGGGTTCAAATCCAGAGCTGTGAGCGTCCTCTCAATCACATTCAGCACCTAACTGTGTACTTCTTGGTTTCTCACTTCTGATCCTTATAGAGGAACAGTGCTGCTAAGTACTGCCCTAAATAAGGCCTGCCATCAAGTGGCCAGGATCAACTATCATAAAAACAGACTGAAAGGCTAAAACAATAGCAACCTGCTCAGGGCCATGCAGGATTGAAGCAATGGAGGTTCAGTCCAGCCTCAAGTCAGCCTTCATGTCAAAGTCTAAAAGGGGGAGGGAGCAGTGCAGTGGTGGCCTACATAGCAACTTTCAGAACTGCCAAGGCTGTCTTCAAATTAATGAAAAGAAGGGAAAGCACAAAGTGTAAATGCACACAGAAGAGTAAGGTTCAGCTGCTCTGGTGAGGGGTGAGAGCCTGGGAAGCACTTGGTAGGCAAGATGGCTCAGCTGGTAAAAGTGCTGCCAAGTATGTCAACTTGAGCTCAACCCCCAGGTCCCACAATTCCTGAAAGCTGTCCTTTGACTTCAACATATGCATACTTATGAACATATGAACACACAAAGAAATGAGTACCTGACAGGAAGTGGCATAAACTGCCAGCATGGAAAAGGGCTCAACACCAGACCTAGAACCTGGTGAACAGTGGACACAAATTGCCAATTTTCCCTCAGAAAAGCTATCAGATCTATTAATCTGAATCCTATAATTATTTTTCACTTGTCTAAAAGAATAGGAGTCATATTAGCAGAATTCAGCTTCTTGACAAATACAAGTTTGATATGAGCCAATATAGTATTTTATATAGTAAAAGATATCTGAGAGAGCCATCAGGAAAGAGGACTAGGCTATAGTTTCCAAAGTCAAGGAGAGAACAAACTCAGCATACCTCTGCTCATTTCACCTTTTAAATACAGATAGTGATGTCCCTACTCCTACTGCCATTCTCACAAAATCCTGGGCTTACTAAATCTCAAAGCATCATGACGTCAATGCTAACACTCCCCCATCTCACACACACCCAATTCCAGCCCTTAGAGATGCTAGGGTAAGACTTCTATGTCCATGAATTGAGATCAGCCTGGGCCATACAGCAAGACCTAGCATTTCCGCTCCTGGTCTCAAAAGGCTCAACCCAGGTTTTTCCTAGAAATTGACACTTGCTTTATAAACAGGATATGTAACAGTAATCCTAGAGCTTTAGTAAAAACTTGGGTTTGTCCTGACACAAGCAGGGTTACAAAGCTGGGTAAATGTGTTATAACTAACTGGCAAGTGAAATACTCCAGCCAACATTGGACTATCATCTTCCTTCTTTCCTAAACTAACAAAATGGGGGGGGGGAGCTTAAATTTCTTCAGAAAGCCAGATATTTTATACTTTCTGATCTATTTTCAAATATATTTGGGGGTGTTTTGTTTTCCTAGACTAGTTTGTGTAACCTTGCTGTCCTGGAACTAGTTCTATAGACCAGGCTGTCCACGAACTCAAGAGAACCCCACTGTCTCTGCCTCCTGATTAAAGGCATGTGTCACTACCATCTGGCTATTTTAAAATTTTTATTAGTATATGTGTGTGTGTGTGGGGGTGCGCTTTTGTGTCATGCATGCAAGTAGCAGAGCACCCATAGGAGTTAAGTTTTCTCCTTCCATTTTGTAGGTTCCTAAGATCAAACTCAGTTCATCATTCTTGGGGGCAAGCGCTTTCATCTACTCAGCCATCTCATAGGCCCCATTTGTTTATTTTTGCTTTTCACAAGGTTTCTCTGTGTAGCTGTGGCTATCCTAGAACTCCCTTCGTAGACCAGGTTGGCCTCAAACTTGAAAGATATGCCTGCCCCTGACTTCCGAAAGGCATGTGCCACCACTACTTTGCTGCATTTTTAATATTTTAACAAAGGTTTCAAATTCAAGTGTAAAGACCATCTTACAAAGATGGCAGAACCAGACTAGAACAAGATGACAGGTATGTTATTTTATCTACGTATAGAAAATAAATGGGAACAAAATATGGTGGTGTGCATCTCAAATTCCCAATGCTCTCAAAGACGAGGCAAGAGGACCCTACCCTGAGTCAATGCCAGCCTAGACATACATAGCTAAACCTAGTCTGAGAATAAAGTGGGAATTAAAAGGCAACATTTAAGGCTTTGCTAGGGAAGAGCCAAGTTGCTGTGTAAAGTGATAATCTAGGCCAGCATGCTTCTCAGCAACTGTGCTGAGAATGTAAAGTAACGGAATTACTCGTCACTAGCTAGCAAAACCACAAAATAAATGGGAGCCTCAGTAGGAAAAGGCAGTGTCTAGCAATGGAGCTCAGAGGGAGAGAGCACTTAACGTGTGCAAAGCCCTTAGTGTTCAATGTCCAACATTACAAAATAAAGGGAAAAACTGATCTACCATAAAGGAAGCTAAAAATAGTGGCTGAGGGGCTGGTGAGATGGCTCAGTGGGTAAGAGCACCCGACTGCTCTTCCAAAGGTCCAGAGTTCAAATCCCAGCAACCACATGGTGGTTCACAACCATCCATAACGAGATCTGATTCCCTCTTCTGGAGTGTCTGAAGACAGCTACAGTGTACTTACGTATAATAAGTAATCTTAAAAAAAAAAAATAGTGGCTGAGCAGTTACGTCTTAAGAACTAATCACTGGCCAGGCAGTTTGAGGCCAGCCTGGTCTACAGAGTAACCCTGCCTCAAAAAACCAAATCGCACGCCTTTAATCCCAGCACTCAGGAGGCAGAGGCAGGTGGATTTCTGAGTTCGAGGTCAGCCTGGTCTACAGAGTGAGTTCCAGGACAACCAGGGCAACACAGAGAAACCCTGTCTCAACCCCCCACCCCCACCCCCACCCCCTCTCCAAAAATAAAGAAATCACTTGAATTTTTTTCTTTTGCTTTTGAAGACAGGGTTTCTCTTTGTAGCCTGGGCTATTCTAGAACTTCCTTTGTAAACCAGGCTGACCTTATAAGTGCTGGGATTAAAAAAGATGTGGGTACTACCTACTACCATTCAGCAAGATTCTCTACAATTAAAAAATAACCAAGTGGGCTGGCTAGATGACTCAGAGAGTAGGTAAGAGCACTGACTGTTCTTCCAAAGGTCATGAGTGCAAATCCCAGCAACCACATAGTGGCTCACAACCATCTGTTGTGACCTGATGCCTTCTTCTGGTGTGTCTGAAGACAGCTACAGTGTTCTTATGTATAATAAACAAATCTTAAAAAAAAAAAACTTAATTCATTAAGAAACACATTTACATCCACAAAAGCAACTGTTTACTACCTATTGTACTACTTTTTATTGAAAAGCATCTTGTACTTAGGATGGCTGTTTTCTGAGTTTTACCATACACTTTAATGTTAAAGGTTAAATTAATTTTTACATGCAAGTAGTGTTTCTCCACCTGGGAACAATGATGATAAAAAGATGACATACCACATGAAGTAAGTGTCTTTTTTAATTGAAAAGCTAACAAATTGTTGAGTTACAGTCCCCACTCCAAAACCACAAACTGGGTAGTAAACTAAATCTCTAGGCAACATATTCAAAGCTGAGAAGATTTAAAAAAAAAAAAAAAAAAGACAAAACAAGGCCTCAGATCCAATTAAGAGAGCCCAGCTGCACTCAAGCTTACCAGCAGCATAGAGGTTGGAAGACACCCACATGGTTAACTTCAAGCTGCCCTATTCCAGTTTCCGATTCATGAACAAGTGTCATGTTTTGTTAATTCTATTTCAGCATACTTTTCTTAAGTTGTTTTATTTACAATGTCAACTTTGAAAGGCTCACTGAAGTTAACTGGACAATGAACTAGAGGCAGAAATCACTTTACAGAAAGAGGGAAAGCCCAAAATGCCACTTTCCGCAGAGAACCCATAGTTCAGTTTTATTCAGAGTAATGGGGGGAAAGGAAACTTCTGCTCACAGAAGAAACTCAGCCACAGGTCTGATCTGGACTGGAACTACACATGCAGTGAAGACAAGGCCATGTTTGTCTACTGATCTCTAATATTAACAATTATAAACAGAGCAGTGCAACTAGCATTTGGAACAACCCTTCTAGTGTTACAGTGACAGGCACAGCAGTTCACTTCTCTTCACACCACTGGTTCTCTTTGCGTACCTAGAAGAGACAGAAGGTATACCTTGAGTAGTCTTTCCTGAGATGGCTAAGCATTACCCATACTGTATCATCAATAGCCTATGTCTATGAGAAAGGAAAATGGAAAGTTGGGAAATATTAGGCTAAGTAAAAGCACACTTGATGACTAACTTTCTAACATTGAACAGCAGATGTCAACTTGAAAGCTCTAGTCCCACTTTCTAAGCTGGCAAGTACACCCAACTTATCCACTCTTCTATTATCAGGCCCTGATTTCTAAAGCCAACAGTTTACGACCTATACAAATGTCACAGGTAAAAAAAAAAAAAATGAGAATCTGATAATGAAGAATCTCTTTAGTTCAAAATCCATTTTTCTTAGGTTTCTAAAAGAATAGTACCAGGCTGGTTAAAACTGTTATCCTGGAGGAGATTATTCCTATCCTATCCCACCCCCACCCACAGCTCCCAACCACCTGTAACTGCAACTTCAAGAAA
The DNA here is from genome assembly GCF_978045245.1 of Mus caroli. Classification (NCBI taxonomy): domain Eukaryota; kingdom Metazoa; phylum Chordata; class Mammalia; order Rodentia; family Muridae; genus Mus; species Mus caroli. The sequence goes on from NW_028227268.1 coordinate 70,858,571, forward strand.
TCTGATGCCCTCTTCTGGGCACCATGCTCATACTCATGAATTAAAATTAAAGTCTTCAGGCTGGAGAGATGGCTCAGTGGTTAAGAGCACCGACTGCTCTTCTGAAGGTCCAGAGTTCAAATCCCAGCAACCACATGGTGGCTCACAACCATCCGTAATGAGATCTGATGCCCTCTTCTGGTGCATCTGAAGACAGCTACAATGTACTTAGATATAATAATAAATAAATCTTAAAAAAAAAAAAAATTAAAGTCTTCAAGAACTCTCACCTAAGTGCTTAGATCCAGAGACAGATGCACATTATACCTTTGTATCAAGACTTTTGTTATTAGTTCTTTTGTTCTCTAAGACAGGTTTCTCTATGTAGTCCTGGAACTCACAGTCTACCTCAGCTTCCCAAGTACTGGGAGATAAAGGGCATTTGCCACCATGCCCCACTGGTATCAAGGAAATTTTAAAGGTGTTCTCAGGTAAGCAGCACAAGCCCAAGACTTTCTGATGGGCTTTTTTTGTCTTGGTATTGGGTTCCAGTTTCTTTTTAAAAAGCAATTGAAGATGGGTTGTGTGCTACCTACCTGGGCCTCCTCCTCTTCAGTAAAGTCATTTTTGATATTGAAGGTTTTACGAATCTCCTCAGGAGTTTTCCCCTTAATCATATTTGCCACAGTCTTGCATGTGACATCAAGCAAACCTTTGATGTCTAAGTAGTTTGCAGCCTGTAATTAATAGCAGGTTTTTAGTCATATGTACTGAATATTTGAGGTTAACAATTTACATCAAATTGAGCTTAAAATGATACCCTGTTCAATGAACTCTTATGAACTTCTCTGCCCTGTAATACTGATTATTTTCAATGTTCACTAGCTTTCTTCTTTGGTTTTTGTTGTTGTTGTTTTCAACAGGGTTTCTCTGTGTAGCCCTGGCTGTCCTGGAACTCACTTTGTAAACCAGGCTGGCCTTGAACTCAGAAATCCACCTGCCTCTGCTGGGATTAAAGGCAGGCGTGCGCCACCACTGCCTGGCACTAGCTTTCTTCTTATACACTGCTTTAGCTTTATCCTGAATTTTAAGTTGTTTTATTTAAATTCAATTAAAAATACTAATTTAAAATTTTCCTTTGGCTTAAAAACTACTAAGAAATTACTGAATTTTCAAATATTCACAATTTTTTCCCAGGTTTTACTTTATTTTGAGACAAGGCCTCACTACGTAGCCCTGAATATCCTAAAACATGCTATGTAGACCAGGCTGGTCTCAAACTCAGAGCTCTGCCCCTATATTCTATATTAAAGGTATGCACCACTGCACCCAGCTTCAAACATTTTTCATGCTTCTACCACTGAAGTCAGAGAACATACTTTGTATAACTTGAATACTTTTACATTTGGGACTTGTATGGCTCAGAACTTAGTCTATCTTGACAAGAATTTATATGGCCATAATTAAATATAACATCCTACATATAAATTAAGACAAGCTGTTCAGCAGTGTTGCTGACCTGGTTTTCTGTCCACTTGTTATAATTACTGAGAAGCAACATTGGAGTTTCTGTGCCTACACAACTGTGTATTGACCTTTGTGCTTCATTCCTTTTCTCCTTTTGAAGTTCTGCTTCTAGGTAGATGTCTATGACAATTATTCTTCACGAATCCCCTTTATCATTATGAAAATAACCCTCTTAACTTCAAAATACAACCAGCTTTCTTCTGATTTGCATTAGCATACTCTTTTCCATTTTCACACAGGTAGCAAAAAATAGTTTTGCTTTATCTGACCTGCTATTTCTACCCCTCAAAGGTGTTTGGATCATTACATTTAATATAACTACTAAAGTATATTACATTTAACTACTGAAGTATATTACATTTCTTGAGTACAGAGAATATCCACAGTTGAAGATCAATGCACCTAGCCAATTCAATCCTTTAATAGACAAAGGCTCTGCAACAGAACTACATTATACATTAACATACCAGAATAAGTTCAAAAAGTGTTCCTTGGTCAACTTTCAGGAATTCTTGGTCCCAAACAGGAATATCATCTGTCCGCTTTTCTTTGTTTTCATCATCCTCAGGAGGAGGAGGGTCATCTTTGTGGTGGGTGCACCACTGAATGACCTACAACAACAAATACTTCTGGCATTCTATGACAAGACTTTCAGAGTTCAATGCTGGGGACATCACTACACTATGATGAGAACTCGCTAAGGAAGTCTAACAAAAAGTTAAGAGTCAATTTTTAAAAATATTTTAATTATCGTGTGTTCTCTCTCTCTCTCTGCCCCTCTTCCCCCCCCTCCCCCCCCCCGCCCCGTCCCTCTCTCCCTCCCTCTCTCATCATATCCCACCCCTCACTGGTAAGATAGCTCAGTCAGTAAGAACACTTGTTGAACAAGCATAAGGATCCCATTTTTTTTTTAAAGATTTATTTATTTATTATATGTAAGTACACTGTAGCTGTCTTCAGACACTCCAGAAGAGGGAGTCAGATCTTGTTACCGATGGTTGTGAGCCACCATGTGGTTGCTGGGATTTGAACTCTGGACCTTTGGAAGAGCAGTCGGGTGCTCTTACCCACTGAGCCATCTCACCAGCCCAAGGATCCCATTTTTGAATCCTTAGTATCTACATAAAAATGTTGAGACATCATGCACTTGCAACTCCTAGTGTTGGTGGTATTGGGGTGCTTGCTGGTTAAAAGTCTAGCTCTAGATTCAGGAAATAGAGAAGGAATGTATCAGGACACCTAATGTCTTCCTCAGGCTTCAGGTATACAACCAAGACACATGCACACATATACCACAAACCAAATTACTCATTTATACAAAGAAACAACAGAATGACTATAACCTAAGTTCATTAAGAAGTCTAGACAGGTATGATGACACATGCCTCCAATTCTAGCACCCACAAGGCAACAGTAGAATTTCTTCCAAGTTCAAAGCCAGCCTGAGCTATCAAACAAGACCCTTATTTTAAAAAAAACAAACCAAGCCAGGAGGTGGTGTCTCACATCTTTAATATCACTACTCAGAGGCAGAGGCAAGTTAATCTCTGATTTCAAGGCCAGCCTGGTCTTCAAGAGTGAGTTCCAGAACAGCCAGGGCTATACAGAGAAACCCTGCCTCGAAAACAAAAATGAATAAACAAACAAATAAAAACAAACCAAAGAAATAAACTCCACTCCCCAAAAAGATCTTACCTAGATTGGAGCTTAGTTTACTAACAGATCATATGTTAAGTATGTTTCAGATCCTAAATTCAATTCCCCAGTACCAAAATAAGAAAAACAAAAACAATCATCGCTTACCTTTTTTAGAATTGCTGCATTAACATTTGGTAAAGGAACTGGATCATCATCTCCTTCATCATCCATTCCCAAATCTAAGAAAACCAGGAGAGAAAAGTCATTATTTCTCAACTCCATAACAACATACGACTTCTATTGCTGTGATAAAATACCAAAAGCAACTGGAGAGAAAATCATTTTCACCGCATACTTCCAGGTAACAGCCTGCCAAGACAGGAACTGAACCAGGGCAGGAATCTGAAGGCAAGAACTAAAATAGAAGTCACTGCTAGCCGACTTGCTCTTCTGCCTGGTCAGCCAGCTTTCTTATAAACTCTGGACTACCTGCCTACAGATGAGAGGACCCACGATGGGTTAGGTCTTCCCACAATCATTAATCAAGAAAATGCCCACAGACCAATCTAATGGAGACATTTTCTCGACTGAGGTTCCTTTTTTACATATGGCCCTAGTTTGTGTCAAGCTGACCTAAAACTAGCTAGTATGGACGGGCATGGGGGCACATTCTTGTTGGTAATTTAATGAAGTATTCACTGAGGCCTTTTACAACAAGTTCCAGTAGAGTACTAAAGAGATCATCTCTCCTCATAATTCCAATAGTTTTCCTAGACTTCTTCCCAGTTTAGAGTAAACAAAGACAAAGCAAAGCAAATAGCAAAGAAAGCCTCAAGTTTCATATATAAAAACCACCCCTTCTCCCCAACAAATACTGTTAAAATAATCTATACTATAAAATATCTCTTTGGGTGATATAAACATATCATAAACATAAAATACATTTGTTTAAATATAAAGCTATTTGGAAGAGGGCTTGAGTAATACTAAGGTCCTTGCGACTATTAAGAACTGCTTCTCTAGTATGCAGATATGCTGCATTTTTTCTTTACGACCAGAAAGCAGAACACATCCCTTTAAGCTATTTAGTTTCAGGGTGTTCTGACAGACACCTGTATCTGATACCACTTCCTGACTTGAATAAGCCAATTCACGTGCACATTTATCAAGATTTCCACTTCTGGGGACTGGGGAGATGGCTCAGTGGGTAAGAGCACCCGACTGCTCTTCTGGAGTTCAAATCCCAGCAACCACACGGTGGCTCACAACCATCCATAACATGATCGGACTCCCTCTTCTGGAGTGTCTGAAGACAGCTACAGTGTACTTACATATAATAAATAAATAAATCTTTAAAAAAAAGATTTCCACTTCTGATTATCCTGAGTTTAAAAAGTTTAATTTTGACTTTAAAGTCACATGAAATTCTAACCAGGGACATTGCAGATACAAAACATAGAAAGCAATAAGACGCCAAACTCAAAGAACTCCACATCTCAATAGGCTAGAATCCTATAAGCTACAAGTACTTCACTTCAGATGAAACCATTCTGCTCTGAGCCCACAAAGGATACAAAGACAAAGAACCCTTTAACTACTGCTATCTACCAATCTACTTCTGAGATCAAAGCCAGTCTGCACAAGTTTTTAGGCAACTAATGCTCTTTAAAATGGCAAATGCTTCTTTGAAGCAGGACAGGTCAGATCAGCACATCAAACAACCACTAAGATGAAGCAAATACTTCCATTGCCAAAACAAGTACTGAGGGAGCAAATTTGCTGTTACTTACCTACCTTTACAGAGATACTTGAACCACTGTTTTTCTTTTTGGTTTTTCAAGACAGGGTTTCCGCTGTGTAGCCCTAGATGTCCTGGAACTCACTTTGTAGACCAGGCTGGCCTGGAACTCAGAAATCCACCTCCCTCTGCCTCCCGAGTGCTGCGATTAAAGGCGTGTGCTACCACTGCCCCGAAAACCACTGTCTCTTTATTGTGATCATTCCATACTCCTTCATTCAACAGTTACTTGACTACAGATTTAATAGAAGGGATCTACAGATTTAATAGAAGGGATCTACAATGTTCTTACCAGAATATAGGACTTCAAGTGCCATATGACATATACCAATTACCAAAAAGAACGTGTCCAGTTTTTATTTTAAAGTCACATAGAAGACATATCCTGTGCAATCAGCATTACAAGTCCTCTACCTAAGGCGAGGAGCACTTGTCTAATAATGCACAAGCCTTGGGTTCAGTCCCCAGCACTCCAAGAAGGTTAAAGGCCCTATATTAGTTATGAAATCTGGCAAGCACTCCAGTCACCTAGAAATGTTCCCTCTTCCCTTGAAGGCATTTTCTTTCTTTTTTTTTTAAAGATTTATTTATTTATTATATGTAAGTACACTGTAGCTGTCTTCAGACACTCCAGAAGAGGGCATCAGATCTCATTACGGATGGTTGTGAGCCACCATGTGGTTGCTGGGATTTGAACTCTGGACCTTCGGAAGAGCAGTCGGGTGCTCTTACCCACTGAGCCATCTCACCAGCCCCTTGAAGGCATTTTCAACACAATTCAAGTTCAGTCTTTTTTAATCAATATTCCTCTCAAATTCATTTACATTTTCACCAATTACTGTATTACAATTCTATCCCATCTAGACAAATGGCCACTAAAAATATCAGTTTCTCCTTTAAAAAAAAAAACCAAACTGTGTATTTATTCTATGTGTATGATTACTTGTCTGCTATGTCCATGTACACCTGCACACCTGGTACCTGTGGAGGCCAGAAGAGGGTGCTGGACGGCCTGGGAACCAGTTACAGAGAGTAGTGAGTGCCACTATGTGTGTGAACGATGTGGCTGCTGAGAATCAAACATGGGTCCTCTGGAGGGGCAGCCAGTACGCTTAACCACCGAAGCACCATTCTAGCCACCTCAATTCTCCTTTTTTGAAAGGACAGTTCAGGATGGCCTTACTGTCTATGTAGCAGAAGGTAGCTTTGACCTTCCTGTGTGTTGTAATTACTGGCATGCACCACTATAACTAGCTTAATTTTCCTTAATAATCCTGTTTACTTTAGCCCAGCATGATTTCTCAAAATTATGGAACTTAAAATCTGTCTCACTACTACCACACACTGTAGTGTCTCTAAAACATGGACTGACACCATTCAAGATGCTACTGCAAGTTTTGTTTAGTATCTGGTATCGTTCCTAGTTTGTAAATTCTTTAAGAACAAACACACGCCTTTGATCCCAGCACTTGGGAGGCAGAGGCAGGCGAATTTCTGAGTTCATGGCCAGCCTGGTCTACAGGCCGAGTAGCTAATGGTTATATGTAACTCCCAAGCCTGTTCCAGAGTCCTGCCTCAATCTCCCAAGTCTAAAGTTATAGATTCTGTCCACTAGACCTGTATTACTCTTTGCATCCTTCAAGAACTTATAAGCTGCAGACCTTTCCTATATATGTATATATATATATATATATATATATATATATATAGAGAGAGAGAGAGAGAGAGAGAGAGAGAGCGCCAAGGGCTACACAGAGAAACCCTGTCTCGAAAAACCAAAAAAGGGCAAAACCAAACATTTTGGGTAAAAAGTGCTTACCATGGAAGCCTAACTGATCAATGATCTTCAGAACTCACAACAGAAGGAAAGAACCAACTTCCAAAAGTTGTCCTGAGGTATGCACATTTCACACCACACAGAGGACACATAATAAAAACTAAATGCAGAGACAGTTCAGTAGTTATGAGCACTTATTACTCTTGTAGAGGACCTGGGTTTGGTTCCTAGCAGCTCTAGTTCCAAGGAATCCCATGCCCTCTTTTTACCTCTGCATGAACATGGTACACAATACACATGCAAGCCAAACAGACATACACAGAAAATAAAAATAATTTTTTAAAAATTAAATGCAGAGCTGGAGAGATGGCTCAGAGGTTAAAAGCACTGAATGATCTCTCAAGAGGTCCTGAGTTCAATTCCCAGCAACCACATGGTGGCTTATAACCATCCGTAATGAGACCTGATACCCTCTCTTCTGGTGTATCTGAAGACAGTGACAGTGTACTCACATACATACAAATAAATAAATATTTTTAAAAAATTAAATACAGATAGTCTTCAGGTGTAGACTTTTGAAAGTCTTCAACAGCATCTGATCCATACAGCTTATTTTCTACAACAAAACAGCAAGCAGTTCTATTTGGTTGCTATTTATCAAGATAACCCCCTATCCAAATGTTTTGATTTTTATCGTCAGGAAAACAAAACAAATACAAAGAACACTTTTAAATCCAATTTACTTGAAACAGAAAAGAACTGTTGTAGTCAGGCATGGTACTATGTGCCTTTAATCCCAACACTCAGAACTCAGTCAGAGGCAAGTGATCTGCATTCCAGGCAGCAGAGGTCTACAGAGGTAGTTTCAAGATAGCCAGGACTGCACAGAGAAACCCTGTCTCAAAAAACTAAAAAACAAAAAAACAAGCAAAAAGGAACCATTGTCTGATATGTAAAGTCACATTAGGGTCAGCAAGAGGACTCACTGGGGAGAAGTCTGCTATGTAAGAGGGGAATTTGATCCTCAGAATCAACATAAGCAGCTAGATGTGGTAGCTTGTATTTGTAATCTAAGCACTCTTTGTGGCAAAGAGGTAAGGATGTGTATTGTAGTAGCAGAAACAAGAGAGACCCTGCCTCAAAAGGGAGTGGAAGGGGTAATGGGGAGGAACTGGAGAGACGGTATATTGGTCAAAAGAGTGTATTGCTCTTGTAGCAGACCCAGTTCAGTTTCTGGCATCCATACTGAGCAATTTACAACCACCTGTTAACTCCAGCACCAGCTGAACCCAATTCCTCTGGTCTTCACAGGCAATTGAAAGCATGTGCATATACCTAAACACACACATAATTAACCAAAAGTTAAAAAGCAACAAAGTAGCCAGGTATAGTAAGCATACCTTTAATCCCACCACTTAGAAGGCAGACAGGTGAATTTCCTTGAATTCAAGGCCAACCTGGTCTGCATGGAGTTCCAGAACATCATGGGCTACAGAGAGAGACTTGTCTCAAAACCAAAAGCTAAAACACAACAAACACCAATAAAGTAGGATAGAAGAGGTGAAAGCAGAAAACTAACTCCTGAAATATACTATCTGGGGTGACATGGCATGCCTGCACACACAATGATCTTTTTTTTGGTTGTTTCTGAGGCAATGTGTCAACTATGCAGTCTTGGCTGGCCTGGAACTCAGAGATCCCTAGTCTCTGCTCTGATAAATGCTGGGATTAAATGTGTGAGCCACCTTGCCTAGTAAATCTTAAAAATAAATAAATAAATAAATAAATAAAAACTTTAATAGTTTATGGTTTTATTCACACAAAGCAGAAAGAAAATTATCTTCAAGCTTATAACAGACGAGCTCAAGTAAATAACTTGCAAGTTATATGCCCCATCCTATGTTATATATATCGCCTTTTGTCACACAAGGTCTCAAACTTACCTTCCAGCATGGTCTTGATAGTCACAGATTGTTTGGCAATTTCTACATCAACTTCAAATATCTCTCCATCAGAACTCTGCAACTTTATCGTAGGCATCTAAAAAGGGTACAGAAATTTAAGTGCTATTAATTCCATCCCACAAGACATTTCATCAACTAGTCTGTCAGAAAGCAGTTTGTACAGTTCTAAGTTCTTCACAAACAAGCCTGTAATTGTTGAAATTGTTTTATATGTGTGTGTATGTATATGTGTATGTGTGTGTGTGTGTGTGGGGGGTAAGACAGGGTTTCTTTGTGTAACAGCCTTAGCTGTCCTGGAACTCTATAGACCAGGCTAGCCTTGAACTCAGAGATCTGTCTACATCTGCCTCACAAGTGCTGTGACAGAGGTGTGAAACCACTACCTGGCTCTGCTTTTATCTAGAGAGAGAAAGAAAGAAAGGGGGGAGAGAGAACAGGGGAGGGAAAGGAACAAGGAGAGGGGAGGGAGGGAGGAATATTTTCTCAGTCATTAAGGTCCATTTAAAGGCAGTACTGAACTTACAACTTTTGTTGTTGTTGGGTTTTTTTGTTTTTCGTTTGTTTGTTTGGTTGGTTTTGTTTTTGAGATAGGGTCTCTCTGTATAGCCCTGGCTGTCCTGGAACTCACTTTGTAGACCAGGCTGGCCTCGAACTCAGAAATCCGCCGGCCTCTGCCTCTCAAATGCTGGGATTAATACAACTGGTTTTAAGAGCAGTGTTTTTGACATCTACTTTTAGATGTGTGTGGGTGTGCATATACCTCAGCACACATGTGGAGGTCAGAGAACAAGTTGCAGGAAGGTAGATCTCTCTTTCATTGGGTGGGTTCCAAGAATCAGGCTTAGATCATCAGGCTTGGGCCAACCATTTGCTAGCTCCTCAAAAATTTTAAGACACACTGTGTGGTGACTTTTATACAATGTGTGATGGTTGTCTTTTGTGCTATTCAGTTGTTAATTCTGTGTTGGCAGAGAGCTGAGTATGGCTCCGATTTTGGTATTGTTATTCTTATGGTTCCTCACCTTCCTTGCTGGATGTTTGGTTTAATAAAGAGTTGACAGTCGCCAGGGCGCGGTGCCGCACACCTTTGATCCCAGCACTTGGGAGGCAGAGGCAGGCAGATTTCTGAGTTGGAGGCCAGCCTGGTCTACAGAGTGAGTTCCAGGACAGCCAGGGCTACACAGAGAAACCCTGTCTCGAAAAAAACAAAACAAAAAAAGGTCTCTGTGTCATTGTTCATCTGCTGGCAGGACCAAGAAATCTCCATATAATACACGATTTCTATATTCTTTTATGCTGTCATGGAGTAATAACTACTCAATCTGAAAATTTAGCTGCCACAATTACTAACAAACCTGAGCAAAGTCAATCCAAAATAAACAAAGCTATCAAATAAAAGTAAATTTCCTACAATGAAATCTACCGGTAAAAAACAAATAAACTACCTCAAGGAGAAGATTAGTGTATGCTCACTTCTAAACAAGACCACATACAAGATAATAAAGGACGTATAAGACAGCTGATAATACCATCCCTAAAACCCACACAGAACTTAAATTTAAAAGAGACCTATTATTGTTTTTTCGAGGCAAGGTTTCCTTGTGTAGCTGTGACTGTCCTAGAACTCACTCTGTAGACCAGGCTGGTCTTGAACTCAATATTGCTCCAATTAAGGCCTGCTCCACCACTACCTGGCTGAAACAGGTCTTTTTTTTTTTTTTTTTTTTTTTGGTAGGGACTTAGCCAAACAATCTCAAACTTGAACACCTGAGTGAGCAATAGGTAATAAAAATTTTTAAAGGAGCTGGGTGGTGGTTCATGCCTTTATCCTAACCCAGCACTGGGAGGCAGAGGCAGGCAGACTTCTATAAGTTGAGGCCAGCCTGGTCTACAGAGAAAAGTTCCAGGACAGCCAAGGCTGCACAGAGAAACTCTAACAAAACAAACAAAAAACTCTTCTAAAATGCATTTAAAGCCAGGAGTGGTGGCACAGGCCTTTAATCCCAGCACTTAGAAGGCAGAGGCAGACAGATAGAGGCCAGCATGGTCTAAATAGCTACATACAGGATAGCCAGGACTACATAGACAGACCTTGTCTCCAAGAAAGCAAACTACAAAATGCATTTAAGTCATAGTGGCAGGCACCTATAAAGCCAGAACTTAAGACACAGGAATTCAGATATCAGGCACACAGCCAAGTTCAAATCCAGCCTAAGTTATGTAAGAATCTGTCTCAAAAAAAAAAAAAAAAAAACCAAAAAACAAAAACAAAACAAACCACCAAATATAAATTAATTTAAAACGGCATGGTAGTAGTGTATGCCTTTAATTCCAGCACTTGGGAGTCAAGACACAGGTGCATCTCTTTGAGTTCAAGGCCAGTCTACAGAGTGAGTTCCAGGACAGCCAGGGCTACACAGAGAAAAGTCCTGTAATGCCCAGCTTCTGGAAGGCTGAGTGAGGATCATAATTTCAAGGGCTAAGTAACATAATGAGGTCAAGCCAGCTTTGGTGGAACTCAGTAAGAGTCTGCTTAAAATGAAATACAAAAGAGGCTGGAGATATAGCTCCTTAGTATAATGCCTAACATGTATAAAGCTCTACTTCAATCTGCAACACCACCCTCTCCCCCTCTGCCCAAAAGGTGAGCCAAGTAAGTACATCCCATAATCCCAACAGTTTGCCAAATAGAAGGATCAGGAGTTTATGACCATCTTCTTGACACATAGGAAAATAAATTTAAGGTTAGCCTGGTTTTCTTGACCCTGTCTCAAAAACTAAACTCAACAAATGCCCCCAAAAAACAAAAATCCAAAACCTCATCAACTGAGATATAAAATGAGTCATTAGGAAAAATATAATTTCATATATAAAAAAATTAAGCAACTAGTTCCTAATATGACTTGAGTTTTAGGAAAAAAAAAAATCAAAGCCAAATAAAAACAAATCAGTATTAATACTAAAAGCTCTAAGCCAGCAATTTCGTATCATCAGATTTCCCCTTCATCCCTCCAGAAGAGGATTAATTCAAGACCTCTTTAAAATTCACAAGCAACTTTTTTTCTGGTAGTTTTTGTTTTGTTTTGTTTTTTGAGACTGGGTTCCTCTGTGTTACCCTGGCTGTCCTGGAACTTAAGACTAGTCTTGAACTCAGCCATCAACCTGCCTCTGCCTCCAGTGCTGGGACTAAAGGTGGGTACCAAAATCCCTACCTCACATGCAACTAGGCAGGGTCTGTGCTTCTGAGGAAGATACAAGCCTTCAATGTTACTGTAAAGGTACTTCTTAAGCATTTCTGGATCTGAGTTGTATTACTAACGTGATTTTTCACAAAAGTATAGGGTTTAGCATTTAAAATAACTACTACACCTATTTTAGGGTCAAACACTTAAGACTCAGCACATCTCCTAAAATATTCATTTAGCTTTCTGAGACACTTGTCCCCAATTCCTCAAGTAAACAAGCTTCAAGAAAGGAGGTTGGGAGAGGTAAAGCTTGTTTTACAATCATCCATTGAAATACCCAGCTCCCACTCCATGGTTGAAGAGACTCAAGAGTTCACTTTTCAACTAACAAACATGTCTGCAGAACAGAGAAGTCAGAGCAGCAGACCCTCCCTATGATAAGGCAACAATAAAAGTTAAAATAGGCCAGTTTTTAATAGCAAGACACTATGTTCTTTTTATGATCTCTAGTACAACAATGAGCACTCCAGAACAAGTCTATGTAGCTGATAAATTATTTTAAAAGACCATTCCGTATTTCCTTGAAATAATTCACAATAAATAAAGATGTGCTTAGTCATAGTCAAATTTAGGTATTAGGTTACTTGCAAGGGAGCCAGAATCTTATTGAATGACAGGGAGGCAATCGGTTAATCTGTAATTCAACGCACTCTGTAATCCTAGACTTCACTTTTGTTGTTGTGTTGGAATTAAGTGCAAAATTTTTAAGTAATAATGTATGAGGTTTCGATTTGATATGCTTTCAAAAAACCCTTCTTCAGTTCTCTAAGCTCCTAGACTTGGAAATTAAACAACCATCCAAGTCTAGCATGAGAATTCTAGTATACCAGACTTTAAAAACAAACCTGTTTTAAGTGACTCGAAATTCTGACACTTGTTACTACACTGCAGGACGGAAGAGACTGCATTGTTCTATACCACAATACAGTCTACTGTAACATTCTGCTGAAAAACTGAGTCTCCAAACCCGAGGACTCCGTGAAAAAGTGAACCAGAAGGCAGGTTTTAACACTATCCCTTAAAAAACCCAAACACCTCAGGTTTTAGCGTCAAAAGCCACACACCTCAGACAACAGTATCTATTACAGTAATAAGTTCAGAGACTGCAGAACGTGACAAAACAACGCAAAGAAACATTGGGAGTCTGTTACCTGCATATTCGGTGGTTAAAAAGGTGAGACCAATAAGGAGCTAATGACGCCAGATACAGGAGAAAAGGGAGGGAGCCAAGAATCGAGTGGCAACGACCGCCACCACCTGGAACGGCCCAGGACCCCTACTCAAAGCCTCGCCGCCCACCCGGCCTGGAGCGCGGAGCAGCAAGCCTGTCGCTAAGGCAGGCCCGGTACGAAGCCTGGGCCTTGCAGTCGCGTTCGGGGCCGACTGACGTCGCCTGCAAAGCGGCAGGCCTGCCACAGGGCTCGACTCTCTCCCCTGGGCGAGCGCCGAAAGGATGGGCGGTCCTTGAAGGCCTGACTCGGCCGACTCGAGCCTCCCGCGGTCCGGGGGTCTACAACGGGCCGCACGGCGCCTCAGGATACGAGGCCAGGTCGCCTCGCCACCTCCTGCACTCCACAGCCAACGCGAGGCTCCCACCCAGCCCCTCCCTCGAGGAACGGGTCCGGCTCGAGGGTTGCTACTCACGGTGCTCCGTCTCAAGACCGCAGGCCCGAGGCTGCCGGAGAGAGTTCCCAACCGCACCGAAGTATCGAGAACAAGGCCACTCGAGCGGCGCCGCGCGGCGTCGCCTTTTATAGCAGCGGGACGCGGGCGCCGAGGACCCCGATCCCGTGACGTCACACAGCCGGCCGGGCTGGTCGTTGAGATCGCCTGACGGCAGGCGAAAGACAGGCGGCAGACCCTGAGCGCCGCAGAGGTCTCCTGGAGAGGTGCTGAGCGTTGCGGGTGGAGGGGTGACTGGGCAGAAGAGGGACTTCCTCCTTACTCCGCTGGCCTAAACAGCGCCATGCTCTCCTTCAATGCGGACTCCGGCACCGGCTGGGGAACCATCGCGACCCGAAGGGTCTTTCAGGCATGGGCTGTCTTAAACTGCTTGAAAGACCCCAGTCCTGGAAAAGCCTGGAAACAACAAACCGCAAAACCGGTTGTGGGTGTGTGTTTTCCTTAAAGGACTCGCCTCAGTCTGACCACCGTTACTCTCCTAATAACCTAAGGAAATAGAATTGAGTTTGCCGACCAGGGATTCAGGAGTTGAACCTACTCTACTGATACTGAATTAAATATATATATATATATATATATATATATATATATATATATATGCCATGTTGAGACAAGGTGTTTCTTTAACCTAGGCGGCTTAGAATTCTTAAATACTCCTGACATGGTACACCTGCTTATTTGATTTTTAAAGTTTTATTTTCTTTGCATTTTAAGGCGGGACCCTGTTTGGCACAGAGTAGTTGTAAATTCAGTATGTAGACCTGGTTGGTCTAAAATTCATGATCTCCTTCCACCTGCGCTGGGGTTACAGGCATTTTCACCACATATATATTTACCTGATACTCTTGTTGTTTTGTTTTGAGATGGGGTCTTACTATATAAGGCTTGGAGCTCGCTATTTAGACCAGGCTGGCTTTAAACTCAGATCTGTCTGCCTCCCAATAGCCAGCGTGGAGATTCAAGGCTAGGACCACCCTGTTGGCTAATCTTCACCTTTATTTCCTACCTTTGAACTTTGAAGAGGCTTCCAGGCCCCCAAATAGCCATTGTTGGAGTGAAGCGCCAAGCCTGGAGAGAGTCAATGTGAATGTAGCATGGAGGTTACATTCTTTGGGTAACCATGCTCTAGGCCAATCTGTGAGGCCAGTGCTGGGGATCAATCCAGCAGTGAACGGGGACAGTCAGGCTCAACTTGAACAGGCTGTGCTGTACAGGCGGCTCAAAGAAGGCTGTGATAAGGTCGCTAGAATGAAACAGCTTTGAAGTAAAGGGAGAGGCCTGAAAGCACCCATCTGGCCTCAGCCCAGCCAGGAAGAGGGCAATTGCCTGCCCTGCCCTGCCCTGCTGTGTCTAGGGAGCATCACTGTCCCCACCAAGGCGCCAGGCTCACCTAACCAGTGAGCACATGATGGTATTCCTGGCACCACAAAGACAAAAGACTTTTCCACACAGGACCTCCTAAAGAAACCAGAGACTACAGCTTCTCTAGGACAAGACTGGGCAGAGAGACCAAGCAATGGGTTGAATTACCAGGTCTTTGTTTGCTGGTATCCAATATCTGCCAGGTGCCAGAGTCGATGACAGAAGATGAAAGACCCACAGTTCTCAGGCTTTTTATCTGCAGCGCTGCCTGCCCTTCACAGCTCCTGCTTCGGGCCTCCTAGGGAAGGCCCACTAGAGAGCCTTTTCCTCCAAGTACTCGGTGGGCTCCTTAAACAGTCCTGGGTCATACAGCGAGCCTAAGAAGCCAGCACACTGCTTGGCACAAAGTATATGGTTTTTCCCAGAGGTCTGAGAGCCTCCAGTAACGGAATTAACAAATGCTTAGAGCAGAAAATGGAGATTTGGGAGCTGGAACAAAGCTTAGTGTGCCCAGGCCCCTGAGTTCAATATTTAAGGTGCAAGATAGTTCACAAAAGATGCACAAGAAATCCTTTGCCTAAAGAAATGGAACTAGCAGCTGGGGCAAACGTAGGGTGATTTATATATATATATATATATATATATATATATATATGTTTTCCCACCATTTGGTATGGGCTCATAAGTATATATTACATATCAATTTTCTCCCTGCAATGGATTGGATACAGGACTACAACTCTTTTGCAAGTCTATTTATTTTCTGGGTCTGGGGATGTGGTTCAATTGGCAATGTGCTTGCCTAGCATGTGTGAGGTCATGGGTTTGATTTCCAACACCCCCACAAACTGCATGATGGCACAGGTCTGTAACTCCAGCACTCAGGAGACAGAAGCAGGAGAATCAGAAGTTCAAGGGCATCCTCTGCACATAGTGAGTTCAAGGATAGCCTGGTCTACATAGTTTTGGGTCAGCTAAGGCTATAAAGCAAGAACCTAAATCAAAAAAGAATTTTTTAGTGGATAATACAATAATTAATTGGCCCCACTCAAGAAAAGGCAGCTGAGGCAGGTGGTGGTGGCACATGCCTTTCCCAGCACTTGGGAGGCAGAGGCAGACAGATTTCTGAGTTTGAGGCCAGCCTAGTCTACAGAGTAAGTTCCAGGACAGCCAGGGCTACACAGATAAACCCTGTCTCAAAAAAACAAAAAACAAAACAAAAACAAAAAAAAGGAAAAGAAAAGGCAGCTGAGTCCATTTTCAGCGTAATGAATCTAACCCGTGAGCAGGTTTTTCTGCCTTTTAAATTATCCAAGGTGATTCTTAAGCTTATAGTAATTGGAGAAACTTCTGTGGTAGGGCCTCAGTGCTAATGCATTGCCAGGAAGGAGCAGTATTTATCAGAAAAGACTGGAGTAGTGCCACACTTTTTGAATCAACTCTACTTTCTCCAGAAACCTCCGCCTAAGAGCCAAGATGGCTGCAGGATTGCAGAGAATAAGCTAGGAGGAGTGCATCTCCATCCAGATTATTAATAATTGCCAGTCTAGATCTGAACAGACTGGCTTTACAGAGTCCTCTTGTGTGTGTGTGTGTGTGTGTGTGTGTGTGTGTGAGAGAGAGAGAGAGAGAGAGGGAGAGAGAGAGAGAGATCGTTCCAAAGCTGTGTCATCCTTCATTCTCTCTGCATACATGAAATAAAAAACCGGGACCTTAGCCCTGCCCCTCCCCAGTCCCTCCAGTGCTCCAGACAAGTTCTGATGTACACCTGTTTCCCAGCATACAGCCTCTAGGCAAAGCGAAAGCCTGGGCGGCAAGCAGAGCCCTTGGGAAAAAGCAGTTGTTTTGATTGTTATTTCTGGAGATGATTGGCCTTAGTGAGTCAGTCTCTACTGCTGCCAAATGTCCATACAAAGATTCCCATGAGGACCAGCCTTCTCAATGGCTTTAAAACAGGATTTGGGGGCTGCAGAGATGCCAGCATTTAAGAGCACTTGCTGCTCTTGCAGGTGGACCAGAGCTCTGTTCCCAGCACCCACGTAAGGTCTATCACAACTGCCTGTAACTCCAGCTTCCGGGGATCTACTGAACTCTTTTGGCCTCTACAGGTGGAACTGTAATTACATGGTGTACTTACATATATGTAGTCAAACCCTCTGTACTGGCTAGTTTTAGGTCAACTTGACACAAACTAGAGTCATCAGAGGAGAACCTCATCTCAGGTGAGAAAATGCCTCCATAAGATCTGCCTGTAAGGCATCCTTTTAATTAGTGATCCATGGCGGAGGGCCTAACCCAATGCCACTCTGGGACTAGTGGTCCTGGGTTTGTCAGAGAGCAAGCCAGTAAGCAACATCCCTCCATGGCCTCTTCAACAGCCCCTCCCTCTAGGTTTCTGCCCTCACTGCTTTTGATGATAACCTGTTACATGGAACCTTGAACAAACTAAACCCTTTCCTCCCCAAGTTGCTTTTGGTCATGGTGTTTCAGCAATAGTAACCCTAACTAAGACACACTCATACACACAAATAACTATTTAAAACAGAACAACAAACACACCAGAACTTTGGGGTTAGGAATGTAGCTCAATTGATAGAGTGCTTGCCAAGAAGCACAATGCCCTGAGCTCCATCCTCCGGACTGTACAGACTGGACATGGTGTGCACAGTTTTGATCTCAGCACTTGAGAGGTAAAGACAGAAGGACCAGAAGTTCAAGGCCACCCTCAGCCACAAAGCAAGTTGGAGGCCACCCTGAATTACGCGTGTCCCTGTCTCAGCCAACTAATAAATCAACCCAATGGCTCATAGCAGCTCAGAATTCAGTTCATGTTCTCGTTCTTAGGCATCCGCCGATAGGGAAGACTCTTGCTGTGCATTCTAGGCCAGAGGATAGCATCTAAGTTAAGTTGCTGTTTCGTACCAGAGATAAAGCATTCCTTCTAGAAGGAAAGCTCCTGCTAGTCCCACAAAGGAAAGTGAAAAATTCTGTCCTGAGAAGTACCTCAGCACTCAGGAAGTAAACAACTCCTAGGCTCTGCCCTTCCCTGAGGGTATATAGGAAGTGAACACAAAAAGACTGTATCCAAGAAGTGTCAGCTGCCTGGAAGAGGTAAAGACAGGGAGACGACTCTTAAACCTGTTGAGCTGCCTGCAGACTGTTCAGTGTGCTCTTGGTTTCTGGCTTTCATTAGCTGTCACCCATGCTGGGTTGGGCTTTGGTGACATAGCTGTCTTTGAAACCTTTCTGCTCTTAGAAGTAACTCCTCAACTATACTCAACCCTAGTAAAACTCACTGGCCTGCTACGTTGAGCTTGGCGGGCTGTTGCTTGCTTCCCTCTGTCTTCTGTTCCCTATGGGGTGATTAGACAGGGTTCACATCTCTCCAGGAACAGTGTCACACAGCAACAGTAATTCAGTGTGTTTGTTCTGAGGTCTCCTGACTGCAGACTGCTACTGTGTTGCCTCTCTGTCTGGGCTCTCAGTGGCCACTCTACAGTTCACCACTGGCCTCTGTTATATAATCCCAAGTGAACTACTTTTTCTCTGAGCCCTGGAAGAATTAAAGAATGAAAAGGAGACCTGACAGTGTTCATTTGCCAAAAGGCTAGGATTGGAGGAATTGAGCTTCAAAAGAGAGCAGTTACTGCCAGTGTGAATCTGAGAGAAGACTCTCCCCATCTCCCTCCCCCACCCCCCACGCTTCAACCCAACAACAGGGACAGATCAACACCTCCAGGTTAGTTTGGGGAGGCTGAAAGTGGGGAAAACTATCCCTGGGTCCTGCCACCGAGGTTTTTTCTTGCTAAGAATGGTAACACATCTACAATGCCAGGATTTAGGAGGCTGAGGCAGAAGGATTGCAAGTTTGAGGCCAGCCTGACTATGTAGGGAAACCCTATCTCAAAAAGCTAGCTGGTGGAATAGTTACCTAGTATATTAGTTACCTCTCCTGTTGCTATGCTAAAATACCCTGTGTTGAGGCCTGCTCTCCCCCTTCCCACCCTGCCAACACAGCTGTAGCCATTTTGTTCCATGCCTGCCAGCTATTTCATTTTGTTGCTGTAAGACACCTGCCAGTCATTGACATAGAAAAATCACTTGACTCAGAGCAGGGGCCATGCAGACCATATCCCTGTTATGTTTTGTATGCTCTGTGTGAGATTTGTTAATTTTAAGAGATTCCACAAAGGTTTATACATAGGACCCATCAAATTAAAGGTCAATATAAACTTTTAAATATCTATTACCTCTAAATAAAGGACTAATATGAATGTATAAAATACCCCACGTCAGAGATGACCACTGGAGGCAACACTTCTGAACCTCTATATGAGCTCATTGGGTTTTTTTTTTTCTTTTTTCTTTTCTCTCCCCCCTCCCCCATCCCTGGAGCTGAGGACCAAACCCTGGGCCTTGTGCCTGCTAAGCAAGCACTCTACCACTGAGCTAAATCCCCAACCCCTTCTTTTCTTTTTAAAAAGATGTATTTATTTACTATGTATACAGCATTCAGGCACAGCCTGCATATATGCCCGCCCTATAGAAGAGGACATCGGACCTCATTACAGATGGTTGTGAGTCACCATGTGGCTGCTGAGAATTGAACTCAGGACCTCTGGAAGAGCAGTCAGTGTTCTCAACCTCTGATCCATCTCTTTGAGCCCAGTTTTTTTGTTTGTTTTTGTTTTTCTTTTTCATTTATAAGCCTGTCTGAGAGATGTTTGTCATAAGCTCAAATAATTCTGAGCTCCATGGCTGATCTGATCAGTATTAGGGTGTGTTCAATAACCCATCCCTGTCTGACTAGATTGATGTTCATATAATTGTGGAGCAACTTTCAGAGCCCAACACTCTGTAAAAAACAACTTAAGGGAGAAAAGATTTATCTTGGCTCACAGTAGGTCCAGTGATAGAAGAGAGAGGCAGCTGGCCATATTGACTCACAGTAGGTCCAGTCCACAGTGCATCCACAGTTATGAGGTGAAGAACAATGAACACTTATGTTCAGTTAGCGTTCTACAGCTTTCTTTCTTTCTTTCTTTTTTTTTTTTTTTTTTTTTGGTTTTTTGAGACAGGGTTTCTCTGTGTAGCCCTGGCTGTCCTGGACCTCACTTTGTAGACCAGGCCTCGAACTCAGAAATCCACCTGCCTCTGCCTCCCGAGTGCTGGGATTAAAGGTGTGCGCTCCCACGATTGGCTCAGTTTTCTTTTTTAAAAAAATGTATAAGCCATGCCATGGTAGTGCACACCTTTAATCCCAGCACTCAGGAGTTTGAGGCCAATCTGGTATACAGAATGAGTTCCAAGACAGTCCAGGTTAGCCAGGGATACACAGAGAACCTGTCTAGAAAAAAAACAAACATTTATTTGAGAGAGAGAGAGAGACAGAGAGAGAGAGAGAGAGAAGCCAGAAGAGGTGTAAGATTCCTTCAAACTGGAGTTATAGGCAGTTGTAGGCTACCAGATGTAGGTGCTTTGACCCAAATTCAAGTCATCTGCAAGAGCAGTAAGCACCCTTAACCACTGAGCCATCTTTCCACCCCCAGCCTTCTCCTCTTTAAGTAGTCTAAGTCTTAAGCCCAGAATAAATGGTGTAGCCTCCCATTAGAGTGGTCTTCTCATCTCCATTAACCCAATCTGAATAATCCCTAGCAGGTGTCTAGAGCAGGACTTCTCCACCTTTCTAAAGCTGTGACCCTTTAATACAGTTCCCTCATATTGGGTTGATCCCCAGCCATAAAATTATTTTCGTTGCTACTTCGTAACTGTAATTTTGCTACTGTTATGAATCATAATGTACATATCTCTGTTTCCCCATGGTCTTAGGTGACCCCTGTGAAAGGGTCGTTCCAGACCCTCAAGAGGTCGCGACCCACAGGTTAAGAACCATTCACTGGTCTAGAGGTTTGCCTCCTAGGTGACTCTAGATCTTGTCAAGTCGACGTTACCCATCACACTCTGGTTTCAACTGTTGCGGGAGCAGTAGTAAAATAAGAGAGCAGCGCTTCCATTTTGATCTATATAAGTCCGAGGAGTTTCAAATTCATATATAGCTATAGGTGTGCTGACTATGCGGAGGGGGAGGGGGAGTCAGGACTTTCAATGGGACTCCAGTGCGGTCGGTCGAGAATGCGGAAGTGTTACAGCTCTTAGAAGAGAAGCAAACAGGTTTGGGCAGGTAGCCAAGGTCCCAGGTCTCTCTTTAACTGCCTCCGCAGCGACACCAACCGCAGTAGGCGTGGCAGCGGCAAGAGCCTGCCCAGCCAGGCAGGTCCAAGGTCCAACAATGAAATGCTTTGGAAGAGAGAACACTTTCCCAAGCTCAGTAAAGATAGCCACTCTCAGATGACCCTCGATCCTTGGTGAGATAAGTTGTGAGCGTTATTCCAATGTAGACAGGGACTGTATGAACTTTAAGTAGTGGGGTGGGATTTAGGGGGTAGATGTTTCCTATTGGTTGCGTTTGAGATGTTGGTGATGTTCTATATTTGCATGGGGAAGAACTCCAGGTGCTACATCCCGTGACTGATTGCGCAGGATCCTCTCAGCGGGGTGTTGTGGTTCCGTGTTCCAGAGCAGGTACAGAGACAGGCAGGAAGTATAGCGACAGCTCTCAGATTTCTGAGATCCCTGGGGTCTGAGCTCACTCATCCTTAGCAGTCTTTATGCCTGTCTGGCCCACTTGCCTTACACAGATGCACAGAAATCTTGCAAACCTGCTGCCACTCACCTGCTTTAAATGTCTCATGTGAGACGGGAAAGGTGCTGTCACTCTCCCCATCTACAAGGCAGACCCTGATAACAGTTATGAGAGATGTCATCTGTTTTTGGCAAAATTATTTCTGTCACTGGAATGGCTAAACTTAAAAGAGTGACAGTATCAAGTGTTGACAAGGACGTGAACCAACTGACACTCTCTTCCACAACACTGTTGGTGGAAGTACACGTTGGTGAACCCCACTAATTGGAAATATCTACAAAAGATAAAAACCTCCATGAACCCAGTGGCTCAGCAACTCCAGTACTGAATTTATGTCCTATTGAAATAAGTGCTTAACGGGCAATGGTAGCACATGCCTTTAATCCTAGCACTTGGGAGGCAGAGGCAGGCAAATTTCTTTCTTTCTTTTTTTTTTTTTTTTAAGATTTTATTTATCTATTATATGTAAGTACACTGTAGTTGTCTTCAGATCTCATTACCGGTGGTTGTGAGCCACCATGTGGTTGCTGGGATTTGAACTCGGGACCTCTGGAAGAACAGTCAGTGCTCTTAACCGCTGAGCCATCTCACCAGCCCGGCAGGCGAATTTCTGAGTTCGAGGCCATCCTGGTCTACAGAGTGAGTTCCAGGACAGCCAGGGGTACACAGAAAAACCCTGTCTCAAAAAACCAAAAAAAAGAAAAAAAAGAAAAAAGAAAAAGAAAAGAAACCAAATAAGTGCTTATGTGTTCCACGGGTTATGTTTCAATATTCATAACAGCTGTATTAGGGGCCAAGTACATAGGATGAGGACACTTTTGGACAAACACTTTCTCTCAAGAACTAATTTATTCCACAAGAACAGTGTTAACCTCCAAGTAGGTACTTAAAGAGATAGAAATCACCTGACGGTTCTGCCTCCTCATCACCACTTGAGACTGAACTTCTAGGATGGGAATCCTCGGTGGTTATGCTCAGACCCCCGGCTAAGCCATGACAGCAGCTTTATTCACCAATCAAATGTTAGAAATAGGGCAGGGCGGGAGAGATGGCTCAGAGGTTGAGAGCACTGACTGCTCTTCCAGAGGTCCTGAGTTCAATTCCCAGCAACCACATGGTGACTCACAACCGTCTGTAATGGGATCTGGCGCCCTCTTCTGTAGTGCAGGCATATATGCAGGCAGAACACCGCATACATAATAAATAAACAAACAAATAAATAAATAGATAGATAGATAGGTATTATTAAAAAGTTAGAGCCGGACGGTGGTGGCACACGCCTTTAATCCCAGCACTTGGGAGGCAGAGGCAGGCAGATTTCTGAGTTCAAGGCCAGCCTGGTCTACAGAAGTGAGTTCCAGGACAGCCAGAACTATACAGACAAACCCTGTCTCTTAGAAATAACACCACCATCTGCTGTACAAATAACCTGCAGGATATTCACATCATAGACTTTTAAACTGAAAGAGAAAACCAACAGAACATAGATGAACCTCAATGTTGAATGAAAGCCACTAGGTGTAAAATGACTTACTCTGAATCCATTTCAACAAAGACCATAAAGGAAGCCTAAGGAGCAGCTGATGGGTGTTGAGGGAGGTCTCTGGGGCATCAGAATCTTTCTATCTATCCAGGTGCTGGTTTGATCTTGAACGCTGTGCGGCTTCAGAAGGACCACGCCAGGCCAAACAGTTCCATGGGAGGTTTATTGGGAGAGAAAGAGGGGCGGCAGAAAGAGAAGGGGGAAAGAGAGAGAGAGATCAGGGGGGCCTTTCTTTCTTTCTTCTTTTCTTTTCTTTTCTTTTTTTTCCCCCCGAGACAGGGTTTCTCTGTATAGCCCTGGCTGTCCTGGAACTCACTCTGTAGACCAGGCTGGTCTCGAACTCAGAAATCCACCTTCCTCTGCCTCCCAAGTGCTGGAATTAAAGGTGTTTGCCACCACGCCCGGCAGGGGGCCCTTTCTTTATATATGGATAATGATGTAATCACAGGGAAAGGTGGGAGGTGAGAGCCGGGCAGTAGTGGCGCATGCCTTTTAATCCCAGCACTTGGGAGGCAGAGGCAGGCGAATTTCTGAGTTCGAGACCAGCCCAGTCTATAGAGTGAGTTCCAGGACAGCCAGGGCTACACAGAGAAACCCTGTCTGGGAAGAAAAAAAAAAAAAAAGGTGGAAGATGAGCCAAGTGGATTCTAGGAATATGGTGGTTGTTGCCTTGGCAACAGGTCTGCAGGAAGGGGGAGGGGGACGGGGAGGGGAGAGGGAGTGGGAGAGGGAGAGGGAAAGAGAGGGGGAGAGGGAGGGGGAAAGAGAGAGGGAGAGGGGGAAAGGGAGGAGAGAGAGGAGAGGAAGAGGGGGGAGAGGGAGAAATTATTATTATTTTTTTTTTTAAAAAGATTTATTTATTTATCATACGTAAGTACACTGTAGCTGTCCTCAGATACTCCAGAAGAGGGCGCCAGATCTCGTTACGGATGGTTGTGAGCCACCATGTGGTTGCTGGGATTTGAACTCTGGACCTTCGGAAGAGCAGTCGGGTGCTCTTACCCACTGAGCCATCTCACCAGCCCCTTATTATTTTTTTTAAGACAAAGTTTCTTGGGGCTGCAGAGGTGGCTCAGTGGTTAAGAGCCCCAAAGGTCCTGAGTTCAAATCCCAGCAACCACATGGTGGCTTACAACCATCCATAACAAGATCTGATACCCTCTTCTGGAGTGTCTACCGTGTACTTACATGTAATAAATAAATCTTAAAAAAAAAAGTTTCTCTGTGTAGCTCTAGCTGTTCTGGAACTCACTCTGTAGACCAGACTGGCCTCAATTCACAAAGATCCAGCTGTCTCTGCCTGGAAAGTGCTGGGATTAGAGGTGTGTACCACCACTGCCCGGCAGAGAGAGAAAAATTTTAAAAATAAATGTTAAAAATGTTAATATATGATTTGTTTTATATCTATGTGTATGTACCTAAATGTATGCATGTGCACCATATTCATGCAAATGCTCTCCGAGGCCAGAAGGGGTGCTGGGTCCCCTGGAACCAGAGCTATGGGTGTTTGTGGCCATGGTTGTGAACTCCTGATATAGGTGCTGGAAACAGAACCCAGATCCTCCAGAAGTGCTCTGAACAGTGTCTGTCACCTTGGAGTTTCAGTGGCTGCGCATTCACACAGCTGCCCAGTCACCCTGTGCCAAAGCTGGAGGAGCACAGAGAGGGAAGTTTCTGGAAGTGTGAGACCCCGACTTAGAGTGTTTCTCCCTGGAAGTTCCCCAAGCTTGTTTTCCCTGATCTTAAAATATACAGCTAGAAAGAAGCTCTTTGTTCTTTATAGCCAGCAAAAAGCCTTTTTGTTTCTATACTGTACAACCAGAGATGCTGGCCTTCCTGTGCCGAGGACACAGAGATAAAAATTCAGAAAGAACTCACTCCCCACTCCTGCCTTGTAAATTTCACCAAGGACACCCGGAAGAGAAGAACTCTTCCCAACTCCTCTCAACTCTCCTCCCAACTCCTCCCAATTCCTCAGCTAGCTGTTAAAGCCCCCTACTGTCACCGCTCTGGGTCAAACTCCCCTGCCCTGCACTGCGGTGGGACTTTGTCCTCAGCTAGCTGATAATAAAACCTCTTGCAGTTTGCATCAGGTGTGGTTTTCTCTCGAGATGTTGGGGTGTTGGCCAGCTCATCCTGGGACTTGAGCGGAGGCCCAGCATTGGGGGTCTTACAGAAGGTCCCTGTATCTAGGAGGGCTTAGTGCCCAGAGTCTAGCCTTGGCCCTTGACCTTGGACAAAGCTCCAGAAAGGTCCATCCTTGCCTCTACTTGGGCCATCTTATGTAGAGCCTTCTGATGGGTGACATTCCTCACCTCAGGATGCTTCATCAGAAGTCAAGGCAAGAGTGGTATCCACATCTAAGTGACAGAGGAGAAAGTTGGTGGTCACACATTTATAGCCATACCACCAGAGGCCCAGGTTGTGGGCCTCCCTACAAGTTAGGAACTGATAAATGGTATCGTGTAAACTAGTGCGCCAGGCAGGAGCTCAATTCTGTAACACTGGGCAAGATGGCAAAGCTGTACCTGGCCACATAAACTGTGCCAGATTACACATCAGAAAAGTGAGGAGACAGGCTTTGAACCTGGCTATGGCTATCTCACCACAGGAAGCCAAAGCTCATCAGAAGAGAATGCCCTTTACTTTGCTCCACTACACCCCAGAATGGAGAACCTACTGGAACAGATGGGTACCCCCAAGGGCTCACAGAAGGCAGAGACAGGGCATTGTAATTGAACAGCTTTATCCTAGCTAATGCCCCCAAACCATCACCACTCAGTTGTCTGCCCAGCAGATGGTGCCAGAGGGCCACTTGTCTGTCACAGAGCACACCAAGCCCTCCTCCCCCACCTGCACCTTCCATCTCCTTTGCTTCTCCTATCTAGAATTCAATGGGGTCCTGTTCAGAAGCCTGTTCTGACCTGGTCTGACCAGCAGAGGCCTCGAACCAGTACAGTTTGGTCCAATCCTCCAGCGAGCAGGGGGCCAGTGCTCCTCTGTGCAATGAGTTCACATTGGGTTGGGCAGTAGGGGTTGGAGGGCTTTCTTAGGAGGCTTGAGCTAGGACAGGTGATAAGGAGGAAGATGGCTTTAGAAGACTCCTTGCCAGACCTCTGTGGAGGAGGAGAGAGGGATGTCAAGCGTAGCTGCGTGAAAGGCAAACAAAATCCCAGGAACTTGAGCATGAGACAAGGATCTCGTTTTCTTTTTATTCATTATTTACTTTTTGAGCCGGGGTGAGGCTCAGCTTGTGGTTCTCTGGCCATCTCTTCACAGGTTCACAGAGAGGAGTCTGCAGTAGCAGCCTGCTGGCTCAGAGGTTACAAGTACAGGCTGTTAGCCAGGCGAAGGTGGTGCAGACTTTTTAATCCCAGCCCAGAGGCAGAGGTAGCCAGATCTCTGTAAGCTGGAGGTCAGCCTGGTCTACAGAGCTAGTTCCACGACAGTCAGGGCTACACACGAGAAAACTCTGTCAAGAAAGAAAGAAAGAAAGAAAGAAAGAAAGAAAGAAAGAAGGGAGGGAGGGAGGGAGGGAGGGAGGGAGGGAGGGAGGGAGGAAGGAAGGAAGGAAGGAAGGAAGGAAAGAAGGAAGGAAGGAAGGAAGGAAGGAAGGAAGGGGAAATGGAAAATAAAACATCAACCTTTAGAGAACAATTTTTTACACTATTCTATTTTCATGTTTTATGGACAAACACTTTATGGGTCTTGGTTTTTCCTCTCATTTCTTAGTAAATTTTTTAAGTTTTTAGTAAAGTTTTTCAAGTTTTTTACTGTTTAAAATAAATGCGTTTATGATTGGCCCTCTACCTTTACATTACTATATTCTTCTGAAAGGACAATATATGTATCTTAAATATGGGACTAGAGAGACAGCTCAATGGTTAAAGAGTGCTTGCTGCTCTTCCAAGGGCCCAGAGTTCAGTTCTCAGCTCACAGTCAGCTTTAACTCCAGAGTGGGATCCAATACTCTCTTCTGGACTCTGTGGACATCCATGTGCACAAAGACACACAGACACAAACATAAATAAGCATAAAGAAATAATAAAATAATATAAATATTTTAGTAGTATCTTGCACTATCAAATTTTTCATTTTGTATTGTCATTCAAAATACTCATGGAATATATATTTTAATTAATGTATTTATTTATTTACTTACTTTACATCTCATAAGGGAAATTGGGTCTGAAGTTCTCTTTCTTTGTTGGATCTCTGTGTGGTTTAGGTTTCAGAGTAATTGTGGCTTCATAGAATGAGTTGGGTAGAGTACCTAGTGTTTCTATTTTGTGAAATAGTTTGAGGAGAATTGGAATTAGGTCTTCTTTGAAGGTCTGATAGAGCTCTGCATTAAACCCATCTGGTCCTGGGCTTTTTTTTTTTTTTTTGGTTGGGAGACGATTAATGACTGCTTCTATTTATTTAGGGGAAATGGGACTCTTTAGATCATTAATCTGATCCTGAGTTAACTTTGCTACCTGGTATCTGTCTAGAAAATTGTCCATTTTCATTTCATCCAGGTTTTCCAGTTATGTTGAGTATGGGCTTTTGTAATAGGATCTGATGATGTTTTGGATTTCCTTAGGTTCTGTTGTTATGTCTCCTTTTTCATTTCTGATTTTGTTAATTAAGGTACTGTCCCTGTGCCCTCTAGTTAGTCTGGCTAATGGTTTATCTATCTTGTTGATTTTCTCAAAGAACCAGCTCCTGGTTTGGTTGATTCTTTGTATAGTTCTTTTTGTTTCCACTTGGTTGATTTCAGTCCTGAGTTTGATTATTTCCTGCTGTCTACTCCTCTTGGGTGAATTTGCTTCCTTTTGTTCTGGAGCTTTTAGGTGTGCTGTCAAGCTGCTAGTGTATGCCTCTCTAGTTTCTTTATGGCGGCACTCAGAGCTGTGAGTTTTCCTCTTATTTCCTTTTATTGTGTCCCATAAGTCTGGGTATGTTGTGGCTTCATTTTCATTAAACTCTAAAAAGTCTTAGATCTCTTTTTTTATTTCTTCCTTTACCAAGTTATCATTGAGTAGAGTGTTGTTCAGTTTGCATGTGAATGTTGGCTTTCTATTATTTATGTTGTTATTGAAGATCAGCCTTAGTCTGTGGTGATCTGATAGGATGCATGGGATAATTTCAATATTTTTGTATCTGTTGAGGCCTGTCTTGTGACCAATTACTTACTTTACATCTCAACCAGTTTCCCCTCCCTTTTCTCCCTCCCAGTCCTAACTCCACTTCTCTGATCCCACCTACCCACTCCTCCTCCCACTCTCTCCAGAAAAGAAGAGCCCCCCTCCATGGATACCAACTGTCCTTGGCATCAAGATGCAGTAATGCTAGGTGCAGCTTCCCTTGATGCTAGAAGAGGCAGCCCAGTGGGGAGAACGGGTCCCACATGAGGGCCACAGAGTCAGAGGCAGCCCCTGCTCCTGCTCTTAGGATTCCCACATGACGACCAAGATGCACAACCATTGCAGTGTGCAGAGGGCGTAGGTGAGTCCCATACAGGCTCCTGGCTGGTGGTTTGGTCTCTGTGGGCCTCTATGGGCCGGGTCAGTTGATTCTGTAGCTGCATAGAATTCATTATTTGTATGGCTATTTTTTGTTAGCTCAATTGAAGTGAAGAACACACTTACCTATGCTTGCTCCTTTTATACTGGTCTTCCTTCCTTATTTAGTTCCAAGGTGGTCCTTTACACCACATCACATCACTCCTTTCAAAGAACATCTGTATCATTTCTTCCAAGGCAAGTTTCCTAGAAACAAATTACCTACAATTTTATTTGTAATAGCAAGTATTTATTTCTTGTTTTGTCCAAATGCTTACTATTCTTAGAATAGCTTAATAGAATAAATAATTTGGAGCAGTTTAACTCATAGCAATAGTGTACAGAGGCTTCCCACACAGCCTCTGACCAACGTGTGTACAGCCACTACAACAAGACCACCCAGAGCCTGTAGGTTACACTGGGCTTCACTGTCTGTTTCAAGTGTGTTTGTAAGGACAGGTTTAAAAACATCTTTGCCAAAAATCAAGTCCATCATTTTTGCCACTCAGTTTGTGGTGTTATAATAAGAGTATAGAACCCACTTTCAGTTGCTATTTGTACATGAGGTGGGCGATGGTCTATTTTGATATTTCTGCACATGTACATCCACTTTCTCCAAGACAGGTAAATAAAAGATGACAAATTTAAGCAGGATGGAGTAAAATCAACTGTTTGAAAATTCGACCATCCAAACCTTCCCAATTCATGACCTTCCTAGTGCTGTGACCCTTTATGGCAGTTCCTCGTGCTATGGTGACACCCAGCCATAAAATTATTCTGTTGCTACTTCATAGCTGCAATTTTGCTTCTGATATGTAATCCCCAAAGGGGTCACAACCCACAGTTTGAGAGCCACTGGGGTAAAAATAGATAACCAGAGCTCAATGCAATTTTAAAAACTGACAGAAATAAAGGAATTCAGCTAAATCTTAAGATACAAATACAACATAAAAATAAATTATGTTCCTAAAGAAAACCATGAGGAAGGGAAAGTATTCCACTGATAATAGTAATAAAATAAATACAATGCATAAGAAGAACCTTAACTAAGAAAATCAAAGAGCCCTACATTGAACACCTAAAATCTTGTACTTTTGTTTAACTTTTAGCACAACAATCTCTAAAGAAACGCAATTTTTTTAATGTTTGCCATATTTCCTTAGCTTATTCAAATGCTCTTGTAGTTCAGGATTCTTTGTTAAAAAATAAATTATTGGGTAGGAAAGGTGGTTCAGCAGTTCTCATTGCTCTTGCAGAGGACCCACATAAAGTTCCCAGCACCCACATGGCAGCTCACAGCTGTGAGCAACTCCAGTTCCAGAGGATCTGACACCTTCTTCTGGCCTCAGTGTGTACCAGGAATGTTCCATGGACATACATATAGGCAAATACTCAAATGCATACATTTTTTTAAAAAAATGCTAAAGTATTTATCACAGTTTATGGAAGATTAAATGTTTCACTCAAGAAAATGCATTTAAGATCCACATGTCATGAAAAAGTGACATGAGTTCATCACTTCTTGTGACATTAAAGAAGGCATTAGTATGCATTTTCACACTGTTTCCTATTTCCAAGGAGGTTGGATCTCAAATGGAAAAAAAAGTTCAAAAGCACTCTTGTGACAAAATACAAAAAAAAAAAGTTTAGTTGCAAGAGCAACAAACTATTGAGATTCATCAAAAAGAATATACAGGGGCTAGAGAGATGGCTCAGCGGTTAAGAGCACTGGCTGCTCTTCCAGAGGTCCTGAGTTCAATTCCCAGCAGCCGCATGGTGGCTCACAACCATCTGTAATTGGATCCAATGCCTTCTTCTGGTGTGTCTGAAACAGTGACAGTGTACTCATATACAATAAATAAATCTAAAAAAAAAAAAAAAAAAAAAAAAAAAAAAAAGAATATACATGTTTCCTCCCAGAAGAAACCACCTGGTATTTAGTCTTTTGGGACAGATGGAAGCAAGTCAAGGCTCCAAGAATTGGTTTATTTACCACATTTATCAAGCAAGAGATGGAAAATAAAAACCCAGAGGCTGCAAACTCAGACAGATTACTTCTTTGATTCAAAGTCCTGAAAGAGATTGTCTCAGAGACTAGAAAAGAAGGAAGTCAAAACAACACAGAACTCTAACACTTACAACACACACACACACACACACACTAGATTATTGATAAAGTTTCTACATTAATGCCTTTGGATTCTGATGTCCATGCCACAAGGATCACAGTAGATCATCTCTCCTTTCAGACAAGGAAGGATCATATCCAGAGAACTGACCAGAGAACCTAGCCTGGCAAAAGTCATAGAACAAACAAGCAACAAGAATTAGTTGAATCTGAGGTCACACCACTGTCAACTTAGTTGCCTCCAGGCTAAAGAAGACTAGATAGATAGATAGATAGATAGATAGATAGATAGATAGATAGATAGACAGACAGATAGAGATGTAGATAGATAGACAGAGATGGTAGATAGAGAGTAGATAGGTAGATAGGAGATAGATAGATGATAGATAGATAGATAGATAGATAGATAGATAGATAGATAGAGAAATATAACAACAACTGAAGAAAAATAAAAGTCGTTAATTTGAAAGACAACAAGAGACTTTTTTGGACTGAAGGGTTCAGAGAAGGAATGGAAGACTCAACAGAATTGAGTAGAGTAGCAACTCAAAATGTGGGATTTTGGTGCATTTAAGAATAATAATTACAGCATGTGGGTGCTGGGAACTTTATGTGAGTCCTCTGCAATTTATTTATGTGGGTCCTCTGCTATTTATTCCATAAATAGCATTGAGTTGTCTTCTGTTTGTACAGGTGGAAGACTATGGAATATTTGAACACCAGTTCAGAAGAGGGCTTCATTTTAGTGGGCTTCTCAGACTGGCCTCACGTAGAACCCATCCTTTTGCTTTCATTTCTATTTTCTACTCTCTGACTCTCTTTGGCAAGATCATTCTGTCTTGACTGGACGTTTACCTGCACACACCCATGAACTACTTCCTCTGCCACCTCTCCTTCCTGGACCTCTGCTACACTGCCAGCACTGTGCCCCAGCTTCTGGTCAACCTCTCTGGACTTGACAGGACCATCAGCTTTGGAAGGTGTGTGGCCCAGCTCTGCATAGTGCTCTCACTGGGAGGCATTGAGTGTGTGCTTTTGGTGGCAATGGCTGTAGATCGATATGCTGCTGTGTGTCGCCCACCCCACTACACAACCATTATACACCCTGTTCTCTGCAGAGCATTGGTTGTATTCTCCTGGGTGGGAGGCCTTGTGAACTCTCTGATCCAGACAAGCCTTGTGATGACCATGCCTCTCTGTGGACACCAACTGAATCACTTCTGTGAGCTACCTATTCTCCTGAAGATGGCCTGTGAGGACACAGGAGGAACAGAGGTCAATTTGTTTGTGGCCCGGGTCATAATCTTAGTGTGTCCTTTACTGCTAATTCTAGGCTCCTATGCTCACATTGCCAAGGCAGTGCTGAACATCAGGTCAATGGCTGGTTGCAGGAAGGCTTTTGGGACGTGTGCATCTCATCTCATTGTGGTTGCCATGTTTTATGGCTCAGGTATCTACACATACCTCCAACCTGTCCACAGGTATTCTGAGAAGGAGGGAACATTTCTTGCCCTTTTTTATACTATCATCACCCCCATGCTCAATCCTCTGATCTATACACCGAGGAACAAGGATGTGAAAGGAACACTGTGGAAGGTGCTAGGCAGGAGCACAGACTCAGCATAGAAGGGGGAAGGGGAGCAATAAAGTGTTGCATAATAACACTCATTCTGAAACACATACTGTCCTTTAACCAAGGGCTTTTTAATCACCCTTCCTCAGATCGTATAGTTCCATCTCCTGTCTTGACTGGAAGGTGAGAGTGATGAACTCATGACAATCATCCTAGCATCATGTTTAAAGGCATTGTGCAGCGTGTTGATTCCTATCTTAACTTTCCAAGGGAATGAGTTTGAGATTAAGATACAGTGATCCTTCTAGAGAGAATGCACATGGATTCTAGGCACAGCTGATAGTGAAAGAAGACCAAATTCAGAATAGCAGCATTTTCACAAATTGTCATTCAGGGTGTCCTGCCATGCAGATGGTGATGTGCCAGAGACTGTCATAAGTATTCTCATATCCTCTCTAAGTAAGTATGACCCAGGCCATATCCACTCATATCTCATGGCCCGTGTCTTTTATGGCAGCTACTCCTCTACAACATATGTGTCAATTAAGGAAAGCATGAGCAGAGGTACTCCATGAAGTACGACAAGGTTCAGATGGGATATCGTTTTAATTACTTAGAAAAAAGGCAGAAGCATTAGGATGGTGTAGAACGAAAAGAGAGGCAATAGCATCTCTTCAGCTACACCATGAACTGTTGTCGGGCTACATAGAGTAATACAGAAGGCATTTTCTCCTCAATCCTCCATGTTAAATAATTTTTCTTCACAGTAGAGATAAGGTGTCAATCAGGTGTCCAGTGGTGGTTGAATGGACAAAGAAAATGTGGTTCCTATATGCAATAAAATGTTGGCATTGCAGAGAATTAAGTCCTTTTATAGTCAGCGATGTGGTTAGAATTGGATGCTATAGTAAGTGAAATATGCAAGACAGAGAAAGTCAAACATCAGGGCTTCTTATTCATACAGTGACACTTACAACACTGATGTCATAGAAGTAGTGGATTGGGCACTAGTCACTGGAGGCCTGGGGATAAGAGTGACATGGGACAGGAACTAGTTCACTAATAGGTACCAAAATTCACTTATATAGAAGACATTCTCATCTTCTATGTCCCAGAAATAAGACTATGTTTCAAAATCCATTGTATATTTCAAAATTATGAAATAGAAGAGTCTCAATACAGAAATAACAAAAAATTTAAGCTCATAGAAATCCAAATTACTCTGATTTGATTATTTCATGTAGCATGCATGTACATCATCATATATACATTTCAAATAAAAGTAAAACTAGTGACTTATACATACAGAAATTACTTACCATGTGAAAAGAAAGAGAATAGAAAAAAGTCAAGCCGGGAGGTGGTGGCGCAACTTTTAATCCCAGCACTTGGGAGGCAGAGGCAGGCGGATTTCTGAGTTCGAGGCCAGCCTGGTCTACAAAGTGAGTTCCAGGACAGCCAGGGCTATACAGAGAAACCCTGTCTCGAAAAACCAAAAAAAAAAAAAAAAAAAAAAAAAAAGTCAAACAAAAACAATACACCTAAAGAGATGATATAAGAAGAAACATTATAACAAAATAGTAGCATGGGAGGGAAGGAGAGAAAAAAAGAGGGAGAGAGAAAAAGCAGGAAATTATATATGTGTGTGTGTGTATATATGTGTTTATGTATGTACACATGTGTATACATGTATATGTGGATGTATATGTGTGTACATGTAGACACATATGCATACATACATATATACATGTGTGCACACATGTGTATATGTATACATGTATATGTTCATATATATAAATATATGTGTGTATGTGACATATATATGTATATAAGATTATATATATACATATATATATGTGTGTGTGTATACACACACACACACACACACACACATGGAGGAGACAGAATATTCTAGTGACAGTCATTTCTAGTGTCAGCATATAAAGTCCAAATAATTTTTAGCTAAAGGACTTTTTTTAAAGAAGGTGATGTTTCCAAGTATCATCTCACCCCATGTATTTAAAGATATAATACACAGGTGTGGATACTGGAGACAGAGCAAGAGTGTAAGAAGGATCTCTCCGTCGTCATTGTCTCATGGTTGGAAATTATTCATGGAACAAATGATTGTTAATACTTCGTAACAACTGCAGAAGCCAGATGAAGGTACACAGTGCCTAGGTTTAGTATAATGGATGATTAAAGAAAGGAAGAGACAGTCAGACAGACAGAGACAGTCACAGAGACAAACAGCACACATGAAGTTCAGTGGGTAGAGAGATGGGAAGCATCTGGGACAAGCTGAGGGGAACATGACCAAAATATACCGTGAAAAATATTAATTTTTAAAAAAGGGATGCATCAAGAAAGCAGGATGGAAAATGTTGTCCATGGACCTTTGCTCCTAACTGCAAGCAGCACAGGCAAAGATGGTTTCCACTTAGAGGGGAGAGAAAGAATTAAATCTAGTCCTTAGCCTAGAAACCCAGGACAGAGCCACCAAGGTGAAGCTTGGTGCTGTTTGGAGCCCTGTGACCCTTGCATCTCCAGAAAAAGCCCAGAGCTACATTAGCACAATGAGTGGGGGACTGTTTCCGTACACCTCCTAATCTTCAACAACAGAGGCATGACAAGACCCTGCCTGCTGGGCAGCCAGGCATAGAAACTGCATTTGGCTTTGGAGCTCAGTGCAGGGCTATCATGGTGAATCAACACCAAGAAGATATGAAAGATCACTCTTAGACAAGCAGTGGTCTGCAGGAGAGCCTTTTGACCTGCCCCCAAATCAGGCAGATATGTACACAACTGTAGTAAAAAGTCAAGTACTAGCTTGCATTCATAGCCCTGAGTGTGCCTCTACCCTGGACTACACAGGACTCGGTTATTATAAGACTTGGGTGGGCCTAGGTTAGCATCAGCCTTGGCAGGGATTGTTTCCACCACCCTCCTGCCAGCATACTGCAGCCCAGCTAAAAACTTGGACTCCATCAGATGGAGCTATAGACTTATCCCAGTGATTCATAGAAACCTGTGCCAATGTGGGACAGATTCATAGTTTGACTTGCAGTGACATCAGCTGAGATATGGGTCTAGGTGCCCTCCTAGCACACTAGAAATGAGGATGGATAAAGACACTTCCAGACTCTCAGAAATTGACTAAATATAGCTCCACACAACTTTCCTATATAAATGCTGAAAGCTCTCTGCTCTCCAGAAAACAGGAATTAACAACCAAGAGAACAATCCTGGGGGGTAAAGTTCACTGGTAAGAGTAATTATACAAATTCAGAATATTCTAATATTATGAATATTATCATATGCTGTGGAGGTCAAGCACATCACTGTATGGAAACTAAAAATCTGTATGGGAAGAGATGGGCAAGATAAGTCTGTATATCAAAATTCAAAATGTGGAAGGGATGGGATGCACAGAGTTTTTATATCAGTGTTCATATAGCATTTTAATAATTTTATTATTATTTACATTACTTTTTCTGACTTTATCTTTAAGTGCACATTCTGATGCTATTGCTTCAAAATAAGGTCATAATGAGAACATTTTTGCAAACTCTGTGGTTTCCACAAAGAAAATATCTATACTAGGCAAGCTAAAATATGATACAAAGGTAATAATAACACACTAATAGAGTAAAGCACTTAGCTACAGAAAAGACGAAAGAGAGGAAGACAGAAACACAACAAAGAGCTAATTTACTAATGGGTGTAATATGATCATCTGCAGATACCTTGGCTAGAAATGAGTTAAATTTTCCAAAAATTTATTATAAATAATATTATAATAATTTTAAATACAATTTTAATTTATTATAATTTTAATATTATAATAAATTTTCTAAAAAAGATACAGGGTGAATGGCTTGCTGTTATGTGTTTCTTAGAATGAGCTCATCTCTTACAGTGAACATAGGCTTTTTTAAAGCAGACCATGAAAAGACACAAGAAGCCAGCCATAGCTCATGCCTGTGGTCCCAGCACTCAGGAAAGTGAAGCATCAGTTTGAGACCAGTCCACAGTGTATAGCAAGAAACTCAGGATGGAAAAGAGAGAAGAGTCAGTGATGAAAGGGTCAATTCAGCAAAAGGAAATAACAATTATAGATATACATCTATTTGTTTATTTGTGTATAATATATTAATATATAATTTATTATTATTATCATTATTATTTGGAGGGGAGGGTTCAAGATAGGGTTTCTCTGTGTAGCCCTGGCTGTCCTGGAACTCTGAAGACCAGATGACCTTGAACTCAGTGATCTGCCTGCCTCTGCTTCCTGAGTGCTGGAATTAAAGGTGTGCACCAGTTTATATGAAATTGACATCAGAGCAAACATATACAAAAACAAGCATCAATATATCTAAATGGAAAGATAGACTCTTATGCAATACTATGCCAGAGGACTGTAATACCTTACTTTTAACAATGGACAAATCATCTAGTATAAAATCAATAAGGAAATAGAGAAGTTGAATTTACCATGGCACAAGTAGGCCTAATAGTTATCTACAGAATATTTCATACAACAGCAGACAACATTTATTTATCAGTAGTACCTGGGCCATTCTCCAGAGGAGATTATATGATAAGCCATGACAAATTCCAACACATTTTAAATAAAATTATTATATCAGTTTTTTTTAACATTTTATTGATTTTTTGTGAATTTCACATTATGCACCCCAATCCCAGTCATCTCCCCCTCACCTCATACCTGCTCTCCACCTGTGCAATGCCCCCCAACAAAGAAAAAAATAAAAATATTATTGTAAAAGTGTAGTGTGTCACAGTGTGTCCCACAGTATACCCTACTGTCCACACTTTTTTGCTTGCAAATGTTCATTGCAATGACTCCTTGGTCTGGTACAAGGCCTCTGGCTTCTACTACTCTATCAATACTATAATCTCACTGAGACTCCTCTCAGATATCCTGTTGTTGCCCTGTGTCATGGAGATCCTGTAGTTTTGGATTTGTAGAATTAGCCCCTTCACGTCCTCCAACAGTTCATCAATGGGGTAGATGTTCAGTTGAGCCAATTCAAAGCCCCAGATCTGTGTCTAAGAGGTATCTAAGCTGCACCCCTGCCATCAGGACCAGCTCTACTGCCTGGGTGATGTTCAGGGCCTGCTTTCCTGAGTGCTGCAGCAGGTGAGGGACAGAGACAACTCTCATGCCCTTGGCCCACTCACCACAACCCTGCAACCAGGGCCAGCTCTACTGTGCTGCTCAGGTGAGGTGCAGGGCCCCCTCTCCCAAGTTCTGCAGCTGGGTTGGGATGGGATCAGCTTTCCTGTTTTCGTGTCTCCAGGTCCAGCTCTCCCAGAATTCCCAGGTAAGGGGTGGGGTCAGTTCTGCAAAACCCTCAGACATCAACATGTTCGCAGGTGGCAGTACAGACCAGGATGTCTGTCTGGCCTTGGTGGTAGCAGACAACCTGCTGTTGCAGGGCTACAGACTCAGATGTGTCCCCCACTGGCAGCACTGGCCAGGACTCCACCATAGACTCAGGTGGCATCACGGGCTACTCACACCAGGCTGTTCCTCACTACCCTCAAGTCTCAATTTCTGCCTCTCGTCATTGTGCCCACATCCTTCTGCTTGTCTTTCTCTTCAATTTCTCCACCAATCTCTTGTTCTCGCTTTGGCTCTGACTCTGGCTCTGGCTCTGGCTCTGGCTCTGGCTCTGGCTCTGGCTCTGGCTCTGGCTCTGGCTCTGGCTCTGGCTCTGGCTCTGGCTCTGGCTCTCTGGCTCTGGCTCTGGCTCTGGCTCTTGCTCTTAGTGCCTGGGGTCTCTGAGTGTCTTGGGCCTCAGGAGTGCGATATTCCTCTCACAGATTATGGCATTGGGCAGGGGTCATCTTGGTCATGGTCTGCCCAACCCCCAAGCCTGCAAGACATTGGACTGGTGGTAGCCTCAGGCTAGCTCCCTTGTCTGGGCCCCAGTCTGGTGATCATCTGGAGCTCACTCCTCATACAGCTCAATTTGAGTGACCCCTTGCAAGGGTCATCTTTCTTGGCCTCACTCCTACCCAGGGCCACAGTCCCAGGCAGGGCTCCTCTAGTCTCCGGCTTGCTGCTCATTCTGAGAGCCCATCTGGGTCTGCCTGGTGTCAGACTGGTGGTTGTCTCAGGCAAGCTCCCAGTCCAGGACCCCTGGTGCCAGACTGGTGGTCATCTCAGGCTAGCTTTCTGTCCTGACCCCCCTGTCTCCTCTCGGGCAAACTTTTTCAGGGAATTTTAGGCTACTGATTACTCAGATGTTCATAGAAGGCCAGGTGGTGGTGGTGGTGCATGTCTTTAATCCCAGCTCTTGGGAAGATGAGGTGAATGGATCTCTGTGGGTTTGAGGCCAGTTTGGTCAACAGGGTGAGTTCGAAGACAGTCAGGGCTGTAATGCAGAAATTAAAGAAAGTAATACAGGTTATGATAGCAAGAAAAAGCAATATTCCTCCAAGTGATTTAACGAAATAGTTAAAGGCTTCTATAAAATATTAAGGAAAGAAATAGAAGGTATATACAAAATGGAAAAGCAGAAAATAATCAAAGCCCTCAAAAGTCCATACTACTGAAAGCAATATATAGATTCAATATATTGAATATGAATGATATTCAATTATGTTAAAATATGAATGATAGGCTGAGAATACAGCTGAATTGAGAGAGTGTTTGCCTAGCATGCAGGAAGCCCTGGAATCGGTTGCCCAGAACCTCAGAACCGGTAAAGCTGGGTGTGATGCACAGTTTCAGCAGCTGGGAGGCAGAGGCAAGAGGATCAGAAGTTCAAGGTCATTCTCTGGTATGTGGGGCATTGGGCTATGCACAGACAGTCTGGAATCCAGTCGAGCTGAGGTCTGAACCCCGGGACCCGGTGGTGATAATTCACCTACATGGGAAGGAAGGAGTTCCCTCATATCTCCTGGACTCAAGGCTCCTGTCGAAGTTACTGACCCCCACAGCCCCCCACAGGAAAAGCATGGCTTTTAGTTATATAGACAATGCCCTAAGCTTCTGACCTTCAGGCTAGACTTCTTCCCAGTTACCTAGCAACAGTAAAGATAACAGCACACCATAAGAAGGGCTGCTTGGCTCCACCTCACTCTCTTACTCCCCTTACACTCTTCTTACTTCCTCTCCTCTCCTCCTCTCCTCTCCTCTCCTCTCTCCTCTCCTCTCCTCTCCTCTCCTCTCCTCTCCTCTCCTCTCCTCTCCTCTCCTCTCCTCTCCCTCTCCTCTCCCTCTCCTCTCCCTCTCCTCTCCCTCTCCTCTCCCTCTCCTCTCCCTCTCCTCTCCCTCTCCTCTCCCTCTCCTCTCCCTCTCCTCTCCCTCTCCTCTCCCTCTCCTCTCCCTCTCCTCTCCCTCTCCTCTCCCTCTCCTCTCCCTCTCCTCTCCCTCTCCTCTCCCTCTCCTCTCCCTCTCCTCTCCCTCTCCTCTCCCTCTCCTCTCCTCTCCCTCCCCTCTCCCTCCCCTCTCCCTCCCCTCTCCCTCCCCTCCCCTCCCCTCTCCCTCCCCTCCCCTCCCCTCCCCTCCCCTCCCCTCCCCTCTCTCTCTCTAACCTCTTACTCTCTCCCTCTTACTCTAGCCTTTCTTCTCCCCCCCCCCTTTTTCTCCTTTTGGCCATGGCCGGTCTCTCTCTCTCTTTTCACCTTCTCTCCTTTCTCCCTGCCTTTCTATAATAAAGACTGTTTCTGTTCATCAAGGCCCATGGCGCTTGGACAATGGGATAGGCCATTTCTAATCTCCCGATGGAAGGCCTTCCTGTGCTCCAGTCAAGGCCCAGACTAAGGACTCTCGCCTGTGTAGGAACGTGGGAACCTCTCTCCCTCAGCCCTCTCTCCTATAACCCCGGGGCTACAGGGTGTCGCCCTGGGGTCCCTAGTCAGGGACTACCCCTTGTCCATCCCCACCCCTCCTGTCAAGTGGGGTCAGTGGCTTAGATGCCCACCTGGGGCCGAGTGGAAAGCGTCTGGCAGCCTTTCCATGTCCACCTGCCCAGAGCATAGGAGGAACTCTGGCCAGACATGGACTAGCCTCCCTCGCCCCTCCTTTCCCTGCCCCTATTAGTTCCCACACTGATACACATCCGGTTCAAAGCCTTTGTAAGATTCTATCTCAAACTGTTAGAAACAGAGATGGCAAGGTGGGTCAGTGGTCAGGAGAAACAGGGCTGGAAAGGTGGGTCAGTGGTCAAGAGAAACAGCTGGAGAGGTGGGTCAGTGATCAGGAGGAACAGCTGGAGAGGTGGGTCAGTAGTCAGGAGGAACAGCTGGAGAGGTGGGTCAGTGGTCAGGAGAAATAGGGCTGGCAAGGTGGGTCGGTGGTCAGGAGAAACAGGGCTGGAGAGGTGGGCCAGTGGCCAGGAGAAACAGCTGGACAGGTGGGTCAGTGGTCACGAGTCTTGTACAACCACTCTGGAAGTCAGTCTGGTGGTTCCTCAGAAAATTGGACATAGTACTACCGGAAGATCCAGCAATACCTCTCCTGGGCATATATCCAGAAGATATTCCAACTGGTAATAAGGACACATGCTCCACTATGTTCATAGCAGCCTTATTTATAATAGCCAGAAGCTGGAAAGAACCCAGATGTCCCTCAACATAGGAATGGATACAGAAAATATGGTACATTTACACAATGGAGTACTACTCAGCTATAAAAACAATGAATTTATGAAATTCTTGGGCAAATGGATATATCTGGAGGATATCATCCTGAGTGAGATAATCCAATCACAAAAGAAGTCACTTGATATGCACTCACTGATAAGTGGATATTAGCCCAGAAACTTAGAATACCCAAGATACAATTTGTAAAACACAAGAAAATAAAGAAGGAAGACCAACGTGTGGATACTTCATTCCTCCTTAGAATAGGGAACAAAATACCTATGGAAGGAGTTACAGAGACAAAGTTTGGAGCTAAGACGAAAGGATAGGCAGATCATCCAGAGACTACCCCACCCGGGGATCTATACCATAATCAGCCACCAAACCCAGACACTATTGCATATGCCAGCAAAATTTCGCTGAAAGGACCCTGATATAGCTGTCTCCTGTGAGGCTATGCCAGTGCCTGGCAAATACAGAAGTGGATACTCACAGTCAGCTATTGGATGGAACACAGGGCTCCCAATGAAGGAGCTAGAGAAAGTACCCAAGTTGCTGAAGGGGTCTGCAACTCGATAGGTGGAACAACAATATGAACTAACCAGTACCTCCAGAGCTCGTGTCTCTAGCTGCTTATGTAGTAGATGGCCTAGTCGGCCATCATTGGGAAGAGAGGCCCCTAGGTCTTGCAAACTTTATATGCCCCAGTACAGGGGAACACCAGGGCCAAGAAGTGGTAGTGGGTGGGTAGGAGAGTGGGGGGGAGGGTATAGGGAACTTTTGGGATAGCATTTGAAATGTAAATAAAGAAATATCTAATAAAAATAAATAAATAAGCTAACACAGAGAGAATTCAATAAGCTCCAAAAACCTGATAGCAAAAAATGAATAAATAACCAAATTAAAATTTAAAAATAGACCTGATTAGAAATTTTTGGAGAAAAAAGAAATACAAAGGACCTACAGATAAATGAAATATGATCAACATCAACATTTAACCGTCAAGGGCTTAAACACCAAATCCACCACGAGTTCCTATATCACTCTAGTAAGAATGTATGTTATAGAAAAGACCCATGATTATAGGATGAGAGAAGAAACCTCTGGCAGTTTTAAGTCAGTTTGACACATCCTGGGCCCACGCACGTAGGAAGAGAGTCTCTGTCAGGCATGGTCTAGTTCAGCGAGCATGCCTGTAAGAGAAGTTTTTCCTTGTTTCAATTAATTGAAGTGAGAAGACAGATACTGTGGCCAGGACCATCCCCTGGGTCTGGGTTCTGGGCTGTCTAAGAGTGGAAAAGCAAGCTGATCAGCCAGCACGCTGTATTCTGTTCTGTCCACTCCTAACTGCAGCTGTGCTGTGTGTGACCAGCCGCCTCAAGCTCCTGCCACTGTGACCTCCCCACCCCATCCCTCCACCTCCCTGCCCCCTGCTGATAAACTGTAGCCTGGAACTGTGAGCAAAACCAAACCCTTTCTCCCCTCAGATGCATTTTCTCAGGGTGTTTTAACATGTCCAAGAAATGAAACTACAACAGAAACCTTTGCATGCTACTGGTGGAAAATTAACATTAGTATCCTATTATAGTGATGAATACTCCATGATTGATAGTAAAGCTACTAGAAGATTTAAGATAATCCAACAAAGACAGCATCATTGTGACCTTCAAGAGACAAAAGTTTGACTCCTCTCACCAGATAAGGTAAAGAAAAAAAGTTTGTCTGAGTTAAAAAAAAAAGAATGATGTGACTTAAGTCAGTACCCACAGTATTCTCACGGCCCATTGCAAAGTGGAAAAGACGGCTGTTGTAGAAATATATATTGGTTAGCCGGACGGTGGTGGCACACGCCTTTAATCCCAGCACTTGGGAGGCAGAGGCAGGCAGATTTCTGAGTTCAAGGCCAGCCTGGTCTACAAAGTGAGTTCCAAGACAGCCAAGGCTACACCAGAGAAACCCTGTCTCAAATAAATAAATAAATAAAAATTATACAATCCTCTTTGTCTTCACCTCCTTGAAGATATGCAAAGATTACCATGATACACACATTCCTTCTGCAATGTCCATTCCTGGGTAAATTTACTAATCTTTGGGAAGTCTGTTATTTAAGTTGATATCTGGGGGGGGGGGTTGAGAAGAATTCTAAACTGAGACATAAAATCTCTATTTATCAACCATATATTTCACATTTAAAAATCACAGAATGCCTGGGGGTACATGCCTTTTATCCTAGCACTCTGAGACAGAAATAGGTGGATCTCTGAGTTCAAAGCCAGAATGGTCTACAGAGTGAGTTCCAGGATTGCCAGGGCTACACAGAGAAATCCTGTTTCAAACGAACAAAAGCAAACAAATCAAAGAAGTGTAAAAAGCAAAAGATGT
Source organism: Mus caroli (assembly GCF_978045245.1). Classification (NCBI taxonomy): domain Eukaryota; kingdom Metazoa; phylum Chordata; class Mammalia; order Rodentia; family Muridae; genus Mus; species Mus caroli. Next base: position 70,902,038 of record NW_028227268.1, read on the forward strand.
TAAAAAAATATGGAAAAATGCACTAGGGGATAATGAATTTGTAATTCATCTGGAATTGCCAACCTGAATACCTAGGAATCAGAGATGAGAGATCATGATGCCAGTCAAAGGAGAGTCATCTTGCTCTGGACACAGAGATTGTTGCTTTGGTGGCTAGAGACGGAGTGTACAGTGCTTAGTTTTCATTGTCAACTTAACAGAGCCTAGTATCATCTGGGAAGAGGCTCTCAGTTTGGACCTGGTTTTTAGGCATGTCTGTAGGCAATTATCTTGATTGCCTTAAGATGGGAGGACTTGTCCACTACAGGTGGCGCCATTCACTCCCTGGGTGTGGGTCTTGTGCTTTCTAAGGGTAGGCACGGAGCTGAACACAAGCAAGCACGTAAGCACTTATTCTCTCTGCTCTAAACTGGAGAAGTGACCATCTGCTTCAAGTTCCTACTTTGATTTTCCTGCAGTGGTGGACTATAACCTGGACTTGTATCCCAAATAAACCCTGACTTCCTTAACTTGCTTTTTGTCAGAGTACTTTATCATAGCAGAAGAAGTAGAAATGAGACAGGTTGGTTCCAAGAAGAGAGGGTAACTTTCACCAAGGCTCTAAATAGAAATGAGTACTGAAAGACCCCCGGAGGGCAGACCCTCACTCAAGCCTCGGGACAGCCGCGTACCCAAGAAGACACTGAGACCGAACTTAAGATGTAGAGAGTAAGATTTAATAAAGCAACAACAAGAAAGCACATAAAAAGCACATAAACCAGAGCTCTGGGGTCGAAACTCATACACCAGGCATGGTGTAGAGGAGAATCGACGACGACCCAAATTTTTCACAGGCTTATATAGAAAAAAGCCAAGGTGTTTTACGTAACCAAGGGGTCGTGTCCTATATTTTGGCAATGTACCCGATCTATTGGAACATTCTGGGGTAGTACCAGGAGGCCCTTATCTCAAAAATGTTCTTGGAACAGTCCTCAGTTAGGAGGGGTAGGACTAGGTTTGTTCCAGGAGACCCTTATCTAAAAAATGTTCCTGGAACAGTTTTTATTTGGGAGGGGGTCGGACTCTGGGGTGAAGAGTTCAGGAATGTACTCTGGGGTGAAAAGTTCAGGAGTGTTCCGGGAACAGTCTCCAGATGGGAGGGGTAGGACTCTGAGTTGAAGAGTTCAGGTGTTCAGTAATTTTCCTCTTTCAGTACCACTGCAGTGTCCCGAGGACTAAAGGGTCAAAGAATATCCTGAGTCAGAACCCTCAGCAACAAATGACCATCCTCAGGATAGACATGGGATGTTGGGAAGACTTCTTAGGCTTCTTGGGGGGGGGTCACAGCTGTGACCAACAAAAGGGACATAATATTAAGAGATTACATGTATCTCACACTATTATAAATCAGAATCTGCAACAAGCATACTGGATAACAATTTTATTTAAGTGTCAAAATGACTCTAACATAGAATGTGATATTATACTAAATTTATAGAGTACAAAAACTGGATGCTCAGAATTGAAGATCAGCGTTAAGTGCTCAGTGACATGTGGCTATGCACAGGTCATTTAATGACCCCAGGCCTTGGCACCATCACCTATAAAAGACACAAATACGAGTATGTGAAGAGAAATAAAGGGAGGTTAATAACTACAAAGTGTTTGATATCATAGAGGCCATATGAAGATTAATCTAGACTAGCAGTCCTCAATCTGTGGGTCACGAACCCTTTGGGGACCAAATGACCCTTTCACAGGTGTCACCTAAGACCATTGAAAGTATCAGATATTTACATTATAATTCATAACAGTAGCAAAATTATAGTTACAAAGTAGCACTGAAAGAACACAAGGTGAAGATCTGTGCTAAAGAATGGTGGCATTAGGAAGGTTGAGAACCACTGATCTAGACCATCTTGGTTTGTGTATGTCTGTTTCATGAGGACAGATGACTTATTTTTTTTTTTTACATCAAGCAGTTGTGTGTGTATGTTTGTATGTGTCTGTGTGTCTGTGTGTGTATGTGTGTGTGAGTGTGTCTGTGTGTGTGCATTTATTTTGCCCAAATAAGCACCGGATGAGGCAGAAGTAGCATCTCCATCAGCAGTAGCCACCCTGATTGACACCTAGAGGAAAATCAACCTGAAGCTCCCCTTTATGTTCCAGGATCCACGGGGTTAGACCAACATACACCAATCACTCAACTTTGCCTTACTGTAGCATGAAGTGGGTGAGATTAGAATACTGTCTCTCTGGGTAGAGTTATCAAGCTTAGTGGATCTACCACATTTTCCATAGGCCACATGAGTTTCTTGGGCTGACCAAAGAGCAAAGCTAGAGTAAGTTACTTGCAAAGACCAAGCAGGCAGGTACTTGGGGGACATAAATCTGTTTCTTTATATTCGGACAAAGCAAAGTGAGATTTAGGGGGAACCAAGAAAAATGGCCCCCAGAGGCAGTCATTGGAGCATATTATGAGAACCAGGCTTAGGGATCTTAATCTTCCTACTTCTCTCTTCCCTCTGAATGAGTGATGGGACCGAAGGGAAAGGTGCTGAAGAAGGTTCCTGCAGCAGACACAGCAGAAAACAGGAAAGCTGTGTGGTATTGCTGTCTACACAGCCTTCCACTTACCCTTCAAGGTCCAGTTTCCTTCTCTAGGCCACAGTTGTGTACAGTGATATGAAACCATTGTTTTGGGGGTTGGGGCAGAACACCTTGACTATGGGGTGGTAGCAACACAGGGATCTTACATCTCAGAGGCCTTGGATTATCAGGTTTGGGGAAGCCATTCCATGGGTCTCCTTGCTGAACTTGAGGAGCATTTGTGACACTGTATGACACCCATTTGTGCTCTGCTTCACTGGGTCTCTTTTTCTTTCTTTCCGGACTACCTGAAGATCTAAGTTTATAGCTTTTTTCCTTGCGTTTCTTGGGAAGCACCTGCAACTGGGATAAAGCCCAACCTGGTTGTGGCACAGCATATGCAGGAGCACCTTTGGCAGCATCTCGAATAGCACACGCACCAACACCTTTCAGAGCACCTTCCATAGCAGGTGCAGCAGCACCCCTGGAAGCACCTTGGGTAGCAGGTGCTGCAGCACCACTTAAAACCCTTCGGATGGCACGTGCAGCAGCACCTCTTGAAGCACCTCGGGTAACATGTGCAATAGTGGCTCTCAGAGGATCTTGGGTGGCATGTGCAGCCGTTTCTTTCAAAGCACATGCAGCAGCAGTTCTCAAAGAACCTCGGGTAACATGTGCTGCAGTGCCTCTTAAAACAGCTTGAGGAGCGTGTGCATTTGTATCTGTAGCAGGTCCTGAAGCATCATCTGGGTCAGCCCACGCAGCAGCCCCTGAGGTAACAGCACCTGGAGCACTTGTGGCAGCACCTAATGTAACAGTTGCAGCAGTGCCTGGGGCAGCACCTGGGGGGGCAAGTGCAGCAACACCAAAAGCAGCACCTTGAGTAATGCCTGCAGCAGTGCCTGAAGCAGCATCGGGAACAGCACCTAGGGTATCACGTGCAGCAGCACCTGGAGCAACACCTGCAGCATTACTAGAAGCAGCTCCCGGGGCAGCACCTGCTGTGGCAGGCCCTGAAGTATCACCTGTGGCAGCATCTGCAGCAGTGCCTGGAGCAGCACGTGGGACAGCACCTCGGGTATCATGCGCAGCAGCACCTGGGACACCTGCAGCATTACTAGAAGCAGCTCCTGGGTCTTCACCCCTTGTGGCAGCCCCTGAAGCGTCACCTGTGGCAGCTCGTGCAGCAGCACCAGAAGCAGCGGCTGGAGCAACACCTGCAGCAGTGCCTGGAGCAGCTCCTGGGACAGCACCTCCGGTATCAGGCACAGCAGCACCTGGGGCAACACCTGAAGCAATACTAGAAGCAGCTGCTGGGGCAGCACCTGTGGTAGCACACCCCACATCCCCCATGGCAGACCCTGAAGCATCACCCGGGGCTGCACATGCAGCATCACCTGTGGCAGCACCTGGAGCAGCACCTGAGACAGCACCTCGTGTAGCACCTGCAGCAGAGTCTTTGAAAACACCTTGGGCTCCTGAAGGAGCATCAGGTGCAGCCCTTTCGGTTGCATCCACACAAATTTTCTCTGGTGGCCACTGTGCTAGAGAGGAACTGTAAGAGCTGGCGATGGCATTTCGTTTGTATGAGCTCTTGAAGGCAATCTGGTTTACCTTAATCCAGCTCTTTGCTGAGTTCTTGAAAAGGATAAGTTTACCCAGAGGACCTGGCTTGGGTATAAACGAAGAGAGCACACCATTGATAAACAAACGTGTAAAAGCCGACGAGGCACTCACACTGAGATCAGAGTCCTTTCCCTGATCATAAGGCTTCTCTGTGACCGGGGAGCCTTCCTCCTGATTGGCAAATTCTTCTCCACCTTCTCCCACGGTAGGGAGATCTTTCTTTTCCTTGATTTGAACTTGACTGCTCTCCTGGAGAGCACTAATCTGTGTCTCCTTCCTAGATTGACTCACGAATTGGCCAGTAAGAAAAGACCATATAATTGGGACCAGCTGTCCCAGAACAAAACGGAGTGTGGCTCTGGCCATACTAGAGAACACATTCAGGATCACGGAGCTTCGGGACATCCTGGGCCTAGACAGCACTGACTCGTGCTGGCTACCTAAAAATGTAGAGGAAAACTCCTCCACAGGATATTGCTGCGTGTGAACGACCACAACACGCTCAGGGTGCTGAGGATGGGCTAAAGCTGCATCATCTTCAAAAGGACGACTATCAGCCGAGTTCAGACATCCATTTGTTGAATTAACCCGGAGAGACCGGGAAACACCGTGGACCTGTGGTGAGGGCCTCTTCTGCAGGTTCCTAGTGGACACAGTCGGGGGCGGAGGGCGAGGCGGAGGAGGGCGAGGAGGAGGAGGGCGAGGCGGAGGAGGGCAAGGCGGAGGGCAAGCCAGAGGGCGATCCCGGTTCAGGTATCCACCCATCCAGACAGCTCTGCACTACTGGAGACTTCAAATAGTCAATGGCTCAGAAACGCTTCCCTAGCCTTGAAGAAACCCACACAGTAAGGCTCGCTCTGTGAGGTGTATCGCCTATGACGGGGCAGTGGAACTTATGAGCGAAGAATGGGCACGAGAGCAACAACCACGCGGATGGAAGGACACACACCAGGCAGGACCTTCTAGGATGAACCGCTCTCTTTTCTAAAAGCCAGGAGACCCCCCCCCGCCCCCACTGTTGGAGCCGTTCAACACTGAGGTCCCCTAGCTAAGGAACTATGGGGCTAAGGGACTCCGAGCTCAGCAACATGCCCTGGAGACCGCAGCATACTTTCTCCGAAATAGTGGAACGCCTGCTCAGAAGCAGAGCTCACCTGTGCCATCCAGACCTGGAGTGAGATAGCAAGGCTGGAGCGAGCTCTAGGTATCTAGTAGAAGTGGGCGGATACAGGAGTCTAAGTGGACACTGCCACACTCTCCCGTTAATCAACAGCCAGAAGATTGTACTTCATGAAATGTTCAAAAAGAGTTCTAACGTTTTAAAAGTTCAAGGTTAAACAACTTCTACATCAAAATCTGGTTGTTCCAAAGAACATACATGATCTAGACCTAGGCCTCTCCCCACCCCCCGCCCATGTGTAGCAGATATGCAGCTTGGTCTTCATGTGGGCCCCAAAGAACTGGAGCGGGGACTATCCCAAAAGCTGTTGCCTGTTTGTGGGATATGGTCTTCTAGCTGGGCTGCCTTGTCTGGCCTTAGAGGGAGTCACAGAAAATTGATGTGCCGGGGGTGGGGGAGAATTGTGGGAGGGGATGGCTGGGAGGGGGCAGTGATCAGGATGTAAAATGAATAAGTAAATAAAAATTAAAATAATTTTTTTAATTTTAAAAAAATATTTGGTTATTGACAAATACCCTAGCTTAGATGAATCTTTAAAAAAAAAAGCATTGTGCTAGGTCAATGAACCACATCCACAAAGGTATGTGCTTCCCTTATGACGCCATATATATGGCATTTTTGGAAAGATGAGTTCTCAGGGATGGAGAATAAATCAGTGGTTCCCAGGAGTTAGAGCTGGAGGGAGGATTGAAATATGACATAGAGGAATGGAGCGGGGGCAGGGGGGGGGCAGAGATCATCATATATGCTGATCACAGCAGCTGGTACAGCCACCTACACATTTGACAATATTTACGATACATCACATAGACCTTTACTATAGATAACTTTAAAAGTTAGTATCTTAACTTTTATTAACCATGACTTGATAACAATCACTTAGAACCAGTATTTTTCCTTTTTAAAAAGGAGACAGTTTCTTTCTCTTATGTAGCTCTGTCTGTCCTGAAACGCACTATATATATATATATATATATATACACACATATATATATATACACACACACACATATATATACATATATATATATATAAAACCATATAACCAGTCTGGCCTCCCACCCCCAGGGATTCACCTGCCTTTGCCTGCTCAGTGCTGAGAGTAAAGGTGTGCACCACCATATATGACTAAATAAAAATACCTTTTGTTTGTTGCTCAAGATGGGGTTTCTCTGTGTAGCCCTGGCTGTCCTGGAACTTACTCTGTAGACCAGGCTGGCCTCGAACTCAGAGATATGCCTGCCTCTACCTTCCAAGTGCTAAGATCACAGGCATGCACCACCACTGCCTGGCTAAAAGTCCTTTTTAAAGGCAGTATTCTTCATTTGGACCTAGAAGGTAACCAAGGCAGGATGAATGAAGGCAGGATGAATGAAGGAAGGCCTGACATTTACCTGTAGTTTGCATACACCATTTACTTTGGCTCAGTCACCCACTAACTCTACACATAAGCTTGTTCATATCTCCAGGAATGTCTGTCTGAAGGGCCAAGGTCGAAAATGGCTGACCAACTTCATCTCTCTTCGTGGCTGGAGGCAAAAAAAGAGATAAGAACCAAATTATCTTCCTGCCCAAAAAAGATAAGAACTAAGTTATCTTCCTACCTGCTTTTACAACGTCCTGCTCCAGACACCCAAAAGTCACTGTCCTAATCCATCAGACCCCTTGGATTCCAAGAATGGTGCACACACACACACACACACACACACACACCCTGAGTCACCCTATTTTGTACACTTGATGTTTAAAGATGCTATTTAATCTATATGGCCCATACAGATAAAGTAAGACACACTATGATCTAACAGATGGCAGACAATCACCCTATCATGAGAACAACATCAGGCAGAAGCAGTCATCTCATAACAAGCTACTTCTTTTGAATTATTCAGAACGCCTTGCAGAAAGAGACCTGAGATCATGAAGAGCCAGACAGTGAGCACTCTGACCAGGGCATACCTCACTCACTGCTTCAACTCTTCCTCTGTTTAAACCTGAAGCTCCTGTCACTGCCCAGAGTCTATTTTTCCTAGTGTGCCACATGGATTAAATCTTTCTCTGCTTTTCATTGTCTCTTGCCTCTCTAACACATTTAAGTGGACTGCCCAGGGCTGGAGAGATGGCTCAGAGATGGGATCAGATGCCCTCTTCAGGTATGTCTGAAGAGAGCAACAGTGTACTTATGTGCACACAAAATTAATAATAAACAAACAAACAAACAAACAAACAAACTAGCCAGCCTAATCCCTTGAGACTCCCTGAGTCAGGATATTAGCTCTAAAACCCACTAACAGCTTAATCATTTCTCCATCATAATGAGCAAAACTGATATAATTCAGGCTGTGGTCTAGTCCAGTTAGTCCAACAATGGCTGTCTCCCCAAGGAATTGTTTAGTCCACAAAGCTGGATGTCTTCAGTATATGTCAGAATCTCAGAGAAGTTGTCTCTAATGCCCATGAGGGAAGGCTCTGCAGCAAGATCTGTGAACTTGTGTGTGGGAATGAGGCCAGGTGGACAAAAGTTAAAGCCTTTTTCTTCCACTAGCTTTATATAGGACGCCATGTGTGACCCAGATGTAAGGTCTATCTTCCTACCTCAAATGATCCAGTTGATACCTAGATTAGATTGGTGTTGTGTCCGATTGTCCTTAATCACAGGACTTTATAACACCAAGACACTCCCTAAAGGACTCCTCCTGTATTCCAGACATCATCATCTTTACCACCATTATGGAAAGGCAACCCACTTTTCCTTGGGTAATTCAGCTCAATCGCTCCTCCTAACACTGTTATTCCTTTCTTAGCTGGTAGCCAGCGAAATGATATTTACTGAATCCCCAGGAAAGAGTGCTCCCCTACCCAGAACTACAATTTTAAGAAGAATATAAGATCACAGGAACAGGAAGCAAAAATTTTTCTTTTTTCTTTTTTTTTTAAGATCTATTTATTTATTATATGTAAGTACACTGTAGCTGTCTTCAGACACACCAGAAGAGGGAGTCAGATCTCATTACAGATGGTTGTGAGCCACCATGTGGTTGCTGGGATTTGAACTCTGGACCTTTGGAAGAGCAGTCAGGTGCTCTTACCCACTGAGCCATCTCACCAGTCCTTGTTTTGCTTTTTTAAGACAGGATTTCTCTGCGTATCCCTGGCTGTCCTGGAACTCACTCTGTAGACCAGGCTGGCCTCGAACTCAGAAATCTGCCTGCCTCTGCCTCCCGAGTGCTAGGATTAAAGGCGTGGACCACCACTGCCCGGCAAAAATTTTTCTATTGGAACTATATATATACATATATATATATATATATATACATACATATATATATACACATACATATATATATTTAGTGTTTTTATGTGATCCTTGAGCATGTGAGCAAGTGGGTCTCTGACCCTTGGGCCCTTTCTTGTATATATATATGTATATATATACACACATATATACATATACACACATATATACATATATATAAAGTATTTTAATTTAAATATATTTTATCATATTCTTCCCCCTCCCCCAAATTTATCCAGATCCTCTCCTCCTCCTTACCCACCCAATTTTAAGTGTTTTCTCAAAAAAAAAAAAACCAAAAATCTAATACAATAACAAAATACCCAAAACTTAGAAAAATACATCACCCAAAAAGAAAGAAAAAACTAACCAAAATAGAGCACATGCACACACACACACAAAGTTGCATAGTCCATTGCATGTTAGCCAGCTATTCCTGAACATGAGCCCTGTCCTGGAGTGGTTGATATACCCAGTGTCACTCCACTGGAGAAAACTGATTTTCCCCTCTCCTGGAAGATATAAATGATAGTTCCATTGTTAATCTTTACCCTAGTGGCTAGGTTTACATTTATTCATCCATTCAGTTTTAAGAACATAGCAAATTAAAACAAAAACTATCACATCAAAGACAGGCCAATGGAAGAAAAAGAGCCCAAGAAAGGGCCCAAGGGTCAGAGACCCACTTGCTCACATGCTCAAGGATCACATAAAAACACTAAACTAGAAGCCATCATGTAAGCTCAGAGGGCCTGGTGCAAAGCCACGGAGGCCCTGTGCAAGCCGCTTCAGACTCTGTGAATTCATAAATGCTGTGCTCATGTTGATTTAGAGGTCCTTGTTTTCTGGTGCTCTCTCTACCTTCTGGCTCTCACGTTCTTTCTGTCTCCTCTTCTGTAAAGTTCCCTGAGCTCTGAGGAAGGGCTTTGATAGACATTCCATTTAGGGCTGAGTGTTTCACTCTATGTGTAATGCCAGCCTGTGGGTCTCTATATTTCCTCTCCTCTGCAGCAGGGGGAAGCTTCTCTGATGATGGCTGAGCAAGGCACTGATCTATGAGCAGAGCAGAATATCATTAGGAGTCATTTGATCACTACATTTTCTTTTCTTTTTAAGACCAGTATTATTTGCCCTAGGTCCCCAGGTTACCAGGTCTCACACTTAGTTATCCAAGTAGTGTCAGAAATGGGTTCCATCTTTAGAAAAGGGCCTTAAGTCCGGTCGGGTATTGGTTGGTATGAGCCAACAGGTTCGAGCTCTGTGCCACCATTGCTCTAGCATATCTTTCAGGTGGTAGACCATGATAGACAAAGGAGAACCACTCCCTTTTAATGTGGTGGTTTGAGTGAGAATTGCCCCCAACAGGCTTGTATGTTTGAATGCTTAGTCATCAGTTAATGGAACTTTTTGGATGGAATTAGGAGGTGTACCCTTGCTGGTGTATGTGTGGCCTTGTTGTGTCACTAGGAGTGGGCTTTGAGGTTTGTAAAAGCCCATGCCAGGTTCTCTCTCTCTCTCTCTCTCTCTCTCCCTCTTTCTCTCTCTGCCTGAAACTTATAAACTCTCAGTTACTTCTCCAGCACCCCTCCCCATACTGCCACACTCCTTGGCATGATGATAATAAAACTGACCCACTGAAACCAAAGGTGTTTTTCTATAAGTTTCTTTGCTCCTCACAGCAAGAGAACAGTAACTAATTCGCAATTTAAGGTCTAGCTTACCCTAGATAAACTGGCTCTCCAGGGACTAGCCCAAGCCTAGAGAGAGTAAGCAACTCACTCAAGAGAAAATGCATGGACTCTACCTTTAGCATCAGGGGAGGAAATAAAAGCATAAATATAAACCAACTGATCCTACAGCCACCTCCCCCACCTATCAGGCCCTCTTCCCTAGACCACTATTCCCCTGATTTCAGCACTTTGACACCACCTATCAGACAAGTGGGGATAGCCTAGTCCCCAAGAGTCTACCTACAATCATTCAAACTGGCCAATCCCAAGACCATTTACTGTGTCTCATCTTTCCCTCCCCATGGAGACAAGAATCATAATAACTAACCGCTTTTTTAATACAAATGCTTTATTTAACTGGTGCAGGACATCCCATGGGCTTAGTGGTGGATATCCAGGACCTAGCAGCAAGGTGAGCACAACCTCTGAGCTTCTCTACCTTCTGACTCCAATAGGGTGAGCACATCACCCTCTTGAATGGGGCCTTAGATGTTGAGATGATACAGCATCTGATGTCATCCATAAATTCCACATGCACCTGTGTGCACTGACCCTGTGAACCAGTCCTGCTCAGTCTAGCCAGCTTCATGGGCTGCATGTGACTCATATCCATGACAGTGGCAATCTGGCAGAGACTAACAGTTCTTACACACAGTATCCTTCTTCTGATTAGCCCTGGAGATTTTCCTTGCATTTCTGCTGTCCACCACCACCACCAAGTTACATGTTCCCCTCCTTGAATCTGTGAGTGACCGTCTTTGACTTCCAATGACAGCCACCATGAATAATAAAACATATATTTAAACCAGCACATAATTTATTTGGAGTCACTAAGATACTTCAAGAGAGAATAAAGAGCTACAGCTTGCTGGAGCAAATGGAAGATTTGTTCCAGACCCATATGCTTTTAAGGTGGCTCTGTATTGGCACAGAGACAGGTGACTAAACCTTAGACTAGGCCAAAGAACTCAGAGACAGATTTAGCTCATAGACAACTTTAAAACACATCTTGCAATGTTATTCATAAGTGATTCTTCTGGTTATATGATCCATCCTTCAAGAGATGTTTTCAGCTGGGAACCACTGGAGGCATAAACACCTCCAAACCATGAGCCCTGGGATCCTCCTGGAGTCCTGCTGTAAGGGCGACTGTGCTGGCCTCTGCACACTTCACTTTCTTGATACTCAGATCTTAATCTGAGATAGACATTCTGAGCACATGGTAGTGGTTTCGTGTATTATTATTTTGTCGCTGTGATAAAACACCACGACCAAATGCAACTTAGGGAAGAGAGACTTTATTTTGGCTCACAGCTCCATAGTCACGTGGTAAGCATGGCAGAAAGCAACAGGGACAGGAAGTTGAGAGATCTCATCTTAACCACAAACAAGAAACTGGGTGAATCAGAAATAGGGAGATGCTATGAGCTCTCAGAACCCACCTCCAGGGACATACTTCCTCTAGGAAGGCTCTACCTCCTAAAATGTCCTCTAAGCAGTGTCCCCAACTGGACCCAAGTGTTAAATCCGTGAGCCTGTGAGGGACATATCACATATGGACAGTTGATTCAACAAAACAGAGAACCTCCTGCTTGCTCATATCTATATCCTGAGTGCCTGCCACATAACAGGATGAATGTGATTGACAGCTGAGAAGCAAGCACATATGCTGTAGATACTTAGCCCAGAGGCTGGGAGCATCTGACTAGTGTGACTACCTACTGGCATCCAAGCACAGATAAAGAAAGGAAGAAAGCAAGGGAGGGAGGGGTGGAGGGAAGGAGGGAAGAATTGGTCTTTGAATCTCACAGGTGTCTGAATAGCTTGTCTGCTGATTAGTCATCTCAATTGTCCCAGTGCACCGTAGTCTCAACAGGACAAATGATGAATGCTAAATACTATTGCTAAAGCCTCATGAAATGCAGTGTGGAAATATAACATGAATCACTCCAATTTCTTGGAAAAATAAATTGGAGGAGTAATTTTAAAGATGACTCATCTAAGGTGCATGGTGCCCCATGACAAAATATGGTCACATGGTGGCACCATGTAAGCTGGCAACAGATTACTGCCATCATTGATAAGTGTCTTACAAGCCAGACTGTTACATACTAGCATCTCAGCCTTGAATGTGAATATTCTCAGCCAGCGAATGCCCTGTTTTAAAGTTCTCATCCCTGAGATAGTTCTTCTCTAGGGCCCAGGCTGAGAGATACAGGAAAGTTGATATGTGAGAGTCTATGAGGTAGAAGACACAGGTCGTGGATATGCAAGGCCAACAGCCATAAATATATGGGCACCAAGAACAGACACATAGACAGGCACAACAAGTGTCACAGCAAGTGTTTGTGATCCCAGCACTTGGAAGGCTGAGGATTTCTGTGAGTTTGGGATTAAATTAGACTATATAGGGGGTTTCATGCCAGCCTAGATTACAGAGCAAGACACTGTCTCAAAAAGGAAAAAAAAAGTACATACACGCACATATATAAGACTTTCTTACTACTTTATCTGCATTCAGTACAGGTACACATACGAACCAGAGGGGGGAGGGAGAGAGAGACAGAAACAGAGAGAGAGAGAGAGAGAGAGAGAGAGAGAGAGAAGGAGAGACAGACAGACAGAGAGAAAAAGTGACAGACAGGAGAGGGAGAGGGAGGAGGAGGAAGAGGAGGAAAAGGAGGAAGAGGAAAAGGAGAAGGAGACAGACAGACAGACAGGAGAGAGAGGGAGAGGAGAGACTAGTCTTGATGTCTGCTCTGATATATATGTACTCTTTAGAAATATATTACTTCAAATAAAATAGAGCCTCTTTAAATGTTTGAGACATCATTCTTAGACCTGCCTCTCAGAGCCTGGTGAGGGAATCAAGTTCCATTTCCCAACATCCTTTTAGATATTTAGAGATGGAGTACTGTCTTCATGTGGGACAATTTCAATGCCAGCCCTATCACAGGTGAAGGAACTCTAGCCAGGCCAAGCACAGTAAACATGGCCCTGGCAGGCCATTCCCTTCTCCCCCTCTGCCTTGCTAAAAACTGTTAGATGACATTCCTAAAGCTAACCATCAAGTTCTAGTCCCGTATTTGGCCAGTTCCTCCTGGGGCTGACTACCAAGATTTGGCTCTCAGAGTATTGAACTCCAACAATGAAAAGTCCCCTTTGGCTCACCTAATTAACATGCCCAATTAAAATCAAGCAACACATTCTAACCCACGGTTTCCCCCTTTACCTCCACAAACCACCATTTTCCTATGTGCCACATTGGTCTCCTCTCTATCCAGAAGCAGTCCTTTGTCCCCACCAGGACAAATAAATGCCCACCCCCTCTCCTTGGCCCCTTGGTCCATATCCCATATCTTCTGTCTCTTATTCCCTGCTTTCTGTTTCTCTGGAGCAAAAGCATCTCATTGGACTGAGAACTTGGTTTTGGTAGTCCTGAGCCAACTCTGAGGTTCCCTACAACAAATATGCCTCCACACTGTGCATAATGAATTAACAGGAGCAGGCAAGTGACCTGGTCAGGGGATCAGGAGGCTGGGTGGCAGAGTTCCACGGGAGAAGGGCTTCTCCCTTCTTTGTGGAGAAAAGCTCCCACCTGCCTACCTATCCCCCTTCCTTCTTTCCTTCTATTTGTAGTTTGAATTTATCCTTCAAATATTCACATATTGAGGGGCTGGGGATGCACATCAGTTGGTAGAGCAGGCATGAAACTCTAGATACCATCCCTAGCACTATGTAAATCAGGTGTGGTGTCTCATACCTGAAATCTCAGCACTCAAGAGGTAAAGTCAAGAGAATCATAAATTCAAGGTCATCCTTGGCTAACTAGTGAGTTCAAGTCCATCCTGGACTACATGAGACCCAGTCTCATATGTGTGTGTATATGTGTATGTATGTATATGTGTGTGTGAGCACGTGCATGTATGTATGTGTATTGTATATGTGTATGTATATATGTGTGAATGTATGTATGTGTATTGTATATGTGTATGTATATATGTGTGAATGTATTATATACACAATTTAATCCTTAAATTAATGTGATAGTGTTAAGTGTGGGAGGATTAGACAACATCTTCAAGGTAGAGCCTCTGCCCAGGTCTGGTGTCTCTAGAAAAAGACAAGATGCACAAACCAGTGCACTTACTCTTTTGTATCACAGGATGGTGAAGAAAAAAGAGGCAACTTTTAGTGTATTTTCTATTACTAATCCCCACCACAAGGCTGGGTAATTTATAAAGAAGAGAAGCTTATTTTCCTAGCAAGTCCAGGGGCTTGGTAAGTTGTTGGGTTTTTTTAGTTTTTTTTTTTTTTAATTTTTTTTCCTGTTTCATCTCATGGTAAGATGACTTTACAGCCTTTAAATAATGCTCTATTGATTTTTACTAATGGCTCCTCTAAAGGGTGAGCTAGATATCTTATTAATAATCAACAAGTAATCATAGAGATTCCTGGTCTCTCGGCTCAACTAGCCAAATTAACAACAGTACTAAAGGTCTTCAGTCTGTACATGAGGCTTTTAATATCTTTACTGACAGTTTATATGTTACTCAGTCAGTACCCTTATTAAAAACCTGTGGTACGTTTAACTTCAATACGCCGTCAGGATCTTAATTTTCAGAATTACAAAACATCATTCTTGCCCGGAAAAATCCGTTTTATATTGGCCACATACGGTCTCACTCTGGTCTTCCTGGGCCTCTGGCCGAAGGTAATGATCACATTGACAGAGCTCTAATAGAAAAAGTCTTAGTTTCAGATCCTGTTGCTTTGGCCCAACGTGATCATAAAAGGTTTCATCTTTCTAGCCATACCCTAAGGCTCTGACATAAGATCACTAAGGAACAAGTGAGAATGATTGTAAAATAATGTCCTAAATGTATTACATTATCTCCAGTGCCACATTTAAGAGTCAATCCTAGAGGCCTTATGCCTAATCATATTTGACAAATGGATATAACCCATTATACAGAGTTTAAAAAACTAAAATATATACCTGTTTACATCAATACCTGTTCAGGATTTCTTTTTGCTTCACTACATACAGGAGAGGCTTCAAAAAACATAATTGATCATTGCCTACAAGCCTTTAATGCCATAGGATTGCCTAAACTTATTAAGACAGATAACGGGCCATCTTATTCTAGTAAAAACTTTATTTTATTCTGTAAAGAATTCGATATCAAACACAAAACTAGAATTCCTTACAACCCCCTGGGACAAAGAATAGTTAAACATGTTCATTGTACCTTAAAGAATTGGCTTTTTAAAACAAAAGAGGGGCATCTATATCCCCCAAGGTCACCAAAGGCCCACCTTGCCTTTACCTTATTTGTTCTAAATCTTATCTTAATTTTACTATTTAGGATAGGAACCACATTAATTATTATCTAAACTAGAAATATCTTTAGTGACCCAGCCTCTTGGCCTGCCTTATGCCACGTGTCGGAAGGACTCTAAACTTGAGTTATAAAATTTAACACTAACCATTTGTAGTAATGTAACAATTATTAATCTTAACCAACAACTTATGAGCTGAATGCGAAAACATGCAGAGCACATTATCAATAAAAAAGAACCAAATGAAGCAGTTAATTTTAGACCAATCAGAGAATATTAATTTTTGTAGCTACAATCATAGAATAAAAAGCACTTTACCATTTGTCAAACACATTAGTCACGAACCATTTACCAGCTTTTTACCCCGAAACTAAGAGGCTGTGGACTCGCCCTTTTTTCCTAAAACGAACAGTTTTTCCAGCAGGGGCCCTCCTGCCATGTGTCTGATTCCTGGCTGAAACACATGGCAGCTCTCGGCTTTGCAGATAAAGTTTTTTATACCATCTTTATTATCCAAAATAAAACATAAAACATAGAATATAATTTGTAGAAAAAACTCTTTAATCAGCTTACTATTCTAGGTTAAAGTTCACCATAACTGAAGTCAAGGCGACTGGAACCTAAAACAGCTAATCACATCCACAGACAAAAGCCGAGAGAGATGAATGTGTGCATGCTTGTTACTCAGCTAGATTTCTCTGCTCTTACACAGTTCAGGGGCCCCAAACCAGGAAATGGAACTGCCCACTTTCAGACTGGGTCTTCCCACACCAGTTAAGACAATCAAGACAATCCCTCACAGACATGCTCACTGGCCAACCTAATCCAGACAATCCTCAGTTGTCAAACTGACAATTAGGACTAACCATTACAGGGGATTTATTAGGTTATCCAAATAAATCCTGTTTTAGGGATTCTCTCATACACAAATGTGGAGGTTTCGATATCCACACACTACAACTCATAGACACAGAATTACATTTTTTTTATTCATAACTGAATGAAATTACAGCCAAGAACCATTCTCCCGTTTATGAAGACTGGTGTTTTAGGCATTTATAGATTAAATCTGGACCTCCCTGGCTGACCCTGGCTCCCTTTGGTAAGTGCTGGGTCTTCCAAATGCCACCCCCACATCCATCTATCGCATGTGGGTGTTGTAAAGGCTACACAAAGTCCCTCCTCCAACCTCAACAGTACCCCCACAGCCTGGGCTCTCCTCTACTTTTGACCACTGGTATGTGCCTGGTTGATTGGAGCTACCCTCTGCTGAAGCCTCTCATGATGACTGTAGCTCCTCCAAGCCATATCTGCTGGGGATACTGTGGGAACTGGTCCAGGACTTCTCCTCAGCCTTCCTAACTTGTACTGAGCAGAGCCTTCTCTGCAGAGCTGTTCTGAGCCTGTCACTCGGATTATCTCTCTGAACCCATTCCACAGGCTAGCTGGTCCTGTGATCTTTTCTACACAGCCCACACTATTTCTGGCAGCTCCCTCAGAAGTAAGGTGCTGCCTCCGTACCTTGGGGTATCCTCCCATGACCACTCCTGGTCTGTCTCTTCACGAGCCAGGGTCTGAGCACTGGGGATTCCCAGACTCTTTGAGATATAAACCTCATCTGACTCCTACTCTTGCCTCATTCCCTTCCTCCTACTTGCCTGTGACACGCACAGCTTTCAGCGGGGGAGACAGGGAAGGCAGCTCTTAGGTAGTCGCTGCTTCCTTCCCTACCTACTTCCGTGGCTTCATTTCATAAACTCTGTGGTCTAGTCCTTTCAAGCTTGGCTTTTCCCAAAGTTCAAACCAAAACCATATAGCACCCCCTAGCAAGCTCTAATCAAAATGGTCTGTATTCTAAAACATTTGATCTGAAGTTCTTGGCTGGATGATTTCTTCTTAAAGATCAACATCTCCCTTCCAAACTTCCAACATGCTGCCGTAGGTGTATGTCTCTCATGTTGGCTGCTGAGTTGCAAGAGTGACAGGGGAAAGTGTTCTTGATGCCACTTGTAATGAGCTAGCTCAGCTAGAACAAGGCAGCAGCAGTCTACTTCATCCTAAAAGGAAAGGGAAATCACCTTCCACACTTGACAGGAGAAACTGTAAAAATCCTATCATATCAGTGAGTAACCATGGGAGAAGTAAGGAGTGGTGGTAGAGGTCATCTTTGAAATCTACCCAATGAACAGAAGAGAAAAAATATAGTAAATCCCCTATTAGTATATATATATATATATATATATATATATATGTATATATATATGTTATATTTCCATTTAATTCAAATATGCATTTTAAAAATATATTTACTTAATTAATATATTTAATTAATATATTCATTTTAATCAGGTCTGTTCTTTTAGAGAAAGTGAATTAACCCTGCCTAGGTGATTTCACTGGCGGTGCTCAGCTAATGTCACTATTTTGGAACTTGAGAGTCTATTGATGGCAACATCTGACAGAAGACCTGAAAGGCAAACTGCAGGCAATTCAGCTCCTAGCTCAACCATGAGGTAGGCAGCTAGGCACACATTCCTGAAGTAGCAGTTCTTAGATCCAAGGCGGGTACAAATATATAAGAAGAGTGTCTGAGCAGACTGCTGAAAATCCCATCCAGTCAGGGAAACAGACAGAGCATTGGTGATCATCTCTTCCATCCATGGCTGCAAACCCCAACCCTTGCTGAATCGACTTCTAGGGTGTTTAAAGACAGATGGCATGTTCCCTCTTTCATTTTCCTGAAGTGGAAACTTAAGACTTCTTTGGAAAGTCAGTTGTGATGGATGGTGTTTTGCTGGGGCAAAAATGTGAAGGAACAGTTTGTTGAAGCGGTGAAAGGCTAAGGCAGACTAATAAATAAATAGATAAATAAATAAATAAATAAATAAATAAATAAATAAATAAAAAAAACATTTTGCTGAAGCAGACACAGGTGAAAGGCTGCTCTGCTAAAGCAAGCAAGTGAAAGGACACCTGATGAAGGGTTCTTCCCTATCAGCGTGTATGTATTGGGCTGCCTTAAATGACATAGTTGAGCTCCTTTTGTCAGGACTCCATAGAGAGAAACACAGTAAAAAGGCTTGTGATGGTATGCTGTGGTTTCTTGCTACTTCTGTGGATTCAGGCCAATGGGCGAGTGATATCAGCTGAGACAGAAGTATGTGCTGAGGCAAGGCAAGGCACATGGTGAGGCACGACCGGTGGAGAACAGTGATGTTTGGAGGGAGGGAGTATAAACAGAACTCAACAGACAGTGCCAAAGGCTGAGCTTGGTGGTAGAGCTAGCTGTGCAAGGTTTGTTGGTCTAAAGTCTGTGCTGATCTTTGCTTCCCTGAGAGAGCCACAGCCAGAGTTACTCCTGGTCCCTCCTGCTGACTGTTCCTGCTGGGTCATGCCACCACTGTGGCTATCCCTACACTACTGAACTGGACTGCCGGTAGATCCATGAAGTATTTGTGAGTGGATCAGGCTGCCACTGCTGACCAGTAAACTTAACTGCTGATTTCCTGATGACACAGATGGTATTTACTACAAAGAACAACTTCTGAACAGGTCCACTTCCCCTGCATCCTTTCTTTTCCACTACCTCTGGTAGGTCGTGGGCTAGAAGGGAGGTTAAATTGTTTAAGAACCATCATTTAAAATAGGCTTTAAAAAATAAAGTTATACTTTCCTATTTCCATCTTTTTAAAGCCAATTGTTAAAGACTAGAACATCCAAAAGCAATTGTGTATATGGACACCCCTCCATGGCCTCTGCATAAGCTCCTGCCTCTGAGTTTCCACCCTGCTTGAATTGTCCTGACTTCTTTTGATGAAGAACTGTGATATGGAAGCATAAGCCAAATAAATCCCTCCCCAACCCCAGGTTGCTTTAGTTATAGTGTTTCATCATAGCAATAGAAACCCTAAAATCTGTAAAAAGGATTACTGTGAAACCATGTTAAACCATCAGCCACATAATTTCATATTTCTTGCATGAGTTTCTTGTGCTTGATTTCATCTTTTATTGTTTTGGTATTGTGACCAAGGGAGAAATACTGTGTTCTGTATACATCATAAATCCTAGATGTGTAGGTCTATGCACATCTATGCTATGATATCTGAACAAAAAGTCACCTGACAGCATGCTGCTCAGAGCACCCTTTGTCATTAAGTAGTGTATCACTGTGTGAGGATTCACAGCAGAGCCACAAAAGTAGAGAATGGTCACAAGAATTGAGAAGGCATCTCAACAGGCAGATTTCTGAGTTTGAGGCTAGCCTGGTCTACAGAGTGAGTTCCAGGACAGCCAGGGCTACACAGAGAAACCCTATCTTGAAAAACAAAAACAAAAACAGAAGAAGAAGAAGAAGAAGAAGAAGAAGAAGAAGAAGAAGAAGAAGGTGCTCAAAGCAGAGCGCACCAATAGCTACCACATCGTGAATACAAATGACAGCAAAGTGAGATGATGCTCACCCTAACCAGAGTACACTTTCCTTTCTGCCATGAACAACTAAAAAGCAAGCCCTTCTACGTGCTGCGGAGCAAGTCAGTTAAGGCCTATAGATGCTTCAGCTTTCTGAATAAGGGGACTCTCTGGATCAAGAAGATGAACCCTGTGTGAAGTTAAGGTCCAGAACATAACAAATCAATGAACTGAACTTCATCAAAGCCAAAAACAAACAAACAACAAAATCAAACAAAAACAGAAAACTTTCTGCTATGCAAAATGCATTGTATTTTTAATTCTTATTTGTATTTGAGAGACATTGCTCAGTGGTTAAGAGCACTGGATGTTCTTCTGGAAGACCCAAATTCAATTCCCAGCACTCACATGGCAGTTCACAACTGTCTAACTCTAGTCCCAGGGTGTCTAACACCTGGCCTCCCCTGCACCTCATGCAGATGGTACACAGTCATACATAAAAGGAAACATTCGTTTACATAAAATAAAAATAAAGGTTCAAACAGGTTAACATTTACTTATTTTCATCTTATATGTATGAGGTTTTTGTTAGGTGTGTATGCATATATGTGCATAACAACATACAGTGCCGAGGAGGCCAGAGGATGGTGTCAGGTCTCCTGGGGCTGGAGTTAGAGGTGGTTGTGAGCTAATGTGTATACTGAGCATTGAACCCTGGTCCTCTGCAAGAGCAGCAAGTGCTCTTAACCACTGAGCCATGGCTCTGGCTCCGCAGAAACATTCTCTTAAGAGACTGGCAGGACAAAGTGCAGATAACATTTACAAATCATATTTCTGATAGACTATATTTCTGGTCTAACTAGTCAAAGAGCTCTAAAATATCCTTAGCAAGAAAAACCACTTTGAAAAACAGCAAATGTATGTGTATGTGTGTGTGTGTGTGTGTGTGTCCACACACACACACACATATAAAATTGGGAAATGAAATGTCCATATATGGTTATCTTTGCAACTGCACTAGAATATTAACTATCTGGGGCCAAGTCCAACTGTTTAAGAGCTTGACACAGAAAACTATGAAAAGTTACTGGGAGAACTTTAAATCTTAAAATGGAGCAATACTCAATGTTTGTGGGTTGAAAGGAAATAAGCTTTCCCAAATTAGTAATAAACTAATTACTCAAGTCAGAGTGATATCAAGAGTATCTAGAAACTGATAGAAATGAGTCTGAACTGTAAATGGAGATGTAACTAGTAGAGAACAGCAGTCACTTTTGAAGAGTAAGTTAGAAGGATTATATACTTTCAGATAGGAATCAAAGGTTCAACATGGGAGATCAGCACAAAACTGGGTAATGAGACAAAGCCCAAAAAGCGGTCTGTTCCAACCAGATGCTTTATTTACGGCAACAGACAGAAAAACCATGCAGAAAGAATTATCTCAACTGGATGCTCACAGTCAGCTATTGAATGGATCACAGGGCCCCCAATGGAGGAGCTAGAGAAAGCACCCAAGGAACTAAAGGGAACTGCAACCCTATAGGTGCAACAACAATATGAACTAACCAGTACCCCGGAGCTCTTGTCTCTAGCTGCATATGTATCGAAAGATGGCCTAGTCAGCCATCAGTGGAAAGAGAGGCCCATTGGACTTGCAAACTTTATATGCCCCAGTACAGGGGAACGCCAGGGCTAAAAAGGGGGAGTGGGTGGGTAGGGGAGGGGCGGGGAGGGTATGGGGGACTTGTGGTATAGCATTAGAAATGTAAATGAGCTAAATACCTAATAAAAATGGGAAAAAAATAAAAAATAAAATGAAAAAAAAAGAAATAAAAAGAAGTGAGAACAAGAAAAAAAAAGAATTATCTCTTCACAGGTGATTATGGAGAAAAAGAAGGTAAGCTGGACTCTTCTCTCCTTCACCATCATAGGTGCCTGGGGTCTAAATGTAAAAGAGAAACTGAGAATTTGTCAATGACAAAGGTAGCAGATGTCTTTGTGATATCAAGACAGAAAAATATTTCTTTGAATGAATATAAATGACACTGGCTAGAAGGAAAGTGACTCACTCTTCTAAACCAATACATCTTTCCCTCCCCAGTGCAAAGATACTATTAGAGCGGGGCTGGGGGCATAGGGTGCACCTGTGGTCCCAGCTACTCTATTCAGGAGGCTGAGATAGGACAACAGTCCTATCATCAACAACAGTCTGGCCTTGACTTTTGGCAAGGATGAGTCCGGGCTGGTAGGTGGGGATCGTGGGAACAGTGGGAACGCAGTACATAAAAGCAGAAAAATGTTGAAATCATCATTGTCATTTGGGATATATTTTGAAATAGGAAAATTCTAGCAAAGGAACCACAAAGAGAAAGGAAGTCTGTACGAGAGCGTTTGCCAAAACAGAATGTGAAGTGTCACCTGATAAAAAAGACATATGAATGAGCTCAGAGCAAAAGTATTTGGTGGGGAAGCTAAAGCGAAAGCCTGTCTTTCATGGTCGGAGGATGGTGAGAGGCCATTGTTAATCCAGGTGCCGGCTCCATTCACACTATAGAGAGATCTGGCTTCTGCAGGGCGCTTGCTAAGATTTAATGTACAGCCGTTTTAACGTTATATTCGTTGCCGCTTTGCTTATGGATGGGAGGGAAATGCAGAAAACAATACTATCTGGTTTTGTTCATTCTCCAGCGCCACAACGCGCACGGGGGACAGTGCAGTCACCTGCACTCCTCGCCCACCCGCAGTGGCCCTGGAGTTTGTGCTTGTTGACGGCTGCTTTGGAACTGGGAGCCTTTACACAAAGTGGGCGCTCTCCCTACCCAGGCTGGATTCTCCTGGGGCAAACTGGAAGGGACAGAGAGGGGCGAGGGGCGGGCTGAGGCTACGGTGACCCTCCTCCCCCGGAGCCCCGGCCCCGGCCGCCTCGGCTCCTCCCCCGGACCTCTGACCGGTCCGCGCCCCGCCGGCGCCTCCCAGCCCAGAGCTGCGGCCGCGCAGGTCCCACCCGCGCCCAGGGGCCGGAGATGCAGCCCGGCGCTGCGCTGAACCTGCGCCTGTGGCTCTGCCTCGGACTCCTCCAAGGTGAGCGCCCGGGCCACAGCCCAACCCCCACTCCCGCTTAACCACCCCGGGCCCGCTGCGCACAGGGGCCTGTGATGAGACCGCAACGACGGGGCGGGCGGAGGGACGGGGCAGTTTGGGAACCTAGGTATGAGGACGCCCGCTGGAACCAGGGAAGTCATGGGAGCCGGGGGCTAGGGACCGGGACCGCGGGGAGCAGGAAAGAATGGGTGAGGACTGCAGCCGGGTCACGAACAGGGTGGCGGAACTATGACCAGGTCCCAGTCTTAAGTCTACGATCCGGAGTGAAATGCATCCTTAGCCTGGATCCTTCAGGTCCTTACTCAGTCCCCAGGAAGTCCAGGGCTCATTGCCTCTGGGTCCCGATCCTCCAGCGTGAATCATTTCCCCATTGATCCACACCCGACCCCGCACTTGGGTGCGCACTTCCCGACGCCTTGCGTCTGCACTGGAGATCGGTAACCTGAGGTCCCCCCAGAGGGCGTCTACCTTCTCCTGGGCTAGGACTGAGGACTTGGGACACCCCACCCCGCACCCCACTGCAGGAACCTTACAAATGATCCTAGATTCAAGTTGAAACCTAAGCCGAATCTTGAGTTCCTAGTTCCAGACCGATCCACGTCGAGGTGAAGGGCCAGGGCGTCCCGGGATTTGAGGGGATCTCTGGATTAGAAAGGATAGAAGATTTGAATCATAAAGCAGAGGCTGCAAGGAGAGCCTTGGGAACAGGGAACGGAAGGTTCAAGTTTGTGTTGAGAGCTTGGCTCTGCGGTGCTGAAGAGTCTCTGGAAGCAGAAGAGCTATATGGAGGGGCCAGGAAGGAAGCACTGGGGATAAGGCAAGGGATGAGCCCGGCATCCGCTCAGGATCTGCTGTCCCTAGAAATCCAAGGTGATTGGGTCATCACAGAGCCCCTGATGCTTGACGGAGACGTGCAGAAAGACCTCGGAGAGAGAAACCTGTATATCTGTATGCCGTAGAAATTTACTTTGAATGTTTCATCTTTTATTCCCACAAGAGTACGAACCCTTTTTTATATAAGGGGGGAACGTGTAACCTCCCAAGGTCCTCAGGAGCCGGCAGGGAGGGAACTAATTAATGCAAGTTTTGATATTGGAGCCTCGCTCTCAGCTCGCACCCTGTAGCACCCTATCCGGTCAGACAGGGAAGCTGAGCGGGATGTGATTGAATCTGTGTAGACACTGAAGGATGACTGGACTTTTGGCTGTTTCTTGCTCCACTGCTCCAACCCTGGATAACGCTTCTCGCCAGTGTTCAGGATATGTTTGTTAAGCGAGTGAATGTGTGGAAGAAGTAAACAGGGCTCTAGCTGGACAAGATGGATGAGGAATGAGACTTCCCTGGGCCCAGGAGACCTCCCACATTCAGCCAAGAAAGGTATCTGAGGCTCCGGGAGGTTACATTGGCTGGAAAGTAAGCTGTGCAAATTCTTCCCCCTCCCCATTGCTAGAATCCTGGGGTAATTCCGGTCTGAAAGGAAGACAGGTTGCAGAGGTGCAAAGAGCAGCAGAGGTCTGTAGAAATGAAGGAAGGTGGGAGTGCTCCCTGAAGTAGGCACCCATGACCTTTCGGGCTGTGAAGAGGAGAGGAGATAGTTTGATAAGATGGCCTAGCATGGGTGGGGAATGTAGGGAGCAGGGCTGCCAATGTAAATAGAGACCAAGCCTCCCTGAGCCCTGTGCCTGGTCCCATTCACTCCTGGTGAAAACCGATCCAGGAGCTCCCAGCCTGGTGGGGGATGCTGTGTCAGGAACAAATCTCTAAGTGCAGAGGATGGGGTGAATAGCTCCGTGGTAGGGTATAGAAAGAAAAAAATCCCTAAGAGCAGGCAAACGGGAGTAGGAGACCTGTGTGAAGCCTGGGGACCCTAAAATGAAGCCCTCAAGGGCAACAGACTCACACTTTAGTCTTAGCTGTGCCCCAAAGTCCTTAAGGTGTGTCCTGAGATCTCCTTTCCCCACTGAGCACCAGTGTCCTGCCTGTGTTCAGGGGGCAGGCAGGCAGGGAGGGAGGGGCTCCTTGGACTTGGGCTTGGCGTGGTGTCCTGATCTAGTTCTATAACCCAGCAGGATCCCTGTAGAAAAGGGCAGATGACAGCTTTAATAAACTCTGTCTCGGGATTTTAGTCTGGAGGGAAGCTAGCAGGTGACACAGAGGGACTGCTGGCTTCATCTAATGATGGTCTGCCTTGCCATGGTCTACATCAAACGTGGCTGCCTATCTCTCTGATATTCCTGCTCTTAGGTATAATCCAGGTCCAAGACAGTGGGATCTACCTGTTTCTGTGGCCTTCTAGTCCTAGCTCAGAGCTCTGGGGGACTGAAATGTAAGTGTCTCTCAGAAGCAGTGTAGCAAAAGGGGCCCTGATCCCTCATCAAAGCCAGGCCTGAACAGTGTGGTGAAAAGTCTGGCAAACTTCCCAGCATGTCAGAGAAAGAGACTGTGACTCTGTGCAGCTACAGCCACACACACACATCACCTGCTCAGGATGGCAGGAAGGACAGGGGCACGACCCCATCCTGCAGGGTTTTCCAAGTGCCAGACTGAAGTGGCATTGGATTTCTGAAGCATGAGGATGAACGTGCTCAGAGACACCCAGCTACTGCCTGTGGGCTTCACAGGAAGCCAGTTGTCACCACCACGACCCTTTACTGCAGTTTCTCATGTTGTGGTGACCCCACCCCACCCCACCCCAACCATAAAATTATTTTAGTTACTATTTCATAGCTGTAATTTGTTACTGTTGTGAATTGTAATGTAAATATCTGATATGCAGATGGTCTTAGGAGCCCCCCCAAAAGGGGTCACAACCCACAGGTTGAGAACCACTGATATAGCGACTTCTGGAAGGAGTCTGCAGAATGTCAGTGAAGGGTATTCTGAGCAGGGTGAGGAGCACTTCACATGATACCCAGAGACAGGAATGCCAGACAGAGACAAGTGAATGGTCAGATGAGGCTAGCTAGATCTTGGGGGTGGTTGGTTAGGGAGTGATGGAAGAGCTGACAGGAGTGACATAGATGACTGTCCAGGCGAAGCAGGGACCTACAAGTGAATTGGACATTGGGAAGTAGGAAGAGGGAGGCTGTGCTACAGGACTCTGGCTTAACCAAACGGGTGGGTGATAAGGTCATCCTCCTGAGGAGGACCCCAGGAAGAGGAACTCGTGTGGAGAAGCAAGGTCTCCAGGTGTTACTGACAACTGGTGTAAGAGCGTCATTGGGCCACCAGCCTAAGCTGAGGGAGGATGGGCAGGAGAAAGCTGGTTCTGTTTCATAAACTCCAGATGTGCAAGCAAGTAATACTGACACCCATGAAGGTGGACATAACCCTGATCCCAAAGGCGATCTGTGCCTCAGTTTCCCCTCTCCACAATGGTAATGACACTACCTAACTGGCAGGGTGAGCATATAAATGGGAATAGGGTGTGTGAGCAGCATGGTGCTGCCCGGGTGCGCAGAAAGTGCTAAATATGCATTTGCTTTTATTGTTGTAACAGGATGTATCGGCATAAGCAGAATTTGGGGGGGGGGTCAAAGTGCGTGAACAGTTTTTATTACTGCTGCATGTGCTGCTGCTTCTCCACATCCTTGCCAACCTGAGGAAGGTGTGTTTTCAATTCTTGATCATCAGATGAGTGGACGCTTATGTGTTCCCAGGTTCCTGTTTGTCCTGTTGATGTTAGATATGGTCTAGGGCTGAGGGTCCCATCAGGACAGAAATGCAGGAGAGCAGTTGAGAAGGATCAGGGAGCACAGAACAGGATTGAAGTCCCCAAGGTATGCCACTGTGCAGAGGAGATGGGGTCTGGACCTTTTTCTATGACTTCACCACCCACATCATTCTCTCTCTCTTCCATCTACCTGGTTTTCAAAGTTACATGTGGGTCGATCGTTTGCTAATAGGTCTACAAACCCCAGATCAGCTCACAAAAACACTCTCCCTGGTCCCCATGGAGCAAACCTGTCCCTAGCACCCTCCCTGAATGCTGTGACTCAACACAGAATGACTGGCCGGCAAAGCAGCCACAGCCAAGCCCTCAGCAGAACTATAGTAGCCATGAGTCAGTCACTGTGTATTCTAAACTTGTAGTGGTTCTGGGAATGCATTGCAGTACTTGTGATCTGCCACTCATAGTAATCTTGGGAGGAATCTGCACCTCACAAGGGGACAATATGGAACTTAGAGAAGGGAAATGAAATCTGGTCCAGGCCATTGTGGTGAAGAACCAGCCAGCTCCAAGCATAACTCGCCCCCCTCCCCCCTCCAAGGGCAGCACCTTCTATCTACCCTGGCAGCTCCTGTCCTACACATGGGAAAAGGGACACCGATGGCAATTTGACCCTTGAGCTCAGAAGCACAGAATGTTGGTCAGCTCAGGACTCCAGGATAGAACACTCCTGCCATCTCCCTGCCAAGTTTCTGCACAGCCCCCCTCCCCCCCCCGGCAGGGGATGCACAGGGGCAGCCCTAAGAGCAGTGCTCTAGAACTTGAGTTCAACCCAGCCAGCTATGTCCCCTTACATTCCACCACAGCTTGTCTGTAGTCTGCAGCTGGCCATCTTTGTCCTCCTGGGCACAGCTGCCTAGAGATTCATGTCAGTCTAACACAGGCAAGCCTGTTTTCCAAGTCAGCTCGGGGCAGAGCTCCTGATAGCATTCCATGTCAGTCATACTATACCTAGGGACTTAGAGGTGAGCTGCTAACATCTCAACCCTAGGCACTATCACATGACACAAGCCATCCTTAAGCTGCAGGTCAAGGCTGAGCTGCAAGTGTTTCTTTAAGCCTCACTTTCAGGGAAGCTGCACAAGCCTTGGAGCAGCAGTAATTCTCCAGGTGTAGACAAGGCAGACAGAGGACATTGCCTGAAGCCAGGCAAGGGATGGGTCAGCTTGATGTGCTCAGCCAGACTGTGAAGAAATGCAAGCTTTCAGGAGCCAGACTGAGAACATCCACAGCTCCAGGTGGCCTATGGGAGCCAGATATGGGGCCCTGAAGCAACAATGTCCCTCTGTGCTTAGAAGTGGGCTAAAGGCCATGGAGGCTGCTGGGCACTGAGGAGTAAAACAAGTGCTCAGAGTGACAGAAAGGAACAAACAGACATTAAGGATGAGGGTGAAGAGGAGCCTCAAAGGTGTGCCTGTTGGTTGGTACCTTACTCTGTCACACCTTGGCCCATCCCAGAACCTGTGTAGCAGCTCCCCTAAAACACCTCCAGCCTGCCCTGCCAAGAAAACCAAGACTTTTTACCCTCTGAAATTCTAGCATAGTTCCTGGGCACATTTATCAAGGAGATGACCGTCCCTTGGTTCCAGACTTCTGTGTCTTGTATCTCTTCCTATAGACATTCTTCATATTTTCTTTCCATCTGGGTCCACCTAGGTAGGACTATGGGACACACCCAGTCCAGGAACATCCACAGTAGAGAAAGAATCCTCACTGTCTCTCAGATGTTCTTGTGTTAGGTTGTGTCTTCCCTGCTTCTCCAGGGAGATGCTTTTGAAAATGTGTCTTGGCTGGGTATGGTCGTACATGCCTCTGATCCCAGCACTTGGGAGGCTGAGGCAAGAGGATAAAGAATTTATGGCTAGGCTTGGCTACATGAAACCCTGTCTGAAAAGGAAAGGAGGGGGAATAGTCAGCCCTTTAAAGAAGTTTGCTAGCTGTAAACTGGGCCATCAAACTCAATAAATAGATGAATAGGAAGCAGAAGAGGGGTGAGGGAGGGAGCTTGCCCACATGGCTTCCTCCATAGGCTTTTCCATCTGAGAGGCTCACTAAGGCTTTAGATGAGGGATTCAGAGGAGGGGAAGACACTTTCTGGCCTGAGCATCTTTGCCTACTGCCAAGGCTCCAAAGCAGGGATGGATCTAGGCTCAGATAGACTTGGGCTGCCCTAAAACAGCTACCTGCTACTTCCGTTTCCTCATTACTGACTGGACTCAGGATCCTCCCCTCCCTCTGAGGCTCATGTGATTAAGTGAGATGTTATTGACCTGGCCAGTGCCAAACCCTTAATTCGCCAAAAGTCTTCCATACCACCTGCTTGGTCCTCAGCTAGATGCCAGCTTTGCCCTGGGAGTGGTTGCACTGCAGTCTCTTGAGCCTGACACCAGGGTCTCCGTGACTCAAGGCTGGAAGGTGCCCCCAGGACTGCTGACAGCACAGACAAGAGGAGATGTGTGCTCTGGCCTTGCTGACCCCAGCCTGGCGCCTGCCTCTACTGCTCTGCCGCAACCTTGGGGGTCAGGGCTCTGCTGGCCCCGGGAGGAAGAAGTCAATTCCCAAGTCAGGAACAGGAAGGCAGGGGGAGTGTAGCAGAGGCCAGGGTGACAGTGCTTCCTGCTTCGGGAAAGGAAGGACAGCAGAGACAGACAACAGCCAGGCAGGAAGGATGCACCCTTTGCAGGGTTGCATGTGGGGGTTGGGCGGTCACAGAGCCTATGAACACAGCAGACCTCAGGCCCAAATGGGTCCAGATGCTGAGGAATCTCAAGGTTCTCCTGACCCTTCAAACGGGAAGCATCTTTTGCAATGGAGCAAGGTGTTGCTTAGCTGCAGGCTAAATGAATACAGTGTGATCTGTTTAGCCATCTTTCCATCCATCCATCCATCCATCTATCCATCCATCCATCCATCCATCCATCTATCCATCCACCCATCCATCTATCCATCCATCCATACATCCATCCATCCATACATCCATCCATCTATCCATCCATCCATCCATCCATCCATCCATCCATCTATCCATCCATCCATCCATCCATCCATCCATACATCCATCCATCCATCCATCCATACATCCATCCATCCATCCATATATCCATCCATCATCCATCATCCATCCATCCATCCATCCATCCATCCATCTATCCATCCATCCATCCATCCATATATCCATCCATACATCCATCCATCCATCCATCCTTCCAACGATGCCTTTCAATCCATCCATCTGTCTTTCCTTCCATTTACCAGTTTACTCACACATCTATTCCCACATCAAACTGAACTTTATCTATCTACCACCATCCAACCATCCATCTCTCCTCACCTCAGCATATCTATTCATCCACTTGTCCTGTTACTCACACATCCTTCTACCCACCCATCTACTCAGCATGTATCTATTATACCAGGTGCTGAACTAGGCATGGAGCGGGGGTTGGAGGGATGGAAAGAGAATTCACTTGGTCCTTACCCATTGAAACTTATTGCTAGTGGACAATGGAAGGCAGGGACAAGCAAACGTTTGCTTGGGTTTTGTAAGAGTGAGGAGGTCACATCTAAGCTATGGCCTGGAGATACACAAAGCATGAAGAGAAGAGAAAACTTGCATAGATGACAGATATGGCTGTAAAGTGGGAATGAGCGTGGCACATTGATGAACAACGCAGTGGCTGGAGGATGTGGCTATGAGGTGGGAACGGACCGTGAGTGTGTGTAAAGTTGAGCAGACACCAGGTCTCTGGCAGGAATTTTCCCAGGAAGTTAGTACAAAGTCACAGAAAAAAATTCAAGTGTAGACATGTGATATGACTTCATTGTGAGACATACATGTATATGTCACATATGTATGATGTAAGCATATATTATAAAGCTTATTGTGTGATATATATATATATATATGTATGTATATGTGATTTTTATGTCTTTGGGTGCTTCACCTGCATGTGTCTGTGCACCACTTGCATGTCTGGTGCCCACAGAAGCCAAAACAAATCAGATCTCCTGGAATTGGTGTTGTAGATGGTTGTGACCCACCACGTGGATGCTAGGAATCGAACCTAGTCCTTTGGAAAAGTAGGCAGTGTTCTCTTAGTCACTGCGCTGTTTCTCTATCCTCTCACTCTGTGTGTGTGTGTGTGTGTGTATGTGGGTGTGTGTTAATAACAAATTCATGGAGGAAATCTTGAGGAAGACAAAAGCATGCCCGGGATGCTAATTGGGGGAAGGAGGCAAATGTAGCTAGTAGGACCCCAGAGGTGAGCACAGACCAGATATGTAACGCATGGGACCTACCAGGCCTTGTGGTATATGTCCTAGAGAGAAGTGGCCATTCATGATGTTCCCATTTGGAGACACTGAGACTCTAGAAGAAGAAGCCTTTGGTGAGGATAAAGGAGTCTAAGTCTGGCTTTAGATGAAGAACATGAAAGTTGGAGTGTTTGCAGGGTTAAATCTACTGTGCATCTGGACTCCTTTAGCTGAGTTGAGAGAAGTAGTCTGAGCTGAAGATACAGATTTCTTTGAAATCTCTGGACCTTTAGAAGAGAAAGCATAGGGAAGGGGGAGTAAAAGGAACAGGCAGCAGTAGGCGGAGGAGAAGAAAGAAGACAAGGAAAGAGTGAGGTCACAGGAGCTTGCAAGCATCCTGGGTGCCAGTGTATCTGTGCTGTGAGAGTCACTAAGAGGGAGCTGCACTCCAGAGGTGCACAAGAGGGTCTGAGGGGCGCTTTGGCCACAGGGGACATATAAAAGGAAACAGTAGCGAGAAGCAAGTGGAGAATTGCTTTGTTGGATTTATTGTATGAAGATGGGAGGTTTCCCCATAAAGACTGGCAATCAGACGAGAAATGAATTGTGTGAGATTTAGGTCCAGGGCATTAGGGTTTGGGGCACAGCAGTGAGCTTGTGCAGGTGTGGAGAGGCTGGCATGGGCTTCAGCTGTAGGGCAGTAAAGCCCCCCATCTCATGTCTTACTTGTGAACGCTAAGGGTTGAGGAGGAAGCAAAGAACATTGTGAGTCATACTAACGAGGACCATTCGGTCTGCAAGGAGTAAAACCAACGGGACGTGACCAGTAGGAAGGGCTTCGTGAAGCATGGCTGAGCTTCTCTGGAATGTGGTGTCCTGAAACGGAGAAGTACAGGGAAAAGGACAATTCGGGTGATAGGCTGAGTCTCCACTGCATCCAGACTAGGGCAGAGCCAGGAGAAGACAGAGGGTGGTGGGTATTTTTGATGAAGGTGACACATTCATCAGTGGTGGATAAGGACACCTGAGCAAGAAGGAACGGAAGAAGGAAAAGGATGGAAACAAAGGGTAACAGGCATCCGGGGATGGTGCGATTTCGAGTGGTGACCACATCCAGGGTGTGCCTCTGGAAGCTAGCAGCTGAGGGGGAGAGGAGAAGAGGATTCGGACCTGAGGGAGGGGGAGTCATCCTGTGGATGCTGAAGTCATGGAGTGTGGGACGCCTGACTCGCCAGCAAGAAAGACACCACAATAGGATCCTTCTGCACACGTTTATTGGGCTGCGCATTGACCGTGTAGGCGAAAGACTCCGAGCCCTGGGCCTCTCACTCATATATACTATCAGTTCTCATCCACGCACAGCAGGCCACGCCACCTCACCAGGCACGCAGCTTCAGCTAATCAGGGCAGCAGGGGCATATCTCCACCAAAATGGCTTCGCCAGTAACCTGGTACACCTGCGCAGCTCTCACGATGTTTGTGGTTTATATGAGGAAGTCAGGTGCAAGTCATACGACTTAGCTGCAGTCCCTGGTGCCTTTGGGACTGCCGCCACACCCGCACCCCACAATGGAGAATGGAATGAGCTGGGGTGGGAAGGAGGATGGTGAGCCAGGAGCTATAGTCAGCAGAGAATGAAAGGAAGTGAGCATGCGAGAAGCTGATGACAGCTTTAGTGGGGAGAACGTGGTGCCATCGAAAGCATGAGCCTCTAGGGGTTGTTTTAGGGAGGGGAAGTGGCCAAAAGGCATTCTCCATCTGGGATATAGGGTGGGTTGGAGAACCCCACAGAGGAAGCCATGTTCTAAGTCAGGTTTCATATAAGCAAGAGGAAATAGGATGGATAATCTTAATTAGGATGAAGTCCTACTCTGGGGGATACAGTGTGTATGGGGAAGAGGCTCCTATGGGCTCCTTTGCTTCCATCATCTACCCACCCTCTCCCATTCACCCACCCATTCAACCACCCGTCATCATGGATGCACCTCATCCATCTATCATCTCAATCTCCCATCCATCCCATTTATTCACAGGATGGTCCATCATCTGTCTCATCCTCTTTCCATCTGTTGTCCACCAGCTACTCTGACATCCATCTTCTGGATCTTCATTGTGCATCTTCTATTTGGAGTTTAGAAAAATGAAAGCCACGATTAAAGCTAATTAGAGTTAATAACAGCAGGAGCCCTGAGAGGGACAAGGCAGAAGCCTGTGCGATGGTGACTGCTCCCTAGGGAAGGGAAATACTGAACTAGACTGAAGAGGGATATCCCCAGAAGGGAAGGAAATGGGAATGTCCCAGACTGCAGGACAGAATAGCTGTGATTCCCTGAGCCTCTTAGGCTAAAGCCAGAGGGACAAGGAGCAGCCAGCAAGTGGTCTGCCCTTCCCTCTGCTGTATTGTAGAAGCGGAAGGGCCACCGAAGAAAGCTGGGCTTCCAATTGCCACAGCTCTGAAACTGGCAGTCGCCAGGAGTGCACACAGATGTACACATACGACATCGCTAGGGGAATACCCTCTCTCCTAGATGGGACCAAGGTAGATGGGCACTGACCCTTGTAGTTCTCTATATGCCACAAGCCACCTTCACCCTGATCTCACCACCCATGCCCATCACACCACCTCCTTCTGTAGCTCAGATTACAGACCACCATCCACACAATCACCACATATTTGCCCAGCTGTCTACCTAGTGTTTAGCGTGGGTGAGAGAACCCTACTTTTACTTCAAAGTAGTTGCCTGATAGTGGTGGCACACCCCTTCAATCCCAGCACTCAGGAATCAGAAGCAGGCAGATCTCTGAGTTCAAGGCCACCCTGGTCTACAGGGTGAGTTCCAGGACAGCCAGGGCTACACAGAGAAACCCTGCCTTGGAGAAAACAAAGCCCAGCTCCACAGAGACCCTCTTGGGAGTCCTCCTCCTCTGATTTCCCTGGAGCTGAGCCTTCTGTAAGCTCTCTCCTCCAACAGTAGAAGTCTCCTCAGGCATGCCCACGAGGTAAGGTACCCCCAGACACTTCTCATCTCAGAACCTCAGAGCGAGCTGTGTCCCATGGCCAGGGCTGCTCTCTTGGGCATCAAGACCTAAGTATAAAAGGGAGACCTTGGCAGCCGTCAGAGTGGCTACCCAAGCAAGCAGCTACCTTCATAGGCCAGTACTTGAGTCCAGCTGAGGCCTCAGTTTCACTGACTGAACCATGGGACTGCATACTTTATAAGGTCCCAGGCAAGCCCGTCTGGGAGGTGATAGGGACAGAAGAAGGGAAATAGTTACAAATTGTGACCAGAAGAGAGAGATTGGTGGGTGTTGGCTGATGGCTGTGTTGTCTGCATGATGCTAAAATGAAACCATGGTATATGGAGTGTGTTTTCCTGGCACCATACCACTTGGTCAGGTGGCTTGTGATCAGAGTGTGTAGAACCATGCATCCATGCATAGTGGGGTACTCTGGGCTCTGCCTTTCTACCCCCACTAACTATAACTCAAGAACCTAGAACCACAGAACTGGCTCATGAGCAAACAGTCTGAGTTACTGCTCCAAACCCCAAGGGCCTAAAGGACTGGATGAGGCTAGGGGCAGGAGGACAGGGACTAGGGAGCGGGGAGAGACAGGACATAGCACTGGGCCTCCAGCCACAGAGTCCTCCCTTCCTGTTGTCTCAGGATGATCCTGGCAGGATGCATCTGCCAAAGTTCCAGGCCCAGACCTTCCCCAGGCCATGCTCCCCATTACCCCATCAGGATTCCACCCTGTCAAGTGCATATATATGCAATTGAGAACATCAATCAGGTATACTTGTACACTCAGCTAAAGCAGCACACACGACTCAAAGACATGCATATCTGTACACTGAGATACAAACAGATGTGTTTACACTGAAGACTTCTCTTGTACACACATGTAGACACACATATGTGCATGGGTATGTACACACCCTACTGGGAGATGGATGGTGGGTACAGAACTATGTGAGCCACAGAGCCTTGTAGAGCAGAGAGGCCCCACCTCATCAGCCTAGCCAGGGGAGGCGGCAGGTGAGTTCACCAGCTCAAGCAGGTTCATTTGTGCATCTGGGGAAACGCACCATGAGAAAACCTGAGGGTGTGGAAGAGACCTAGGCAGGCAGAACCCAAGGGAGACTCAGGCAGTCAGGCAGAGGGAAGAGAAACTTGCAGAACCTAGAAGCTATGAAGAAAGGGACTGTCAGGGACCTAGAAGAGAACAAGGCAGAGTGTAGGTCTAGGATATATGAAACTGTCATAAGCAGTGGGTATAAATGTGGGATTCGGGATGGAGGGGGTCTCAGGCAGAGCTCTGGGCACTCCACACTTTAAATCTTTTCCCAGTCCCCCACTACACCCCATTCCCTATGAGTAAACCTGGAGGCTCCTCCTCTTCCTGCTTCCTGCCAGCAGCTCAGCTCACTTAGGGTCAAAGTTCAGAGAAGCAGTCATGGTGAGTTAGGATTGGACTCAGTCTGTGGCAGTGATAGGGTGGTGGTGGGGACCGGTGGCCTTGACCAGAGCAAGGAACAGTTTGTGGTGGAGACTGGTAGCTGTCATGAGACCTTCGGATTGATGCTGTAGCCAAACTGCACATGGGGAGACAAGGCTATGGAGACTGAAAGCCACTAGGCTGTCCCTACCTTGAGGCAGCACCCCAGAAGGCCCAACTGTACCTGGACAGTGCAGGAGCTGTCATGTGACCCCATGACGTAGCTCCTTAATAACCATGTCTTCCCCGCCCCCCAGGCCTGGCAAATGGTTACTCCATGACCCCTCCAACCCTGAACATCACAAAGGATTCATATGTGATTGACACCGGGGACAGCCTATCCATATCCTGCAGGTATCCTGGCTCCTCCCCACCTGGCAGTTCATGAAGGCTGCCCCAGACTAGAACAAGAGGTGTCTGGATGAAGAACCAGAAGGCCACTCTTCCCCAGAACAGAGAATCCTAGAAACTGAGAAGGAGTCCTAGGGTGTGGTCTCCCAGAAGAGGTGCAGATAGACACCCTGAACTCACCTAGCCTTCTCTTCTCCTCTCCTAGTCACCTACATCCATTCCCAGTCACCTATCACTAGCCCTAGGCCTCCTCACAGTACCAGCCATTAGCCAAGGACTATATTATCAACCTGTCATTCATAGCCCCAAGAACCAAGGCAGAGAGTCAAGGGCTCAGGGAGTGGATCTGGGGAGTGTACCCCAATCCTGGATTACTCTTCCTTGAAAAGAGATAAGGATGGGTGAAGCTCTTTGCCCTTGAAGGAGGCTCCTTGGAGGCTTGGGTAAAATCTAGGTAGGAGAGATCCTGACTTCTCCAATTCTCTGCTAGGGGGCAGCACCCCCTCGAGTGGACCTGGCCAGGGGCCCAGGAGGTACTGACCACAGGTGGGAAGGACAGTGAAGACACACGGGTTGTGCATGACTGTGAAGGCACAGAAGCTAGGCCCTACTGCAAGGTGCTACTGCTGGCCCAGACTCACGCCAACAACACAGGCAGCTACCACTGCTACTACAAGTACATCAAGGCCCGGATTGAGGGCACCACAGCTGCCAGCACCTATGTGTTTGTAAGAGGTGAGGCCTATCTTGGGCAGAGTCCAGGAGGGAGTACCTGGGGCCTTCACTCCACTTCCACCCTGCTGACCCCAGGCTAGCAGGAGTGAATACGGGGCCTCACACAGAAGCAGCAGTCTGGAACTTCACCCTGACCCATGGGGCTCCCTTATACTTCCCCACCCCCAACCCTAGCCAGAGACTTCCTGAGCTGTTTCCTAACCCAGCTCCTATTCCATCTCCTCAGACTTTAAACAGTCTTTCATCAACAAACCTGACACGCTCCTGGTCAACAGGAAGGACTCGATGTGGGTGCCCTGCTTGGTGTCCATTCCCGGCCTCAACATCACACTGCGCTCGGTACCACTCCCTTCCCCAGCCTAATCCCAGGACCCCACCCTCCTGTGCCATCCTTGGGAAAGGCAGCTGACCATCACTATGTCCCTCCAGCAAAGCTCAGTGCTGCACCCCGACGGGCAGGAGGTGCTGTGGGATGACCGCCGGGGCATGCGAGTGCCCACTCAACTGTTGCGCGATGCCCTGTACCTGCAGTGCGAGACCACCTGGGGTGACCAGGACTTTCTTTCCAATCCCTTCCTCGTGCACATCACAGGTAGGGGGCGCTAGTTTTATCTCCCCTAGTCACCACTCTCTGTGCTCCAAGAGGAATAGGGCAGACAAAACACCTCGTCCTACTAGTTCTCAGTCACGGGGCTGTGGGGATCACAGACAGTCTTATCACCCACTGCTCTCTGCGTGTACCAGCCTATGAGGACTGTGGGAGGTGACACTGTGTGTGTCACCAGGCAATGAGCTCTATGACATCCAGCTGTACCCCAAGAAGTCAATGGAGCTGTTGGTTGGAGAGAAGCTGGTTTTGAACTGTACAGTGTGGGCTGAGTTCGACTCAGGTGTCACCTTCGACTGGGATTATCCAGGGAAGCAGGTAAGGTCGGCAGCTCTGCCAGGGTCCTCATTCCCATAGCCCTGTCTTCAGTATCACCCCTAGGAGTCACCATGTCCATGCTACCTGTGCCTCTGTGTAGAGGGGATGCAAACTCAGTAACCCAAGTGATTGATGGGGAAGTTTTCTATACCAAAGCAAACTCTGAAGCGGGGCATCCAGAACCACTTGTGTTTGGGCAGGGGTGTGGGCCTTTGCTGGCTTAGCTCTGTCCCTGCTTGCCTGCTGACCCTGGGCTTCCCCTGGGTGCGGCAGGCAGAGCGGGCTAAGTGGGTACCTGAGCGGCGTTCCCAGCAGACCCACACAGAACTCTCCAGCATCCTGACCATCCACAATGTCAGCCAGAATGACCTGGGCCCCTATGTGTGTGAGGCCAACAATGGGATTCAGCGGTTCCGAGAGAGCACAGAGGTCATTGTGCATGGTATGACCTGGGAGGCTGAGGTCATTGTGCCCGGCATGGGATGGGATGGGTCCGGTATCATGGAACCTGGAGAACAAGGGTCTTTATGCGATGTGGGTCAGAGGTCATGATGCACCTGAGCAGCAGGGGCCAGTCAAAAGGAAGGAAGGGCTCTGAGGGGAAGCCCTGCCCAGCTCCTACCAGCTGGACAGTGAGGCAAAGCTCCAGTCTGCAGAGGGAGAGACTGGGAAGGCCTGGTGGATGGTCAGCCCTGAGTTTACACTCATTCCTCCTATTTGGCAGAAAAGCCCTTCATCAGTGTCGAGTGGCTCAAAGGACCTGTCCTGGAGGCCACAGCCGGTGACGAGCTGGTGAAGCTGGCAGCTTATCCCCCACCGGAGTTCCAATGGTAACAGCCTCCCCTTGCTACCCCACCAGGCTTAACACAAGGACTGACCAGGGAATGAAAAGGACAGTATCCTTCCCCATCAGATCAGTAGCCCTGAATCTCAAAGAGGATTTAATCCTTGCCCATCAGGGCCTCCATACCCTGAAATCCAGGTGGGACCCTCCCTAAATCGAGCC
This sequence comes from Mus caroli, assembly GCF_978045245.1. Taxonomy (NCBI): domain Eukaryota; kingdom Metazoa; phylum Chordata; class Mammalia; order Rodentia; family Muridae; genus Mus; species Mus caroli. The sequence continues at coordinate 70,940,788 of NW_028227268.1, forward strand.
CCTAAAGGGAATGCATGCAGATACTCAGAAGAAGCTCAGCCCAGGAGCAGCTAAACTGCAAAATGTTTTAAACACCAGATCCGGTATGTGGGGTGTGATTGGCAGTATGGGGTTTTATATTCCTGCTTCTTACATCCCCTCAGACTCAGCAAGGCTCTGCTAGCTGCATCTCCACGCAGGGAACAAACTCAGGGCCTGCTCTGCAGTGGCTAGTTCTCTGGGCTCCCTTCTTGGAAGAGTTCTTCTCTGAGGACCTTCTGACCCACAAATCTGAGATATCATAAAACTGATAAGCCTGGCTCTGAGCTATATGGTAGTGAGAGGCCTGTAGGAGACCTGAGAGTTGGCCTTTCCCTACAGGGTATGCCCAGGGCACAGAGGGGACCCTCGGTGATATACCTTCTGTTTTGAGTACAAAGCCTCGATCCTCCATTGCACTCTGAGCTGCCCACTTGATTCAATTCTCCTGCAGCTTCCATCTACCTTGTACAGATAAGAAAATGGGCCAGAAGAGGGACAAGCATTCCCACCTGAGCTCCAGGTCTCCTGGCAGGAATTCCTGCTATCTCTTCCTGTCAAACCCAGGGTAGCCCTGCCCTTCCAAGCTTGAAGCACCTCACACCTGGTAAAAAGGTTCTGGTGCAGGACAAACAGAAGCGCCAAAGGTCTTCAGCCAGAACCCACTGGCCATAGGCTGGAAGCTGGCTTCTGTGAAGGCTCAGTTATTAATTAGTCTGTGGCTCCCTAAATCCTGCCATAGCTTTGAGCCATAGAGCACCACATGGCATAGAATCAGAGCCCTAGAGGGAAGGTCCTAAATTCACCGATGAAGCTAGCATAATTACAACTCTTAGATCACAGAGTCCCCTGACCTCTGAGGCCAGCAGGACTAAGTCTGCTCTCAGCACAGTTTTCCACAGGAACATAACTACCTTCTCTGACTCTTCTCTTCCCTCTTAGCTATTGTCTTCCTCTCTGCAGTGTGCAGCTGTCCCAGCACGCACGTGTTCATCACCGTCTCACAGGTCACCACTGTTTAGATGGCACTAAGTCAATGAGTGGACAGCCAGCCAGGCTGGGTCTTTGGTCCGGTGTGCCCAGCAAAGTGCAGGCACTATTTCAGTGAGCCTTTGCAATTCCTGCAGTTGTCAAATAAAGACACTGAGGCATAGGAGAGTTTTTAACCTAAGAGATGTCCCTTTTCAGGGCCACGGAGTCCTAGCTTAGCCTATTCAGAGGGGAGGGGCCTAGAAGCCCAGGACTCAGGCTGCAGAAACAGTCCAGGGTATGAGGCATTTGCTCACACTTGCAGCAGAGACCTAGAGTGACCACACATGCCCAGTGGGGTATTGTGTAAACAGGATATGGCAGCGAGTTGTCCCTGTCCTCACTGAAGCTCACAGTTCAGTGAGAGGATAGTCAACCAACTTGTACAAAACCCAGTGTGCCAGATAGGAGTGTAGGTCCTGGTTTGATCGGAAGGAAGGAAGGAAGGAAGGAAGGAAGGAAGGGAGGGAGGGAGGGAGGGAGGGGAGGGAGGGAGGGAGGAAGGAAGGAAGGAAGGAAGGGAGGGAGGGAGGGAGGGAGGGAGGGAGGGAGGAAGGAAGGAAGGGAGGGAGGAAGGAAGGAAGGAAGGGAGGAAGGAGTAAGGGATGGAGGAAAAGAGAGAGAGGGAGGAAGGGAGGTGGGCAGGCAGTGGAACATGGCAGGCAGGGCCAGATGACAACCTTCTTGAAAAGCCAATACTCCAGCTGCAGTGCAGGAAGGAGAGAGCCATGCAAATTGTCATCTACAGAAAGAGCATCCCAACTAGGGTGACAGTAAGACAGTAAGCCCTGTGGGAAGGGTCCAGGTCTAGAGAACTGACTGGAGCTTCCCGAGGCAGGTGTCCGAGAAGCAGGCAATTAACATTCCATGGGCTCAGCTGTTGCTATTCCTTCCCTCATCAGTATACACTGAGAAAGAAGACAGGGCCCACCGAGGGTGTTGAAGTCAGCCTCTGATGCTAAAGCTCAGCCAGCAGGTGTGGAAGAACTTCATGGATGAACTGGGAAGCTGCCTTCCTAGTCCCTAGGCCAAATTCACAGAAAAGAGTAGGGCTGCCCTAAGCAGAAACTGGTAGAGAGGGGAGTGTCAAAGGATTTAGGGGTAAGTCCAGAAGTGCCACTGAAGATCTCATGATGGGCCTGAAGACCAGTGACATTGCTGAGCTGGCCACATAAGTCAGCCCAGTCCAGAGCTTTAGTCTGCATGTCTGATTTTGTCTGCATGACTGATGTGCTGCAGTCCTTTGTAGATAAGCTGCTGATAATCTCTCCTCCCTGTAGGCCCTGCTGTCCCTGGAATCCAAGCAGACTGCAGAGTTTTTAAAACAAGGACTCCTTGTGCCTTCAGACTGTGACACCTAGCAGATTCAACATGAGATAGACCACAATTAAGGCAAATATGCCAGGCTTCATAAAGCTTTGGGTTACTTTGTGGGCTCAAGTGACTCCAAAGTGCATGCTCTGATTGGAAGCATTGAGCTGTCTTCTGTTTTGTGAGAGTGACAATCTATGAGCAGCTTCAACACCACCTTAGAAGGTGGCTTCATTTTGATGGGCTTCTCAGACTGACCTCATCTGGAACATATCTTTTTTGTCTTCATTTCAATGTTCTACTTCCTAACCATCTTTGGCAACTTCACCATCATCACAATCTCACGAATGGATCTTCGACTACAAACACCAATGTACTTCTTCTTTAACAACCTCTTTCCTGGACCTCTGCTACACCACCAGCATTGTACCTCAGCTTCTTGTCAATATTTCTGGAATTGACAAGACCATGAGCTATGTTGGGTGTATGACCCAGTTCTTCATAGTGCTCTTACTGGGTGGAACTGAGTGTATGCTCCTTGTGGTGATGGCTTTCGACCGTTACGTCGCTGTGTGTCGTCCACTACACTACACAAGCATTATGCACCCCCTTCTCTGCCATGCACTGGCCATCTCCTCCTGGGTGGGAGGCCTTGTGAACTCTCTGACTCAGACAAGCCTCATGACCATACCTCTCTGTGGCTATCACCTGAACCACTTCTTCTGTGAGATGCTTGTTCTCCTGAAACTGGCTTGTGAAGACACAGGGGGACCAGAGACCTATTTGTTTGTGGCTGGAGCTGTAATTTTGGTCTGTCCTGTAGCACTAATTCTAGGCACCTATGCACACATTGCTCATGCAGTGTTGAAGATCAAGTCAAGAGCTGGGCGCAGAAAGGCTCTGGGGACTTGTGGGTCCCACCTTACTGTGGTTTTTCTTTTTTATGGCTCAGCCTTGTACACGTATCTCCAACCTGTCCACGTGTATTCCGGGAGTGAAGGGAAGTTTGCTGCCCTCTTTTGTACTATCATTACTCCAATGCTGAACCCTCTGATTTATACCCTAAGAAACAAGGATGTGAAGGAGGCTCTATGCAAGGTACTAGGGAGAGATACAAGCACAACATAGGAAGGGAACAGAAGTTTATACAAATATTGTCTAATATTTCTCATATGACAAAACTCATCTTGCCTAGAGAGACCTATTATTCTCCAGAAGATATCCCTCAGTAGGCATCAGGATTGTACTTCTTACTTATCTGAAAATTAAAACACTTCTAGACCCTCACGAAATAGCTATTAAGGGTTGCTTTGTGTCATAACGTCTCCAAGGAATGAGTTTGGGAGAGAGGTATAGCGATTCTCCATAGGAGAATGGACATGGACTCTAAGTATAATTGAGAGGGAGAGAATGTAGGTGGTTGGTCTGGTGCTGCTTGTATTCAAATGTCAAATTCTGTATCCCAACACATGATTGCTCCAAGATGAGCAGACCTTCATGTATACCAGCTTTTGTTGTGAACCTTGCCCCCCCAAGTTATCCATGATTGGTTAATAAAGATGCCTACAACCTGGAGTCGGCAGAAGAGAAAGGGCAGAGCAAACGTTCCTGGGCTTGGAATCTTAGGCAGAGATCATAAGAAGGAGAGAAGAGGAAGAAGAAGTTAATTTGTGTAGGTAGATCATGAGTGTGTGGCCATTAGGGCCAGGCTATTGGAGTAGGAGCAGCCCAGGTGGAACATGGCAAGTGATATCTCAAGGTTATTAACAGGGAAGTAGAAAAAATAGCATAGAAGGTAGACATCTCCCCAGATCTAGTGCTTTAAGGCTTATTATAAATATAAAGGTTTTTGTGTCTTTTATTTTGGGAATTATGTGGTTATAGAGGCATTTTAAAAACCCAAATAATATTTACACAAAAAGAGAAGGCTAAACTCAGAATAAAAACACCATACCCAAGTCAATATTCACAATGTGGTGCCAGGTAGAAGGCATTGTTTCAAAGGCAAAAGCCAAGAGTTCATACATTTCTCCTAAGTAGTTCTGACCCTGGCCATGTATTCTCACATCTCTAAGCCCATTTCTGATACAATGGTTGCAATTCTATGATGTGTGTGGCAATTAAGGCAACAGGAACAGAAATATTTCATGGATCACATCAAATTTCAGATATGATCTATTTTAACAATGTGGAAATGAAGAGGAAATCATGAGGGCTTCCCTGGTTAAAGGATGATATTCACATGCCATTGCCTGCAGCAAGATTTACGCTTGGGTCACTTTATAGGAGACTTCTTTTCTGATAGCTTTTTGATGCCAGGCATTGTTCTAGGGACTGGAACTGTAAACTTGTGCAAGAGAAGGCAATTGGTTGATCTGGTTTTACTCACAGAAGCTTGAGAATTGTCCTTTTTGACAAGAATGAATGCTGTGTGAAAGGCTAAAAAATCATAATAAATCTGCGGTGGAGGTACAAATAGGATGTAAAGTAAATAAATAAGTAATTAATGAGGGAAAGGTCCCCGGAAAGGTAGATATTGTGATACTAAAGATGGAAGGAAAAAGCAAAGCTACACAGAACATAGTTGTTTATCATCTCTCTCTCTCTCTCTCTCTCTCTCTCTCTCTCTCTCTCTCTCTCTCTATCTATTTTACTTATCCACTTTATATCCTGCTCACTGCCCCACTCTTGGTCACCCCCTCCCACAATGCTTCCCCTATCCCTTAACCCCTTATTTTCTGAGTGAGTGGGGGTCCTCTATGTGTCATCCCACCCTGGCATTTCAAGTCCCTGTGAGGCTAAGCGCTTCCTTTCCCACTGAGGCCAGACAATGCAGCCCAGCTAGAAGAACATATCCCACAAACAAGGAGCAACTTTTGGGATGGCCCCCATTACATAGAACATCTTTAAGCTCTCTGTCTAGGTCTGAGGAAATGAAACAGAATCAGATGTGAACCCCTGAGTATAGGCACTTGAAAAAAAATATTTAAAGTGAGGTTGGCGGTAAACGTTTTATAATTAAAAGGTATTAGCTAAGACTTTATTAAATTGATTTTATGATATAGTCATCCATTACTGTATAAACTATGACAATTTAACTGCACATATAATCTAATAAACATTCAATATCATTTTGAAAATAAAGGAAGGAAGACAGAAAGAACATAGGTGAGAAAATGAGACAGAGACTTTGCTGAACAGTGTTTGACTTCTATGCAGGAGAATCACTAGATGACAAAATTCCTAGAAGGAATGGTTTTCTTGTTTCATCTAACAATGTCCCCTGCTACAAGCTTCTCCTATCTTAATCTTGAATTTCGCTAAAATCAGCACAAGAAGACACTGTTGATCTGTGCTGAGGTCTGGGCAGTCTACATCAAAAACATTGGTAATAAACTTAAATAAGCAAGTAAAATACCTCTGTTCTGACAACCACAACATACAATTTTCTTTAGACTTTAGCCCAGGAAACAGTCACCACAGATAAGCAGCTCTGCGTAACCCATGTTTCTTTAGTATATTAAAAGCTGTTTGTAATTTATCTTTTTATTTGTTGAGGAAAGCAATGGATGCAACTTAAAATCCTCCTGTAAAGCACAACAAGCCAGATTCAGAAAGACACATTTAATATTTTACCTCATTTATAGAATCCAGATTTAAAATTACATGCATGTATGTGCAGTTCATAAAACTATGAGAAAGGGGAAATATATTAATGGTAAAGGTTAGTTTTCCTATCCATTTGACACAAGCTAGAGTCATCTACAAAGAGAAGATCTCATTTGAGAAAATATCTCTATTAGATTGTCTAGGCAAGCCTGTGGGACATTTTTTAAGATTGACATAGGTGATCAAGTCCACTGTAGGTGGTGCCACCCCTGGGTGGCTCTATGTTGTATAAGAAAGCAAACTGAGCAAGCTAAGAGGAGCAAGCCAGTAAGAAGCACTTCTCCATGGCCTCTGCTTCAGGTCCTGCCTCGAGTTCCTGCCCTGAATTCTCTGAATGATAGGCTATAAGCTATAAAATCAAATAAACTCTTTCCTCCCAAGTTAATTTTGGTCATGGCCATTATCACAGAAATAGAAAGCAAACTAGGATATTACTGGAGAAGGTAAAGGGATACATGCAGTCAGGAAACGGAAGGAAGGGCTAGAGGAAGAAAGTGAACTATCAAGGGATGATTGAGGATTGAAAATAGCAATGGGGAGGGAGAAAAATAAGAGCAAAGTATAAAGTACTTATGTATGAAGATCTAATGATGAAACCTATTACTTTGTATTCTACTTTTAAAGTTAATAAATGTGGATAAAATCCAAAGGCAACAAGGGAAGAAAGGGAGGCAGAAAGGGAGAGAGGGAAGGAAATGAATGCATTCTAACTCATATAAAGGAAACTAAGATCAGCTGGATCAATGGAATAACTTCTGGGCATCATATGAAGACTCCGTGTAAAGGAAGGCAGCTGTAGTTTGCTGAACAAGTCAGGCTTCATGTGCAACATGGCATTTGGTCTGTCTGGCAAAGGGTGAGTAGGGGTCAACGTAGAGAAGCAGATGGAATCTTGGACTGCAGAATCACACAGCAAGTAAGCTGTTATCCTAAGAATACACACTGGGTCACACAAGCTTAACAGAGGCCAGGGGAATAGAGAGTACTGAGGACTGAAAGTCATATCTTGGAGTCAGTCAAGTTCATTGTAATTGCCACAGTGAGGCCCTAGGTCTCCAAGGTCATGCCTTGTAAGCCACTGATTCTCCACTGTTTCTATGGGGTTGGGGCTATAACTCAGTGGTAGAGTGCTTACTTTAATATGCAGGAAATCCTGGGCTCAAAGCCCAAGAAGGCTTGTGAGTTCTCTCAGGATAGAATTTGTGTCAGCAGCTTTAGTTTTGGGTGGGGAGTTGGTAACACACCAGCTACTTCTTGGACTCAAAGGGTCAAGGTAAAAGGGGACAGTCTCACCTCCTAGGCTTGGAGACTCAATACTGTCCACTATATATGCTATCATGACTTCCAAGAGACAGGACCATTGACCTAAGCCCTTCCCACTATAGAACCAAAGTGGGAAGTATCTATCAGACGTCACAAGTTGCCACCAGTCTCTAGTGAACCTTTCCTCTCCTTTGAAGCCAGTAAAACAGAGAGAGAGAAAGGCAGGAGATTTGTCCTTGAACTCCAGGTCAGTGGGGCTTGGGTGAGATACTCACATTCACACTTAAAGGGGAAATACTCCACTAAGAACTAGCACTAGACTCCACCGTGTTGGGCCATTATTCTGGTAGCAAAGAACATTAAATTAATGTAAAAACATGTTATCTCTCGTGAACTCTTACATTCTCTGTCATCTAAGAATGCTGCTCTGTTACACATCTGGTCTAAAAATTCTAGTCTGAATCTCTATCTCTGCAATTCATAAAATTAATTAACTACAATTTAAAACATAAACAGTAAGGCTCTTATAGACATAGTAAGTTGCAAGCATCACTGAGGACCAAAGGATAGAAGCGCAGTCAGAGTTGTGGAAACAAACCAAGAATTTCTCGGAGGGGTACACACAGAGGTACCCATCACAGATGGTGACTGTGTTCTGTGTGCAGTTCATGAAAATTTACTCTTTGAAGCTCAACTAAACTGACTATGAACAATCAATGGTTTGGGAATTTATACTGAATATTTATTCTTGCACATTTGATAAAGAGCCTTGTAGATTTTCTGGAAAGCTTGTGGAACAAAAATGCAATAGTGTTCTGTGTCCATCATGAAGAGATGGGGCTGATCAGGGTACAAGTGGGCATCTGCATGTATCTGCAAAGGCATGGGATAGAGGATTGACAGAACAACAACACTTTGGTGCCTCTTTGGTTTTGATACTGACATTAATGTCCCAACACCACATGTGAATGTCTTGATGAAAAAAGTGAAAGTAGACTTGATTCTAACAGGACACACTCCTGACAGTGATTAGGGACGAGATAGTAGGATCTTTTTCTTTGTTAAGAAATAAACTCTATGGCTTGAATGTGGTTCCATTATAACCATGCAAGATCATCAAAACAGTGTCCTAGGAAGAAGGATTGAATCTTATATACTGTCAACAACAAATGATCAAAAGTTCATTATTTATAAAGATAACTCATAGACATAGAGACACATACACTTTGAGGAATACAGATAAAAACTGATCTTTACATTTATTAAAAAAAAAGAACAAATATGGAAGAATCAAAATGCTGTGCACACTGGAGATTAGGAGAAGGAGTTCAAAGTTTAGCATATTGTTGACATTAGAAAAGTAAAGACCATGGCAGGGTGAGATGTCATACCCCCTACTAACACAAACCTTCACCTAATCAGAAATATTTTTATAAAATCTGAAGGGCACGCCCAATGAGTGTGAAACTCTGAGTGTCATGAACGCGGCTCTCTTCCCAAGCAGTCTGCTTTTAGAACCCTTTGTTTCTTTTCAGGTTTTCTTCTTTGCCAGTCACAATCTTTCTTCCTGTAAATCTGACCCCTGGTCTGAATGTTGGCTTTAGCAAGATCCTCATCTCTAACCTAGGACCTGTCTTTGAAAACAAACACAAGCCAGCATCTCTCTCTATTCTCTTTTCTGATCTAAAGCCTCATTAGGATGTTTACAGATGACTGACCAGTTCTGTTGTCTTCTGAATGTGTGTATACAGTCAATGGTGTGATCCGAATCTATAGCCAGGAACATGTTATTAGTCTGTATTTCTTCTGACCAATGCAGACGCTCAGGGTCTCTCTATTTTGATAATTTTCTAAATTTCAGTGCATGGTGGTGGGAGGAAACATAGTTCATGTCATTAGGATCCAGGATGCCTGCCTCATCTCATTTTGTGCTTTCAATGAGATAACAAGTTTCACTAACAGGGCCAGGCTTGGTGGCACACCTTTAATCCCAGCATTAGAAAGCCAGAGACAGGCAGATCTCCTGAGTTTGAGGCCAGCTTGGTCTACGTGGCAATTTCCAGGACACCCAAGGCTACACAGCGAGACAATTTCATCAACAGAAAAGGAAGTCGATATAGTTAAGCAGTTGAGTCTGGAGAAGTACGAATGTGGGTGAATGTCCACACCATAAATACTTTCCTTAGTGTCTGGAAGCGGATTGTTTGGAAGGAGTTGATCTACATGAACCTCCATAAACACCTTTCACCCACATGCACTGGGCTCCCATGAGGACTCCATGCTGATCAGTTCCAGGAGTATGATGGTGGTCTACCTGGATTCTGAAACAAAGGAATAGAAATAATGCATGGGCCAAACCAGAGGTTTAGTTATGATCCATGGAAAAGAGGAGATACAGCTGTTCTTAAACAACGGAACGAATTCCCAGGGATATTTTCTTCCTGTGATTAGCACATATGGTGGGCACAAATCAGTCCTTAGTACTGACCACAGGAAGGGTGAAGAAAATAATCTACAAGGCATTAATTAGCAAGGAGTGCCAACCAGAGGAACTATGTAATCCTAAGTAATGGATCCATAGGCTGTGTAAGGGTTGCAAGGTGAGCAATGTCAGACACAGGGGGTCTCTGGTTCAGTGTTCCAGGTGGGCATTGATGCTGTGCTTCTGCAGACCAACCCAACCCCCACAGAGCCTTGGCAACTGGAAAACACAGCACATCTTCTCAAGCCACAAACCCAGAAATCAAAGTCTCATTTAGACAGGAAAAGGAGCCATTTGATGGGGCAGAGAAAGAAAACACCTTGAGCTTGAGGTTGTGTAGCTTCAGGTTGTGTCTTTGCATATAGCATTCCAGAATAAGACACTAGATACTCAGGAAGCAGGACAATGCCTTTGTCCCACAAAGCAAGACGGAACCAGCTTCAAGGATTCATGCCTCTCTAAGAATCTGTCCAACAGTTGCTGCAGAATGAGGCTGTAGGCTCAGTGACTTTATCCCTCTGTGCTCTTCTGTGCCAGCTGTTGTTCTAGACAGAGAATGAAACTAATTCTGTGAAAGACAGGGCTACCACCATACCCATCTGATTAGTCAGGGAGTTGCATTTTGTGAGAAATAGGTGCAAACAACATGCTGGAGCAAAGAAATAGGAAGAGCCCCATAAAAGAAGGAAATAGGGGCTAGAGATACAAAGGAAAGTCTATGGGTGAGGAAATAAGGCAAATGACTCATTGAACAAACTCTTGCAGGGAATGGTCTTCAGGGTTCATTGTAAACTGAAAAGGCCAGATTCTCTCACAGGAGCACTGCCCTACTTAACTTTGAATTTAGCTATATTCCCTGCTATTCATTGAAAACACTGCTGACTCTTGTTAAGTCTTAAGTTTTTACATCTTTACATCTTGTCTTATAGATGGTTCTTATAGATGGTTGTCAGGGTTACAGGTTTCTTCCCCCTCCCCACTCTACATTTATCCAACTGAGGTTTTGAATCACAGCTCAATTTTCCTTTATTCTGTTTTATCTATTACCTATTGATGACTATTTCAATCTAGTTTTCTCAAGGCCAAATTATTTGGGTTATGATTCTAACATATGCATGTCACATAATTAGAAGCCCAATTTACTGTTGTAAATGTAGTATTTCTACATGTGGTTTCGAAAATTATGACTAAAACTATAGTTCATGAATGTCTAAATTATTGTGTCACCAGCTGAGATATACTGTTATTTGTTAATTTCCCCTGAGAATATTCCTATATTCCTGAGATACTTATATGTACTATGTATTTTAGTCTATTATTAAAATATGAAATACATACATTCATTTAACAACATTGGTGGGGTTTATTTGGAATTATTTTCTTGTTGCTATTGTTGTTATTTTTCCATGTAGGGCAACAGAGTCTCACTGTGCAGCCCAGGGTGGCATGTTCTTCTTGTTTCAACCTTCAAAATTAGAGGATTTCACACTGTGTAAACAACCTTTAATGCCAACCAAAAGCTTATCAAATTCTGGGTATGATGATGGACACCTTTAATCCTAGCACTTGAGAGACAGAGACAGATAGATTTCTGTAAGTTTAAAGCCAGCCTGATCTATATAGAAAGTTCTAGGCTAGCCAGGGCTACATAATGAAACTGTCTTGAAAGAGAAGCATATCAAATGATTATTTCTTTGTTTTGCTCCTAAATACATAAACCAGAAGCAAACTTTCAGAGCAGGTGACAGATGAACAGCATAACCGAACTGATCTGGGAGGATTTATCTATAATGGTGCAAGATCTGACTTGGATAAAACTTGTTATGACATGTACATAATTTATCTTATATAAATATGTATATAGCATAAGTCTCACAGTGGACAATTTTACTCTTTTCCATGAGGAGAAATCAAACATCTTGTTGAAATAATTGATTCAGTTCTTGGGTGTCTGTCATTACATTCCAGTTCAGTAAACTCATCACAAAGCATCAGGGATCAGTGTGCCAGAAATTATTCACACTAAGCATAGATAGAAATCTCTTCATCCATGCTCTACTTGTTTCCTTGGTTGTATGGGTGGTTGATTTAGGAATGCTTTTTTTTTTTTTTTACCATGTTTTGAGACAAGGTCTCTGTCCTATTTAGATTCAGCTGTCAAATTGGCACAGTCCAGCTTCATTTGAGGTAGTCTCAACTGGAGAATTGCCCAGACCAGATTGGCATGTAACCATGTCTTTAAGAGATTGTTTAATTAATGTTTGATGTGGGAGGACACAGCCCACTATAGGCAGCACCATCCCTAGGCAGATGGGCCTTAGCAATATAAGAAAGGTAACTGAGCAAGCTAGAAAGATGATAAGCAGTGTCCCTCTGTAGTTTTACTTCAAGCTCTTGCCTTGAATTCCTGCCCTAGCTTCCCTTAATAATGAAGAGAAACCACAAAATTAACTAAGCCCTGTCCTCCCAAACTTGTATTTGGTCATTGCTTTAGCAAACCAACAGAAAGCAAACTAAACGTCTTATGTAGCTCTGGATGGCCCTGAAGTCCCCTTACAGCTGGAAAGAGTTGTGAATTCCTGATCCTCCTGCCCCTACCTCCCAAGCACTCATGGGAGTAAGAAGAATAACTTTTTATACACATGTCTCATTTTCATTATTTATCAATGACTATTTACAGCTCTCAGTGTTCTCAGTGTTCTCTTCTGAACTTTTAAATTTTTTAGTTTTTAAAATACCATTTCAAGACATTGCCTTAGAGGTGACAAAATATATTTAAAATTAACACTCTACTTTAGCATAGCCATTTTCTCCTGCAAGGGCAATCTAAGGATCTCATACTGACAAATCCCCCTTGTATTATTACTGTATATCAAGCTATAAACATAGAATATGTATTTGTTAAAATAATTTTTCAAAATAGTGTCTGATATGGCAAGGAAGAACCAAACAGTCAGGCTGATGAACTTAATCTGGTTCATCCTCTGTCTCAAACGACAGAGACAGCCTAGCTCAGAGACTGAGAAAAATAATAATAAAAAAAAAACATACCAAGCATTAATACTGCATCTTCCACATTAGAATCTGAAAACAGGTTCCACATTACTGCTTGTAGTTCCTATTATTAATGCCATGAGGATGGCACTACATCCTTTCTATGTTCAGACAAGGAACCATCATTTCCAGAGAGTTGATTGGCCTGTCTAAAGTCACAGAACAAATGAGCTACAGGAATGGATTCAAGGCAGGGCCACACCTCTACACTCCAAATGATCTATGTGCTAGGGAAGAGATGAATTGAGAAAGATGTGGTAGCCTGCATAGGGTGTGACCAGGATCAAGAAAGGCAACATGGCAGCATGAAGGGTTCACAAGCCCCTACCCCTAGCTTAGGAAGGAGCAATTAAAAACTTATGACTGCTAAGGGAGGGAGACTCGGTTTTCATTAACAGGATAGCCTCTAGTAGGTCAACCATGCTCCAATAGTTAGCCCATACCCATGTACATATTGGTATCACAAATTGGACTTGGTGGGTTACTTTCTGTGAAAGAGAGAGAGGACATAAAGTTAGGAGAGGATGGGGAAAGGATGCATCGAGGGGGAGTTGGGCTAGGAGTGGAAACAAACATACTCAAAATATGTGTGTATGAAATTCCCTAAAACTAATAAACATATTTATAAAGGAAGATCAAACATAAGTGAAAAAGAATCAGCCACCAAACCCAAACACTATTGCATATGCCAGCAAGATTTCACTGAAAGGACCCTGATATAGCTGTCTCCTGTGAGGCTATGCCAGTGCCTGGAAAATACAGAAGTGAATGCTCACAGACATCTATAGGATGGAACACAGGGCCCCTAAAGGAGAAGCTAGAGAAAGTACCTTGGGAGTGGGTGGGTAGGGGAGCAGGGCGGGGGGAGGGCATAGGGAACTTTTGGGATAGCATTTGAAATGTAAATAAAGAAAAATCTAATAAAAAGGTGTAATTTATGAAGTATCTAAAAAATAGTTCATGTTTTTCATAGGAAGCATTCAGTTGTCTTCTGTTTGTGCAGGTGGGAAAATATGGACTATTTGAACACCAGTTCACAAGAGGGCTTCATTTTAGTGGGCTTCTCAGACTGGCCTCACATAGAACCCATCTTTTTTGCTTTCATTTCTATTTTCTACTCTCTGACTCTCTTTGGCAACACTGTGATCATCATTCTGTCTCAACTGGACCTCTGCCTGCACACACCCATGTACTACTTCCTCTGCCACCTCTCCTTCCTGGACCTCTGCTACACTGCCAGCACTGTGCCCCAGCTTCTGGTCAACCTCTCTGGACTTGACAGGACCATCAGCTTTGGAAGGTGTGTGGCCCAGCTCTGCATAGTGCTCTCACTGGGAGGCATTGAGTGTGTGCTTTTGGTGGCAATGGCTGTAGATCGATATGCTGCTGTGTGTCGCCCACCCCACTACACAACCATTATACACCCTGTTCTCTGCAGAGCATTGGTTGTATTCTCCTGGGTGGGAGGCCTTGTGAACTCTCTGATCCAGACAAGCCTTGTGATGACCATGCCTCTCTGTGGACACCAACTGAATCACTTCTTCTGTGAGCTACCTATTCTCCTGAAGATGGCCTATGAGGACACAGGAGGAACAGAGGTCAATTTGTTTGTGGCCCGGGTCATAATCTTAGTGTGTCCTTTACTGCTAATTCTAGGCTCCTATGCTCACATTGCCAAGGCAGTGCTGAACATCAGGTCAATGGCTGGTTGCAGGAAGGCTTTTGGGACGTGTGCATCTCACCTCATTGTGGTTGCCATGTTTTATGGCTCAGGTATCTACACATACCTCCAACCTGTCCACAGGTATTCTGATAGTGAGGGGAAGTTTGTTGCCCTTTTTTATACTGTAATCACCCCCATGCTCAACCCTCTGATCTATACGCTGAGGAACAAGGATGTGAAGGGGGCTCTGTGGAAGGTGCTAGGGAGAGGCACAGACTCCAGGTAGGAGAGCAAACAAGAGCAGAAAAGTATTTAATATTAGGTTTCTGTAAATTATTTGATGTTTACTACTGGAATACATTATTCATAAATGTGATTATAGAATCCATCCTTTTATTTTGGAATTTCCCACTTTTTGCTAATGACATTACTAGTTTATTTTATATTTATTTTATACTATGGAAATAACATGGAACAAATTCAAGAAATTTTCTTATTTGTACATCCCAGATAGGGTCAGACTAGGTGGCACAAACATTGATTCATCACAGTACCCCAACTCATCAGAGTCCGAGGTTTCAGTTTCTAGAGCAGAATAGTGCTGTAATCACAAGACTTTACCTTGGAACTCAGGACAGCAGCTCATGCCAGTGTGTACACTGGACTTATCTCGACCTCCAATGGTCTCAAGGGACCAGATTCAGTGTAGTCTGTGTTTCAGTTGTGGTGTTTGTGGCCATCGCTGTTGCATATGACCAGAGCCTTGTCTTGCTATGGTTAGTCTACCTAGAGCCAGTGGAATTACTTGCTTCTCACCACAGACCCACTGGTTACAAATGAGGCAATTACTGGGATACAGAGAGGATTGTCGCATGAAAGCAACCTTCTTGGGACTCTGTTCACACTTGCTGAACAACACAGCAGCTGAAGTTTGTAGATCTCTCTGGCCTTGTGTCACCCTCTGCCTCTGAAACACTGACACACACCAGTACTGAGCATGTGGCTAACCTGGGCTTAGCCTGCCATCTAGTGCTGAATAGGCAAAGGTGGCTCTGGCCTCAGAGAATGCAAAGAAACCTGCTTTAAATGTCAGCAAGAACAATCACAAAGTCAGATCTGAAAGGCTGGAATAAACACCTAGATCTTCAGTTCATAAATGATGTTGCTCAGCAATACACACAAAGAGTGTTCATGGAAACTTGACTTCTCTCCCCATGAAGGAATCGATGGAGCAAACACTTGGATGGAGAGTTTTAAATAAATGTTTAAAAGAAATGAGTCAACAAATACAGACAGTACAGATATAATGCAGAAACCTAACCACCTCCACCAACAACAACTTAGAGAACCAGAAATAATTCAAAAGTCAAACAGAAGGGCTGGGTTTGGTTCAGGGGCAGAGGATTTGCGGACTATGCGCAAAGCAAGCTCTGGATTTGAGCCCTAAATCCATAATAAAACAGAAAATCAAGCAGAAATCTTTGAGCAGAAAAGGAAACTAAAGAAGACTGACTCTCCTTCCTCAGCAGCTGTCAGTGCCTTTCTGCTAGGGGTGGGAGCACACAAGGCTCTCCCTCTCTGGGCTGGACTGTTGTCTGGTTTAATCATGTGCAGTTCTTGTACTGACAAAGTTTTTAATAGGCAGGAAAACCTATCATTTTATCTTATAAAGGAACTCAGATATCTGGAAACACTGATCCCCAAATGCTTCAGATGAAATTATCCCGGAGCTGAGCAGAGGCTACCCCCTAGAAAACACACGTAGTCCTTTCACTCACCCAGCCCCCTTTATTGTGTGTCATCCTCTCAGACTGGAGGCAGGGGCTTGTAAAACCCTGGAAGACAAAAGAGAAGCATAAATCTCCCCTGGTCGGGACCTAACAACAAGCTCAGCTCCTATCGATTCTACTCATTTTGACTCATCAAAATTTCTGGCAAAATAATTGCAATCGCAGGTTACACAAACACCTTTCATGGTGGGCACTAGTGTGAAGAATTTGAATAGCAGATTTCTTTTCTTTAGTCATTTTCAGATTCTATGGAGGTCTGTATCATTTATACAAAATGCCTATGTATCCAGGTTTTTCAGGTATGTACTAAAAATCATTAGCTTCATTAACATATCTTACCTACTTTTCCTTGAAATTACAGAAGTCAATATTCACACAGCAAAGCTATCAATGGTTCAAGGCATCCTTACTCATAGCTGGCCAACTGTGGGGATAAGCCAAATGACCATCAGTAACTGCATGGATGCAGATTTGATCTATTCATGAAAGAGAACCTTGTCAATCATGTAAAAGAGTGGCAAGCTGAAGTATGCCACCAAGGACAAACCCTCGAAGAACTGAGCAAAGAAAAAGTAGCTTGCATGCAAAGGGTTGTGCATACTGTGGAGTGCCTTACTGTGAAGTGTCCAATGAGACAAAATTACATCAATGGTTGTCTGAAAATGACAGTCAGGACGGTGACTGCAAATGGGCATGAAATGAAATGAGGTGAAAAAAATGTTCTAAAGTGATAAATATACAAAATTGTGAATATACTGAAACATTACAGTGTAAATATTAAGCATATACATTATGTATGGGAAATATATCTCAAAAAACCTGTTAAAGTCAGTGTTAGATGATTATACTGAGAACAAAGCCTATAAATCCAAAAATCTTCCCATACCCTTTCTATATGCAAAACCATTAAACATTATAATAACTGCATCTTTTGTACTTTTATTAATGAAATGTGGCCTTAGCTGATTTCATGTATGTAGTGTATTCTGATTACTCTCAAGCCCGCACTCTCTCTTATCTTCCTCCCACTACCATATCCCCTGTCCTTACAGACCCTTTTCCCATGTCGATGAGTGTGGGGATCCCTGAGGCCACTAGGGCCAGCAGAATTGATCTGCATGAGGCAAGAAGAAAATCCAGTTCAAAGTGACATAGTTAGCCAGTGTTGGTTCAAACTTCTAGAGTCTGACACCCAGCAGTTTATTTTAGTCATACTGAAGCAGGGCACAATTTGGTGGGAAAAAAATTTCTGATAATAGTTAACTCAATCATACATGTAAAAAAGTTTAAGAACAATTTATATTGTAACTCTCTATAAAGTATACATGGTCTCTTCCATAAAGATGGGGTCTGTTGACTCAAAAACAATGTTCAAGATAGGGGTCTAGAGAGGATGACTGAGGTAAACGTAATAGCCTGTTGGAGTGAGGATTGGCCTGGCCCTACAGATAACACAGAAGTTACCTACCCATAGGCTGTTGAAAATTACAAGTGACATCTCTCATAAGGATGGATTTTATTGACTGAGAAGCAATATTCAAGGTCTATAGAGGAAGAGTCTGGAATAAACATAGTTGCTTGGAGGAACGAATGAAATCTGGCCCTTGCAAAGGATCACCAGGTTATAAACTACATCTATTCCCAGCTTTTTGGATGGAAAACAGGCAAACATCTTCTTTCTGAAGAGATATGTCTGCATGTTTAGCCATGTGGATTTCCCTGCTGATCTCTGAGTACTAAGACCTCAAACTCTCTACACATGTTAGTGATACTGATTTTTCAACTTGACACATCTGAGAATAGGGAACCTCAGCTGATGGACTTGTCTATATCTCTGTGGGGCATTTTTCTTATTGCTCATTGATGTTGGAGTATCACCCCTGTAGGCAGTATCACCCCTGGGCACATGAGCCTGGGTATATAAGAAAGATGGCTGAAAGTGAGCCTGGAAGAAATCCAGTAAACAGCATTCTGCCATCGTGTCTGCTTTAAGCTCCAGCCTTGAGTTCCTACTTTGGTTTCCCTCCAGAATGGACTGTGACTATAAGGTGAAATTAACCAATTAACCCTTTATTTCCCAAGCAGTTTTTGGTCCATGTTTTATCACATCAACAGACAGCAAATTAAAACAAGGCTGTTGTCCTCCTCCTCCTCCTCCTCCTCCTCCTCCTCCCCCTTCTCCTTCTTCTTTTGTAGCCTACTAAGTTGATCCAGAGTCCTCTGTGTGCTTACGTGTTAGGAATTATTCAGTAGAGACTGGTGGGCCCACCAGTAAATACTGAGTTCATCAGCAGAGAGGGATAGCCCAGTGGGCCTCCTCACAAATGACTAGAGTTGACAAGGGTCCAGTCTTGCCAGTTCAGGCAATCACATCTGCTATGAAGTCATGATCACAATGAATGTGGCATGTTCAAAGATAATTTCACAGACTTTCTCTCTATCTTCTGCCTCATATATTCTTCCTGCCCCCTTCTTCCTTGAGCTTTAATGGGAGTAGTAGAAATGTCCTGTTTAGGACTGAGTGCTCAATTGTTCTGTTTTCTCAGCATCTTGAGCACTCAAAACTTTCTGTGTTCACCATCATTTTTTGTAAAGAGACATGTACTAATTAAGGTTAGCATTTGTATGTGGTTATAAGCATACATGTTTAGAAGGAAGTTTGATGCCATGTGAATTTTAATATACAAATTTCCCATCTATATCCTACAATCTCCTCGCCCATTTTTTAAAATCAGGTTTATAAAACTAGACCTAAAATCCCTCCAAAAGAACACACCTTGAAACCAATCAGAGTATACTTGGTTACCCCAATAACACTTGTGCCATATTGCAACACTGAGTGCTATTCCTAGCAGGCTGGCATTGTAGTTGGTAGATTCACAGTTATGTAAGATTATTAATGTCTTTTCTCCTCCAGCAGCCTACTTATCACCTTTCAGAATTATGAGTGCTGGTGGCAGGGAGGAAGCTATTACTTAATTCCAGCTTGCTTTCTCTATATCTTGCACCCTTCTTCTTCTTTTAACATTGGTTTGATTGTCAATTTGATTGGACTGAGAAGTACTCGGACGATTAGTAAAGCAACCTTCTGGCTATGTCTTTTCACATGTTTCCAGAAGTTAATTAGATAGGGGATTATTCACTCTGAATATAGGTAGCACCTGCCCTACATTGGGTCCCAGTGGAATAAAGGGGAAGAGAATCATGAAGCCAACAGGCATAAGTATTCCCTCTCTGTTTCTGGCTGCCATGATTTGAATGGCTCTGATCCACTATACTGTCTTAGTCACTGTTCTATTGAGGTGAAGGGACACCATGACCAAGGCAACTCTTATAATAGAAAGGACTTCATTGAGGAATTGCTTACATTTTCAGAAGTTTACTTTGTTATCATCATTTCAGGAAGCATTGTAGTATGGCACAATTTTAGCAGAACTATTGGCTGTATTTGTCATGGATTCCATAGTGGCATCACTTAGGCTTTGAAGAAGCCTTTAGTAAATACTCAGTGATTTTTATCGAAGGTTTATAGGGCTGCTCTTCCAAAAAAATGCACAGAGTCTTTGCATAACTTACTCCTGAGACATACCTGGCAAACCAGGAAGTCCTCTATGGCTGAGAATTGCTTAGGCAATGGTCCCTTCAGACCACTCCTAGATCAGATAGGACGTTCTGGAGTGCAGAAATTGAATTGCTAAAAGTGCCTTTTGTGTGACAACAAGGGGGCTCTGCAAAACAGGTTCAAAGTTCAGTCTTTGAGAGGCTGATCCAGTTACTACTGAGAAGCCTAATTTCATCCTGCAGTGTCTATATTTCTTCAGTCAATCCTTCCATACAGACCAGAACACTGACACCACAGCACACAGGCAGACACGGTACTGGAGAAGTAGCTATGAGTTCTTCATGGAGATCCTCAGGCAGCAGGAAGAAAGAGAAGCTGGACCTGGCTTAGACTTTTGAAACCTCAGTGCCCATGACCTTCAACAAGGCCGCACCTCCTAATTCTTCTCAAGTAGTGTCATTTTCTGATGGCAAAGCAGTCAATCATGTAAGCCTATGAGGACCATTCTCATTCACACCACCACATTCTCCAACCATGATGGTCTGGAAGAGTGAGCCAATATAACTCCTTCCACATTTAAGCTGTTCTGAAGGAGTTTTATCACAATGACAAAAAGTCTATCTCAACTGTGTAATACATACCCATCCATATACTTTCTCTATTTTAATCCAGAATTCTAGCAAAGTATTCCTGGGAACTTCATTTGTTCATTCACACCTAGTATCTTAGTTAGGGTTTCTAGCACTGTGATCAAACATGACCAAAAGCACCTTGGAGAGGAAAGGGTTTATTTGGCTTACACATCCTGAGCCACAGTCCACTGAAGGGAGCAGGAACTCAAACTGTGTGGAAACAAAGAGGCAGACACTGATGCAGAAGCCAAGGAGGAGCGCTGCTCACTGGCTTGTTCCACATGGCTTTCTCAGCCTGATTTCTTATACAACCAAGGACAATCAGCCCAGGGATGGTCCCACCGACAGTGAGATGGGCCATCCCCCATCAATTACTGACTAATAAAATGCTCTACAGACTTGCCTATAACCCTATAAGGAGGCATTTTCTCAACCAAGATGCCCTCCTCTCAGATGACTCTACCTTGTATCAAGTTGACATAAACTAGCTAGCAGGCCAACTTTAGAGAGAAAAATGGCACTGAGTAGCTATGTAAGTGACACTGAGTAAAATGTGTGTCAGCACTGTCTTCTGTGAAACCAGCATGATATCAAGAATGAATACTCAAGGTTATTGTGTACATTGCCTGGGGTGATATGTGCAGAGTTCCTGGGAGAATGTCTTCTACAGAGTAAGTACTATGTGCCTTTGCCTGTGATTATCCATTAATTGGTCAAGTCATCCAAATTAACACTCTTCCACTTATATATAATAAACTGTGCCATTTGCATTAATTGTGTATGAAGCTAATAGTGTTTGCAGTGTTTGTAATGTTTCTCTTGATTGTGTTATGCTTCTTGTGTGAAAAAGAAAAGACTTGCACTCCAAACATTGTTTAAAGTTATTACAAGTACAGTGTGTTTTTGAAGACTTTATTAATCCAAGAGAATGTGTCTGTACTGAATAAATTTTAGTATTATGATGACAGAAACAGTCAATGAATATTTACCATACACCAGGCATCTGACCCATAGTGTGTTGTTGATCCACTAACAAAGGTTAGAGAGTTAGCTCATGATAAAATCTAATTGACGTGGAAATTGTGGCTCAGTCATGTAAAGTCTCAAACATATTAAGGTATTAGCAAAGATTTTTTCCTGAACTCACATTATAATTCCTTAAGTGGATATAGGCAACTTTGGATATTAATGCTTTTTCCCCATTCCATAGGAAAAAGGGTTATTTGTGCTTTTAAATGAATATGTAAATTTATAAGTATGTTGAAGATGAAAATGGAGTGCTGATCCATTAAATATTATAACAAAATTGAAAACTTCATACAACAAGCTTCAGTTGCATCAATGGAACAATTATCAGGAATACATGACTGTCATGTGATGACTGCAAAAAAGGAAAACAGCTGTGGCATGAGGACCAAGCAGACTTCAAGTGAGATGTGGAATTTAGACTGTCTAACAAGAGGCTGGTGGGACTGGAGTCAAAGTATGAAAGCAGAAGGAACCTTGGGCTACAGAGTCACTTGAGCAAATGACAAGTTGTCCTGAGAATGCACAATAAGTCACGGAGGTTTCACAGACCTGGGAGAATAGAGAGTACTGAGGGCTTCAAGGCCGATCTTGGAGCCAGCCAAGTTCATTGTAATTGCCACAGTGCGGTCCCAGGTCTCCAACGTCATGCTTTTTAAGCTGCTCATTCTCCACTGCTTTTGAAGAATGCTTCTATGTGACTGGGGACATTACTCAGTGGCAAAATACTTGCCTGGAATGGGCAAGACCCTGAAATCAGTGCTATACAGGAACAGGACTCAAAAAAAAAAAAAAAAAATAGAATGCTTCTAAATGTCCTCAGGGCATAGCTGGTGTGTAGCCTTAAGACTAGAAGGAGGCTTGAAAATCTGCCAGCTGCGTCCTGACGTCAGTTGGTTGGTACAGCATGCACTTGGATACTGAGGTGCTTCTACATCCAGAGTCACGCCCTTCAATGTCTACAGGTAGCTGTGCTTTGCTGACCTCTCATGGACAGGAGCTCTGACCTGAGTCTTTCCCACCACAAGTCAAATAGGGACTAAGAAGCAAAATGTCTTTCAGACATCACAAGGTTTCTCAGTTCTCCAGTGAGTCTCATCGCCCTTCAAGCCCAATACATTAGCAGAAAGTAAAAGTGGGAGATTTCTGACCTTGAACTCCAGGTATGTGCTGAATGCTTGAGATGTTTACATTCATGGTAAAAAAAAAAAAACAAAAAAACAATGCATTAAAAAAACAAATATTGTGGTGGACAATCAGCAATGGGTTCCATTGTGTTCTGTCTCCAGTTTCAGGGCAAAGAAATGTTAAACTCATGGAAAAACCATTTACCCCATTAGAGTCTTTCATTTTCTATTTTGTATACACCTTGTACCTACTCCATATGCAGCATGTAGAAAATAATTGAAAAACTTTACTTGCTTCTTTTTCTCTCCAATTACTAAAATAAGGGAAATCATTTTTAAATATACATGGTGAAGGTAGACTTAAAACTAAGGTTCTTATATACACACTAGATAGTTGCAAGTTGATAGGAAATGAGCAGTCAGGGCTGTTGTAATAAACTAAGAAGAATTTCTTGGAGGGTTACACACACAGGGAAGTCATCACAGATGGAGACTGTGTTCTGTATGCAGAGTCACAGTGAAAGCAAGACATTTATGAACTCACTTTTTGAATGTCAGCTTACTCTGGCACATCCCAGTTTGGAGGACCTGTACTGAAATTTTGGGGTGTGCTCTTACTGGATTGCTTGTTAGAAAAGACTTTCAGATTATCTTAAAAACGTAAAGACTAAAGTGCAATGTGGTGTGGCTTCCAGTGTGAAAGACACTGGAGCCAAATCAAAATATGGGTCTGTATAAGAGCAGATGGGCCAGAGCACTGATGGGAAGATGCTTTAGTGCCTATGTAGTTTCAATAGTATCCTTAGTGACACAGCCCTCACAGAGGAGCCACGTGCAGCAGCATCCTGATGGAAGCAACTGAAGCCAGATTCAAGGGAATTTCACCTGTCCAAACAAAGAAGATGATTAGGAAGGAGTCCATCAACCCTCCTCTGCTGCTCATAGAGAAAGGTTGGCTGTGTGACTTGGAAGTATCTGCCAGATCATCAGAATAAGGCTCTCAACTTATTTATGAAGATATTCATAGACATAGAGACCCACAGCCAGGTGAATAGATAAGAGCTGATTTTTGTAATAAATAGAACCAAGTATGAAAATCTCAAAGTTCTGTGCACCAGGGAAGGTAGAAGGAGGGATTCATTTTTTAGCAGATTAGCATTAGGAAAGTCAAGATCAGGACAGGATGAGATGTCATAAGTCAGCTAACACTGCCTTCATCTACTACAGATATCCTTCTACAGAGTCACCTCCAAATCTGAAGTAAAGATCTGAGTGTCAAGAATATGGCTTTCTTTTCAGACAGTCTTGTTTTAGAACCCTTCCTTTCTTTTTCAGATTTTCTTCTGAGACAGTCCCAATCTCCCCTCTTCTAAATCTGACCCCCAATCTGAGTGTTGGCTTTAGGGGAGTTAAAAAAAAATGTCCTCACCTTTAATCTAAGGCAGGATTTGGAACACAGATTCAAACCAGGGTTCCTTTGTGTAATCTCTTTTCCAATATAAAACCTCATTATGGTGTTTAAAGATGTCTGATCAATTCTACTGTTCTCTGAATCTGTATATTTAGCCAGTGTTGGGAACTGCAACATATTCAGTATTCTGTGACCAGTGAAGACTATGGAGTCCTTTGCTGCTCTTAGCATTCTAAACTTGTCAACATCCAGTAATGCCTGAAAAGAAAATGTGGGCCTTTGGAAAGCAAGTATATGACCCGAATGTAATCCCATGCCCTTGACTGCTTCATCATGAAGAGAGCAAATGGACACTTCACACTCAGGAAATTCCCATGCTGGACTTGTTTTCCTCAGTGTCCAGGGGACAGTTGGTTGGAAGGAATTCTGTGCTCAACTGTGTGCTCCCTCCCGGGGCCTCCGGGCCTCTTACCCAACCTGCACTCCCATAGAAAGACTTGAGGCTAACCAAACCCTGAGCTAGTGTGACCATAGTCAAAGCCACACTGGAACACGCTATGGGATTAGAAGTAATGTGCAGTGCATACAAGAGAACTGGTGTTTGTTTGAGAAATGAGCTTAATTGCTCTTCCAGATAGAAAATGTTGGGGCTGAGGAGATGAGTCAGCAGGGAAAGTCCATGCTTTGATAGCATAAAGAACTGAGTGTGGATCCTACAACCCATGTAAAAGCTGGATCAGGTAGAGCACCCATCTATAATCCCAGCACTGCTACAGTGAGACAGAAGTGGACTGAGAACCCTAGGAAGTTCACAGCCAATGAGTCTGACAGGTAAAGGCATGAACAACTTGAGACTCTGTCTCTCAATCAAGGCAGAAAGTGAGAACTGACACCCAGAGGCTGCCCTCTGGCCTCCACAACCCCACCCCCCACCCCCCCGTCTCCATCTCTCTCTCACACACACACACAGACACTCACACACACACTCACACATACACACACACACTCACACACACATACACATATATACACACAGACACTCACACACACAGTGACACACACTCACTCACACACACACACACACATACACACGCACACACATGAATATGTTTCTCAAGTGTATCCTCCTTCCATGATTACCAAACATGGGAATGAGTGGGAACCTAGCTGTTGCCACAAGGAAGTGTGGAGGAAAATATCGGGCGTGGTGGCGCACGCCTTTAATCCCAGCACTTGGGAGGCAGAGGCAGGCGGATTTCTGAGTTCGAGGCCAGCCTGGTCTACAAAGTGAATACCAGGACAGCCAGGGCTACACAGAGAAACCCTGTCTCGAAAAACCAAAAAAAAAAAAAAAAAAAAAGGAAAATATCAATGAGGGATGAGCGGGTATCACAGCTGAAGCACCTGACCTTGGAGTGACAGACACAGGTGCAGTGCAGGAAGAGTGGGGAGAGCTATACTAAACACAGGGAGTCCCTGGCCTCAACATTGGGTGAGCATTAATGCGTCCTTTAGGGTGTTTGTGGTTGTTGTGATTCTGTAGATGAGTCAAATGCAGTAGTGCACTGGGGCTTAGAAAGCAACACTCATCCACCAAACAAGGGACTCACAAGCAGGCACCCAGGGGTCAAAGGCCTGGTTAGGCAGAAGAGTCTGCCTATCACTATGAAATAAAACACCTTGGCCTTGAGGTTGCATAGTTTGGGACTGTGTCTTTGTACACCGTATTCTTGGATTTAAGAGTGTCTTTATTAATTCATTCAGCAACCCTTGTTGAATATTTCTGGAATTTTTTGAAGCACCATTGTGATTTTTATTCTTGTATTTTTGCTATTTTGTTGTATTTTTTCATTTTGGGAAAGAAACACTATGTAGTTTAGGCTGACTTCAACCCCATTCATTGCTTCAGCCTTCAGATGGCTAGGATTATAGTGTGCTATGCACAGGAGTAGGTTGAGAGCTTTTAATGTCAGTCAAATCCTGTTAATCAAATTCTGTCCAACTGTCTTTTGGGTTTTACGGCTAAGTAAACTAAAACCCACACAGGGGAACTTTTAAAATCTGTAATAAAATCCATGATTGAACTCGTCTGCATGGATCTATCCATGAACTGACTATAGAGATCACCCAAATCAAAACAGCTTTGTTACACTAATTAAATGACATAGATAGACTTTGTGTTTATAATTCATACTTTATCCAGTTTTTCAAAATGTCAAGATATTTTTTGAAATTATTAAATCTGCATTGACAGATTGTTCATTGATGACCATCTCTCTCAGTAAACTTGACAAGGCAGAAATCAGTCCAGCAAAAACTATACATAGTAAACACAACAAAAAGCTCTCTCAAGGAAAGGGTTATTTCTGTTAGCTTTACACACACTTTTCTGTAATCTCAATCTTAATTGTAGATTATTATGATTGATACGATGAGCTGATATGACCTCATAAACTCAGCACTTGGGAGGCTAAGGTAGGAAAGAGGACCTGGAATTGTAGACTGGCCTGGGTGTAGAGCAAAACCCTGTCTTAGGAAGGAAGGAAGGAAGGGAGGGAGGGAGGGAGGGAGGGAGGGAGTTAGGGAGGGAGAAGAAAGAGGGTACTGGCTGTTATTCCAGAGGACCTGACACCTACTCAAAATCTTCAACTCCAGTTCCAGGGAATCTGATGCCATCTTCTGGCCTCTATGGGCAATTTAAGTGTATGTGTACAAACTCACACATACAAATCTGTATCACAGATAAACACAAACATAAATTTAAAAGTAAAAATAAAAGGAACAAACAGAAGACAGCAAGGTGGTCTGAGATTTGTTTTCCACGGAACTGGGGATGAAACCAAGGCCTTGCACACAGTGGGCAGGCACCCTGCCGCCAAGCCCCAGCTCCAGCCCCCAAGATGCTCTTTCAAGTTTTGCTTATGGGAGCACAGGAAGGGGCAGGTGCTTAAGGCGTTTGTTTTCCAGGAGCATAGAGAGCTGTGTTTGCATGCTGGTAGGATAGTCCAGTGCAGGCCAAGGTTAGAGGTGCTGCTGCTGCAGACTGGTAGCTGTGAATGCAGGATATGGAGAGGCGTTGGTCTGACTGTGCTTTGCAATATTAATCAATGACCAGCTCCAAAATTAAGAGTACATACTGCTCTTGTAGAGGACCCAAGGTCAGTCCCCACCATTCATATGGGACTACTCACAATCAGTAGCTCTAGTTCCAGGGGATATGACACCCTCTTGTGGATTCCTCAGGCACCTGCACTCCCATGTGCACATATGTGCATGTCCTGTGGGTGCATGTGTGCACAAACACACACAAAGTCAATTGAGATAGGGGGCTGGAGAGATGGCTCAGTGATTAAGAGCATTTGCTGCCCTTGTAGGGGACCTGAAATCAGTTTCCAGCATTCATACTAGGTGCCTCTGGAAAATTCGATATCGTCTTCTGGCCATTCTGGGCACCACAAGCACATGGTGTAGAGACAAGCAGGAGAAACGCACAGCCTGAGGACCACCTGAACTTCCCTCACACTCGTATGGTGGAAGGAATTACTACAGGTTGTCTCTGACCTCCCTGCATGTGCACCACAAGCAGTATAAATAAAACCTAGTTCAAATAGGTGCCATTGAGACAGGGAGTTCAGGGTACAAACTCTGGAGCACAGGATCTGTGACTTGTGCCAATAGTCACAAGAGCCAGCCCGCAAAGCTTCCTTCATGTCTCCCTAAGGTCCAGTCACGAAACACGGGTCACTTTCTCTAAACTTGAAAGCTATGTGCCTGCCCTTCAAAGCTCACTGAATGACTCCAGCAAAGGTAGGGAAGTTTGAAAGCCAAGGTCTCCCTAAGAATGCTCTTGTAGCAGGCCCTTCACTGCTCTGAACCAAGCTGATTCGCAACTAAAGTATGCCACACAGAATGTCTGGCACAGTGAAAGCTCGGGGCTATGCAATCTCCTCTCTCAGCAGCAGCTTCAGTATCACTGCTCTTGACTCCTCTGCATTCACTTAACCGTCTTCAGGGATTCTTCCTTCTGCATGGGGTACTGATGTAGGCTAGCTCATTATGCCAGCTGTGCCCCGGGATCGCAGCACCAAACTGAGCAATTGGTGGAAATGGCAAATCACTTTATGCTGTGCTTCTGACGCAGGGCCATCTGCCACTCAGGCTGAAGACAGAAATGTTCTACTAGTGTTTCTAGGTAGCTTAAGCAAATAATCTCATTTCAAAAGCCTCACATACCCACAGCCCTATTTTTAAAGTGCTGGTTTCTGGTTTCTAGTGTTCTGCATACCTCCTCCTACCCTGAGATAAACTTGGAAACTCAAGTGCTACAAAGACAATCCTTAAGATTCTGTTTTAAGGAAACCTCTGAGACAGGCTGGAAGGATGGTGGCTCAGCAGCTAAGAGTGCTGACTGCTCTCACAGGGTCTTTCCCTGGTTCATTTCTCAGAAGCTCACAACTACCTGCAACCCGAGCTCCAAGAGGATCCAAAGGCCTCTTCTGGCCTCTATCGATACTGGCTTTCAGGAATGCATTGTACCTTTCCCTCATGCAACCCTCCAACCCCCCAAAGCCTGGGTGTATGGTGGTGCATGCCTTTAATTACAGCTATTTGAAGGCAGATCTCTGTGCATTCAAGGCCAGCCTGTACTACAATTTCCTGACCAGGCAGGGCTACACAGTGAATCTCTGATGTTGGTATCTCTCTCTCTCTCTCTCTCTCTCTCTCTCACACACACACACACACGCCACAAACACCTATACATCAATGTATGTAAGAGACCAATTGTAGTGGTGTGCATCATAATGCCAGCTGGTTGGAGGTGGAGGCAGGATTGGGAATTCAAAGCTTACCTCTGCCACATAGTGGGACTCAGCACAGCTGGTATGACCATCCACAAAGAACGACAGATGGGGATTCAAAGCAACCTTCCAGCTTCCAGCAGCTGACTGGAGACTGAGAACAACTACTTAATGAGGCTGGTGATGGGGAAACACACATTCATGACTGTGCATGGGAAGAAACACCCAGAGACGGACTGTCTTATGAAGAAGGGTGAGAAAAGTACATCAGCCATGGGACTACAGAGCCCACAGAGTCAGCGAAAGAGACACTGGAGACGAAATGAGCAGAGGATGTAGCAGCCAGCAGCAGCAGCAGCCGTCCATCTGGCTACATTGGGAGCTGTGGACAGTTGTTTCTTGGTGTAAAAGCATAGTGCAGCAATGAGGATCGCAAGGTTAATTCACGCTTGCTGCAGACGGAGACGACAGAGACCCTGAACTCCATGCACAATCACACAAGACTACAGTGGAAGGGGCTGCAGAGATGGCTGAGCAGTTAAGAGTAACTGCTACTCTTGTAGAGGAGCTGAATTTGGCTCTCATCACCCACATAGCAGCTCAACCCACTTGAAGAAATTATTTTATGTGTATGACTACAATGTAGCTGTCTTTAGACACACCAGAAGAGGATATCAGATCCCATTATAGATAGTTGTGAGCCACCATGTGGTTGTGATTCCTGGGAATTGAACTCAGGACCTCTGAAGAGGAAACAGTCCTCTTAACCACTGAGCCATCTCTCCAGTCTGACTCTAGGAGATAAAACACCTATTTCTGAGCCAGGCAGTGGTGGCACACCTTTATTCCCGGCACTTGGGAGGCAGAGGCAGGCAGATTTGAGTTCAAGGACAGCCAGGAACTGAGAAACCCTGTCTCGAACCCCACCCCCCATTTCTGACCTCTGTGGCCACTACACTCCTGTGCACAAACACACCCACCAACACACTGATAATTTTAAAAAGCCACCTACAGATGTGGGTAATGGAAAGCACAAGGCCCTACTATGATACCCTTGGTCCTTTATCTCCCTTCTCAACATGCGCTTCTCTGAGGGCACCTGTCACAAGGAACTTCAGTACTGAGAACAGGGACAGCCCTAGTTCCACCACTTGTACTAATTAAATGGCGACAACAGCAGGGTGAACATTACCTAGGCTTTTACTCTTGCCAGCAGCCCAAAAGATAAGGAGGGATCGTCAAGACTGGCAAGAGCTAAGTCACCCATGTTTGACCACCACAGAAGGGACTGTGCGACACATCAGGAGGTGGTATATGTGTTTACAGTTTATTGAGTACAGTATAGGAATGCAGCAATGCTGGGCAGTAACTGGAGTACTGCCTGCAGCACAGAGCCTGGACAGTGTTTACTTTCTAAGAATTTCATACACGAGTACAACCCACTAGGATATGCGCCCTAACTTCCCCCCCTTTCCCTGACTGGCTGTCTTAAATTCATTTCTCTTTTCACTCTGAATATTCTATTTATTTTTGCTTTCCATCTCTCATCTTCACTTGTAGCTCTCTGGCCATCTTCCTTCTGCTCCCACCATTCCTGTTGTCTCTGGTGGTCTCATGGTGGATGCTTTTCACTTCCTCTGCTTGCTTTTGAGGTTATCTTGGTTTCCACCTTCTTCCTGCCACACCTTTTGGTATGCTAGGAGCAGCTCTGCCACTTAGCCATGTTCCCTGTCCTCGCCTTATGGTACTTACCACCACCCATTATGGACATTATCCCCACGTCCATGGCTCAGTAGGTGGTCCTAACTGGTGTTTTGAGAGGCTGAGACATGGCAGCTGGCAGCCGAATCACAGGGGCAGGCCTTTGATGCTTCTACCTCCTTTGCTTCCTATCTCTCTGCTCCTCCTCCCAAGCCATAACTTGATAACTAACTCTTCCTCCTCCTGCCACAAACAGTCCCCACCTCTGTTCCTTGCTCACTCTGGCAGACTATAACCCTGAAACTGGGCCAAAATGAACCTCTCCTCCCCTAAGATGCTCCTGTCAGGCATCTATTGACAGTTACATAAAACATATACACTACTCCACCACAATGACAAGCATTTTTAAAGACTAAGAGACATAAACATCCCAACCCAATGACTGGGATCCAAGTGGGAATAGCTAGAAAGTAGAAAGGGGCATGGGGCTCAAGACCCACTGCTTGGCATCCATCCTATAGCCACAGCAGGAACTCCAGGACAGGGAGACCTACCGAAAAACACCAATACATACACCGTGGGGCAGTGGACCATCAAAGGTAGCCTTAGCTCAACAGGGACCA
Source organism: Mus caroli (assembly GCF_978045245.1). Taxonomy (NCBI): domain Eukaryota; kingdom Metazoa; phylum Chordata; class Mammalia; order Rodentia; family Muridae; genus Mus; species Mus caroli. Next base: position 70,971,948 of record NW_028227268.1, read on the forward strand.
CCAGGCTACCTTTCACGGCCCACTGCCCCACAGTACACAATGGATCAAGGCACACTCATCACTGAGGCAGCAAAGAGGGAGCTACGTACAAGATCCCTCAACATAACCCAACACTTCACGACAACTTCGAGGTACATCCTAAAACGGTTGCACCTTGAACAGTCTCCAACATGTAAGTGACTGACCTATATACCCCAAAGGCTTTACGTGTAAAGCTCAACCAGAAGACAGAAATATGAAAGAAAGCAAAATGAATCCTTTAATAGTTCTACTCTGTCAAGTAAGATTGCTGGACAGTGGTGGCCCACACCTTTAATCCCAGCACTTGGACAGAGAAAAGTTTTCTCTTTCTCAAGTTTTGTTGAGTTTTCTCTCATTATGTAGCTTGGCTGATATGAACAGAGATCAGCCAAGCTACAAAAGATGATCCTGTCTCAAAACAAAAACAAGAGTCAGATTGCTGAAAGCAATCCATACAATCAAGGTATAGAACAGAAATGAGAAAAATGGTGATGCATCACAGTATACCACACACACGTATGAAAATGTCACAATGACACGGTATCTTTACAGTTCTATCATATAGAGACTGACAAGGGTGTGGTCAAACACATTTACAACCTTGCAGAGGTTATTTCTAACATAGACACAATTGTGGAAAAATTAACCAAAACGATTTAAGTCTATAAAATGTAAAAGCAGTCAAAGAATTGTGAGATTATAGGGCTAAAAACAAACAAACAAACAAACAAACAAACAAACAAACAAACAGGTTTAGGTCAGGAGAATAAAATCCACTTCAAAATTAAGCCTATAAATTATTGGCTGTTACGCCGGGTGTGGTGGCGCACGCCTTTAATTCCAGCACTCAGGAGGCAGAGGCAGGCGTATTTCGGAGTTGGAGGCCAGCCTGGTCTACAAAGTGAGTTCCAGGACAGCCAGGGCTATACAGAGAAACCCTGTCTCGAAAAACAAACAAACAAACAAACAAAAAATTGGCTGTTTCCAGGAACACAGTAAAAGCCAGTTACCCCAGAAGATACCCCCAGTACCACAAAATCCAGCTGTAGTTAGGAAATGAGCAATGGTTATTTACTTTTAAGCCAAGTTTATGGTGGACACGGTAATGTATACCTTTAATTCCAGCAACTGGGAGGCAGAAGGAAGTTCAAGGCCAGCCTGGTCTATATTGTTTCAGGACAGCCAGAGCTACATTGTGAGACTCTGTCTCAAAAGATAAAAGACTGCTTCAGCATGTATCCTGGATTGGCTTGGAACTCAGGAGATCCATTTACCCGCCTCTGCCTCCCAAGCGCTGATATCATAGATGTGAGTCACCATGCCCCACCAAGCAGTGTTCTTAACCCTACACATACTATGCTCCTAATAATTCAAAGTAAAATATGTGGGCATCAAGATTGAATACCACAGAAATAACTGCTGCTCTTCCACAGGTTGGATTTGGTCTTTAGCACTCACACCAGCAGCTCACAACCCTGAAGCTGCAGAGGACCTGGAGGCCTCTGTCAGCACCACACACAGGAACAAAGCAGTAAACACTGCGTGCATCTGTAATGAAGAAAGGCAAACCGTCTCCCAGTGGTCACTGAACATTTCAAGAGGCTCAGATGTGCCATTACACAGGCAGGTGGCAACCACACCACCACACTTTATGTTTCATTTCAAATAGCTACAAGGACCATAATGATAAATGCTTGAGGCATACATAGCCCGACTTTACACAATGTACAAATCTCAAAACATCACCTTGTAACCTTTAAATATTACACTGTTTTTGTTTTACTAAAACCATTATACATATCTTCTTCAAGTACTCAAACCCAGCAGTAAGCTTTATAAAATTGTTTCAAAGCAACCTTTTAATAAAAAAAACAAAAAACCTTATGTGCACATGGATACTGATGTCCAAGGAGACCAGAGGTGGGTGTGGGTCCTCTTGAAGAACAGTGTGTGTTCTTACTATGGCTCCACTTGCCAGCCCCCAAATTATCTTTTTTGAAACATCTGTGTATGTGTGTGTACATCACCATGTGTGTATGGAGGCCAGAGGACAACTTGCAGGAGTTGGTTTTCTCCTTTCACCATGCAGATCCATCCCATGGACTGAGCTGGAGTCTTCAGGGCGGCTGCTAGGTGACTGTGCCTTTACCAGCTGAGTCACCTCACCATTTCCAAAGTACATTTCTCTGTGGAATACTCATTCTTAGGCACAGAGATCCACTATCTGCCTCCACAATGCTGGGTGACACGTGTACCATTATATACAACTTTTAGAGATGGAAATCAGGGCACAGTACATGTGCTAGGCAAGTGCTCTACCAATGAACTACATCTGTAGCCATTAACATGTCTTTTTAAAAAAAACCTGATTTTTATTCTATGTATGAGTGGTCTGCTTGCAGGCATGTACACCACGTGTGTGTCTGATGCTGTGGAGACCAGAAGAGAGTATCGGGGCCTCTGGAGTCGAAGTTATAGGCAGCTGGGGGCTACAAGATTGACTGCTAAGCACCTGTCCAGACTTCTTGACAACATCCATTTTTGATAATTCTTTACTCTTAATCAAAAGGCTTAAAAAATTATGGCAATCTCATTATAGTGCCCATTAAAAATTCTCTCATTTGAGTGATTCCCTTCCAACTATAATTTGATTTTTTTGAAGAAATTATTAAACTCACACATTTTCACTAATTTTACATCAGGTTAAAAGTATTAACATTTTCAAATTTTGAGAAGTCTAGTAATTGTCTCTGAATGCTTTTAAAACCACTCACTCTTTGCCACAAGCCCCATTCTGAGAATCTGTATGTACATGACACCTGTCAACTACAGGAATGACTCCATTAGAGTCCTCTTTATCATCAGGATCCCCAGTGCAGCTGCTTGGTATCCACCTCCCTTGAGTGTTGGATCAGAAGTGTGCATTAAGTCAGGCACGGTGGCATATACAGGCAGTATCATCCATGAGTTCTAGGACAGCTTGGCCTACATAGCAAGTTCCAAGCCACTCAGGGCAACACAGAAAGACTCTGTTGCCCTGCCCTTACCACAACCCACCCTAATTTAAACAAAACAAAACAAAATAAAACAAAACAAGTGCTGTATATAGATGTTACTTATTTGGCCAGGAAGAAAAGACAAAGTAGCACAAGTAACAGGCTGGAGAATGTGTTTCTTCTAACTCAGAAAAGGATAAAAAGAAGACACCTAGAAAAACTAAGGTTTTTTGAGACAGGGTTTCTCTGTGTAGCCCTGTCTGTCCTGGAACTCAGAAATGCACTTGCCTCTGTCTCCCAAGTGCTGGGATTAAAGGTGTGCGCCACCAGTACCTGGCCTAGGGTTTTTTGATTTAGAAAATTAACTCACAAACTGGCTTTTTTTTAATACAGGGCAATACTGTAACTTCACTGTTGGTTCCAAATTCAACACAGTACAAAGCAAGGAAACATTTATTTACTACACTCACACAGTAATGATCAAGCATCCTCATGTTTGCCCAGATAGCTTAAAATAGCAAATATTCAGTCCCCACAAGAACTGTCTTCGGTTTTAAGCCAAGTCAAAGAATAGAAGGGAAACCCATTACTCGCTGAGCTTGGCAGTCAGGCACCATTCTCGGACCTGGCGCAAACATCAGCCCACATCAGCATTGCTTCTCCTCGGCTTCACTGCTTTACCAGGTAAGGAGCACAAGCTAAGGTTCTAACACCTTATCCAGACAAGTTTAACTAACTCTAAGATCACATGACTTGACAAGAAATATACAAATGTTGGTTAAGAACTTACCGTTCTGTCAATCATTTTAAAGAGTCCATGAAATATACATAGCAATATATTTGTAACCAGAAACTACACTAATTAGACACATCATTTAGTTTGTTAAGTTCTACCTGAAAACATGCCATTTTAAGTAAAATCCTAAAAACATAACTCTCAAGTTCTATGGTTAACAATCAAGTCCCACTAAAACAGCACAGATTTCCTTTCACAAGCGCAGGCCAGCAACAAGACAAACTGAAGTATGTCAGACAAACAGGTCCCCAAGTTCTTCTGAAGAACACCAAGGAGTTGTCAGAGAGGTTACACAGTGGCCTTGATCTTTATTTTTCTTTACCTGGGATTCTACAAATTCTGAAATTGATCAATAGATTTATCTTGTTAATAAACAGCACCAGTCGTGCCCACTGATACAATTCAAACCTGACTTTCTCAGTTCTCAAGTTTATTATGAAAACACTGCGGTGACTTGTGCAGTAACATCATCTTACAGGAGGGAAACAGTTCTGTTCAAAACAACTCACCAGGTTTTCTGACAGTAACAAAGAACAACGCGGGGCTGAGATTTGAGAAGGGGAGAAACTGAGTGCAGACAAATCATACAATTAAATTAATGGTATCCCTGAAAGAAACACAACAAGAGGGGAGGCCTTGGTACTTATTTAAAAATGTTCATTAAGCTCCAATGATTGTTTGCTATCCTCATCTACAGTCATGCTGAGTAAGCTACAGCTAAGTGAAGTCAACTGGACTCACAGGTGTTAATGTTTACATCCTATATCTGCAGTCTCTCAAGAAAGCAAAAGTAACTACAAATAGCGCTATGCCAGAAACTGGATTCTTGACCAACAATGTCGCGTCAGCATGCAATGAACTGGTTCATTCTAAAGTGGTCACGGCTGTTGATGACAAGAGGCTTTGTATTTTATATGGCACATCTTTTGGTCCGTGTGAAAACAAGTTTTTGAATGTTAACTATTTTCTGACACTTTGGAGTTACTGTTGCTCTTCCCATTTCCATTAGGTCGATATACGGTTCATGGCAATACTGTACAAGTTTACATTTTCATTACAGGAAGTAGTCTGGGGTACGACGAGTGACATGTGGCTCGCCTCTACGAGGTGCTGGGTCAAACTGCAAGCTGAAAAACAAGGAAGACTCAGTGTTTCTACTCCAGAAGATACCATGTAGTTAACAAAACTAACATCTTCAACTTTCAAATTTTATTCACCATCCAACTTCAGTACATTTTAAAAGAATAGAACCCAACTTTAATAGACTTAGGTATATTGGGACACAGCTCTAACATTAGCACTTGTAAAAACTGAGGCAAGAAAATCACAGTTCTAGACCAGCTTGGGCTACAAACATATGGTTAGTTTTAGCTGTTAACCAGACACAAGAGAACCATTACCTGGGAACAGTTCTAACTGAGGACTAGACTTATTTATATAAATCAGGTTGACCTGTGAGCATGTCTGTGAAAGACCATCTTAATTGATGTAGGAACACCACGCCCACCGTGGCTCTTACCATTCCCTAGGCAGAGAGCCCTCATCTGTTTAAGAATGGAGAAAGCTAATTGAACATAAGCAGTAAGCAAGGGCCCACACACTTCTCTCTGCTTTGTTTTATTTGAGTCATGGCTTCTTGATAGAGCCCCTGAAACTGTCTATATAGACCAAGCTGGCCTCTAACTCAGAGCTCCTCCTGCCTCTGGTGGAAGGTAACATTACATCTAGACTGTAGATGTTATTTGAGGAGCTGCTTCTAGTTCCTGCCTCAACCCCCCTCAATGGTGGACTATAAATTAGGACTATAGGTTCAACAACTGCCCCACTACCCCTATGTTGTCTTTGGACACTGAATTTTATCACATCAAAAGGAAAGTAGTCAAGGATATCCTACTCTTTGCAAGCTTCTTGTCCTTGCCACAGTCTCCCAGTTTTGCACTTGGGTTATAACTGTACTTTAGTCACACATTGGGGCCCCTTCTATATTAAGATCACTTAAATGTCTGGCTCATTGATCTGACTTCTCATCAAAATATACTTTACTAGCTCTGTAGTAAAAATATGCATTCAAAAGTTTAAGATGAAGCCGGGCGTGGTGGCGCACGCCTTTAATTCCAGTACTTGGGAGGCAGAGGCAGGCGAATTTCTGAGTTCGAGGCCAGCCTGGTCTACAGTGTGAGTTCCAGGACAGCCAGGGCTACACAGAGAAACCCTGTCTTGAAAAACAAAAAAACAAACAAAAAGTTGAAGATGAGCATAGCGTCACAGGTCTTTAGTCCCAGCACTTGGGAGACAGGTGGATCTCTGTGAGTTCAAGGCCAGCCTGGTCTACACAGCAAATTCCAGGACAATCAGAGCTATATGGTGAGACTCTGTTTCAAACAAACAAAACAAGAAATTGAAGACCTAGTAACTCATACCAGTTATTAATACCAAATAAGAGACGCTGGTGCTAGTTTCTATTATGTGTAGTTTCATTCCCACAAAAAGTTAGTCAAAAGTCAACCTGTGCTTTGGTTTAAGCAGAGCTGGACAACACAAATCTAGCTCAGAGTAGATACTTACAAAGAATACTTAAGAGTGTCGTCAAGTTCCATGATTGCAGCTTGGTTACCACAACGATAGCAATAGTTTGGAGCACTGAAAATTGTTACTACATTCCGGTCATGGCACCAGTTATATCCCTGGAAAAAAGAGGCAGGAAAAAAAAACCTTATTTACTTACCTACCTACATAAATTGAACCCATTAAAACAGAAAAATACATTAAGATAGAAAAACTCCAAAGGGGTTAATTTTCTGTATTTCGCATAACCTATAAAATGTACATGAACAATGTGTTGCTAAAACAAAACAAAATACTTTTGTTTGTTTGTTTTTGGGGTTTTTTTTTAGACAGGGCTTCTCTGTGTAGCCAAAAAAACACTTCTTTATAAAAAGATTTATTTACTTGTTTTATGTAAGTACACTGTTGCGATCTTCAGACACACCAGCAGAGGGCATCAAATCTCATTACAGATAGTTGTGAGCTACCATGTGGTTGCTGGGAATTGAACTCAGGACCTCTGGAAGAGCAGTCAGTGCTCTTAACTGCTGAGCCAGCTCTCCAGCACTGTTTTTATTTTGTCTTAAGCATTGAAAAACAAGCCTGGCATGGTGGCACACACTTTTAATCCCAGGAGGCAGAGGCAGGTGAATCTACATGGAGCCTAATCTACATGGAGAATAGCCTAATCTACATGGAGAACATATCCCGAAAAAAAACCCAACCAACCAACCAAATCAACTTAAATATTACCCATCACCAAATGTAGATACTGTCTTTCACTGACATGACCTTGTGATGGTTTGTGTATGCTTGGCCCAGGAACTGGCACTATTATGTGTGGCCCTCTTGGAGTAGGTGTGGGCTATAAGATCTCATCCTAGCTTCCTGGAAGCCAGTATTCTGCTAGCAGCCTTCAGATGAAGATGTAGAACTCTGAGCTCCTCCTGCACCATGCCTGCCTGGATGTTACCATGTTCCTGCCTTGATGATAATAGACTGAACCTCTGAATCTGTAATCCAGCCTCAATTAAATGTCCTTATAAGAGTTGCCTTGGTCATGATGTCTGTCTGTTCACAGCAGTAAAGCACTAAGACAGACCTTAAACTTGATTTTAAAATGAACTATTTTTGGGGTCTCACCGTACAGTCTAGGCTAGTCTGGATTACAGTTTAGCTGCCGCCTAAATAACCAACCAACCAGCACACTAGCTAATGAACTAATGAGGCATGCACCACTGTGCTTGGCTGACCCTCAGTACTGATAACAAACTCTTGTAGAAGAGATTGCCCACTGCCATAGTTTGAACGTTCCATGTTCTCATTCTCAAAGTATGGTAGTCAATGTTTTAAGATAAGAACCCTACCAGAGGAAAGGCTTCTTTCAAATCACCTACAAGCCAGTTATCTAAAGGGCATCAACATTTTGATGTTTCTTTCTTTTCCTATAAAGAAACAAACTAGATAATGTGAAATAAACCACTGCAATATATTATACCCTTCTTCAATCGCTCTGCATCTTCATCCTTTCATCATTAATCCCAAGTCCCTCCGAGTCATTAAGTGGATGCCCACTATCAGCCATGGATCTGACTTTCCTCTGACTGTCCATCTACTGAAGAAGAGGGTTTAGCTCCCATGGCAGACTCTATAGGAATAAAGGACATCTTGCTGACAGCATCAGTGTCAAACTCCTTTCCTTCAGTTACTACAGTTAGTTTGACAGGTTTCAAGAAAAGAACATACCTCCATCACCAGCTGGTGAGCTCTGGACACCAACGTGAGGCCATTGGCATGATTAAATGTCTCAGAAATATCTTGGCCAAAGGTATAACCAGCTCCCCGAGGAGATATCCCCCAGCCACCACGGTCATCTGGATCTGACCACAGCAAGTCACACATTGGACCCTAAAAAGCAGGTACAAATTATAAACTGACTTCCAAATGTGGAATTCTTCATTTGATAATGCACCAGAAGCAACACTCTACAAACATCACATTCTTAGTGTGTGTGCTGAACACAGCCTGAATTTTGCAGTTAAGGTATCTCTGAAATGAAAATCAATTCCCACAAGGCACGCTGCGCTCAGTAACTTGCCCCATCTGCCCGTGTATCTGAGTTTTATTATTAGACAGATGGGCTAGTAGTGACGACCAGGAAGGCTTCTAAACTTCTAGTGAGCAATGGTAAGGGGCTCATGTCATTTCATTTTGAAACCTGAGTGGACATATGATAAATTATGCTACAGCTAAACAATTTTTGTTTTTCCTAGAGAGTTTCTGAGAATTTATCAGTCATACCTCATGAGGAACTTCTTGTAGGCGATCAAGTGCGCGGATGTGATCCAGTGTGTCTATGGATGGTGACAGCCCACCATGTAGACAGAAGATCTAAAAACATTGATTACAAATGGTAATTCTATCTAAGAGAAACTACAATCTCTGGACGACACATTAGACAGGAACTGACACCACTTAGCCACATTAGTTCCAGGCTCTCTGTTTCAATGAGGATGGACTCGGAATAACTGGCTATTGTTCTGACCTAATACCAACTACAGAGTATCTATCTATTCTTGTTCCTGACCAACCACCATCACTGAGGTACCTTCTAAAAAGTGTTTTTCTAGCTTACCCACAGTCCCTCCAGAGACTGATGGTCACCCTCACACTCAGGACTGGTAAACAATCCCCCCTTCCATCTCCCAGACCCCTCTACAAAGACCCCCCAAAGCTGAATAGTTACATTTTCTACCCCATGATCTTATCTTGACACTTCAGCACACAGAAAAGAACTTATCAGTATTTACTAAAATGTATCCCCAAATGGAAAATCAGTTCCTACTAAACACCAAGAAAACAATTATTGGAAACAGGAAGAAACCCAGAAGTGAGTTTTATGGTACACACACCTGCCCATCCACCAAGGCAGTGAGAGGAAGATAGTCAAAAAGGTCTGTGAAGTATTTCCAAACATTTGCATTTCCGTATTTCCTTAAACACTCATCGTAGAACCCATAAACCTGTGTGATCTGTCTGCTCTCGTGATTCCCTCGGAGTATGGTGATACGCTCTCGGTAACGAACCTAAAAAAAACGAACAACAGATGCTAGCTCTTTCCAAAAAAAAAAAAAAAGCAATAGACACTTCATAGAACTTTCTATAGGTAAATCCAGAGTTCCAACTGAGAGAAGGAGGGGCTGAGAGTGCACATCTCTAAACTTCAATGAACTGAAATTAGATGATAAACTTTTTAAAACTGTTGTTGCTGTTTTTCAAGAGTGGGTTTCTCTGTGTAGCCCTGGCTGTTCTTCAGCTCAGGGAGATCCACCTGCCTCTGCCTCTTGAGCTCTGAGATTAAAGGCATGCGCTACCACAGCCTGATGATTATAAACATTTTTAATTAAAGGTTTATAAAATGCTTACCAATATCATCTCAATTAAGACCAACCCCCCTGCACCATCTTGTGTGAAATAAAAATCATACTTTTTTCTGACCTTTACTAAATTTAGTTATGCAACAACTACCATAACTCAGTTTTAGAGTCTTGCCAAGATTCCTTCTCTATCTGCAATGACCCCACTCTCCCAGCCTGACAACCACTCATTTATTTCTGTCTTGAGAATGACTTTTCTAGAAATTTAATGTAAGTGAAAACTTACAAAACATAGTTTCTTGTGCTCCATATTCCTTGGAACGCTAGCTATCCTGAGTCACCATGCTACAGCACAGTTGAGGGTGTGCTCCTTTCACAGCTGCACACTAGCATTGGGGGGCCACACCCCATGGTTCCTGCATCTGCTCCACTTTTCCTGTTTCTTAGTTACTGAGCTCACCTGCTCACGTGCTTTCATTTCTCTTGAACATATTCCTAGAATGTAGCTATTGGGCTACATGATCGATTTATATGTAACTTCATCAATTCTTTAAAGTGGCAAACTCATTTCACATTCTTTTTTTTTTTTAATGGTTTTAGAGCTTTATTGTAGAAAGGCAGAAAGAAAGAGAGAAGGTAGAAAGAAAGAGAGAGGCCGGCTATGGCCACGTGGAGAGAGGGGAGAAGGAAGAGAGAGAAGGAGGGCTAGAGATGAGAGTAAGAAAGGTGAGAGCTTAAAAGCTTATTTCACATTCTTGACAGGACACTTGGTATGGACTGTAGCCACTGTCTTAGTAACCGACATGAAGTTGGCACTTGTGACTTTAATGTAAGCTTTGTCTAATGACTGATGATGTTAAGCAGCCATGCTCTTACTAATCGTATACCCTCTAGTATGAAGTAGCCCTTCAGTACTTTGCCCATTTAAAATTAGATTATCGGTAGGCAACAGGGTAGCTTCCTGCTTGCCTCCTGTGGCCCTGACGCTGAAGCAGTTCAGGAGACGGCAGCAAGTTCTCCTCCTCTACAGACAGATTTTGTGAGCGTTTGCGAGCCATTAGGCAAGTTCCAAGTGATTCTGACCAAAAATACCTTCAGGACTGGGCAAGGGAAGAATTTAAAAGAAACAAAAGTGCCACAAGAGAGGATACAATCCGAATGATGATTACCCAAGGCAATATGCAGCTAAAGGAACTAGAAAGGACGCTTGCTTTAGCCAACTCGTAACTGAAAGATTTTCAGACCTCCATGTGTTTTGCACAGGCTCCAAGTCACTGTCACAGAACACCCAAAAAGGTGATAATCACTCTAATCAAGAATGTAAATGAAGCCAGGCATGGTGGCGCAAGCCTTTAGTCCCAGCACTCGGGAGGCGGAGGCAGGCGGTTTTCTGAGTTCAAGGCCAGCCTGGTCTACACAGTGAGTTCCAGGACAGCCAGGGCTATAAAGAGAAACCCTGTCTCGAAAATCCAAAAAGAATGTAAATGAAGGCGTGTTAAGATTCCACTACAGTCAGTGGCTGTAATAATTAAATGTGAACTAATGTCAAGATGAGAAATAAATAAACAAATAAATAAATAAAATTAGATTATCGAAGGTTAGGCATACTGGTCCATGTCTATAATCCTAGTATTTGGGAGAAGCAGAAGGATCAGTGTTTGAGGTTTCTTACAGCCTGATCCTGTCTCAAGAAATCTGTCTTGACATGGCTCTTGGCTCTACGTGCTAGTAATCCTAACAGTAAAAGACTCAACTGAGCCGGCAGTGCTGGCGCACGCCTTTAATCCCAGCACTTGGGAGGCAGAGGCAGGCAGATTTCTGAGTTGGAGGCCAGCCTGGTCTACAGAGTGAGTTCTAGGATAGCTAGGGCTACACAGAGAAACCCTGTCTCCAAAGCCCCCCCCCCCCCAAAAGACTGCAATCGACTTGAGGGTAGCCTTGGCTTATAACAATGGAAACAAACAACACTCCCCAGAACCACCACACAACCACAATAAAAATAAGACCTATCTTATGAGATGACTGACAGCAAAGGTGCCTGTCACCAAGTCTGATTTTAAAATTACATTTCATTTATTGTGAGTGCACGGATGTGTCCTCTCATTTCATCCATGTGGGTTCCAGTGCTCAAATTCAGGTCATCGGGTTTAGTGGTAACTGTCTTTTACTCACTATGTCATCTCACTGGCCCAAGATAGCCCAAGTCATAAGACACAATATGGCTACATTTTATCTGTTATCTGCCAGTTTGATCTCTAGGACCCATATGGTGGAAGGAGATGACTACAAGACATATTTAGTGGTATGCTTGTACCCACACAGTGTTACACAAAATTAACAAGCAACTGCAAAAATGTTTTAAATTTGAAGTAAGGCTATAGCTCAGTGATGAATCTGTGCTGGCATGCAAGAGGCTGAGTTCAATATGAAGCACCAAGAATACAACAATTTGAACAATTGTTTTTATAAACTTTGCTACATTTTTTTAGAGAATAGAAAATCTTAGTTTTAATACATTAAATTTTCTTGGTTTTTATGAATTTTTGAGGCAAGGTTTTATACATCCAATGCTAACCTAGAACTGTCCCTCCATCTCCTGAATGTTAGAATTACAAGCCTGTATAATCCATCACATACTTACACTGTGCTGGGATCAAATCCAGGGTTTCTTGCATGCTACCCAAACACTATAGACACTAGGCTGCATTCCCTGGATCATCGTTCCCTGAACACAGCTAAGAAGTCTGACCTAACCAAGAGCATAGATATTCTTTTCTCCTAGACTTATAACCTCTGCTATTCAGTGAAGCCATGGATCTATTTTGATACATTTGTTCAGACACCACTTGAGAAAGGACGACCTTTCCCACATTATTCATTGGTAAGGTGCCATTAGTCTCGAGCCCATACACTACAAGGGTGCTTGTCCTCCATGGTGTCTGTCAGCAGGGCTGGGGTTTTCTTCATTTATAGACAGCTGTTTTCTCCATGTGGTCTCCCATCTTCTTCCCTATGTTCATGTACACCTGAAGGCCAGAGGACAAACTTGGGTGTCATCCTCAGAAATGACCACCTACCTTCTTAAAGACAGTGTCTCATTGGCTAAGCTAGCTGAGCAGTGAGCATCACGAATTCCTGTTTCTACCTCCTTGGGGATGGAGTTATAGAGATGTACAGTCACGCTCTGCTGGACAGGGAATTGGGATTTGGGCTTATGACATTTAGGAAAACACGGTGCAATCTTAGTCCTTGGTACATGAATTCTGTTGTTTTTTTGAGGCAGGGTAGCATGGCATGGAGTCTTGGCTGGTGAGTGCTTTCTATCTTGGATTAGGCTATTGTTGAATTAAGAGATTCGCTAGCCTCTGCTTTGAAGTGCCCAGTAGTATTATAACCTCTTAAAGCAGCCCGCTCCTTCCAGGTGATGCCGAGCTACTAGCTTCTTTCCGGGTATCTGGAGTCACTACACAAACTGCCCACCATCTACTCTAAACTCTCCACTTGATAATTCTATGCAATGCAGATGCTAATTAAAGACAGCTCTGGCTGAAACTGCTTCTCTAATATTAGAAAATCACCAACAGCAAGTTTCTTGCTCAGAATATTTTGTGATAAAAATGAGAATGTTGTCTAGAAAAGAGGCAAAGCTCCCCCGTCCTGAGGTATAGCCAAGCAGCACTTAAGGACGGGTGCCTTAAATAAATAAATAATAAATCAATGCCATGGTGTGTCAGGGTGTACTCTTAACCTCTACATTTCAGACCTACAAACGACACCAAGGAATTCTAAAATTTGCTTCTTTTATTTATTATGTTTAAAGAAAAGGTTTTTACTGCATAAGCCAGGCTGGCCCCAACTCTCAAGCCTTTTTATCTCGGCCTTACCAGCATTGGGACTGCATCCTTCAGTTTTCATTTTAATCCTTACTAGGTGATGTGCAATGCCTGCAAGTTACTCCACGAGAAATAAACTACTGTTTAGGTATTTGCTCATCACTCTTGGACATTTAGATCAAATTCCTTTTCTAATATTAAAGACAACATATTTTCTTCACAGAAATCTGATCCTTTCCTCTTAATTCTTCCCCCTCAGTGAAATTCTCATAGAACTATCAAATGATATAAATAATTCAACATGGCTGGTTACATTCTCCTAATATGTCAAGGACGCTATATTACTTCGATAGCCAATGTACTAAACCAAAACTTCTACTTGACTGGTTTGCTAACATAGTGATGCACACCTTTAATCACAGCGCTATGAACTCTGAGTGAGGCTAGCCTGGTCTACATAGTGAGTTTCAGGACAGCCAGAGCTATGCATTGAGACTATGTCTCAAACAAAACAGAAGAGAACAAAACCCCTGAGATACCCCATTGCACTGTGTTCTGAATCATCTCCTAGCTCCAAATGCAGATGATGATTGACAGTCACATTATTTTGCAATCTTAACCGTGGAAATCTGTTCTAAAATTCAACATTCAGATGATTGTACCAAATGGAAAAGAACCTTTCAGATAGCTCTTACCCAGTTCAAAAGGCCCAAACAAAAAAAGTAAAATTACCTTAAGAGCTACAAGCAGTGTAACTGTTTCAACAGAGTAATATCCTCTGTCCACATAGTCTCCCATAAACAGGTAATTTGTATCTGGTGATTTACCACCAATTCTAAAGAGTTCCATGAGATCATGAAATTGCCCATGTACATCTCCACACACAGTGACTGGACATCGAACCTCTTGAACGTTGGATTCTTTTGTCAGGATTTCTTTAGCCTACAGATAAAGAAAAAAATAAAGCAATACATTCAGCATTAAACAGCACCAACAAAGATGCTTTTGATCAAGAAGTAGAACCTTGAACAAAATATGAAACCATAGGCATTTGCAACTCAAGACTGATATTAACATTTTAAATTATATATATTTATGAATATTTAAAGGTTTATTTATTTTATCTATGAGCAAACTGTGGCTGTCTTCAGACACACCAGAAGAGGGCATGAGATCCCACTACAGATGATTGTGAGCCACCAGATGGTTTCTGAGAATTGAACTTAGGACCTCTGGAAGAACAGTTAGTGCTCTTAACTGTTGAGCTCTCTCTCTAGGGCCAACATTTTTAATTTTAAAAATTACACTTTGTGTATTTTGTGTGCATGTGTGCACATTCTATCCATGTGGGTTCTGGTAATCAAGTCCAGGTTCTCAGGTTTGCTGGCAAGGGACTTACTCAGTCATCTCAAGAGCCCACTGGTTTACTCTATCCATTAGCTACCTTATAGTGGACATCTAGAGAATACATACCAGGATGACATTCAATGACCAGCATCAATTTGTAAAGGCTATCAAATTTCCACCTCACTAGAATACTGAAGACATTAGTAACACCTACACAAGGTCAGTGATAATGAACAAGACCTGGACTGTAGAGATGACTCAGTGGGTAAGAGCATCGGCTGCTCTTTCAGGGTCAATTCTCAGCACCCAAATGGTGGCTCACATCTATTTGTACTTCCAGGTGATCCAATACCTATTCTGGCCTCTAACACAGCAGTGGCACAGAGAACACAGACAGGTAAGTAAATTAATTTAAGAGGGTGGAAAAAGAGCATCTAATGCTACCTCCTCGGGCTTTGAGGTTTCTTAGTCTTGTTTTTTTTTTTTTTTTGGAGGTTAAGACATTTAACTCCCCTCGCCCCATTTCATCTATTTCTTTATAAAGAAATATCAAGTTCCTGAGCTGGACAGATGGATCAGCAGGGTTAAGAGCACTGACTGCTCTGTTCCAGAGGTCCGGGGTTCAATTCCCAGCAACCACATGGTGGCTCACAACCATCTATAATGGGATCCAGTGCCCTCATCTGGTGTGTCTGAAGACAGCTACAGTATACTCATACATTAAAAAAATCATTTTTTTTTCTTAGAATGTAGCATACATGCATTCTAGGCTGTGTTTAGAAACTATCATTTAGTCAACAGACAGCTATGTATGCTAAAAATGTATACTAGAAGACAATTATTTGCTATGCCATCTGAGTGACTCCACCCTGTGCTAGACACTGGACACTGGTATGTGAAAACAGGTCATTCCCACGGCAAAGGAGAAGAGAAAGGCTGTAATTAAGTAAGGAGAAAAAGAGAACAGACTAAATGAACAAAGACTTAAAGTATGAGGAAGGAAAAGCAGACCATTTTAATTAGATACACGACCAATTGTCCATACTGAAATTCAACTAGCCTGTAATCCCAGCATTGAGGGCTAGTCTGGACAATTACATATAGAGATCCTCTCTCAAAAGAAACACCTGCCCCCACATAGAGAACAAAGATGATGCCTACTGGTAACAATGTAATATTACCACAATTTAAGATGAAGGCAACTTTAGCTCCACATTTGAAATGCCAGTCTCTATGCTTTAAAAAAGCCGGAATCTTTGAAAATAAGAGTCTGTGTCAGTAACACTGAAGTACCCTCTCACATCTACTCATGCTGTCCTAAGTACAACCATGTTGAAGAATCACTATTTTTTATTCTCCAAAGACTTTGGGGAGCCTATTTCTAGACATCCTCCAAGATTAGAAGAATATTTTCAGTTTAAAGGGCTGGAAGATGGCTCAGTAATGGTTAAAGATCACCGGCTGCTCTTCTAAGACCTGAATTTAATTCCCAGAATCCACATGGCAGCTTACAAGACATAGACACTTAGAGCTTAATCAGATCCTCTGGAAGAGCAACAAGTGTGGTTGTTGTTGGTTTCTGGTTTTTGGTTTTTTGGTTTTTCGAGACAGGGTTTCTCTGTATAGCCCTGGCTATCCTAGAACTCACTCTGTAGACCAGGCTGGCCTGGAACTCAGAAATCCGCCTGCCTCTGCCTCCCGAGTGCTGGAACTAAAGGTGTGCCACCAGCTGCTGCTGAGCCATCTCTTCAGTTCCAGGATACACAAAAACAAAAAAGCAAGCTTACAAAGAACTGGTTTTGTATGTACTTTATGATTTTGTCTCAATGTATCAACACTAAGATAATTACTACACCAAAATAAGTTACTTTAAATGCCAAGACAATAAAGGCTGTAGATGTTAGATTATTGTGCAACTAGGAAAACTAAGAGACAAGGCTGGCCAAGAACCTTCATGACCTTTTAAACCTTTTAAATCTTTACACTATTTATTTATTTTTATTTTTTGAGACAGGGTTTCTCTGTGTAGCCCTTGGCTGTCCTGAAACTCCCTCTGTAGACTAACTAGGCTGGCTTTAAACTCAGAGATCCGCCTGCTTCTGCCTCCTGAGTGGTGGGATTAAAGGTATGCTCCATCACCTGGTAGTTTTATTTGTTTTTTAAGTCAAGGTCTCTCTCTCTCTCTCTCTCTCTCTCTCTCTCTCTCCTCCCCCTCTTCTTTCTCTCTCTCTCTCTCTCCTCCCCCTCTTCTTCTCTCTCTCTCTCTCTCTGTATACTAGGTTGGCCTCTCCTCCCCTCCTCCTCCTCCTCCTTTCTCTGTCTCTGTCTGTCTGTCTCTCTCCCCCCACCCCCCTGTATACGAGTCTGGCCAATACAGCCTTTGCCCAGTACTGAGATTGAGAGTAAGCACTACCTCAGCCAACCTCTACCAACCTTTAATGGAACTGTATGTAGGCCTTCATCAACCTGCTTTCAAAGTTATCCAACTCTTTAATGTGATAGGTCCATTTTCATACTGACATTTTTACTCTTGTACCCAAACAAAAGAAAACATTTTTAAAATTATCACATCTATGTAGTGGGAGCAGAGGGGGGGAAGACACACCTGTGAACCATGGTATGCATGCATTCAACACTCAATTTATGGAAGTAAATCTCTCTTCCCATCATGTGGGGCCTGGAAATCAAACTTAGGCCATCAGATTCGGTTACTAACACCTTAACTAACCACTGAGCCACCTCACTGACTTCCCTTTTGCTTCCACCAAAACATTTTGCTCAGGCTGGTTGTGGTAACGCAGACCTTTGATATCAGCACTTGAGGGAGAGGCAGATGGATCTCTGTGATTCTGGTCTGCTTAAGTGTTCCAGGATAGTCAGAGCTACACTGTAGAGACCCCATCTGGAAAAACAAAAGCCCAGCCTTCAAATTTCTCTGCTGATGCAACACTTAACAAAGCCGGGCGTGGTGGCGCACGCCTTTAATCCCAGCACTCGGGAGGCAGAGGCAGGCGGATTTCTGAGTTCGAGGCCAGCCTGGTCTACAAAGTGAGTGCCAGGACAGCCAGGGCTACACAGAGAAACCCTGTCTCGAAAAACCAAAAAAAAAAAAAAAAAAAAAAAAAAAAAAAAAAAAAAATGTTAATTCTAACATTTGGAAGGCAGGGGCAGGCAAATTTCTGAGCCTCAGAACAGCTAGGGCTAGTTTTGCCATTTCTAGTTAACTTATACTATAGAAAAGAAAAGCTACACTCTTTGCTAAATACTTAGTTGAGGACTGGAAAGATGGCTCTGTGGTTTAGAAAGGCAGTGCTGAGATAGATATCCACAGCTATGCCTGTTTCTCACCTTCCCTATATTCCAGCAGTCTATGAAGATATAGTTTCTATAGGGAGCCAAACACCCTCAGATGGCCCCAAAGAAGCAAGCGTGCACAGTAGACCACCATCATCAAGTTCTCCTTAACCACGGAATCAGCCAAAAAGACAGAGAAGACAACACTGTACTCGTTATGGATGTTAAGGCCCAAATAAGCAGATCTGAAAACAAGAGGCAAAACCAGCCCAAGCCCCCACCAAGGGAAGGCTATGCTCAGTTGCCTCCCGACCACATGCTCTCGTGTTGGACTGAGATCATCTCAATGGAGCTCAGTTGATTACCTTTAAGCAGACTCTGTTTTCCAACCATTAAAAAACGACAACAACAAAAAAAGGTAGAGACTAAGTGGTTGCAAATGTCTGGTATTTTGGAAATAAGAGGCAGGAGGATGAGGAATTCAAGGCTGTCCTTAGGTTTAATCCTAGCACTTGGGAAAAGGAGGTGGATCTGAGTTCCAGGACAGCCAGGAAGAAACCTTGTCTCAAAAATCAAACTAGACCAAAAAATTATTTCAGAAACAAAAAACAAACCACTGCATCACATAGCAGGTATCTTGATACTTAAGGTGTGTGTGCCCAAGCAAAACAAAGCCCTTGTTTCCAATACTGACTCAATCATTTAATGTTCATTTTTGGTTCTATTTAAATAAATCATAAAACCAGAGACACTGAACTCATAGAGGAGAAAGTGGGGGAAAGCCTCAAAGATATGGGCACAGGGGAAAATTCCTGAACAGAACAGCAATGGCTTGTGCTATAAGATCGAGAATCAACAAATGGGACCTCATAAAATTGCAAAGCTTCTGTAAGGCAAAAGACACCGTCAATAAGACAAAAAGACCACCAACAGATTGGGAAAGGATCTTTACCAATCCTAAATCAGATAGGGGACTAATATCCAATATATACAAAGAACTCAAGAAGCTGGACTCTAGAAAATCAAATAGCCCTATTAAAAAATGGGGTACAGAGCTAAACAAAGAATTCTCAACTGAGGAATACCAAGTGGCTAAGAAGCACCTGAAAAAATTTTCAGCATCCTTAATCATCAGGGAAATGCAAATCAAAACAACCCTGAGATTCCACCTCACCCCAATCAGAATGGCTAAGCTCAAAAATTCAGGTGATAGCAGATGCTGGCGAGGATGTGGAGAAAGAGGAACACTCCTCCATTGCTGGTGGGATTGCAAGCTTGTACAACCACTCTGGAAATCAGTCTGGTAGTTCCTCAGAAAATTGGACATAGTACTACCGGAGGATCCCGCAATACCTCTCCTGGGCATATACCCAGAAAATGTTCCAACTGGTAAGAAGGACACATGCTCCACTATGTTCATAGCAGCCTTATTTATAAAAGCCAGAAGGTGTAGGAGAACATACCTGATTTTGTAAATCCAGCTCTCATGAGACAAAAACAGCGAACAGTAAGACCCTGTCTGCTAACAAACCCATTCAAAACAAACAAATAATATAAACAAAAAAGTGCTCCAAGCAGGTCTTTACTGAGGGAAATTCGATGCAGCACATTGGATGATCAATAATATGCTTTATTATAGACATACTGTATTTCACAAATTCTGCCCTTGGGTAGTCTCTGGAAGTAGACATTAACCATCAATCATCTTATATAAAAAAGCTAATGTTAGTTTTAATGTTTCTTGTCAGGGCAAGATGGCTCAGCAGGTAAAGGCTTTTGCTGCCAAGCCCAACAAACAATTCAATCTCTGGGCCCCTCTTGGCAGTAACAGAAAACCAACTTCCATGGTCAGTGACCTATAAGAAAATTTTCTTTCTTTCTTGGTTCCAAGTGCTGTGCATCACCACATGGCTGAAACTTTACTATTATTAATTAGAGTGAAAAGTTAAACTAATAAGTCTGTGTAGAGTTATGCCATGAAGACAAAATTCAGCAGTGAAGGCCTAAGGGGTTGGTCAAGGGACTATAAAACAGAAGCGTGGCCAACTCTGCAGATCCTTTGTGAACTCAACTTCCCAAGTACCCTTATCCAGGTAAACTGCTGGCCAGTCTAGAGCCAAAGCCTTTTTGCTCTGCCCAAATATAAGGGTAAGAATTACCATCTGAAGGATAATCATTAACCAGGAAACATAAAAATATGGACTTAAAAATGCCATCTACACTAGAATTGACTGAAACAGGAAGGAGGGGATGGAGGAGGAGCTGGGCATCTAGTTCACAAATACCAGAACGCAGAAACATACTCTCTCTACTGTGTTCACCCTTCCAAATACACAGCCCCACTTTATAAACAGGTAAAACATGGCTGGAGAGATGGCTCAGCACTGACTGCTCTTTCAGAAGTCCTGAGTTCTATTCCCAGCAAGCACATGGTTGTTCACAATCATCTGTAAAGGGATCCGATGCCCTCTTCTGGTGTGTCTGAAGGCAACCACAGCATACTCGCATACATAAAATAAACAAATTTAAAAATAAATAAGCAAACAAACAAATAAATAAATGAAAAACCACTGTACTGTGAAGAAAATGAAGCTGTTAATCCCAGATTGTTCAACAGTAACCTCTCACCCCCATAACTGGCAGCTAGAGAGCTCTCCCTTCTTTAGCCTACCCTACTCCTATAAAGAAAGCTATTTAAAACAATGACACCACCAACAAAACATCCCCCTCCTAACCCAGTCCAGCTTAGTTAGAACTCTGGAGTAAAAGGGATGGCTTTCCCAAAGATGAATTTTTATTTTTTTAAAGGAAAAAAAGAAGAAGAAATAAGAGAAAGTCACAGTAGCAACAAAGTGCTGGTCCCCTTAGTGCCCTTAAGACTCAACTCTCAATTCAGTGCTTATTTTCTACACACTAAAAAGACACTTCACTGTTAACTCTGACATGACAAATGTTGACTTACTAGACTGAATATAGAAATGAATGTTGTCTCACTCATTCCTACAGGATGGGTCACTCCCTCTTTCTGTGGCTGGGCTTCGTGCCAGCCAGGCAGGTGGTATATGGCCGAACTATAAATCCCGAACTAGCTTTCTCTTCACTTATTTTGAGACAGAGTCTCAAAACTATGTGGCTAGTTTTGAACATGCAATCAATCCTTCTGCCTCAACCTCTGAATAGCTGAGACTCCATACACTACCAGGTCTGGTTTCCAGGGCCCATCATTCTTGCCACTACACAACATTCACCTTTACTTAAGCAGAGAATTACAAACCATCATCAGAGAACAAGGAGGACCTAGGAATCAGCACGAGAATATACTTCTCATTCAGTTAATCCAAGATGCAATCCCACTCTATGCCAGGCACACACAGAACAAACTCAGGCGTGTGGAGGCTTCAGAAATTAAAAGAACAGCATTTTATAAATACCTGGCAACAACAACAACAACAAAATCACCTACCTTTATTAGAATTTTTTTTTTGTTTTTTTGTTTTTTTGTTTTTTCGAGACAGGGTTTCTCTGTGTAGCCCTGGCTGTCCTGGCACTCACTTTGTAGACCAGGCTGGCCTCGAACTCAGAAATCCGCCTGCCTCTGCCTCCCGAGTGCTGGGATTAAAGGCGTGCGCCACCACGCCCGGCTTATTAGAATGTTTTAAATGACCTGTCATTTTCATCACACCTGTCTTATTTGAGGGACAAATGAAGTTAGCCACATGAAAATGAAAGAATCACTGTTTCCAAGAGTGGGACAACCCCATCTGATTGGTATGAATGGACCTGGCAGCAGCAGCAGCAGGAAGACAATGCTTCAGGCTACAGAATCACCAAGCACAGTCCATGCTGCCCAATCCACATGCGCTTTTCATCATTACTACCTCAACAGGGCTCTGAAAGCAAGACGGGGACGCTGGGATTAAAAGTCATTACCCCAAGTAACCTAACTCCAGCCCTCCATATCAGCCACTTAACCTTTCCAAGCCCTTGCTTTATATCTACAATCAACAACAGTGACTATGCCGAAGTATAATGAAAACATTCTAACATGTCCTTAATATTTTAACTACTGCTATGGAAACAGCCAAACAGCCTTTTAAATTAATAAATATATTACTTTATATAAGAACTTAATCTTGAGGGTGGGAGAGATGGCCCAGCAGTTTAGAGCACTATTTCTTGCAAAGGACCCGGGTTTTATGTCAAGTACCCACTTGGTGGCTAACAACCACCCACAATTCCAATCAGGACCAGGCAAGTACTTGGTGCACATAAATATACACAGGCAAACACCCATACACATAAAATAAATCTTAAAAAAAAGAATGTCATCTTGATCAAAAGTTTAGCTTAACAATGCGGTGGTGATGACATATGTTCTTAATCCCAGCACTTGAAAAAATCTTGAGTTCAAGGCCAGCCTGGTCTACAGAGTGAGTTCTAGAACAGCCAGGGCAACACAGAGAAACCTTGTCTCAAGAAAACAAAAAAATCAGCTTATCAAATCAATAACAAGCAGTTTCTTTTTTCCATTCTCAAGTAACAAATGTTTAAACTAAATGACATCATAATGTCTCTATTTATTTGACATTATGTCTGTATTAGATAGAGACAGGACCTCTCTAATGTAATCCTGGCTGTCCTCAAACTTGAGGATCTGCCTAACTCTTTCCCACGTCCTGGCTGACCCAGAGCTCACTATATAGATGAGACTGTCACAGAAGCCCATATGCCTTTGACTCTTGGCCATCCTCCTGCATGAGCTTCCAGAGTGCTGCGATTATAAGCATTTATGACCACACTCACCAAGCTGATAGTATTTACCTTTTTCCATCTGTCGATGGAACTGTGCCTCAGATGGAACCGCATGTGCTCACCCAAAACACCAAGGTCCCTAAATGGCAAGGTACATGTACACACAGTAAGCTTAGCTTGGGGAGAAACTTGGAGCCCATCTCTATTTTTAATGAGTCAGCAACAAAAAAACCATGTCACCACTGTTATGATCCTTTCTGTTTGCAAGCCACACTGCTATTGTTGACAAGGTATACAGAACAGAGGTCTCAGCTATTTAACCACAGTGAGCACTTGGGCTTATTTCTATCTTTACATAAGGGAAGCCTCTGATGCTATCATTCCTTCTTATGAGAGCATCAGAAAGAAGTTATCTTTTTTTTTTAAGATTTATTATATTATATGTAAGTACATTAACTGTCTTCAGACACTCCACAAGAGGGTGATAGACCTCATTACCGATGGCTGTGAGCCACCAAGTGGTTGCTGGGAATTGAACTCAGGACCTTCAGAAGAGCAGCCAGTGCTCCTAATCACTGAGCCATCTCTCCAGCCCCCAGAAGTTATCTTTAATGGGTGTAGTTCTTTAACAAGTACTACTAAATTGGTGAAAAACTCGGATTGGTTTCAAATTTTTTGTTAAAGCTGGAAATGGTGGCATATATCTCTAATTCCAGCATTCAGGACACTGAAGCAGGAAGATGGTGAGTTACAGAACACAGCTATCTCACAAATAAAATAAATGAAAAAATAAATGTTTAAAGGGCAATCTCACCAAAAGCAAATGTCGTTTTCATGTTGCCACTTAACTGGCAATAAAATATATTACAAGTGGGAAGTGGCATACCTTGTACAGGTACAAGGCAACCAATTCACTGTCTAAACATCTTAGTATTGTTTGTAAAGTTTACATAGTTACAAAAGTTAAATACAATTAAAAGCCAGGAAGTTGGATAACAATGTTCACCAAAGCAATCTATTTCAAGGAAACTTTAAAACAGATCTAAAAACTATTTATTTACTTTTTAGGGGGTGTGTGGGGGGGAGATAGTTTCACCTTGTAATTCTGTCTAGCCCCTGCTTCCCTAATGTGGGATCAAAGGATACACAACCATACCTGGCTTCAAGCACTACTGTTTATGTGGCTCTACAATGACAACTCGGCTACCAAGATGTCTCAGTGGGTAAGAGTCCATGCTGCTTTTACAGAGGATTAAAGCTGGCCTCCCAGCATCCAAGTCCAGTGGATTAAAACCACCAGGTTCCAGAAGATCCAGCACCCTCTCTGGCCTCCATGGCCACCTCCACATACATTTGCATACATAATACACACATACATACATTAAAAAGAGATCTAAGCTAATTAGCCTCATATCTGAGTTTCTGGAAGATGTGAAAATTCCTGAATGTGTTAAGCTTCAGTCCCCATCCCATCTCTGAATGTAGTATCTCTAACCGTCTTCCCAAAGCAAATCTACCTGATGGTCCATGTCCTACTTATTTCCATACGTTAGTTTCTTGTTGGTAATAATAAAGACACTCCAACAAGAATAACTCTGGGGAGCTAGTTTTGTTTTTCCATCCTGAGACAGGGTTTTTCCGTGTACCCCTTGCTATCTATCCTTAAACTTGATCTGTAGATCAGAGATCCCCCTGAATGCTAGAATTAAAGGGGCATATCACTATGCCTGGCTTCAAGACACATTTATTTTGGTTCACACTCCTAGTTCATCCCAGCAGGGAAGTCACAGCTGCAGGAATCTGAGAGAGGTGCTCATATCACCTCATGAGAAACTCAGCAATGAATGCATGTTCACACTGTAACATTTACTTGTGTGTGTACCTCAGAGGACAGCTTGAAGGAGTATGTTCTTTCTACCGTATAGCTCCTATAAGGAAGGGGTCAAACTCAGGTCATTTGGGGACCTTTACATAGGGAGCTCCCCCCACCCTTACACAATTGAGTACCCCTCCCTCCCAATCTAGGGAATGGTGCCATCCACAGTGGGTGTGTCTTCCCATCTCAACCTAAGAAGATGCTCCTAAAACATACTCACAAGCTGATCATACAGCCAACCTAATCTGCTCGGTAGACAATTTCTGAGACTTCCTATCCAGGTAACTCTACAGCAGCAGTTCTTTGGGGCCAGAATGACCCTTTCACAGGGTCACATATCAGGTATCCTGCACACTACTAGAGATTTACAATTCAAAACAGCAGCAAAATTACAGTTATGAGATAGCAACAAAATAGTTTTATGATTGGGGTCACCACAACATGAAGAACTGTATTAAAGGGTCACAGCATTAGGAAGGTTGAGAACCACTGCTCTAGAGTGTCAAGTTAACAATGCCATCCTAGTCTTTCCAACTAGATTAAAAGTCCCTTGAAAATATGTATAACGTATTCTTCATTGTGTTCTGGTTGCCTTCTTAAGAGCATGCAATCTTGGAGCATGTATTAACTATCTTTAAGTACAGAAACAAGGACCAAATAAACCGTTTACCTGAAACCGCCAGTTAACAATCGCGGCAGTTGGGAAACGAAAAGTAATGGTGTCCAGGTCTACCAAACAGTCCAATGAGTGGTACACAAATGACTAGTCATCCAATGCCCACATAAAGCCCTTCACTCCGAGTCAGCAATTAGAGACTAAGACCTGGCAAGATTTATTAAGTAATATTTAAAAGGCTTACTTCTAAACCTTAAAAATACCAACCTTGTTTGATGTGAGAGAAACAAAGATCAAAACACTAGAGATTCAAGTGGGGCGTGTTATAACACACAGACAGACAGACAGACACACATACACTCACATCATCCCAGCACTTGGGGAAGCAGAGACACAAGGAATGTCTGTCACAAGTTCAAAGCTACCCTGGCTCTACATAACCAGTACCAGGGCAGCCGGGGATACGTGGGATGGAAGGAAGGAGGGAAGGGATAAATCTACATTTGACTTAACCAAAATGGTTTTCAGCATTTTCTGAAAAACTGTGTCATCAGAAAATATTCAAACTCAAGAATCTCCTTTCTACACCAAGCCACAAAAGAATGAGCATCTTCTGTGCTCCAAAAATTCTTCCTGCTAACACAAATTACTAACATAATCCATAATTCTGCACTAAAATTAAATGTTAAATTAACTCTGAAAAGCTAAAATGAAGTGGAGACACATTTCTCTAACAGGAAATTGCATTAATTAAGACTTCAAGAATACAACATGAACAACTTGCTTCCCCAATTCTTGGAGAAAACCAATGGAATGAGATAACCTGAGATACCGAGTTATCACTTCGAGGAGTGGACTCAGCACCATGTCTGAAATAGAGAACTCGGTCAATACGGGGATTTCGACTGCTGATTGTAGCCACAAAAATACAATCCAAGAAACTTTTGCAACCAGAGAGGATAAAAAAATTGACTCTCTTCCCGTTTATGTTGCTCATTCAAAAATAAATGGCTCCACGCCAAGTACGTTACACACAGAAGGGTTTCACACTACCCAGTTTGAGTCAGCATATACATCATAAATTAATGTGACACTGGATTTCCAATCCCAAAGCTCTTCGTTGTAGTATGACTCACCAAATCCTCCATTTGTCCAACTAAGAAAACTTTATATTCCTCCCTTCAAACTACCACTATGACCTTCGTAGGAACTGGGTTAGCGACTCCCTTCATAATCGTTAAACACACACTTTAAACAGGGCTCCGGGGAAGCCGAGGCGTGGAGACCGACAGGAAAGCGAGGTGACCTTTCTATAGGCGCCTGGGTCTGGCCTACAAGCCCTGCTGTGGGGCACCCTGTGGGCAGCGCCCGCTCCACGAAGCAAGCCCGAGTGCAAGCGCAATGCTTTGACTCCATGAGTCCGGAACCCGTTCCCGGGCGCAAAGCCCAGCCAGTCCCTCGCCGGGCCACCGAGGGTCCCGGCCGCCCCGCTTCCCAGCGTCGGGCCGGGTCGGGCCCGGAGGCTCCGAAGCCCGGAGTCCGGCGCGCGGCGCCATTTTAGGCCGCGGTGGCGGCGCCATCCAATCAGCGCGCGGGAGGCGGGGGGCGCCGGGTCCCTCGCGAGTCGCCGCAGGCAGCGCCGGGCGCCGGGCTGCTAGGTTCGGGGGTCTGGCCTCCGTGCCGCCATGTTGCACGGTCCCCGCGGCCTCCTGATAGGCGGGCCCCGGGCAGAGGCCGCACCCGCGGCCGAGAGCAGCTCACCTTCTCGCAGAGGCTCTTGACCTGGGACTCGGAGAGCTGCTTGCACTCGTTCAGCTGCTCGATCCACTGGTCCAGCTCCTTGGTGAACAACTTCTCGTCCATGATGCCGTCCGCCCGAACCGGCTGCCGCTCCGCGCTGCTCCCGCGCCGCCGCCCGCACCCGGGCCACACGCACACGCCGCCGCCGCTCTCCCGGGGTGCTTCCTGCGGCCCCAGGCGGCTGCTGGGCGCTGGCGCCGGCCCGCTGGCTCGCTCCGCAGTGCTCGGCCGCCGGCCGCTGTGCCTCCTCCTCCGCTCGCCCTAGCTCGGGACTCGGCTTTCTGTAATGGCGGCCGCCCGGCGTGGTGACGTCACGCCGGCGTCAGGGAGCCGCGGGGAGGGCGACGGAGTGGGGCCGGGACCCAGAGCTGCGCACCGTGGAGCCCCGGCGCAGGCGCAGCGGAGCTGGCTGCCGAAGGAAGTGGCTTCGCTCTTGGGGCGTGGTCCTCCCGCTGGGAGGGCAGCGGGGGAAGGGAAGAAGCGAGTCCGAGCAAGCGCAGTGCTGGTTAATCCCGGCGCCCCAGGCTCCGCAGGGCGCCTGCGCGGACTCGGCGCATGAGCAGTCCGTGTAGGCGAGGTTTTTATTCCCTGTGACCTGGTGTTTCTGGAAGGCCACTGGATGATACCTCTCAGATGTGGTCTGGGCTCTGGCAGCCTGATGACTAAAAGCAACCCTAAGGCGCTTAGTCCAGCAGCCCTGGGAACCACAAGGGAGTCACACATCTTTGGACAAGCCTAGTGGCAGGTTGCCTGGAGTGACCTTCCCCACCTCTGGCCGTTGCAGGCTCCTATAATTAGGTCATTCGTAGGCGAAGGAAGGTGTACCTGCTGGGATGTGTCGCCCGCGCACCTTACACCCCCAGCACACACCTGTCCCTGCACAAAGGCGGGGCCGAAGTAGGCCTTCGATCCTGGCCTCTTCCCAAGCCTTGCTTCCTCTCCTGTGGCCTTCAGCACCCACGGTGTGCACTTTCCTCCGAGACCTGTGCCCACTGGAAATAATCTTGTCCTACATTCTAGAGGAACAAGCCAGGGCTGTGTTCTGGTGCTGGTAGAAGCAGCTACCGTGTGTTCTGTAAAGGAAGCTGATATTCTTAAGGATCGGCCTTCGACCTGGTTATAAATCTCTTCGGAGGCTTGCGAAACGTGTTCCCATTGCACTGTCTGCATTCACAGAGATACTTGGCTCTACAGAGCATCAACTGTTGACCAGATCCCATGCTTAGGGGACAGAGGGGTCATGCAGACAGAAAGGGGCTGCTGCCCTGGTGGAGCTTGAATGTTCCTGGCTGGAAATGAATGGAATGGATGGAAGTCATACACTGTTCCCCTCCAGAGTCTGAGAGAGAAGTCAAAGGATGGTTATCCATGAAGGTCAAGGCAAGAGCTGACCTAGCTATTCTGTGGGGAACAGTCAAGCCTGTCACACACCGGGGAAGACACAGCTCAGAGCATCAAAAGACACCCTGACCACAAGCTACAAGAGGACCTCAGTGGCCCCATCCACAAATGGCAGGGATGAAAATCCTCCTTTATCAAGGACAACCTGCTTGGCCAGGGGAACTGGCTTGACCAATTCTGCTTTCCCTAGTGGGTACCTCCCACTAGTGTTCCCGAAGAAAGTACCTGAGATCTACTCTTCTAGACGCCTCCATACATACTTGTTCTGCCAGTCCTTTCAGCTCAAATTCTGACTCTGGTTTGCAGTGAATAGCCCCCCAAAACAAACAGGAGTAAGAGTTAAGGCTGCGTGAGATGAATAAATAAAGACTGTTTGGTGCCCATCGTTATAAAGCCATGTTCACTGTGCTGCCTTGTCTTATTCTTCTCCACTGCCCTGTACTCAGCAAGAACTGGTCCTGTCTTGAAAGGCAGGAAGTAGGCGGGCGCACACACAAAAGGGGAGGGGCCTCTTCAAGATAGTGGTCAGGACTGAGAACTTCATACTGCCAAGGTCTCAGCCAGAGTCATACAGCTACTAAACCACAGAAAGGACCAATACTCATCCCTTTGCCTGCCTTTTTTCACCTGCAAAGACAATGATGATGCTAGTCTGGCAGATTGAAAAGTACTAAACGCCCACTATCTATGCCAAGGTTATATAATGAAGGCTCTTCTAAAGTACTCTAGCTAGGCACTCCTTGCTGGTAGCGTTAATGTGTTATTTATTTTCTCCTGATGCAGGTTACTTGGCTCACCACCCTCACAAAATGGAGGAAAGATATAATTATATGTACTTAAACATCCTGCCAAATAATTAGATGCTGCAACATAACTTCTTAAGGAATGACTTCTAGGAAGCTCTCATTAGCATTCAGGCAGTGGAGTAAGGCATACCCAATCATAAACAATACAGAACTGTGCTAATCAGAGTGTCTTTACCCTTACTGGAAACCAAGAATGCTCTCATACTCTGTAGAACTTCCAATATAATAAAAGGATCTGAAAGTTGGGCCTTAACTAATTTGACCCAGCTTACTCAATTTGACAGCTGATGAATACTGGGAACAAAAATTTTAAAATGGCTGGGAGTGATATCTCATGTTGGTAATGGCAGCACTAAGGTGAGGCAGGAGAATTGCTTCCATCTCAAGAGCAGCCTGGACCACAGAATGAGTCTAAGACAAAAGGAGTTAAGTTTAAAACCCTGTCTTGAAAGTCAAAAGATAACTTAAAGAGAAAAAGAGTTATCCTTTTAACTTCTGGACAAACCCGAAAGGATCCTTAAGACAACTTTAAGGACCATTGCTTAGATGACAAATCTGGGTACAGTGAGTCTGTGTTGCCCAGGATGTTTAAACATAGCTATAAATAAAAACCATCTGACGATGGGGCGGGGTAGGAGGAGGGTAACCTGGAGCAAATAGCTTTATAATAGGCACTCTTAGCCAAGATATTAAATTGACATTAAACATGGAGAAGGAGTGAGCTGTACTTCGCCAGCATTCTAACTAAAATTAGTTTTGCTGTTGTTGATCCTTCTGGTTCTCTGACTTAAGCCAACTGTCACAGGAAGCAGAGGAATGTGAGAAACAGCTCTGGGGTCGATGGGCCTGGGTTTGAATCCCTGTTTTGCAGATGCCATCCTTCCTCCCCCTTTCTCCCTTTTCCTTCCTTCCTTCCTTTCTCTTTCTCTTTCTTTCAGCAGGATCTCACTGTGTAGATCAGGCTGGCCCAGAACTCACAGAGCTGTGGCTGCCTCTGCTTCTGAGGACTGGGATTAGAGGCATAGCTAACACACCCTGTGTCATATATATAAATATGTCATATATAAAAATATATTATGTAATAATATATAAAACAGATTAGAATATATTATAATTAAACAAACATTAACTAGATAGTATATGAAGATATTATTAAAACATTGTTAATAATATATAAATATATATGTATTTTGGTGTTTCAAGACAGTTTCTCTGTGTAGCCCTGGCTGTTCTAGAATTAGCTCTGAAGACCAGGTGTCCTGGAACTCCCAGAGGTCCACCTGCTTCTGTCTCCAGAGTACTGGGATCAAAGCTATGTACCACGACCACCCAGCTCCTGTAGATTTTCTAAGTCTGAGTTTTTTAATCTATAAAGTAGGGTAATTAGACAAGTAAGTTTATTCTGAGGGTTAAATGAGATTATAAATTCACAGCATTGAGCAGCACAGAATGAATAGCCAATCAATGTTATGTATCATTTTTATTGTAAATCCGATTTTAAATATGCCCACTGCCCAGTAAAGTCCCTCAGGTATAATCAAATCATAGAAGGAAATGAAGATGGAAGAGGAAATTCAAGCAAGGAAAGAGAGATAGAAATAGAACATAAGAGACTCCCTCTCTTCCCCCGTCATCAGGAGACCTGTTGTGCAGAGACAGTTACTTAGGAATAAATCTAAGAATTAATACATTTTGTCAGGCTCATGTTCCTGTTAGCTCCGAATCCTGTATCTAAAAAGGGCAACACACCTAAAAAGGATATGTACTGTGCACCTACGTCTCCTATGCCTCAGAAACCCCAGCCAGCATCCTAGCTGGGCCTGCTCAGGAAAAAAGGCCTGCGGTGCTCTGGCCCCCTGCGCCTGCTTGCCTGCCCACCAGCTTTTGGCACTCCACATGCCCAAGGCTCCCAGCGATGTCTAGCTCTCCTTTTCTGTACTTTTCAGGGGCAGGGTGGGGAAGCTCATGTGCCTTTTCCTTAGGCTTAGAACTTCATGGATAGGGCCACAGTTTTGTGGCCAGGAACTTTGTCACAGATACACTATCGACTGACCTTCCTCCCAGCTCCTGTCATTTGACTAAAGAGAGGAAGGATCACGTCCCCGCCTGATGTCCATGACGTCGAGGCTGTTCTCAGTTACAGAGGGAAATGGCACAGGAAAAGAAAGGCAAAGTTCACCATTCAGAAGGCAGGACTGCCACCAGCCCTGCAGTTCCCAGGACTACTGTCCTACGCCTATTTATTGACACAGGTGACTATTTATAGGACAAAAAAAAAAAAACATTATAAAACAATATGTGTATGTGGGTGTGGTAGAACACACCTGTTTACCAAGCACTCAGGAGGCTCAGTGGGACTGAGAGCTTGAGGCCAGCCTGGGCTGCCCAGTGAGACCCTATCTCAACTCGAACAAACAAAACGACAGCCATTTGTATGATAGCTTTATGAAGCATCTTTTATAAATACATGCTCCCAAGAGACACCAGCAAGCTACAGAAGAGGGAGTAAGAGTTGAGTGACATCTTATTTTTAAGTCTCTACTGATTTGATTCTTCTGTAATGAATATATATTGTCCTTGAAAGAAAAGACCCAGGGGCTGGAGAGATGGCTCAGCGGTTAAGAGCACTGACTGCTCTTCCAAAGGTCCTGAGTTCAATTCCCAGCAACCACATGGTGGCTCACAACCATCTGTAATGAGATCTGATGCCCTTTTCTGGAGTGTCTGAAGACAGCTACAGTGTTCTTACATATAATAAATAAATAAATAAATAAAATCTTTAAAAAAAAAGAAAAAGAAAAAGAAAAGATCCAGGAGATCTGAGTAAACACAGCATCTCTTAGGAGAGCTATAGGTTCAAAGAACTCATAGCTAGGGGCCAGAGAGAAGGCACAGGAAGTTAATTTACTTGCCATCAAGCCTGATAACCTGAATTTGATCCTGGTGTCCAATGACAAAAGGAGAGAACTGATTTCCTGAAGGTTGTCCTCTGAGCAGGTGTGATGACACGTAGACAAAAAGTAAAATGTAAAGAAGAAACCAGACCCCATAGCCCGAAGACCAGCTAACTATTTCCACTGTGCCTGAGGATGTAGACACTTACAGCCCACACTTCCTTGTAGAAAGGAGGCCCAGCTTTCTTGTGGCCTTCTCATTTGCCTCCTCACCAGGCATCCGAAATTCCAACGTGCTGCTGAGCAGGGTGCTGAACACCTTTAATCTCAGCACCCACTCAGGAGGCAGAGGCAGGCATACCTCTGATATCAAGGCCAGTGTGGGATACAGAGTGAGTTCCAGGACAGCCAGGGCTACACTGAGAAACCCTGTCTCGAAAAACAAAGGCAAACAGATGCCAGCTTGTCTTTTCTCCTGCCTTCTCTCTCACAGCTCTTGGGCTCCCTTGTTCCCCAGCCGCAAGTCGTTCTTGCCCATCATGTTCGCACTCCCAGTCTTTGCTGTAGATACCCCCAACTCCAAGCCTTTGCATTAGATACCCCCTTGTATCTATAATGAGGCCCGTACGTCCACAGTCAGTTTGCACTTCTCTGTTGACTTTGTCTCGCTTCATTATTTTTCTTCTCTCTTGGATCCTTTCCCCCTTCCTCCTTACTGCTTTTGTCCCCTCCACCCTTTCTCTCTACTTTCTTTTGCTTTTTTCTTCCTTTCTGTGGTGCTGGGCATCTACCTCAGTGCCTCTGCCATGCCAGGCAAATGCTCAGTCACTCATAGGTCCATAGAGCTCTCCTGTCTCCCTTCTCAGCAATGTTTATTCTCTAAGTTGACAGGTGAACCAGCCAGCAAGATGGCCCTTTGATTACTTATGTATACTTTTTTATTATTTTACACTGTGTGTGAGAGGGTGAGTGAGAGGAAAATTTGTAGGAGTTGGTTCTCTCATTCCACTTCGTGGGTCTCTGGGGTGGAACTGAGGTCGTCAGGTTCCATGCCCAAGTACCCTGACCCACTGAGTCACCTCTCTGGTCTCTCTGTGTTCACTGTTGCATTCTGATTTTGGAGGATAACAATGAAGTTAAGTCCCAAAACAAAAGAATGACAAGATAATGTGACCAGAAAAGAGTGATGGAGGAGTTGGTGACTACAAGAAGATGGCCAGTTCTTAAAGATGCTAATCACTTGCCTCTTCTTTTAGGGAATAGACAAAAGGCTATGAGCCTCTGTCAATAACTGACTGACCAATAAGAGACAGACTTTGAGGCTGATGTCATGCGGCTCACAGCCACCTAGCTCCTTCAGGATCTGTCACCCTGGGCTTTGTGCTCATGTACATAAAACACATAAAAATACATTATTTATTAAATATATTATTTATTAAATTTATTAAAAACCAAAGATTACCCCCCCACCCCAGTACTCATTTTCCCACTGTGTAGGTTAAGGAAATAATAGATTGTTATTCTCTTCTTGATTACTGAGCCGTATAAATCATTCCAACCCTGCATAGAAAACTTGCATTACAAATACAGGCTTCTAGCATATGTTTACCTGTGAAAGTTAGCTTATATAATATATAGCAAATATATTTATTACTGTTTTGTTTAGTGATTAGCCTGTAACATAAGGATTTCTTTCCCTGTTGGTTTTTAGCTAGATTCTAGATAACACAGTTATATTTGTAGATATGTTGTATTTCTGCTATGACCTTTGTTAATAAATCTACCTTTTCCCTCCTTAGTACAGACAATATTTGTTTTCTAAAATCTGAAATGTATAATCTGAGTGTGAATGGTAATGTATTCTAGATGAGCTCTCAACAAAGTTTTGAGCCTAAATTTGTGCCTTTAGATTTAAAGTGAAATAAATTTCTAAGGAGCTCTGTCCTTTCCTAGCATGGAGAAGCAGCTGTGACTGTTGGCAAGTATGTAATTTCCAATGTATATGGTAGTGGTAAAGGTGAGCTCCCAAACTGTATTCCAAGATCAGAAGTGAGACCTTCTAGGGCGTTATATGCATAGCTAATGCTTTCTCCAAATCTATGTACTCACTGATTAAACTGAAATGCACCATAAAAAAAAAAAAATAGAATTTGGGGCTGGAGAGATGGCTCAGCAGTTAAGAGCACCAACTACTTTTCCAGAAGTTCTGAGTTCAATGCCCAGCACATGGTGGCTCACAACCATCTGTAATGGGATCTGATGCCCTCTTCTAGTGTGTCTGAAGACAGCTATAGTGTACTCATAGATAAAATAAATAAACCTTTAAATATATAGATTTTTATAAGTATATATAATTTAAAATGTTAATATCGCCGGGCATGGTGGCATACGCCTTTAGTTCCAGCACTCAGGAGGCAGAGGCAGGCAGATTTCTGAGTTCGAGGCCAACCTGATCTACAAAGTGAGTTCCAGGACAGCCAGGGCTACACAGAGAAACCCTGTCTCAAAAAACAAAATAAATAAATAAATAAATAAATAAAATAATTAATTAAATAAATAAATAATAAAATGTTAATATCAGTCTTATGTTGCAAATGCCTATGGTTTCATATTTTACAGGTTCTGTTTCTTGATCAAAAGCATCTTTGTTAGTGCTGTTTAATGCTGAATGTATTGCTTTATTTTTCTTCTTTATCTGTAGGCTAAAGAAATCCTGACAAAAGAATCCAACTCACATACATGAAATAAACAAATAAACCTTAAAAAAAACAGACAGACAGAATTTGTTTTTTTAAAAACATTTTTTAAAAGATGTATTTGTTTATTTAATGTATATGAATACACCATTGCTCTCTTCAGACACACCAAAAGAGGACATCAGACCCCATTACAGATGGCTGTGAGCCACCATGTGTTTGATGAGAATTGAACTCAGGACCTCTGGAAGAGCAGTCAGTGCTCTTAACCGTTGAGTCCTCTCTCCAGCCCCAGAACTTGTTTTTTGTTTTGTTTTGTTTTTTTGAGACAGAGTTTCTCTGTGTATCCCTGGCTGTCCTGGAACTCACTCTGTAGAACAGGCTGGCCTTGAACTCAGAAATCCTCCTGCCTCTGCCTCCCAAGTGCTGGGATTAAAGGTGTGCACCACCATGTCCAGCAAAAGCCAGTATTTGGGGTTTTGTTTTTTTTTTTTTCATTGATTTAATTTTTTATTTTTTAAACATACATAAGAAATAAATGTAATAAACCAAATACATGGACAAAAATACAAGAATCATATGATCATCTCAATGGAAGCAAAGAAAAAAAAAAACAAAAAGGAAAGAAAAAGTCTTTGATAAGATTCAACATGGATTCTTAATAAAAGCCCTAGAATAAGTAGGACTGTAGGAAACATATTCCAACCTAATAAAGATTATATATGACAAACTCACGGCCAATATCACCCTAAATGAATAAAACCATTAATAAGCCCCATTAAAATCAGGACAGTATTTGTTAATTGCTGGTGCTAGTCTGTGAGCTAGGTCTTCTAAGTCGCCATGCTTTCCAAATGAGACCATCCATGCCTGAGTACAAGAGAGAGAGAAACTATTTCTTAGGATGAATCGCCAAGAACAAAATACAATGAAATAAACTGTCTTTGCTCAACACTGTTGTCTCCCAGGACAGGGAAGTTCCTCTGACGTGGTCTGCCTTGCCTTTAAATGAAGAAAAACATCACATCACGGACAGCACACCCATGCTCAGGGAACCAGCTCTCCTACAAGGAAAAAGAAAGCTGGGATCATCTCCCGTCTGCTCCCATCAATCTGAATGACTCTACAGTCATTCTTGACTGTCAGTTTTTCTATCTAACAATGTGGAGACCGTATACATTAAATTCTCAGTCCTGAATTCATGGGTAGTGTAGAGATAGCCTCTCAACCCCCAGAAGATGTTCGGTAATGTTTCTTTTCCCTTATCTCTTTTCTTTTTCTCCATGGGGTCTCACATGGCCCACATTGGCCTTGAACTCTCTATGTAGACAAGGAAGGCCTTGGACTCCTGACCTTCCTGTCTCTACCTCCCAGTGTTGGGATTACAGGCATACACTACACGTGGTTAAGTATTTTTGTTGTTAATTATAGTCATTTCCAATTGAGAAATTTTAGATTTATATGCAGCTGAAAAAAATAATTTGGGGAGATCACCACTTCTCAGCACCGACATCTAGCAGTGTTATGATGAGATGCTACAACTCGGATACTGACGCTGACTCAGCCAGCCTTCGTGACTCACGTTTCCATAGTTTCAGATGCACACTTGTGTGTTAGTCTGTATATAGTGTTCTACCAGCTGGCATTTTCTTTTGCATCTATTCTTTTTTTTTTCTCCTTTTTGTAGAAAGGCCCTTGATCTTCACAATTAGGATTTTCTCAAGTTCCTGATTTCTAAGAAGGAATTTGGTTTCTAGACCAGGTCTCGAAACTTCTATAGCTCTCAGTTTCAATAATCAACCCAAACCATTTTGAGACAGTGTCCCACTATGCTGCCCAAATTAGCCTCAGACTTGCTCTGGAGCCCAGGGTGAACTCAAACTCGTGATTGCTCTTTCTCAGCCCTCTGAATCCTGGGGCTACAGGTGTGTGCCACTATGACAGGCACAAGGGATACAGGTGGGTAAAAGGCGATGGGAAGAGACGGGAAAAGGAAGGAAAATGCAAAGGCACTGTACATAGCTTGTCATCTACGGCTTGAATTCAAAGTGGCCCTGCCAGGCTCGTGCTTTAAGTGCGTCTCTCCTGGCTGCGGTGCTGTTTTGACAGGTGGTGGGACCTTTAGGAGGTGGGTCCAGCTGGCAGGGGTAACTTAGAGACAGGCCCTTGAAGATTCCAACCTAGACCCTGGTTCCAGCCCTTCTCTACTCCCTGGTCCACCATTGTGGTGGTTAAATGAGAAATGTTCCCCATAGGCTACTGGATCGGAACACTCCATCTCCAGCTGGTGTCACGGGGGCAGGACAAGCCAGCCTTAGGCCCTCAGGAAGTGGAGCCATGACGCGGCAGGACTTGAATCCCCTGCTCACTTTGGTCTTGCTTTATTGCAGCACTGTGCTGAGCTCCTGTCCTGTTCTCTCGGGGCTGGGAATGGCTCTCTGTGCCACTGCGTGTGTGTTGGGAATACACCACTTACTTTTGTATTCTACAAGGTCTCACAGGTGAGAGGCTGCCTTGAGTCTAAGAAGAAGAAACTTTGGGTTTCTGAGCAGTGGTGGGTGGGACTGTTACACCATGTGGAATATTCAGGTTGAACCAAATGCACTTTGTATTAGGAGATGCCCATAACCCTTTGTGAGGCCAAGGCAGAATATTATGACTTAAGTCTGAGATGTGCCCATGGGCTCCTGAGATTTTTTATTGTTGTTGTTTCCCAAAGTACTGGGATTACAGGCACATACCATTAAGCCGGACTAATCTTAGCTCTTGGTGCTATTCTGGAAGACTTTAGGACCTTTAGCAAGTGGGCCAGGCTAGTATAGCTCCCAGAGGGCAGGCCTTATACAGTAACAGCCTAGGCCTGGTTTCAGCTACTCCTTCCCTGCCACATGCCTTCACTACCGTAAGAGATGTGACTCTGAAGCCACGAGCCCAAATAAATATTTTCTCCTTTGGATTGTTTCTATCAGGTATTTTATTATAGTGGTAAGACACGTAATGACAGCACAGTCCATTGAGCTTAGGTGCCAACAAGGAGGCAGACAATACATCGGGTAAAACAAATAATTTATTAACCCTGCTCTCAAGAGTGAGGACGCTGCTTGGTGACATTTGGGAAGTCTTTCTGCAGAAGTTGATGCGTGAGCTCCATGGTGAAGGATAACCCAGACTTCTTTAGCTGAGAAGAAAAGAACTGTTAAAAATGCCTTCTCTCTTAAGTCACACCTAGTCTTTTCTCATTGGTTGGAGAGAACACAGGAAACCATGTCTACATTTGTTTACAATGTTAAGGTGTCAAATTTCTCCACCCTTGTGTGCAAGTACTGAGGCCAAGACATTCCCAGCCCCTCCCCCTGCCCCCAAGTCCATTTTCCACTATGTTGTCCAAAGTGGACACCAGATCCTGCCTGCTTAGTTTGAGAAAGGCATTTTATCTCTGGTGCCTCGATCACATCAGAGCTTATATTTAAAGCATGAGAGATGAGAAGAGACCGCAGCTACGCCCCTTGGCTCTGTCTCGTGGCTGTACCACCCTCCTCCTCTCGTCTGAATACTTTGGAAGCCAGTCCTTCAACAGTTGGTGGTAGTCAGAGCTGGCCAAACCGTGAATAAAACATCTTAGCCCTCCAAGCCTAACCCTTTTCCTCATGGGCTCATCAGACCCCTCCAGAGGCATAAGTGTTCTGACCTCTCACGTCTGCCCTTCCTGCTTTTGCTGGTTAGCTGCCTTGTGTGTACTCTCAGACACCCTAGGGATTTCTGTGTGGGCTTCAGGTTCCCCATAAGGCTGCTTAGCTCTCAGCTCTGTTCTCACAGAGACCACTCTGTGATGTAGCCATTTCTGGATCTTGAAGACTGAATCCTAGCAGACCTATACTTTGAAAGCCCCTATAAGCCATGTTCACGGCACTTTAAAAAATGATCTCTAAGTTCTGAAGGTTATTTAATTCATAAATTTCAACTGTTCCTCTGCAGCACCATCCTCACAGAGTTAGGCTACTTTGTAAATAAATGGCCTGGCTGGGTATAGTGGTGAACTCCTTTAATCCCAGCACGAGGAAGGTAGATCGCTGGGATTTTGAGGACAGCCTGACTATATTGTGAGTCCCAGGCCAGCCAAAGTTACAACTAATAAATAAACAAATGGCCTAGGCTAGAGAGATGACTCAGGGGCTGAAAGCATATACTGCTCTTCCCAGAACCTGTACAAGACAGCACAAATGGACTGCAAGTCTAGCTCCAGGAGATTCAGACTCTTAAGGGCACCTGCATGGTGCCTGCGCGGGCACACACACACACACACACACACAGACACACACACAGAAACACTTATATGCATTAAATAAAGCTCCATGTGAAGCTCTTAGCATGTAGCTGGTACTCCATCTACATAAGCTGTTATTCACATTATTTTGAGACAGAGTCTCAAAAAAACCCATACACATACACCAAACAGACATCGCATATGCACACACACTCACACACACACACTCACACACACACACTCACACACACACACAGAGAGAGTAGTGTCTTTCTTTTTCTAGTTTTTATTTATTTGTCTGTTTGGGTTTTTCCTTGTTTTAAGGTGGGGTTTCTCTATATAGAACAGGCTTACCTCAAACTTGTAATGGTCCCATCTCAGCCTCTCAGTGCTGGAATGGCAGGTATGTGCCACTGTGCCCCCCCTTCCCAGCGTGTATGTGTGTGCACATACGTGTTTGTCTACATACTTGGAAAGTTGAAAGTTGAGTTCATATTGTAGAACCTGCTACATGGGTCGTTTATTCATTTCATGGATCATGGACTTCCTTGTGTACTTGGTTTCAGTGTGACAATCATAATTCCAGCTACTACCTAGTTTTCTAACATGTTGATATTTATATAATTCATAATGCATTACATTGGCCCTTAAATTGTTTCCTATTTTGATTTCTGTATACAGTGACAAATGTCCTTGCTCATAAGTTTGTGTCTTTGGCACTATCTCTTCAAGACAGATACTTGGGAGTGGAACATCTCTGCCCTGCCGTTGCTTTGCTAATATTAGTTATGCAGAATTGCACCATAATCCTTGGCTCGTAACACATTCTCATGGTTGGCAAGTGGATGGTCCAGATCTTGTTGACTTAGGTAATACCTTTATTAATTTAATAATGTAATTAGTAGCCAATCTTTAACCATAGCCTGTCATCTCCCTCTCCTACTGACCCTAGAGTTTCATTTCCTTGCTTTAATTTTTATGTGGTTTCATTTCCTCTATATTATTTTTAAATTTTTATTTATTTATCTTTATTTTATGTGCATTGGTGTTTTGCCTGCATGTATGTCTGTGCAAGAGTGTCAGAACTTGGAGTACAGACGGCTGTGAGTATATGTGCTGGGATCTGCACCCTGGATGAGCTCTGGGAGAGCAGTCAGTGCCCTTAGCTGACTGCCTCCCCAGCCCCTACACATATTCCTAAAGACTGATTTTGTTTAACCATTGAGAACTTTTCTGTGGTTATCATTAACTGACTAAAGTCCATATCACTGCACACGGCTCCAGGTTATTCCTGGTGACAGATCCAAGGTGATCCAAATCATAAAGGCACCATGGTGTTCCTCCCCTCGTGCTCCCGTGAGTGAATAAACACCATACCCATGGCTTTGCACATCTGTGATATCACCACATCTCCTGCACTTGCATTAGCTCTAGACTCAACCCTCGAGATGCTCTCCTCCAGTGTTCGTGTTTCTCTGATCTGACAGTCAGGTTGTCAGGCCACTCTCAGACAGAGAGAGCAGTTTGCACCTCCTCCAGTAAGAGGATATACACTTTCTCACACTCTTCCTAACAAAAGGATCATGGAAGCCATTTTGATCATCTCACCAACAAAAGGTAACCCTCTCCGGCTCTGTGGCCAGGTACTGATTCCTCTCAAGGCTGGGAACAGATTTGTGGTTCTGAGAATTGTTCCCAGTCTGATAGCGCCAGTGACTTCTGGAACCCATTTCACAGTGGCTCAGCTGCTTTCCCTTGTCCTGAAAGAAGTGATGCTGTCAGGAGGAGGCTTCGAGGGGAGCAGGGTGGGAACTGTGCCCAGCTTACCACAGTGGAAGATTGTCTCCTGGTCCCAGCCCCTGCCAGTGTCAGATCACTCCTAATGAAACAGGCATTCTCTCTCTCTACTCACTCTCCTAGAAAAGCCAGCATAATGCTACCCTTTGTTCTTGAATTGACAAATTTAAACCTCCTGCTTTGCTCTGCAGTAAAAGAACTTTCTATTTTGGGCTCGGTGACATAGCCAAAACCAAGCAAGAGCAGCCGGCTGCAGCATGAGTTAATAGCTTTCTTTAGGGGAGAAAGGATCCACAGGCAAAAGGAGAATCTTCCAAAGCGCGTCTTCTGCATAGCAACACGCAGCCCATTTGTCTATCTTTCTGCTGACAGATGTATTTCAAGACTGAAAACTAAACACTGTTTAACATTCAAAGCAAACTGGGGGATTAACCCTGAAATGACAGCTAGTCACACCCACTCCCCTGACCCTCCAGCCTCTACCACCCTAGTCCTAGGATTTACAGGCGTGAGCCACTTTGTTCAGTTTAGATTTCTTAATCAAATGCAAACATTTGCTGATGGCCCCGGTATTCCTAGCACTCAATAGGCGCTGCCAAGGAAGACATTTCTGTCCTAGGGGATTTCTAGCCACCAAAACTTATGCTAATTTGAGGAGTATATTGAGCACTAGCCAAGAACAGGTTTTCCTCTGCTAGTCTGCTTCCATATGAGAAAGCCTCCATACTAGAGTAGGGGGTATCAGGGAGCCTCGGGCTGGCAGAAGGGGCGTGTTCAGATCTATGAAGTAGGTACCAGTTAGCACAAACCCAGGTCTGGAAGAGATGGGCAGCAAAGAGTGAGTCCTCCCACTTCTCTTATGGGAGTCCAAGGGCATAGAGTACAGATGGTAATGAGATCCACACTATTAGCCACTGTTGGGTTTCAGCAGTTATCGATACATGTCAGTCTCATTCCATTCATACCCAACCCTCCCACAACTCTGTTTTTAAAAAAAATTTAGAGTCCTTTTATCTTTGTGTGCTTTATATATACATATAATATAGGAAATTCAGATTTCAATAATTACTGCACTGAGGCTGAAAAAACAGTGATGCAATAATGTCACCTAGGGTCAGAGGTCGAGCTCCCCTGGTGTTCCTTGTACTTCACTGACTTCTTGCAATAGTTTGGTCTGACTTGGAGCAAAACAATGGCATCTGAACAGGTAGAGTCGTATAGGCCTGTAATTGCAGCACTTTGGAGGTAGAGGCCAGGGGATTAGGAGTTCAAGGCCATCCTCTGCTATATACAACAAGTTCTAGACCAGATTTGTCTCAAACAAATAAATATAAAAAAAACAAAAACAAAAAATTAGGCCCATAGGAGGGCATACCTTGTGGACACTTGCTGCCAAGCAGAGGAACTCAGGATGGCAGGAGAGACCTCTGACCTCCACACCCCAATACCAACCAACTATATAACTGTAGAAACATAATAATGTCACTTCCGCTCACTGATATCTCTCATTGCCAAAGCCAAGCAATGAGCAGGAGGTTGCATGAATTTCTAGTTTTTATTCATAGTTTTACTAACTTTCAGTTTATAGCTTTTTTTAGTTTTTATTTTTTAACAGTCTCTGCCACCCTTGCCTTTACTCGTCTGTATTTATTTGTTGTTGTTGTTTTCCTTTTTGAGACTGTCTTACTCTGTGGCCCAAGGTGGCCTCAAACTCACGAATGACCTTCTTGCCTCCGCCTGAGTCCTGGGATTAGTGGCGTGAGGCACCATGCTTGTTCGTTTCTCCTCCTTCCTGTGCACTTTCTGGTAGTACTGAAGACAATAGGACTTTTACTTTGATAGCTATGTAACAGACTGCTCCAACCTACTGGTATAAAATAACTACCAGTTTATTGTGCACGCTGGAGTCTATGGGCAGGAATTCACATGCAGCACTGTAGGGATGGCTTCTCCTTGTTCCATGTCTATTTGGGGCTTCCTTGGGAAGAGTTAAGCCTGCAATGATGTCACATCTGAGATCTATCAGCACTTGAGGCTTGATGACCCCCAAACAAGGGCTGCCAGTGCCCTGACACGACCACTCTCTATGGCTTAGTTTTCTAACAGCTGAGTGGTTTGGAAAAAGTCAGACTTTGTTTTATTTAATGTGATCTGGGATCAAAGATTTTCAGCTGAGAAGCTGGAGGCTGTATTATTTTTTCTGACCAAATCTCAGAACTCCTAGTGTCAGCGATCTCCCTGTGCTCTAGTGGGTGGAAGTCATGAGCCCTTTCAAGTGGGATGGGTCCGACTCTACCTTTAGAGAAGCAAGATCTCTGCAGAGTGTGGGGGTTGACCCAGTGGGAGGTCAGGATGGCCAGTTGAGGTTGCTTCTCTTGTACCAAACAGGAAAGATGTTGCAAACAGTGGAAACCTGCTGGAGGAGAGTACAGAAAGTTAGGGACATCTCCCAGCTG
Organism: Mus caroli; assembly: GCF_978045245.1. NCBI lineage: Eukaryota > Metazoa > Chordata > Mammalia > Rodentia > Muridae > Mus > Mus caroli. The sequence goes on from NW_028227268.1 coordinate 71,015,514, forward strand.
TGCACGCTGCACTCTGGACAACTGGGGGGCTGACTGAGCTAAACCTTGGTATGAACTGTGTCCATGTCTCCAGAAGGAATGAGGGCTGTGGTGGTTTGAATAGGGATGGCCCCCTCTAGAGAGTGGCACAATTAGGAGGTGTGGTCTTCTTGAAGGAAGTATGTCACCGTGCAGGTGGGCTTTGAGGTCTACTATGCTCAAGCTACACCCAGTGTGGCAAGTCTCTCCTTGCTGCCTGTGGATCAAGATGTAGAACTCTCAGCTCCTCTCCAGCACTGTGTCTGCCTGTGTGCTGCCATGCTTCCCGCCATGATGATAATGGACTGAACCTCTTAAACTTGAAACCAGCCCTACTAAATGTTGTCATTTATAAGAGTTACTGTGGTCATGGGGTCTCTTCACAGCAATAAAAATCTAACTAAGACAAGAGCTTTCCTGACTTCATATCAGACCCCAAAGGACAGCAGTTTCCTAATGACTGCAGCCATTAGATGCATGCAAATACTGAACACAGGCTGTTTTGGAGCACATTAAGTCTTATATACCTTGAGCTAGACCCATAAAGATCTAACCATAAAACTTGAAGCTGTATTACTGAAATACCATTTTAAATGATATGTGCACGCTTGTGCAGATGTGCAGATGTCCAGAGACCAGAAGAGAATATCACATCCATGAGAACTAAAGTTACAGGAGATTTTAGACAGTGGTTCTCAACCTTCCTAATGCTAAGGCCTTTAATACAGTACCTTGTGTTGTGATGATCCCCAGCCATAAAACTATTTTGTTGCTACTTCATAACTGTAATTTTGTTACTGTTATGAATTGTAATATAAATATCTGATATGCAAGATATCAGATATATGACCCCCAAAGGGGTAACGACCACAGGTTGAGAACCACTGCAAATGTAAGCTATCCTATGTAAGTGCTGAGAACTGAACTCAGGTCCTCTACAAGAGCAACAAGTACCTTTAGCTTCTGAGCCATCTCTCCAGCCCTCAGATATTGTTTTTAAATGGCATGCACTTTTAGCTTGTAGGTCTCGCCCTTGTATTGTTGTATTGGTCTGGAATGTTATAGCACTATCTCAGATGCTGAGATACCAGGTCCTAACATCCAAGGACCCCAACCTGACCCATCTACACTCAGGCTTATCTTGACACACACACACACAAAAATGGACATAGAATTTCTAGAAAACCAAGCCAAACAGAATTGAGGATATCCCTTCCTTTCCTTTATAAAATTTTTCTGTTTCTCATTCATTGTTGGTATAGCTTTTATATTTGGGATAAATACAAGAGCAAATACTTAATTCTACTTCTGGGTGTCAGGAAACAAAGTATTTTCCTGGGGTCTGAGAGAGGGCTTTTTGCTTAAGAGAACTAGCCGCTTTGCCATAGGATCTGGGTCAGCACCCATACGGCAGCTCACACTGTCTGTAATTTCAGTTCCAGGGGACGCAACACCATCTTCTGGCCTTTGCATGTGGTGCACAAACATACATGCACACAAAATGCCTATACACATAATTTACATGACTTAAAAATGCATAAATTTCTGAGCATTAAAAAACTTTATTTGGGGCTGGAGTGATGGCTCAGCTCTACCAGAGGTCCTGAGTTCAATTCCCAACACCCACATGGTGGCTCACAACCATCTGTAATGCAATCCAATGCCCTCTTCTGGTATGCATGAAGACAGCTACAGTGTATTCATGTACATAAAAATAAATAAATGAATCTTTTTAAAAACCCTTTTATTTTTTAATTGCTTGACTATGGGAGGGGTGCATTCGCGAATGCAGATCCCTCAGAGTCCAGAGGAAGACAAGGTATCAGACCCTCTGAAGCTGGAGTCACAGGCTGTTGTGGACAGCCCAAAATGAATGCTGGAAATCAAACTCAGGCTCTCTGTAAGAGCTGTACATGCTCCGAAACTCAAAGCCATTGCTGCAGCCCAATTTCTAAGCATTTTATAGGGCAGAATACCCTCATACAACCACACACCTAACCAGGGCAGTCAAGTTCCAAAACACCCCACAGCATACACATTTAAATTCCTCTCAATGAGAATATCAAAGGCTACAGTGACACTCAGAAAGTCACGCTGGCAATAACATCTGGGCAAGAAAAAGAAAAGCCTCAGATAGCATGGTCTGAGCACCTAATTTTTATTTTCTTTTAAATTTTAATGTTTTCTTACTTATTAAACCTCAGATAGAGAGCATTAATCATATTTTTTTCAGTTCATAGCACATTATACCCTAATCAGTCCACCCAGGGTTCTTCTTTTGTTTTGCGTATGTGTTAGTATATATGTATGCATGTATGTAGTAGTTTGTGCACATGCATGCATCAGTGTATGTATGTATTATGTGCATATGCACATATTTGTGTATGCGTACATGCATGTGTGTACATATGTATGTAGTAGTACCTATGCATGCATCTGTGTATGCATGCATGCTTGTGCACATGTATGTAGTGTGAGCACACGATGTATCTGTGTATATATGTATGCACAGGTGTATTTGCCCTATTCCTCTCTCCATTCTTCTCTTATAAGCAATCATTCCAATATAGTTGCTGCCTCTGGCTTATATGTGTTCAGGTGTGTGTTATGTTTGCATGTATTTTCATTTATATGAATAATACTGTATTATATATCTCTTTCTGTCTTCCTGTTACTCACTCCTCAATATGCTTTCTAGGCTTTTCCACATTGCTACCTGCACATTTCATATATCAGCTTCACTGATGAATAGCATACTGTAGAATGTACTCACGACAAATTGTCATCTGTTTCCCTAGTCATGGGTACACTTGTGCAGCCTCCAACTTCTCTCCCCAAACCAGTAGGAGCCAGCTGAGTGACCCCTATCTGACTCACATGGAAATCTCTCTCTTTTTTAATTAAAATTTTTTCTATCTTATCATCATTATCCTGTATATGTGCATGTCAGTGCATGCATGCAGATGTGCATGTGTGTGCATGTGCATTCAGCAGGCATGCCAATAGTGTTTGTGTGTGTGTGTGGGGGGGTGTTTTCAGTTCACACTCTTCTTCTACTTGGTTGAGGCAGGGTCCATACTCAGGAAGCTACAGGTGAAGGCTTCTCCTGAATAGGCCCTTTTGCTCTCAGTCCCCTAGACTGAGGCAAGAGGCTTAGGTACAGCAATGCCTCATATTGTCTTGAAGACAGTGGAGAAACATGCTCCCCCTTACCACTGCTGCACACTCTATGTGCACAGGCAATATGGGGTCATATCCCCTGAGCAGCATCTCCAAGTAGTTTTGCCAGAGTGTGGAGACATGGTCCTGAGCTACCCCATGTTTGTCCCTGGGTGAATGTTTTGTGGCAGAAACAAATAAGGGTGGTTTCCACCCAAGGACACCAGTGGCTTGGCTACAGCCATCTAGGTGCGCTTTTAAAACTGGTCAGGATTGAGATCCAGCAAAAATTCTGACTGTGCAGACACACTTAAGCCCTCTTAAAGTGACTGTCTATGGAGGAGATGAAATACCTAAGTATAAAGAAAACTTTCTAACTTGTATGGCTTTCCAAGACAGAGTTTCACTGTGCAATAGCTCTGTCTGTCCTGGAACTAGCTCTGTAGGCCAGGCTTGCCAGGAACTCAGGGATCCACCTGCCTCTGCCTCCCAAGAGCTGGGATCAAAGGTGTGCGCCACCACCGCCGGGCAAAAGCTGCTTTTGGTATATATTTGTTAGTTTATTTTAGCTTTGTGAGGTAAGAGTTTACTATGTAGCCCATGTATGTAAGCACTATATAAGAGTGATCTGGCCTTCCTGTGGCTGTGGCCTAGCTTTTGTCCCCTCCTGGCCCGGCCCTGAGTTTGGGCAGATCACAGCAGCTTATGACTCCAGCCCCGGCTCACCACCTCCTTCTGGACGACATGGCCCCTGCACTCACACTGAAAAGTCCCACTGCGAGTCTCTCTAAAGCCAGCATGCTGGAGAACTGACTAACACCAGCAAGAACACCTCCCTACGGTTCTCTGAGCGACTCACCATGCACAGATGAGTGGCCAGCCCGCACCAGCCGTTCCCCTCCCCTTGGGTCAAGCTCTTGGATAAGAAAGTTTTGTGCTGTTGCCTTGGCAACAGCCAGAGACTCCTAGCTCCACATACCAGGCTTCTGAAATCTTAATGAGTCAGTTCTGCTTCCTCCTCTAGTTCCTTACCACAGACATAGCCCAGTTTCAGCCTCGAACCAGGAAGGGCCCACAGTATCACCCACTCCCCAGAGTGATTCATTTGGTTGTTTTAACAGCTTGCTTGAAACACAAGCAACCTCCCAAAACTATGTTTAAAGCCCACACTAGAGATCATAATTTTTTAAAAAGATTTATTTATTTATTATATGTATACTGTAGCTGTCTTCAGACACACCAGAAGAGGGCATCAGATCCCATTACAGGTGGTTGTGAGCCACCATGTGGTTGCTGGGATTTGAACTCAGGACCTCTGGAAGAACAGTCAGTGCTCTTAACCTCTGAGCCATCTCTCCAGCTCTGAGATCCTAATTCTTAAGATGTGTCATTCTAGTAACCAATCACTTGATTCCCACATCCTCTGAGAAAGCCCCCAGGGTTGACCGGCGGTCCTACAGTGTATCGGAAGGCAGGCTGAGTAAGGCATAAAAAGCAAGTCAGCAAGCAGCACTCTTCATGGCCTCTGCCTTCAGTCCCTCCCTGAGTTTCCTGAATGATAGACTACATAAACACTACAGCTGTAAGATGAAATAAGCCCTTTCTCCCAATTTGCTTTTGGTCGTGGTGTTTATCGTAGTGATAGAAACACTAATTAAGGCACTGTCTTTAGATTATTTCTATTTTTGCAGGAAGAAAAAGCATGCTGTGGTCTCCTAGCTTCAGTGTGTGAGTGAGCTCAGATGGTTTGGACACTGATCCCAGCCCCAGGTAATCACCATTTTGAAAACATTAGCGTCTATTCTTTGATGTCTTATCTCTTCTTTAATATAACACTTTATAATCCCTGAGACACCATAACATCCAGTGTCACAGGATGTCGGGCTGAGTAGGTGGAAAGCCCTGCAAAGAATGGAAGAAGCCAGACGTGAAAGCTGAGGACACAGACGAAAGGTGCAGAGAAATGCACACACAGCTGGCCACTGCTCAGTCAAGTTAGCTTAGCCCATAGCACACACAGCACACACAGCTGGCCACTGCTCAGTCAAGTTAGCTTAGCCCATAGCACACACAGCACACACAGCTGGCCACTGCTCAGTCAAGTTAGCTTAGCCCATAGCACACACAGCACACACAGCTGGCCACTGCTCAGTCAAGTTAGCTTAGCCCATAGCACACACAGCACACACAGCTGGCCACTGCTCAGTCAAGTTAGCTTAGCCCACGCTTGACTGAGGTGGCACAGGGGTGACGAGAATGCCATATGGGAAGATGAGGTGCTATTGGGCAAACGAGTCTCTGGAGAAGTCACCAGGAGTTCTCCTTTATCTCACAGAACTCGTGGGAGATCTAAGGATGACCCACCCTGCCCTCTACCTAAAGAGTGGTCATTGAAAACGTATGTCTGTTTCCAAGCATGTGTAATATATATATATATATATATATATATATATATATATATATATACATACATATGCACAATAATTAAGCAAATGTAACATGTATAATCTCAAACATATATAGAGGTCATAATTACTCACAAATTTATGTAATATAGTGAATAGTATAATGGCTCCACTTCCCCAGGCAAGGGAAGGCCCCATTATCTGCCTCCACAATCATCAGCTCAAAGCTATGATTACTTCTAGGTGTCCTCCATGACACTTCCTGTGCTGTTCTGAGGTAAATTGCATGCATTAGAATCTCACTAGTAAATATTTAATATCTGTCTCTAAAAGATAAAATTCCAATCCAATCACTTCTATCATTAAAATTAACACCTCCATAATATCTAGGTGATGTTACAGAAAAAAAAAAAAAACAAAGCCTGGCAAAGGGAGCGCTAGAAAATGTGGGTCACACAGCCCTTATCCCATATGGACAAAACCTGACTACCTCAGATTTCAGAATTTGAAGTTTTCAATTTGAAAAAGTTATATACATTTTTCAGGCCGATCATCCCCAGTCTAAAAATGACAAATGCCCCAATTTTGCACTTTGGGGTGAGAGATGTCCAACTGTGCCGCAATCACCTTAGGCATTTATTTAAATGAAAGGTATGTCAAATTTGTTGCTAAGACCCCAGGGTGGTATTCGAGATTTCAGGAAATCTAATGTGTGTCCCAATCTACACTTGGGGTGGGAAGCCATGGGGACATGCTTGCCATGAAAATATTAGTGTGTGTGTCTCTTCATGAGCACTCCCCTTTATGACATCATGCCCTGTTGGCACACATTACCTCAGAGTGACACACAGCTCAGGAATGGGAGCCAGCACAAAGGGCGAGGAAGTCACATGTGCAATCAGAAAACAGGCAAGAAGCATCCAGCGTCTGGTTTTGTTGGTCTCTGTCTCCTTGCAACTAGGAACTCACTCACTTATCACGTAATAACTGCCATTCGTGAGGATTACAAGACAGACAGTCACACACATCAACAGATGTCGTTACGAGTGACACATGCGTGCACATTCTCCATATTCCTTGCAAGGATAGATGAGTGGGACTTTAAAAACATCACATAAATGTCGGGCGTGGTGGCGCACACCTTTAATCCCAGCACTCAGGAGGCAGAGGCAGGCGGATTTCTGAGTTGGAGGCCAGCCTGCTCTACAGAGTGAGTTCCAGGACAGCCAGGGCTACACAGAGAAACCCTGTCTCGAAAAAAACAAAAAACAAAACAAAACATAAACACAGGTCTGCTCACAGAGCTTTTAAGATCCGGGTGCAAACATTTCCCTAGAAAATACTGTTTTGAGACAGGGCCTCACTGCAATCCAGGGCTCTATAGAACTCATTACATATCTCAGGCTGGCCTTGAACTCTTTTTTTTTTTTTCCTTTTTTTTTTTTTGGATTTTTAATATTTTTATTACATATTTTCCTCAATTACATTTCCAATGCTATCCCAAAAGTCCCCCATAGCGCCCCCCACTTCCCTACCCACCCATTCCCATTCTTTTGGCCCTGGCATTCCCCTATATTGGGGCATATAAAGTTTGCAAGTCCAATGGGCCTCTCTTTCCATTGATGGCCGACTAGGCCATCTTTCGATACATATGCAGCTAGAGACAAGAGCTCCGGGGTTCTGGTTAGTACATCATGTTGTTCCAACAATAGGGTTGCAGATCCCTTTAGCTCCTTGGGTACTTTCTCTAGCTTCTCCATTGGGAGCCCTGTGATACATCCAATAGCTGACTGTGAACATCCACTCCTGTGTTTGCTAGGCCCCGGCCTTGAACTCTTGACAATCCTTCTACCTCAGCCTTCTAAGTGCTGGGCTTACAGGCAGAGGCCCCAGTCCCAGCCCAGATGCCTGTTTTAAGGTTGTACAGTAGAGCAGCTACCTGCTTTTCATGCTTCCTATTCCCGCCCTTCACGCCACAGCTGTCTTCCGGGACATGACTGGTTCTGTCACTTCGTCAATAGGCACCCATTGCCTTCTAAGACTACCTTACTTCCTTAGCACTGCACCCGAAGCTCTCTGTGATCCACTCCTGACGTACAGAAGAGCCCACTGCTCCCTGCCCACTGCATACTCTAGCTACCTGACAAGCAATGCTTTCACAACAGAGCCTGTTTTCCCAACCAAGTGAACCACTGAATTCACTCCTAGAACAAAGAACAGGACAGGCCGGTATTTAAAAGTTACCCTTCACGTCGGACCGGATTGAATCCTGCCTATGTCATTCACCAACTGCATGTCTCTGACACAAACTTCCCCAGCTCTAACCTGGGACTAAGACAGCATCCACCCATGTCCTTGAGTTGCCAGGAGGGTGCAGGTACATGCTTAGCCCAGTGTCCCCACACATAAGCATCCAACCTACAAGAACTCATCACCTGTATTTCAGTCTGTTAAGTCCACCTGCTGGTCAAGCCCCAGGTCAGCTGCTCTGCCATGGAGCCTTCCCAGTACCCCAGTCTCATGGCTCCTCCATACCCCTTTCTCAGCCTACTTCCTGCCTCAAGCTATAATTGTTTATAGACACTACCTTCCTGAACTCCTGCCCTTTGTTACATGCTATAAGAATAAAAGTTGAGGAAACTTTGATCCTTAACTAAGGATATCTAATTAGCAAAAAGACACGATTCACCAGTTTGCTGAGTGAGGCAATGCTCATTGTCGCCTTTGTGGGTGATGCTTAGCTGTCCTGAGACTCTCTTTATGACACAGTTTCATTCTGAGCTAGATTCAAAAGGGGGCCATTTCTCCTTCTATTAGGCAGATGTTACCCCCCACCCCACCGCCCACCAAGCAACAACAGTGAGTTATAATTGACCGCAGAAAGGCTGCATGGGCTGTCAAGGGAAGAGCGACATCAGTGACGTCAAGTTCAAAGGAGGCCATCGACCATGACTTCCTCATCCCAGAAGCTTCACCAAAATAAATGCACCAAGTGTTAGACTTCCTACACAGCAGGCAGAGGGTAAAACGACTTACAGCCTCCCTTGCCTGTTGTACTCGTGACACTGAGAACAGGTGGTATCGTCTACACGACCATGCTGTATCTCACAGCCCAACATCCTGTCTGCAGACAAAGGAGTAGTGGCAGAACTACTCCTACATAGATTCTCTATGAGGTAAAGGGCTGCCTTGGGCTTCGGCTACAGCACAGCAGTATTTCTGCTGCTGCAGGAGTCATGCACCTTATGCTACATGATCTCCTGTCACCGCCTGCTGCTCAGTGTCATCAAGACTGCGAGCTCCTGCCTCACCCAACCACCAGGAGCTGACACCCACAACGCCTACCGCAGGAGGAAACAACGCACCTGGGCAGCATATTTTGACCAGCATATTTTGACCGTGTGAACTGGGTACATGTCATTAAAGTGACTTCTCGTAAAGTTACGGCCCTGGGCTGGCAGTAAAGACGTGGCTGTGTGCTGGGCACTGTGGCCTTGTGAGAGGGTCCGCCTAGTTGCCTCATCCTCCAGATTTATAGCTTTGCCAGGAACCATGGGAGAGGAAGCCTTAGCTAATTATGGCCAGTTCTGTTTCTGAGCATAGTGCATTTCTAAAACATAAAAGTCAAACAATAAGCTCTTATCAGGACAGGTCATTCTCAGAAGGCTGAAGTCACTGGGGAGCCTCACCACATCACATTCTAACTACACTATCAAGCAGTAGCTTGCCTTCCTCCTGTCTTCCTTTTCTCTCTCCCTCCCTCCCTTCCCTCTCTTTTCCCTCCTTCCCCACCTGTATCCCTCTCTCCTTTCTTTCTCTCTGCTCCTCCTCCCTTCCCCCTTCTGCCCCGCCTCCCTTCCCCACTCTGCCCCTCCTCCCTTCCCCCCTCTGCCCCTCCTCCCTTCCCCCCTCTGCCCCGCCTCCCTTCCCCCCTCTGCTCCTGTTGTCTAGTTTGGCCTAGAACTAAGGAGCAAAGGATGAGCTTGATTCTCCTGCCAGAGCCAGGGTTACAGGTGACTGGCACCGTGCATGTGTACAGTACCAAGAAGCAAACCCAGGGCGTCCTGCATGCTGCCAAGCGCTCTGCAAACCAAGCCACCTGCAGCCTCAAACATGTACTTTCCATGAGTTTAGACTGCTTTCATTTTTCCATACTAGCAATGGAACACATAAGGACTAGCATGTGAGCAAGAGTTCTGCCACTACTCCTGGTCCTTGCTCTCAGGGCTTGCAAGGAGTGGGTCTCTGTGAATACCATGCCATATCTGTGGGTGCTGTACCTGTACTGGCCTTGCCACCCTCTCCTCCCCTTCTATTTGTTTCTGTTTTTATCAAACAAGAGGGAACAAACCAACTGCCACAAAACATTGTAGTGCTTACAGTACGATCAAATTAGCAAGATTTGATAGTGGGGCTGCAGAGAAAACCCCACCGAAGCAGCCCAGATGGTGGGTGAGAGCCTGAACAGAGAGGAGCTGGGGAAGTCTCCTCGCAGCTAGTATCAAATGTAAGTGGGTGAGAGATGAAGCTGCCTGTCCTGTTAAAAAACAAAAACAAAAAAACAAAACAAAAAAAAACAAAAACTGCAAAGCGCTCACGGGCTGCAACTCACTTTCAGGATGTTATCTCATTTGGTCAGGGCATCCGTCTTTTACCTCACCCCACCCTGTTCCTAGTTTCAAGGAAGAACAAGATGGCAAGTCTGTGCAAATCAGTATTTGCTTACCATGAATTATCAGTAAACAAGTACTATTCATCTTATTTGATACAGTAAATCCTGAGAAGCTGCACAGACATTTAATGGGATGGGAACAAGAAAAATATTAAAGGGACACGTATTCAAGGGCCCCAGACGGAAAGACAAACCACAGTGTCTGATATGCATTACATCAGTATATACAAACCAGGCATCTGTGGAAATGGCTGTTGGCTTCCACAGGCCGTGTGAAGTCTAGAATCACAACCTACTCCCATTGGGTGAACAAGCTACCTTGTTGTGCTCATCCTGACATCTTCAGCCCCAGCGTATTCAACAGAATTTCATCCAGTACCTTAGCAGGAGAGCCCATCACCAACTTAAGATGAAAAGGCACTTGATTCAAATGGAATGTTAAACATACAAGAAACTTAGAAACCTTAATGTTGACTAGAGTTTTTGATGTTTTAAACAATTTGTAGCTGTGATAAGCAATAACATATTTTTAAAAGATGCACTTAACTTTTGGAGATAGGTTTTGAAATATTTGGGGAAGAATTATATGATACCAGGGTGTGCCTCAAAATAATACAGTAGAGTAGGAAATGCCTGGGAGATCAGAGGGGACAAAAATTGATCATGTGTTGAAAACTGTTAAAGCCACATAGTACTTCCCTGTGAGTTATTAATCAGGAGATCCTCCTAGATTCCTAAAATAATACAGAACTTTGCTACAGCTGTTGAGTGATCACCAGAACCAGGTGGTAAGAGTCTACTGATGAAGACAGCACATGCTTTGGTCACAGAACTTAAGAGAAATCAAATTGAAATGGGACAGGAGCGTCCTCCATGCTGGCTCACAGTACCATGAATATGCTCTGCTGGGGTGAACTGCCTCCAGTGGTCTTCCTAAGTTACAGGTCCTTCGTGTAAATTTACCAGGCAGCCAGCTAGGTGAGTTCGCCAGTGCGGTAGTGGCAGGTCTGTTATGGGGCAATCAAGTGCTTTCTGATTGGACTTGAGGCCCACTCCATAGGAGGGAATTCAGACCTAGTGTTGTGAGTCCAGTCAACCACTTGTACCTGGGAAGGTCTCAGGCCCTCGTGGAGAAGTCACTATAATTGTTCTTTCTAAGTGGATATGATGTGCTGTCAATTGCCTTCTAAATAACCATGCTTGGGTCTGCAGAATAACGCTCCTGTTAACTTTGGTCAGAGAAGGTTTGTTTTTTTTTTTATTTGTTTTTGTTTTTTCAGTAGTCAGCAATGTCTGCAGAGGCTCATAACTGGTCAAAAGAACTGAGAATAAGTAAATATTGAGTGGTCAGCCATCAGTGGGACATCTATATGACCTGTTTCTAGGCTAAGGCAACACTGTAGAAGGAGGAGTAAAAAAGAAGAAACAAGGGAGCCTGGTGGTGGTAGAGCATGCTTTTAATCCCAATACTCAGGAGGCAGAGGCAGGAGGATCTCTGTGAGTTCAAGGCTAGCCAGGCTGATCTACAAAGTGAGTTCCAGGATGGCCAGTGCTACACAAGGAAACCCCGTCTCAAAAAAAAAAAAAACTTTATTGAATTTTAGTATGTGTGCATGCACACATGAATGTGCCACAGTGCACATGAGGAGCTCAGAAGGCAACTCCGAGTCACTTCTCTCCTCCCATATGGGCCCCAGGGATTACCTAAGGTGGTCAGGGTTGGTGGCAAACGTCGTGCTGCTGCCAGGATGATATTTTAAAAACTGTATGTATATGAATGAGTGTTTTGCTTGCGTGTATGTCTGTGCAGCATGTATGTGTCTTGTGCCCTCAGAGGTCAGAAGAGGGTGTATATGAATGAGTGTTTTGCTTGCGTGTATGTCTGTGCAGCATGTATGTGTCTTGTGCCCTCAGAGGTCAGAAGAGGGTGTATATGAATGAGTGTTTTGCTTGCGTGTATGTCTGTGCAGCATGTATGTGTCTTGTGCCCTCAGAGGTCAGAAGAGGGTGTATATGAATGAGTGTTTTGCTTGCGTGTATGTCTGTGCAGCATGTATGTGTCTTGTGCCCTCAGAGGTCAGAAGAGGGTGTTGGATCCTCTGGAGCCTTAGAGGGATACTTTTTTCTTTCTTTCTTTCTTTCTTTCTTTCTTTCTTTCTTTCTTTTTTTTAATAAAATAAGTGTGTGTGTGTGTGTGTGTACATGCATACATACATGGGAGAGATAGACAAAGAAAGACAGACACACAAACACCATGTAAGCACCAGGAATTGAACCTGGTCCTCTGAAAGAGTGTTATCTGTTGAGCCATCTCTTCAGTTCCCTAGATTCAACCCCTGACACTCCTCCCTCCCTCACACCCTCTCTCTCTCTGACACACACACACACACACACACACACACACACACAGTTTCTCTCTGTAGACCTGGCTAGTCTTGAACTCTCAGCCACCCAGTCCCAGGTCGTCTTTATTGTATCACACTGATTTGATTTACACAAGTCCATTTCTTTGCAAGTGTAAAACATTTTTGATGAGATACTATGCTACCCTGAACTTCCATAGCTCCCCTTCTCATAACTACATTTTTAAAATGAAAAAAAAAAAAGTGAGCTTTAGCCATGTGGATGGCCGTAACTGCAGTTCGTTTTCACTATGTAGAAATAACCATTCATTAATTCAGTTTCTGAGGAACTGTTGCAACATTCACGGGTGCTGCGGTAACAAACACGGATGGGATTCGTCTCACGCGCAAGGCTTCCTTTACCATAGCCACCAAGCTTCAGCACCCTGGGCCAGTGTGGTGAGAGAGAGGGGTGGAGTTCCCAGAATTCCAAATGTTACACAATCACAGGAGCTCTCTGCAGCTGGCAAAGTCACGCCCCGTCAGAACACAGGCAAATCATAGCTGCGGTGGGCAGTCTGAGGCAGCCACATGTCCCACGCCTGGGATTAAAATGAAAACATGTTCTTATCTGTGGTTTTTAAAGAAAACAAAATTCTCACTACAGAGGCGGACCTCCACTCCATTCCCACAAGCACCCACTGGTCCCAGTTGCCTGTGTGCCCCTCACCAACAGTGTGTGCCAACCAACGATCAGTCCTTGCCAAGGGTAAGAATGAAAAGTGGGGGCTGCCACCCTCATTTCTACTTCTCTGCTTCCTTTCTAATAAAGTCTTTTCTTGTTATTGGTCATTTATTCACTTTCTTTCTCTTATTTTCTGTGGTTTTTGTTTTGTTTGTTTTTTAAAGAAAGAGTCTCCTATGTAGCCCTTAACTGAACTTGCTATGTCGACCAGGCTGGTTTGGAACTTGGAGATCTGCCTGCTTATGGCACTGAGCACTGAGGAGGCCGCCACGCCCAGCTGTCATTTTTTTCTTCTGTTTTGCTAAAGAGATTTTAGTACTCTAGAGAGAAATGTGTTAACTCTAAGTTTAAAGTAGCAACTTTCCCATTCTTTGTATTGGTTTAGGAGTTTTGTTTTGTTTTGTTTTGTTTTACTGTATAAAGATGTTTTGTCTTTAAATTGTCTGCACACCATTTTCCTGCAGATTCTCTGGCAGGAGTTACAGACAGCTGTGAGCTACCATGTTGGTGCTGGGAGTAGAACGCAAGTCCTCTGCAAAAGCAGCCAGTGCTCTTAACAGCTGGGTCCACAGAGAACCATAAGTTGTTTTGTTTTGTTTTTTAATTTATTTAATGTATATGAGTACACTGTAGCTGTCTTCAGACACACCAGAAGAGGGCATCAGATCTCAGGATAGATGGTTGTTGAGTCACCATGTGGTTGCTGAGAATTGAACTCATGACCTCTGGAAGAGCAGTCAGTGCTTTTAAGCGCTGAGCCATCCATCTCTCCAGCCCCACTCACAATTCTTAACACATACTTAGTATTTCTAATCAGGAAGAGCCCAATTCTTCTATCCTTTTACCATAGTCCAGTTCCATGTTTAAGGGTGTGGTGCACCCTCAGTGACTGGGCTTACCAGTGGTCACGTTTCTGGGCATGAATGGGCCTGTTTGTAGGCTCCACACCAGTTACACTGGCTTGTTTTCCACCCTTTTATCAGTTCAGCCGTCTTAATTACAACTTTAAAACCACCTGTGTTATAGTGAAACAAGTTCTTCTGCTCTGGGTTTTATGATGTGCTGGCAGCTCTCGGTCTTTGGCTGTCCTGGGTAAGTTTTACAGTTAAATCAGATCCCATACAAACTGTCAGGGTTTACTGACATGGCTGGTAAGATGCTGACACCTTTCTGGCAGTGAGTTCCTATTGAAGAGAGGAAGACAATGAGGGAGTCCCTATCTTCTTGCTGATCCCTTGATGTATGAATGGTATTTCAGTGGATTTCTGCATAGATCCCTTCTTCAGATGGTCGTTTTCTTCCACTTCTACTTAAAAGTGTTTTCTCCCCATTTAACAGGAATAGACTTTGAACTAAAGCTGTTTTCTGCAGTGACTAGTGTAAATGTGCTCTAAAGCCCCTTTCTCTCTCTCCCTTCATTTCTTCCTCTCTTGAGATAGGGTCTTTTGTAGCCCAGGCTGGTCTGGTAGTGGCCAAAGATGACCTTGAATTTTTGATTCTTCTACCTTTACCTCCTGATTGCTTGGATTATGGTATATAACCCAGTGTTGAGCATCCAACCACCAAGGCCTTGTGTGTGCTAAGCACTCCCTGAGTTATACCCCTAGTCCCGGCCTGACTGTCCTTCAGTCTTTCCTTAATATTCATGGCCTTGATCCTTAGACTGTTACAGGCCACTCTCATTACAGCCTTCCCCTGATAACTTTTTCAGTTTTAGAATCAAGTCACTTACTTGGGGCAGGAACACCAGGGAAATAATGACACAAGGCTGTTATTGTCGCGCCCTGTCCAATGTCATGTAATTTATTCAGTGTTATATAATATAAAACATTATTTTCATTTATGTGTATGTCTGTTGTGCTCACATGCATGATGGTGCCCTTAGAGGCCATAAGAGGGGCCATGGTCTTCTGCAAGAGCAGGGAGCATTGCTCGAGCCCTTACTTTACCCTATTCTTAACCAGTGAGCATCGCTAGAGCCTTCAGTTTATGCTATTCTAAGCATGCTCATTTTGATAAAGTTACAGAGGGCTTCTAATATTTTCTTTGCACAAATCACCCTTTTTCCCTTTTGTAACTGGTAAGACTCTGAGGAGGAGACAGTCTAAAGCTAAGAAAACACACTCTTTTGCTTTATTGTCATCAATGATTCTTTTAGTGGTGGGGTCAGGGGTAGGCAAGAGAGTGGTTGCTCAGACTGAGGGTCTTGGTATGCTCATGATGGCAAAAGGCTGGCCTTGTAGGCAAAGGTGAACTTGAACTCCTGAACTTCCTGCCCCTGCCTCCCAACCGCTGAAATTATAGACCCTCACCACCATATCTGCCACATCTGATTTTTATTTGAATTTTTTTTATGATTACACTTTATTGATTTAGTGGCTGAGGAGAGTCACAGTCATGCCTATGGTATGTGTAGAGGTCAGAGGACAACATTCAGAAGTCAGTTTCTCTCTTTCCACCATTCGGGTGGCAGGGCTCAAACTCAGGTTGACAGGTTTTGTGTGACAGGGGACTTAACTGAGCCATTTGAAAGGCCCTGACTCACCTCTTAGTGTGTCATTTGCTGATGGCGGCTTCCTATCCTGTCGCTCCTTCTACACTAGCTGGAATCATTCTATAGGTAGAGCTGCGCATCCCCCTTTGCTCACTACTTCCCAGGTTTATACAAACAAACATAAGACATATGGAATATGTGATGTTTTTACATGTGTCTAGGGACCTAATGTTCATCCTCACATGGGTAGGGATCCATAGATACTTGTCACTATGTCCGTGTGTGTGTGTGTGTGTGTGTGTGTGTGTGTGTGAGCATGTGTGTGAGCATGTGCATGTGTATTCATAGACACTGTTATGCAGGATCCAGTCTACTCCACTCTTGTACCTGTAATTATTTTAGTGCCCAGATTTGGCTACTAGAGGCTTCTTCCAGTTGCCTTCTGTGTCTTTTTAATATGCCTGCATCATTTATTTAGTTATTCATGCTTTCTGGCACAGAACACTTCTACATCTAATAAAAACATGAGTTCACTCCACAGTGGACTTGCCCAACCCTTTCCTAGAATATACATGCAATTTCAGAATTATTAACACGTGCTGATGTGGAACAAATTTACAAACTAGCATGAAAGAATGGCACACTATTCTTTTTGGTCTTAGCCTTATAACATACAGGCAAAATTCCCTTTCCCAAACTCAGATTAGTCTCTTTTGGGCCAGCTGAATAGCTCAGTGGGAAAAGACACTGCCCAGCCTGATGACCTGAGTTCAATCCCCAGGGCCCAAGTATGGTGGAAGAAAAATTAACTCCCTCGGGTTGTCCTCTGCACAAATGTATATTGTGACATGGACATGCCCACAACACATACACAGGTGCACATACGAAATAAAATGTCCTCTGGGTTCAATTCCCATTATCCACATGCAGCTCACAACTGTCTGTAACCTCTGTTCCAGGGATCTGACATCCTCACGCAGACAAAGAGATACATACATGCAGTAAGACACCAATGCACAGAGATTAAGAATAAAATCACTTTTAAAAAGGTAGGGGGCTAGGGCAATGGCTCAGAGGTTTAGAGGTCCTGAGTTCAATTCCCAGCAAACACATGGTGGTGCACAACCATCTGTAATGGGATCTGATGCCCTTTTCTGGTGTGTCTGGAGACAGCGATGGTGTACCCATATACAATTGGTCTTTTTCTTCTCGGCATGGTTATTTTAGTCAACAACTTGGTTAACTTGTTAGTATTCTGCATAGAGTTTATTTCAACCACACCAATACACATGCCTGCTATAAATCGGTTCAGCAGGAGAACAGGGTTTGTGTGTGTGCTGTTTGTGTGTGTATGCACACATACAGATCCAGAGGGGCATGGCTGGTTGTCGTCCTCTTATCATTCTTTGTCCTAGTCTCTGAAATACAATCTCCCTAGGTCCTAGATCCACACTTTTTAAAAATGACAGTTAAGCTGTGTAAGTGGCCATCAAGGTGTGACACCTGCACACCACCTCTGGCTGTTAGGAAGATGAAGAAATTTCAAAACCCCATGCATAACAGCCATCATCACAGGAACAAGCAAGGACACCAAGAAAGGCTCTTCAGAAAAATGGAACTTGAATGGACTTGTCATCAGAATTTGCGGTAAGGGAAATGTTAATACAAAGAGCAAAATGATTCCATACATGAGCCTGAAGATGCAGAGAGGAATACATTAAAAAAAAAAAGGAAATGTCAACCACGTCAGACACAGGTAATGCAGGGATGACACACACCTACATAAGGAAGACGCATGGCACCGTTAGCACGAGAGTGGGGAGAGCAGTGGGAGAGCATTCTGAGCTGTTTCACTGAGCCTCAAGAATAAAACACAAACTAGATTTGCCCTGGTAAGTCAAACACATCTGAAGAGGTGCAGTTCAACAGGAAAATATAGCAAATTCTACGAACCTAACACGAAATGCCTTGACGATGTTTTAAAAGAACCGGCCAGCAGGATGGATCAGTGGATAAAGCCTGAGCCTAATGACCTTAGTTCAAGCCCCAGGAGCCACATTGGTGAAGGAGATGACCAACGCCCAAAAGCTGTCTTGGGCCTCTATTTATATAGACACAACATTAAAACTTAAAAATGTGAAAAAAATTAAACATACAAATCCACAATTATTATATCTGGATTTAGCTACTTCATGGGTTCTTCTTTTTCCACTCTATTCCCCTGGTTTCATCCTTATCACTAGATAGAAGAGAAAGAATACAGGAGAGAGGGAAAGGGGAGAGGAGGGGGAGAGGGAGAGAGGGAGAAGGAAAGGGGGAGATTGACTCCTGAATCTAATTCTTTCTTCTTGTTTCTTCTTTGAGTATGACTACTAATAAACTGCAATCTGAATGACCAACAACCTCCAATACTGCCTTGGGGGCCCTAGCATTTATGTAGCCTCTGAAAAGTCCCCAGAATTCCATATGTCACACAACCGCAGAAACAATCTACAGCTGACTATCTGCTAGCGCATGAGGCAACTCATAGTCAGCTGCTGTGGACGGTCTAAAGCAGCCCTACACCCCTACCTGGAATTAGAATGAAAGCAAATTCTTATAGTACTGTGTTTAAAGAGACCAAAACTCCAGAGCTCTCACTACAAATCATACTTGGAAATTTTTAACAATTACCCCTCAAAACTGTTAGACTATGCACATGTCAAATGATCAAAAAATGATATGCAGACCAGAAGGAGGCAAGTCCACTCTTGAACTAATGGATACTGCACACAGCAACTACAGAATGCATGTGTTTTTCAAGTTCAAACACTTACTGTATGCTGCTATTTAAACCAAATTAAATACATTTTAAAGGAGCAAAATACTACTGAGCAGGGTCTCTGACCATCCTCTAATTACACTATCAACTTCAAATGCTCCCGTGTGGCTATAAGTTAAGAAATGTGCATCTACAAATAACACACAGTGCAGAGTAGTCACTGGAGTAGAAACTACAATATACTCTCACCAATAATGAAAAGAATATGTATTAAACCTTGTCCGATAAAGCTAAAGTTGTTCCTAGAGGCAAATTTGTGGCATCAACATGCTTCTTATTAACAGAAATGCACATCAGCTGTTATTCAGTGAACTGTGGTAGAAATAAGCAGAGGAAGTTGCGCTGTGTACCTTTGATTTCAGCAGTTTGGCTCACCAGCTTGAGGCTAGCCTGGTGGTGTGGGTGGCTCTGGTGCTGTTTGAATTCTGATGTAATTCTGCTTCCCCTGGAGGAGTGGATTACTCAGGTGATCCTACATGAGTGTCTCCCCAGTCTAACTGGTCAAATAAAGGCTAGAGCCTGTGACTGGGCAGTGGAAGGGAAAGCTGGGGCTGGAGGTTTTAGAGAAGGGAGGAAGGGAAAAGAGACAGAAGAAAGATGGAGCAGAACCACATGGCTTAGAGAAGCTACAAATAACAAGAGCTCTCATAGCTGCAAACAGATTAGTGTAATAGTAGATTTGCCCAACCTAGGCCACCTACAAGTTATACATATAATAACTGAGTTGTGTGGTTTTTGCATGGGCTTATTGGGGTTGGAAATTTACTACAACAACCTGGGCTACACACTGAATTAAAGCCAGTCTAGGCTATAAAAGTAAGACCTTGCGTGTGGTGGGGGAGAGGATATTAAAAAAGAGTAGAAAAAAATAATAAAAGTAAGCTGGGTGTGGTGGCGCACGCCTTTAATCCCGGCACTCGGAAGGCAGAGGCAGGCGGATTTCTGAGTTCGAGGCCAGCCTGGTCTACAAAGTGAGTTCCAAGACAGCCAGGGCTATACAGAGAAACCCTGTCTCGAAAAACCAAAAATAAATAAATAAATAAATAAAAATAAATAATAATAATAAAAATAATAAAAGTAGGGCAGACATTAAGGTGTAGAGAACAGTAGAGACAGTCACTACTCAAAAGGTGACAAAGAAAAATTAGAAAACTTAGAAATTACAAGATTCTGGGATTTTTGTTTTGGTTGTTGTTTGTTGTTTTTTTTTGGTGTTTTGGTTGGTTTGTTTTTTTGAAACCGTGGTTTCACTATGTAGCCCTGGCTGTCCTGGAACTCACTCTGTAAACCAAGCTGGCCTCTAACTTATAGAGATCTGCCTGCCTCTGCCTACCAAGTGCTGGGATTAATGGTGTGCACCAACTTGCCTGGCTCTGCTCCCTTCTCGGTATAATTCACAGTCCCTCTGATGCTCTAACACATGCAAAAAGCAGCAGAGCTGTGCTAGCCACACGGCTCCTGACACCCAAGTATTACACAGCAGCATTGAATTTTAGAAGTGTATGTGAGCCGGGCATGGTGGCGGACGCCTTTAATCTCAGCACTCGGGAGGCAGAGGCAGGCAGATTTCTGAGTTCGAGGCCAGCCTGGTCTATAGAGTGAGTTCCAGGACAGCCAGAGCTACACAGAGAAACCCTGTCTCGAAAAACCAAAAAAAAAAAAAAAAAAGTGTATGTGATATTAGCACAAGCTTTAGAAAAGCTTTGGGATAGTTAAAAACTCCACGAATGTGTTTAAAATCAAAAGAAAAGGAGGGAAAAGCAGCCGATGCTTCAGAGTCCAGATATAACCTGTTCTGGTGGATGGGTGCTTCACTATGAAAACAACCTGTAAAGGGCAGGAGAGGTCACTCAGCAGTTAGAGCACCGACTGCTTGTCCAGAGGACCCAGCACCCACATGGCTGTTCCCTCCAGTTCCAGGGGACCTGATGCCCTCTTCTGGCCTCCAAGGGCACCAGGCATGCATGTGGTACACACATGTATGTTCAGGCAAAATATCCATACACAGAAAACAAAAAATCTTTAGGAAAAGAAAGTAAAAGGAATGAATGAAAGAAAACAAGGGAGAGAGGGGAAGGGATGAGGGAGGAAAGGGGAAGGAAGGAGGGAGGGGGAGGAGGGGAGGCGAGAGAAGGGGATGGGGAAGAGAAAATGGGGAGAAGTGGCTGGCAGAGACAAGGAAGGGGAGGGGAGGCAGGAGTTTTCATAGAGGGAATCTATTTCACTGATGGGTTTTTAGCATGGAAATGAGATGAAACCAGTTAAGCCAAATTTTCAGCTCATTGTTTTTAAAAGATTTATGTTTACTTTAGAGTATATGTCTGTGTGTGCATGCACAGAAAGGTGCCCTTGGAGGCCAGAGGAGGGCAGGCTGCCTGCAGTGGGTGCTGGGAAACAGCCTTGCCCTCTGCAGGCACAGGGTATGCAGACCTGAGCTGTTTCTCCTCTCCAGACCCTGACTGGTTGACTTTTTTTTTTTTTTAAGGGACACTTTATTTAATCCTGGGAATTGAACCTAGAGACTCCTACTTGCTAGGCAAGCGCTCTGCCACTCAGACTCCCAACTGGAAGGAATATTTTCAGTATTAGGTGAACTTTGCAACTGGGTGTGGTAGCACAGACCAGTAACTGTAGCACTTGCGAGGCTGAGGCAGGAGGAGCATAAGTTCCAGGCTAGCCTGGGCTACATAGTGATACCTTGCCTTAAATATTATCAACACTTTGGCTATTTTGTGCTGTGGATGCAAATAATCCTCAAGTTGCAACAACTCAAGACCAGAGAGATCTTTGTCATCTCACAGGTCAGCTGGGAATTTGCTGCTGCTCTTTGGCTCTTGGCTGGGCCGAGAGCAGCTATGGCTTTTGTCCCTGTGGCTTCTTTGTTCAGGGCCCAGCTTCTATCTGGGACTTGCTGATCTCCAGTTCTGCCATCAAAAGACAAAGAGCAAGAAGTGGGAAGAAGACACTATGAAGCTTCCCAGTGGCTGCTCACATGAAGTACATGTTGATCCATCCTCCTACCACTGCCTGGGTAAGTCAGGAGGACACATCTCAGCCTGCTGGGATGGAGGTATCTTTTTCTTCCAGAAGCATCTCTGCTAATCACACAATACTAGGCAAGCACACATGATCTCTTTGGAGGGAGGAATGCTCTTGGCCCACTTTCCACATGGATGCAGATATTATCAAGTGGGATCAAGTTCATGCCAGCAATTTGTAAAACACACAGGAAGCATTTTTGTTTGTTTTTGAGACAGGGTTTCTCTGTGTAGCCTGGCTGTCCTGGAACTCACTCTGTAGACCAGGCTGGCCTCGAACTCAGAGATCCCCTGCCTCTGCCTCTGGAGTGCTGGGATTAAGGCGTGTGCCACCAACACCCAGCTCAAGAAATATCCTTAATTAAGTTAGTTTGGGGGCGAGTAGTATGCCAGAGCACACAAGCAGAGATCAGAGGACCACCTGCACAAGTCAGCTCTCTCTGTCTACCATGTGCCTTCTGGGGACTGAACTGAGGCCATCTGGCCTAGTAGGAGAGCCTTTACCTGGAGCGCTGCCTGGCCAGGCCGAGGGAGAGCTTTCAGATGCTCTAGAGGAGGGCAAAGCTCACTGAACTTCCTCAATCTCCCGTCAGTGTTGGTTTTCACAGAATTTGTTCCTATTTGGGGTCAAATTTATCAGCACAGAGTTCGTTATTAGACACCTTTGTGTTTTTAACATCACAATTTGTGTACAAAGGTTTGTTTTTATTGAGTGTCTACACTACTGGTCCCTTCAGGTCCTCGGGTCTGTGGCATCTGCAGTGACAGCCCCTTCATCTCACACGCTGCTTACTGGCTTGTTCTTCCTAGCTTGTTCTGTCTGCTTCCTAAAAGCACTAGGACCACAAACCCAGAGGTTTCTCCAGGCACACACACTGAGCTGGGCCCTACCACATCAACCATCAATCAAGTAAAAGGCCCACAGGCCAATGTGGTAAGGGCATTTTCTCAACCAGGAGTCCCTCTTCTAGATGACTCTAGCTGGTATCAACTTGGTATAAAATTAGCCAGCACAATGGTCCACGTAGTAAACATTATATTTGTACTTATAAAAGTGTGTAGTCCTTGGGGCTGTAGAGGTGGTTCAGCAGATAGGAGCTCTTGCTACTCTTGCAGAGACTGGGGTTCTATTCCCAGCATTCGCATTAGTGCCTCTGTAACACCAGCTCCAGGGAAGCTGATGCCCTCTTCTGGCTACCATGGGCATTCACATGCACAAATACATCTACACAGACACACAAAGTGCATATAAATAAAAGTTAAGAAATAAATATTTTCAGCTTTCTTGTGTGTAGTATTCTAGCGGATTAAAGGTGTGCGCCACCACTGCCCAGTTCTTTTTTATTTCTTTTCAGTTTTTCTGAGACAAGGTCTCATTAAGTATCCTTGCCTGCCCTGTAACTATGTAGATCAGTCCAGCCTCAACTGGCTGCTTCTGCCTCCTCAGTAATGGGATTAAAGGCATGCACCGCTAAGCCTGCCTTTCTATTGTTTTTCAAGGTTATTCCATGTTCTATCGAGCATCAGTACTTAACTCCTTCAAATGTTATCATCATTATGGGTGCATGCATGCACATGTGTATGATGTGGAGGGGTGCTGCATGTAGCACAGTATGTGTCTGGGGACCTGAAGACAGCTGTAAAGTTGATTCTTTCCCTCTGGGGCTGACACTCGGGTCCCAGGCTTGCACTGCATCGTTACCTGCTGAGCTGTCTTGCCAGCCCCCCTTTTCCTTTCTATTAACAGATATTACTCTGCTCCATGGACATGACACAGTTCTGCTCACGTTTCTTTGTCGATGATTGCTTTCACTTCTATTGGACATACACAGGAGCAGAACTTTTGTGCAAACAGTTGAGGACTGACCAGACTTTTTTTTTTTTTCCAACACACTCCCATTACTCTCTGCCCACCTTCAGTGTGTAGGAAGATTCTAATTTCTCCAGGGTCTAACTGGTGTTTGTTATTACCTGGTCTTCTGTCTATCCTAGGGATAGTAAAATTGTATCTAATTTGAAGTTTGATGTACAATTCTCTGAGAACTGAACACTTTTGAGCTTATTACAGATACTAACCACCTGTACATCTTCCTCAGAGAACTCTCTACTCAAATCCTGTCTTAATTAGTATGGCCTTCCACAAGCAAATGTCATCACATAATTCCTCAGCAGACATTTATTTTCTGGTAACTCTAGAGGCTGCAAATGCAAGTTCACAGTGCCAGCCTGGGCAGGAGCTGCTGACAGCACTCCTGGCTTGCAGGTGTTCACTGTTCACTGCAAACAGCCCTGGCTCAGAGCCTGCTCAGCTGTTTTTTATTGTTAATCTACACCCTGAGTCTCCAGCATCTTTTCTTCCAAGGACACTGACCCTATCAGATCAAGGTCTATCCTTACAACTTCAGGTAGGCTTAATTACTTTAGCAAAAACCCGTCTTCAAAACTAGTACACATGTAGGGTTAGGGTTTCAACAACTAAGACTGACAAAGATGGGCGTGGTGGGTTACAATTCAGCCCATGCAAATTCCTTTGCTCAGTTTAAGAATTAAGTAAATTCTCTGAGTTTGCTTTTTGAGCTGTCATAAACACTATGACAGAACACACCTTGAGAAAGAAAGGATCTATTTCAGCTAATACTTCTTGACAACGGCCCATCATTAGGGAAGTCAGTGCAGGAACCCAAGGACAGGAGCCTGGAGCAGGAACTGTGGAGGAAGGCAGCTTACTGGCTTGTTCATATTCAGCTTTCTTAGCCCAAGTCCAATGGCCTAAGAATGGTGCCACCCGTAACCGGTCAGTTAGGCCCCACATCAATCAACAGTCAAGACAGCTTCTCACAAATGTAGCCACGGGCCAATCTGATCTAGGGAATCCCTCCTGAAAATAAAAACCAGCTAACACAGTGATCATACTGAGTTATAGACTTCTTCACACGGGTCCCTTCCTATCCTCAAGGGACTATTGTCTGCCTCCCTCCCCGGCAAGAGACAATTCTAGAGACAGTACAGCTCTCACTTGCCATTGTGCCATTCACAACTTACCCACAGCCCATCCTCCATGCACATTTTCTCCAACCCCATACACTCAGAGCACTTCCCATTGCTCTAACCACAGCAACATCAGTCAGGAGACAATGCAGGAGAGCCCCTTCATCCCAAGACCTCCACCATGACTCATGCCAGCCCATTCTAGCCAACTAATAACACACTTCTGAGCCCATTCTAGCCAACTAATAACACACTTCTGTATTCCCAGCACTCAGGAGGCTGACACTGGAGGAACATGAGTTCAAGGTCAACGTGGGCTGTGTACTGAGTTCCCAACCAGCACAACAATAGCAATACCTACTCCCACCAAACTTCTCAAAACCAAACCCCCACCTTACAACTTCTTACCTTGTCTCTCCTGTTCCTTCCCAAGATGCCACAGTAAACAGTCTGGCCTGGTTTCCCTTCATGCTCCCCACCCCCCATAAGCCCTGGTGCTTCACCACATGCCTCCTTGTGGATGGCACGTCCCTTTCACCTATCCAAGTATCACTGAGGGCCAATACTGCTCACCTTCTGAGATCAGGAACGCTCACAGTGACATGGTCACTGATGAGTATCTATATACCTTGTGACTTAATGCTCTAATTCTTAGCAATTTCAATATCTCCAGATAGAGGACTTATAGTTTTCCTCACATTTAAAAATATCGCAGCTATTATTTCTTCTACCCCTTCTCTTCCTTCTGGAGTACAAGAGCATGTTCCCTTAATATTGTCTCAACTTCACTTTTCCCCCGTTTTGTTATTTTTTGTTTGTTTGTCTAATTTCATTTTGATCCTTATCACCCAATTTGAGTACTTTCTACCTGTCTTAAGGAGATGTATCATTTCTTTTGGCTTTAGAAAGCTCCATTTAGATTGTGGGGTATTCGGGGGATGTCAGACCAGGGTATCATGCATGCAAGACAAGCATAGTCTTTGATTCTTTGGTTGGTTTTGCAAATTCCTCCCCTCAGCATCGTTTGTCAGCTTGACAGCACAAAAAGCCATATGGCAAGAAGGGGACTTGCCACAGAAGACATCTGTCCAAGGAACTGCAGTAAGAGTGAGAAAGGAGCCAGAGGCAGCTGGAAGGCCGGCTGCAATGCAGATCGGACCCGTGTGAAAGGGGAAAGACTCCAGTAGCATCCTGTGTTCTCCGAAGGAGGAGAACCTTCTGGTTCCTGAGGAGCCAGTCAGGGATGAATGAGGGAAGCATGGCCTCAATGCAAATGCAGTACTGCACTGCAGGGTGCAACAGTGAGGCCATCAGGATACAACTTCTCCCCAAATCTAAGAGGTACATTTTGGAGGCCCCCAAATATCCACCAAAATACATCTACTCCAATTTTGGAGAGAGGGCCATTTCCACGGTTCCCATTACTTTTTCTTCCTGGGGAGAACTCAGGAAACAGACAGCTGATCTCAGGCCAGCAGCTCAGACCCCAGCTATCTCATGGTCCACTGAACTAACTCAACTGGGTCTTTACAAGCTCTCAGGGCAAATATGGTGGTGCAGAAACCTCTGTTTCCAAGTCACCTGACCCTCTTGGTAAGTGCATCTTCCCAGTTGGAGGCTGCCTTGTATGTCCATTCAGTTAACGGAACTGTGAAGTAACAGCAAGAGACACTGACATGGCTACTTTTTGTTCAACACATACACCACTCTGTCCTCTTCATGTCACAGGAGCGAAGTGGAATCATAAGGGTTCTAAGGAGGGTCAGTTGTGCTGACTGGTGTTTCGCTGGGGCAAACACATGAAGGAGTGTTTTCCTAAGTGGCCTAAGGCAGACTCGTGAAGGAACGTTTCACTGAAGCAGACACAGGTGAAAGGATCTTCTGCTAAAGCAAGCACGTGAAAGGATATGTGATGGGTTCTTTGCTAAGGACAAACATGTATTGGTCGGCCTTACACTGGAGTTGAGCTGCATTTCTTGGGATTCCCATAGAGAGAAATGCACCAAAATACTTCTGGGTGTGCCATTATCTAATTTTTTTTTCTTGTCAATTTCAAGGACTTGGGCTGATTGGCAGAGTGATGTCAGCTGAGACACACACATGTACTGAAGGAAGCAAGGCGAGTGCTGAGGCAAGACCCGTGGAGGACACATGACGTTTGCAGGGAGTATAAATAAAACTTGATAGACAGTGACAGAGGCTGAGCTAGGCTTGCTTATAGAGCAAGCTGTGAAATGCTGTAGGTCTCGAGTCTTTGCTGATGTCTGCTTCACTGAGAGAGACACAGCTGAGTACAACTCTTGGCATCCTGGGTCCCTCGTGCTGCTGATTCGTGCTGAGGCTGAGGCCTGGCTGTCTCTGCTGGGTAGTGCCACCGCTGCTGATTCATATTTGCTATCCTGACTCTACCAAACTGGACTGCTGATGTATCCCTGAAGTGTTTGTGAGTGGATCGAGCTGCCGCTGCTGACCTGTGGGAGCTGCTCCAAAGAACCTTTCTAAGCAGGTCCACTTCCCCCATATCCTCTCTTTCCCACCACCTCTGGTGGGTGGTGGGCTAAAAGGGAGGTTAAAGCACTTAAGAACCATCATTAAAAGTAGACTTTGAAAAAATTAAAAGGTACACAGTAGTCCTGCCCAGTTCTGCTGACCACAGCAGCCTGTTCTGATTCTGTCAGAATGGTGACTTTCTTCCTGTCTCTGGACACAAGAAATGCCTTGGCATTGTAACTTTTAACTGGGAATCTTGCTAGGACTTGACAGGAGCATGCCCCCCCCCTTTTTTTTTTTTTTTTTTGAGATGAGGAATTCCAGGTCTCCAAAGTTCAAGATTATAGGAATGGGAACACAACACACTCTAAGTGGTGTGTGAGCCCCTATGTTAGGAGTGATGGTCACTGGAACTACTTCTGGTCCCATGCCTGACTCCCAGACTCAAGTATCTTGCCTGTTGGATAAGTACTCTAAAAGGTCTCTGACTTAGTGTACAGCCCACAGAATAACCCATCATTCTTTGCATTTCCTCTGATGGACAAAGGCTGGTCCAGCATCCCACAAGGCTGGATGCTTTAGGATGGGACTCTGTGTGACAGTACCAGAAGAGCCCATGATCGGGAGCCACTCCCCATCTCCTTCACTGTGAAGAGGTTCAGTGTTGTAAGGTGTATGATTCCACGTCTAAGGATTAATTATAACCCCCAGGCAAGAATTCACATGCAGTAGACATGGCTACACACAGGCTCTATATTATCACTGTGAGTATGAAATCCGAGTTCTCCCAGGACAGAGGAGGCTCACATGAAGGACTTGGTTGTTGTTCTCTGGGAAAGCATCAGTCTCTGTTGCCATGGTTTTCAGAGCTTACACTACTGTTCAGCAGGGCTTTCTTGTGGACATGCTGGGTGGGTACTGTCTTCTGTAGCCTCATGTGGAGCACAGTTCTCTGTTTGGGCATTTTTTCTAGCATGTCTGCTCAGAGTCGCTATGCCATCCTCTGTCATTATAAATGCAGTACAGGCCTTCCCCTTTCCCTGAGAGTTGAGATCCTTTTCCAAGTTTCTTAGAGCCATCTCAGTGGCAAGGCATCTCACTGCCTTCTCATCTACATCCTGAGAAAACGTGTTAAAAACTCAAATTGTCTTTTTCTTGCGCTACATCCTCATCTCTGAGTAAACACCCTAAACAACTAATTCCAAGGGTTCTCCCTTCCCTGGCTCCCGCCACACGCAAGCTGCATCTCTGGGTTCTTTTGTTGTTTCTTCCTTCCTCATCAGGCCTGGGGTGTTTTCACTGGAGCTACACTTGGATTCAACCTAAGTCCTTGACATAGCATAGCAGTAAGAAGTCAGGGCAACTGCTGAAGCAAAGAAAACTGGACTCCAAAAGCTGCTGCAACAACATCCTTGCAAACATCCACCTAGATGTTCCCATTCTGTGTTTCTGAGTTCTGGGCTTTCCCTCCTCTGGTGTGCTGGGCATTCAGAGCCTCTGAAGTTCTACAACTCTAACAATTACATCTCCCACCCCGACCCCGAACACTGTACAGCTATTTGTTGTTCTGCTGAGATTACATAAAACCCCAAGGCCACTGGCTTTGGCCTCAACTCCTTTGAGTCTGGAACTGGAGAGATGATTTGACGCTTAAGGAAGCCTGCTACTCTTTGCAGGAACCCTGAATTCAGTTCCCAACACCCATGTTGGATGGCTTAAAACTACCTGTAACTCCAGAACGAGGGGGTCTGACACCCTCTTCAGGCCTCCAATAACACCTGCATGCACAGACCCACACACATAAATCTTCAAAAGAGCTTTCAGTCACTTGTCCCTTGGCAAGGGCCAGCACAATTCCGTGGGCGTCAGCTCTGTCTCTGTGGATCTTCTCTCCTTCTTCTTTCAGTCTTTCACAGGGCTCTTGATCAGACCCAACACAGAATTCCTCTCTAATACAACACCCTGCAGTCATCATTTATGAAATACTTTGTTAAGCTCCAGTTTGTGCCAGGATCTATTTATGGCTTATGTGACAATCAGAATGATGTTCATTCTGTCCACCCCAAGGTGCGTCAGCCAGGCTCAGATCCCAGCTTAACATTTATTTTTCTTGGCACCAATGTATTGGCTTCCATAGTCTGATAAACAGATAGAAAGTGAGAACCTGTAATTCAGGAGATTTGCCAAGGAAATCTGTAGGAAACAAGGAAAGCTGTAAGGGAAACTGGGAAGGGAGCTAGGGTGCCAGGTCGAGGCAATGCATTGCAAAACACATCTGGCTTTGCAAGGGAAAGAAAAGTTGAAGGACAAAGACCTGACTGTGGGGCAGTTTGAAGGCAGCTGGCAATGCTGATGGCGATGACTGCAGTCAAGCTTCTGCAGTCCACCCAAGAACAAGCCTGCCTTGGTATCCCTGCAGAGCTCTCCCTTTCTGAATGCTCTGTCTCCATTCACTGCTGTGGTTCAGCAGCTGCCTCTAGGCAGAAGCCCTCTATGACCATAAGGCTCACCCCTCCTGAGGCTGACTCTCCTCTACTCAGTGCCTGCGATACTCAGTTCAGATGTCTTGTTCTCCGTTACCAAGCAAGAGTGTCATGTAGTTGCTCTCTCATGGCAGAAACAAAGCTTCTTACTGTTCTCAGGAAAATGTGTGTTTTCTTAATTTAGAAATACTTTTATCTTGTTTTCGTCATTCGGTGTTCTGGGAGTTCACTGTCTTTGACTGGCTTCTTAAAGTACAGAGTTAGGTTCCCAAACACTGTGGATTCTGTAAGTATCCCCAAAGGCCTGTGTGCTTAAAGACTTGGTCTTGCCAGTTGTGCTTGGGGGGGGGGGGTGTGTCAGAGGCAGGCTGATCACTGAGTTTGAGGCCAGCCTGATCTACAGAACAAGTTCCAAGACAGCTTAGGCTACACAGAGAAACCCTGTCTCACAAAACAAAAAAAAATTAAATTGTGTTTATGTATGTATTGTGAATATATGCCACATGCTAGGGGTGCCCGTGAAGGCCAGAAGAAGGTCCCCTGGAGCTGGAGTTAGGTGGTTGACAGTTTCCCAGGGTGGGCTCTGGGAACTGAACACCAGTTCTCCGTAAGAGCAGCAAATGTTCTTAATCACCGAGCCCCCTAACTTTACATGTGTGTGTGTTCCTCAATGCTCCTTTATATGTGTGTGTGTGTCTGTGTGTGTGTTCCACAATGCTCCTTTATGTATATGTGTGTGTGTGTGTTCCACAATGCTCCTTTATGTGTGTTGTGTGTGTGTTCCACAATGCTCCTTTACATGTGTGTATGTATGTGTGTGTGGTGTGTATGGTGTGTGTGTGTGTGTGTGCTCCTTCGTCAGAGGGACAACTGCAGATGCTGGCTCTCTCCTTCCACTCAGTGGAGTTTGTGGATCAAGATTAGTATATATTCCTGAGGATTGGGGAATTTGGTTCATCATACAAACTCTATAATAATTCCCTCAAACTACTGTTCACTGTCAGCTCTTTGTTTTGGGTTCTGGTCTGAGGCAGAGTCTCATGTATCCCATGTTGATCATAAACCTACCATACAGCAATGAAGATGACCCTGAATTTCAGATGCTGCTGCCTCTGCCCCCTAAGTACTGAGGGTATGGCACCAGCCACCAGGCCCCAGCTTACTTTTAAAGAACATCTTGTATTTTGTCCAGCTGGTTGTTAATTCTGTTTTAAATCACTGGGTTCTCACCTGGAACATCAGTCTCCTGTTCTGTGTTGAGATTCTCCTTTCATTAACATCCTCTTTTACATTTCTTATTTTCATTATTATTTACTTCTTGACACATTTAGAAAATATATTTAAATTTTCATATGTATGGGTTATTTTTTACTTCTGGATAAAATGTTTTCCTACATGTCTATTACACCAGAGTTAAACACTGCATTACTCAAATCCATAGCCATGTTTTGTTTGGTATACATGGGTTTTTTGTTTGTTGTTTCATTTTGATTTGTTTGCTCTGACTGAGGCAGAGGGGCAAAGGGACTGAGGGACAGGGTATAGAGGGGCAGGGGCAGAGGGACAAGGAATAGAGAGACAGAGGACAGAGGGACAAAGGGACAGAAGGACAGAGTGACAGGGGACAGAGGCAGATCTCTCGAGTTTGAGTTCCGCTTGGGCTACATCATAAGTTCCATATCAGCCAGAGTTATACAGAGACCCCCTCAATACCCAACAATCAAAGGAACAAACAAACAAAGAAGAAGCTCTTACTGCAACAATGGACTCACTAGATTTGTCTGTTACCCATTTTGAAAGTGTACTGTTACATACAAGACCTTCTTGGGGATGTTGAACACACAACTAGGGTCTGATACAGGTTGCAGGTGTGCGCTGCCACTGACCTAGATCTAGATTGTTGGCACAAAACTTTTTAGCATTTAAATGAATCACAGAAGGCCCCTTTAATGTATACTGTTTGATTCAGTGCGTGCGTGTGCATGTGTCTGTGATAATGTGTGTGTGTGCATGTGTCTGTGGTAATATGTGTGTGTGCATGTGTCTGTGGTAATGTGTGGGGTCAGAGGACAGATGGCAGGGGTCTGCTCTCTTTCCACCGTCTGTTCCTAGTCGGCTAAGCAGGCTTGGTAGCAAGTGCCCTTACCTGCTTTCTGGGCTCAATTTTTTTTCCTAATAATTAACATAGCTATAAAAAACTGCCTTTCTTCAGTATTTGCCCTGTATCTTTTTAAACAGATGTTTTACTCTGTGGCAGCAGTTATCAAATCCTTACATTTTATATTTATACCTTAGCTAGCAGTAAAATTTTTATCCCTTTTATCTTTTTGTTATTTTGTGATTGTGTGTGTGTGTGTGTGTGTGTATGCATGTGCACATGTCCCCCATATGTATGTGAAGGTCAGTAGACAACTTGTGGGAGTCCATTCTCTCCTCCCACCAGATGGCTCCCAGGAATCAAACTAAGGATTTGAGTGCCTTTATTGGCTTAAACAACTTGTTAGCTCTGTGTAATTTTTAAAAACTTACTGACACACTGTTTTGTGTGGCCCATTCGTTTTCTATATCCTTTCTGTGGGAAGTGCTGATGGTGAGTTTGGCTGTCAATCTGACTTTTTGGAGAGGACTGGTATGCAGCTGGTGCTGTAAGAAGACCGACCATGAACTCAGGTGCTATCCAATAGGCAGGGGACAGACAAAGCAAAAAGGAGGCAGAAGTGGGAAGCTGGCAATTACGTGCTTGACTCTTGCTGAGTGGAGGTGAATTTTGCCGTTTCTTTCTCCAGTGAACATTGGATGCTTCAGCCTCTAAGTACAGATTTGCACCAGTGGCTCCTCAGGGACTGTCGGGCATTCGCCCCAGACCATGGCACACCATGTCTCTTGTGCTGAGGTTTCCATCTTCTCAGACTGAGAGCCACCAGTTTTCCTTGGCTCTCTAGTGTGCAGATGGCCTCCGTGCACCCATCAGCCTCTGACGATGTTAGTGAACCTCATAAGCCTACTCTTGGATCATCCTATCATCCTATTTGTTCTGCTTATCTGGGGACCTCTGACTAATACAATAACTGATCACGATAATGTAGATGGTTATCTCACATAAACAACATTTAACAGAAGGCAATTCAAGGCTGGTTTGGTTGAGAACAAACATAAATTAAGAGGTATCTTGTGTCACAAAACAGGATGTGAAACAGTTAAAAACATTAAAAATGAGATCTGGAAGGAAAAAAGAAGACTAGGAGGGCTATACCTTCTTAAATGTGAAAAGCTTAGTATCATTTTTCAAGAACCAGAATGTTATAGCAAGAATAAATTAAGTAGGCCTGCTTTTTAAATGGTTATCAGACACAACACTCGGAAACTGAAAAGTATCAATTCGATGCCAAGTTTCCAGCTGGGAGAACCATGGGACTGAGATGAGAGGTGTCTTCAAAGGCGGGGTCACTGTGAACCCTGAGCTAGCCAAGCAGCTTGGAGACAAACAACCTGATCACCTCTCACAGCCAGTCCCCTGACTGGACAAGCATCAAATGATCACCTCTCTGGCTGACCAGAGGGAACACGCACAGGAGGAGAGGGAGCACGCACAGGGGGTATAGACTTCTCACAGGTACACCCATGATACAAATGACCAGCCAAAAATAATCAGTCTCAAGAAAGATTCCCTAAGTCTTCACCCAGTTCCTGCCACACTACCTGCCCACAGCAGCAATCCTCCTTGGGCTGCTCCCCACCCATTCCCAGGAGTCAGTCTCATTTTCCTTAATAATTCTATGTTCACTTCTTGTTTGCTTTCCTTATTATTCTTAGGTACAACACAAAACACCCAGAAGACAGAAATGGGGGTCCTCTTTGGTGACCACTGATTGCCCAGCATCCAAGCTCTGTGGTTAAGCTGACTAAACTGAGATAGGTCCCTTTATTACACACAAGGAATCCACATCACAAAGAACTGAAACCCTGTGCTCCAGAATGCATGCGGACAGGGAAGCAGGTGGGAAGGTGATTTATCAGAGGAGCAGAGGGGCATTTGGAGGTGAGAAAAGAAAGAGGACATGTGACAAAAAAAGATGAGAGTGGTTCCAGAAAGGGACGGTGATTCACCATGTCAAACCTTACACAAAGGTCAGGGGGGAAAAGACTGAAGAAAGCCACAGAGCTGGCTGATTTAGGAGATAGGTGGAGCCCAGCCAGAGCAGGCTTTCAGGACTGCTGAATCAGGAGCTAGACCTAGTTAGTTAACTGGCCAAATTTCACTTTATTCTTCAAGGCATTAATGCAGTAGGGCATGCCTTCTCCTCTCTACCACATCCTCTGTTTCCTTTTGAAAGGAAGTGGGTCCCACAGTTATACTCATGCGCTACCAATTGTCACCCTTTCTGTTTTGCCCAACTGAAGGCAAAGGACTGTAGCCAGGATTTCTGCCTCATCCTATGAATATCTACAAGGCAGATTTCAAAACCCAGGCCCCGATTACTGATTCAGCCACAGTGCACAGCATGTTTGAAGGAATGAGATGGTGGCCAGATTCAAGTGGCAGCAATCCGGTTAGCAGAGGCTACCTGCTGAGAAGTTATGTGACCCATCCCTGGCTCATACTTCTTCCAGGGCCACAGTGGTAGCCTAGTGATTTTGCATTTGAAAGTCTCCTCAAAAAACAAAAAAGAACTCTCATTTTAAAAGTGACAACCACTGAAAAGCCTGGAGATGCCCAAAGTAAGAGGTATGCTTTTAGATCACCTTAAGGACTCCATGAGCAGGAGGGTGGTGGTGCACACCTTTAGTCCCAGTACTCTGGAGGCACAGGCAGGTGGACTCTGTGAGTTCTCGTGCATCTTAGTCTACAGAGTGAGGTCCAGGCCAGCTAGGGGAGACTCTGTAAAACAAGCAAAGAAACAAGAAAATAACAAGAACTCCACGAATGTGCAAAAATTCTGAAGAAAAGACCCAAAACATTGTAAACTCAGGGAAAAAAAGAAGGAAAAGAAAACCAAACCTCTGGCCTGTGGTCTTAATGGACGACTGCAGCAGTAATACGGCTCTGTGAGAGGGGGGCACTAGAGGGCCACTGTATCTCCACCCCGACTTTCTTCCCAAGAACAGCAGCAGACACACATGTTTATCTTTAAGATTATTTTATTACTTATGAATATGTGTGTTTTACCTCTGTACCACTC
Organism: Mus caroli; assembly: GCF_978045245.1. Classification (NCBI taxonomy): domain Eukaryota; kingdom Metazoa; phylum Chordata; class Mammalia; order Rodentia; family Muridae; genus Mus; species Mus caroli. Next base: position 71,050,349 of record NW_028227268.1, read on the forward strand.
GCATGCCTGCTGCTGGCAAAGAACAGGAGAGGGTGTTGGATCCCCTGAAACTGGAGTTACAGATGGCTGTGAGCCACCGTGTCGGTTCTGGGAATCAAACACAGATCTTCTGAAAGAGCAGTCAGTGCTCTTAATCTCTAAGAGATCTCTCCAACCATGTCTTTTTACATTCTAAATTTATACAAGCATGGTAGCTCAGACCTTCCCAAATATATGGGATGATGAGGTAAGGGGATAACGAGTTAGCGGTCAGCCTGGGCTACACAACAAGATTGAAGTCAGTCTGTGTTACATTACACAAGACTCTCTGTAAGAACAAACACACAAAGACCCTCTGAATACAGAGTCTCTTCTTATTTCTAGTAAAACATCTTGTGCACACACACAGAGCAGACACTGGGTTGTTATCACCTGTCCCAGCTTCATGTCTAAAGCAAATGCAACTCCTCAACACGCCACAGGGCAGAGGGCACGTCCATGCAACTCCTCAACACGCCACAGGGCAGAATGTTAATTTACTTTGTGTGTGTGTGTGTGTGTGTGTGTGTGTGTGTATAAGCTATTGTCCCATTTTCCAACTGGACAACCTGAGGCAACATAACAATACACACACACACACATATATGCACACACATGCACACACACACATGCGCACACACACGCAGACACACACACACAGCTCCCCAGTTAGGAAATGGTAAAGGGAGTTGGAGAGATGACTCAGCAATTTGGCTGCTCTTCCTAAGAACTGGGGGCTCAATTCACAGCAGCCACATGGTGACCACCTGTAATTCCAGTTCTAGGGGATCAAATGCCCTTTTTTAGCTTTTGTGGGCACCAGGCACACATATGGTACACAGATATACATAAAGCCAAACAATCATACATGTAAAATGTAAAGAAATGATAAAGGTGAACCTAGAGAGATGGCTCAGAGGTTAAGAGCACTCATTGGCTGGGCGTGGTGGCAAACACCTTTGATCCCAGCACTTGGGAGGCAGAGGCAGGTGGATTTCTGAGTTCGAGGCCAGCCTGGTCTACAAAGTGAGTTCCAGGACAGCCAAGGCTACACAGAGAAACCCTGTCTCAGAAAAAAAAAAAAAAAAAAAAAAAAAAAAAAAAAAAAAAAAACACTCATTGGCTGCTCTTTCTGAGGCTCTGAGTTCAATTCTCAGCAACCACACATTGGGCTCATAATCCTCTATACTAAGATATGGTACCCTCTTCCAGCATGCTGGTGTACATGCAGAACATCGTATACACACGTACATACATACATACATACTAACTACATAAGTACATAAATAAATCTCTCTTAAGGGGAAAAGGCAGTGGTAGAGGTGCTGACCCCTGAGTGTTGCCTTTTCATTCAGTCACTCTGATGCTCATCTGGACTCTGATGTTACACTCCTTATGGCTTTTAATAAAAGAAGAGTGTTTGTTCAATACATTTTTTTTCAATGAAAGGATCTGCAGAATTGCATAGGTATAAGAGTTTCAATGAATGTTCTGATCCTGCTGGATGGATTTGGAGAAGAGAGAAAGATGAAAGGAAATGGCTTTCCAAACTAAAAAACAGCCCAGGGGCTATTGATGGCAAAATGATTCCATAATAAACCGTGTTTTGTCACAAGGCATTTTAGCATGATAATACAATCTATTTCAGTGTAATAATTAGTACTGCAAAGAAATTACCCAAAAGAGCTGCTGAAGTGTAAATGTGTGGGGGCCACATGAAAGCTGCTCCAGGTTTGCTCTGAAATATCCCAAGATTAGGAATCATCCCAGAGGAGACCCATCCTCATTTAGGGGATTCAGCAAAAAGCAAAAAGCACTGATGGGGGAGGGGGGGAGTGCATTGGGGACTTTTTGGATAGCATTGGAAATGTAAATGAGGAAAATACCTAATAAAAAAATTAATTTAAAAAAAAAAAAAGCACTGATGGATTCAGTACCCATCTTCAGAACCTAGTCCAGTCCAACAGGGGATCTACTGCTTGCCTTCCCTCCTACCAGGACGCCTGAAAAGGCTAGACCTTGGGCTCCCTCTGGAGGAGGTGGAAGTCATATGTAGCCCATCTGACAGCACCTAAGGACCTACTATGACCCACCACACTGCATGTAGGCTCAGTAGCACGTGCTTGTCGTCCAGGCCACAAGAAAGGGAGTGAGAAGAGTTACATGAGTTCAGAGTTCAGGACAAGCCTGTGATACAGTGAGACCCTACGTCAGACAAAAACCTGTGATACAGTGAGACCCTACGTCAGACAAAAGTCTGTGATACAGTGAGACCCTACGTCAGACAAAAACCTGTGATACAGTGAGACCCTACGTCAGACAAAAACCTGTGATACAGTGAGACCCTACGTCAGACAAAAACCTGTGATACAGTGAGACCCTACGTCAAACAAAAAGCCAAACAGCAGAAAGACATGCTGGCACACTCCTTTTGCTTTCCTGAGGGCTTAGCATGTGTGGTGCTTACATTTTATTCACCACAAATCAAATGTTCTTGAGCGCCAATGTACTCTGAGCCCTGCTCTAGGCATGGGGAATACAGCAGTGAATTATGCAGTAGATCCTGCTCATCTGAAGGTAGATTTCAGTAAGCAAGATAAACAACAGAAAGGAGCTTACCAGACTGGCGAGTGCTATACAAAAGTCATAGAGGATATGGGAGTGGGGTGGAGCTGGAAGCAGCATGTGGCTTATATAGAAGCACAGATGGACAGCAGCCTTCCCTGGACGAGGGACAGTGAGGAGACCCTGCAGTCACCCGACTGGGGGTGGGATTTCTAAGCAGAGAGACTCAGGGGAACAAGGGCACTGGACGACTGACCTTCTAGTCAGGGTGGAATGACAGGAAAGCAGTAAATGAGACCAAAAGAGGGAGAAGGCAGACTTGTGGGGAGGCAGCCACCTAACCTCTGTGTGCTGACAAAGCAACATATCTGAGGACTTTTAGGAGCATTCTGGTAGAACTGGGAAGAAAGAATTGGAAAGAAACTGACAGTTGAAAAAGAGTAAGAGCATGAAGGCCTGCGAGGGCCTTCCCTAGCGAGCCTGGCAAGGGATGTCATTAAAAACAGCGAGCAGTCAAGTGCTTACACCCTGGAACTGCTTCAAGACAGATCTGAAAGGTGGAGGTGAGAGAGGAGAAGAAGCTAACTCCACAAATTTTTTCCTGAGCAACAAATAGAATGGAGTTGCTGTCACCTGCGATTGTGGAATGACTGAGGGAGAGGGGACATGGTCAGAGACCCTCGTCACCAGTGCACTGAGTTTGACATGCCTCTTACATGTCTCAGTGTCACTGGACACTTGAAAATCTGAATGTGGAGTTTCAGGACATCTAGGCTAGGGAGGAACAAATTTGTCCTTTTTATAATCTAAGACATTTAAAATGATATGAATGATATGCTAGTTTGCCAGGCTGTCCGAATAAGAAATCAAACTATAGGAATACATGAGAGTCTCAAAAACAAAACAAGCCAATGCCAACACCACCACACAGAGAGAAGAAAGGAAACATAATCTATAACAACTACCTCTTACCAATTCTAAAATAAAAACTAACCTATTAGATGCGCTGGCTTTAGCTCGAAGAGCTTGTTAACTACTTTCCTTGTCAGTGTGGCCTGAGTGCTACCGGTCACCGACGCACACAGTGGGTTAGGATATCTGACCTCGGGATTATGTTTTCAGAGAAAGAAGAATCGTTGTAGACCTGTCTCCATGGTCACAGTGTATCTGCCCTCCTACCTGTTAGGAGGTTGGTAACAGAGAATAGGTTCTTTCTGTGCCTTGCTTTCCATGAAAAGGCTGCTTTCTTGAAATCATATAGCCCAGCATTAATGTGTGTGTATCTTTACGTGTAGTCTTTTTAAAAAAACTAATTTTATTTAAAACAATTTTTCTTAAAGATTTATTTATCTTATGTATGCGAGTACACTGTTGCTCTCTTTGGACACACCAGAAGAGGAGATCAGATCCCATTACAGATGGTTGTGAGCCACCATGTGGTTGCTGGGATTTGAACTCAGGACCTCTGGAAGAGCAGTCAGTGCTCTAAACCGCTGAGCCATCTCTCTAACCCTTATTTAAAAAATTTAAAGACTGCTTTCTTGTTTATAATCACCGTGAACTGCAGCTCCTCATTCACCTAAGAGTCCTCAGTTCTTTCTCTCTACGATTCTGTGGACCGTCTTAGTGAGGTGGCCCAGTCTCCCTGGAGGGTCTTTAGTTTGCCCTTCAGACAGCACGGTGCTGAGTTGGGGCAGCTTTCCTTCTCGTTGGAGTCCCTTCACACTGGTGTAATGTGTTCCTATGTCTATGCACTGAAGGACACAGGCCAGAAGAGAGGGTCAGATTTCCAGGAACTGTCATGACAGGCAGTTATGAGCCTGTGTGGGTGCTGGGAACCAAACACAGCTCTTTCACAAGAACAGCAAGAACTCTTAGCCACTGAGCCATCTTCTGGCCCCCATATGCTTTTTGGGGGTGATAGGTGGGTTTTCTCTTCTTTTTTTTCTTTTGTTTTATAGGTCCTCCTGTGTGCCACATGGCTGGTTTATACAGTGCAAGAGACTGAACCCAGGGTTTCACGCATGCTAGGCAAACACTCGACCAACTATGCTACATTCCTGACCCTGAATCAAAACTTTTCTAAGACTCCAAAAACCATATAGGCTATTGCCAGTGCTCTTGGTTGCACACTAGAACTTAATGGTGAGCCCCCCACTGTTAAAGACACCACATACTTTTGTCCCAGGTCATGGAGAAATCAAGTTGGTACTTACCAAGAACGTTTCTTCCCGGCTGGCTAGTTAGCACTGTCCTGGAAGGTGCCGTGCTGACTGCTGAGGGGGGGAAAAGACATCAGCAGGCTAACCTAGCTATAGACCTATGCACTACAATGATGACTGGCACAGCCAGAATGTTGTAGGGATAAATGATAACTGCTGTGCAATTGCATTTAAGGTTTGCAAAGACAAAGTGCATACCTGGTACTGTAAATCTAGCTAAGAACCCATGACTTGGGAGTTCACAGACCCCAGAGTCGAACCTTATTATTCTACTAAGTGCACACAGTATCAACCTGCCCTCTAAATTCATTCCTCTATACCCATAGATTAGTGTGGTTCTCAGAACTCATTAGAGACGTTTCTTTATGCCATGGATGGTGGCTAATCCAGAAACTCACAACTGGTCAAAATGCAGTGAATTTAAGTGTCAGTGGAGTATTTGCTCACCTACGAATAGGACATCTGTACCATCCAGCCTCCCACGAGACTCAGAGAACATCATGGGAGAAGGGGCAGAAAGACTGGAGGAGCAGAAGTCAGGGAGGACCGGAGTGAGACCATGTATTCTAGATAGGCCAGAATCAGTGCACTCCCATCAGCTGTGGCTGCTTGCACAGGATCCAGCCAGTTACTCTAGCATGAGGGTGAAGGGCCCATGAGTCCTCAATCCTAACTGGGTAGCTTTGGACACCTGAGGCTTCTGGAGAAAAGGAGTCAGGTTTCTTTAAGGATGTGGCCCCTGGTGGATGGCTCACACTCTAGTGAATGCTCTTATCCCCAGGAGAATATAGGCAGCACAAATTGAACTTGATAGGTTATTAAAAATAAAAAATGCATAATAGATTACATGAAATTGTGGGTAGAGTAGGAAAATGGGGTGAATCTTGAAAGAGTGAATAGGATCAAAACACAGTCTGTGATTCTCAGGAAATTAATAAAAGTAGTATATGAAAAGACTTTCCTATGTTAAAAACACAGCGCAGTATTATACTAAATAAATTGTGGTTTCTTGCTAGATGTGGTGGCACATGCCTTTAATCCAAACACTCAGGAGACAGAGGCAGGCAGATGTCCAGCCTTGTCTACAGAGCGAGTTCTAGGACAGGCAGGGTGATACAGAGGAACCCTGTCTTAAAAAATAAACAAAATTTTGTTTTGTTTTCTTTTTCATGTTTATTTAGTAACTAGAAAACTGGACAGAAGCCGGTAAAACATCAAGTAAGACAATTTTTTATAGTTTTTATAGAGTGAAAAACAATCTAGAACTTTGGTAGTACTTTGGTTTAAATATATCCTTCAAAGGTTCATGTGTGGAGATACCTATACTTTGAGCAATCAGGAGACTGATGCCGGAGGATTGTTCCAAGACTGAGGCTAGCCTAGACTAAATAGAGAGTACTAGGTCAGCTGAGATTATATATCATAAGAAAGTCTTAAAACAAAACAACAAAAGGCTTGTATCTTAGCTCAGTGGCAGAGAGCTTGCCTTGCATATGTGCATTCTGAATTCATTTCTCAGCATCCCCAGATTAAAAAGAAGTTAATAAGCTGGTGAAGTTTGGTCCTGGTCCTACTTCCTATTCCCATGCTACCAAAAACAAGACTCAGATTCAAAATATATTTACAAATACTTTGGCCATATAGCTAGGCTCTTCTCTGGCTAGAATCATAACGAGAATTCATTTATTTTACTCTACATTCTGCCACATGGCTGGTTACCTGTGCTCAGGTCCCATGCCTCTGTCTCCTCATATCTTTCCCGGCCAGATCTCCACTGAGCCTGGCTCTATCCCAGAATTCTTTTTGCCTCCCAGATGTCTCACCTCCTATTTCCTGCCTAAGCAATAAGCCATAGGCTTTCAGTTGACAGGTGATGCACCCATACAATATACAACATATTTTCTCTACAAAAAACTTAATCTGGGGCTGGAGAGATGGCTCAGGAGTTAAGAGCACTGACTGCTCTTCTAAAGGTCCTGAGTTTAATTCCCAGTAACCACAACCACATGGCAGCTCACAACCACCTGTAATGGGATCCCTGATGCCCTCTTCTGGTGTCTGAAGGCAGCAACAGTGTACTAACATATATAAAATAAATAAATCTTTTTTTAAAGCTTAATCTTCAAACTAATATGTCAATGGCATTAGGCTGGTGGGGCCTTCAGGAGGTAATTCATAATGACAAGGCCATGAAATGGCACCTCCATGATGTATTAATGGCTTTTACTGCCACCCCACATGGTGCCCTCCACCCCTTGTCAACTGTAGCAAAGCCCTCCCAGGTGCTAAACAGATTCCAGCCTGTGCCAGTGGACTTCCTAGCTTCCAGAACCATGAGCCAAATAATCTTTTTTTTTTATGTTAACTAACTACCCAGTCTATATTATTTAGCAACAGAAAACAGCCCAGGATAGAAAGTAAACCTTTCCCAGGTTGTGCATCGCTTCTTCAGGAAATTCTTCTGGCTACATGGAAGGAACTATTAGACTAGGGGAGTCAGTGAATGCAGGAAATAGTTTCATCTCAAGGAGTTTAACCTAGGAACTTCATATCACTGTAAGATGTTATGTAAGTACTATAAATGCTTCACTGGGGACAATAGAATGTCTTTCATCATGTGATGGCAACGAGTGGTTACTAAGACAACAGATAAGAAGGTTCATCGAGCATCCACTTGAAGAGGCCAGTGCTTCCCAGGAGACCCCTGGCTTATGAGGTTTGACTCTCAGCGGTCTGAGAGCAGTGTGAGCAGGGCACATCATGTGACTACCCACTCAGTAATCATGGCAAGGAAGGAAGCAGACAGAGGAGGTGACTTTATAATTTCAAATCACAGCATCAAAATAACAGTTTTTGGAAGATAGAGAAAAATTGTGAAAATTTTGCTAGCAAAGCCAAAAAAATAGATGATGTTGATGCAGATGGGATGGGTGGCTATCTTAGCAGCAACCTATGTAGATTCTGGTGTATATAAAATAAAAAGGAAGGAATTGTCAAGCTTGTATTTTTAAGATTACTTAAAAGACAAAGCACTATCGGGAAAAACAAAATCTGTTCCTCTTCAAATTCTTCCCCTCACAATCGCCATCTCCACCCTAAAATTAAAAACCAAGCCGGTAAGAACCAGGGATAAGAATGTAAGCATCTGCTGTCAAAGCCATGGCTGTACTAACTTTACACTATAGCTGATCTACTGAATGGCGCACTGCTCAGCTTAAGCCCCACCCTTTAAACCACACTATACACGACAAGACCCAGTGTCTGGCCAGCATGTTAGACGTGGAACCCAGCACCTGCTCATGCTTATCTTCTTTGTTTTCAGAATCTTTGGGCACCTAGACATTGGGACACTGTGTTACATATTTACACTGGAATTCTGTATTATGTCTTTGCATTGTGACTACATTATATATCTATATTGGGACTCTTTATTACATTGGTATTCTGTATTATATATTTACATTGGGACTCTGTTACATATTTACATTGAGACTCTGTGTATTATATATTTACATTGGGACTCTCAGTGTTACTATGTTATTTTTTTAGTTTATTTTATAAACTAAAAATATATACTCATATACACTGTAAAAAATACAGTGTATATGAGTACACTGTAGCTGTCTTCAGACACACCAGAAGAGGACATCAGATCCCATTACAGATGGTTGTGAGCCACCATTTGGCTGCTGGGAATTGAACTCAGGACCCCTAGAAGAATAGTCAGTCCTCTTAACCACTGAGCCATCCCTTCAGCCCCCTCTGTGCCGGATACTTACATCAGGATGTTACGTACTACATATCTTCATTGGAACTCTCTGGATTACAGATTCACCTTGGGAATCTGTGTTATACATTTAAATTTGGACTCTCTATATTTCACACTTAAATTAGGATGCTCTTTATTACATATTTACATTGGGAGTCCCTGTATTACATATTTACACTGGAACTCTCATAAAGAAAGTTACATATTTTGTAACTTTCCCTTCTATAATTATAAAGCTCTAAACCAAACCCAGGAACAAAGACTGATCAACATGCTAGAAATAACAGATGATTAAAGTTGCATGACCTGATGTGAAATATAGGGGTTTTTTTGTTTTTGGTTTTTTGTTTTTTCGAGACAGGGTTTCTCTGTGTAGCCCTGGCTGTCCTGGCACTCACTTTGTAGACCAAGCTGGCCTCGAACTCAGAAATCCACCTGCCTCTGCCTCCCAAGTGCTGGGATTAAAGGTGTGTGCCACCACCACCCGGCTGAAATATAGTTCTATTAACGGGAATTTGTGAACTTAAAGTTCAAATTAAGAAAACAAGAGCAGTATTATAAATTTAAAAGCAAAACTAGGAGACTACACCCAGCTACCTAGGCTTCGCTGCTGGCCAGCATTTCTGTGCATGTAACACTGGCAAAAAGAAAGAGTTGTTTTAACCACACACGATTCTGGGATCCCCTGAATTTCCATCTGCCACATTTTCTAGCCTACAGCAAACAGGTTCCCTTTTCTTTAGCTGAAGCATTTCTTATGTTCTAAAAACAAACAGGAAGTGGTGAGTCACTGCTAAGGGATGAGAGGAAATACCTGTATTTTACTGCAGGGGTTGCTTCATAAAGGCACCGGGAGACTGGTGACAGTGGACTCCTTATCAAAAAAAGCTACTTACCTGAGGCCTCCTCTTCCTGTAGGCTCTTTCCTCTCTTGATCAGGCCACTCATTCACAGTCACACAGGGTTCTGTCTGGTCAAAGAGTCCCTTCAGTGTGTACCTTCATATGTCAATGTATTGCTAACAAAGACCCCAAAGAGTTGGATACACATCTAGGAAGTGCCTGGATTTGATGAAGTAATTTAAAAACCAAGCAATGGAAGAGCTAAGATGAGAACAAATAAGTTGCTATTCCCTGTCTTCTGATTTTTGTTTGTCTTGGGGTGCTGGAGACCATACTAGGCAAGCACTAGGTGCTACACTCCTAGCTCCTACCCCATGTTTTGAAAAGTATGTTATATTTTCTCAAACTAAAAATAAACTACAGACTGAAAATTTAGAAGACTAGATTTTGAGATAGGGTTTCACTCTGAAGCTCTGGCTGGCCTGGGATTCACTATGTCGACCAGACTGTTCTTGAACTCACAGTGACTCACCTGCCTCTGCCCCTCCAGTGTGGGTGTTAAAAGCATGTGAAACTATACATGGCTAAGGAAATTTTGACATAGATTTATTTTGTGTGTGCATGATGTTCATGTAAAGGTCAGGGCCAACTTGTGAGGCCTGGTTCATTCTTTCTGCTATGTGCTTTCTAGAGCTAGACCTCGGGTCTTCCAACCTGGCAGCATCCTTATGCACTGAATCATCTCACCAGCTCAGGCATTTTCTTAATTTTGATGTTAACTCACCAAGATGTGTTCAGACTACTGTTGTCTCAGTCTCAGCTATGTACTAGAGCTACTGAATGGAGTACAGATAAGCTCTGAGCAACACTGACAGCTCCTGGTTGCTTCTAATAACTACAATTGGTTTCTGTTACTCTTTTCAAGGCTACCTTTTCAGGAATTCCACATCACATAAACATCTGAGAGAACTGCTTTGATTCATTTTTTCCCTGTGGTTCGGGTTTCTGGGCCTCTCATGGAATAGCAGGATAAACACAGTGGCACATCGCAGCTCTCTGCAAACCCAAGACCCCTATCTCACCCAATGAGCCAACAGATTTGCAAATGGTATGCTATGCAGATTTCCCAGACATGAGTATATCTCTTAAATGCACAAGCTTAAAGAATCTTGTGACTTATAATGAACTAAAAGGCATTCCTTAATGGCTTTCCTGGTCAATAACAGCTCTGGTTTTGCAAAGTAGATTGCGACATACACAAGTAGTCCTGGGACTGCCAAAACAAGACTATAGCTCTAAATGTCACAATGGAAATGCCTTATAGGTTTTCAGAAAAATCTATACATACACACACATATACATACATACATACATACATATGTGTGTGTGTGCGTGTGCTTTTGTTTTCTCTGAGACAGTCTCGTAGCCCAGGATGATCTCAAAGTCATGAAGATGACCTTTAACTTTTAATTCTTCTGCCTCTACTTCCCAAGTGCTGGGATTAGAGATCTGTACACCTGATTTACTGGAGCGAAGGCCTGTGTGTGCTGAATCAGCACATTACCAACTGAGTTACACAACCTTCCACCGTTCCATATTTTTAACTTACTCAATTTTCTTTAATAAAGCAGGAATAACTTTATCATGAATTAAAATACTCATTTGTAGAAGGGAATAATAAAATTTATAAACTATGCACACAGATGACCTCAGTAGGAAATCTGAGGCCACATGCATGCTGGGACTCAGTGAGTGTTGGTTTAGTCTCTTTCCCTTAAGAGAATGCATAAAATGAATGTTGATGACAGCAAGATTTCTGAATAAAATCCAAGGACTGATGTGGTGAGCGGGGTTGGAGCTGGCAGCAGACATTTTTGAAAACAGGCCAACAGTTAGGGAACAGTGACAGACAGTAATCTGGAAGAACACGGAAGGGAAAAGCCAGAGGCAAACACAGTGAGTGGTGCTATGCCCAGGGCAGTCAGCTACTACGTGTCCCATGGCATGGGTCACCTGAGCAACACTGGAAGGTGAACACACCACAGCTGCTCTTTGTCCTGGATGCTGTGTGTTCTAATCACTGAAAATTCAAAGGAGGGATAGTGTTTACTAGTACACAAACTAACGTTTGGAATCTTTCAATACTAGGTTATAAGAACACAAATAACTGGATACAGTGTTATATGCCTTTAATCCCATCACTGGGGAGGCAGAGGCAGGCATATCTCTGTGAGTTCCAGACCAGCCAGAGGTACATAGTGAGACTTGTATCAAAAGCCAAAAATATACATAAATAAAAATAAGATAAAACAGACCTGTTCCTAAAGTTTAAAGATTATAAAAGTTTTCATTTTTAAAAACTTTCTGCTAGTAACTAAATTTAAACAATCAGTAAAAGACAAAACAACATTCTATAAAGAATATAAAGTGTTTACCTCTTGTTTTTCTTGATTTGGGTCCATACTAAGTAAAGTTGGTATTTTAGATGAATCTGTTTTCTTTGATTCTCTCTTCAGCACTTTTATCTGTTTAACTTTTGGGGGAAAAAAAAACCATGTAATTGTTGGCCCCTCCTTGAAACTATATTTTCCTCTCCAGGACTTCAGGTAGGTACCCAGTAGCCCCTAAGCCCACTTTTGAACTCAAGCCTCCAAGGGACTGAGTAACTGTGAGCTGTAGATACAGTATGATTTTATTTTGTGATCTCACAAGAGCTTGTCTCTATTTTCACTGAGGGACTCTCAAGTTGCACATTCTACATTTTACATCTTGCTATTGTATCACATTTTTATAAGGTGTCTGTTTTCCAAGGAAAGGAAAAAACTTTTGCTCACAACAATAAATTTTATTTTTAAGTATCTGATTAATTTTATTTCAATATCTTTATTATTTATTTGTTTAATGGTGTGGGGCCAGTCCTCTCCTTCTACAATGTAAATCCCATGATCAAACTCAGGCCATCAAGGCATCAAGTGCCTTTACCTGCTAAGCCATCTCACTAGCCCTTAAGATATAATAAAGTTATGATAAATTCTACATTTAGAAAAAAAATCTATGAAATCCTTGCATGCCCAAATCATCTATAACACTTCCGGGAACTGAGCAGGAAAAGCGCTTTCCCCACATTATGTATGGAACGTTATGTAAGTTTGTCTTCCTCAAATTCTGCCCCAACATCTCAACATTAAGCTAACAGAACATTTACCCTTTCTGGTTGTCTTTACCTTTCTTTAAAATTATCATTAGTAAGTCTGACCCTTGCTGGGCACAGTAGACCTTTAGTCCCAGCACTCTCTCTGAAGGAAGAAACAGGCAGATATCTGAGAGTGCAGGCCAGCCTGGTTTATATAGTGAGCTCCAGGACAGCCAGAAAACACACAGACCCTGCCTAAACAAAACAAAACAAAACAAAACAAAACAAAACAAAACAAAACAAAACAAGTCTGACTCTTTATTTCGCCTACTTTTTCAAAGCAACTGGTTACTTCTACAAAGATCTCAGGTAAGTGTTCTTACAAACAGCCCCACCCCTTAGCGAGCCATCTACATACCTTCCATCCCTTTCATCTCCTTCGCCTGTACTGTGAATGGCAGTTCAGGGAAATGGAATTCTTTCCTGTCACATTTGGGAAAATTCAGCTTTCTTTTGTTCCCACTCGATATTTGGTCATTCTGACCTGTTCGCTCATTAAATGCACCTTTCTCTGTTTGGACCTAGACAGACAAGTACCAGTTAGTAAGAACCGTGGGTGACCAAATGTAGATAGAGTCTTAAGCCTACAGGTGCCGGCTATTTGGATGATGCAAAACAGTTCTGAAGATTATTTTAATAATCAAAAAGCAGAACAGAATGAGGTATGGTGGACATGCCTGAAGTTCCAGCACTTGGGAGTTAGTCAGAAAGATCTTGAGTTCAAGGCCAGCCTAGGATAGATCGCAAGACCCTAAGAAAACAAAAGTAAAACAAACACACAAGTCAGCAGGCTAGAGCAATAACTAACACAGAAGCAGCCAGCCTTCCAGGGACATTTTCCAAGTGAGGTTTTTAGTCCATTTACTGTTCTTGATTTAGAAAACCACAATCTTGACTTTGTTGTTGTTAAAGATAGGGTTTCTCTATGTAACTACCCTGACTGTTCCTAGAACTCACTTCTGTGGGCCAAGCTGACCTCAACCTAACAGAGGTCTTCCTGCCTCTGCCTCTGCCTCCTGCATGCTGGGATTAAATGTGTGCACCACCCCTACCCGGATGTTTCAACTTTGTGTTACTATAAATAATGCTGTGCCTTGAATGCTATAAACTGATTACACTATGTAAAGAAATGACAGGCGACAAAGAGAAAGATATGGCTAGTACTTCCAGAGCGAGAAAACCCCATCTACTAACTATCTAGAAACTCTATCTAAATCCAGGAAAATATTTTTGAAAGCGAAAAGCACGCCTTGTGATTTGTAAAGATGGAAGCCATACCTTAGGAAACAATTTAAGATAAAGAATAAGATGATACAGATACAGCTCAGTGGTTAAGAGCAGTTATTGCTCTTGCAAAGGACCAAGGTTCAATTCTCAGCACCCACATGGTGGCTCACAGCCATGCACAACTCTTAGTTCCAGGGGAACCAATGCCCTCTTCTGGTCTACATGATCACCAGTAGGTAATCACATATAATATAAAATACATCTAAAAGAAAAATGCTCGCTTGGTCCCTGCAAAATCTTGGACTAGTTCCAAAACAGGTAAGAAAGAAGGGGAAAAAAGGGAGAAAGGATAGGAGGGAGAGAATGGTTTTCAAAGATTTATTTTGCATACATTGGTGTTTTGCCTGCATGTATGTCTGTGTGAGTTCCAGATCCTCTGGAACTGGGGTTACAGACAGATGTGAGCTGCCATGTGGGTGCTGGGAATTGAACTCAGGTCCTCTGGAAGAGCTGCCCGCACTCTTAACTGCTGAGCCATCCCTCCAGCCCTGAGAGGGATTTTTTTAATGTGAGAACTTACAGAAAAAAAAGGTAGATAATGTTTAAAGAGGCCATATTTTATTAACGTATTCATTGCATGTTTGTGTGTTCATGCTCTAACATGTGTACATGTGTGTGAGGATGTGTATGCACAAGCTTATGGAAGTCAGAGGTTACAGTGGATGTCTTTCTGGATAGCTCTGACCTTATTTTTGAAGACAAGGTTTCTCATTCTACCAGGAGCTCATTGATTTGGCTGGACTGGATCCTCCTCTCTGACTCCTCAGCATTGGGCTCACAGGCATGGACTACAGGACCCTCCTCTCTGACTCCTCAGCATTGGGCTCACAGGCATGGACTACAGGATCCTCCTCTCTGACTCCTCAGCATTGGGCTCACAGGCATGGACTACAGGACCCTCCTCTCTGACTCCTCAGCATTGGGCTCACAGGCATGGACTACAGGACCCTCCTCTCTGACTCCCCAGTGTTGGGCTCACAGGCATGGACTACAGGACCCTCCTCTCTGACTCCCCAGTGTTGGGCTCACAGGCATGGACTGCCGTGCCCAGATTTTCACAAGGTGCTGTGGATCCAGATTCCGAGCCTTGTGCTTGCTCGCCTAGCACTTTACACACCGAGACATTTCCCCAGCCCAAAGTTCGTATTTTAATACTAGCATCTTGTCTTACTTGTGTGGGACCTGTGTCCTCTTGTCTGCTATTAGACAAAGTCTGTCCAATAGTTTGTGAAGAAGTGCGTCTCTTTTTTGTTCTTTCCGTTAACCTATTAATTAAAAATAAATGAGAAGTGATTAGAACCTCCCAGAACTGTCCTTCTGTTAGTGTTAAGAACAAGTAAGTTATATACAGTGGGCCAGGCTATAAACATCAATAACACTGGCACTCAAGTGGCTGGCTGAGGATTTTTTTTTTTTTTTTGAAACAGGGTTTCTCTGTGTAGCCCTAGCTGTCCTGGAGCTCACTCTGTAGACCAGGCTGGCCTCAAACTCAGAAATATGTCTGCCTCTGCCTCCCAAGTGCTGGGATTAAAGGTGTGCACTACCACCGCCCGGCGGATTTTTAATTTAAGGACAGCATGAGCAACATAACCAGACCCTGGCTTATGACGAAGGAAAGGATTTATACCATGATACTATTAGAACACTGAGTCTCAGAAAACACTTTTGAGTCCAGAGTTCTGAAAACTCTAGGCTAGGACAAGCACTGCGTGGCTAACTGCTGATGAAGATGTCAGGAAATGACTCTTGGGGCCATTTGTTCCCTGTATCTATGCTAAACTTGGGTCATCTAACTTCTGGAGTTCTGCATTTTTAGACTTGTCTGAGACTGGCTTACAACCACAGCTTACTGGCAGTGCAACTCAGAGATCACCTCAGGAACACTTAGGTCACTGCAACCTATGGTCCAATATACCTTTGGACTTACAGACAAGTCCACTGGCTGATCCAGACAGACTGCTCATCCTCACAGCCCATAGCCTAAGTCAGTCTGCGGGCTCTGGTTGGGCCATTGTACCTTCTAGTGTAAGTCTGCAAAAAGACCTGATATCTTCACTGTCCCTCACCAGTCTCCAGCCCCAGCAACCTCACTATCAGTCTCTCAATCTGCAGCAGAGGCTCTAAACCTACAACTGGCCTGACACTGCTTTCCTACCAACAACCTGACAACTGAAAGGCTATTTGCTATGAAGGCCTTATTCTGGACTATTCTTTCTCCATTGAGAGAATCTGCTATGAGGCAGAAATAAAGCTATTTTTGCAGCACTGAGTGCTATGGTTAGATTTAGTTTGTTCTTCAATGGTCCAAATACTGGAATTTTGTTCCCAGTGTGCTGTGGTGAGAGGGATGGAGCCTGCAAGTGGTGAGGACTTTCAAAAAGGAGGTGACTAAATCTCAAGATGGATTGATGAGCTTTTCCTTAGGAGGCATCTTTGCACTTGAGGGATGCTCCATAAAAGAGGGTCTTGGGGCTGGAGAGATGGCTCAGCGGTTAAGAGCACTGACTGCTCTTCTGAAGGTCCTGGGTTCAAATCCCAGCAACCACATGGTGGCTCACAACCATCCATAAGTTACAGTGTACTTACATATACATAATAAATAAATCTTAAAAAAAAAAAAAGAATACAATTTCTCTAGGCCAGGCATGGTGGCGCACACCTTTAATCCCAGCACTTGGGAGGCAGAGGCAGGCGGATTTCTAAGTTCGAGGCCAGCCTGGTCTACAGAGTGAGTTCCAGGACACCCAGGGCTACACAGAGAAACCCTGTCTCGAAAAAACAAAAACAAAAACAAAAAAAAGAGGGTCTTTATAAAGGACCCTGGCACCTTCCCTGAAATCTTTCTCCTGTACTGGCACACACGTTATTCCTACATGCGGTCAGTTTCTTGCCTCCTCCTTTGCTATAATGTAACACAGCCAAGGAGCCCTTGCCAGAGCAGTGGCATGACGCTGCTGGATGCTCCAGTCACTATAACCATGAGCCAGACAATGCTATGAAGCATCCTATGTTCACAGAGTATCAGTTATTGGCATAGCAATACTAAGTAGACTAACACACCAAGGCACATGGATGCCAAAAACTTAAGTGAAATCATCCCTTTTCTCTTTAAATAGAAGATATTTTTCTTTAAAAAAGATATTCCAGGCTCAGGACCTGGGTTCAGTTCCTAGCACCCATATTGGGTGGCTCACGACAGCCTGTAAGTGCAGCTCCAGGGGATGCCCTCATGGCCTTCACAGACATTGAATGAATGTGGTGGTGCTCATACAAATACTTAGGGACACATACAGACATAAATTTTTTGTTGTTGTTGTTTTTTCGAGACAGGGTTTCTCTGTGTAGCCCTGGCTGTCCTGGAACTCACTTTGTATACCAGGCTGGCCTCAAACTCAGAAATCCACCTGCCTCTGCCTCCCGAGTGCTGGGATTAAAGGCGTGCGTCATCACGCCCGGCAAAATAATTATTTTTAAATCTATCCCAAAGATATCAGTGAGCAATTAAATATCTAAGTTGGTCATGATGACATACATCTGTAATCCCATCTCTGAGGGGGCTGAGGCTGGTAGACCATCTATATGAGGCCAGCTTGGGTTACAAAGCAAGTTCTAGGATAGTCTGGACTCTGGCAATTTGTCTCAAAAAAAACCACAAAGTTTAATACCTATATAGGTAAGAAAAAAACTTCTCATTTACCATTCCCAAGAACTCCTCAGTGAATGCCCTGCTACTACATGATTGCAACCTGAGAAGACCCTTTTCAGATTCGGCCTACACTGTCACTGTCCGAGTGGGTCTGCAATGCACCCTACAGGAGGCCAGCTTACTTAATCAAGCCTCCTCTCACTCTAGCTCACCGTGAATTGGGGTGGGAAAGGTTTGAACTGAGATTTGCAGCCAACAAATTACTGCTTGTCAGGTTGATAGGTGGCATTATCATACAACCCCCAGCGTGTGGGTCTTCTTTGACACTGTCAGAATTCTCACTGGGATTGACAGGGTTTGTCAGTTCCAAGACAGAAGGCTTCTTGTCCAGTGATGAGGGATGTGTGTCATCAGCTGTGCCCTGCTGGCGGTGGTCGCCTTCATACTCTGGCTTCTTCTGGTCTGGGACGTCTCCTTTCCCCCCTTTGGCCTTAATGACTCTGACTTTGAGCTCCTTGGCCCTTTTGTCTCTGTCCACTTCCTAGAAGAGGAGAGATATAGAGATTCTGCTGTCATTAGCGTCCTAAGCATGTGCAGCTACACAGGCTGAAACAAAAGGGCAAGGAGGAGCTCACCTTGCCATAAAGTGATGGATTTCCATAGTGCAGAGTGTTGGTAAAAACTGATTTCTTCTCATCTCTCACGGGTTCATTTTCTCTACAATTCTCTTTTGGCTTTATAAATGAATTAACCTTTGCTTCCTGTAATAATTTAGCTCTCAGCTCTGGTATGAATCTGATGAATCAAGCAATATTAAGCAATCATCTTTTCTATATGGTTTATTTTAATAGAAGCATTCAATCAAGCATTAAGATGCTATATAATAGTAACTGATGCCAAGAGAAGGCACTGTTTTTATTTGTTTGTCTGTTTGTTTGTTTGTTTGTGACAGGATCTCACTGTGTGGCCTAACTTGGTATCAAGCATTAAATCCCCTGCTTCATCTTCCTGAGTGCTAGGATGACAGGCCTCACCATATCCAGCCAAGATGGTGTAACTACCTTACAATAAGTGTGTGCAGGCAGCAGATCTTACAGACATTTTGCTGGGAAAATCTACCATATAAAACTTATAAAACAGACTTACATCAGATTCCCTTTGAGACGTGAATCTAATGAAATGTCACTTTGAGTTTTGCTACAGAAACTCTTCACGTCTTTAGACTGACACAGAGTTCGAGTCACAGCACTTGTGTTAGGGGGCTCACGGCGCCTCTAACTCCACCTCTGGGAGCTCTACTGTTGTTCTCATTTACACAGGCCTCCTTCCACACATGCACATGTGCGTACATAAAATAAACCCTTTAAAGGTAAATGACATCGACCCTTAAAAAGCTCTTTAATTAAACAGTCTGAGGTGAGACTGCAGCTGTAGCATGGGGTCGTAGTACACTGCCTCCATCCTGTAGCCCTGTGACGAAAGCTAGCTGCCTACCATGTACCTGGGCAGTACCTGACGCAGTAACCCCCTTAGGCTTCTGTTAAACTGAATAGTTGTGTTTTGTAACATTGCTCTCTCTAGGGATTTCCCTCCTAGTAAGTCCCCTAATATAAAATACTAGGAAGACCCCAAATGCTTACTTCTCAATAAATCCATCTCTAGTAAAGTAATCATGACGCAAAAGATCACTAGATGATGTCCTCTCAGCAGGATCAATTTGTAAACAGGCCTAAAAAAGAAAAAAGTCTAATAAAAGATGAGGTTTTTGGTTTTGCCCCTAAAATCAAGTCTTTAACATTTGACATAGGACAAGGTTATTACCCAGAGCTAACAGAGTCTGTAAACAAGCAGGTTTCTAACAGGAAATTCTGACCACTAAGTTATCTAGGAAATTTACTCTTGCACCTTTTATGTTTGTTTGTTTGTTTGTTTTTCGGAGACAGGGATTTTCCGTGTAGCCCTGGCTGACCTTCCCCACACTTTACAGCTCACATCACAGGCGTTGTTCCCTGAGATGTTAAACCATCTGTCTGACATCTTTCTGATGGTGAGTACTATTTGTCACTGGTGAGGAGGCCTGCCCCAGCACGTGTGTGGAATTTACAACGACAACACAGTGTAACTGGTTCTCTCTCTCCACCTTTATGTGGGCTTCTGGGAAGAAATTAACACTGCCGGGCTTGCAGCAAGCATTCAGACCTGTCGACCCATCTTGCTGGTTCCTGCCTAAAAATGTATGTAGAAGGACCAGAATGAAGATATGAACAGATGCTCCTGGTACCATCCAAATGCACAGCGTAAACTAACAATTCTACTGCTCCGATGCACAGCAGTGCTCACAGGGTTAGAAGGCTGTCCTTACAAAGAGTAAGACGGGAGGACTGCATGCCACGGTTTTTTGTTTGGTTGGTTTTGTTACCCCAACAGACATTCACAAAGTGAAATTGACTGTGTATGTTTGTGTGATGTATGTCTGAGCTCACATGTGCAGCTGAGCATACACGTGTGGAGACCAGAAGTTGATGTCAGAGTTTTTTCTCCACAACTTTCCATCTTAAGTTTTGAGATTATTTTTCACTGAACAAGGAGCTCAGCAATCCAGCCAGACTAGCTGGCAGGTAGCCGGGATCCTCCCCCTCCCCCTCCCCCTCCCCCTCCTCAACAGTAAGGTTAGGGTGCTCACCGCAGCCCCGGCTTTTTACTTAGGTTCTGAGAGATGGAATTCAGTTCCATGTCTACCAGTATTTACAAGTAGAGATACGTCATTATATTTGTTCTGAAATTTCAGAAACCGTGTTTCTTTTTAGAAGTGTACATTAGGACTGGAGAGACAGCTCAGTGATTAAGAGCCAAGAAGATGCTGACAGTGCAGTCTTTAATCCCAACACCCTGAAGGCAGAGGCAGATGGATACTGTTAAGAACTTCAAGATCCTACACCCCCTTCTGGCACCTGTGGTCACTAGGCACACACATGGTGCACAGACATACATGCAGGCAAAACAGCTATACACATAAATCTAAAAATAAAACCCCCAAAAGAGCTGTATATTAGAAACAAGGACTTTACTACAGCCCTCATCTAGAAATAAGCCTCTTCACTCTTCCTGATATAGGAAACCGCTAATTAGAGAAATAAAGTAAAATTTACTATTCATAATGAACCCACCTTACATTATTTGAATTTTGTGCTGTGTTCATGCACTACCTACCATAAGCACAATGTAAAAAGTAAAGTAATGATATAAGGGCTAGGAAGATGGCTCAGCTGGTCATGTGAGCTTGAGGACCCAAGCTCAGATGCCATGGTCACATGTATCTGTAACCAGTAAGGAGACAGGTGGATGAAGTTCATTGGCCAGGAGATTAAGGTTCACTGAAAGGGAGATCTCCCGCTCTTGTCCCCTCTATCTCCCTCCCCATTGTGGGGACTGAACCCAGGACCTTGTGCCTATTCACTATGTACTATATCACGGAGCTATACCCCAGAAAGAGGTTCTGCCTAAAAAAACAACAAAACATGAGAAATTCAAGTAAAGACAACTGACATAGGCTTCTGGCTTCTAGAAACACATGTATGCAAGATGCACCTATGTGCACACACACTCATACTATCAAGTATTATACTTACACAACACACAAACCAAAACACACACACACACACACACCTCACTAAATGTTTTCCAGCTTAAGGTGAATTTTGGTACATTCAAATGACAGCTGCCAACAGATGCCATAGAAAGTTAGGATGATGCAGGACAAAGATCAACCTGGTAGACCAGATGCCAAAAGTGTTGGGAAATACGGAAAGTCTTTCAAGTGTTCCCAGTTTATCCCACAGTATCTTAAATCTTAATTTCTCTCTATTAATTTCCAATAATTTGTAACAGGTTAACATCACTTTAGGGGTCTTTCTGGAATCTCTCCAAGTAACATTTTAAAACTGTATTATTGCTAGGAATGAGGCTCAGTGTTAATGCTTGCCCAGACATGGGTTCCATCTCTAACACCAAAGAGAAGAAGAGACCCCATGGTATGATGATTTCTGCAAATTCTCAGCCAGCCTTAATGTCTTCACGTACATGAACTATATCTGCCAGCAATCCATTGAGCTTGGGGTATTTCTTTCTTGCGGTTTTTGGGTGTTGAACTTGAGGAAGAACCACCCCAGCAAAGATGGGACTCTTGGAAAAGATATTGTGCAGGTGCGGAGTCAGGTTGCCTGAAAGGAGAACAAATGTCTGAATCACAAAGTTGTTCTCAGATAAAATCCCATGTGGTTAGCTCTGTTATCACTGTGGAGACAAGGAAGAATGCTAGTTTTTACCTTACAATTGAAATAAAATATCTAACTATGTCATAAAACTAGAGCTTCTAGGCTAAGAACACAGCCCTGCTGTAGAGTGCTTGTCTAGCAAGTGGGAAGCCCTAGGTTCAATGTCTGGCTCTATTAAAAATTAGTAAGTCTTAAACACTGAGGTTTCCTCCAGTAATCTGCTGACAGGCAGCAAATACACACGACCATATGGTCCCGCCCCGCCCCTCCGTCCCCCCAGACTCTAGGATATAATATATAATTACCAGCAAAAACACTAAAATTTGACTCTTTGAAGGGGGCTGAGACAGGGTTTCTCTATGTGGCCCTGGATGTCTTGGAACTTGCAGTAGACCAGGCTGACCTCAAATTCAGAGATCTACCTGCCTCTGCCTCCCAAATTCTGGGACTATTAACACATTTCTTTATTGGTATCTTAATGATTTAATTGTCAAGTAGCCATCAGTCTTCCAGACCAAAACCTTAATCAAAACAGCTTAAAGTAATTCAGAACCATCCTAACACTGTGACTCTTTAATACAGTTCCTCATGTTGTGGTGACCCCCAACAATAACATTATTTTCTTGCTGCTTCAGAGCCCTAATTTTGCTGATTTTCATTTGATGCATGGACTATCTGATATGCAACCCCCGAAGAGGTCATGACCCACAGGCTAAGAATGGCGGGTACAGAAGAATAGGCCAGAGAAGAGGCAGAGTGCAAAGAACTGTGCACACGGGTGACATGGCTCTAGCACCTTTCACCACAGCTAATGCTGTGCCATTGAATGTGTCTCCTCATTGCTTTATGGCTTGGTTTCCTCTGAAAAATGACAGGGTTAATGTCATCAGTTGTAAGCTCTCTTTCAACACAGACTCAGAACAGGACTTTTAAAAAGGCACATAAAGGGCTGGAGAGATGGCTCACAGGTTAAGAGCACTTGCAGTTCTTGCAGAGGACCCAGGTTCAACTCCCAGCACCCACATGATGGCTCACAACCATCTGTAACTCCAGTGCTTTGACACTGTCTTCTGGCAGGCACACTTGTAGCATGCAGATAACATGTCCTTCCAACTAAGTTAGAATAAACATGAAAGAAAGGCACATAGAATGCAACCCTTAGGTCATCTTCAATCAGAGCTAATCTGGGCTTTACTGCTTTAATGACTGTTCACAGTACCCGCTTCGTCAGAATTCTGCAGTTACACACTTATGAAGAGTTTCCCCAGCACACTTGGGGCTCCTCAAGCCCCTCATGCAGACTGAAATACCATTCACAAGGCTAACCACCAAAATGTTTAGCTAGTTATGGTACTCAGGGTTAATTGTCAACCACTAGGAGGCAGGCCTCTGGGTATGCACTGGGGAATTATCTTGAAAATTGTATTGAAAAACCAAAAAAGAAGGAGGAGAGGGAGGAAGAGGAGGAGGAAGAGGGGGAAGAGGAGGAAGAGGAGAGGGAAAAGCAAGAGGAAAGGAGGGAGAGGTGGAGGAAGAGGAAAAGAAAGGGGAAGAGGAGGGAGAGGAAGAGGAAAAAGAGGAGGAGGGGAAAGAGGAGGGAGAGGAGAGTTATTTGAGTAAATAACTGATTTTCCATCTCCAATACTTTTTTTTTTATTTTTTTTCGAGACAGGGTTTCTCTGTGTAGCCCTGGCTGTCCTGGATCTCACTCTGTAGACCAGGCTGGCCTCGAACTCACAAGTGATCCGCCTGCCTCTGCCTCCCGAGTGCTAGGATTACTTACGGGTTTGTGCCACCACTGCCTGGCCTCTAATAGTTTCAAAAGGCAACTTTATTATTAAAAGTCCTTATGAAAAAAAAAAGTCTTTATAGCAAATGAGCAGCTTGGTCTTCACGTGGGTCCCCTAACAACTGGAACAGGAGCTGTCTCTGACTCTGTCCTCCACCCCCACTCCCCACCCCCATTGGATTCCCTTCCTCTAGCTGGACTGCCTGGTTAAGCCTCAGTGGGAGAGGATGCACTTAGTCCTGCTGTGACTTGATATCCCAGGGTTGGGTGGTACCTTCTTCCAAGGAGAAGAGTGGGGGGAGGGCTGCAATCAGGATGTAAAGTGAATAATTAATGGAAACTAAAAAGGAAGTAGAATTTCAGGAAATTTCGTAACTAATAGATACTGCATTGCTTTCTGGTGTCTCTGGGCCTCTTATGTATGGAATATTTCAAACTCCTGGGATAGCCCTCTTCCTAAATTATCTTTTTGTGTTCATGATACTGGAATCTGTTAATGAAAGATAGACTGAAGTTTCTCTTAGGAAAAAAAAAGTCCTTGAATAGAAGTATAAGTAGAGGGCAGCGTTTAGCTCTAGGACAGCAGCTTTTAGAAAGCTGCCTGTAGTACTGCAGTTGCAGATTTAACTCAGTGGCACGTACCCTGTACTACTTTTCTTAGCATCAACAATTAACGTGGCAATTGAGTTCCTGCAAAGAAAACACTATTGTCAAAACAGAATTTTCTACCTCCTTCATCAGCACGGGCATCCATCTGCCATCACCTGTCTAGACAAGATCCTTCCTTCGTGCTCATTCACTGAACATGGATATCAAGCACAACTCATCTGCAGTGGCTACTTAGACATGTGGCAGAGGACTGCAGGAATACCTACCTACTTTTAAAACAATCTTGTGTAGCAAATCCAAATCGGAACTGCTAGGAAGGTAGGGATTGCCAGTGGCCATTTCAATGATCATACAGCCCAATGCCCAGATGTCCACTGGTCTGGAAAAAACAAGCAAATAAACAAAAACACAGACGAAATTACTTTGTCAGGCACACTGACAAACACAAATATATATGATAAGTAGTCTAAAAACATTTTATGTAAGGTCAAAGCTAAAGAATAAGGTTGTTTGCCAGCAAAAGTGGGGAAGAGGGGGAAACTAAGGGCAGATGGACACGATCAAAGTGTGTAAGTGTAAGAAAATGACCCAATATATGTGTTATTCCCCAAAAGCGGGAACACTGCGAGCATGGCACACACCTTTAATCCCAGCACCAGCTAGACAGAAACAGGTGTTCTCTGGGTTTTTTTTGTTTGTTTGTTTTTTTGTTTTTTTTTTTTTTTTTTTTTTTTTGAGGCCAGCGTGGTCTACATATTGACTTCCAGGTCAGCCACAGCTAAACCGTAAGACAATCTCAAAACCAGGGGTCTAGAAGGGATAATGTTTAAGTGGTATTATTTACACATTTTCACTGTAGAATATTTGTTCATTGTGAGACAATGATTCTTTATGAGCAATCTAGAACAGACAATTTTTTTAAAAAATCGTTACTTTCAGTCTTTATAAAGAAGGTGTCACTTTCCCCAACAAACAGGAAACTTGGTATATCCTATTTCTTTTTTTATTATATATTTATTATTTTATATATGTGAGTTCACTGTCACTGTCTTCAGATACATCAAAAGTGGACATTGGGGATCCCATTACAGATGGTTGTGAGCCACCATATGGTTGCTGAGAATTGAACTTAGGACCTCTGGAAGAGCAGTCAATGCTCTTAACTGCTAAGCCATCTGTCTAGCCCCAGCAAATGCTATTTCAACACAGACTTATAGTAAATTATTCCAGAGTCTTTGGAGAGGCCAACAAGATGGCTCAGCAGGTAAAGACACCAGCCACTGAGTCCGACAACCTGAGTTGGATCTCAGGGACGCTCAGAGTTGGAAAGAACTGATTTCTGCAAATTGTTCTCTAACCTCCACACTCATGCCTCAAGCAGCCCCCCCCCCACACACACACACATAAATAAACAAAATATAAGATCGGTTAATCTTGGTAGAACACAGGAGCAGAACAACCACAGAGGTGACAGCATGGAGTAAGGCAAGCATGGATACAGTGTAAGCCATGAATGAGCATCCGCCTCCAGCAGCTGCAGCCACTGGCACCACAGGTGTGGTAGCACAGGTGCCCACAGGGGCTTCTGGTACCTTTAAAGGTGTCCCTTTTCTTTGACCGGAGCCAGACACAGAGGGCAGAGTGTCAACAGTGGAGGGAGAATGACACACTTGGGATAAGCCAGGCGGGTTCTCAAGAGTATACATACTTTCCGTAGGAGGTGTCTTTCAACACCAGTTCTGGAGCTCTGTACCAGCGTGTGGCCACGTAGTCTGTGTAAACGTCTCCAGGAGCTGCTAGTGTCCTCGCAAACCCAAAATCACAAAGCTTCGTAATTCCTGACTGGGAGACTAAAATATTCTCAGGCTTTATATCTCGATGGATAATCTTTAAAAACAAAACAAAACAAAAAAAATGTGGTATATTAAGATGGGTTTTCATTTTCTACAGTATCAAAAACTATTTAGAGAAAAATCTTAACTCACAGTTGACAGTAATGGTATTTTCCTAAGCACAGGTAAAAAAGTCAGATATTTTCCATCCATCACTTCAAAATGAAATGAAGCCAGTGTAACACTGAAAGATCTAAGATCACACTCTAAGATCAGATGGACCTACTGACCCAGTTGGTACCCACTGTCTCCACAGCCAGCCCTCTGGTCCCGTTTCCCAGGCTGGCATAAACTGCCCACATCAAATGGACACTTCTCAAGCCTCTCCTTACCGGTTTCTTACTGTGAGCTATTACCATATCCTCCATTCTGCAGTCCTGAGACTGCACACTCTTCTTTGCTAGTGGCTCCTTTCTGTCCCTTAAATGTAGGATTGTCTTCCCTACATTTATCATGCCCCCTCCTCTTCCCCACTCACTCTGGTTTTCTCTTAGTTTTTTTGAGACAGGGTCTCATGTCGTCTAGTCTAGCTTTCAACTCCCTATATATAGGCAAGGATACTCTTACAGTCTTGGTCTTACAGGATAGCAGGCACACATCCCCCCTACACACACACACACACACACACACACACACACACACACACCAGCTCTGTTCCTCTGTCTCTCCCCATGACATTATTTTTTTTAAGATTTATTATATGTAAGTACACTGTAGCTGTCTTCAGACACTCTGGAAGAGGGTGGTTGTGAGCCACCATGTGGTTGCTGGGATTTGAACTCCGCACCTTCAGAGGAGCAGTCAGTACTCTTACCCACTGAGCCATCTCGCCAGCTCTCCCCATGACATTTTATCACTTGGTTCTGGAAACCACAAACTCATGCGTTTCTTCTCTCCTACTAACTGCTCCATCTCAGTCTCAGCATCTCTTCTTTTAAGATATATTTTTTTATTCTTGAAAAGATATTTATTTATTTTATATAAATGATGAGTACATTGTAGCTGTCTTTAGACACACCAGAAGAGGGCATCAGATCCTATTAGAGATGGTTGTGAGCCACATGTGGTTGCTGGGAATTGAACTCAGGACCTCTGGAAGAACAGTCAGTGCTCTTAACTGCTAAGTCATCTCTCCAGCCCAAGATATTTTTTTTTAAAGAATAGGAAAGTTTTTTGTTTGATTAGTTGTGGGTTTTTTGTTTGTTTTTTGTTTTGTTTCAGACAGGGTTTCTCTGTATAGCTCTGGCTGTACTGGAACTCACTATGTACACAAGGCTGGCCTTGAACTCAGAGATCTGTCTGCCTCTGTCTCCTGAGTACTGAGATTAAAGACACGTACCATCACCAGCTGGCTAAAAAAATATTTTATTGACAAGAATTATATATATAATTATTAACTGCACACGTTTCATTAAATGTTTTTATTAAAATACAGCAAGGCTGGGTGCGGTAGCACATGGCTTTAATCTCAGCACTTGGGAGGCTGAGATAGGAAAATGGCTGAGTTTGAGGCCAGCCTGGTCTACATAGTGACTTCCAAGACACCCAGACAGAAAGATCCTGCCTCAAAACAGACACATAGACACACACACACACACACACACACACACACACACACACACACACCAAAATAAAAGCAAAACAAAACAAAAAACCCACCAAGGAATGACTCTCTTACCTCTTGTCATTTTTTTTTTTGTTTGTTTGTTTTGTTTTGTTTTTTTTGAGACAGGGTTTCTCTGTATAGCCCTGGCTGTCCTGAAACTCACTCTGTAGACCAGGCTGGCCTTGAACTCACAAATCCTCCTGCCTCTGCCTCCCGAGTGCTGGGATCAAAGGCGTGCGCCACCATGTCCGGCCCTCTTGTCATTTTTACAAAAAGGATTTAAAATGTACTCTTAGCAGTTTTAAATAACAGAATAGTCAGTAACTGTAGTTACAACGCTGCAAAAATAATCTTTTGAGCCAGGTGCTGGTGGTGTATGTTGCAGGATATTGGATCACACTGGGAGGAAGTACCCAAGTTTGAAAGTGATGTCTAATTGAGTGGCAGCCAAAGTGAGGAATAAGAGAAAGCTTTGACAGAACAGGATATGCCCAACTCTCAGGAGAACAGAGAGTAAAAAGAGGCTTCTGAATAGAGATGAGAAAGCAGTTTTATCGGGGAAGTTTCACAGAGATGGACTGGAGAGAGAACAGGCTAGACACAGGTGAAGACAGAACAAGCTATCGAATGAGACAGAGCTAGAAGATTAGAACAGATTACCAAAGTTAATATGAGTCCAAGCAGAGCAAAAAGTCAGGGCCAGAGAAAGACGCCAGACTGAATCAGTCAGCTTGGAGAGGAATTTGAGCCAGAAGAGCTGAGTTGAACCAGCCAGAGCTCAGAAAGAACTTGAAAGGGTGAGCTGTTGCAAGTCTCAGAGGCTGAGGACATTCTAGGTATTTGCTAGCACACTCAGTCAACAAGCCTCGTAGAGAACAATCTCTGCAAGTGAATAGAAGAAAAGTAGCTTGTACAGATACACGTCTTTAATCCCCCAGCTCAGGATGCAGAGGCAGAACTCATCACTATGAGTCTGAAGCCAGCCTGGTCCATGGAGTGAGTTCCAGGACAGCAAGGGCTACACAGAAACCCTGTTTCAAAAAACAAAAAATAGGTGAATTAATGAATTAAGTAAAAAATAAAATATAAGTCAAAAAAAATCTTTTGAATGTACCCCTAATCTAAAATTGGGTACCTTTTAACAGAAATTTTTCTCCCCCCACTCCCTTTTTTTAGATTTTACAGGTGACATAGTATCCTCAACTTGTCCATGTTGTCACAGATGATACTATGCCTCCTGTCAAGCCTCAGTATTGCACATACATGGCATTTTTCTTTTCACCGTATGTTCTGCGGTTGGATACTTAGATTAATGCTGTGCTTTGCCACTGTGAATGGTTGCTGCAGTGACTGTAAGCTTGCAGCTGTCTCAGCCAAACTCATTATGTTTCCTTTTGATACCCACCTGTCTGTCCCAGCTTTCTGTCACTGAGGACCCTGCATGCTGCTGCCCATAAAGTCTAGGTACTCCCCACTCCCACCAGCAGTCGACAAACGGTTCCTTTCCTCTACTGTCTAAATCCTAGCTTTGAAATGTCCATCCGAGCAGTGAGTGACTTGTTTTTAATTTAAATTTCTTTGATGGCAGATTTTGAGCATATTTTCACATATCTGTCAACCTTCATTCACATATATAGTCTACTTCTTAAAAATACTGTTTCCACTATGCAGGGGCCTAGCAAACACAGGAGTGGATGCTCACAGTCAGCTATTGGATGGATCACAGGGCTCCCAATGGAGAAGCTAGAGAAAGTACCCAAGGAGCTAAAGGGATCTGCAACCCTATAGTTGGAACAACATGATGAACTAACCAGTACCCCAGAGCTCTTGTCTCTAGCTGCATATGTATCGAAAGATGGCCTAGTCGGCCATCACTGGAAAGAGAGGCCCATTGGACTTGCAAACTTTATATACCCCAATATAGGGGAATGCCAGGGCCAAAAGAATGGGAATGGGAGGGTAGGGAAGTGGGGGGCGGTATGGGGGACTTCTGGGATAGCAATGGAAATGTAATTGAGGAAAATATGTAATAAAAAAAAATAAAATGTACATGACAAAAAAAAAAAAAAAGAGGCCAAGGTCTGCGTGGAAATGGGGCTCTTCCAAAGCTGCTGTGCCCAATGCTGATCAATAAAGAGAATTGTAGTGAAAAAAAAAAAAAATACTGTTTCCTTTGCTCATTTTTACCCACACGGTTTGCTTACTGTTGAATTTTTTGAGTTCTTTCTTGGTTTTCATTTTTCTCCCATTCTGCAAAGCTGTTTCTTTTTTTGAACTTCCTCCTATCTGAAATATGCTACCCATTCTCTCTTTGGCCATGCAGAAGCTTTCCAGCCTGGCCTCATCTTGTTTATTTTGCTTTTACTTTGGGTTCACCTCACACAAAACAAAGAAACAAGGAAGCAGCAAGCCACGCCTCTGTCCCACCTGTCAGGGACCCGCTGCCTGTGTCAGTCTTAGTCTATCTGGAGCTGACTTTTGGACTTTAGAAGCTTTGGCCTGTCATTGTCAATTGACACTCCATTAAAAACGGTATTTTATTATTAGTTATTAGTAGCATTAGTATACTCTTGGCAATATTTACTTTTCAGTGTACAGATCTTATTATATACCCTTTGTCAGGTTTTTTCTTAAGTTATAGACTATTTTGATTTATAAATGGAATTTTATTTTACTTTAGGCAGAGTGTCATGTATTCTACCCACTATGTAACTAAGGTTGATACTGAGTTTCTGATTCTGCTGCCTCTACCTCCCAAGTGCTGGGATTGTAGGGGTGTGCCACCACATTCAATTCTATGTGGTTCTGGCTATCAAACCCAGAGCTACATGCAAGCACTCTACCGATTAAGCCGCATTACGAGCCCATAAATGTATATAAAGATTCTAGTGCCAGGCATGGTGGCACATGCCTTTAATCCCAGCACTCAGGAGGCAGAGGCAGGCGGATTTCTGAGTTCAAGGCCAGCCTGGTCTACAAAGTGAGTGCCAGGGCAGCCAGGGCTACACAGAAAAACCCTGTCTCGAAACCCCCCCCCAAAAAAAATATTCTAGTTTCTTTTTTAAATACATTCATTTATTTTATTTTAGACTCCAGATTTTATTCCCCTCCCGGTCTACCCTCCGACTCTTCCACATCCCATACCTCCTCTCCGCCCAACTGTGTCCAAGAGGATGTCCCTGCTCCCCTTCCCACCCTACCAGACCTTTATCTCCCTGGGACCTCCAATCTTTTGAGGGCTAGGTGCATCTTTTCTGACTAAACCCAGACTCAGCAGTCCTCTGCTGTACATATGTTGGGGGCCTCATATCAGCTGGTATATGCTGCCTGGTTGGTGTTCCCATAGCTGAGAGATCTCGGGGGTCCAGGTTGAGACTGCTGGTCTTCCTACAGGGTCGTTGCCCTCCTCGACTTCTTCCAGCTTCCCCCTAATTCAACCACAAGGGTCAGCAGCTTCTGTCCATTGGTTGGGTGCAAATATCTGCATCTGACTCTTTTAGCTGCTTGTTGAATTGTCGGGAGGGCAGACATGATAGGCCCGTTTTTATGAAAGCTCTATAGCTTCTGCAATAGTGCCAGGTCTTGGAGCATCCCCTTGAGCTGGGTCCCACATTGGGCCTGTCGCTGGACCTTCTATCCCTCAGGCTCTTCTCCATTTCCATTTTTATTTTCTGTGTATGAGTACACTATAGCTGTCTTCAGACACACCAGAAGAGGGCATCAGATCCCATTACAGATGGTTGTGAGCCACCATGTGATTGCTGGGAATTGAACTCAGGACCTCTGGAAGAGCAGTCAGTGCTCTTAACTTGCTGAGTCATCTCTCCAGCCCAAGATTCTAATTTCTGATAATTTGTTGCTAATGTATAGAAAAACAATAGATTTAGGGATGTTCATCTTCTATCCTACAACTAGAATTATGCTGTGAGAATTTTCTGTGTAAATGAACAAGTTATCTGTGAATAAAGACAGTGTACTTCACCTACTCAACAATGATGCCATGCCATTACTACAATAGCTACAGTAAAAGTGATGGTCACAGGGTTGGGCATGCACTCAGTGGTACAGCCCTCACTGAACACCACAAAACCTTGGGTCCCAGCTCTTGTGTGAAATAAAACATGACCCTATCTCTTTAAAAACCGCCAAAGTAACTAGAACAGAGCTGTTGCCAGCAGTGTTCATGAAGCCAGAACTAGAAATAAAGTAACCACCCGCTAGCCAGTGTAGGCAGTATCCACACTGCAACGCAGCATTCAGCACTCAAACACAGCAGCTCATCACTGGCTATCTGCTCCGAGAGACAGGAACAGAGAGAGACGGAAAACTCGGATTTTTAAAATTGCCACATTATTTTAAATGTCCTGTTTTCAATAAAAACTTAGGGGCAAAAAACAAAACAAACAAACAAACAAAAAACAAAAACAAAAACAAACCAACAAATGCTCCACATCAAGAACCAGAGCACCCAGTAACCCAGTGCGCATGTTCCCAAGAAGGCTACACTGCGCTTGATGGACAGACAGCCTTTACACCATGTCTGTTAGTCCCTTTTTGTTACATATAGTACTAGTGTAAAAATAGTGAGTCTCATTATGACATTCTTTGGTTTTCTGAGACAGGGTCTCACTCTGAAGTGCTGGCTGTCCTGAAACTCACTATACAGACCAGGCTGAGGTCTGCCTGCTTTGCCTCCCAAGTGCAGGAATTAAAGGTGAGCATGTGATTTTTTTTTTTTTTTTTTTTTTTTTTTGAGACAGGGTTTCTCTGTATAGCCCTGGCTGTCCTGGAACTCACTTTGTAGACCAGGCTGGCCTCGAACTCAGAAATCCGCCTGCCTCTGCCTCCCAAGTGCTGGGATTAAAGGCGTGCGCCACCACACCCGGCTTGAGCATGTGATTTTAACCCTAATATTCGAAAGCAGAGGCAGGAGGAACTCTGTGAGTTCAAGGCCAGCCTGAACTACACAGCAGGTTTCAGAAGAGCCAAAAGTAGATAGAGGGTCGTCTTGTCTTATAAAACAAAACCAGGGGCTGGTGAGATGGCTCAGTGGGTAAGAGCACCCGACTGCTCTTCCGAAGGTCCAGAGTTCAAATCCCAGCAACCACATGGTGGCTCACAACCATCCGTAACGAGATCTGGAGCCCTCTTCTGGAGTGTCTGAAGACAGCTACAGTGTACTTACATATAATAAATAAATAAATCTTTAAAAAAAAAATAAATAAAACAAAACCAAATCTACTGAGCTACGTTACTACTTAAATCCCACTGAAGTCAGTGCAAAGAATCACAAGTTAGTTTTCCTCCTTGCCTTTTTTCAGGCTGAGTGATGGTCACTTTGCTCTGCCTCCTTCCCCTGAAGGCATGCACCAGTTTGCCATTCCCTGGCCTGATATCCACCTCCTGACTCCAAGCCCCTCTTCACTTAAGGATGCTTCCATGAAATCACAGCTCTGACTTTCAACCTTGTCATATATTTTCTCAGAGATGGTCCTTGGTCTACTGGCAATTCTTTTAAACCAAATCATTGGTACTACTTTCAGTCTCTGCCAATGGTTCAATATGAAGTGTCCTCTAAAAAAGGCACACTGGAGGGTACTGAAGTGGAAACTGCTGCTGCTGTCAGAGGAGGCTCCGGAAACTTTAGGCGGGTGGAAGTGGGGCATGTCCTTGAGGGAATATACCCTGTCTGGGGCCCTTTCTCTTTCTGTTCCTTGTCCACCATGAGACGAGCACACGGCTCTGTGTTCCTGCAACCATGATGCTCCAAGAGAATTATGGGCCAAAACCTCTAAAATTCACGAGACAAAACAAATAATGTTCCCTTCCCTTGATGTTACTCTCGCAGTATTCTGGTCACAGCTCATGCGAAACTAGCCACACCCCAGACTCAATCTACTTATAATTATAATTACCACATATTCAACAAATGCTTTTATGTTCTGCAAATAAACTGAGAGGCAATACCCCACCCCTCCTTGTTTTTTAGGATGTCTATTAGTATTATACATAGAAAAATGTTAACAGCCTTCTTAAAAATCGAACTATCACAGCGGCTCTTGTGAGTCACCACGGTCCCAGCAGGCTGACTCTGCAGCACTTACATTATTATTGTGCAGGTACTCAATCGCGCGAAGGATCTGGAACAGGTACTTTCTCAGCCGCTTACTCTCTAGTCCGTGACAGTAATGCTGCAGCTCATCTAAGACTGTGTGGTCAATAAACTCAAATACCAAATGAATTTTCTTCTTTTGTCTAAAAACTTCAATCAGATTGACCAGGTTTTCATGCCGAAATTGCTATTGACAAGAGAAACAAGAATTTAAATAAAGTTGTAATTCAAATAAACACCTATATAATTTTGAAATGAAACAAAAGTGTTTTCAGTTTCTTTTCTTTCAACAGAAGCTCTCAACTGGCTTGGCACATTCTTAATGTGTAAAAATTATTGTAAGTGATTTCCTGCTCTCTGTAGAAAAAGGTGAGACATGTTGCCATCTGGATGCTTATTAAATAATTTAGAACTAGTGTACCACAATTCGATAAGAAATGTCCTGCCATCTTTAATTTGGTTTGTACCTAACACATGACATTTAAAAGGAATTAATGAGTTAGGCATGGTGGCATAGGCTTTTAATCCCAGCACTTGAGAGGCAGAGGCAGGCCAATCTCCATGAATCCAGTGCCAACCTGGTGGACATAGGAGTTCCAGGGTAGGCAGAGCTCCACTGTGAGACTGTCTAAAACAAAACAAAACAAGGAGTTGGGGATTTGGCTCAGTGGTAGAGTGCTTGCCTAGCAAGCCCAACGCCCTGGGCTTGGTCCTCAGCTCTAGGGAATAAAAGAAAAAAAGAAATAAACTCAAAACAAAACAAAAAAGTAATAAAGAAAATAAAAAGCACCTTATTTTCTGTTGGTTATTTTTGTAGTTGTTTTTATTTTGATTTTTAGAGACAAGGGCTTGCTAGTATCCCACCTAGCCCAGAATTCACTACCTTTCTGTTTCAGACTCTGGAGTGCTGGGGTTTCAAATATGAGCCACCACATCAATGTACAGTTATTTGTTTTCTGGAAGTTGAACGTGGGATCTTCTCACATGCTGAGCTGAGCTGAGCTGGACCTAGCCACT
This sequence comes from Mus caroli, assembly GCF_978045245.1. NCBI lineage: Eukaryota > Metazoa > Chordata > Mammalia > Rodentia > Muridae > Mus > Mus caroli. The sequence continues at coordinate 71,085,190 of NW_028227268.1, forward strand.
AAGGCCCCCATGTGCTCACAGGAGCATGGGCTTTCACATTCTTTTGTGTAAGTGTTGGTTTGCAGGTGTATACACACACCATGTGTATGCCTGACATCTCCAGAGATCAGAAGAGGGTGATGTTAGCTCTCCTGGAACTGGATTCAAGGATGGTCGTGAACCACCATGTGAGTGCTAGGAACCAAACCTGGAACTTCTGCAAGAACAAGGGGTCTAGCCACTGAGCCATCTCTCCAGTCCAAGCATGGACTTCAATATTGTTAAGATGTGCTTTAGTTTACACAACTTATTCTCTAATTTTGGTCTTAAATCCTGAGGATAAACCATAAGCTCTAGGCATCATTTATGAATTTACTTGATAATAGAGTATCAAAATGTTTCAAATACCTGCAAATATGTGAAATGACATAGAAATGACATAAATATACAAGTATTTATGGTATTTTTATTCATTATCTATTCTACAATCTACTAAACAACAAAACACCCTTTGTTTCAGCTACTTGGGAAGCTAAAACAGGAAAATGAATCTGACGCCAGCCTGGGCAACACGGCGAGACCCTCATTTCATACAATCAAAAATTAATTTTAAAAACAAAAAATCTGGGCTGGAGATATGGTTCAGTGATAAAAGCACTTGCTGCCCTTGTAGGGGACCTGAAATCAGTTTCCAGCACTAGGTGCCTCTGGGGAATTCAATATTGTCTCCTGGCTTCCTGTCTGCTCTGCATGTATGTCTGTGCACATGTGCATGCCTGGTGCCCAGCCTTGGAACTGGAGTTACAAATGGTTGTGAGCTACCATATGGGTGCTGGGAATAGCACCCAGATCTCCTGCAAGAACACGTGTTCCTAACATGAAAGCCATAGCCAGGCAGTGGTGGCGCACACCTGTAGTTCCAGCACTTGGGAGGCAGAGGCAGGCGGATTTCTGAGTTCGAGGCCAGCCTGGTCTACAGAGTGAGTTCCAGGACAGCCAGGGCTATACAGAGAAACCCTGTCTCGAAACAAAAACACAAACAAACAAACAAACAAACAAACGCCCAAGCCATATCTCCAGCCCTTAGTCTTTAAAGACAAAACAACTGAGGCAGTAGAGAGCCAGGGGTGGTAACACTTGATTCCAGAGATTGTGAGGCAGAGCTCTGAGTTTGAGGCAAGCCTGGTCAGCAATATGAGTTTCTAGGACAGTCAGGGATACACAGAGAAACAGCAGAAACGTTCATTTTAAATGTACTAGATAAATCTTTAAAACAATGTACTTCGTTATACTTTTTGCTATTACTAGACAACATTTCCATAAATATTCTCACTGCTCTACTGGTTGTTTGATGAGATTCTAAAATTTAGTTAAAATTGAGTTCTTTGGACAATCATTTTAGGTTAAGAATATTAACAAGTGTAAGAAACCTCTTACTAGATTATGTTAAATTGAATAGTAGTGGGTGGCGGCATATGCCTGTAACCCCAGAACTCCAGAAGCTGAGGCAGAATGAGGAAGAGTTTGATCTAGCCTGGGCTACACAGTGAGTTTAAGGTTAGTCTAGACTATGCAGTAACACTTTGTGTAAAGAAAAGGAAGGGGCCTGTAGAGACGAAGCAGCAGCTAAGAGCGCTGGCTGCTCTTCCAGAGGACTCTAGCTTTTTTACATTTATTGACTATTCTATGTGTGAAATCCACTATTTTACTTTCATGGATGTCCATACACCAGGTTCATGTCTGATGCCCAGGGAAGTCGGAAGAGAAAATCAGATTTCACCCTATCTATGGGTTCTAGGAATCAAATCCAGGTCCAGACTAGCCTTAAACTCACTGTGTGTTGTGAAAGAGCAACAAATACTCTTAAGTCAACGCTCTAGTCTCTAGGGCTCTGGTCTAAACTGTCAGACTCACAGCCATCTGCAGCTCTAGTTCTAGGGAATGAGACATCTTCTGTCCTCTTCTGTTCTCTGTGGGCACTCATGAACATGGTACAAAGACATACATGCAGGCACAGCACCCACTCACATCAAGTGAAATTATTTTAAGTTTAAGACTCTTTGAAAGGAAGAAAGGTAGGAAGAGACGGGAAGCAGCTGAGCCAGGCCAGTCAGTCAGAGGAGTTTAAATTGTCTTGCTAATGGTGTCACATGGCTTTAATCCCAGCACTCAAGAGGCAGAGGTAGGCAGATTTCTCCCTGTAAATTAGTAGTCTGTTCTACAGAAGTTCCAAGGCAGCTAGGGCTACATACTGAGACTCAAAACAAAGGAAATAGAGTGTCTTAAAATAATTTGCATATGTCAGACATGGCAAATATGTGCGTTTGAGGGCAGCCTAGTCTACATAGCAAATTCCAAAGCATCCAGGGATACATAGTGAGACCCTGTCTCAAGTTATTTGTGTGCATTTATAACAATAAAATATGTTTTCAGGCTTATCTCAGGGTTCCTGTCACTCTCGCTTACTTTTTTCTTTTTTTAAAGATTTATTTATTATTATAACTAGTTGCACTGTAGCTGTCTTGAGATGCACCAGAAGAAGGCATCAGATCTCATTCCGGGTGGCTGTGAGCCACCATGTGGTTGCTGGAATTTGAACTCAGGACCTTCAGAAGAGCAGTCAGTGCTTTTACCCGCTGAGCCATCTCACCAGCCCCTCATGGTTACTTTTATAAACATTATTATGCAGGGGCTGGAACTGTTACTCAGCTGGTAGAGTGCTATCTAGCATGCACAAAGCATGGGGTTCGATCCCTAGCACCACATAAAACTGGGTGGCTCAAGGGGTAAAGGCACTTGCTGTCAAGCCCCACACCCTGAGTTCAGTCCTTGAGAGCCTTCCAATTTTAGCCAGCTACCCTTTGTCCTCTACCTGTGTGCTGTTGATGTGTATGAACACACACAATAAATGTATTTTAAACATTAAGACAAAGCAGGCAAGGTGCTGCACGTAATCTCAGTGCTAGAGAGGTGGAGGCAGGATACCCAGTTTACCTAGACGCCAGTCTCAAGGCAAGAAACCTTAATGTACCTAGATTCCAGTGACTAGAAAATTTGTATTTAGAGGCTTTTTTCCCCTCAGTTTCAGTCTCTAGCTATGGACTCCTCTAGGCTACTAATTATCTCCTAATTCTATTTCTCACTTAAGGAGCACAAATGACCTGACAGTGTTGATTCACTTCATAAGGCAGGGACTGGTGTCTCTCATAGTACAAAATTATCTATATTAGCATTTAATCTTTCCTTCATACAGTCTAGAATAGAGCAGTTCTGACTGTCTACAGGTGCTCCTATAGGATTCTAGTTAGAAGCAAATTGACTTATATTATCTAATAGAGATTAAAAAGGGAAATGCTTTTGTACCAGATAACGATGGCAGGAATAGCTATGATCTTCATCACATATAAAACACCTAGACTTCAGTCTCAAGGTAAGAAACGAATGTACCTACATTCCAGGGACTAGAAATTTTTATTTTATTAGCAGTGGTCTGTAGAATGTATTAAGTTGAAAACTAAGGGGGTCTGATAAGAATTTAACTCAGGAATGCTGCTAGTATCATGAGGCCATTTTTTAGAATTCAGCAGTGTAAATATAGATACAAAGTTAAAATGATAGACTGCAGATAACATAGGAGAGTGCAGAAGCAAATAGAAAAGAGTCAGGTTTTGTTTGGTTTGTTTCAGTCTCTAGCTATGGACTCTCCAAGGAACGTTCATGTTCTTTTGATTGCCTCAGCTCTTTGGTCTAGTAGACCCAGCACCCCTGCAGTGCCTTGAGCTCCCCGATACTGTTGCTGTTTGTAAAAGCTTAATAGTCTTCAGTTACAGATCCCTGTCACCTCCAACTCAACATTTCCACAACTGAACTAGTTCTCAACCTCTCTTCCAACTCACATCAACTGCAGTGTTCTCTGGACTTCAGGGCATCTCTGACTCCTTAATGGCCTCATGATACTAGCAAGCCCCCAAACCAAGTTTTGACTTCTTAGCCTAAAACACTTTCTGTTTCCAATTTACTACACTAATCACACTTCTTTCTAATTCTATACAGGAAACTCATAGAGCAAGTATCTGCTCTTCTTTCCATTCTTGCTGTCCTGTTTTAGTCTTTCTGACCTTACTGCTGTTCCCCTAACCTGGAAGTATCTCCATCCTACCCCACTGCTGTACATCATTCAAGGACAAGTACATACCCTATTTTCTGTTTAAAACAAAACAAAACAAAATCCTTCCCCATCAAACAGGAATTGGTGGAATTTAATATTAACCATTAAGTAAACAACAAATGAACAAAAAAACCTGTGTGGGTATGTGATTGTATGCACATGCCTGCAGGTGTCTCTGAAAACCAGAAGTAGGTAAAGGATCCCTGGGAGCTGGAGTTGCAGGCAGTTGTGAACCTGCTGATGTGGGGTGCTAGAAAATGACTCTAGTCTAGGAAGTGCTTTTAACCACAGAGCCATCTCTCTGGCCCAGCGTGAACCACTCTTATTCAGGGTTATTTTACTATACCCTCCTGCGTAGTTATGCCACTAAGGAACAATTTTTTTTTTTCAAGACAGGTTTTCTTTGTTTAACAGCCTTGGCTGGCCTAGAACTCACTCTGCAGACCAAGCTGGCCTTAATCTCAGAGATCTACCTGTCTCTGACTCTCCAGTACTGGAATTAAAGGTTTGCACCCCATACCTGGCAAAATTTTTTTTTCCTTTTTTCTACTCTCATTGTTTTCCACAATCTCTTGTACAAAGCAGACATCCTTACTAAGTATTATACTTGAATAGTTTTGAATGATTTTACAATACTAGCATAATTGTTATACACAAGCACACAAATCTTATATCAATAAAAAAGTACAGACTGTAGACAATGAGGGTTTCTCTATGACAGGTCTTAGTATATCTGTTAATGGAAATATTCTTTCATATATTTTATTTTTATCCCATAACAATTTCTCTTTTGACTTAAATAATCAAGGAAAAAGAAGATGGGTGTTTCAATGTAGGCCTGTAAATCTTAGCCCTGGAAAAAAATAAAGCATTCCAAGACAGCCTGGGCTGCATAGCAAGATAGGTCCCAATGGGAAAACAAGAAAAAATATATATAATAAAAGGCAAAAGAAGCAAACCTTTAGAAACTTTATTTCTCTCGTTGCAATTTTGTTGACAGATTTCTCTGGTTTCTCATAGAATATCTTAATGGCCACTATCCGCCCAGTGTCCTTATGTTTGCATTTCATGACCGTTCCATAACTTCCCTCTCCCACTTTTCCAAGGGTTTCATACATCTCCATTTTCAAGCCTGGCTTCTACTTCACAGAAATAAAGAAAGAAAACGTTAAACGTTCACACTTTCAATTATACAAGCTCTACAATGCTTAGAGATAATCCCCTACTTTCGGATATAAGAACAAAAACTAGGAGTGCCAGCTACTGCAGAGCCTGCTCGAGGGGACTCTTAAATTGTCTAAGAAGCTCCAACTTTCACCAGAACGCAGGATGTCCTTCATTAATCTAGCATTTTGTGTAAACCGGGATTGAGACATAAAAGAGGTCTGATATGCGTTTAACTCAGGCATTCTTTTAGAATACGGGATTTACAATTTGAGGTCCCCTTTCAGAAACAATGGAAGCCAAACTAAAAAGTCCCGCTAACAAACACTGAGGGTCCCTTGTTAGGAGCCACGGTCCACCAAGCGTGGGGACTCCCACCTCAGCACTAGTCACCCATACGTCCTGCCCTCTCCTCAAACACGCAGTCTGTGCAGCCCCAACCCGAGTGGCCCGTCTCGCCGCGCTGTCGACCTCGTCCTGAGAACGGCCGCCGCCTCAGCCCATCCTGTAGTCCCGCCGGCCCGGCTGCGTGCAAGTCCCAGCCGGCCCGGGACACCACACCTCCTCTCCTGGCCGACCTTGCCGGCTCCGGGCAGCCGGATGCCCTGGCAACGGGGTGAGGGCGGGGCCCTGCGGCGTTCGGAGCACAGTACGCAAGACTGGAAATTGCTGGGGTCCTGACCCGGAAGGGAAAGTGACACGAAGCGGAAAATAGACCCAAGGGGACGGGGGGGGGCGGGGGGGGACGTAGGAGGCCCGCGTGCTTGCAGGTGGGGGGGGGGGGCGGGTGGAGAAATGAGGGAGAGCGGGGCATTTTATAGCAGAATGAACGCCTGGAGGCTTTCGCCCGGCAAGAGAGCGTTTTGTCACCTGGGTGGTTGCTGGTCCCTTACTTGTGCCCGGTTCTAGGAGGCTGACGGAGATAATTGGATCTAAGGAACACTTATGGGGCTACAGTTTGCCCAGTGATTCGTTACTATTCCATGCAACCGATTTCGACCTCAAAGTCGGCATAATCCTTAAACCGGGGACAAGGTGGTTTTTGGGTAGAGGGCTTAGCTCGGTAGTAAGCCACATACTCAGCGTTCACTACTCCCCTGACTTATTTCTAACACTAATTCTGTACACATTTTCAGTTTCCCAATTACTACTGCTTTCTACCTACTAGTAATCCCTTTTTGTTTGTTTTGAAACAAGGGCTACTATATAGCTCCGGGTGGCCTGGGACTCACAATATATACCTCCAGGCTGGCCTCAAACTCCCAAGTATCTGCCTGCTTAGAGTGCTGTGCTGAGTGCCATCATACCCAGCCCTAGCAGTACTTTTAAAGTTTTCTCATGACGTGTGAAACGCAAAACTTTTTAGGAAAACAAAATAATTCACCGGACTCTGCCACAGACTGAGTAACTACAAGGACGCCTAGGGATGTACTTTTAAATAGCCCGCAGAGCTTTTAAAAGGGCTCCATTTTTAGAGATCTTGATTTAACTGTAATAGCAAAAGTAGGTCAACGAGATAGCTCAGTAGGAAAAGGCTATGAAGCCCAAAGAGTAGAGTTCAATTTCTTGGACCTACGTGGTGGAAAGAACCAATCCTCCAAGTTGTCTTGTGACCTATACACACAAATGAATGTGCACAAGGAGTGTGCTGAGTAGTGTAAAAAAGAAACTAGTCTGCTTTTTAAAAAAAACAAAAACAAAGCCAGGCCGGCGCAAGCCTTTAATCTCAGCACTTGGAAGGCAGAGGCAGGTGGATTTCTGAGTTCGAGGCCAGCCTGGTCTACAAAGTGAGTTCCAGGACTGCCAGGGCTATACAGAGAAACCCTCTCTCGAAAAAAAACCAAAAAACAAAAAACAGTTTAGAGCTGGAGAGATGGCTCAGCGGTTAGGTTTATGACTACTACTGCAGAGGTCCTGAGTTCAGTTCCCAGCAACCACATGGTGGCTCACAACCATCTATAATGAGATCTGATGCCCTCTTCTGGTGTGTCTGAAGACAACTACAGTGTATTTGTACAAAGAAAATAAATCTTAAAAAACAAACAAACAAACAAACAAACAAAAAACAGCCGGGCATGGTAGCTCACACCTTTAATCCCAGCACTTGGGAGGCAGAGGCAGGTGAATTTCTGAGTTCAAGGCCAGCCTGATCTACAGAGTGAGTTCCAGGACGGCCAGGGCTACACAGAGAAACCCTGTCTCAAAAAACAAAACAAAAAACACAAAACAGACAAAAACAGTTTAGACGCATTTCCATTTTTGCAATTTTGCTACTAACTGCTAGAGCCTGGCTTTGGAGGTTGAGAGTTAGGAGGGCTGGGCACTTGGCTTGGATTTTTCTTTTCCCTATAAATAAGAATGTTGTGAGACCTGCTATATGTTTACTTAAGATTTGTTATGAACTAAATATTTGCAAGGAGCAAAGCATGAATTAGTGAGCCCCTGTCATCACAAACTAACTCCCAATCCCAGGGCTCAGGAGAGAGGAAGTCAGAACTATGTGAGATTGAGGCCAGCCTGGTCTACATAGCAAGTTACCCTGTTTTAAAAAGTGAAATTACAGTTCTAAGACTGAGGTTGTAGGTTTACAGCAAGCCACCTGGCCATGAAATTGTGTGGATTTTGTTAACATTCTACCCTCTATATTTTTGGGAAGCATTCAATTCATCAAAACATTTCATTTTGGATATAAAAAAAACTATCCCGTCCATTTTAAAAAGTAATAAATTGCTAGATAAGCAACAGAATGAGATTAAAAAAAAAAAGAGTCTGCCATTTCACTCTATGTATTTCTTGATCTTGAGGAAGATTCAAGATAGGTATGGCTGGACGGGAAGAAAAAAAGCCCAGGCACTTGTACCGGCCTAGGGGATTTAAAGAGCCCGTTTTCCCCCAAGACAAGGTCTCTCCCAGTTCTAGGTGCGGTGGTATTTGCAGACCTCTAGTCCCTGCCTACCCAGTGCTGGAGTTGTGCTTGTGTGCTGCATCCTTCTCAATAACATTTTACAGGGCTACCTAAAGCCCTGGGGTTCTACGGAATAACTCAAAGAGAAGAAACGTAAAGGTAAGAATATTTAACTTTAGCTTAGTCACATTGTGAGGACACAGCAGCGACTAGCATGAGTTAGACATACCTGACAATCCTCAAGGTTACTTTTTGGCGGGGAAGGGTGAGACTCTCAGGCTGCCTAGGGTGGCTACCATCCAGCTTCACTGAGGCTAGCCTTACACTCCTGATTCTTTCCACTCTCCGAATGGTGGGATTAGCAGGATGCACCGAGACGCTGGGTTCTCAAGGTCATTTTAAATCAAGAGAATTGTTTGAAAGAAGGAGGGATAAGGACAGTGGAAAAGGTTAACCCTTCCTGGTTTCATGGAACCATGCGAAGGAGTGGAGCAGTGGCGTCTCATGCTCTTCCCCCTTCTTGAGTTAAAGAATTCCGCATCTACTACACTGTTCCGGTCCCTAGAACTAACAAATCCCCAATACAGGGCTAGAAGCTGAGCACGGCAATTCCAGAAGCCTGCTGGGGGCTGTGGTGGCTATGGTGGTCAATGCTTCGGAATCGGCTATGAATCATCCCCGCCACCGCACTTCTGGTCCATTTGGCCCCTCTTTGCTATTGTATAAAGCTTGTCATGAGTTACCTCAGAGTCGAGCTATAACTCCCACCCATGTCTGCACGATCTCTCCCCTGATCTGAATCATTTTTGTAGGTTTCTTTGACAACCAGCAGAATTGATATGCTCTAAAATCACACCCACTCACTTCTTGAAAAACACAATTGTACCCCACCGCAGGCAAATTCACAGATTCCAATTCAAAGACTCCATAGATGGAGTCTTTAAGGTTTGGGCAATCTATTCCACTCTCATTTCTGTATAGATTCTAAGTATGGAAATTCCATTAACAGGAACAGGCTATTGATGCAAATACCCTTAATCCCATCTCATTTGCACCGACCGTAGCATTCAAAGCCGTTCATTACAAGGCTTTGCCACACTTTCAGTACCTGTCCCACGTACCAGAGTTGCTAAGCCACTTGAAACACAGAATTAAGTCCAGATTTTTTTTTTTGTTGTTCCGTTTTAAAAGACTCAGAACGCAAGCGGCTCCTTCCACAATGTCTCCTTATGCAAAGCCCCAGTACTTTGGGACCAAAAGAATAATGTATGACTAGAGGTGTCAACTCCTTAAACTCAAGGACCTGCTTTGTTAGACCTGAAACCAGAGCCAGGATAGGCCGTCACGTGACCTGCTCTGATGGCGTCACAGGCACACGTGGTTCTAGATACTTCGCTCCCTCCCCCTCAGGGGTGGATTGTTGACAGCGGCGCTGGCGGTCACGTGACCTGACGTCACCCCCACCTCCTCTCCCCCGAAATCTCAGGCTCCGGATGCACCACTCTCTCCGCGTCCGGCCGAACTTGAAACTAGCGACGGGGGGAGCGAGGCGAGGTAGCGGGTGGGCTCCGTGGGCGTTGGGCCGGGCCGTGTTCAGCGTGAGCACGGAGCGGACCCTCCGTAGTTGCCCGCGAGCAACAAGCCCGGAAGGCCGCCTTCTGCCCCTCCGGTGCGCCGCGCGCGCCCGCTCGCCCCGCCCCCTCTCCCCCCTCCCGCCGTGGTACTGGCGGAGGGCGGAGGGATCTGGAGGCGGCGGAGGGAGACGTCATTGCAGGGTTGTTTGTGCAGTCTCGGTGGCGGCGGCGACCCACAGTGATTCGGCCGCTGCGCCGGGGGGTGGGGGGGCTGAACGGGACTCTTTTCTTTCAGACTGACCGCGGGGCAGCTGCGGAGCATGTCGACCCCGGCCCGTAGGAGGCTCATGCGGGATTTCAAGCGGTAAGGGCCCTCGTCTTAGCCCAATATGACGGCCTCTTCCCGAAGCCATGGACTGTAGGGCGGGGATTCCGGATATCTTCCCCCTGGTGACCCTGAGGAGGCGGGCAGTGGGCCTGCGGGACCCACGGCAGTCCCGGTTTCCCGGTGGCTCTTACTCCCTCGCTTCATACCTCCCTCTGTCTGGAGTAAAGATGGTCGGTACTACAGCCTCCTGCCCTTCCCCCCCAAAAGTAGGAAGGTGGCTATCGCTGGGCCTAGGTGTCCCAGAGGCCCACCTAGGGCAGATGCAGACGCTTCACCTCCCGCCTCTGCACCCTGCGGCGTCCCCTCCCCAGGTGGTGCGAGTGAGCTGCTCCTGAGGCTCCGGCCTCGCCTGGCGGACCAGTCCAGCTTTGTTACAGGGCCCCGTGATCTCCTGTTGGTAGCGAGAGATTGGGGTGAATAGTGCCCCAAATCTCTCCCTTTCTGCAGTGGTGAGGGTGGGGTCTGCTGCGCGAGGTCCGGAGGTGGTTAGCCCATCCCCCGAAACCCGATCTGCCCCCGCCCACCTGGAAGGACCTTGAGAACTGGCTCGGGAAACCTGGGCCTGGAGCTAGCCACTCGGGCTGCCAGTGCCTTCTGGAACTGAGATCTGGCCCCGGAATAAAAGCCTATCTATAGCCTCCCCAGCCTGGAAAAATGCCTTCCGTCAGACTGGAGCTAATCTGATACTCCACCTGGGCCTCCTTTTGGAAAATAGGGGTTTATAGGAAATGTGGGGCTTGAAGGAAGAAGATGACCTCTCCCAGTTGTTTACCTCTCCTTGGAAACGTACAAGTGCAGAAACAGTAGACTAGATACTAGTTTTCTTTCTGGGCAGACCCACTGTGATTGAGACAAATCTGTAATATAAAAACTTAGATTTGCCTCTCAGGAAGCAACTGCTCAACTTTGCCATTATAAAGCCCTTTATGAGAGAGAGAGAGAGAGAGAGAGAGAGAGAAAACCCTTTATGAGGCATTTGGAAGCTGTTGTCTTGGGACCTGGACAACTTCATCATTTAATTCGTTGCTGATTTTAGCCACACAATTGAGGAATGAAGCAGTAAATTCGTCCCTCTCAGTCCTGTTAGTGACCTAATCTGCTTGAGGTTGACCAGTTTGCCAAGTGTCCACTTAAAAATCACAACATACTTTGTGTGATGGACAGGTTTTTGTTGTTTGCTTGCTTGCTTGTTTTTTTTTTGTTTTGTTTTGTTTTGTTTTTCCAAGATAGGGTTTCTTTCTCTGTGTAGCCCTGGCTGTCCTGGAGCTCACTCTATAGACCAGGCTAGCTTGAACTCAGAAATCCGCCTGCCTCTGCCTCCTAAATGCTGGAATTAAAGGCGTGCGCCACTACTGCCTGGCTGGTTTTTTTTTTTTTGTTTTTTTGTTTTGTTTTTTTGTTTTGTTTTTTTTTTAATGATGTGCCAGACAAAGAGATGTCCTTTTTGGTGCAAAAGTCACCCAATGCTTGAAGTCACTATATTTGATTAGCTCTGTAACTGATACACAAATAAAACGTTCCATTATGGATAATACATCATCTATTATTATTTATCTCTCGTTCATTTTTGCAATTTCTGTACTCGATTCCCAGTTGAATACAAGGTGCCTTTGGTGGTTTCCCAAGGATCTTGAGGTTACGTGAAATTGCTGATGATGTCTGTTGAAAGCATTGTATGGAGGCCTGAGGTATATTTGGCCTGAGAGCAGAGTTTTTAAAATGGAGACTGCTGGGAAAGCTAGCTGGCGCTTCTGACTACTTTAGAAAGGCACTGTTTGAAGCACAGGCCATGAAGTGAAACTTGCTTTCTAGTTAAATGGAGTATTTTTTTTTTTTTTTTTTTTTAGTCATTAGTACATTTTTGTGTTGTGTAGTGTCTGTAGTTAGGACTGGAGATCCTTCCATGATTAAGGTACGAAAATTGTAAGTTTTTGTTGTGGTTTTTGGTTTTTGAGACAGGGTTTTTTTGTGTAGCCCTGGCTGTTTTGGAACTCGCTCTGTAGACCAGGCTGGCCTCCAACTCACTCACCTACGTCCCAAGTGCTGGGTCTAAAGGTGTGGACAACCACTACCACCTGGTAGTTGCAGGTTATCTAAAAGTATTTTTCATTGCTAAAATTGTAAACTTTGCGTGGGTCAAGAGGGCACTCTGAAAACAAGTTCCTCAAGAGACCATATCTTAAATTTTGCTGTTTGAAGAAGGACTTAGAGATCTGGTAGTATTAATAGGTATATTAACCTGGTTGATTCATTTAGATCGTAGCTCATTTCAGCTCCAACTATAACAAGTCAGTCTAGCCAATCTGTCAGAGTAGCTCCAGTAGGGTCTGACCTCACCGGCCTATGTTCGACTCTGAGAATGACTACTCTGGACTTGCAGATTGCAAGAGGACCCACCTGTGGGGGTCAGTGGCGCCCCGTCTGAAAACAACATCATGCAGTGGAACGCAGTTATATTTGGGTGAGTTGAGCTAGGGATTGCTCAGAAAAGGTAAGTCGATAAGCACTGGGGAGAGAGGCTGAGGCTGATTCTGAAACTCACTTGTGTGGGGCGGGGACACATCTTTTGAGAACCCTGGGCCTCCTGTGCTAATTGTGCTCCCATCCCTAAGCTGTATACCCAGCTCTTGAAACATTTTGTTGAGTCTGGGGCACTTATATAAAATTGGTCTGCTTGCTGTTATGTTTAATTTGGCTTCTTTCCCTTGAGCCAAGGTGTGTTGCAGTGTTGCTCAGGGTGATTTTGAACTGGGCTGAAGTGATCCTCTTGCTTTAGGCCCTCTGGAGTAGCTGGGATTGTGGGCGTATGACACTGTGGTATGGTTTTATGGTTACTCGAGGTAACTGATCCTAGGGTGTGAAGGCTTTGAGTGAAGCTGAGTGGTAGACTGCTTGCCTGCTATGCATATGGCCCAGGGCTTGATCCCCACACTAATAAGTAAATGCTGGAAATTAAATGGGCTAATGAAGGAGATCAGGTAAACCACCTCATACAAAATGTGCCGTGCAAGTGTTTATGCCCCTACTGTTGGAGCTGTAAGGACACTTGGAACCAAAAGGACCAAAAACTTTGCTGTGACAAGAATTTTAGCTAAAAATCACATATGCACAGCCCCTCGAGAAGCTGCTGGATGACTTTGGGTAATACTGAGGTTGAAACACCCTGTAGGCAAATGCCCCATCCATCACTGGGCTGCACTTCTAGCACCTTTGAGATTCTATTGAGATAGACTCTTGACAGGGTGGGGTTCAACCCTTTGATCCAGCACTTAGAGGCTAAGGTCTAGGCTGCCTGCTGAGGTCCTGTCTCACAAAAAAACAACAAAAAGATCTCCATGCACTTCTCAGACTTGGGATCTTCTTGCTTCAACATCCTCAGTGCTGGGAACACAGGCATAGGCTACCATATAATATCTTTTTAATTTCTTGTTTATTATTTGTGCTTATTATTTGTGTGCAAGTGTGCACACCTGTATGCTAGCTGACTGACTGAGTAGGTTTCTGTAACCCATAACACTCAGTGTAGAAGTAATATGACAATTGTGTAGTCATTTCTCGCCCTCCATCATGTGTTCAAGAGATAGTATGGCGAGTAGTTCTACCTGCTAAACTGTCTTGCTAGCCCTGCACATCCTTTTTGATTTAAAATGTAAAAAAATTTTGATTATGTGTGTTTGTCTATCTATGGGATTATGGGAATTTACCACTACAGCTAGTTATGGTATGGTATGATTTTACAGTCAACCCAGGTAATTGATTAAAAACTAGGGTTTGAAGGATATGTGTATAAGACAGCAGGTGCCCATTGGAAGCCAGAGGCAGTGTCTGATATCCTGAAGTTGTAAGCTCCCTGACATGGGTGCTGGAAATCAAACTCCTGTAAGAGGTTTTTTCAAATACTCTTCATCAGTAAGCTGTCTTACAAGGATCTACATTTAACTAGTATATAACTAGTGGGGGATCTACACTTAACTAGTGGATAACTAGTGGGGTACTAGGAATGTAGCTAGCTCAGTGGTGGAGTGCTTGCCTAACATTCCTGAAGTCCTGGTCAGCAGTCATCTGTAAGCATAGCCCCTGGAGGGCTGAGGCAGAAGGATCACAATGTAGAAGCCAACCTGGGCTATTCATTTAGTAAGACCTTATCTCAAGAAAATCAAAATAGGTATACTGACTTATCCTTAATAAATCCTAGCACTCAGAAGTCTGAGGCAGGACGATTGCTGCATGGTTGGGCAAGCCTGGGCTGGGAGACCCGCATCCCCTGCTTTTTTTTTTTCCTCTGTATGTGTTATACCATCCTTTTTAAAATCTTAGTTTGAGATGGCCTTGCCAAGTTAGTCAGGCTGGCCTAAGACTGTGTATCTGAGTATCTGGGAATACAAGTGTGTGGTACCAGGTTCACTTGTAGACTCTTGGGTTTTTGTTTGTTGGTTGGTTTTGGTTTTGAAAACAGGGTTTCTCTGTGTAGCCTCTGGCTGTCCTGGAACTCACACTGTAGCCCAGGTTGGCCTCAAACTCAAGATATCTTCCCAGTGCTGGGAATAAAGGCACATACCTTTATTTGGGTGTGTGCCGCCACACTCAGCTGTACTGTATTCTTTTGCAACAAAATCATAGACAAGTTTCCTTTCAAAAAGAACTTGAGCATTGAGAGTCCTTTGTGCTGCCAAGGCTGTGGCAGTCTGACAGGTAAAGTTTATGCAGCTTTCAGGAGCAGGGTGAGTGCTGTCCTCCTAGTTCCCAAATTATCCTTCCCTCCCCGAAGACAGAGAAAGAAGAGTAAAAAACTAATTTTAATCAGAGATCTTTTTGTTTTCAGACCAGAAGGGACACCCTTTGAAGATGGTAAGTAATTCTTATTATCTACATATTAAAAGGGTGCCCTTTGGTCAGAGACTCTTAACAGTAGTTGAAGACAGGCTCTACTCTTAATAAGCTATTGGTATACTAAGCAAGCAAATGAAAAGTTAGAGCTCATGGGGATCTTTTTTTTTTTTGCACATCACCTTGGTCACCTTTCACCAGTTTTCCGTGTGACATGGGTTACCTATAGAGCTGTAGGTCTAAGTGGTCTGTGTTACAAAATAGTTGATGTTTGGGCAGCCTAATAGAGGGTGCTCCTTGGGTACTGCTACCAAGTGGGTAACTGTTTCCTTGCTTTCTTGTCTGCATTGATAAGGGTGTTGTAAAAAATTTTCATTTCTTTTTTTCCCTAGTACTAGGGATTTAATCCAGAGCTTGGTATGTTCTAGGGAAGCACTCCACAGCCAGGCATCCCTGAGTCCTGAATTCATAGTTACCAGTAGCTTCACTACTCAGCATTTAGCACCCAGAAACATTGTGCAGTCATTTGCATCTCAATTTGGGTCTAACAGGAGCCAGGAAAATGGGAGAATGATTCTAATCTGTAATCACAATTAAGTTTATTAAATTGACTTTAAGCAGGTACTGAAAGATTTTCCCTGATTATAGTGGATTTAAAAAAAATTAAATAGCTTTGCTGTAATTATCAGAATGACTTCAGAATTCATCTGTTCAGCATGTTTGACAAGAACAGTCACTATGGCCGGGCATGGTGGCGCACGCCTTTAATCCTGGCACTCGAGAGGCAGAGGCAGGCGGATTTCTGAGTTCAAGGCCATCCTGGTCTGCAAAGTGAGTTCCAGGACAGCCAGGGCTATACAGAGAAACCCTGTCTCGAAAAACCCCCCAAAAAAAGGAAAGAAAGAAAAAAAAAGAATAGTTACTATGAACTATTTGTGAGAGAACCACCTGCAAACCTGAGAAGTGAGTGGTGCCGTTCTTGGACGCTAGGATATTAAGTACCTGTTGAAGAATGAGAATGCTGGTCTAGATGTCGGTCTTAGACAGAGATGCTGTCGAATAACCTAGCACCTGTACATGTGAGCTGGATCTCACTGTAGCCTCTTCTGTAGGTCTAGACTCACAGATCCTCCTGCCTCTGCCTTCCAAATGCTAGGACTATGCTCTTTCTCACTAAACATGTATGCACGTGTAGGGATGCATACCACACGGTCTCTCACTTATTTCTGAGTAGGCATGAGGAATCCCAGGAGCTACTGAATGATTGTGGCACACTTCTTTAACTATGTCAGGACTTCTCAGTTGTCCATTCCCAAACTCTTCAAGATGTCTTGAGTCCTCCATTCAGGAGACCTGTGATCATCTTTAACAGTGCTGTGTTGACCTTTGCATTGCTGATACAAAAGCAGCCTAACTAAGCTAGATCTGTACCTAAGGAATTGAGCATCTAAGGACGAGCTGAGACTGTGGCCCACACTGTGCTAACAACAGTGGCTGTGTTCTTTGCATGTTACAAGGACTTGGTGATAGTTGAAATTGCTCGTCATTACATTGGACTGCTCCTTAATACTGTGCGTGATGAAGGACCTCAGTGGTACTTCCACAGCAGAGTGGGTGGAGCTGGCAGGCCTGGAGCAGGAGCTGGGTTACTGGGGGAGTGCGTGCCTGCCATGCCCTTGGGTCTGTCTGTAGATTGTCCAAAAAAAACAAAGACAAAACTTTTAGTATAGCAGTTTAATTCTGCTGTACTTTACATGATTTTTATTTCTGTATATATTTTTAAATTACATTAAACTTGTAATTGAGTAGAGAGGTGGTTTTTTGTTTTTTGGATTCTCCCCCCCCCCATGCTCCATTACAACAAACAAACAAACAAACAAACAAAAACCAACTTGTGCAATATCAGACCTGTCTAGTTATCTGAAAGGGCTGTGAAAATCCTTTTCAGTTACATATTGTGTGAGGCCATATTTTCTCCATGTACTGTATGTCAACTAAACAACATATTGTAACAGATTGCATGTAGATAAGAGAACCCAGCTGTCGTCTTTAAACCAAACATGAAGGAGAACTGTACAAATGCAGAATAGTAGTGTGCTTGTCACTAGCAAGTCTTTAAGTATGTTATTTAGTATTTCTCTTAAGTATATTATTTAAGCCAGGCGTGGCAGCCCACGCCTTTAATCCTAGCACTTGGGAGGCAGAGGCAGGCGGATTTCTGAGTTCGAGGACAGCCAGGGCTACAGAGAAACCTTGTCTCGAAAAACCAAAAAAAAAAAAAAAAAAAAAAAAAAGTAAATGATTTAGGTAGGTTAATATGTTATAAGGCTCAATTGCTTCTTGGAGGATTTTCCCAGGGCCTCTGTTTTGGCAGCTGGAGAATGACCCCAGGTGTGCAGGCCAGGGCTCTCCGCTTAGCTCCCAGCCCGTTTTACTTTATTTTGAGACAAGGTCCTGCAGAATTGCCAGGTTGGCCTGGAACTTGACATCTTGTCTTAGCTGCCTGAGTAGCTGGGGTTACAATATTTCTTATGCATCCCACCCCAGGCTTTTTATCTGCTTGCTATGCAAGTGTTCTATAACTGAGCTATGTCCCCAGCTGTCAAGTTAACGATTTCTGGTACAAGTTCCAGTAGGTTATTGGAAGCAGTCTGTACAGAAACACAAGGGCCAGTAAATCTCAGCTATGTGAATCTCAGAGATTTTTTGCAACCATTATTTTAATTAAATGCTATTTTTAAAAATTAATGTTTTGGAAATCAGAAAGTGGTAATATTTGGGCCACGACATTGTTTTGTACTTTGCTGCTGCTTGGTTCTATCTGGTTCTTGGCGTTCTTGTGGCTGTTGCCATGGTGAGTTAATCACAGTCTATGCTATTCTCTGTGCCTCTCTGCTGAGTGGTCCTTAGAGCAAAAAGCTCAGCTACCTCACATGCTTTCTTGAAACTGTATAGTCCAGCTGTTGGATTTTTATATATTTATTTTTTTTAATTTAGTCCAGCTGTGTTTTTTTGTTGTTGGTTTTTTTGTTTTTTGGTTTGTTTTGGTTTGTTTTGGTTTGGTTTTTTGGTTTTTTCGAGACAGGGTTTCTCTGTATAGCCCTGGCTGTCCTGGAACTCACTCTGTAGACCAGCCTGGCCTCGAACTCGGAAATCCACCTGCCTCTGCCTCCCAAGTGCTGGGATTAAAGGCGTGCACCACCACTGCCCGGCCCAGCTGTTTTTATAATTGCAAAAATGAGAAAGTAGACTTGAAACACATAAGGACTGGAGGTGTAGGTCAGCAAAGAGTATATGCCTAAGACCTCCATAAGGCCATTGTGGTTTGATCCTCAGCGTAGTAGTTAAGACTAACTTTGGGTTTTTTTTTTGGTTTGTTTTTTTTTAAAGATTTATTTATTTATTATATGTAAGTACACTGTAGCTGTCTTCAGACACCCCAGAAGAGGGCATCAGATCTCATTACGGATGGTTGTGAGCCATCATGTGGTTGCTGGGATTTGAACTCATGAACTTCAGAAGAGCAGTTGGCGCTCTTAACCACTGAGCCATCTCTCCAGCCCCAAGACTAACTTTGTTAACTGTTTCCTCAATTAATGTGTATGCAGATAGGAGATAGGACTTAGTACTCAGTAGCTTACATCTTTAACCTCTCTAACCCCAAGTTTCCAACTAATAGCAACAACAAAAAGTAACAAAGTAGAGTGTGCTCCAAATCTATGACACGTGACGATGTGAAGTACATAGCTGGTTCTTAGCGTTCAAATGAAAATAGAACTACCTTTCCCATCAGGGTTAGCGCCCGAGCTGTCCTTTGCTGGGTGGTCGGTGGCTCTCAGAGGCCTTTGGCGCCCTCCTTTTCAGCTATAAACAACTTTCTAGTTCTTTGAGTGTGTATTTTTAAAATATTAATAGCTAGGGCCCAGTTGCCTTCCAAAAATCTGACAGTTGGGAGTGCTGAGATGGCTCAGAGGGTGAAGGAGCTCACCCACACCAACCCTCACAATCTGAGTTTGATTCCTAGAGCTCAGGTGAAGGTGGGAGGAAAGAACTAACTTCAGGACAATTGACCACTGACCTCCACACATCCCAGCTGTGCTGCCTACCTGCCTGCACAGATCATACAGTCAGTTAATCAGATGTGACAGTTGCCGCTTAGCACTTTTCTCCAGTAGCCCATGAAAGGGCTTATCCTCAGCTTTTGACAGCATTGCTTGTTTCATAGTCTATAACAGAAGTATGTTAGGTATTTTATACGCTAAATGAGAGTTCTCGGGCTAACGAGTGTGGTTGTGGAAAATTTGATATAGACTTAAGAATTATTTGATGAAGACATTTAAAAGTAATGCTTGTCTTTGTTGTACTTTGGTTTGTTTTCTATTCAGGTACTTTTAAACTAGTAATAGAATTTTCTGAAGAATATCCAAATAAACCACCAACCGTTAGGTTTTTATCCAAAATGTTTCATCCAAATGGTAAGTCGCAGCCTCCTAGATTGTTCAGGGTGGGGGAGGGCTGGAGGGTTCGTTCCTCCCGTTGGGCACAGCTTATTCTTACAGTTAGGGCTGGTCTTCAAGTACTGCTTCCACACCTGTGTTAGCTACAGTTTCATTGCTAGAATCTTAACAGGGTTCCATGTGTGAATTAAAGTGATTTAATAACATCTGAATTAAAAGTAATAAACATTTATTTGCTTAAAGAACACAAATTTTACCTGAAACTTAGCTTTTAAAAACCACGCATTCAAGCCAGGAGGTGGGTAATCAGGAATTCAAGGTTGTTCTTAGCTACTTAAAAGCCAGACTGGACTGAGACCCTATCTCCCAAAACAAAATAAAATGTCTCCGTAGGTAAAAAGGTCTAAGTGTGAGAGCCTGAGTCGGGTCTCCAGGATGCCCATGATAGAACCAATTCCTGCAGGTTGTCCTCTGATCTACACATGCACATGTGTGCACACTCAAATGAGTAAAACAGCTAAATGATGGGATCTCAGAGCCAGGCTGGCCTTCAGGTTGATGGAACCAAGGCTGACCGAGCTCAGGATCAGCTGCAGGGGCTTAAGGGCAGGTGCCACCATGCCCAAAATCTGTGGTGCTAGGAATCAAACTGGACATTTGCACAGTAGGCAGCACTCCACAACCTGAGCTACATGGCCAGTCTCGGTTGACACACTCACATATAGAACGTATGCACCGTTCTACTTGCCAGTTCCTGTTTGTTGGTTGATTTTTCAAGGCAGCCCTGGCTGTCCTGGGACTTGCTTTGTAGACAGGGCTGGTCATGAACTCAGAGCTCTATCTGCCTCCTGAGTACTGGGATTGAAGGTGTGCTCCAGCACTGCATTACACAATTACACCATGTTACAAAAGTACAACACATTAAAATTACACAGCTCAGTAGAGTTTGGGTGTAGTCACAGACACAGCAAAACTATGAATGTGGCTGGCTTCCTCTTGTCTTGTGAGACACAACAAATAGTCTGGGCACTTTGTTTTAATGGGTTCTTAGCGCACACTGCCCTGACTGACTTTTCACCTATGTAGACCCTAGGTCGGTCTATCGAGATAACTGTAGCTGTACTCCGTCTCTACTGCTTGAATAATATTTTACTATTTGGATGGATTCTGTTTACCTGTGGATCAGTTGATGGACATTTAGATGCAAGTTTCTTTTTGGTATCTAAAAAATCAACACTAGTTCAAGATTTTATTATTATCAAATGCTTTTTTTTTCTTCTGGCCTGTATGCCATTTCATTCTATAGAAAAGATGAGAGGTGGCTGACTTATGCTCTCAGGCCAGAAGGTCTGAACTGAAGTTAACTGTTAGCACAGAGAAGTGAGGCCAGGAGGGTAGGCAAAATTGCCCAGAGGGGTATAACAGGGACGGAACGTGGGGACCCTAGGATTTACACTCCCACTCGCACTCACACACACCACGCTCTTTCTCCCTCAGTCCTGTTTTCCATGGAGAATATCCTGGTTCTGAGGCTTTTCAGTTTGGCAAGATTGCCGGAAGTGGAACATGCCTGTAATCCCAACACGATCTCTTGGAGGTAGAGAGAGGCAGGAGGGAGGGTTAGAGCTCAGAGCTGTGCTAGACTCAGCAGGCCTGGACTACACGACACTCTTCTAAAAGAACGAAGCCACACTCCACGGCAATGTCTGTAACCTTGGCCTAAGGGTTTGAGTGTTGACTTCATTCTTTCTTTTTCTTCCACATGTGTGTAGCTAGGCGTTTCAGGGATCGGATGCGCATTATAAGGGTAAATACCAGCTATCAGTCTTAGCTGTAAATATTTTGACATTAATTTTACAAACGTCTGTGTCCTCATTTAGTCAAAGTGAAGGTATTTATATAATTTTTTTAAAAAATCAACAAATGGAACCTACTGGATAATTTTTAAGCGTTTTTTCAGGTAGAGGCAGGCCAATCAATCTCTGTGAGTTCAAGTCCAGCCTGGTCTACATGGTGACTTTCAGCCCAGCCAGGGCTATAATAGTGAGAACCTGTCTATAGAAACAAAAACTCCTTAATTTTGTGGCAAACGCAGGAGATAGGTGGCATTTTTGATGGCTATAAATAATGTTCCTTGAATGCGTTGTTATTTACTATTTTTGTGATGCTGGGAACCCAGGACTTTGTCCATGAGTATAATTAATTGCTCTACCACCAAGCTGCACCTCCAGACGTGAGTGCCATAGTTTAACCAGACTGGAGCATAAGGGAGTTTGCTTTTTTTTCCTCATAGATGATGCAGTTGTGAAAGTCCTACAGTAAATCTCTGTGTTCATGATAATCTGAGCATCCTCTCTAGACGTGGGTCTTTGTCAGGATCTCTGTCTGAGACTTGAGAAAGGAGGAGTGGTTTTGGTTTGGGGGCTGGGGAATGAGCCCAGGCCTGCACATGGGAAGCAGGCACACTACCACTGAGCTACAACCTTGGACCAAATTGTGGTAATGAATGTACGGCAGGCTTCAGAAAAACTTCCCTCAGCCTTCCAAAAATGCCACGCGTAGTGAGGCAGACGTTCCTTTCAGAACAAGCTTCCCTGTGAGACCGAGTTTAGTGTGTACTGAAGAGTTCTCACTGTGGCATGAGAGTTGCATGTAACTAACTGTGTTGTTTTGCAGTGTATGCTGATGGTAGCATATGTTTAGATATCCTGCAGAATCGATGGAGTCCCACATATGATGTCTCTTCCATCTTAACTTCCATTCAGGTAAGATTGAGTTCATGTGCATCACAACTTCATATTCTCTGGGATATAACCAGTTATTTAGAACCAGCACCAAGGAATTAATGCATGACTTGGACAACACCCTGACTGCTCCACACTTTATTTTTTTGTTTGTTTGTTTGTTTTTGTTTTTGAGGCAGGGTTTCTCTGTGTAGTCCTGGCTGTCCTGGAACTCACTCTGTAGACCAGGCTGGCCTTGAACTCAGAAATCCACCTGCCTCTGCCTCCCAAGTGTTGGGATCAAAGGTGTGCGCCACCACGCCCAGCTTGCTCCACACTTTATTAGTTGACATATGAGGTCTAACCCCAGCTCGCCTTTTTGGAGGGCAGAGGCCTCTTTTTGCTCAGGCTGACCCACAGAAGACTGTCTCTTCCCAAATGCTGCAGATTCAGGCATGTGCCACCATGCCTACTCACAACCTGCTTTCTTGTCTTACATCCACATTCTTACAAGTGAGACCTACTTGTGCCCACGTAGTATCTTGGGGAGAAGTAAAGTGATTGCTTAGAAAACCATCGGGACCTCCAGGAACTGCCAGGCAAAGACCCTGTACCTGTGTTGTTCCATTCAAGAAAGAGGTGCAGTAACTGTGGGTTTATGTGTCTAGGGAGGCTGAGAGAGCTGTACTGATTTGAGAAGAGCAAAAAAAACCAAAAAGCATTTCAGTGTTGTCCGTCTTTGTCTTTTTGCCTACTGCTCCACTCATCTCTGGGGAATATCATGCTACATCACTGAACCTTATTCATATCTGATTCTCACTACTTGTCTGTCTATCCTGCTTTCCCTCTGTCTATCTGCCCAATCCCTGTGTGTCTCTAATCCCCACCCCTGTCATAGTCCACTTCTGATCCCATGTCTCATGTATTTAAGATACGATCTACATAGGAGAGTGAGGTTTTTATTTTATTTTTTTTTTAAACTTAGGAATTATTTCTGTTTTTTTTTTTCTTTTTAAGGTTTATTTATTATATGTAAGTACACTGTAGCTGTCGTCAGACACTCCAGAAGAGGGGGTCAGATCTCATTACAGATGGTTGTGAGCCACCATGTGGTTGCTGGGTCAGTGCTCTTAACCACTGAGGCATCTCTCCAGCCCCAGAAGAGTGACTGTTAACCCTTAGCTTGCTCATTACCCTGTATTTTCCTTCCCACTCTGATCACCTCAGAACTTTACACTTTTATTTCCTCCCTGCTAAACATATGTGAGTAACCACAGTAATAACACTTCCCCAGCATGCCCAACTTCTGAGCACCACAAAAAAATGATAGTATTGGATCTGGGAGCTGGGCAGTGGTGGCACACACCTCTAATCCTAGTTGTAGGAAAGCAGAGGCAGAGGGAGGCCAGGGCTACACAGAGAAAAAGAGAGAGAAATATTATTAGCAGTACAAAATACATGAAATTAAATTTCTAAGGTATTTATAGGTGTTATAGTTTAAGCAGGTTAAGCTGCTACTTCAGTGGTGAGGAGGTTCTTCTATGCTAATGAATGCTGCTTTTGGCTAATCTCCTTGAGATGGGAAGTCTCAAGGCCACTGAGAACTATTTTGGAAGCTTCTGTTCTTTAGCAACAGAAACCTGCTTCATGCCATTTCTGAAGGTTTTCTGACCCGAAAGATGACATAGGAACTTCCAAGTGATTCTGTTTTGTGTGATTTTCTGTCCTCATCTGAGTCCTGTTACTATAGCACACAGCTGAACAGCATTTTCTTCTCTCCCTCTCTCTCCCAGTCTCTGCTGGATGAACCGAATCCAAACAGTCCAGCCAACAGCCAAGCAGCACAGCTTTATCAGGAGAACAAACGGGAGTATGAGAAGAGAGTTTCGGCCATTGTTGAGCAAAGCTGGAATGATTCATAATAGACACCTGGTCTGTTCATCCTTCATCGTTGTTGTGTATAATTTACCTCCCAGTAGAAAGGCTAGCAAGTTTTAAGTGCCACGGGTTTTAAGGATTCTGCAGAGAAAAAAGAAAAAGTCCTTCAGTTTAGAACCTACAAAAGCTTGTGTATCTTGATTAATGTACTTTTTATTGCATGGTGTGAACTAAGTTATTGCTGCATAAATTTGTAATATATCCTGTTTGTATTTTTTTCCAAGTGTATAATGTTGGTGTGGAGTTTTCATGACAGAATATACACATTTTGTAAATCTGTACTTTTTTCAAATATTGAATGCCTTATTTTTGAATTCTTTAGATTTTTAAATTGGAGAAAAAGCACTTAAAGTTTTTTATATATGAATATTACATGTAAAGCTGTTAAAATACATAACTTCAGTGCAAGAGACTTTGTCACTTATTTCCTCACCTGTGCACGAGGGACTGCGAAGTCTCTGCCAGGTGAGAGCCTCATTTCCAACTGCAGAAGGTCACTCTTCTGTTTTCTCAAGAAAGTCTGCAAATTTGATTCTAAAACCAATTCTGATCTCCGGCTTTATTTTGAATGTACTTATGTAAGTTCAGTTGAGTAACTATAGACTTACTGGTCTGGTTCTGTCCAGCTCTGTATTTGGGCCACTTGTTAATGTGCGTTTCTCATGTAAACTGTACCTTTTGTGACTTCACAATTGGCACCTCCACCACAAGCAGAGCTGACTTTCTCTGCTGTGTGGCAGCACCTTCACAGGCTTTTGATTAAAAAGAAAGTAAAACCATCACCATTTACCAAACGCCGTGCCGCAGTATTAGCAATGGCCGGTTGCGCTGGTTTGAGCAAGGCAGAGATTTGGAAGGAATCTTGGTGTAACTTGAATATTTGCAAACTACCTTTTAATGCAGCTGCGCGTTACCTGTTTATTCTGGAACTGTTGAGCACCAGGGCCTGCCAAGTTGCTTCTCACCTCCTCAGTTGTATCCAAGTTGTACTGCATCTTAGTTTACTGGATAGATTTAAAACACAGTATTGTAGAAAGCTAATACAAAGCTATCCTATGCCTTCAAATAGTATAGAAAATGGAAAATATACAAGTAAATTCTGTTGAACCACTTGTGCAGTCTCTCTATAGTTGAAACAGCAACTGCAGTGAGCCTGAGTTTCTTGTCATCCACACCAGCCTCCTAGAGGTGTGCTCTGGGAGCCTCTCTGCTGGAACATTGGGTTGCACAGTGACCTGACCATGTCTTGTGTTTACAAAGTTGAAAACCGGGATGGATAAGAACTGATACTTTCCTTTAGAAGTCGTTACTCCAGAAGGCTGAAAAGATGGTTCAGTGGTTATTGCACGTACTGTTTCTGCAAGAACCCAGTCTCTGTTCCCAGCTCCCACTTCAGACAGTTCCCAGCTGCCTGTAACTTCAGCTCCTGGGGTCCAAAGCTTCTGACTAAATCAGACACTGATGGTCACACAAACAGACGCTTACATAATTAAAATAAAAATGCTAATTTATTAAGCTTAGCATGGTGGCACATAACCTACTTACATCCTTGGGAGGCTGGGGAGGACCATGGTTTTGAACCTGCTATTATATGGTGAGTTCCAGGCCACTCGGGTGAGACGTGTGTGATGCTTCTGCCATTTATTTAGATCCATTACTCTTTCCTTCGGTGACTTGGACGGTAAATAAGCAATACTTGTGAGAGGGGCTCAAACTATTTCACTAAACACTATCCTGGGTATGTCAGCACCATATTTATTCTTAGCTGTTTTCTTCATCCATTTGAAAACAAATATTTCAAGTACTTGGTAAACAGTTAAAGGGAATGGTGTCAGATGGTGAGCCAGCTGTTCAGTTTTTATACCTATCTAGCCCATCTTGACTTTTGGAGAAAGTCCTTAGAAACGATCTTATCTATTTTGTGTCTTCGGCAGAGTACCAGATCTGCATCTTTAACTCATACACTTTATCATACACAAATGTTCGTTTTGGTCTAGATACATTTGTACAGCAAGAAGCTAGAGTTAAGCAGGGCACTGAGGCAGAGCTAGATGATATGCACAGGACTTAGATGTACGTGCTGGAGATGCACTTCCTCCACACAGGGCCTGGCAGGGAGCAGCCCACGGGGTACTGTTCCGTTGCAGATCAGGGAACTAGGGACAGATGAGGTGTCCAGGTCAACCAGCTAGGAAATGAGCCGGCTTTCGGAGCAGCATGAACTCTGAAGCACAAGGAATATTAAGGGGGTTGTCCTCTTACTTGGTAGAGTTACACAGACTATCCAGTGGGCAAGTTTTCTTTGTAGTCATTTCCCACCTTCATACACATAGCCCATGTCAGAAAGTCTGGGTATAGAGACTTCCTGCTCTCTGATATAAAGGACTGGTTTCTCAACAAACCATTTCCCTTTCCACCCAGGAAATGCCCCTGAATCTCTAGCTCCCCAAGCCAAGCCCTCTTAACAGTAAAATTAGGTCCATTAAGTCACTTTCAGGTTGGCTGTGACATGGCTTAACAGGTAAAGGTGCTTGCCACCAAGCCTGACAGCCAGAGTCAGATTCCTGGAACCCCATGGAAGGAGAGAACTGACTTCCATAAGTTGTCCTGTCTCCTCCAACCTCAACATGGGGCATGTGCTCCCATCCCGTACACATAACCACAAAGTCAGTGTAATGTGAAGTCTCTGAGATCTCATCTAAACCTCATGTGTATGAAAAGCAATGAGGAGAACTAAGGGCTGCTGTGGTTACTGTCCTGTGCTCAGAAGACAAAGGCCCTGCCTGTACAGTGTGGTGTTTGCTAGTGGGAGGAGGGTTGAGCCAAGGGCCTTAGGAGTGTGAGAGATGCACATACTGAGAGCTCTTCTCCCAGTCACAGAAGGAACACTGGAGGCTGGAGAGATGGCTCGGTGTTAAGTTCACATACTGTTCTTGACAGGACTTGAGTTCAGTTCCCAGCACCTGTGCCAGGTGCTCACCACTACCTGTAACTCCAGCTCCAGGGGACCTGACACTTCTGACCTGTGGGTACTAGTTCTCAGGGACACAGGCACACACACAAAAATGTTATAAGGACACAGGTATAATATGGGTGTGGTGTGGTCCATGCTTGTATCTCAGCATTTGGGAAGCCAAAACAGGAGGATTCCATGAGTTTGAGGCTGGTCATGCTCCATAGAATGAGACCCTGCCTCCAGAAAGAAACATTGGGGCTCAAATGGTAAGATTCAGAGTTTTGTCTGTTTTGAGTTGCTGGGAATGAAAATGGCTCCAGGCATGTGAGGTAAGTGTTGTCAGCGAGTTGTATTACCAAATCTAGGAGTAGGCAGTGTGGATCACAGTTCTTTTCTATTGCGTCCAGCCATGGGATGTGGCATATGGGTTAACTATGCAAGGAGAGATCCAGTAGTTGAAGCTCTTGAGGTGCAAAATTGTCAGGAGAGAGACTAACAGCTGTGGCTCCCATTAGTTCCCAGCTAGTGTGTGAGAAGTGAGCGACTGTCCAGTAGAAATCATTTGTCATCTAAGTATCTGACGCAACAAAGATACCTGAAGTCCTTTGAAAGCATGGGCCTTTCTTTCCTCTAGCCTTTGAGGAAAGAACAGAAGTTGAACACATGCACCATTTTTAGTAAATTTGTCCTATCACTGCTATAGCTTTTAAAAATAATCTTAGTAAAGTTTTGAGGTTTTAATGTTTTGTTTTGTTTTGTTTTTTTCTTTTTCTACTCAGTAGGATGGCTAGGGAATTAACTTTAGTTGGGTCAAAAAGTTGAATGACCTGTTTATCAGCTGTCCACACCCAGCTCAGCATTAGCTCCCGCCATCCTCTGGTATGTATGGAAGATCCACACTTGGATGGGGAACTTGCCTGTGGAAGGATTTAACTGCTGTTGATTGAGGCACTAATGCTCTCTGGCCACGCGGCACTCACCTGAGTGTCTTGCTGAGAGCAGATGACCATGCTTCTTAGGGAGTGGATTTACATAGTGACAGTTTTAAAAAAATGACACCTCTAGGCTGTATGTGTGTGGCTCAGTGGCAGAGCACCTGACTTTAACAAGTATAAGGACCAGGATTCAAACACACACACACACACACACACACACACACACACACACACACACAGAGTAAAATGCCGCTTAACTGTTTTGGAGACCTTAACTGATTTTGAAGACTCGGAAGGAAATGAATCCCTAAGATGTGTTTGGATTGGGAACTTGGAGATGATCAGAGTGATTGAATTCTTTAGTCTTCATTCTTAGACTCTGAGGATTTTACCATGTCTTGCAAGCTGTTGGAATGAAGGCCTTGCACTTCCGCTGTCCTCTTAGGAACAGAGAGAGACTTAGCTGTGCTTGCTTCCTTTCTGAAGCTCAGAGGAGAAAGTTGCCCCCTTACAAATATAATCTTTTGCCAAGAATACCACTGCTCACCAGATGAATTGGCCTAGTGACTCTTCGTAAGGGTGTTAGATAAAGAGCCTGCAGCTCCGGCTGGCCTGTATACATCCATTGTAGAAAATGGAATTGGGGGGGCTGGAGAGATGGCTCAGTGGTTAAGAACACCGACTGCTCTTCCAAAAAAGTCCTGAGTTCAAATCCCAGCAACCACATGGTGGTTCACAACCATCCGTAATGAGATCTGACGCCCTCTTCTGGAGGTCTGAAGACAGCTACAGTGTACTTAGATATAATAATAACAATAATAATAATAAATCTTTAAAAAAAAAGAAAATGGAATTGGAAATTTTATAATAGAAAAATTGAAAGAAACAATTTTTCCGGTTCCTTGTTTCAAAGAAAACAAGGAACCGGAAACCCTAAACCTATCATCTCATTCAAAGCCAGAGAGATACTCTCTCTCCCTTTTCATAGAAAAAGATGTGTTTGCTGGTCCTGGTCACTGACCACACTGGCAGAAATGAGGGAGGGCTCCGGGGATGCTGGTCCGTCACCAGCTTCAGCTACATGCTTACGTCAGGAAAGGCTGTCATCCTACTGCAGCTGGCTTTGGCCTTGGAAATGTTCCCATGGGTGCATACAAAGATGCTGTATGAGGCACAGTGGGGTGAAAGGTTTCCTTTAGAGTGCACTCTTCCTTGGGGTCCTCTGCAAGCCAGCAGCACAAGCAAGGCCAACACCAAGGCTTGGAAAGTTTGGTATAAAATGTTTCCTTTTCTGGCTTTGGTTACCACACGCACACACTAGAAACATTCTCCTACAGCCCAGGCAAACCTAAAACTCTGTGTGGTCCAGGGTAGCCTCAAACTTAGAATCCTTCTGCGTCAAACTTCTAAGTGCTAGAATGGGTATTTTGCTTGCTCAGATGTCTTTGTAACCCTTGCATGTCTGGTGCCTGCAGAGGTCAAAGGAGGTCACCAGATCACCATTGAACTGGAGTTACAGACAGTTGTTAGCCACCATGTGGGTGCTTAGAATTGAACCAGATCCTCTGAAGAGCAGCTAGAGCTCTTAACCATCGAGTCATCTCTCCAGGCCCGTGTTTTGTTGTTTGAGACAGTCTTATGGAGTCCAGGCTGAACTTAGTACATAGTCAAGGATGGCTTTCAATGCCTGATTCTTTGCTCTCCCTCTCCCAAGTCTGTAGCCAGTAGTTTTGTCTACTCTGATTTGTGCTCCTAGCTGGTCACACCCACCCGCCCAGGAGCAATCTCAGATCTGTGGATAGAAAACACACACACATACACACCAATTATTCTTAAAGTATCTTTGTTAACTCAATGACTAGGCACTCCTAATTCTTCCCCTGCTACCCCAGGCCCCATCGAGGAAATGGCCAAACCCGCTTCCCAGAAAACTTACATTGCTGGTTGGCTTATTTCCTCAGCTACTGTGTCCCCTTCTCTCTCCCAGTCTTCCCAGTTCTCACTGTGTCCTACCTGAAACTGTTTAAGATGATTGGGTAACACAAGTTAAGGGCCAGATAGCAAATTTATGGTTTTGTTAGATTCTGATTTAATTATAAAGTGTTTTCAGTTCGCTCAAATAGAAATGGCTAAGAGTAGTTGAGGTTTGACAGTTTAGAGATACTTTACTTAGTCTTCAAAAGCATCAGAAATCCATAGAATGTTACATTGAATGTTATTTCATTTTTAAGGATTATTTGACTAGATCCATGTCTGCTCCTTACAGTTCCTCCAGAGCAGTTCAAAGAAGATATTGAGCTACTTTACCTCCAGGCGAGGTAGCCACAGGGCAGAAATTGCCTATTTCATCTACAGACAAAATACTGTCCAAAATGGGCACACTGTGCAGAATTGTCACTGATAGCTCTGCCAAGTCATGGTAAACAGTCCTTCATAATTCTGCTTAACAAAGGTCTGTTAGATGATCCTGGGCCAGAAGGCTGAAGACTGATGCTCCAACATTTTGAGGAATGGGGGAGTATCCATGTAGTCTGCTGTCTCTACAATTATTTTAAGTTTGAGAAGCTATGTTTGGTGTTTTCTATATGCCCAGGTAAGAGTTATTTCTATCCTTGGATTTCTGATGGGGTTGAAGACTAATTATAGTCCCATAAGCAAACTTAAATTGTTTAACATTAAAGACATGATATAGAGTAGAAAGCATAGTTTTGAGATGGTGTTACAGGCTAAAATTAAAACATAATCCAGAGATAGAATTGTGACTTTACATTAGAGATGATGATGGTAGAGTACTTTATCTAATTGGCAAATATGGTGGACTGGATGCTGATTGTGTGTCATGCTTTGTAGTTTACGTGATTGTAACGGTTCTCCTCAATTTAGGTCTGAGAAAAGAACTTTTTTGTTTGTTTTTAAATTGGACAGAAAAGGTGAGCTAGAGAGAGTGGTTCTGATGCTTTGAGTTAATCGGGCATCTGTGTTTACTGATGCTCAAGGTCCTTGCCCCCAGTTGGTTTTTGTTCTATCAATAATGATGCCAGTAGCCAATGGCTGGATGGAAAGAAAAGAGGAACTTCCAGGCTCCCACAGGCTTGGAGAGAAGAGAAGACAAGGGGAGGGTACCTGGGGGAGAGAGACAGACAGACTCCTTCAGGGGGGATCTTCCAAAATATAGGGGGAAAGGAAAGTGGACCACTGAAGGGAAGCCTGAAAGTGTCTTGGGCAGCAAGACCAATGGGCTTCACAGACAGTAACCAGGCAACTAAGTTGAGGGCAGATGTAGAGATGTTGAGCCTAGGAGTAAAGGTGAGGTCACAATAGCTGCAGAAGGCTAGAGCCCAGCAACAGAGCCAAGAAGTCAGTTTTAAAAATGAGCTAATATGTGTGTATCTTTCATCTGTGGATCCAACCAGCTGAGAGCACAAAGAAGTCAGCCAAAACGCCTGCTACACAAGTGCCAGGGCTATAGGTATGCACCAACACACCCAGTTGATACATGGCTGGGGATAAACGCAGGCCTCCATGCCCTTTAGGCAGGCACTCAACTCCAACCCCACAAAGATGCTTTGGCAAACCGGATCTTCTGTGTGGAGCAGCTTGTGAAGTAGCCGCGATCGGCATCAAGGATCGAGTGATCAGAGCAGCAGTACACAATGCCAAAGGCAAATGAAGATTGCTCTCCTTGCATCTAGCCTGGGCAGGCACAGGCCTAGACAGGAAGCCCAGAAGAGAGCAGAGGACCCATGGGGTCTACAGTGCACACCTTTCAACCCAGCATTCAGGAGGCAGAGGCAGGCAGATCTCTGTGAGGCCTTCCCGGTCTACATAGCAAATTCCAGCTTAGACTGAGCTATGTCATGAGGCTCTGTCTCAGTACAGAAACAATAACAAAATTTAACAAGTCGTAAAGATAATTGAATACAAAAGGGGGAGGGGAAGAGCAAATCATCGGCTTAGCAGCTGAGATGCTTAAAACCTACAGTTTAAGTGCAAGTGGGAACCGTAGTCTGCCGAGAACTCTAGCCAGAGTGAAGGGGAATCTGGTGTTTTGCAGGAATGTGTGGGACAGGCCTGTCACAGGCTGTGTACACAGTGCGGGACAGGAGCATACTGACTGACACACTGAAGAGCTTCAGGACCCCAGACCCTGAGCTATTGATTCTCAAGATTAGGTATCTTGAGTTTGGGGTTGGGGGCTGCAAGTAGCCAATGAATGGAGCTTTAGGCAAGATCTGCCACTTTTCAAGGATTTGTATTTGGTTTGTAGCTTCCTGTTCAGTACCTTCTGCTTTTTCTTTGTCAGTCTCAACTCCCAAGTGTCTGAAGGCCACATGCTATACTGTTCCCTCCCTCTCTCTAGAAAGGTCATCTCCGTTGAAGCCCTGAGGTGGGGTGGAAAAGCAGAGCACGTACGGAAACTTGCTTGTCTTTTGTGGGAGTCCAAGTTTGTCAAAAGCTTTGGTTCCGACACGTTCCATCTTCTCAGAGAGGAAACCCACAACAAGACACAGGCACAGTCGTGCCAGGCATGTGCAGACACTGGCTTCCCACACAGTTCTCCGATAAGGGAAGTCCTGTTTATCAGGACTCCAGCTTCTATGCTCACCTCCAGGACAAAGGAGCCCACATCTAAGGCAGGCAACAGACCCATTATTAGTTTCTAGTCTTGGTTTTGCGGGGCTTTGAGTATGTCTTGGTGATGCAGTGGGCTTCCTCAGCTGGCTTTCAGACTGTGGGTAGCAAGGCCCCTCCATCAAGCACAAACAAGCACATGCTGCAGACTGCCCAGCTGCTGCCAGCCACCCTACCCTTCCCCCACCTGACCCAAGCGAGTGATCTTTCAGAAAGAATGAACTTGGAAGTTCATTTTACACACACACACACACATTTCTATTTTTCAGTATTTGTTGAAGGAAGCAATTTCTCCATGACTAAAATGTGGTTTCTAAGGTCTGGAATTATTGTCTCTAAAGATCCATGTGTACTCTCCCATGTCTATTCTGAGCAGTTAACCTCTCAGGAATATTGCAGAGAGCAGCTCTCTGGGCAGAGCATCACCAGCATGAGCACATCGGATCTAGACCTCGCGTACTCACTCCCCGTGGCCTGATACGCGCTTTTCTAAGTCCTCTCCTGGACATGCCTTGGAGGTGCCTTTAAGTCCCTCTGATTGATCTCACTCCACTTCAGGCTAGGAAAGGGATGCATAAAGACTACAATACTAACTTCATAGCTGAGTCAGCTACTAGGCTATAAGAATGAGAAGGTAGGTAGGCTGAGGAAATGAAGAAAATGAAAAAAAAAAAAATGAAGAAAAGGCTGAGGGGACAGAGAACAGCGCCACGCTGGGCCCATGATGCCATGACCGCAGGCAGCTTCACTTCGGGATTCCAGTTGTCCAAATACCTACATGAATAAGTAAACTGAAGGTTTACGGGAAGAAATCACACAACTTGAACCTAACTTCATTCAATGGAAAAGCTGTTTTATTGGGGGTTGTAGACAGAAAGTAAAATCAACAATCCATGCAAAGTGCATTTTGCTTTTAAACCTCACGAGTCTGCAGATGATTAGAATGGATGAAGGCCAGGCTGCATCTGAGAAGACAAGGCTCCAGCTCACTGAGCCCAGAGCTCTGCCCTTCAACAGTCACCACCTTGCCATTTCCCTCTGACAGGCAGTCTCTCATTGCCTGGAGAAGCTTGTCCAAGGTATCAAATCAATGGTCACTGGGGACTGGAACAGAATCCACATAAAAATGTGGCTTTTATTTCAAGCCACAAACAATGTGTCCCACTGCTCTGACGCCAAACACCAGTGGCCCCAGCTTCTGGGTGTCCTGTATCCAGTAGAAGAAGCTAAGGCAGCCCCACTGTCTTTCTGGCCACAATGGGCCTGCCGTTGATGAGTCCTGCTGTGTACACTGCTCCACAGCTGCCCACTGCTCAGTTATCTAATGGTGACTAAATACAGGGAACCGGAAGCGGGGTCAGGTGGAATGCAGGACTGCACTGCAATCCAGACGTGGTATGCAAGGCAGTTAGTTCTTCAAGTGTGAAAGCCTTCTAGAAACAAACAAACAAACAATGCTGGCACATGGGCATCTAGTGCCTAGAAACCATCTGGTTGGTTGAACAAAACCATATATGCTTCCAGTGATTTTTAAATCTATTTTTTCCTCTCTTTGAAATACTAGGAACCAACCCCAGGACCCCAAGCACACTAAGCAAGTACTCTCTAGCGCTGAGCTACATCTCTAGCCCTCCGTGAATTGTAAAATGAGGCTGGATGCTTTTTTGTACATTGCCTCCTACCTATGAGCTAGCTCTGCTACTTCACGCCTGTGACATGATTACCATTTCCTACACAAAGGTCCCTGAGCCCAGCAGTGAGGGTGCTCCAGTGACACAGCTGGTTAGTGCACAGTCCTTTGGTGGCCATCAGTGGTGAGGTACAAGTGTACAGTGGGTTCAGGTAGAAATAAGGACACAGAGGATCTGCCTTGGCTTAGGACAAACATGGGTGGGGGGGGGGGACGGCAAAACAAGAATTGTATTTATAGGTACTCTGTTTAAAAAAAAAATCAAATTATAAAATGTATCACCTGTCATTATTATATCAACATAAAAGGCATTTCAAACAAAGTTTGGCTTTGACAATCCTGATGAAATTTCTGAGAGTTCGCCATGTATAAATACATAAATATGCATGTGTATTTTTACAGCAATCCTGGAAGAATGAAGATGTCTTTGAAGCTATGGGCCCCGTCCTCTTCCACTCTAGCTGCCTCTATGCTGCAAATAGCAGGAATCTTGAGAGCTGCCAATGTTTAGTCATCTTCACCCCGGCCTCCTTTCTACGTCTGTCCCCAGGGTGGAAATGTGGAGATCTGCCTTAGCTTTGATGCTGAAGAAAAAAAAAGAAAAGAAAAAGTTACACAGCCATCGAGTCCCATGAATCAAGTTTATCTTCACACATTCAAATAAAGCAGTGATGGAATATTTATGTGCGACCCAGATGGCAAGTCTACTCAGAAATTATTAATATTTTACTACATACAGAAAATGCAGCCACACACTGACCACATGATCCATTTGGAAGCCAGAGCCTTACTGCCCTGACTTGTGGCTTGCTGTCTATAAGTGTTCACAATTTAAAATGATAACGGAAATTCTTAAGTGCTATGTATGCCTGCCGCCCGCCAGCCTCGGCCCTCACAGACACTCACTGTTCTATATTCAACACGGCGAGACTCAGGTGGTACTTGGTCGTGCTGGGTCAGAGTACTTAGGAGAAGTGAAGGTTACATATTTCTGGAGTTCACACGATTACAAACTGTAAAAGCGAGTCTGCAAACAGTGGTGACCTGGAGATGACAATTCCTTCCAGGTGCTCTGGCACCTTTGGTAAATATAAATGGAGCTTTAGAAAACTCTTAAGGAGGGTGTGAAGAAATCACTGACTGTCACCTTGTGTCTGAATGGATTCCCTTAACACTGAGCAGCGGGAGTGAATCAACTTGAAAGTCTTTTTAGTAATCAGGAGATTTCAAGGTATGACCTATTTCCTAGCTAAGCCAAAAACCCTCAGCAAAGATAAAATACAAGTCTGTTTACACTCGGGAGAGTGCAGTGTGACCAAGAAACCACCTGAATGTAGTCTGGGGAGACATCCCTGAGCCACCTCACTTAGATTTTTTCTTCTTCTTCTTTTTTTTTTTTTTTTTTTTTTTTTTTTGCGACAGGGTTTCTCTGTATAGCTCTGGCTGTCCTGGAACTCACTTTGTAGACCAGGCTGACCTCGAACTCAGAAATCTGCCTGCCTCTTCCTCCTCAGTGCTGGGATTAAAGGCGTGCACTACCACGCCCGGCAATTTTCTCTCTCTCTTTTTTTTTAGTATTTATTTATTTATTTATTTATTTATTTAATGTAAGTACACTGTAGCTGTCTTCAGACACACCAGAAGAGGGCATCAGATCTCATTACGGATGGTTGTGAGCCACCATGTAGTTGCTGGGATTTGAACTCAGGACCTTAGGAAGAGCAGTCGGCGCTCTTAACTGCTGAGCCATCTCACCAGGCCTTTCTTTTTCTTTTAAAAAATTCTCTCATGTGCAAGAATTGGGGGCTGTCTCCATAATTGTTTAAGTTTTGGAAGCTACGTGTGGTGCTTCCTATATACTCAGGGAATATTTAATTCCTTCTTGGAGTTCTGATGGGGCTGAAGACTAGCTATAGTCTCATAATCAAACTCAAGTTGTTTAGCACTGAGAGAGAGGTTATAGAGTAGAAGACACTTTTCAGATGGTGTTACAGGCTAAAATCTAAACATAATTCAGGGATAGAATTATAACTCTTCAAGTTAGAAATGATGGTAGAGTGTCTTATTGACAAATATGATGGGCTGGATGTTAACTGTATACCATACTTTATAATGTACAAGGTTGCTATGGTTTTGTTCAATTTATGTCTGAGAGAAGAGGTTTTTGTTTTTTGTTTTCTTTAATTAGATAGGAAAGGTGAGATGTAGCAGGTGGTGCTGATGCTGATGCTAAGGTCCTGTTCCCCAGTTGGTTCTTGATTCATCACTG
The DNA here is from genome assembly GCF_978045245.1 of Mus caroli. NCBI lineage: Eukaryota > Metazoa > Chordata > Mammalia > Rodentia > Muridae > Mus > Mus caroli. The sequence continues at coordinate 71,121,795 of NW_028227268.1, forward strand.
AAGATGCTAGAGGCCAATGAGCTAGGCAGAACAGGCAGGCAGGCTAGTAGATGCGGGAGAGGAAGAAGAGATTTGTCACGCTTTGGAAGGAGAAAAGGCCACCAGTCATGTGAGATCTAGGGTGGAGTGACAACTGGCCTCTGCCCCAACTGGGCCTGGGGTGGCAGATGGGAGGTTAGAAACATAACTAAGCTGAGAGCCGATTTAGGGGGCTGAGCTGGGAGTGAAAAGAAGGGCACGCTCAAAAGCCAAGCAAGTCTTAGAAGACCCTGGCCACTGAGCTAAAGCAATATAAAAGTAAACTAATGTGTATGTGTGTCTTTTATCCACGGATCCAGGAGAACCTGGGCGGTGCTGGTAGCACTGTCTGCTCAGAGCTTAAAGCAGGATAACAAAAACTATACACAACACTCATGTATATAGGTGTTTTGTCTGCATGTATGTCAGTGCACCAAGTGTATGCCTGGTGCCTGAGGAGGTCCCAAGAAAGGGAGTCAGATGCCCCAGGATTAGGGTTATAGATGGTGAGACACCATGTGGGTGCTGAGAATTCAACCAGGATCCTCTGCAAGAGCAACTAGTGCTCTTAACCACTGAGCCACCTCTCCAGCCCGTCAAGAGTTTCAACTGGACAGACTCAGACCATTGTTAGATGGTCCGCCTATCCTGGACTCTGGACTGCAAGACTGGACCACAGGACCAGGTCCACTTGTTTCTTCCCTCTCTCTCTCTTCCTTTTTTTTCTTTTTTTAAGATTTTATTTATTTTATATATGTGAGTACACTGTTTCTATCTTCAGACACACCAGAAGAGGGCATCGGATCCCGTTACAGATGGTTGTGAGCTACCATGTGGTTGCTGGGAACTGAACTCAGGTCCTCTTTCAACAGGATGTACACAGTCCTGTTATCTCCAGCTGTCGAGGCAGCCAAGGATGACCTTGAGCTCCTGGTCTTCCTGCCTCCACCTCTGGAATGCTGGGATTAAAGGTGTGGCCCCCATGTCTGGTTATGGCTTTCATGAAAACATGGCCTCAGAGCTGGCTGAAGTTGCAAAAAAGCACAGAACACCTTGTGGTGTGTGGGCACACCTGCTCTTCTGATTTTTACAGTTCCTTGTGGTCAATTTCACACTGATGTCTTTCCTTGTGGGATACAGATGTTCTCAGGAGAAGCAGCAAATTATGATGTTAATAACTTCTTTGAATCAACAATAACAGCTTCTTTGTCAATCATTGCTCATTTTCCATTTTTTTTTTGGTTTTGTTTTTGTTTTTTTGAGAGACAGTCTCTATGTTTCCCTATCTGTTCTGAAATTAAGTATGTAGAATAGCCTCATTCAAACTCACAAAAATCCATCTGCCTCTGTCTCCAGAGTGCTGGGATTAAAGGCGTGGCCACCACACCCCACTATTCTCGCCTGACTCAGTGGTGACTGATGCTGTCACTGCTCCTGCAGCAGCCACACCGGCTGCAGGCGAGCACTGGGTGTCACTTAAGATCGCCAAGGCTGCTTGCTCAATATGCTGTGCCGAAGTCTCCTTTTCAGAAGAGCGCACACACTCTTCCCAACTGCTGATCAAATCCCACCTGTCACCACTCATTCCTCAGACCAAAGAGGAAGAACTGGACAGAGATACACTGGCCCAAAAACTGCAGGAGGGCAGCATGTATTTTTAACACTTGACTCGAGAGAGCTTATGTCTAAGTTATCATCGTTGTCTGGTCTCCAGGTGCCGACAATGCTGAGCCACTCCTTTCCATATCCCTGCTAACTCTAAAACCCAATACACTCTAATTTACAGGATCAGTTCTGGCTGGCATGATAACAGGGCTTTTAGATTTCTGGCCTAGTACATTTCAGTTTCACCTGACATGAAAGGAAGGACAATCTATCTCCAGGACAGACTCTGTGCAGTGGACTTACAAACCATTCAGTGTGTGAGTGACTGTTCTCATGAACGGCTTACAGGAATTTGTTTTGTTGAGGTATTAGGGGATACCAGACCGAGGTTAGCCCTGTCATGGAGATACATTTCCAGCCTCCTGGAAGAATCACTTTTATTTATTTGTGTGTCTGTGCTCATGTACGTGAGGAGCCCACAGAACATGTGTAGAGGTTAGCAGACAACTTTAGGGAGTTAACTTTTAGGAGTTGGTTCTCTTCCCACCATGGGTTCCAAGGCTTGCTCTCAGGTCTTAAAGCTTTCCAGCAAACACCTCTCTCTGGCTGAGCCATCTCACTGGCCCAAGACCAATACCTGCGACTTAGGGCCGAAGAGGAAAGTGGAAGAATTCCTACTTTGTTTCCACAGGCTGGTTCTTTCAAAGCCTGGAGTGTAAGTGTGAAGTCCATTTGAGCAAGTATGGCTTCCCTATTTGAGCATAACTCTGCCCTTTCCATATTATCCATATCAAGATGTCCTATCGGTCTGTGTTACGGCTTACAGGCTCCAGACAGATATTTGCGATGTCTCTGGGAAGCTTCAGGACATGGTGGCCTGGGTTTACACTGGCTAGGTCATCATGCCCATCTGTAAGAAGCTAAGAATAAGACGCATGTGATGGATCCCTTGCCTAAGATCAAGTTGAAGTTCACGAGCTGCCAGAAAGCCACACCCACAGATGGGGGCTTTACCAAGTTTAATACAAGTAAGTTTGAACACTTGGTGGCTGAGAAGTAGGTGATCTGCTATGTCTGTGGTGTCAGAGCAGGCCCTGCACTCTTGGCTTCCACATGGCTACACTAGCTCCTGAATCACACACAGTAGTAAATCTTAAATTCTATCCAAATAAAGAATTTGAAATTTTATCTAAAAGGCTGGATAGACATCAAACAAACTTTAGGGAGCAAGTCTGCTGGCTAAGAGAGACCAGGACACATGTGAGAAAAACACACTTGTAGGGGTTGGAGGAGGCGTTGTAGCTAAGACTCACAGCCTTATTCTCCAAAGTTTCCTCTGCCTCTCCCTGGCCCCAGGGATCAGGATCCAGACATAAGACTCTAGGGCAAAGCTCACGGTGGACAAGGCCACAGCCGTAAGACGAAGTCCTGGAGACTAGAACTCAGCTGTGGTGTCTGGACATTACTCGACCACATTCTTTATCATAGTCAGAGTGCACACAAGTCTGGTCCAGCCCTGACCTGCTGAGGCAGAGATACCCTGTAATGACCTACTCTAAAATGATGTACTTCTAACTTTAGCACCCTAACCAAAATGTTTCTTTTTTTAAATAAGCAAAACAAGCCAAGTCTGGGGGTTTATGCCTATAATCCCAGAACTCAGGAGGAAAAAGAACAAAAACCAAACAAACAAAAACTTAAACAAATAAATGAATAAATAAGCAAAACAGCTGTGGCTAGAGACAGAGATGTGTCATCTAGGCCACCAGAGAGCAGAGGCAGGACTGTGATCCCAAGGCCTACCGGGCTCAAGATCAAGGTGAAGCCCGGGAAAGACTCTGAAAAAAGTAAAGAAAAAGTGGAGACACAGCTGGGGAGAGCCCCGGCCTGGCACATACAGGGCTCTAGGTTCAACACTTATTAATGCACAAATGATACACACTCCCCTATTCTTCACCTGGGAAAGAAAACATGGTGTTTGTTTTTCCTCCTTCTAGCCTTTTTTGTTCAACGTAAAGATCTCCGTTTCTATCCATTCTTGTGGACACTCAATTTCATCTTTCGTTACAGCTGAACAAGCTTTCGTGGTGTATGTATCTGGACTGCATTTCCATCATCCACACCTACTGATGCTGCTTACTGTGAATGGTGCAGCAGGAAGCACGGATGTGTGAAGTTCACTCAGAGCCCTGCAGGAGCAGTCTAACTGGAAAATGCTTTCAGTTGGTTTTTAGGACCCTCTGTACTGGTTCCTAGTTCTTCTAGCATAAGGAGAATGGTTCAGTCCCTGGCACCAAGAGAAAGGAGTGTTGTAGACAAATCAAAGAGATTGAGCCCACTTGTTACTCCACAGACAGTGCATAATTTATCACACTGACCTGTTATCTAGTTAAGAAAAGGTTTACACCAACTGTGAAGAAATACGGAAAGGCCTTGAGACTGTGCTGCAGGAAAGGGGAACATGCACACCAACACAACGCAGTGTAAGCTGGGCCCTCCGTAGCTACACTTACAAATGCCTCTCACCTTTCTCATTAGTTCGCTTCTGGTTGTAAACTGGGGCAGGTCTTCCACTTCAATCCCATCAGCCATTTCCATCACCTTGTCCAGAAGGTCTTTATTATAGCTGCACAATGAAAAGCAGGAAGGTAAAAACCTGGGAAGACTCACTGTAGTCACTACGGGTTAGTAAGAAAGTGTAGTGATTAGACTGTAAATGCCACCCCTAGAATACAGAACCGCTTGGTCACTGGTAAGGTCACACGATGCCACCTGAGGTTTAAGCAGTTGCCCTGCCTCAGCCTTCGCTGTAGCTGGAACACAGATGCGTATATATCAAGCGTTGTAAAGACTGATTTGATACTGCAGGGGAAACCATAGGTGCTTAGCATACAGGTTAACAAATAGTTCTTCCTGCCTGTGAGGACAAAACTAGGCTTGAGAACAATGTCAATATAGCAGCTGTTTCAAGAATTACAAAAGCAGGGGCAAGAGACATGGCTCAGCAGCTAGGACAGCACCTGAGACTCTTATAAAGGACCTGGGTCCAGTTTCTACACGGCTGTTAATTTCGGGTCTCAGATATCTGACACCCTCTTCTGGCCTCTGAGGATACTAGGTACATATTTGTACATAGTCATACACATAAAATAAAAATCTTTTTAAAGAATTACAAAAACAGGAGTTTGGAGAGGTAACTTAGCAGTTGAGAGCACTTGCTCTCAGAGGACCCAGTTTCAATTCCCAGCATCCAAGTCAGGTGGCTCACAACCACCTGCACTTCTATCCCAGGGAATCCAAAGCTGTCTTCTGGCCTCCAACGGCATGAGGCACTCTTACAGTGCAGGCATGTAGACAAAATGCCCGTACGTATAAAATTTAAAATAGGTATAAACAAACAAACAAAAAGCTAAATTAAAATTACAGAAACAGGAGCACCATATACCTGATGGTACATATTCATGGATGAAATTTGAGGGCCTAAAATTGGGATTATTTTAAAAACACACAGAATGTTGGTCTCATGAAAATGACACCATTTATCCCTTTTGTTCAGTTCTCAGTCAAGTATCTGAGCTTGGATTCTGTAATCTCAGATTTTAAAGGGCACCTCAGGAAGGAGGATGGGCCTGTGTGTGTGATGGGTGTGTCTGGCTCAGCATCCCCACATCCGGTTCTGACAAATCATCCCAACAGCTGAAACCAAGCAGCTTCAGCACTGGTGATGAGGCTCGGTAATTTTGGACGTGTAAGGGCCTGGGTTTCATCCAACACAAAACCCAAAAAGTAAACCAAGCAGTTTGGCCTGGAGGGGGTCCTGTGACCACTACAAAATCAGGTATGAGTGAGGGTCTCCTGTTCTAACACAACCTCAAGAAACTCTAGAAGCCTGGAAAAGCTTGGCCATGCATGCCTTTCAAGATGTGGTTACCTAGGTGGATCGAGTTCTAGGATTGCCTGGGCTACATAGTAAACTGGAGGCCAGTCTCAGTTATAAGGGAAGACTGCCTTAAAAATTAAAAATCACAAGGGAGTATAAAAACCTGGTGTCATTTCCAGGTGGAATATATCAAGGGCAGGCTCTTGCCTTCCAGGTGTGATCACAACGGCTGGGGCTGGGGAGGGCGGGGAGTTAGGAGAGCAACAAGATAGCATGGGTTACTTTCCTAAGAGGGAAGCCAAGAGGAGAAAGGGGAGAAAAGATTACATCCTTCCTTAGCGAGAAACCCATCAACGGTGAGATACATCACATCCTCTTGCTAGGTGTCTTCATCTAGAGGAAGAGTCTGCACTTTCGTCACGTGGGCGACAGGAGCTAATGGACTTCAAACACACTCTGGAAAGGAAGTCCTCTGGGCTAATAAACAGTAATAACAATGACCATTGCAATACGGCCGCCTTGGAGCACACCTGCACTGCACGCTCTATCATTCAGCTGCTGTAGTCACCCCAACCACTCATTCACAAGAGAAAAGCGAGGCTCAGAGGAGAGATCTTTCCCGAGGGAATGCTAAGAGGGGATCAGTAGGAGGCTGGAGCCAGGTTCAGCGTGGAGCAGTGTATATGCCCAAGCTGAGGATCGACTGATGGGGACAAGGTCAGCCAGCCGTCGGGGGTCCGCACCTGCAACCCAGGAAGAGGTGGTTGGCCCAGACCATGGATAAGGACAGCAGCTGATCCAGGCGGCCGCCGCCGTCGGGTGGGTCTCGGTAGTCAGGCAGGTGGCGCAGGATGAACTCCATGCGCGCTTTCCATTGCTTCTCGCTCTCCGAGTAGGAACGAAACTGCTCGGCGAAGTCGGCAGCCTGCCGCACGCCGGAAACTAGCTTCTCAACCGCGGCGCTGGCCTCGCCACCCACCATGGCTCCCGCTGCCGCAGCCGCTGCCGCCGCTAAGGATCGCACCAGCCCGCCGCTTTCCCGACACGCCCCGCGCCGCCGCTGCACGGCTAGAGCGACCGCGGCTGAGCGCGAGTGCTCTGGAGGACTTATCTGGAGCGCCCTCGTGGGGCACGGAGGTCTAGTGCAACCCACCGTGTGTTGCAACTGCTGGGGAGCTTGAGGCCCGCCAGCATAGAGCTGGCAGCTAGGTGCCCATTGGGACTCTGCAGTGCCCTTTTTGCCCTGAGTCGTTCTCCGGGCATCTGTCTATCCTCAGCCACAGCTGAGGTTTGCCCTAAGTTCTGTGGCTGTCCCTTGGGAGTGAGGTCCTCTCTTTTATGGATCCCCTGTTATCTCAACATCTTCACTGAGGTTGTGTCCTTCCCATCTTGCTGTATTCATCATCCAATCAGTACCTACAAGGCATTTTGTTTCATGCCCAGGATGCCCCACTCTAAAGGACTTTGTGAGGGACCCTCATGGTGGAAGGAGAGAACCAACTCCTGAAAATTGTCCTCTGACTTATACATGCAAGTTGTGGTACTTTGATGTATACACACACACACACACACACACACACACCAAACAAGTAAATAAATGTAAAAATATAAAATGCAAGCTTGAGTCAGAAGAAAGCCTAGAATTCAGGACCTCCAGATCTAGTGAAGGTCTTAAGTGGTGAGTGGGCTTCAAGGAAGTTCATTATATACTGTTTACTATTGCAGATCCTCCCCTCCCACTCCCCCAGGGTCATCCACGGCCAAGCTGGCCTACAACTGCTTGCTTGCCTTCCTTCTGTGGCTTCTGTGGCAGTGTTAGGATCCCAGCAGGCAGAAATACAATCCAGTCCGCAAATGCCAGAGCAGTGAGGACCAGCACCAAGCTGGGTGCTCTCACCTCAGGAAGACACAGTGCTGACACTACGGCTTGGAACATCTGAACCAAACATGAGAATCCAAAGACAGAAACAGCTTTCCCCCAGCAGTCAGCACGTTAACTGGATAACAGCGACCAGAGCTGAGTCCCAGGATACAGATGCCATACCCTGACTGATACTGCATTGGTAGGTTCCCAAGTGAACCCCCGGATACCCAGAGTCAAGGTCCCTGGTAATTCTGCTTCTAGCTTCAGCTGATCAGACTCTGAGGACATTTGATGTGCCAGGCACAGTGACAGACACCTTTTGTCCCAGCTACTCCATATGTCAAGGCAGGAGAATTATTTGAGCCTGGAAGTTTGCTGCCATCCTTATCACCAGAGAAAGACGCTTGTCTCTTAAAAACACTGCAGAGGCTTCACTGAGCTACATCCTTGGTCCCTTGGTTGTGTACTGCAGTGGTTGGTCTAGAAATGAGAATATGAATGGCTAGAGAGATGGCTCAGGAGTTAAGATAACTGGCTGCTCTTTCAGAGGATATGGGTTCAGTTCCCAGCACCCTCAATGTGGCTCACAGCCACCCACAACTACAGTTGCTTTGTTTGTTTTGTTGTCGTTGTTGTTTTGTTATTTTTAATAACATAGGCCATAAGCCTATGCCTGAGCCTCTCCAGAGCTGGTATTTTAAGTGTGTTCCACCATGCTATTGGATTTTGATATAAATTTTAGCATCTCTTTGTTGACTTCTAGAGAAGCAGACTGTTGATATTTCATACGGGATCATGTTGACTACATAGATCCATTGGAGAATTAACATATCACTAGCGAGTCTTCTAGTTTACAAACATGGCAACGACACACCTTTCCATTTAGTTCAGCTTTTTGTGCATGTGCTTTTGTTTTGTTGTTTTATTTACTTAGTTTTTGAGATGGTGTCCCTTTCTGTGGTCCAGAGAGTCCTTGAAATCTCAACCTTCCTGCCTTAGCTTCCTAAATGCTGTGGTTACAGGTGTGCTGCTGCTGTATGTATGGGGAGTGGTACGTGCTTTTTAAAAGCAGGTTCTTAGGTAGCCCAGGATGGTCTCAAACTCCTTGGGTAGCTTAGGCTAGCTTTGAAATACTGATCCTTGGACTTCCACTTAGTATTGCAGTCATGAGCCAGTATATCTGGCTTTGTGGTTTGCTGTTTCTGTTTCTTTGCTTGCTTGCTTATTTTGGATGTGAGTGAGTGGTATTAGTAAACATTGGCAGAATGTGGAAGTCAGCCTCAGGAGTGAAGGGCTGCCAGTGGGCCAGGAAATCACAAATGGCGATGTACTTGACCCCACAGACACCAAAGATAAGCTGATTTTCAGCGACTATAACTTCAAATTCATCTGCATTAAATCTGATGAATCCCGGTTCTTTGAGATGTAGATCTTCTGGTGGCCAGTGAACTTGAACCTGGCCTTTCCCAGACTCTCAGACACATATTCCTTATTTTGCATCTTGAAGCAGATAGACATGATGACCTGATTTGTGCGGGCCTGACCACTGTGTTCTGGGGGTTCCCAGAGGCTGGTGAGCGGGTTTGGAGGTCTGCAGCCTAGAGTGTGAATGGCTGAGCTCAGAGACAAGCATATCCATCAGAAACTCTATCTTGAAGGCCCTCAGGGCAATTCAAACAAGGTATAGGCTACACCTCCCAAGGAGGCTGCTGCTTGCACCCACTGCATCCAGGGGTCCGTGAGGAAAGAATTCTGGTCTTTTGGCACAGAGGTAGTGTGATAGGTTGTATAGGCTCAGCCCAGGGAGTAGCACTATTAGAAGGTGTGGCCCTGTTGGAGTAGGTTTGTCACTGAGGGTGTGGGCTTTAAGACCCTCAGCCTAGCTGTCTGGAAGCCAGTATCCTGTTAGCAGCCTTCAGATGACGATGTAGAACCCTCAGCTCCTCCTGCACCATGCTCGCTTGAATGTTGCCATGTTCCCGCCTTGATGATAATGAACTGAACCTCTGAGCTGTCCTTATAAGAGTTGCCTTGGTCACGGTGTCTGTTTACAGCAGTAAAACCCTAACTAAGACAGGTAGTGTGTTTTTATGTCCCATGAGCCAGGAGACTTACACATCCATTTTCTACTTTGTTCTTTTTTTTTTTTCTTTATTCCTTATATATCTCTTACACTATGAGCTTCGTTGTCTTTTCTTTTTAATTCCAAACATCCATTTACTCACTGGAAGTGATCAAAGTGGGAAAGCAGTAATGTGTTTTTGTTTTTGTTTTTTTTTCCTTATATGATCTTTCAAAGCTTCTTTACATCAGTGAACAAAGTAGACTTAAATGCCACTTAAGACAGTGTAGCATTATCGGTTTTAGGAGAAACATCCTTAGTCACAAAAACAAAGTATGGAACCCTCTACAAGTCTGCATGTCAGTCATGCACAGGGGCTGGGCTAACCATCTCTGCATCGTTCTGACTTCAGCAAGTGTGCTGCCCAAGAAAGCACATGGTTTCATGTTCTTTATACTTGAAACCTTAATATTCAAATATCCTTTTAATCTCATCACTTGGGGTAGAAGCAAGCAGGTCTCTGTGAGTTCGAGACCAGCTGATCTACATATGGAGTTCTAGGTCAAAAAGCAATTTCTAGTGAGATGCTGTCTCAAAACCAAAACCCAAACCAAAGCCAAACAAAAGGAAACAGACAAACCCTTCACTTCCTTTACCTATTTAAATTTTATTTTTATTTTAAGGCAGGGTCTTATGTAGCCCAAGATAGCATCTAATTCGCTGTGTAGTCAAGGATGGCCTTGAACTTCTGATCCTGCTGCCTCCACCTCCCACGAGCTGGGACTTTAGATGTGTACCACCCCACTCGGCTATGTAATGTTCCACTGAACTCTGGGCTTTATAGTTGTGGCTTTTGCTTTTTGTTTTTTTCTGTTTGTTTGGTTCATTGGTTTTCTCTCTTTTCCTTTTCCTAGTCCTTCTCTTTTTCTTTTCCTCTTTCTCCCAAGATTATTTTTCTGGAACAGTCTTACCAGTTCCTTGGATTGGAAGTCTAGAAACCCTGAGCTAATTCTAGGAGATCTATCAGAGCCTCATCTCTGTCTCAGTCATTCTGTGTATTGTTGGGTTTGCCATTTTGGTGGCATTTTGCACACCGGCTTCTTCAGAATACAAAGTTTTGGACTTCATTTTTTTTTTATTTTAAAAGTGTTGTGTGTATGGGTGTTTGCTTGTATGCATGTCTGTGTACCTCATGCATGCCTGAGGCAGAAGAGGGGGTCATATCCCTGAAGCTGGAGTTATTATACACAGTTCGGAGCTGATATACTGGGAATCAAAACAAGCGCCTTTAACTGCTGAGCTACCTCTCCAGACCATGCAATTAAAAAAAAAAATGTGGTGGGTGGTATACACCATTAATCCCAGCACTAAGGAGGCAAAGGCACACACATCTCTGTGAGTTTTAAGCCAGCTTGCTCTACATAGTGACTTACATGACAGCCAAAGCTACATACTGAGACCCTGCCTTAAGATAAAATACACAAAAAACACATTTGTTTATTTTTATGTGTGTGAGTGTTTTGTCTGCACAAATGGGAGTATAGGGCCTGCCAAGCCTAGTGCCTGTGGAAGCCAGATGTGGGCATTGGGTCCCCTGGAACTGGCGTTACAGGCCATCTGCATCATCACGTGGGTGATGGAGACTGAACCTGGGTCCTTTTGGAGGGCAGCCAATGCCAAGCATTCTCTTCACTGCCGCCATGTTATTTTGTTTTGTTTCTGAGAAAAGGTCTCAGTATATAATAACCTTGGCTAAGCTGGAATTTCCTGTGTGCTGTGTAGAGCAGGCTGGCCTTGAACTTATTTCAGTCTTACTGTGTCTGCCTCCCCAGGTCTGGGATTGCAGGAAGGAAACTCCATGCCTGGCTCTTTGTTGTTACCGTCATTGTTTGAGGACAGCGTCTCCTATAACCTAGGTTGGTCTCAAACCTACTATGTACCTGGTGACCTTGAACTTCTAAATCTTCCTGCCTCTGCTTCCTCAGTGCTATGATGACAGAAAAAAAATTTTTTGAGTTTTGTTAGACAAGATCATACTACATAGCTCTGGGTGGCCTGGAACTCACTATGTAGATGAGTCTGCCCTTTAACTCTTAGAGACCCTACTTCTGCCTCCTGAGAGCTGGGATTAACATCCATGTTGGTATACAGCTATCACACTTGAAGGTACATTGACGGTATGGAACCTTTGGCCCACATTTTCCTTTCTGGGAATGTCTCCTAGGCGTTGGCCCTGGCAGACATCAATGCTGGCTGCTGAGTCCCTTTCGCTCTACTTGGATGGAAACTATTGAATAGGTGATATAAATATCTAATGTCTAAACTCCCATGCCCTTGAATGTCCAAAGCCTGGGGACTGAAATGACAAGCCCAGAGGCTCACAGCTCCAAACCATGACGATCTGGAGCCCATTGCTCCAGGCTTCAGCAGCCAGAGAGTCTTCAGGTTGGAAGCTTACTGCGCTGGCTTTAACCACCAGTGGCACTGGCATATGGCTATCGTAACCCTTGACTGCCAACAGCGAGCAGGAGCAGCGGGCAGCAACGTTCAGCAGTGAGCGGCACCTGTTAGTGAGACAGCTCTAGTCCTGGAATCCTCGGCTTCCACCGTGTTTCTCAGCTCAAGCCTAGCGTGCAGACATTTTTGGGCCTTAAGGTTGAGCAGCTATATGGAAGTTTTCCAGTGATGGGGGTTTACAGTTACTCGCCTTCTGCCTCCCGGCCTTCATAGCCTCTGTCACCTCTGTAATTTCTGCTTCCCACCCAGCGAGCGCTCTGCACCACGACTGTGGCTGCCACTGCTGAGGCTGCCACCTTCACAGCTGCTGCTGTCTTGTGGCTGTCTCCACAGTCTCTGCCCAGCTCAGCTTGCTCCACTAGAGAGAAAAATCAAAAGTAAGCAAGGAAAGCCACAAGATGTCTCAACAGGTAAAGTGCTTGCCCGGAGGATCTGGCCCCTTGAGTTTGATCCCCAGAATTCATGTGGAGGTGGAAGCAAAGAGCCAGTTCTACAGCTTTGTCCTCAAACTTCCACATGTGCACAATGCGCGTGCGCATGCAAGAGCATGTATACACACACACACACACACACACACACACACATTAAATTTGTTTAAAGTTTAAAAAGAGAAGTAATAGACCAGGTAGGGTCGCACCGCGCACACCTTTAATCCCAGCACTGGGGAGACAGAGGCAAGTGATCTCTGTGAGTTTGAGGCTTGCCTGGTCTACATAGTTAATTCTAGGACAGTCAGAGCTGTGTAGTGAGACCCTGTCTCAAAAAAACAAAGAAACAAACAAGCAATTAGAGAGAGAGAGCCTTGTAATCGACCTAATGTCACAACACCAGGGGGCAGCACAGAAGGGCGTCTTTTGACTTACTCAGAAGTACACTGAACAGCCTGTTTGCACTGCCAGAAGAGGGGAGACAAGAGTGTCTGCACTCGGGCATAACCCTTCATGCAAATGAAAGACTGTATTTGCACCAGTCACAGCACAGTCCATTCAGACGAAAGACCACATCTGTACCAATCACAGACACTCTTCTGGGCCACTATGGAAAGCAGTGACCCTCAGCCTGGGTGAAAACAACTGAGAATTCACCAAGACTTGCCGTGGCAAGGAGTCTGGCGCAAGCATCTGAAACAGAAGTATCTGGAAGAGTGCCTGTTGGAGCTGGAGCAGTGCTTTGGCAGCAAGCAGATGTGGTCGCAGTGTAGCTTTCTCAAGACATCCGTGAAGTGTTCAAAGCAGCCTGCTGGCACGAAGGTTGTCCAGCTGGCTGACAAATAGGGGCTGCTTGGCGATTGAGCCTGGACTTAGGGCAGCCTGGGCAGAAGGGGAGCTTCTAACAACTGTCAATTAGAGTCAAATTGCCCTGACCACAGACATCTTATTGAAACAAAGAGAGAGAGAGAGAGAGAGAGAGAGAGAGAGAGAGAGAGAGAGAGAGAGAAGGAAGGAGAAAGGAAGGAAGAGAGAAAGAAAAGAAAGAAGAGCGGGAAAGGCATTCAAAAGGGAGCTAACAACGAAGGCCTATCATTGCCATTAACAGTGCTTCAGTTAACAGTATGCAATGGGGGCTGGAGAGATGGCTCAGCAGTTAAGAGCACTGACTGATCTTCCAGAGGTCCTGAGTTCAATTCCCAGCAACCACATGACGGCTCACAACCATCTGTAATGGGATCTGATGCCCTCTTCTGGTGTGTCTGAAGATAGCAGCAGTGTACTCACATACATAAATATCTAAACAAACAAACAAACAAACAAACAAACAAACAAAAAACCCAGTATGCAAATGGCCCTAGCAACATTCAACTCCTGCCCTGCTGTGGTGCCCCAGGAAGAGATCAGTTCCTCTGATCTCCCTGAGTTGGCAAGACCCGTCCTCTGTTGTCGACATAGGACATTGTTGGTTCATTTTCTTATCCTTATGGTCAAGAAAGCCATCGGAACCAGCTTGGAAAGAAACGTTGACTTTGGATCATGGTTCCAGAGAGCCACAGATCATCCATTATGGCAGGGACAGCCAAGCATAACACACGGGTTTTTGGCATGCGGTGGCAGCTTGTGGTGGTGGTGGTGGTGGTGGTGGTGGTGGTGGTGGTAGCCTTTCACATCTTGAGCAATCAAGAAACAGAGAGCTCAGGGCAGAGCCAGAAGCTAACGAAACCTTCCAAGGTTTCTACCTCTAGTGATCTGCTTCTTTCAAAGAGACTCCATCTCTTCATCTTTCAAAATAGGGTCAGCAGCTGGAAACAGAGAAGCATAGGCTAGCCCAATGCCCAACCCATAGGAAATAAATAATGATAGAATGACGACGATAACAGTAGTAATGGAAACTACCACTACCACCACCACCATCACCACCATCATCACCACTATTGTCAAGGCCTCTATGGTTCATAGTTTCAACGATATTTCCATGGACATGTAGTGGGTATTTTCCTCCTGACAAAATTGGTTTCTCTCCCATTCAAGAGAAGGTGTACACTTTCAAAGGTTTTACTATGTTTTGACAAATCCCACATCAGAAACCTGATACCAACGTTTCCATATCTCTGGGCTGCAGCTTCCCCTTTAATGCTGGTGAATGGCAACAGTCACTGGTCTTACATTCTTGACTGTCCAGGGCCATCAAAGCTCTCCCGGGCAGCCTGTCTTCTTTTTGTGGCTCAGAGTTCCCAACATGGAAATGTGAGCATAGCTCATTTTTATCTATCCCTAGAGCTTCCAACCCTTCTGTTTTCTGTTCTTTTGTTTGTGTGTCTTGGTTGTTTGGGGATGGCTTTCCTTTTAAATTTGTTGTTTTGACTTTTTTGAGACAGGGTCTGTTTTAGATAGGGTTACTATCACTGTGATAAAACACCTTGATCAAAGGCAAGCTGGGAGAGAAGGGCTTACTTGGCTCATACTTCCACAGCACTGTTCATCACTGAGGAAAGTCAGTACAGGAACTCAAGTAGGGCAGGAACCTGGAGGCAGGAGCTGATGCAGAGGTCATGGAGGCGTGCTGCTTACTTGCTTGCTCTCCATGGCTTGCTCAGCCTGTTTTCTTCCTTCCTTCCTTCCTTTCTTTCTTTCTTTCTTTCTTTCTTTCTTTCTTTCTTTCTTTCTTTCTTTTCTTTCTTTCTGCATTGGTGTTTTACCTGCATGTATGTCTGTGTGAGGATGTCAGGTCACCTGGAGCTGGAGTTATAGACAGTTGTGAGCTGTCATGTGGGTGCTGGGAGTTGAACCCAGGTCCTCTGGAAAAGCAGCCAGTGCTCTTCACTGCTGAGCCATCTCTCCAATCGGTGTGCTTTCTTATAGAACTCAGGACCTCCAGCTCAGGGATGTAGCTCAGGATGACTTGAGCTCACAGTCCTTCTGCCTCCACCTCCCATCCACTAGAATGAAGTCTGAGCCACCGTGACTGCTGGTTTGGGTTCTGAGACAAAGTTGACTAGGTAGCTGTCTCAGTCACTGTTCTATGCCGTGAAGAGACACCATAACCAAGGAAACTCTTCTAAAGGAAAGCATGGAATTGGGGCTGGCTTACAATTTCACAGTATAGTCCATTATCATCATGGCAGGGGAATGGCAGCTCAGCACTTATAGCGTGGAGCAGTAGCTCTCACTATGTCTTGATCCACAATCAGAGAGAGAGAGAGAGAGAGAGAGAGAGAGAGAGAGAGAGAGAGAGAGAGAGAGAGAGAGAGACTGGAGGAGTTGACATGGGTTTTTGAAACCTTCTATCCCACCCCCATTGACACACATTCTTCAACAAGGCCACATCTCCTAATCTTTTCTTTTCTTTTTTTTTTTTTCTTTACAATTTTTTTATTAGGTATTTTCTTCATTTACATTTCAAATGCTATCCTGAAATTCCCCTATCCCCTTCCCCACTTCCTAATCTTTTCAAATGATGCCACTAGCCAGTGACTAAGAGCTCACATTTATGAGCCTATGGAGGCCATTCTTCTTCAAACTACCACAGTAGCCCAGGTTGGCCTCGAAGTTGCAATCCCGTATGTT
Source organism: Mus caroli (assembly GCF_978045245.1). Classification (NCBI taxonomy): domain Eukaryota; kingdom Metazoa; phylum Chordata; class Mammalia; order Rodentia; family Muridae; genus Mus; species Mus caroli. Next base: position 71,137,739 of record NW_028227268.1, read on the forward strand.
AGGATTACAGGTATGTGCCACCGTGCCCAGCTCGCTACACTGGGTTTAATCCATGTGAAGAGGAGGTAAACCAAACAAAAGGCCCTGGAAATGGCTCATGGAAACCTTCTGGTGAATGCTGGGAGCATGGACCCAACGGTTTCCAGACAAGCTCAAGAAGTAACTTTTATTTGCATGGACTGTGTCATGTGGTCATGTGTCAAGGAGGGGGAAAGCCTACATAAAAGCTGAAAATAAATACACATTAAAAATACTAAGGGATGGGCCAGCAAGATGGCTGGGTGCCAAACTGCTTCCATGCATGCCTGATGACCTGAATTTGATCTAAACTCAAGTAACAAGCTGGATGCAGTGGTGAGCATCTGTAATCTCAGCGCTCCCATGGTGAGATAGGAGCAGAGGCAGAGGGATTCCGCAGGAGCTACTGGGCTTGCTAGCCCAGAATACACTGCACAATGGCAGAAGCAACGAGTGATCCGACCTCAACAAGGTAGAAAGCCAGAATGACTCCTGAAAGTTGTTTAATGACGTCAATATGAATACCATGGCATTACCCATTACACACACACACACACACACACACACACACACACACACCACATACACAACAAATGAATAAAATTTTTAAATGAACTAAAACAAAAATCAATAAATAAACTAATTAATTAGTTAAAATTGTTATGTGAAGCTGCCTCCAGGATCTCGTTTTGTTCGCCAGTTGGCTCTCGGTTCCTTGTAATCTGTCAAAGCATTCAGATGAGACACGCAGAGCAAATAAGAGTACATTCCAGAGTAAAGTGGGGTCCTTGAGGGGCGAGAGTGAGCAATGACTAGTGGGACCATTGTAAAGCACAATGCTCTCTCAGTGTGAGCGTGGACAATAGCTGAAGGGACCATTGAGGAGGAAAGCTTTTCACGGGATGAGAAACAAAGACAAGAGAGACCTTGTGCAACACCTTAAGGTAGGTTTTATAATCTTTAAATCTGCTTTAAGATTTATTTTGAGGGCTGGAGAGGAGCTGGAGAGATGGCTTGGTGGTTAAGAGCACCGACTGCTCTTCTAAAGGTCCTGAGTTCAATTCCCGGCAACCACATGGTGGCTCACAACCATCTGTAATGGGGTCCGATGGCCTCTTCTGGTGTGTCTGAAGACAGGGACAGTGTGCTCACAGACATAGAATAAGTAAGTGCTCCTAACCTCTGAGCCCCCTCTCCAGCTGGGCTTTATTCCATTTCTCAAAGTTTCTGGACTAAGCAGCTTTTCTGAGGGGTGCTTGCCTGTCTGGGTGATTTACAGCCCCCTTTTAAATGAACTTTAAAAAAAAAACACATTTTAAAAGATAAATGTGCTCTATTTTATGTGTACGAGAATTTTACCCGCATGCATATGTATTTGTTCACTGTGCCCAGTGCCCATATAGACAACGAGAGAACATCAGATCCCTGGGACAAAGAGACAGCTGTGAGCTACCATGTAGCTAGAGAGAATTGAACCCAGGTCCTCTGGGAGAGCAGCATACCCTAGTAACCACTTAGTCATCCTCCTAGTAGTAGACTATAGGATGTAGTGGTTAGAGTAGTGGTTAGAGCAAGGCACAGGTATGGAGGGTTTGCAACCTCTGGCTGGTTCTCCAGCAGCCAGACCTTCTACCACAGGATCCCCCAGGACAGGGAAAGCTGGTTTTTCACTAATGATGATAACTCTGCCTGCCACATCCTGTAAAACATTGTTTGCTTTCTTTTTTTTTTTTTTAGGTTTTTTTCGAGACAGGGTTTCTCTGTATAGCCCTGGCTGTCCTGGAACTCACTTTGTAGACCAGGCTGGCCTCGAACTCAGAAATCCGCCTGCCTCTGCCTCCCGAGTGCTGGGATTAAAGGCGTGCACCACCACGCCCGGCTCATTGTTTGCTTTCTTACAAGGTGCCGTTTTCAGTATTCCATCAGGCAGATATTTGCTTCAGCCTTTGCAAACACAAGCTGAACTGTCTTTCTGTTTCGTTAGCCGAGTCTCCCTCCAGCAGCACCTTACAAGGGTGTTCTTAGAAGACCAGTTGAGTGGCTGCTACTGCTTGCCTTGCTCATCTTGAAGATCACAAAGAGTGAAGCCGCTTCACTGTTCTGCTGGCCTGGGGCCATACCCGGGGAACTTCAGACTGAGTGCCTTATTTTAAGCACAGCATTGATGAACTGAAGTACTCGGATGAAGGAGGAAAAGTGGAGCTGGCTTACAAAGGGGCAGAGGAGCCCAGGAGAGGAGCTTTGAAGGGCTGTTCTTTCTCTATTGCTTTTCAAGACAAGTGTAGGGCTAGCGCATGCTCCGTGAAGCCAGATTCTGTCTCTTTCTTCCTTCGTCTCTCTCTCTCTCTCTCTCTCTCTTCTTTCTTTTGTTTGTTCTTTATTCCTCTCTATTCCTTCCTTTCTTCCTTTCTGGTCATGGTGTGGAAAAGGCCTTCAGTATACTAACTGGATGTTCTGCCACCAGCCACTATCCCCACTCCCTGAGTAGTTTATGTCTCTATCTTTTTATTTCAGGGTGTGTGGTGGGTAAAGTTGGTTTGGTTGGTTGGTTTGGTTTGGTTTTTAGAGACAAGCGTTCCTCTGTAGACCAGGTTGGCCTCACACTCAGAGATATGCTGGCTTCTTCTGAATGCTGGTATGTGTCACCTTGTCTGGCTTTTGTTTTGTAGCAGAGTCTCTTCCTGAACCAGTGGCTGCCCTTGAACTCACTATTATTAGAAATGGGTCAGGGTCCAGAGAAAAGGACAACATTATCCAAACTATTTCAGAAAGACAAAGTGTTCCTTCTGCAGGAGTCTGCAGGATGGCACTTAAGCAAGCACACCCAGAGAGGGCAGAGAGGGCAGAGAGAACAGAGTGGGCAGGCACAGCTGGGGAGGGTCCCGCTGGGTTTTATTCCTAAAGCAAAGAGCTCTGCCTGGTCAGAACTCTGCCTCATACTCTCCATGGTTAGGTAAAGACAATACTTTTCACTTTACATTTCCCAAGCTATGTAGCCCAGGTTGGTCTTGAACCAAAGGATAACCCCCTGTTTCAACGTCTGTAATCGGTAGAACCACAGGTGAGCACCCACCCACACTTCAATCTCTCTTTAAACAGTACTCTAAGCAATTAGAGCTGTCTGAAAATACAAAAATAACACCTGCATTGAATTTACACCCCCACACACACCCTCAACACTCTCCTTTCCCATTCCCCTACTGCCCCACCCCTGGGAAGATTCAAATAAAGGGTTAACCTCCAGTTCTGTAATAAATTCATAATAGAAGTAGATATCTAGGGGACTGGGGAGAGGTAGCTGCATTGCCAGAGGACCTGGGTTTAGTTCCCAGCACCCCATGGCAGCCCACAACTGTCTGTAACTCCAGTTCCAGGAGATCTGACTCTCTCCAAGGTCACTACACACATGTGATCAGAATACATACATGTAGGCAATTATACACATAAAAGTTTTTAAAATTAGCTTGGCAGTGGTGGCACATGCTTTTAATCTTAGCACTGGAGAAGCAGAGGCAGGGAGATCATTGAGTTTGAGGCCAGCTTGGTCTACAGAGTGAGTTCCAGGACAGTCAGGGCTACACAGAGAAACCCTGTCTTGAAAAACAAACCAAAACCAAAATCAAAATCAAAACCAAGTAGACAAACAAACAAACCAACCCAGGGAGCTACACAAAGCGTAGTGTAGAAGACAAGCTCTCAGGTGAGGGTAGACAATGGTGAAGTGCTTGTGCCAGCCATACTTAGGTAGTACTCACAGTCTTGTTAAAGTCTCTTGAATAGATAGCTTTCCTGGAAAATATTGTCTTCTTTTTCTTTTTCTTCTTCTTTTTCTTCTTCTTTTTTCTTTTTCTTTCTCTCTTTCTCTTTCCTTCCTCTTCCTCTTCCTCTTTCTTTTCTTTTTCTTTTCTTTTTTTGGGGGTGTTCTTTTTTTGTGTGTTTTTTCTTTTGTTGTTGTTGTTTTGAGACAGGGTTTCTCTGTGCACCTTTGACTATCCCAGAATTCACTCTGTAGACCAGGCAGGCCTCAAACTCACAGAGATCTGCCTGCTTCTGCCTCCCGAGTGCTGGGATTGCAGGTCTCTGCCACCACTGCTCAGCAGGGAACATTTTTTTTCTTCAGGAGATTGACAGGGCCATTTGCCTTAACTCCTTTTTAATTAATTAATTAGTTAATTACTTAGGCGTGTGTGTGTGTGTGTGTGTGTGTGTGTGTGTGAGTGTGGCATGCATACAGAGTGCGAAAACCCCAGTGCACTTAAGGGAGGAGACAAAGGTATGTCTTTTTTCTAGACTAGAAAGCCTCTTGCTAGATTTTGATCTCCAATCTTTAAGGCTATTCAGAATGTCACATCTCCACCCAGAACCAGAGACAGTCCACATGCCGCTGTTTTGACCAGCAAGCAAGTCCTGCTGTTTCAGGCCTCGTGTTCACCAGCAACTGGTTGCAAAGAAAGGCCCCATCCTAAGACCTCCACACTGCTGACATCTGACTTGGTACCTGGCTCCACACTTGATTCACAGGGATCATCTCTCTGTAAATGGATCTGAAAGTGTACACATGTCAGGCGAGTGCTCCAGCACTGACCTGAACGCCCAGCTCCTCGCTCTTGTTGATGGAATGTCAGCAGTGGCCCTTGTGGTAGGAGTTAATATTCCGACCACGATCCCCAATCACCATCAGCACGTGACCAGGAGATGTGGTCAGTTTCTGTATGAATCTCCCAGGCTCTAAGTATTTGCTATAGTGGAGCTTTGCAGTTTGTTATTGTCTGTTTGGGCACAGTCCTAACTGTGGGACTAGTGAGGCATAAGCTGCATTTACAGCCCCTGGCCTGGCCTATCCAGAACAGATACAGGGTGAGCACAGGATGAGCATTAGGGATGCCTGTCAGCAGCAGACTGCTCTCCCCAAGTCCATCCCTAGCGCTACCCGTGTCCCTCCCCAAAGAAAACCGCTCGTTTCATCCTCCCTTCCTCCCTCCCTTCTTTCCTTCCTTCGTTCCTTCCTTTCCTCCTTCCTTCCTTCCTTTCTTCCTTCCTTCCTCTCTCCCTCCCTCACTCCCTCCCTTCCTTTCTTCCTTACTTCCGTTCTTTCTTTCTTTCTCCCTCTCTTTCTTTCCTTCTTTCTTTTTCCTCTCCTTTTGGAGACAAGGTCTTACCATGTTGTTCTTACCACATAGAACAGGCTGGTCTCAAACTCACAGACATCTGCCTGCCTCTGCCTCCTGAGTACTGGGATTAAAGTCATTCACCACCAAGCTTCGCTCAGTCACATTTAATTTAATTTAATTTACCTTCCCCCATCCCCCCAAAAAATAGGGTCTCACTGCACAGCTCTGACTGTCCTGGAACTCACTATGTAGACCAGGCTTGCCTTAACTCACATAGATCATCTTGCCTCTGCCTCCATAGTACTGGGATTAGAGGCATGCTTGGCTCAGTTAATTTGAAATACAGAACACTTCACAGATCATTTCTCTGTATCATTTCAATTTAGGTCTACATGGTGCTGAAACACAGTTAAACTTGAATTTCAGATAAGCAGTGATAATTTTTTTAGTGTAAGTACTATCCCAAGTGTATTTTATCTGGCAATGTTACCACATTTTCCAGTCAAGATTTAGGCTTTGAAAGAAAGAAAATAAACAGAGACAGAGATGTTGACGTAAAACAGTTCTCACCCCCAAAGGGAATATGAGAGCCAAAACTGAGTGTCTATGGCCCCTGAATGAAGACCCGGGTTTCTCTGAACAACACAGGCAACCACAGAAGCAATTACAGGGACTTTTACATCACAGAACAAAAGAAGGCTGCAGAAGTGTTTATTAAATATCTTGATGGGGACAGGGGGGTCAGGACATGGCTGCAGATGCTACATTTTTTTGTTGTTTTGTCTTTTTGAGGCAGGGTCTCACTCTGTAGCCCAGGCTGGCCTCCAACCGACAAGCCTGACTCAGCCTCTCAAGGGCTGGGGTTACAGGCATGAGACACAACATCTTGGCCACAGATGTTATCTTGAAGCTACTGGTCTGCTCAGAAAACATTCCAAACATTTTTACTGGATAGTCAAAAGGATATTAGGCTAGATGGAGATAGGGGCAATAAAGGGCTGCTAGGACGTCAGATAGCACAAGTTGGCTCCTCTTGTGTGACTTTCCAGCTCTTCCCGCTCACACAGGTCTAACCCATCAATCTGCCATCAAGTCCTCAGGTGGGCGTGGCTTCTCCAGAGAACCTGTGTTCCTACCAACGAGGTCAGCAGCAGAAAACCAAACTAGAGATAATTCATTCACAACCATCACTTTTTGCTCCTTTTCTTTTCCCCACAGGAAATTCACTAGAGTGAGGGGAAGGATGGGGATTGAACCCAGGACAAGTATTCAACCCCCAAGACCTTACTTATATTAATTTTTAGTATACAACTGACATTGTAGGCTACCTCTGTGGTAGAGTGTTTCCTTAGTGTACCCAAGGCCGGGCTTAATCTTGACCACTGGGTGGCAGGGAGTGAAGAAAGAAAGTTTATATATATGTATATGATACATACACACACACACACACACACACACACACACACACACATATATATATATATATGAGAAAATATTGAATACTTGCACAGAACATAGAAAGTTGAACATCACTAAACAGAACACAATGGAACTGCTGTTCCGTCCCCCAATTTTGTCCTCCCTCTGCTCCCCAGAGATACTGAAGTCAGCTCCCTCAACCATCTCAACTGTTTCCCTCCACTGTAGCCTCTTCTCATTTCTAAACTCTGTGCTCAAAAACAAAACAAAACAACACAGCACCAAGGCTTTCCCTTTGTGGTCCTAAAAACTTGTAGACTAGGCCAGCCTCAAATTCCAGAGATTCTCTCACCTCCATCTCAGAATGCTGGGATCAGAGGTGCACCGACGCCTGGCTTTAGAATGCTGCTCGTGCATACACTGCTAGTTTGTTGGCCTGATAGTTTATAGGAGATGAGAATGTTCGTCCATTTATTCTGTTTTTTAAGTTTTATTTTACTGCTGGGCATTGAACCCAGGACCGAATCAGCCTAACCATCAAGTTACAGTTGCAGCCCCAATCTGTGAGGTCCGTTTCCTTTTCGCCAGCCTTCCTGCGGTCTTTGGTAAAGCCAATATTATGTTGTCGGCAGGGCTGACACGGTGACTAAGCCCAGGGACTTGTGTGTGCCAGTCTAGTATTATGTCACTAAGCTGTGCCCCTAGTAATATCAGTTTTCTGTTAACACCATCTTGGCTGTGTAAAACATTTTTTTTTAACCTTGTATATGTTTTGTTTGTTTTTGTTTTTCGAGACAGGGTTTCTCTGTATAGCCCTGGCTGTCCTGGAACTTACTTTGTAAACCAGGCTGGCCTCGACCTCAGAAATCTGCCTGCCTCTGCCTCCCAAGTGCTGTGATTAAAGGCGTGCGCCACCACTGCCTGGCTGTATATGTTTTTCTTTAGCGTTTAGATGTGTTGATGTTACTGGTAGGTAACATCGTTTTGGTTGTTTTTTGAGTTTTTGAGACAGTCTTGCTTTGTAGTCCTGGCCTTGAACCCTTTGTAATCCTCCTGCCCCAGCCTCCTAAGTGCAGGGATTACACGTATGTGCCACTAGGCCTGGCTCTTTTTTTCTTCCTTTTAAAAAAAATCTATTTACTTGTTTGTTTGTTTATCTTTTATTTGTGTGTATGTGTGTCCATGTGAGTGTACGTGTGTGCATGTGAGTCTATGTGTGTGCCTATGAGTGCATGTATGTGTGTGCATGAGAGTGCATGTGTGTGCACGTGAGGCTATGTGCCTCCTATGTATGGAGGATCCTGTGGAACAAACAAGGGCATCTCATCCTCTAGAACTGCTATTACAGTTCTTAACTGCTATTAAGCTGCCTTGTGGGTTCTGGGAACTGGATCTGGGTCCTCAGGAAGAGTGTACAGTGTTCTAACCACTGAGCTGTGTCTCTTTTGCTTCCTTCTTGCTTTGTCTTCTTCGAGTTGCTTCCTTCCTGTACATGCCTTTGAATTTGGGGTGCAGGTGTGTGAGCCACAAAGCTCACATTCAGTTAGAGGACAGTTACACGTGCCGGTTCTCACCTCATGTCGTTTGAGACAAGATCTCTTCTTCACTGTTGAGTACACCAGGTTGGCTTCCAGGACGTTCTTGTTTCCCGTCTCACCATAGTTCTGGGATCAGAAAGATGCATGTCTGTCTTCATGTGGATTCTAGGGACCTCAGTACTCTATCCACCAGGTGGCCATCCTGGAACTCACTGTGTTAACCAGGGTCCGTTCTTTATCCCTGCTGTTTTGTGATAATGAACCTTGAAATGTCTGATTGTTTAATGTTAAAGTTTTCTTCCAGAATTGATGAGTTCTTCCAAGGCTACCTCCCCTGTTCACCCCCGGGCATGCCCCTGGCACTCATGACTGAGGCATTCCTGAATTGTCCGGGGATTCCAGCACTGGCCACATCATAGGACTGTGTGGGGAGGAGATGACGCCTAGCACGCCTGGGTGGAGCTTATCTGATGGGGACTTCCGGCAAGGGCATTGATCCTCAGTTGGCTTTTCCTTTGGGGATTTCAAGTATCTGTCCCCATAGGTCTTTCCTGGAGCTTGCTTGGTTCTACAGAAAAGGGATCTTGGGTCTGCAGCCTGGAGGAGGCATGAGCCTGGAAAGGAGGAGGCATGGGCCCAGTTGCCTAGGAGCAGGGTGAGGAAGAGGGGCTGGAAGCTGAGCCTTCAGTATCTCTACTGCTATCTACCACACCACCCACACTTCCACCCTCCTGCCCACACCCACCCTCACCCCTACCATCACCACATAGCACCTGGTGTGCCCATCCAAGTTCCCTGGGGAGCAGGGAATTGTGTGTCCAGCACTGCCCCCCTGGTACTCGCATGTGGCCTTCCCAGCCTCCACCAGTCCTCTCATTTGTATCCTGTTCTCTGTCACCCTAGCAGCTTGGCCTGAGTCTTCCACAAACCCCACTGCAGGACACAGGCCTCTGCTCCATCCTGTGCTGCTGTAGTAGTCACTACTGCGTCCCCTTCCTACATTCTTTTTATTTTTTTTATAGATTTATTTATTTTTATTATATATAAGTACACTGTAGCTGTCTTCAGACACTCCAGAAGAGGGAGTCAGATCTCATTACGGATGGTTGTGAGCCACCATGTGGTTGCTGGGATTTGAACTTCAGACCTTTGGAAGAGCAGTTGGATGCTCTTACCCACTGAGCCATCTCACCAGCCCCCCTTCCTACATTCTAAGACTGGGCTGACATCTTTGCCTCCATCTCCTTGTCTATTCTCAAAAAAATCATGTGATTTAGTCCTCATTTGATTCTCCATGATGGCTTTTTAGTATGGTTTGGGGCCAGAACAGTCAGAGTCACAGGGCACACTTATGTTAAATTTAATTGAAAGCTTCTCCCTTCCGTCCTTCCTTCCTTCCTTCTTCCTTCCTTCCTTCCTTTCTCTCTCTTTTTCTTTTTTTTTTAAAACAAGGTTTCATGTAGCCCAGGATGACCTCAGACTCCCTTAAGTAGCCCAGGATAACCTTAACCCCCCTGTCCTCTTACATCCACCTCCAGAGTATCAGGATTACAGACCTGAACCGCTGCCTAGTTTATGAGGTGCTGGGAATGCAGCCCTGGGCTTCATGCTGAGCACCCGCTGAGCCACATCCCTGCTTCTCAGCCAGAACTTCTTCAGCTTCAGTTTGCACTCATGTCAAGGTCGTCATTGTCAGGCCCTGCTGGGCAATAACTCTCCTTACAGTCAGCAAAGCTCTTCTTTTCTCTTCTCTCCTCTTCCTCTTCCTCTTCCTCTTCCTCTTCCTCTTCCTCTTCCTCTTCCTCTTCTTCTTCTTCTTCTTCTTCTTCTTCTTCTTCTTCTTCTTCTTCTTCTTCTGCTTCTGCTTCTGCTTCTGCTTCTGCTTCTGCTTCTGCTTCTGCTTCTGCTTCTTCTTCTTCTTCTTCTTCTTCTTCTTCTTCTTCTTCTTCTTCTTCTTCTTCTTCTTCTTCTTCTTCTTCTTTTCTCTCTCTCTCTCTCTCTCTCTCTCTCTCTCTCTCTCTCTCTCTCTCGCTCTCTCTCTCTCTCTCTCTCTCTCGTGCAGACACTCACGGCATTACTGACAGCATTAGTAAAGCACACGGCCTTCTGGACAACAGCAACAAAGCCCAACAGCGGCTTCCACCTGGGAAGAGGAGGAACAGAAACCTTGAGAAGAGCTTCGGAATGGGAGTAAGGAAAAGGCCCAGGTCCTGTAGAGTCCCTTCCAGGTCCCTGCTCCCATGCCTTGTCTGCCTCCGGAGTCCCTTTGGTCACTTGACTCTAGAATTATATAGAACTTTTTTTTTTTCTTATTTTTGATGGGGTCTTGTTCTTCAGCTAGGCTGACTTTGAACTCTCTGTACATGTAGGTAGGCCATACTGGCCTGGAATTCCAAGTCTTCCTGCCTCAGGCTCCCCAGTGATGCCATCATCCCAGGCACGCTGTGCTCAGCACAAGGGCGCTTCATCAGTGGTTCCTTACACCTTGTGCTGAGGGCTCAGAGTTTTAGGAACACTGTTGTCTTGTGTGCCATGGTGTCTACTGCAGCCTGGAGCCTAGAGAAGAAAAGGAGGGAGAGGACCACTGCGTGCTGTCACTGGGAAAGGAGGCCAACATGCAGAGCCCAGCTCAGGACACTTGCTGGAGAGCGAGCGAAGCCAATGTCAAGGCTACAACAATGGCTTCAGCTTCCCTGCAGGCAGCAGCAAGTGACCCAAGGCTTTTGACAAGGCAGTCTGTGCTTCAAGAAAGTTCTGCTGGGCCAGAGGGTTCAGATGGCCAAGGCTGGATTGGGTGGGGCAATTAGATAAAGGGGCTCCCTGACTAGACAGTTCACAGGGCTATTTTTTTGTTGTTTTGTTTTGTTTTGTTTCTGAGACGGGGTTTCATGGAACTCTGGCTGTCATGGAACTTGCTCTGTAGACTAGACTGGCCTTGAACTCTTTGAGATCTAACTGCTTCTACCTAGGATTAAAGGTATGCACCACCACCACCAGATGTTCACAGGGCTTTTAAAGATCCAGATCATGGGGCAGGGGAGAGATAGCTCAGCCGGCAAAGTGTTTGCTGAGAGCAAGCATGGGGAGCTCTGGGGAGTCTTGATTTCTAATATTCATGTGAGAAAAGCTAGGTGTGTTGGTTGGTGGATGCTTATAAAGCATAGGGAGGTGGAGTTAAGAGGATCCCTGGGGCTCCTGGCCTAACCAGTGGACCCAGAGAGAGAACCTATCACAAAAACACAAGGTGGGTGGTTCCTAAGAATGACACACCTCCACACATACACATGCATGTGCACCTGCATGCACTAATGTGTCCCCTGATGTCAGCACATGCACACACACACACACTGACACATAGACACACAGACACAAGGATCTCGATTCTAGCTTCTACCCTATAGCCTCTCTTTCTCATCGTTTTTTTTTCTTCTCTTTACACACACACACACACACACACACACACACACACACACACTCATTTGAGACAAGGTCTCACAATGTTGCCTTGGCTGACCTGGAACTTGCTTTGTGGTCTCTAACTTATGTAGACCAGGTTAGTCCTAACTAATAGAGCTCTGTCTGTGCCTCCTGAGTGCTGACATTAAAGGTGCACACCACCACATCTGCCTGGCACACCTTTGAGATTTTCTTACAGGTGGTCTGGAGGTGAGACTAGAAATCTGCATTTTTGAAACATCTCGTTTCAAATACAGGGACTGACTCTGGAAGGGAAGACGGGTGCCTTTCCTGTGCGAGGAGGTAGGAGAAAATCATATGTGGGATAAGATGATGGGGAGAGACATTGAGGAGGGTAACAAAGGGGACCTGGAATCTGTGGGCACCTTTCCCACTCATTGTCAAGAGTGTCTAGAGCTGAGAAAGGAGCTTATAGTTCGGCTCTCTGGAGTTCCTTACACACAGTCCTCATCCCCAGGAGGTAGTGAGGGTGGAGGCTCACAGCTCACACTCTGCAGTGCAGCAGCTGGATTGCAATGCTTGTCTGTGTGTGAGCGAGCGAGTCACCTGTACCAACAGCAGACTCCTCCCCGCACAATGCAAAGTCTCCAAGCTGTTAGCTTCATCTGGCTTTTGCGAGGATACCATGCAATGCCACACTGGAGGCTGGGCACTGTGCCTGACCCATCGAGCATCCTACATGGGAGTGCTAGGCTTAATTCTGAGAAATGTGTCATGGCAGAAGCCAGAGATCCATGTCTATGTTGCTCAGCACTAGGAGACAAGTCCTCAGGAAAGCAGAAAGCACCAACCCTTTCATTTGTTCTCCGCCTGTGCGGCTTTCCCTAGGTGTAAGTTTGGTGACTCCTCTGCCTTTGATTTCTAGGACTTGAAGAGAAATGACAGTCCCTTGCTGCTGCATGTAATTGGTGAGAAGCACACAGACCTGGAATTATAATTATGACGTTTTAAATGTCAAGCTCTTCAGAAGTCTGACTTTGCCCTTGCTGTCACCCTGAACCCAAACCCTGCCTCCCACACCCCGAGCATGCCCCCGAGTCTCTCAGCCAAGCTTCACCTGGGAAATCTGAGTGACAGGTGACATGCAGGCAGCTGGAAGACGCACAGTAAACGGAGCCTACGATGAGCTCAGAAGAGGTGAGTTGATGATCTGCTATTTATAGCCCCACTAAGAGGCTCTGGCCGCCAGCTCCATGTGAGGCTGGGTGGAAATGATGCCTTAGCAGGCTGAGAGCACAAAATGAAATTGGTGATTCATGGGCAGCCGCCAGTTGAAATACAAACAGGCTCCTGCTTCTCCAGCTGCCCCCACCCCCACCCCCATTCTTTCACACCCATCGGGAGTTCTGAGAACAGTTGCAAGCCTGCTACAACCTAGGCTGTCTGTGTCAGCCTCTGCACACAGTACTGGGATGGCTCTGCTGACCTCAGCCCCATCTCCTCCTAAGGCTGGGACTAGAACCTGGATCTAAATTAAGAGGTCATTGGAGAAGGTCAAGTCAAGGAAAACAGACAGAAAGGCTCCTATCTGCTGTCCCCTCAGGTGACACAGACTACAGAGCAGCTTCTGTAGACCCCTGTAAATGTGGAATGTGCAGACATGTTCTCCAGTTCCACAGCCCAGAGCCTGTCACCTGAAATAGCTGTTGTTTACTGCCCTTGGTGATGTCTCCCTCCCGAGCCAATGTTCTCCAGGAGCCCCTCTCACTCCTTCTCTTATCCACGGTGAGGCTGCTTTGGAGAACTCTCCCTCCCCTGTAGCCAAGATAGCATTCAAAGGACCAGGATAAGGAGTCACAAACCAAACCCAGAAGGCAGATGGATCACCCCAGAGCTAGGTAAGGAAGGCTGGACTTGTGGAGTTCAGCTCTCTGGAGGCTGAAGCCAGAGAAGCACCATGCTTTCCAGGTCAACCTGGGCTGGAGTGTGACCATGCTTCAAAGAAAAGTTGAAGGGCTAGAGAGATGGATCAGCAGTTAAGAGCACTCGTTGTTCACCCAGGCGGTCTGATTTCAATTCCCAGAATCCACAGGGCAGCTCAGAACCATCCACAGTTCCAGGTGACTGCTGACCTCCACAGGCAGGAGGATCTCTGAATTCAAGGCCAGCCTGGACAATAAGCAACCCTTCCCCCCCAAAAAAAACCCCAAAAATTAAAAAGAAAGAAAAATAAAAAATAGACTTGAACAACTAGACTTTTGAGTATTCATAATTTTTGTTGATTGTATCTACAAGGTGAAAGTAAAATTTTTCTTTTTTTTTCTTTTTCACTCTTGTTGTTATTGTTCTCCTCCTCCTCCTCTTCCTCCTCCTCCTCCTTTTTTGTGATTTGAGACAAAATTTTCCTGTATATCTCTGGCTGTCCTGGAACTTTTTTTGTAAACCAGGCTGGCTGGCTTTGGACTCAGAGACCTGCCTGCCTGCCTGCCTGAGTATCAATGGTGACTAAAGACGTCACCATTGCTGAGCTCTAACTTTTCTTTAGGAAAAAAAAAAATCCATTATATTCCAACTACCCAGAAAGCTAAGGTTGGAAAATCACAAGTTCACGGCCAGACTGGGCAAGTTAATGTGATTCTGTCAGTTTCTTCATGGAGACACTGGGAACCATGGGAAACCTATCGTATGGGGGTGTGATAAAAACAATGCAACATCTGGGGTTGGGGTGACAGCCCCATGGGAAGAGCACTGGCCATACAGACATGAGGCCCTGAGTTTGAATCCTCAGGACCCAGATTAAAAACTGGGGTGACTGCATGTGCCCGTAACCCAGAGCTATGAGGCTGGGGGGCGGGGAGGGAGGGAGGGAGGGAGGGAGGGAGGGAGGGAGGGAGGGAGGGAGGGAGGGAGGGAAGGAGGGAGAGGCTTATGGGGCTTGCTAGCTGTTGGTATCACTGAAAAGAATAAGCTACAGGTTCAGGGGGAGAGCCAATCTCAAGCTAGAGAATGATCAAATAAGGTACCCGATGCTGTCCCGTGTGTCCTGTGCGCGTGCACACACACACACACACACACACACACACACACACACACAGAGGCACACATACATGAACACACACATATACACATGCATATATACATACATACATACATAATCAGACACACACACACATACTCATACAAACATCCACACAGAGACACATACATTAACATTTGTGAACTGGGATTGTCTAGCACAGAGTCAGACTTTGTCATGATGAAACCCTAAGGCTTCAGCAGAGACCTGAGCTCTATACCCATGCTAGGCTATCCAACATACTGGCCCTTTCTTGGTATGTCCTTGGCTTTGCACAGGAACCAAGTCCCTCAGGGCCGTTCTCTTATCTGGGGCTGGCAACCTGACTCTTCTGTTCCCCTGGGTCCTGGGTAGCTTCTACTGTTCCCACGAGGCGTCCAGGTGCTCCCTGAGTTCTGTAGGCAACACAACCACAGGCAGCAGAGGACCTGCAGAGTGGCAGGAGAAGTCCACCCCACCTCTAGCTGGGTACACAGCATGAACTGCTGATTCACGGACGCTCGTGAGGCCCGGGCTGCGTGCGTGTACATCCTCTCATCTCCAGCTGTCGGCCGAAGCATAATTGTAGCTGTCACTTTGGCAGCAAGATGCTGTGATGTGTCCTAATACAACTGCCTCTGCTCCACAGCTCCTGCGAGGTGGGAGGGATCTGCAGCTGTTCCCATTGAGAGCTGGAAATCAATGTGCATGAGATTTGTCCAGGTGCAGTCCCAGGGGCAGCGCGAGCCCCCAGGGAGAGGCCCTGTGCTTGAACCAGCTGGGCGCTGCCTGCGTCAGCATCTTCTGTAATGCAGTCCTGATGGCATCCATTAATGAGAGACAGGCTGCCATTGGAGGGAGGCATTTTTTGGCAACTCTGAGAAGCTGGAAAGCAGCCTTTAGACAATGCATGAGTTGGACTCCAGGGTGAATGGATAGTTAGACAGTGGTGGAGGGAGATAGTGCCAGAGACATAGCTGGGACCAAATTGAGAGGCAAGGAAGCTGAGGGCCAGACCTGCAGCTTGGACTGAATCCTGGAAGCAATTGAGAGTCTCTGGGGGCCTTATAGGAGGGAGTGAAGTGGTCAGATGATGTGGGGCTGGGGGTGGGGAGAGGTCTGAGCTCAAGCATTCTTGGGGGTGTCTGTGAGTACAAGATTCACCCTCCCCACACATTTGGCAGGAAGAAGCTCATTCCTCTCTGGAGCACCGTTCCCTGACTTAGGAGGTGATGGAGGCTCTGTGCTTGGTGGGCCATTGCAGCAGGGATCTGGCCTCATGCCAGCAGAGAGAACAGGCCAGCAAGGGGAAGCTCTGGGCCCATACCTTCTTTCTTTCCTGTCTGCTTTGACCAGGAAGAGTTTGTGAACAAAGTATCTACGTTCAGAGATTCCAAATGTGGGTAGGGGCTGCAAGACACAAAAGTGGAGAGAGGAGTCTGGGGCTGTGGGATGGTCTCACTGCTGTGGGTAGAGCTAACTTCTCAAGTGGCTACCCACAAGGAAAACAACAGAGAGGCTGGGATGTGGTTGGTAGAATTCTTAGCTAGCATGAAGCCCCGCACAAAGTGGACATGGACATCAAGAAACAGGAGGATCAGAAGTTCAAAGATCCTTAACTAGGAGGCCAGCCTAGGCTACATGAGACCTAGTCATCAAAAACAGACAGAGAGAGGGATGTGGCTAGGAGATGGTTCAGCATTTAAGAATGTTTGCTGCCCTCTCAGAGGACCTGAGTTTGGTTCCCAGCACCCACATTGGCCGTTCACAACGGTGAGTCCAGCTCCAGAGAATCCCGTGTCTGTTCTGGCCTCCTTGGGCACCTGCACACAGGTGGGCACCTGCACACAAGTACACAAAACCACACACAGACAGATATATACTCATACCTAAAAACCAAATGAAAATCTCTTTTAAAAATTAATTTAAGGGACTAAATGGCTCAGCGGTTAAGAGCACTGACTGCTCTTCCAGAGATCCTGAGTTCAATTCCCAGCAACCACATGGTGGCTCACGACCATCTGGGGCCTTCTTCTGGTGTGTCTGATGACAGCTACAGTGTACTCATATACATAAAATAAATAAATATGTTTTTAAATTAATTTAAAAATAAAACAAGGAGCTGGAGGGATGGCTTAGTGGCTAGGAGTACCAGCCACTTTTCCAGAGGACCCAGATTTAACTCCCAGAACACACATGGCAGCTCACACAATAGTCTGTAACTCTAGTTCCAGGGGAATCTCACACTCTCTTCTGATCTCTTGTAGTACTAGGCATACAAGTGGTATACAGACATACATGCAGGCAGAACACATAAAAATAAAATCTTTTAAAAATCAGCGGGGCATGGGGATGCATGCCTTTAATCCCAGCACTTGGGAGGCAGAGGCAGGCAGATTTCTGAGTTTGAGGCCAGCCTGGTCTACAAAGTGAGTTCCAGGACAGCCAGGGCTATACAGAGAAACCCTGTCTTGAAAAAACAAACAAACAACAAAAAAAACCTTTTAAAAATCAAAATATAAATAAATAAACCTTTTAAAAATCAAAATATAAATAAATAAAACAAGTCAAAGCAAACAGCAGAGACAAAAAGCTAGCTTGTCTAATGAAGAAAGTTCTCGAAGGAAGGTTTCAACTTTCTTTTTTTAAACTAGGTCTCTCTATCACCCTATGTCAGCCTAGCTGGCCTGGATCTTGTTATGTAGACCAGGCTGAAGTCACAGATATTCACCTGCCTCAGCTTCCTAAGTGCTAGGATGAAAGATGGCACCACCACCCGCGACTTAGTGTGTCTCTATCCTTACAAACCAAAATAAACAACCTTGTAAGTTGGTTAAGGAAGACTAAGGAAAAGGAAGCGCTTGGAGCCATTCCCAGCCGATGACCCACTCGCGAGCGCAGATGCCAGCGCATATCTGGACTATCATGTAAGTCAGAAGGAAGACACAACTCAGTCAACAAATATTTGGTGTACCTCCTCGGAAGTGTGCTGTTGTGCAAGCAGTGGTTTGGCAGTGATTCTTCGGTTCAGCTGCAAGCTGTTCAGAGCAGGATGCCTTTCAAGAGGAGGAGGGGCAGGTGGAATCATATTCCCACTCCTGTGTGATCCTCCGTGGGGTGTTCCCCACGCTGGGCTGAGCTGTGGAGGCCAGTACTGAGCAGTGAGGAATTCCTGGCAGAACGGTAGCTCATTCAGCGGGCTTACTGTCGGTGGACAGCTCCGGAGCCTCCTGGGACTGCCTTGGCTGAGTTGGAGCACATTATCAAGATGTAGTTTTGCCTATTTGGTACACTTTTCCCTTGAAAATTCACAAGATTTTTAGACCTGGCTGTGGTGCCTTGAGACAGGGTCTCTCAGAATCAGTCTCTGCTTCCCTGTACAGCCATAACCAGCTTTCTTCAAGGATGCTGAAGATTCAAACCCAGGTCCCCATGATTGAAGGGCACATCCTCTTACCCACAAAACCATCTCCTTAATCTCTAGCTTGTTCTTAGCTTTTAAGACAAGGTCTCACGTATCCTAGAACTCACTCTATATCAGAAGATGGCCTTGGACTTCTAACACTCCTGCCTTTAAAGTGTTGGAAGTACAGGGAATGGAGCCCAGGACTTTGTGTGCACTAGGCAAGCACTCTACCTAAGCTACACCCCAGTTGTTTTGGAGACAGGGCCTCACAACATAGTTTAGATTAGACTGTCCTCCGGCTCCTTACTCTCTTGTTTCCGCTGCCCAAGTTCGAGGAATGCAGGCATGTACCATTGTCCACAGCTACAGATGTAAAAATAAATAAATAAGTAAACTGGTCATCCTCTTAGAAACACTGAGGGTTCCCCATGCCTTGGGCAGGAGGATGGCTGAGAAGACAACCTGTTAAAGGCACTTGCAGTTGTATACAGTTAGAAGTTTTGAGTGACTGTGATCCAATGTAAATAGGAAGCAGAGAGACAGAAAGGACATGAGCTTCGAGAGGCATGTGTGTAGGTACATGCATGAGTACACAGGCACAAAACAAGTAAGTAAATGCAAATGTAATTTTAAAAATCTGCTGGAGAGATGGCTCAGTGGATCAAACACTTGCTGTGCAAACATGAGGACTTGAGCTCGGATTCCTAGAATCTTCCCCCCCCGCCCGCCCGCAGTACAGTAGTAGTACAGGATCAAACTGGCCATTTGATCCCAGTGCTCCTACAGTGAGATGGGAGGGAGCAACAGAGGAGTCCCCAGACCAGGTGGCAAGGGCCGCACAGAGAAACCCTGTCTCAAGGGAGGAAAGAAGAGTCTGCATAGCTTCCCAAGCCAGCAAGGGTGAGTATGCAAAGGAGAACAAAAGACCCTCATGTCTCAAACACGGAAAGGAAGGGCTAACTAATACCCAAGACTGTGCTGGCACCTCCGCAGGTGTGCCATGGTATGCATGCACCCAAATCCACACACGCATGCATGCATATGCATAAATCACATGCACACACACACACACTCACACACTCACACATACACACTCACAAGCATACACACACACAGTAGCCTATGCTTATGTTCCCAGAACTTGAGAAATAGACAGGAGGATCTGAAGCTCAAGGTAGGCCATTCTCAGGTAGAGAGTGAGCTCCAGGCTAGCCCAGGCTACAGAGGCCTGGTCACTTCTGGCTTGGGCTTGCGGGGAGGTTTAGTAGAAGAACATTTGCCTAAATTACCCAAGGCTCTGCTTCCATTCCTATCTGCAAAAGAAAAGAACATTTCAGTAGCTCCAAACAGGACCAAACATCTCTGACCTCACACTTCCTGTAGCTCAAGAATCGGAAGTGACTTAGCTACATGGTTCGAGAGGCTTCAGGCAGGATGTCAGTGGGGCTGTGGTCATCTGAAGGCTTGAGCAGGGTGGTTGTAACATGCTGAGAAGTTGACCTTTGGTATTGGCAGGAAGCATGGGTTCCCTACTGTGACCTTAATCCATGCGTTCACTTCCGTGAATCCAAAGCAGGGCCCCTGGCCTTTCCTGGCCTAGAGCTTGCAACCCTAGAGAAAGCAAAGCACAATTAATGTTCCTATGACACTGTGGCAGAAGTAACATGCCTTACTTTCTACGGCTGCATCTCTGTGATATCTCAAGTTGTAGGTGACACAGGTCAGTCCTACTTAATGGAAGGGAGAAAGGAACAAGAAAGAATATTGGAACTGGATATTGAGAGTCACTGGAAGCCATCTTAGAAACTGGCAACCATATTTGCTGTCCTTAAAAAAGAAGACGTGAGTTCCAAGATGGCTGCTCTAATTCCAGCTGTCAGTTAGAGACAATGCTTTGTGGTTAAGGTGAACAAATAGAAAGGAGACAGGGCATACTTTTCTTCCCCTAAGGATGCTTTCTAGATGTTGGACACAACATTCTACATGTATCTTACTAATCAGAACTTGTTCACATAGCTGCAAAGGAGGCTGGCAAATTTAGCATTTATTCTGGGAGTGTCTGTGTTTGCTCATCCATACACTGGAGAACAAGTATCAGTCTCTGCCACATTGATAAGGTCGGCGTATGGGGGACATAGAGGACATCACAGACCTTGGGTTTCTGTCTAGATTAGAATTAATGAGCTATCTTGGCTGGTGTGTGTGTGTGTGTTATTGGGAAGTACATATTAATAACTCATGATTCAAAAATTCATAAATGTAAAAAGAAAATTGTTCTGAGGGGAGCTGAAGAGACAAATGAGCATTAAAAACAAAGTCAGGGGAAGGCAAGATGGCTCAAAGGATAAAGGTAATTACTGAAAAGTCTGAGGACCTGAGTTCAATCCCTGAGCCCCACATGGTGGAAGGATAGAATTGACTTCTACAAATTATCCTTAGACTTCCAAATGGGTGTTATGGCATGTACACACACACACACACACACACACACACTAAATGAAAACAACAAGACACACCCACTTCTTGAAGCCCAGCCAAGGGTGGTCCTGAAAATGAAGCAGACTCCCTGTCTGCCCATCACGAGAGGCCTGGTGAGAGCAGCTTCCTTCTATATGCACAACTGCAGGTTTAAACAGATTCCAGGCTGCTGAGTAACGGTCCAAAGGCAGAGGCGCAGATGGGCGATTCCACCAGCTGTGTTTTGAAAATGATCATATGATTCCTGATCAATGAACCGAAGAGACCAAATGCAGGTGAGCTCAGAGGAGCAGTGGTGTTGCCCTGAGACCTCCTGGAGTCCGCAGCCAGGGTTCTAGCAACCTGACTCAGCTGGAAAGAGTGTGAGACACCAAGGCCTGACCACACAAAGGATGAGCTCTTTGTCTCCCTGGAGGCTGGAGGAGGGCCAGGTTCTGGCTTTACTGAGTGGCCAGTGACAGGGAACCCTGGCCTTAGAAGAAGACAAAATCTGCAAACAGAAAGTTTGGGCTTGGCACCCAGAGAATAGCAGGTTCCTGACGAGGCCCTTCTGGCAGTGATGGCTGGTTGTCCTGCTGTGGGCAGCATAGATATTGGGGCCTAACTGGAGATGAGGGTAAAGAGGTTGGACAGAGTGAAGTCTGTGAGACTTGTGGCATGGAAGGTAGTGTGGGGTGTTCTACCTACCTGGTTGTGCCCATGATTAGGGGAGGTGGCCCAAGTGGATGAGGTCTTGGGTCCTGCATCCCTGAGCTGGCCATCTTTGTCAGATCCTGTGTTCCTCTGCTTGCTTGGGCCAAACTTACATTTCCCAACACATTGGGGTGTCAGTCACCACAGCAAGCATTCTCCCAACCTTTCTCCTTTGTCTTGCTCAGTGTCCAGTGTTCACCAAGACTTGGAGGACCTCTGCAGACTTCTCATTAGACTCACCTTTCAAGAGAGAAACCTACAGCGGCTGGACCTGAAACTCAGTTGGTGGAGGGCTTGCTTCACATGCAATGAACCCAAGTTCTGGGTTCTTTCCCAAGTTCCACATGAATGGGGTGCATGCTTGTAATCCCAGCACTCAGGAGCTGCATGTAGGAGTGTCCAAAAGCCAAGGCATCCTTGGCTACATAGCAAGCTCGAAGCCAACCTGAGCTGCGTGATACTATCAGAGAGATGGGTAGGGGAGGGAGAGAGAGAAGGAGAGAGCGATCCAGCCGATGACTGAGGCCAGTCTCCCCATCCTTGGGGAGAAGATGAGGAAGGTTGATGGATGACTGAGACAGGAGAATGGCAGGGTCAAGTTACAGAAAAGGAAAACAGAGTGACCCAGGCTGGACATTGCAGTCTACAGCTCAATTGTACCAATGCTAATCCACACCTGCTCAATGATGAAGAAAATAGAATAGCCACATCCCACATCCCGGGGACCCAGAAAAGAGGAAGACTCTCTGACATCATCCCAGACACACAGACAAAGCAAAACAGTGGAGAATGTAAAATGCAGAACTGGGTTAAGTGCCCCCCACCGCCAAATGTGGATGTGTACCGGGGAAGCTGTGAGGGAAGGAAGCCCAGAGGAGGTGACACCTGCAGGAAGGACCAGGCATCTGAGGAAGCAAGCATCCCTGCACCTGCTAACTCCCTGGGGCAGCGGTTAGGGGAAATCCCAGATCTGCTGTGCTCCTTGTTCTCTTAAGTCTCTGGTTCCCTGGGGCTTAGTGTGGCCTTGATCTCCTGCCATTGAGCAGTCCTGCTAAACTGAGAACACTGCCATTAACCTCTGGGCTTCTTGTTGTCTTTGGGTCTTTGGTATCTGACCTGTAAATTAAGAAGAGTGTGGGATGTATCTGCCCTTGGGAAATTTTCCCAGAATTCTAGTCCTTATCCATAAAGTTCACTCAAGTGACCTGGGTAGATTCTCAGTCCTGACGGCACAGCCACCTCTAATGGGGTAGGAAACTAATCTAGAAGGGGTATTGGGTGACCCACTGTGACCTACTTCCTGTCATCAGATCCAGTCCCCAAGATCTCTGGGTCCTTTAAGAAACCATGGGAACCCCCTCGTCACCTAAACACCCATCTGGCCCTTGCAGCCAGTTTTACAGTACAAAAAGGGACCAGGCTCATGCTGATACACTCTAGGCACAGGTGCTGTGCAAGTAGGCTCTCCCTTCAAGACCCCAGAAAAAGAGAGATGCAGAAAAGCTGAGCTGATTGAGGTCTCAACTGAAAAGCCTCTCTGGAGTCGTCCTATAGGATGAAGGAAGCGTGAGCTCTGTGAGGTCCAGAGGGCGCCAGGTTCTCTCAGAGTCAAGGTGGGCAGGCAAGACTAGAGCCATCCTTGGTCATCTAGAAAGACCCTCTTCTGGTCATTGCTCATCCCTCTAGGATGCACAAGGAGTCTCTTGGCAGCTCTGGGCAGGTTCCATCCCTCTGACTCAGTCTGGCACTTAAGGCCTTACCTGCAGTCCTGTGAACCTCTCACTTGTACTCTATATTCTTTTTCTGTATCCAGTGTGTGTGTGTGTGTCTGTTGTCTGTCTGTCTGGTATGTGAGGCTTCTCAGGAAGTACTCATATAGAGGACAGAGGTCAACCTCAAGCAGCTTCCTCAGTCACTTTCTGCCCTGTTCCTTGTTTCTTGAGGTAAAGTCTCTCATTTGTATCTGAAAGTCAGCTAGGCTGACTGGCCAATCAGTCCTAGATAGCCACCTATCTCCGACTCCCCAACACTGGGATTGTAAGTACACACATCCACGCCTGGTTTGTTATGTGGGCTCCAGAGCTGGACTCAGGTTCCCATGCTTGTGTTGGCTGAGCTAGGCATTAGCATTCATTCATTCATTCATTCATTCACTGTCGTCCCCCTGAAAAGATCTCCCATGTTCATCCGGGACCTGGGACTTCTCTTACACCATATCCCAGTTCTCTCTCTGTCCCACCTGTCCAGGCCCAACCTCAGCCCCGTCTCTCTGAACCTGTGGCCTAAGGGCTGGGGCTTTTTATTGGATTTGCATCTTTAATTACAGGAGCCATGCATGCTTGTAAAAACATTCCCACATTACAGATGTGTGCTCAGTAAAACGAGTGTGTCATCCTGGCGTCCTTTTCCCTAGACCTCGTTGCAGTCAGCTGGACAAGTGCATGGGCACCCGTGGGCGCTTGGGGACCTTCCCTAACTGCTTGATAAGGAATGGCAGAGCAAGGCTGGGAATGGACAGTGGAAGCTTCCAGAGTGTGGTGATATGGGTTTACTTAGAAACAAAACCCCCAAAGTCAGTGTGGGACCTCTTGATTTCTTTTACAAGACAGTTCAAAGCACAGAGCCCCAGGGAGGCATTCCTCGTTCATGTGGGAATAGCATTCTAATTCACCAAAGAGCCAGAAACTCAAGTTCAAAAGGCACACAGGTCTCTAGAGAATGCCCTTGGCCTAGCGTAGCCTGCCAGAACAAGCCAAGGCAGAGTTGAGTCCAAGTCTGTGGTCACTTGGTGAGATGGAAAAGGTCAGGGTGTGTAGCGTGGCCTCTCTTCCTCCAAGTTGGTCCCCTGCCTGGGAGGCCATCTCTCAGAAAAATACAGAGCCTTCATGATATTATCGGCAAAATGGTGACTCTCCTTCCATTGTCATCCAAAGTAAGACTGGCTCTGGGGATAAATGAACCCTGCCTTTCTAAGTAGAGGATGTAAGATTCATGGCTGTGCTGGCATGTCCTTCTCCAGGGGACAAGGGACTGAAGTGTATTAATACCATGTTATCTCTCTCTCTCTCTCTCACACACACACACACACACACACACCGGTATGGAATGTTCAACCAAGGTGTTAGCATCTCAACTGAGACTTAAATGAAAAGCAAGCAGAGTGGCCAAGAGAACAAGAGGGCAGCATCCCCTGATATTGGAGACATTGAAAGGATCTGGTGTGATATGTGTGTATGAGATCAGGGCATAATGAAGTGGAGTCACGTGGGGTGTACAGACCATCCCTGTCAAGCCAAAAGGTCAAGCCTTTGTCTAAATGGCCAAGTGGCCCACTGAAACCTTGACAAGTTGAGAGGAAGTGAGTGGTTTTGGTGAATGATTACGGTGGCCAGGACCAGGGTCCCAGCTTAGAATTCAGGATAGCATGTAAGGGGATGGGGGAAAATAAAGAAAATGAAGAGGATCCAGGCTTGATGGTTGAGGACGTGGATCATAGATACACACACACACTGAGAGAGAGAGAGAGAGAGAGAGAGAGAGAGAGAGAGAGGAGAGCATTAGGCAAAGCAACTGTCAAGTGGGCCAGACTCACTGTGGGGAGGTGAGGGACCTTTTTCAAATGAAAGCTAGTGGCAAGTAGCCCGATGGGGCTGTCTAGTCTGCTGAAAAGTGGACACCTGTTGCAGACCTCCATTTGGGCATATCATGTTTGAGACACTGCTAGACAGTACAGTTTGAAATGGCTACCCCAGGCACATAGCTAGACTCTTCCAGCCTTCACCCAAGGCAGAGGAAGGGTCCTGCCAGTTGGGGGTTTGAAGAGGCTTCAATATATTTGGACATACTCTGGTTTATCTTGGAGTTCTTTTGGGTCTCTGAGTGTTCAATAGTGGCCCAGTAGGGCTCCAGGATGCTGTCTACGGCCATGAGAATGGGGACATTGGGCTGTGGGTGTGGTAAAATGGAACCCAAAGTTTCTAACACCCTAGTTCCCTAAGCGACTCTGATCTGGGTTTCCTTGCTAGGCCTCTCCCTCCAGCCCCAAGGCCTTGGCTCACACTGTCCACTCTGCCTTCCTTTCTTTGTTCTTACCAAGGCAGATCTCACCAGCTTCCTTGGTCAGAGTCTGTGAGCAGGGCCCCTCCCCCATTCTATTACTTCTTCCCATTCACCAAAGTCCTCCGTTGTTTTGTGACCTCCCCAAACAGACTGTGATCTCCTCGCCTCTCTATCCCCAGCACCTGCCAAGGGGATCTGTCCCTGGTGTAGATCTAGAATGAATAAATGAGTAAATGAACAAACAGATGGACAGACTGCATTTGAGAAACCAAAAGGCTTGGGCCAACAAGATAGCTCAGCGGATGAAGGCATCTGCCGCCAAACCCGAAGACATGAGTTCGAGTCCTGGATTCTAATGGTTGAAGGAGAGATCTTAAAAGGTTTCTTCTGGCTGAGCGTGATGACACATGCCTTTAACCCCAGCACTTGGGAGGCAGAGGCAGGCAGGTCTCTGTGAGTTTGAGGCCAGGCTGGTCTGGTCTATAAATCTCGAGTTCCAGGGTAGCCAGGGCCACACAGAGAAACCTTGTCTCAAAAAAAAAAAAAAAAAAAAAAAAAAAAAAAAAAAAAAAAAAAACCAACAACAACAACAAAAACCAAAAACCAAAACAAAAACAAAACAACAAACAACAACAAAAGTTGTTCTCTGAAAGTTGTTCTTTGACCTCCACATGTTTGCTCTAGTGCATGCACACTACCTCCCCTCCCCACTAGAAGAAATGTGAGGAGGAAAAGGCAAGGCACTCGTGAACTTGGAGAAGCTGTGGTTATGTAATCCCTACACGAGGTCAAGTCAGTGACTCTTTAGCACAGAGGAGGAAGAGGATCACAAGTCCCCACCCCTAACCATGAAGTAATGGCTGTGGCTTCTGAGAGAGGAAGTGTCCGTTTTCTTTGAGGATGTGATCGCCTACTGGGTCCCGCACACTCCAGATGAGGATGCCCCACACGGAGGAAGATCCAGGCAGCACAAACTGGACTCAGTGGATTATTTTAAAATAGCGGATACAAAGTTGGGGGTGGGGTGGGGTGGGAGTGTGGAGGAAGGAGTTAGTGTGACTATGATAATAATACACTATATGAAATTCTCAACGGATTAATTAAAATATACTAAAAAGAGGAAGAGGGGAGGAGGCTGGGTGTGGTGTGCGTACCTTTAATCTCATCACTGGAGAGGCAGAGGCAGGTGGATTTCTGTGAGTTTACATAGTGAATTCCAGGCCAGCCACATAGAGAGACCCTGCCTCAATTAAATTTTAAAAGAAAGGAAGGAAGAAAGGGAGAAAAGAAGAAGAAAAGAGGATGAGGAGGAAGCAGAAGAAAGAGGAAGGGAAACAGAAAACACAACTGGACAGGTCTCTTCCCCCGACTAAGAATTTTCTAGGGCTCTGTTGCTGGAAACCTGGTTCTCACACATCCTGGGCAAGCCCTCTGCCACTGAGCTACACCCCCTGCCCCCCAGCCTGGGATTCCATAACAAGTCCCATGGTGTAGGTCATGGACCTCTGTCTCTTAAGTATTTGGTGAGTCATCTCCCAAGAGTATAAGGTGCACAAGGCCACCTGTGACAACCTTTGCTTTCATTACCGCAGGTAAGCCTCATCTAATGAGATCCGACAAGACACCCTTGGGGCAGGGGGAGTAGAGCTCAATAGAGAGAATGCCTAGCAAGTGTGAGGAGTAAACACACACACACACAGTGCTGCAATTACCTGTCTAATTCTTCAGCAAATGGTTCTTCCTGGCTCTGTCAGGGTTAGGAGCTGACAATACTCTGTGCATGTGTGTGTGCATGTGTGTGTGTGTGTGTGTGTGTGTGTGTGTGTGTGTGTGTGTGTGTGTGTCCATCCATTGCAGGGGATGGAACCCAGGACCTCTTACAGGTAGATCAAACTTTCTTTCATGGAGGTATACCTCAGCATCCCCCATTATCATGAGGAGACATGCAAGACAGCTGGCTGAACTAGAACTGGCCTACCTAAAGGTTAGAGGTATCACAAAGGGTCCGTTCAAGAACATGGCTAGTGTTCACATTGTGATTCCCGAGTGTCAAGTATTGCCCACAGGCTCATGTGATTGAACACTTGGCCCCTGCTGGTAGTCCTGGCCTTGGAGGCTGTAGGACCTTTGGAGAAGGAGGCATGGTTGGTGGACATGGACCACTAAGAGTAAGACTTTGAGGGTTCTGATCCAACCTGTCTCAAGCCCACATGCTCTGGTTCCTGGTCCATCAACATGTGAGAGACTTAAATCACACACTCCTGCCATCACAAAAATCTCTTGTGCTTTCCCTATCAGGGTGGACAATCCCCTTTTAAACCATGAATCCAAATAAACCCTCCTTCCTTCGGTTCTTCTGTGGGATACTCTGTCACAGTTCTGAGGAAGCCACTGCTCCTAAGAGTCAGGATAGGAAGTTTTTGTTCCAATAAATCAACAAGGCACATGAAGAGCAAAAGACCTGGGTGACAGCAGGAAACGGATACAAGGTTCTTTATGCCGATGACAATGTCCTGGCCAGCTCCCACTCCTAGTCCTCACTCTGATGAAGGAAGTCTTGCAAACTCCGGAGATTTGGGTATCCTACAGGACAACTCTTTGCTATCACACATTGATATGCCAAGTCTGAGCCACTCCCAACCACTCAGACCACGATTCATTTTCGTTTCCCTCATGGCTGCTTAGTACCTTGGAGTTCCTTAGCCAGTCCAGGCCCTCCTTAAGATGATATTGGTGATCTGAGGTGGTTGTAGTTCACAGCTTTGATCTCTGCACTCAGGAGACAGTAGGCAGATTTCTGTGATCTCAAGGCCAGCCTGGTCCACAGAGCTAGTTCAAGGACAGCCAGGGTTACACAGAGAAGCCCTGTCTCAAAAGGTAGATAGATAGATAGATATATAGATATATAGATATAGATATATATAGATAGATAGATAGATAGATAGATAGATAGATAGATAGATAGCATAGATGAGTACCATCATTGTCAAATAATTGCCAAAACTCCCGAAACAAACTGGGCACCATGGTATACACCCATGATGCACTTAGGAGGTAGAGGCTGGGAGGAGCAAGAATTCACAGCCCAACCGGCTTACATGAGACTCTGTCTCAATAACAACAACAACAACAAAAACAAGAAACCAAAGGCCTCAAAAGCAGTTTATCCATCTTAAATTTGGTGCTAGAGATTTGGTTCTTGCAGAGGACACTTTGTTTCTCAGAACCCACATCATGGATGGTAATCACCTGGAACTGTACTTCCATGGCATCTGATACACTCTTATAGCCCTCACAGGAACCAGGGGTGAACATGGTATACAAACAAACATGCAGACAAAACACTCATATACTTAGAATATACATTTAATGTAAATCTTAAATTCGTATAATATTTCAAGAAATTCTATTTTAGTTTCATTTTTGTTGCTGTAATGAAACCACCAACAGAAAGCAACTCAAGGGTGTTTATTTCACTTCACAATCCCTGATTTTAGTCCATTATTGTGGGAAAGTCAAGACAGTAACTTCAAACATCTAGTCATATGGTATCTTCAGTCGAGAGTAGAGAGAAACGATGCACACACATGCACACACATACACTGTTTGTATCTGGCTCAATTTTTCCACTCCTAGTTCAGAACCCTTTATCTAGGGAATGGTGCCACCCATGGCTGGTTGGGTCTTTGCATCTCAATTAACTTAGGTCAGTATCACACAAAGATGCCCACAAGCTAACTCAATGTTGACAATTCCTTACTGAGACTTTCTTCTTAGGTGACTCCAGGTTGTATCAAGTTGATAGTGAAAGCTGATCATCACAGAGGCCCCCACAGCCAAAGCAATCTTGAAAATGAGTAAAGTTGTAGCCTTCTGTTCTTGGCTTCAGAACTGCCAAACTACATTAATCAAAAAGAAAAGGTTGTTGCCACTAAGACAGACATAACAAACCAGCACAATGAAACAGAGCTCCAAAGGAACCCACATATGTGGTCCAATAATTGGGAAGGGGCAATGTTGTTGCGGTTTTAGTGAGAAACACCCTCCATAAGTTCATGCATATAATGGTTGGTCCCCAGTGAGTGGTGCTGAATAGGCAGGCTATAGAACCTTTAGGGGGTGCAGCCTTGCTAGAAGAAGTATATTAGTTCAGATGGGCTTTGAGGGTTGCTAGCCCTGTTCCACCTCCTACTTGCTTTTTGTGTGTGAATGAAATGTGCTCAGACAGCTTCCAGCTCCTGCTGCCTATTGCTCTAGCTCTCTGGAACTATAAGCCAAAAGAATAAGCTATCTTCCTTAAGCTGCGTCCGGTTAGGGTCTTTTAATACAGCAACAGAAAATTGCCTGGTGCAGGGGCTTTGCTGTGTAGTTGTTGTTGTTGCTGTCGTTGTTAGCAGTCTCACTCTAGCCCAGGCTGACTTAGAACTCATGATGATCCTTCTATCTCAGACATTCAGTGCTGGCAGTGCAGTTATGAGCCATTACACAATTCTGGTATCAAACAATTTTTGATAAGAATAACAAAATCACTCAGTGATGAAAGGGCAGCCTTTTCAACAAACAAAGCAAAATTAGACCCTTATCTTAAACCACATGCAAGTATTAACACAAAGCAGATCAAAGGTCTAACACAGACTGGAGAGAAGGCTCAGTGGCTAAGAGCGCTTTCTGCTTTTAGGACCTGAGTTCTGCTCCTAGCAACAACACCGGGTAGCTCATGATGGCCTGTAACTTCAGGTACAGGGAATCTGGTGATGACCTCTTCTGGCTTCCATGGACACCCACATTCACACGGCCCACACAGAAGCAGACAGACAAACACACATACAAATCTACACATGGAAAAAATTTAAAACTAGATATTTCTAAGGTGAAAATTGTCCTGGGGAGATGGGTCAGTAGGTAAGGCTCTTGCTGCCCAATCTCATGACCTGAGTGAAATCCCTAGAACTCCCATGGTGGGAGGACAAAACCGACTCCCAGAAATTGTCCTGTGAACGCCACTTGTATACTAAAATAATAAATAAATACTTAATTTAAAATTAATGATAATCTTCACTTTATATATATATTTTGTCACACAAACCTGGGAACAAGGAATACAAATCCTAAAGCATCCTTTGTAGGGCTGGAGAGATGGCTCAGTGGTTAAGAGCACCGACTGCTCTTCTGAAGGTTGTGAGTTCAAATCCCAGTAACCACATGATGGCTCACAACCATCCGTAATGAGATCTGATGCCCTCTTTTGGGGTGTCTTAAGACAGCTACAGTGTACTTACAAAAATCTTAAAAAAAAAAAAGCATCCTTTGTAGGGTACTTACTCAGCTTCTTTAGAGACCACGGGGACAGACAGTCTGTGGCACTAGACTGATATCAGTCTGGGGACTTTCACTTCCACGCTGGACCACAGCCACCTCCTATGTCTGTCGCTCATATGCTCTCCCATCCTTCATATCCAGCCATGTCCCCTCCCACTTCTCCTAGAATGGGCCCTCCTGCTCTCTGTGCTCCTGCTCAGTACATTGGGGTGTCCATTCCCCAAGAATCTTGTCCTTCTGTTCTGTACTTTCTCCTTCAGAGTCCTGAAGCCTATGCTGTAATGAAAGCAGAAGTCTACCAGAAGTCTACAGGGTCTTGGACTGACAATTTTAAAATTTTGGTTTCTTTTTTAAAAACACAGAAACATTGTAAGAATGTGTTTTCATTTTAATCTCAGGTATGGGATACAGGGCTGCTTCAGACTGCCCACAGCAGCTGACTATGATTTGCCTCGTGCTCTAGCAGGGGCGTGATTTTGCCAGTGGCAGGTAGTTCCTGTGATTGTGTAACATTTGGAATCCTGGGAATTTTTCAGAAGGTATATTAATGCTAGGACCTCTGAGAGGCGTTGTTGGTTGCTAGTTGGTTGCTGTTGATGATTGTTAGTCATGGTTTGTTTAGTAGTTATGCACAAAGACAAAAGAAGAAGAAAGAGAAGGAGAAGGAGAAGAAATTACATAATCTGACGGTAAAGATCAAACTCATCCCAAGGAACTCAATGCCTCTAATCAGCAGGAAGTCGTCTAACAATGAAGTCCCCACTTTCCTGTCTATCTATTTTTCTTTGCTATCTAGCTTTAGGGGTGTTGAAAGGGTGGGAAAAGTGAAGAGAAGGGTAGAAGAAAGAAGAACCCACCAAGAAGCAAATGTTGGCCACTATGCATCCCTCCTGGTGTTTACAGTTAGTGCTGGCTAAGCACAATAGCAGGCATGAAGTAAGAGCATGTGCAATTATTCCTACTGTAGCCCCTGTGGAGCTTCAAGGCGATTGGATAGGACAGATGTAATGACTACCGTCATGTGGTTTACTGAAGAGCAATGATTGGTGACTTTAGAACTCTTTTTTTTTTTTTAAGATTTATTTATTATATCTAAGTATACTGTAGCTGTCTTCAGATGCATCAGAAGAGGGCGCCAAATCTCATTACGGGTGGTTGTGAGCCACCATGTGGTTGCTGGGATTTGAACTCAGGACCTTCAGAAGAGCAGTCAGTTCTCTTACCCACTGAGCCATCTCGCCAGCCCAACTTTAGAACTCTTTGTCTTGAGCAGATGACACTAGTTATAACTCTACCTCGGATAATGTTCTCTCCTTTATACTTTATATACATAAACTTTTTCCATGTATATGTATATGTGTGCCAGGTGCTCACAGAGGTCAGAAGAAGGCATAGGATCCCCTGGAACTGGAGTTAGGGATGGTTGTGAGCCATCATGTGGGTGCTGGGAACCCAGCCTATGTCCTCTGCAAGAGCAAGCACATGGAACTGCTGAGCCAGCCCCGCAGCCCCACATACTTTATATACTTTGTGTTCGGCTAACATTAGTGACCTTCAGCAGCCTTTCCTGCAGCGTGTCCGTTCCCTCACACAGACACGCTGGGGATGGGGTACCACGTGTGCACTAACTTCCTCTTCTGGCCATTCCGTGGTTCCAGGGAGGCTCTGGCTCTCAGGGCTGCACAGCACGCCCCTTACCTTCAGAGTCATCTCCCAGCTCCTTCCTGTAGATTCTATTACTCCTTTCTGCCTTCCTAGGTACTGAAGTTTGAACCTGGGGTCTTATGGATGCCAGGCAAGCACTCTAACATAGCTCTCTTATCATCATTGTGCTGAGGAGAAAGGCAGAGCAGGTTAGGGTGTCCAGAATTATGGAGATTCAAATTATTCTGTAACCCCCTATTTTTTACTAAGATGACTGTTAGAACTAAAGAGCCACTATGTATGCCAGGCTGGCCTTGAACTCACAAGGATCTGCCTGCCTCTGCCCTGGAAGGTCTACTTCTAAAGGTCTGAGATGTCTGACAGAAAACTCTCCAGCACAATGGAGGATGCACAGTGGGTGTCCTGTAGTCACTGTGCTTACTGTGATTACATTCCTTCCTATGAGACCTGGGATCTACCCTCACCCTTTGAGCTACAGCCACACTCTTCCCTACCATAAAACATTCTTGTCAGCCGGGCGTGGTGGCGCACACCTTTAATCCCAGCACTCAGGAGGCAGAGGCAGGTGGATTTCTGAGTTCGAGGCCAGCCTGGTCTACAAAGTGAGTTCCAGGACAGCCAGGGCTATACAGAGAAACCCTGTCTCGAAAAACAAAAACAAACAACAACAACAACAACAACAAAAATTCTTGTCTATCTCAGGCCCTGCTGAGCTACCTCATGGAGCAACAGAGAATATAAGAAACACCAGAAGGGCTGGGTATGCAACTGGGTATACATTTGGTAGACTGCTTGTCTAGGGTGTGCAAGGCCCTGGGTTCCACTCCCCAGCTCCACACAACCTGGTCATGGTGGCACCGCCTGTACTCCCAGCACAAAGCAGGTGGAGACCTGAGGATCAAGGTTAAGGCCATTCTTTGCTATGTTGAGAGTTTGAGGCCTGCCTGGGGTACATAAGGTAGGGTCTCAAAGAAAAGAAGGGGGCTGGAGAGACGACTCAGCAGTTAAAAGCATCAGTTCCAGAAGACCAGGGTTCAACTCCTAGCAATCACATGGCAGGCTACAACCACCTGTAACTCCAGTTCCAGGGGACCCAAGGCCTTGTTCTACCATCT
Source organism: Mus caroli (assembly GCF_978045245.1). Classification (NCBI taxonomy): domain Eukaryota; kingdom Metazoa; phylum Chordata; class Mammalia; order Rodentia; family Muridae; genus Mus; species Mus caroli. The sequence goes on from NW_028227268.1 coordinate 71,171,032, forward strand.
GCAGGCATCTCATGGATACAATGCACAGACATACATTCAGCAAGACACTCATACACATACACAATATTGGTTTTTTGTTTTTCGGTTTTTTGTTTGCTTGTTTCGGTGTTTTGTTTTGTTTTGTTTTGAAACAAGGTTTCTCTGTGTAGCCCTGGCTATCCTGAAGACCTGGTCCTGTAGAGCAGGCTACATTTGAAATCACAGAGATCCATCTGTCTGAATCCACAGAGATCCTGCCTCTCCAGTGTTGGAATTAAAGGCGAGAGTCACCAAACCCAGCCACAATATTTTTAAATCTCAAACAAAACAAAAACAGAAAACAAAACTCACAGAGATCTGCCTGTCTCTGCCTCCACTGTTCTGGGGTTAAAGGTGTGTGCCACCACTGCCCAGCTCACCATGACTGGTTATATTTGATGTTAGGAATCAAAACACAGAACTTTATTTTATTTTAAAATTTTTTTATGTGTATGGGTATTTTGCTCACATATATGTTTGTGTACCACATTTATGCCTTGTGCCCACAGAGGCCAGAAGAGAGCACCATATACCCTGAAACTAGAGTTATAGATGTTTGTGAGCTGCCATGTAGGTGTTTGGAATTGACCCCAAAACCTAGGACTTTATGCAGGCTAAATGAGTCCTCTACCAGTAAAGCTACATCTCCAGCCCCCTATATTGTCTTGATGGTAACTATTAACCTCAGAGAAGACTCAAAAGAATATGAAGGTCTGGAGAGATGGCTCAGCTTTTAAGAGTACTTCCTGTGTAATTATGAAAACCAGAGTTTGATCCCAGCATCTGTGTAGCTAGCTTGCATGCCTGCAATCTCAGCAACAAGGGACTAGAAACAAAAGGATCACCAGGGCTTGCTAGCTTCTAGTATATCTGGAAAAATCCAAATCCTTGTCTAGAGAGAGACTCTGCCTCAAAATAATAAATGGAGAATTACAGATGAAGACATTAAACACAGCCTTCTATGGGTGGGCATACTCTCTCTCTCTCTCTCTCTCTCTCTCTCTCTCTCTCTCTCTCTCTCTCTCTCTCTCTCTCTCACACACACACACACACACACACACACACACACACAAACACACACACACTGTCTTAGCTACTGTTCTATTACTGTGAAGAGGCACCATGATCAAGGAAACCTAAAAGAAAGCATTTAATTGAGAGCTTGCTTACAGCTTCAGCGAGTTAGTCCATTATCATGGCAGAGACTGTGGCAGCATGCAGACAGGCTTGGTGCTGAAAAAGTTGCTGAGAGCTACATCCTGCTCTACAGGCAGCAGGCAGAGAGAGACACTGGGATGGAAATGGAGTTTTGAAACCTCAAGGTCCACCCCCAATGACACACCCCCTTCAACAAGGCCACACCTCCTAATCCTTCTAATCCTTCTCAAACAGTTCCACTCCATGGTAACTAAGAATTTAAATAGATGAGCCTATAGGGGACATTCTCATGCAGACCACCCTGTATACCATACATACATACATACACACACACACACACACACACACACACACACACACAGATCTTTTAAAAAAGAAAAATAAGAGAGTCTGAGGTAAGAGTGATTCCTGCACAGGCATGTGGACCTCCATGCTGAGCTTAGATCCCCAGAATCCATACAGAAAGCTGAGCTTGGCACCCTAGGTAGAGAGGAGGTAGAGAGGAAAGGCAGAGACAGGATGGATGGTCTCTGGGTGTTTGAAGCCAGCCTGTGCTACATGAGATTCAAACAAAACAAAAGGAAGGAAAGCTCTCTGAGAAAAACCTCCTGCTATAATTGGAGAGCTGTTGCATACTGCCTTGTCTGCCCAGTGCTGAGGAAACCATGGGATGAGAGATGGGCAGGGGCCAAGGGCCTGAATGGCAAGCATACCTCTTGCATGACCACTCTTAAGCGAGCCAACTCCTGGTGCCTAACATACTCAGACCCGGACAGCCTGTGCCAGGGTGTGTGGGTTGGAGGAGTCAGCAAAGAGGCTTCCTGCTCCAGGCACTTCAGGTCTGTACAGGTCCTCCATCCCACCTCTGGAGACTGCTCCCACATCAGAAGCCTCTCCTGGGTCCCCACCATAGGCTCAATAGGTGAGGCGCTTCCTCTGATTCTTCCAGAGGTGGGAGGCAGGAAGCAGAGGCTGTGATCCTCGTGCCAGACACAAGCCCTGGGAAATTACTTGCCCCAGGGCAAGCTTTCAGAAATCCTGGCAAGGACCCCAAGCCCTAGGGACAGTAAGAATGGCTAGTCAGCAGGGTCTCTCATGTCAGGGGTGGGGTTGGGGACTTCTAAACTTGGGTTAGAAACTAGAGGTCAACCCATGGGCTGAGCCACCCTTGACAAGGAACTTGCACCTCCTCTGACCAATTGAAACTCTTAAAGCTCTCAGCCTTACCAAATTGACCTTATTTTTCATTTTTCTTTTTCTTTTTTTAAATTTATTTATTTATCATATGTAAGTACACTGTAGCTGTCTTCAGACACACTAGAAGAGGGCATCAGATCTCCTATGGATGGTTGTGAGCCACCATGTGGTTGGTGGGATTTGAACTCAGGATCTTTGAAAGAACAGTCAGTGCTCTTACCCGCTAAGCCGTCTCACCAGCCCCATTTTTCTTTTTCTTGTTTTCCATTTTTGACAGGGTCTCATGTATTCCAGGCTGACCTTAAAGTTGCCATAAAGCAAGGATGACCTAAGAATGGCCTTGAACTTCCTCCTGCTTTCACTTCCTGAATGCGTAGATTACAGGATGTGCCATCATGCTCTATTTATGAGATACCGAGGATCAAACCCAGGGTTCCATACATGCTAACAGGCCCTCTACCAACTAAGCCACATCCTTAAGTCCTAAGATTGACTTTATATGTACTTGGGGTTCTATAAGTGGCTTTCTGATATATGGTCACCACTTTGCCCCTTGGAAAATACCAATTGCATTGGCCGCTGTTCTAATGCCTGCTATCCAGCACTCTGTAGGAAATTTCCCAGTCGTGCCTTCTCATGAGCTCCTGTCCCCAGGAAGCAGGATCTTATGACCAGCCTACTCAAGTTCCCTTCTCCACTTTCTTCAAAAAGACAGAAACCTCTGTGCCCTGCGCACTCAGCTTTCCAGGGCCTGGCTCACAGCCACGTGTGGTACCAGTCACTGTCTGCCAGAGAGTAAACGGAATCAGGTGACCTAGGCTCCAGTTGCTGGGTGGAGGAAGGCCAGGAAGAAAGGTGGCCCACAGAGAAAAGGAGGCCCTCAGAAAACAAGAGATCCCCAAGAAGGAGTTCCCAGAACCTGCAGTTATTGGGTGACAAGTAGTGTCCTTTGGAGCCTGAGGGATATCATTCTCAGCATAACATTGACTTTTGCTGAGCCCTGTAGAGTCAAGCTAGCCAGGGCCTGGGAGAACCTCTTACACACTGAGAAATACCCCCTCCCCCCTCAAGGACCAAGACCTTGGCTCTCAGTCTCCCTTTGACCTTTTGCCAAAGCTGTGTGGGTCCCCCAAACTCATTTCAGAACCTTAGTTGCCTCCTCTGTAAAAACGGTGTTATGATTCCAAGAGTACTAAAGAAGTCAGTTTTATTCCCAAATATTTCTGTTGTCATCCATTCCAAAGCTCCCTGTCCTTTGCAAGCATGGCAGTGCTCATCTGTCACTCAGAAGGTAGCTAGCTGTGTGTCCAGAGCTGGAGAGATGGCTCAGAAGTAAAGAACACTGGCTGCTCTTGTAGAAGACCTGGGTTCAGTTCTCTGTACCCACATGGCAGCTCACAATCCCCTATAACTCGGACACCTTCTTCTAACTTCCATAGGCCGGGCCTGTGGTATGTCCATTCAAACAAAACACCCATCCATGCAAAATAAAATAAGAAAATCTTTTAAATATTTATGTTACATATCCTAGTGGTCTTAAGTGGTATTTATTGCTAAAAAAATTTTTTAAATAAATGAAAGAAGGCAGCTGAGGGTCCAGCATGCTATCCACTTCTCACGGAGGATTCTACAGGGCCTCCAGATCTTTCCATAGGAGACCCATAAACAGAGACCTCCAGTCAGTTTCTTTGCCATGTTGTTCCCCATGCTATTTCCAAAGGGTTCACTTCACCAAACTCCAAAGACGTCAATACAAATGTTCCTTTGCTGACTGGAGGCTGAGCTGTCACTGGTCCAAGCAGGGGCACTGCCACTCAGCCATGTCATCCTGTATTTCATGTGATACCGGTTTTCTCTTCTTTGTACAGCAGACCTGTTGATTGGCTTGGAGGAAGGGAGTAGGCAGAAAGAAGGGCTAGTGGGTTAGCCATGGAAATGACCAATAAGGATATCACTAGTGGGTTAGCCGGGTACATGACCACTAAGGGTATCACTGCCCAGTGGCACTTATACAGAAATGGTCTTGAGGTTCAATTCCACCAAACTTCTCAAGGAGGGAACACCCCCCCCCCAGATCCAAGGGAGGGTTCAGACAGGTCTCTTGGCCTTAATGAGCTAGAGACAGGCTGATCAGAGGCTGAAGGCCTCTCTCACGTTTAAGGGAAATAGACTGTTGGGTTTCCTATTAGACTCAGAAGCCAGGAGCTGGTAATAAATCAAGAACTGCAAAGTGATGTTAGTGCTTCAAACGAAATTTCCAAGCCCGGGAAACAATTGAGCATTAAAATCCATCGGAGGGAAAAAAAATCTATTAAAACTTCAAGAGAAATGCTTTGCTATAAATTAGGTTTCTCTGCCAACTGGGATAATTCAATAATTTCCCCTTGACATTCTCAAGATTGCTCTTCGGAGGGAATTATGATTCGCCGAAGTCGGGAGCAATTTGTTTCCAAAGAAAGACAAAGGTGGTGTGTGCCTGTAAGCCCAGCGACAGGACGATGACAGGAGCTAGGGCTGCAGCTCAGCTGGTAGAGTCCAGCATTGTCCAGCATGCACAGGACCTTGGGTTTGGTCCCCAGCAAAAACCAGGCATATGACTTAAGTCTTAGCACTGAGGAGGTGGAGGCCGGAGCATTCTCATCCATTAGTGAGTTTGAAGCCAGGCTGAAGCACATCAATTCTGTGCAAAATAATAATGATGATGATAGATGGATGGACAACAGGCAGGCAGGCAGGCAGACTGACAGACAGAGACAGACAGACAGACAGACAGACAGACGGACTGACTGACTCAACAAGGATTAGAGGAGGTGACAGGTGACAAGGCTTCTAACTTAGACTCCCATGAGTTGATCAGATCATTGTGAACTGAGATTCCACAATGGAGAGACGTGTGTCACCTCCATCCAGAGTTGGCCAAGGTCACATTTTGACGGCAAAGCAGCCAATGAGGGACTGGAGGAGTCCTTTGGGTCTTCTAGAATCTTCTAACACTTCGGGCAGTCTCAGTTTCCCAACTCTAAAACTTTATGGAACTGGGTCGGGCTCCAGGTCACAGCATGTCTGAGATCCCTTCTTGATAATAAGGGTGGGGGCTATTCCAAATTCTTCCAATTTGCTTTTGCTATACAAAGTCCCTCCAGCAGTGCACTCTCAAGACTTACACCATTTGGAGCCTCCATCCCAGCACTTACAGATGCTGGTCTCTCTGTACAAGGTCCAGCGCCAGCCTGTTGGGTAGAGTTGATCTGCCCTATGACGTCAGTTGAAATTGGAGGGAAGGATGATGCCCTGAGACCTTCCTCACAATGAACCTGGTCATCTTACACTAGCCTGCAAGACAACTGGTGGTGTGTGTGTGTGTATGTGTGTGTATGTGTGTGTGTGTGTGTGTGTAGCCTGGAGGTTGATCTGCATAGAACAGGGCTACAGAGACACCCAATGGAAAACCCCAGGGCCATGCCTGGCACAAGGAAGTTGGATTTACCATCGTCTGTCTTTAGGACACAGGTTTCCTGAGCCATTCCCAGTACAGGAAACCCATCCCATAGACTCCCTGCTCAAATTCCCTGCTCTTTTCTCTCCTCTTCCTGGCCTTGGGGACTGACTTCTTCCAGAATCAACTGAGAAGAAGACAGTTTGCCTACAAAGCTGGACCAGCTGGAGGGCACCCACCCTCATATGCTTGGTCAGAAGAGTCACTCAGTGCTACAACCATCAGCCTGTCCTGGAAGGATGTCTGGTATTGGAATTCTCTCCTTTTGCAGAGGCCCTGGGAGATTAAAGTGATTTTTGCCTAAGGTCATGATTTTCTGAGAGGTCCTTTTATCTTAGACAGGGGCCAGGTCAAACCATCTCAACCACAGAGTAGGGTCCCATCTCACCATTTCCTTTTCCCTCCCCTCCTCAGAGTTTCCCATGACTCAGAGCCTCTCAGATCTGCAAATACGGGTCATTGAGACCAAGGGACACACTGAGGCAGGGATGTATGGCAGAGATGAGCAGTGGCTCTCTTTCTGCCTATCCTATGGGTCTCTAGACATTAAGATCACAGGGCTTAGCAGAAAGAGGTCAAAGGGGAAGGAAGTGGGAGAGTCTGGGAAAGTTTCCATCTCTGCAGCTGTCAGAACCAGCCTTCACTTTCAAGCAGACACTGCTTGGCTGATAGCACAGGGGGCTGGGCCTGAGAGGGCATCTCCTCTCTGCCCTCTGAGTCACTTCTTCCCTGGGACACTGTCCCCTCCCTCACTGGGCATCCCATTGGTGCCTTTTGTGTGGTTTGTTGTTGTTTGTTTTGTTTTGAAACAGGTCTTACTGTGTAGCTTCAGTTGGCCTGGAGTTCTCTATGTAGACCAGGCTGGCCTTGAACTCACAAAGATCTGCCTGCCTCAGCCTCCAAGTGCTGGAATTAAAGGTGTGTGCCACCATGCCCTGCTACTACACTGGATTTTGCTTTTTGAACATTTGGAAATTAGTCTCTGTCTCTCTCTCCCTGTGTGTCTGTCTGTCTGTCTGTCTGTCTGTCTCTTTCTCTCTTTGTGTGTGTCTCTCTCTTGTCTCTCTGTGTGTCTCTCTCTTCCTCTTTCTCTTTCTCTCTCTGTCTCTTTCTCTGACCCTATCTCTCTCTCCCCTCACTATGTAGACCAGGCTAGCCTCATACTCACCTGCTTCTACCTATAGAGCGCTGGGATGAAAGGTCTAGACTAGCACTACCTTTCTGTGGCACTGCCCTAGTCTTGACCCCGCCCCTGTAAGCGCTAAGGGTCTGGGCCTATTGCTGAACAAGAAGATCTCAGGTCTCAAAGACTAATCTGTAAACATAGAGAAGACTATGAGGAAACTCAGGAATGGGGCACTTCTGTCACCAGGGCAGGCTGTCAGCAAATGGACTAGAGAAAGCACTCCTGCAGCTTTGAATTTTTTTTTTTTTGAGAGAGAGAGAGAGAGAGAGAGAGAGAGAGAGAGAGTGAGTTTCTCAATGTTGCTCTGATTATCCTGGGACTTGCCCTGTAGACCAGACTGGCCTAAAATTCAGAGATCCACCTGCCTCTGCTTCCCAAAAGCTGGAATCAAAGGCAAGCACCACCACCCTGGTCAAAAATAACACATTTTTAAACAGAGTTAGCCCCTAGGCCCCGGGCATCTCCAAGTTCCTGTCTTAGGAAGACATTGGGGGTCACCCACTATCACCTAGCATAGTGTGACTTGGGACAAAGATGTTTTGCTTCGAAACTACAGTCCAGCCACTCAGTAGCTTGGCCTCTCTGTGACTCAGTTTCCTTATCTCTAAAGGAAGGTAAGTTATCACAGAGAGTTCTCCGCAAGTACCAGCCTTTTGTCAGTAACTTCACACAGAAGGGAAAACCCTTGGGAATTGCAGCTCGTCTGAGAAGCTGGGTGTGGTGGGCCGGCCTTCCCGGAGCAGAGGGGGCGGGGTGTCCAGACAACCTCCCATCCCCCCCCCAACCCGGTGCTCTCCGACGCAGAGCTTCCTTGCTGCTGGCGGGAGCTGAGTCACCGTGCAGGCTCGCCTGGTATCCTCGTCACTGGACTTCGTAGACCTGAAAGTCCCGAATCTACCCTCCAGGCAAATCCACTTTGCTCTAGGTGCCTCCAGGAATTCTGGAAATGCTCCGAGGGGCCCACGGGTTTGGGGTGTGGAGGAAGCAGAAAGCCTCATTCTCGTCTGTCTAGAGAGAATTCCAGGAAGCCCTTGGGAATCTCCCTGGCACCGCTGGGCACCGAGCCTATCTCTGCACCTCTTATCTCAGCTTCCCTCGGGGGCAAGCTCTGTCTCTACAGAGCCCCCTTGAAATGCACCTGCCTCAGAGTTGGAAGTGCCGCTCCAGGCTTAGAGAAGGACGCCAGAAGAAAGGATGCTAGGAACAGATGAATATCAGAGCCTTCATGGGGAGGCCGGCGGCTAGGGCTCCCACTGGCCCCGCCTGTCCTCTCCCAGCCCCCAGGACTCTAGGGGAAGTGGTGGATGGGGGAGGGGAATGAGGCTGACAGATTCTGTAAACAGAGCCGGTTTGGGCCTCAGCCAAGGACTGGGTGTCCTGGCCCAGCCTGGGTGTGAGGCCCATCCGTGGCTCTCCAGGACACCCCGCCCTGCCCAGCTGCCCGGGGGTGCCAGGCCCACAGCCAGCTCCAGCCAGGATGTGTCTGAGTTTTGGGAAATAGCCAGTTCCCTTCTGGGGAATGGGTTTGAGCACCGCGGGAGGTGAGATGGGAGGGGCTTCTCTATAAGAAACGTCGTTCATCTTTCATTTACAGAGTACAAAGTTCAGGGAACCAGGCAGCTTAGGTTCTTCGTTTTTCCCAGACGCCGGTGCTGGGTGCTGGGTTGTCGCCACACCCCCGTCCCCACCTTCAGTCTCCTGTTTCTTTCCTCTGTCCGAGGTAGAGTCCTAGCTAGAGAAGCTGACCAATGGATCACCAGTTCTGAGAGAGCTCTTCAAGAAGCGGTCCCACTCCCCGTAGGCTCTTGCCAAATGTGGTCTGCGGTGCCCATGACCTCAGAGAAGCAACTCAGAAGGGAGAGGAAGCCCTGGAGAGGGAGGTTGGGAAAAAGGAAAGCTTTTGGGGTGACTCAAGCTACAGTGTGAGAAGGGGGGAGTCCCTGGTGGTTATTTAAAGATCTCAGTACCCCAGCAGGTGGAGGCCGCAGTGGGCAGGACAACTTGTATCCTCAAATGAGGACAGGAGTGTCTGTCCACCACCCACCCACGCCCACCCTACCCTCAGGGGGAGGAGAAGGGAGGGTGACCAAGGTCTCCAGGGGTAAGTCCAGGACTTTACAGTGAGGATGACTGCTAGGGGATTCTACAGATAAATGATCTATAGCTGGGGATGTACCTCAGTTGTTAGGACACTTAGGGCAGGAGAACCTGGGTTCAATTTCAGCAGTGCATAAAATGGGCACAGTGACTCAAGCCAGCAATCTCAACATCTGGGAGGCAGAGGCTGAGGGTCAGAAGTTCAAACCTATCCCTGAGCTATATCCTACTATGTGGGGAGTTTGAGGCCAGCACTAGCTATTGATTCTGTCTCAAAAACCAAAACTAGTCAGAGAATGGTATGGGAGGCAGAGACAAGTGGATCTCTGTGAGTTCAAGGACAGCCTGGACTACATAGAGGGTTTCAGTCCAGCCAGGGAAACCCAGTGAGAGTATCTTAAAATAAATAAATGAATAAAATTAAAACAAAACTAATGACCCACACCAACAGGCCATTTACTCGGAGACTTTCTCAGAGTCTTTAACCTCTTTGTCCTCTAGGAGAGAATTGAATGTAGAGGGCCCTTTTGCGAGTTTGTTTTTGTTACCTTAAGACAACCTGCACTTTTGTGGGAAGAGGGATTCTCAATTGAGGAATAGCCTCCATCAGAATGGCCTATGGACATGCCTGTGGAGCATTTTCATGATTACTAATTAATGTGGAAGGGCCCAGCCCACTGTGGGCGGTGTCATCCCTATGCAGGTGGGCCTATGTTTTTATAAGAAAAGTAACTGAGCGAGCCAGGTGGGAAGCAACCTACAAAGCAGCAAACCTCGATGATCTCTGCTTCTGTTGCTTTCTCCAAGTTCCTGTCTTGGTTTCCTTTGATGGTGGACTGTAAAATGTAAGATGAAATAATCTCTTTGCTGGACAAGTTGTTTTGGGTCGATATTTTGTCACAGCCGCAGAAAAGCACAAAATAGCCTCCTCTCTCCATCCCACCCCCAGTCCCCAATCCCTTAGAACTTGTTTGAGTCCCGATTTGTAAATGTGTCTTACTTGCTGGCTCTGGCCCAGATGGAATGAGTGAGTATATACTCACAGGCACTGAGAAAGCCAGACTCAATGGCTACCTTCTCCAAAGTGTGTCAGCCTGGGCAAAGCCCGGACAAAGCTGATGGCTCTGATAGAATGCTAAGAATGAGATTGGTAGGTGATAGATGGCCGTGATTCCAACACATGGGAAGCAGAGGCAGGAGGATCAGGAGTCGAAGGGCAGCTTTGGCTACCTAGTGAATTTGAGGCCAACGTGGGCTACATGAGACCCTTAAACAAACAAACAAACAAAGAGTTTGGCAGACTTGGAAAAGTTCTAGGTCCTATACCCTCGTCAGTTTCCTTCTCAGTTCTAGTCACCAATTCAGTATCCAAGGCTCTCAGTTTTCTGCATGTTGCAGAACCAGTGTGGTCTTGGTAGATACATACTAATCGGAGGTTGTAGACTATGGCAGAGGGTGTGGCTTGAGGCTGTATATAGAGTTGATTCTTCTACCGAGACATAGCCCAAGCTAGGCCAGTCAAGGCTACACATGTAAATCCATGAAAAGCATGGGCCAAGGCTGACCTCTGATGTCAAGCTCTCTTCACTTCAGTAAGGCAGCTGGGGCTACATTGCCCAGGGATTTCTTGATGAGATAGGGTGACACCACTAGGACCTGTGCCTCTGCTTGGGGGGCGGCAGAGAGTGTCTAGACAAGCTGCAGAGAAAAGAGAGTGAAGACTTAAGTTACCCCTGAAGCATCTCTTGGGGCTTCTGGTAGTGCCCAGAGCACCAGGGAAGGGGCTGTAGAATGGAAACTTTAGCAGGTAGTAAGTGTGTGTATATGGGAAGGCGGTCTTGGTCAGTCTTCATTCTCAACATGACTGGATTTGGAATACCCTTGGGTATATCTTTGAGGCAGTTTCTAGGAGGGTTTAACTGATGAGAAAAGACCAACTGAGGTGTTTGGAATAAGAACGGTGCCCATAAGCCCACATATGTGAGTGCTTGACCCCCACCCGCTGCAGTTGGTGGAAATGTTAGGGAAGGATTAGGAGTTGTGGCCTTGTTGGAGGAGGTGTGTCACTGGGAGTGGGCTTTGAGGTTTCAAAAGCCTCCATCATTCCCAGTAGGCCTCTCGCTCTCTCTAACTCATGCTTGTGGATCTGAATGTCAGCCCTCAGCTACTGCTCCAGCACCATGCCTACATGTCTGCTGACATGCTCTCCACCACAGTGGCCATGGGCTCTAACCCCCTAGAACTGTGAGCTTCCAACTTAAATGCTATCTTTTGTAAGTTGCCTTAGATGTGTTGTTTTTTCCTGGTAATAGAAAAATAAACACACACACACACCACTCCACTCTATCATGACTGGATAAAGAGTGAAGATGGAGAAAGGAAGGGAGGCTCTGGCAGGCATCTTTTTCTGTGATCTTTCTTTGGATACAATGTGGCCTTGCATATTCCTCCTCCATCATGGACATACCCCCCTCAAACTGTGAGCGGAAATAAATTCTTCCTTTCTTAGGTTACTTCAGTAGGTATGTTGTCATAGCAACTAGAGGAAAGTAGTAAGGGGCGTGAGGCAAATGGGCTGCCATCTTGCTGGGCCCCCTCCCCCTCAACGGCTTCAAAAAGCAGGGAGTGCTCCCTTCACCCCTACCAAACCTGAAAGTTGCTCTTGGAATCCACGCACTTCAATCTGGCAATGCTTCCTGGCGTTAAGAAGAAAGGGCTTAGTGGGAGTGGACATCATGAGGGAAAGGGTCCAGGCCAGGATGGATGTGGTTTTTCCAGGTGGCTCCATTTCAGTGGCAGGTGACTGGCCAGTGTCAGGGAAAAGGGCTGATGAGACAAACTGAGGAATGCCACGGTGTCTCTCATGGCAGAATAAACAGCTCTGCTTTCATTCATTCCCCTCAACCTCCATGGCTAGCACAGCCTCCGGGATGCTCTCTCTTTCTCTGTGCCTTCCTTTCTTGCTTGCCTACAGCTTCCCATCAGCCCATGGTAGCTTTGACTGAGGTCACAAGAGACCTGGCTCAATTGCCTTCTTGTGGTGGTTTCTGGTTTTATGAGACAGGACATCATTACGTTGCTCTAGCTGACCTGGAACAGACTGTGTAGACTGCATTGGTTTGAAACTTGGAAGGATCCTCTTGTCTCTGCCTCAAGTGCTGGGATTAAAGACACATACCACCTCACCTGGCATGGTTGCGCAGAGGGCCAGACAGTTGGCTCAGTGGTTATGAGCACACGAGGAGGCTCACAACCATCTGTAACAGGATTTGGATTCTTTGGAACTGGACTTATAGGTAATTGTGAGCTACCATGTGGGTGCTGGGAATTGAACCCAAGTCCTCTTGGGCAACAAGTAGTCTCAGGTACTCTAAGCCATCTCTCCATCACCAAAGTAAATCTTCTAAAAATTTTTTAAGTAAAATTTTCTAAAATTATTTTTATGAGTGTATGTTTGTCAGTGTGCCAACCTGGACTACATAGTAAGACACTATCTCAGAAGACGGTTTTGAAAAGAAAAAGAAAAATACTCACCCCTTTTCATGGCCAAATAATATTTCTATTCTATTGTGTAGATATACCACATTTTATTTTTCTATTCATCGGTTCATGGACATTTGGAATTCTTATACTTTTTGGACATTGTCAGTACTGTTGCTGTGAACACCCATGGGTGAATTGTTGGGTGGACATATTTTCACTTCCCTTTAACATGTGCCTGGGAGAACTGCAGGATCATACAGGAACTCAGGGTTAACTGTTTGTGGTTAACCTCTGTTAATTGCTTTCCAGTGCAGCGAGAGCACATTCCATTTCTGCAGCTGTGAGGGAGGGTTCTAATTTCTCCACATAACTGCCAACACTTGTTGCTGTCTGGCCTGTTGAGTGCAGCGTCATTGTGGATGGAGTCATAGCTCATTTCCCTGATGATTAATGATATTTTGTGTGCTCACTATCATGGGTGCAGGGAGTTGAATCCAGACCTCCCATATTGCTAGCCGAGAAGTCTACCACCAGCCTATATCCCCACACCTCATTAGCTATTTTTTCTTTTCTTTTCTTTTCTTTTCTTTTCTTTTCTTTTCTTTTCTTTTCTTTCTTTCTTTCTTTCTTTCTTTCTTTTTTTCTCAAGACAAGGTTTCTCTGTGTAGCCCTGGCTGTCCTGGAACTCACTCTGTAGACCAGGCTGGCCTCAAACTCAGAAATCGACCTGCTTCTGCCTCCTAAGGGCTGGGATTAAAGGCATGCACCACCACTGCCCGGCATCTCATTAGTTATTTTTACATCTTCTTTGGAGAAATATCAGCATCTCTTTAGCCCAAGCTGGCCTCAAACTTGAGGCCATCATCCTACCATAGCCTACCACATGCTGGGAATATGAATACAAGCAACCAGCTTAGTCTTTCATACGACTCTCTTACACAGATATACTTTGTAAGCATTTTCTGGTTGTCTTATATCTTCATTTTTAATTTCAAATTATTTTACTTTAAGTGTGAGTATTTTGCCTGCATGTTTGTGCACCATGTGTGTTCCAGGTACCCTCAGAGGCCAAAAGAAGGTGTCAGATCCTCTGAAACTGGAGTTATGGATGTTTGTGAGCTGTCTTGTGAGTGCTGGGACTTGAAATTAGGTCCTCTCTGGAAGAGCCTCTGGTGTTCTTAACCACTGGGCCATCCCTCCAGCTCCTGATGCCCTTCTTATTGTTTTGTTTTGGTTCAGTGTGTGTGTGTATGTGTGTGTGTATACCATGTGTATTTGTATGTATATGGGTACACACACATGTGCAAATTGATATGGAACAAAAATTCCAATGCTTTAAAAGTTCAAAGTCTCTTAACTGTGGGCTCCTATAAATAAAACAACAGATTTCATCCCTCTTATTCTAAAAAGGAAACACCAGAGCAATCACATCAAAACCATTATGGTTGATTTTGATTGTCACCTTGATTGGATCTGGAAACAGCTAAGAGATTCCCCTCTGGGTGGATCTGAGAAGGTACTTCCAGGAAGGACTAACTGAAAGAGAGACACTCCTAAAAGTGGGGACCTTCAGTTGGTGGTACCCCAAATATACAGGACTCTGAGAGGAAAGCAGCATTGCCATTGCTTGCCTACGTTTGCTCTTTGCTGGTGAAAGCATCTACACTGTTGCTGCTGCTGCTGCTGCTGTCCTTTGCTAACATCAGGACCCATCTTCTCTATCCTTCCAAATGGACTGAGTTCTCTGCAGGAATCCAAGGCCTTCGGTACCAAATTGAGACCACTGAGGCCTCCAGCCTTGTGTTCTGTGCAGCCAACACGGGCAGGGAAGACTTGGGGAGTGGACTCCATCTCTGTGGCTATGGGGAGCCCTCATCCCTCCTGGGTAAAGTCTTTCCATGCACAGCCTGTCCCCACGTCCCTGGAAATAAGCCCTCACCTATGCTGGGTAAAGAAGCACATAAAACACCTTGATCCCCTAGAGTGAACTTTGAGAGAATCAGGTCTCAGTTTGTCACTGAGACCTGTCTTACTTGCTTTTTTATTGTGAGGATAAAAATAACAGGACCAGGTCAACTTTTAGAAGGGTTTATTGGGGACAAAGAGTCTCAGTGGGTGAGTCTGTGACCATCATGGGGGTGGGGGGAGGATCGTGACCACAGGAGGGCAGGCACCCTGCTGGAGCCGTAGCTTGGAGCTCACATCCAATCCAAAAGTTGCAGATAGAGAGAAAGGCAGGGGCCAGATAACTGGGAATAGCTATAATAGGCTTTTGAAATCTCAAAGTACCCTCACCCCACCCTGTGACACACCTCCTCTAACAAGGCCACACCTCCTAACCTTCCCCAAACAGTTCTGCAAATGAGGATCAAGTATTCAAACATATGAACCTATGTGCCCCCCCCCTCATTTAATCCCCCTGGGACCTGAGGAGGAGGGGTGCACCTTGGTCTCTGCTCCCCCAGGGAAGGGTTGAAGCGACACCTGACCATGCCTTTGACTTAGACTATCAGTTCTGTTTCTCTAGAGAACTCTGATCCAACATTGCAAGAAGCTGACTGGGGATCCTTTCTGGAGTCTCTTACTTCATTGATCTGTGTGTTTAAGCCTTGTGCCCAGGACTGTATGGGCCTGGGTTTTTTTTTGTTGTTGTTGTTTTGTTTTGTTTTGTTTTTTGGTTTTGGTTTTTGTTTTGTTTCGTTTGTTTTTGCATTTTCATACAAATGCTAGGACCATTTTAAAATCAGTTTTTGCAAATAAATCAAATTGGAACTTGATACGATTGCAATGAACCCATGAATCGACTTAGAAAGCACTGTGATCTCAACATTAAATCCTGTTTGTAAATTTATATACTTTACTTATGTATGTGTGTGTGTGTGCACATGTGTATGCAGGCACCCACAGAGACCCGGAGGGTACAGCATCCCCTGGAGCTGGATGCATTGTAAGAGGCACAAACGTGGATGCTGAGACCCAAACTCAGGTCCTCTGCCAGAACAGCAAGTGTTCACAACATCTGAGCTATCTCTGCAGCCCTCTTAAATTATTTTTTAACCAGAGTCCCACTATGTAGCCTTCTCTGGCCTGGACTCACAGAGATCCACTTGCCTCTGACTCCTGAATGTTGGGATCAAAGAAAAGTGTGTACCACCTTACCCAGCTAAGTATTTCTTGTTCTTTAAAAGCATCATACAGTCACACAGTATAGTGGGTACTGGTTGTATCCACCCACCACTACCTCTTCTGGCTCCCACTCATCTCCTTCCCAGCTCTGTGTCCTTTCCCTTTTATTGCTATTATTAACCTGATGAATCCAGTTAGTGCTGCCTATACATACATGGGTATATGGCCATCCACGGGGGCATCACACACAAGCTACTCTCAACCATGTCCCCACCAGAGGGGGACTCTTCCTTCTTTGGCAGCCATCAACTGTGGATAGTTCTTCCAGTACAGATGGGGCCTCTCTTTTGCTCCCCCACCCTGGGACTGGGACTGGCTTGATCTTGGTCAGATAATCTCAGCTGCTGTGCCCTGACACATGCCACATGTGCCAGAAGTCAGCTTCTCACGGCTCTCCAAAACCATCACACCATGATTGCACCGGTGAACACAGCTTGCCAGCCGCTCAGCATTGTAGCATGCAGGGTCCAGCACTGGGTTAATGCAAAGGCTCAAAAATGGTTAAAGAATAAGTAACATAGAGAGCTCAGCTGCATTGGGTCATGGGTATCAAACGCCACCATCCAAGGTTCAGAAACTTCAGGAAGGAGCACAAGGCCCGGCGGGTGGGGAGGAGAGGAAGGAAACAAAGGTGTAGTTAACATGGAAATTTTATATAATTGTGCTACAAAAAATAATCACTAAAACGGGCCTCATAAGAGGTCCAGTGTGCTAGTTTGCTTTTAATGTTTGATTTACAATCTAAATGGGATATCATTCATCCAATATACAGGGGATGGGAGTCAGGGTTTGATCTGAAAGGAATGGGGTCAATGATTCAAAGACATAGTACATATAAATTTCTCAAATAATTAATAATGATATTCGATTTTTTAAAACAGGGGTGAGGAGGGATGGAGAGATAGCTCCGTGACTAACAGCATCCCCAGAACCACATAAAGCAACACCTGGGATGCCCAGCACCGAGAAACAGAGGCAGGAGGTTACGTTCAATGTCATCCTTGCATGTTCAGCAAGTTCAGGGACAACCTGGGATACAAGAGACCTTAGATCAACTAATTAACTAGTTGCTAACATGAAATTTATAAAACAAAGCGTACACTAAAAGGTTAGTATTACCTTGGTATCAAAGCCAGACCCAAAAACAAAAAACAAAACAAAACAAAAAAACACAACAGAGAAGAAACCAAAGACCAATGTCTCATAGAAAAATCAATATGAATGTTATCAACAAGGGCCCTTGAAATGGTTCAGTGGGTAAAGGGGCTTGCTGCCAAACCTCTCATTCTGAGTTCAATTCCTGATAACCACATGGAAGGAGAGAACCAGTCCTGCAAGTTGAACTGTGACCTCCACCTGTGCACCGTGACGAACAGACACCCACCCCACCCCCACAGTAAATAAATTAAGGTAAAATATTTTTTAAATCCTCTACAAAAGTCAAGAAACCAAATCAGTTTTGTTAGATGCTTTTCTCTTACAAGGATTATATGTCATGAACACCACTCTGTGATTTAGAGCTGTGTAAGTATGATTTGAAAAATATTTTAAGGGATTTTTCAAATTATGATATGCACCTCCTATTTCCTCATGGGGAATTAAATAATCGCTGAGGCCTCTGTGCATAATTCAGGATCACGTGGTGATTTCCCGATGGCTATGGGGTCTTACATTGAACATAATGTTTTACTGTTCAGCTAACTCACCTAAATTTATTATTATTATATATTATGCTTGAATGACTATTCTTCCAATTGTTTCTTAGAAGTGACTCATTATTTCCCAAGAATCATTTCCTTAAGATTGATTCCTAGAAGTGAGTGATTAGGTCAAAGGGGAGACGTCAACATTGGCAAGATTCACCGGCAAGGGCTCCTGAGTGGCTCAGAGATAAAAGCATGAGGGCCTCCAGCACCCATGCTCACTCTTCTGAGTGCCCCACCACTGTGCCTGTAGCCTCAGAGCTGGGGTTGGGGTGTCAGGGTGGAGCAATGACAGTGAGTTTGCTGGGGTTTGCTGTCTGCCAGCCTAAGTGAAAAAGAGAGAGCTCGGGGCTCGGTGAGAGACTCTCTCCCAAGGGAATAAGGTGTAAGATGACAGAGGATGTGCAGCATCCTGCTCTGGTCTCAGCACACAGGCATCCCCCACCCTCAGACCCCACATGCAGACATTCAAAAACAGCACACGCACATGCACGCTCTCACACATGCACATACACACGCACATGTACACACACACACAGCTTCTTCAAGTACACTTCCAATTTTCTCCTACAGCATCAGCAACACTGTGAATATGATGTTGAGAGAAAATCCTTGTTGGGACACACCTAGTCAAGAAAATAGAGATTTTGAGCCTGACCATGGTGGCACATGCCTTTAGTTCCAACATTGAAAGTAAAATCTCCAACAATACACATGTACTTGGCATTGCTTAAAAGTCACAAACCAGGGCTGGAGAGATGGCTCAGCGGGTAAGAGCACTGACTGCTCTTCTGAAGATCCTGAGTTCAAATCCCAGCAACTACATGGTGGCTCACAACCATCTGTAATGAGATCTAATGCCCTCTTCTAGAGTGTCTGAAGACAGCTACAGTGTACTTACATATAATAAATAAATAAATCTTTAAAAAAAAAGTCACAAACCAAAGATGCAGTTCAGGGAGTTTTGCTCAAATAAACTAGAAAAATGAAATAATAAACATGAAACAATTGGTTTTGTTGATGCTGCTGCTGCTGCTGCTGCTGTTGCCTTTGCTGTTGTTGTTTTGAGACAGTCTCACATAGCTCACATAGCTCATGCTGGCCTTGAACCTGCTAAACAGTCAAGAATGACTTTGAACTTCCATCCTCCTGCCATCATGGGGAGAGGGCTGGTATTGGGGTTTGCACCACTGCACCCAGTTTATACAGTGCTGGGGACCAAAGCCCAGACTTTGTGCATTCGAGGAAGGCACTGCAGTGACTGAGCTCCAGTTTCAGCCTTTGTATTTTGGAGACAGGGTCTGTTGTGGCCTAGGCTACTCTCAAACTTGATGCATGGCCAAGCATGACTTTGAACTCCTAATCTTTCTGCACCCACCTCCCAAGTTCTGTGAATATAGACATGAGCCACCAAGCCTGGCTGTTCAAGAGGAAAAAAAAAGCCAAACATAGTAGATAGATAGATAGATAGATAGATAGATAGATAGATAGATAGATAGATATAGATAGATAGATATGAGTTTTGTTCATCAATTTTAAAAAATAGGGCTGAAAACGGAACCTATATTCTTGGGCATGTTAACGACAGTGGCTCTCACACTGCATGTGGTGGTTCATGCCGATAATCCCAGCATGGGAGACCAAAGCAAGGCTAGTCAGAGCTCCATCCTGAGTTCCAGGCCAGCCTGGGCTACAGAGTGAAACTTTCCTTTAAGAAAACAAAACAAAAACTACTGTATCAAAAAAAATCAAACCCCAGCAAGACTTTAAATTAATAACACTCTGATGAAGCTATTAATTAAAAATAAATAGCTAGGCAGGCAGTAATGGCGCATGTTTTTTTTTTTTTTAAGATTTATTTATTGATTATATGTAAGTACACTGTAGCTGTCTTCAGACACTCCAGAAGAGGGAGTCAGATCTCGTTACGGATGGTTGTGAGCCACCATGTGGTTGCTGGGATTTGAACTCCGGACGTTTGGAAGAGCAGTCAGGTGCTCTTACCCACTGAGCCATCTCACCAGCCCCCTGGCGCATGTTTTTAATCACAGCATGTGGGAGGCAGAGGTAGGCAGATCTCTGAGTTCAAGGTCAGCCTGGTCTACAGAGCTAGATCTAGGTTAGTCAGAGCTACAAAGAAAAATCCTGTCTCAAAGAAGAAGAGGAGGAGAAGGAGGGGGAAGAAGAAAAGGAGGAAGAAGAGGAGGAAGAGGAGGAGAAGGAGAAGGAGAAGGAGAAGAAAAAGAAGAGTAAGAAGAAAGGGTCATTGCTAGAGTTCCCATGCACGTTTTAAAGATACCAACAGTGAGGCTGGGGACATGACTCTGTAGATGAAGTACCTGCCAATAAGCACTGAGCTTGGATTGTGTGAGTGCCACACAATCGCTGGGCCAGCAAGCACTGGGTTTAATGAGAGAACTTGTCTCAAAAGATAAGGTGTAAAATGAAAGAAAGATACCCAGTGTTCCTCCAGGCAGTGGTGGTGAACGCCTGTAATCTCAGGACTTGGGAGACAGAGGCAGGTAGATTTCTGAGTTTGAGGTCAGCCCAGTCTACAGAGTGAGTTCCAGGACAGCCAGGACTGCACAAGGAAACCCTGTCTCCAAAAACCAAAAAGAAGAAGAAGAAGAAGAAGAAGAAGAAGAAGAAGAAGAAGAAGAAGAAGAAGAAGAAGAAGAAGAAGAAGAAGAAGAAGAAGAAGAAGAAGATACTCAGTGTTGACCTCTGGCCTCCACATGCATGCACCCAACATGCACTCTCATAGATGCTGCTGCACACACATGCAAACATACACATACGCATACCACACAGACAAGGTAAGTAAAACAAAGCCCAGAGCCAAGATACCAAGAGGATGTTATGGGTAGCTTAATGTCAACAGCTATGAAAGGCATAGATAAAATGGAAAATTCCTAGAAATAATGAATTATCAAATGACTCACGAAGATGTGGAAAACCACAATATCCTATAAATCCTGTAGATTCCAACAGCAATGATGAATCTGTAGTGGGGTATGGTGGTGCACACATGTAATCCCAGCTTCTGAGAACATGGGAGAACTTCAGGAGATGGAAGACTCAAGGCCAGAGCCTGCAAGATGTCTTGCCTCCAAGCCTGGATTTGATCACTGGGACCCACAAGGTGGGAAGAGTACCGTCTCTCCCACACATTGTCTTCTGCCTTCCAGAGGCATGTTCTGGCATGTGCACTGTGCCAGACAAGTGTGCAAGGCACTAAATAAGTAGATTTGTATTTTAAATTCAAAGCCAGTCTTAGCTATATAGCAAGTTTGGGACTAGCCTGAACTACATGAGAATCCGTCAAAAAAAGAAAGAAAAGAAAAAAAGGAAAGAAAGAAAATAAGGAAAAGGTAGGAGGGAAGGACAGGGAGGAGAGAGGAGAGTAAGAGGACGAAAGAGAGAGGCAAGAGAGGAACGCGCTGCTGATAGATGTAAGTTGGTAGGGTGCTTTGCCTAGCATGTATGGGGCCCTGGGTTCACCCCTCATCACTGCATAAAGCAAGTGGGGTGGTAAAGTGGAAACTTAAGGGTTCTTTGGAAAGTCAGTTGTGTTTGATGGGGTTTTGCTGGGGCAAACACATGAAGGAACATTTCTCTGAAGCAGACAAAAGTAAAAGGACGATCTGCTAAAGCGAGCAAATGAAAGGACGTGATGAAGAGTTCTTCTCTAACAACATGCATGTATGGGTCTGACTTACACTGCGTAGTTGAGCTGCATTTGTCAGGACTCCATAGAGAGAAACACATCAAAAAACTTCTGGTGGTGTGCTGTGGCTTCTTGCTGCTTCTGTGGATTTGGGCCAATTGGCAGAGTGATGTCAGCCAAGACAGACTCACAGGCTGAGGCAAGACCCGAGGAGGACAGTTTATGTTTGGAGGGAGTGTAAAAAGGACTCCAAGGATGGTGACAGAGGCAAGCTAGGCTTGCTTATAGAGCAAGCTGTGCAATGCTTGTTGGTCTTGCATCTTCGCTGAGAGAGGCACAGCTGAGAACTTTTCCTGGAGTTCCTGGTGATCCAAATCCTCCCTGTTGACTTGTGCTGTTTGGGCTGAGGCCTGATTGATGGTTCCTGCTAGGTCGTGCCACTGCTGCTACTATCCAGACACTATTGAACTGACCTGCTGGGTTATCCATGAAGTGTTGGTGAACTGCTGGGATATCTATGAAGTGTTTGTGACCTGCTGGTGTATCCGTGAAGTGTTGGTGACTGGATCGGGCTGCTGCTGCTGACCTGCGAGCTAAACTGCTGATTTCCTGACAATACAGATGGAATTTGTTCTAAAGAACCATTTCTAAACAGGTTCACTTCTCTCCCCCGTATCCTTTCTTTTGTACTACCTCTGGTGGGTGGAGGGTTCGAAGGGAGGTTAAAGCATTTTAAAACTAGCATTAAAGTAGGCTTTGAAAAAAATAAGTTACAAGGTGGCACTTGTCTGCATCCCAGCCAAGGGATGGATGAAGGCAGGAGTATCAGAAGCTCAAGGCTGCCGGGCATGGTGGCGCACGCCTTTAATCCCAGCACTCGGTGAGTTCGAGGCCAGCCTGGTCTACAAAGTGAGTTCCAGGACAGCCAGAGAAACCCTGTCTCGAAAAAACAAAACAAAGCAACAAAAAAAAGTAGTTCAAAGCCATTATTGGGTGCAAAGCAAGTTAAAATAAAAAGCCTTCCCAGGAAGAAGTCTACAAATTCAGATAGGTTTACCTTTTGGGTTATGTTGAGTATTCAAGGGGAAAATATCCCAGGATTAAACTTTTTCTGTGAGTTTAGCCATTTCCATCTGAGGAACAGACTGCATCCTTAACTCACCTCATAGAGTTAGCATTGGCCCTGACTCCAGTCTGAAAATCAATAAGGGAGACTTAAAGGCCATTTTTGTTTATGAACACAGCTATAAAATCCCCAAACAAGTTTAATGAACAGAATTTGCCAGACATGAAGGGATACTCGGAGGACTGACCACCAAGTCATATTTGCGTTAGAAATGTAAAGTTTGGTTAATGTTCAAAAAGCAGCCTGTGTAAATTGATCAGGACAGACTACAGAAAGAGAAAACCTGGCTGGTTATCTCAATGGAGACAGAGAAAGTACCAGCCACAATCCAGCACTGATTGGATTAAACGGGTGAGTAATTTTAAAAAGTATTTTGCCAAACCAGAAATGGAAAGAAACGTCCTTAATCTTATAAAGACTGTCTTTAGGGGATGGAGAGATGGCTCAGCAGGAGAGAAAGAAACACATACATACACACACAGAGAGAGAGAGAGAGAGAGATCATTAATTCCAGACTGCGGAACTTAAATTTTTAAAGTATATTTTTGTTTTGTTTGAGACAGAGTCTCTCTCTGTCTTGAAACTCACTATGTAGATCAGACCAGCTTTGAACTCTCGGAGATCCACCTATCTCAGTCTCTTAAATGCTGAGATTAAAGGCTTGTGTCATTGTGCCCAGGCCTTTCCCCCACTTTTTATGTCTATGTCTGTGCCCGAGTGTACCATGTGCATGCCTAGTACCCAGGGAGCTCAGAGGAGGGCATCCGGTCCCCTGGATAATTCCTGAAATTTTTACTTTTACTTACTCTCGAGGCAGGGGGCGGGTGGGTAGGTGGGTGCATGCACCATGCCCTGACTGTGGAGGTCAGAGGACAACTCACTGGATTTGGTTGCCTCCTGCCATGTGTGTCCTGGGGATTAAACCCAGGTCACCAGGTTTGATGCAGGTGTCTGAGCCTCTGCACTAGCCCAGGTTTTAATATTGACAAAATCCAAGCTATCAATTGTTATAGTTTGTGTTCTTAGAATTTTCTTTAAGAAGATTGATAGTTTCGATTCATAAATGGAGACTGGTGACTGGTACGGAGCTCGTGTGGTGGAAGAGAGCGGATGGATTGTGCTTCAAGCTGAGAAACTAGCCCCGGCATCGTTTGTTGGCAGTCCATCCCTGATTTAGCGGTTTAGCACTTTCTGCTCAGAGTCAACGGGCTGCATGTGAGCGACTCTAGGACGGCGCCACATTTCTGTAAATTTTTATTTATATGTGTGAGTGTTTTGCCAGCTGCGGGTATGTGCACCATGTGCATGCAGGGTGCTCACAGAAGCCAGAAGAGGGCACCAGGTCCCCTGGAGCTGGAGTTGCAAGCTAGCATTGTGAGCCACTGGGTATGAATGCTGGGAATTCAATATTGGTCCTCTGAAAGAGCAAGTGCTCTGGATGCTGGGACATCTCTCCCGCTTCTTGTTTTGATTTTGAGTAGACTCTCATATAATCCAGGCTGACCTCAAACTTGCTAGGCTGTTAAGGATGTCCTTGAATTCCTGATGTTCCTGCCTCTACCTCCTGAGTACTGGGATTACAGCTGTGCACCACGCCCTATTTTATTTACTGATGAGAATCCAACCCAAGGCTTATGTGTGCAGGTCAAGGGTTCTACCAGCTGAGCTGCATCTCCAGCTGAACACTAGCTTTTAAATCCACCTGCACCAGGTTTTGAAAACCTAGATTTATTTTGTCCTAATCATTTAACCCACTGTGTCCCTCAGACCCAAACTGCACTCTTTAATCCCTATATTTTTGATGGCAAACTTTTACTGCATGTAGATAAACAAACATGGTACTGTTGTGTACAAGTCTACTTCTGGATATTTCTCTCTCACTGTGGTATTTGTGCTCTAGTATTAGTATCAGCTCTGTGAAGCATTGAATGGTAGGACTCTGGGTTCATTCCATCTCCCCAAATAAATAAATTCTCTACCTGGAGAAGCCAGAGCCACATCTGCTGTTAGCAAGATCTATTTCAGATCCCACACCACCTTCAACCGGCATGAAGAACTCTCTTCTCTCTGCCCGGTGCCAGTCCCGTACCTCTGTTCCTCTAGCTTTGTCCTGGTTCTATGAATACTTACCTGTCCTCTATCAGCCCAGGGACTCCCTGTCCTTCTCAGACTGCATTTCCCATCGCCCCTTTTCTCGTGGCTCTCTGAATCTCAGGTGAACCCCACTCCCATATTCTCAGCCCTATTTCTGATGGTCACCATCATTTTCTGCTCTGACAGGAAACGGCTCTCTGGAATAATCCATGTGCCACTCAGATCTAGGCATGGGAAAGTTCATTTACGAGTCACACACACACACACACACACACACACAGGGAGGTGCCAGTATGTTGTGAAATTTGTGCCTTTGTCTTTTTTTTTTAATTTGAAAATAGTCTCTATAAAATCCAAGCTTGCCCGAGAGCCTCCTGCCTCAGCATCCCCAGAGCTGCAATGACAGCAGATGCCACCAAGTCCAGCTCGCTGTGTTTTCTTACATTACTTCCTGTTTATCCTCCTTCTTAGAGACCAGTGACAGGCCAGGGAGAAGGATCAGCTGATAAAAGCATTTGCTAACGCTGACACCATTGCATACACTAGCAAGATTTTGCTGAAAGGACCCTGATATAGCTGTCTCTTGTGAGACTATGCCGGGGCCTAGCAAACACAGAAGTGGATGCTCACAGTCAGCTAGTGGATGGATCACAGGGCTCCCAATGGAGGAGTTGGAGAAAGTACCCAAGGAGCTAAAGGGACCTGCAACCCTATAGGTGGAACAACATTATGAACTAACCAGTACCCCGGAGCTCTTGACTCTAGCTGCATATGTATCAAAAGATGGCCTAGTCGGCCATCACTGGAAAGAGAGGCCCATTGGACACACAAACTTTATATGCCCCAGTACAGGGGAATGCCAGGGCCAAAAAAAAAAAAAAAGGGAATGGGTGGGTAGGGAAATGGGGGAGAGGGGGGAGGGTATGGAGGACTTTTGGGATAGCATTGGAAATGTAATTGAGGAAAATACGTAATAAAATATATTTAAAAAAAAAAGCATTTGCTGATATGACAACACAAGTTTAGTTCCGGAGGTCATGTGAAAAGCCCGATGATGTTGGGGCGCACACGGCCCATCTGTATCCCAGCATTCCACGGTGAGATGAGAGGGGGAAACCGGAAACTCCTCAGACTCTAACCAAGCCCACCAGCTTCATGTTAGCAATGGGAACAAGGCAGACCGTGCCTCAAATGCAAGGTGGGAGGTGAGAAAAGCATCTTCAGAAAATTGTCCTGGGACCTCCCTACCTACACATGAGCACCTGCACTCATACACAGACACAATTAATTTAAAAAAAAAATAGTGATGGCAGGGGCTATAAAACAGCTCATTGGTAAAATGGTAAAGAGGTTTGATCCCCCTGCCTCTGACTGCTGAGTGCTAGGATGAAAGACATGTACCCCCATACCTTTAATTTTTGACTCCAGCATTCAAGTACACAAACAGCTCGATCCCTGCCACCCCACCCCCACCCCCCACCCTTGGTCTCCTCTTCACTCTTTACAACAGCTCAGCCTCCCTTCCTATAGCCAGGCTCCCAAGGAGTGATTATGTGTGTGTCATTGTGAGCCTTCCACCTCTCAACTTCAGACACTGCCCTGCCATTCTCTGCCGCCTACCCTCCTCTGGTTCCCCAACTCAACACTTTACCCTGAAATCCACTGATTTGGGCAAACATCTGTGACTCTCATCTGCCCAATGTCCCACTCCGATCCTGTCCCAGCCTGGAGGCTGTGTCCTAACATTACTTATCTATCGATCCTGCTATAGTGCTGCCATCTGGCAAAGGCGCAGCCCTCTATGCCCACACGGGTCCCACAGGCGACCAGAACTGAAGGCAAACCTTCACTCACTGACCAGCCTCCACTCACTATTTTGTGGAGCTAGAGGAGTCCAAACCTCGGCATGCTCGCTCCTCCATGCCCTTGAGCTGCAGGCTCAGCCCCCAGTCCCACTCCAAGGACCACGACTGCCCGGCCGGCCCGCTGTGCTCCATCCCTCAAGTCTATTCACACCCGCTCTCCTAGACGACTGCTTCACACCTCCTCCTCCACCTCACTCTCAGCTGACAACCTCTTCCGATTTTGCTAAGAAAATAGAAGCCCTTGGCACAGACGTTGTGCTGGCTCTGCGGCTCCCCACCCACCGGCATCTGTGCCCATCCGCTCTGCCTTTCCTCCCACTGAGGCGGCACCCACCCTTGTCCCCCAGCACGGAGGCCTGTTTCTTGTTTCCTTCTTTCTTCTCTCTCTCTCTCTTTCTTTCTTTCTTTCTTTCTTTCTTTCTTTCTTTCTTTCTTTCTTTCTTTCTTTCTTTCTTCCTTTCTTCTGCTGTGTTCAGGCACGATCTTACGCAGCTCAGGCTAGCCTCGAAACTGCTATGAAGCCAAGGTTAACCATGAACTCCTGAGTTTCCTCCTTACCTCTACCTTCTGGGATTGCAGGCATGTGCCACTCCATCCGGCTGTGCACCAGATGCCAACCCCACCTGCCTCTCCAGGGCTCCATGCCAACCAGCGCTCACCCTCTCCTAACCATGCTTCCCTGTCTCTGTGATCATTTCTGTCAGCACCCAGAAAGCCTCTGATTTTCCTTTCTGAAGGGAAAAGTTCCTCGTGACCTTATGCTCTCAAATACCTTCCTTCTTTCTTCTCCCCTCTGTGACAAGACTTCTGGAAGGAGGAGATCCATTGGGCCTCCTTCAAGCCCTTCTCCCTTCCTGTATCATACTTATTCCCATAGACCCCCATCCCCACCCCTCACTAGTCCAAATATGCCATCAAAGGGATCTCTCTCCATATCCTTAGGTTCCACAGTCAGTCACTGGACTTCACCCTCCTTCTGTCTCTTTAGCATACTAGAGTTCATCTTGGGTCAGCAAGGTGGCTCACTGGGTAAAGGGGCTTGTGGCCAAGCCTGGTGACCTCAGTTCAATCCCTGGAACCCGTGTGGTGGGTGGAGAGACGGGGCTCCACAAGCTGTTCTCTGACCTCCATATGCATACACCCACCTACTCACACGCAGACACACACAAACAAGTAAATAAATAGGTTTTAAAAAGAAAAAATTTCACCTTCAACTCTGGCGTGGATGGGAGACTAACCCAAGATCTTGAGTTAGACCTGCCCCAATAGTGAGTTCCATGCCTGCTTGTACTACAGAATGAGATTCTGTATCAAAAATAAAGATAAAGGAGGAGGGGCCCATCTCCCACCTCAACTAGTGCCCCGCCCTTGCCCCACCCCTCCTGCCCACCCCTGTTCCTCTCCAAGGCAAAGTCTTGGAGACCTTGTCTCTACCTACTGTGCCCACCGTGATCACCTCCTCCAGCATCCTGGCTTTAAGCATCATTTGGCAGAGAGTAACTTCCAAATATATATCCTAGGCCAAACCCTTCTCTGAATTCCGCTCCTATTGTCTCCTCAGGCTGACTCACAGCCCCTAACAATCAGGCTCCGCTTGCCAATTCTCCCAGTCCGTAGCTGGCCCACTTTCCTACAGACCTTCCGGTTCTGACTCTCAGGCTCTCTGTTCTGCATCCGGAGTGCAGCAGTGGCTCACCCAACATGGCCACCAGTGGACCCTCTCCACCCTGGGCTAGCCCATTAAGTAGCGCTCAGTGTGACATGTTCCAGGATTAGGGGGCTGCAGTGGCTGCCCCTCCCACCCCACAGACCTCACAGGTGTTTGGTTATTGACACTTGAATGCCCACCTCGCCTCTGTCTTCCCCCCCTTGATGTGGGGTTGTAATGACATTCCAAAAGAGTGCCACTGAAGACATTGCTATCCATCTGTGGCTTCCATAGCACGCTGAAATGAACTTTCCTCTGGGTTTTATTGTTTTTAGAACCCATACAAGTCCTGGTGGGGACCTCTGTAAAAGGTGTCTTGGCTCCTGACCTGCCTGGCTTTCATTTGTTTATTTGACTTGTTTGCTTGTTTTATGTTTTTAATTTTTAATAAATTTACTTATTTAAAGTATTTATTTTTGAGTCAGGGCTTCATTACTTAGCTCTGGTTGGCCTAGAACTCTTTGTATAGACCAGGCTGTCCTACAACTCATAGAAATCCACCTGCCTTTGACACCTGAGTGCTGGAATTAAAGGCATGTGCCAACATAAGCAGTATTTTTTTTTTCTTGAAACAAGGACTTGAGTATCCCAGGCTAGACCTGGATTTCATATATAGCCAAGGATAACCCTGACTTCCTGATCTTCCTGCCTCTACCTCCCAAGTGTTGAGACTACAGGCATGTGCCGCTACCCCCATTTTATGTAGTGTTGGGGATGAACTCAGAGCTTGTGTGCACACTACACAAACATTCTGCTATCTGAAGCACATCCCCAGATCCACATCCTGGCTTTCAAGGTGGGTTAGGGCTCCCTGGCCCAGGAGTCAGGAATGGGCGGGGTCTGTCCCTTAAGACCACTCCTGAGTGGGCTTCTCAGCAGCCAGTGGTAACACAGGGTGGCTCCCCCTCCCACCACTACTCACAGCTACAATTTACAGACCAAGAATTAAAGCCTGGAACACTCACCACCCTGCGGTCTCCCAGAGGGGGAGGGTGGAGCCTGCAGCAGGCTCTGCTGCCCTTGGAAGCCAGGCACATTAGCAGTTGCTACCCAGGGTGAAGAAGCATTCTCCGGGTCATGCTAATCTGCTGTTTCCTCTTCTTCAGAGTGTCTGGCTGAGGCTAAATTGAATTATTTATCTAGTCCCGTGTGCCGTGTCACTTACCCAGACAGACAGTTTATTCATGACTCTACACTATCAATTTCAACATGCAATTTGCAATGAAATTTGACTGATCAGCAATACCGTAATTAGTTGCAAATGTCTGTGCTTGTATTTGTTTGGTGTAGGGGCTATTTCATTAAAGTGACAGAGGCCAATAAACTCACTTGTCTTTGCCCTGGGACATAGGATGAGTAGCAGTTGTGTCATAGGGCAGGGCCAGACCCTGCCTGGCTGCCTGGCTGCCAGGCTGCCAGGCTGTAGGAGAAATTCAAAGGACTCCGAACTGTGGTACCCGAGCTGTGGTTTTGCCTCGTGGGTTTTTATAGTTCTCTGTTTTTCTTTTGTGTATGTGAGGATTTGTTTACGCTTTGCTCTACTTTTTTATTTCTTTATTGTGTGTACAGTGTGCTCATGCGAGGGTCACGGCACACGTAGAGATCAGAGGACGACTTGAAGAAGTAGCTTCTTGCCTCCCACCATGTGCGTCCCGAGGATTGAACTCTGGTCATCACGCTTGAGCATCTTTACCTTAACCCACTGAGCCATCTTGCTGGCCCTATTTAGTTGCTTTTTGATATAAGGCTCCTGTAGCCCAGGCCGGCCTCAGACTTCCTATGTAGTTGAGGCTGACTTGAGTCCTCTGACCGCAGCCTCCCCAGGGCCAGAATTACAGGTGTGCACCATCACACCCTGCGTTCAGTTTTTGTCCTAAACTTCTGGTTGGGATCACCCAGGGTTGAATAGATGATACCATGTGTAATCCACAAGGGGAACTGGAGCCACCCTACATGGCCTCTTCTGCTCCCAGATCTGCTTGCACGCCTCCGGTGGCAGGAGCTCCCAGCCTGAGGTACCTCTGCTTGCGAGAACATCCTTTTCCTCGTTGAGATTCACAGTTGTAGCGACCCCCCCACCCCCTGTTCTTGTCTCAACTGAGAAAGTATGGTATCGCATAGGCTTGAAGCCAGGCTCTAAGCCTCAGCTCGACAAAAGGGAGACTACTGAGCCATCCTTCCTTAGGATTGTAACCGTCAGCAATCC
Organism: Mus caroli; assembly: GCF_978045245.1. NCBI lineage: Eukaryota > Metazoa > Chordata > Mammalia > Rodentia > Muridae > Mus > Mus caroli. The sequence goes on from NW_028227268.1 coordinate 71,201,222, forward strand.
TAGCATCATGTAACCTGACCCAGGGCCTTGAAAATGCTAAGCAAGTGCTCTGCCACTGACCTATACTCTGAGTCCTGAAAAATGGCTCCTATTTAAGCAGACTGTCATTGAGTCATGCATGAAAATAATAAGACAATCAGGGTCTCAGAGGTTCTCTGGGCAAAGCTGACCATGGCCCCAGGCCACATTCCAGATCAGGCTCTGTCAGGGACTTGATGGTACCATTCACCAGACACTGCAAGCTTTGCCCTCACCTGGGGTGCAACCCTCTCCACTGTACTGGGTATATCTCCTGCCCCACCCCCACAGTGTTCCACAGCGCCTTCCATGGCGAGCTTTCAGTGGCTTCACTGGTCTGTCAGCTCATGTGCCAGCCCGTGAGTTTGGCTGGCTGATGAGTGGACAGGACATAGGACTTCTGGTCTTACAGGACTCCGGTCTCTATTCTGAACAGCCAAAAGGAAAACGAAGAACCAAAGTAAACGTCAACACTAACGTGCTCTGAAAGGTATCAGGCTCTACTCACCTGCCGGCAATGATGCACACCCACTCAGCAAGACTGTCTGCAGCGCCAGAGCGGAGCAAGCTGTGGTCCCTGTCCTCACAGACAGCACAGTACATTCAGGGGCCAATAACCTTAGCCCAGACAGTTGACCCTAAGGGAACCAGGTGCCCAGACTGAACAGTAATAATAAGAAATCAGGTCTTAGAGGGGTGAGCTGAGAGAGGGCAGGGGCTGCCGAGGAAACCCCATACTTCCTTGGAGTTGAATAACACCTCACAAGTTTATTGCACCAAAGCTGTGTATCAGCACATGGATATCTTTGTTGTTGTTTGGTTTTTTTGAGGGTTTCTCTGTGTAGCCCTGGCTGTCCTGGAACTCACTCTGTAGACTAGGCTAGCCTCGAACTCAGAAATCCGCCTGCCTCTGCCTCCCAAGTGCTGGAATTAAAGGTGTGCGCCACCACTGCCCAGCAGTACACAGATTCCGATCAAAAGACTTGGTCCACATTCACCTGTCCCCTGTTGATAATTTCGTTTCCTTGCATAGTTTCCATTCCCCCTCTTCTGGTAACAGTATTCCAATTTACTTTTTTTGTTTTGTTTTGTTTTTTGAGACAGGGTTTCTCTGTGAAGTCCTGGCTGTCCTGGAACTCACTCTGTAGACCATGCTAGCCTCGAACTCAGAAATCCACCTGCCTCTGCTTCCCAAGTGCTGAGACTAAAGGTGTGTGCCACCACTGCCTGGCAAAGGACATTTAAATCTTGAGGTGACTAAGATGCAACAACAGTCTATGCCTCAGAAAATAGTAGCAGGTGTCAGTCACTGCAGACCAAGAGAGCAACGACAGAAACAGATAGGCTATCAAGAAGCCTGGTGGGCAGGAAAGAGTGCAAGTGGAGCAAGAGCCACAGACAAGAGAGAAGGCTGCTTCTGAAGTCTACTTTTCAGACCGCTCTTATTCCCTGGAGGGGGTGCACCGTTCCTGGAGGTACTGCAATACCAGGTCAATGCGTGGAGTGGACAGAGCACGCTCCAATTTACATATATATATATATATATATATATATATATATATATATATATATATATATATAAGCTGGGCGTGGTGGCACATGCCTTTAATCCCAGCACTCGGGAGGCAGAGGCAGGTGGATTTCTGAGTTCGAGGCCAGCCTGGTCTACAAAGTGAGTTCCGAGACAGCCAAGGCTACACATAATTGTGTGTGTGCGTGCCTATGTGCGGGTGCACATGAGGGCAGGTACCCATGAGAGGTCAGAAGCATCAGATAGGCCTAGAGCTGCAGGTACAGCTGGGTGCAGCGCTGGGAACTTTACTCGGGTCCTCTTGCAGAGCAGTTCGTGATCTCTCCAGTCAGCCCCTGGCATCCCACTTTTACCTGGGCAACTATTACTCTCAACACTTCCTGCTCCCGTGCTTAAGGTGGGGTGAACTCTCTGCCATGAGAGTCACACGTGAGCCATGCCCAGCCCAGCAGAACTGGATCTTCCCTATGGACAGAGCTATTGAGCATTGTCTTAGGGTTTCCGATGCTGTGAAGAGGCACGGTGACCAGGACAACTTTTATAAAGGACAACATTTCATTGGGACCAGTTCACACTTTCAGAGGTTTGGTCCTTATCATCATCATGGCAGGAAGCAGGACACGGTACTGGAGGAGCTGAGAGTTCTACATCTCGATCCAAAGGCAGCCAGAAAGCTCAGTCTGGCCAGACTTGAACATATATAGGAGACCTCAAAGTTCACCCCCACTGTGACACACCCCCTCCATTAAGGCCATACTTACTCCAACAACGACACACACCTCCTAATAATGTCACTCCCTGTGAGTCAAGCATTCAAACACATGAGTCTATGAGAGTCAAACCTATTCAAACCACAAGCGTCTTAGCGGAGTTGAGCATCTGCCGAGCTGCAGAGCGCCCTGTGCACCGTGCTGAGATGCAGAGAGCTTACCCACACGTGGAGCTGTATAGTGCCTTATTCATAGTGCAAAACTGCAAAGCACTTTCTGCAGGGTGCTCAGCTGCAGGGAGCCTTCCGAATGGTGCAGAGGGCATTGTGCTCAATACTGGGCTTCAGAACGCCTTCGGAACTGGGCGGAGCTGTACAGTGGCTGGTTTGGAGATGTCTGTGATTCCCATGTCAAACCGTGTGGTCCAATCAGAGCTAGTTGTGGATATTTGGAGAGCTAGGAGAGTGTCAGCCTGGAGTTGCTGACAGCTGTGTCGCTACCGCTGAGTCTAGGAGAGGGGAGATGGCTCAAGTCAAAGCACTACTCACGCCAGGCCACCTGAGCTTGACCCCCAGTGGAGGTCACTGCAGATTTGAGGCTGGCCTGGTCTGGCCAAACCCTGTCTAAAACAAACAGGAAAGCAAGCCACCATCAACAAGAAATCATTCGGAGCTGGGAAGATGGCTCAGTTGGTAAAGTGCTTGCAAGCACGAGGCCCTGACTTCAGTCTCTAGCATCCACGTAACAGCTGGGTAAGGCAGGACCAACTGTGGCTCTAGCACTGAGGTAAGGACATGCAGATCCCGGAGCGCATTGGTTCAGCTAAACTGGCTGACCAGTGAACTCCAGGTTCAGGGGGAAAGAAATACTGTCTCAGAGCCAAGGCAGAGGGCTGGTGAGGTGGCTGAGGCAGAGGGCTGGTAAGGTGGCCGAGGAGGCATAGCCATTTGCTGCCAAGCCTGATGGCTGGAGTTTGATTCCCAGAACCTACGTGAAGGAGAGAGCCAACTCCACAGAGCTATCCCCTGACCTCCACATGCATTCCGTAGCACACGCGGCTTCCCCGTAATAAAAAATGGAAACTAATTAAATAAAATGAGGTGGAAAGTGGTTGAGGAAGACAACTGACATCAACCACTGGTCTGTCTCCATGTGCACATATGTACATGTGTGTAGATGAACTCATACATACCACACATACAAAATAAATAAAAATAATAAAAACTTATACCTAATTATTGGTGATGTGTGCATGTATGTGTATAAATATGGATACAGAGGTCAGAAGACAACAACGGGGAATGAGTTCTCTCCTTCCACCATGTGGGTTCTGAGGATCAAACTTGGGCTGTCAGATCAAAGCAAGTACCTTTCTACTATGTGTGTGTGTGTGTGTGTGTGTGTGTGTGAGAGAGAGAGAGAGAGAGAGAGAGAGAGAGAGAGAGAGATTTGGAAGCAAGTGCCTTTCCAGTGGGGGGAGGGGCATGTAAGTTTGATAGCAAGTATCTTTATACTCTGTGTGTGTGTGTGTGTGTGTGTGTGTGTGTGTGTGTGTGTGTGTGTGTGGTTTGGCAGCAAGTGCCTGTACTCTGTGTGTGTGTGTGTGTGTGTTTAATAGGATATTCAACCAAGCTGTCCATATGGAGTTGAGAAAACTAAGCTAGGTCTACTATAACGTCTATTAGAAAATCCTTCCTGGCGCCTGGAATCCGGATAGTGGCTCAAACGTATAATCTCAGCATTTAAGTGGCTGAGGCAGGATGAGTTGAGGACAACCTAAGCTCAATAGGTGAGATACTGAGAGTCTATCTGCATTAGTCAGGGTTCTCTAGAGTCACAGAACTTATGGATAGACTCTATATAGTAAAGGAGTTTATTGATGACTTACAGTCTACAGCCCAATCCCCAACAATGGTCAGTAGCGGCTGTGAATGGAAGTCCAAGGATCTAGCAGTTACTCAGTCCCACACGGCAAGCAGGTGAAGGAGCAAGAGCGAGACTCCCTTCTTCCAATGTCCTTATATTGTCTCCAGCAGAAGGTGTAGCCCAGATTAAAGGTGTGTTCCACCACACCTTTCATCCCAGATGACCTTGAACTCAGAGATTTAATCTTCTGGAATCCATAGCCACTATGCCTCAAGATCTCCATACCAAGATCCAGATCAGAAACTGCTATCTCCAAGCCTGAGATGGGAGAAAGGAGAAGACAAAGAGGAGAGGAGGAGGAGGAAGGAAGGGGGAGGAGGAAAGAAAAGCTGAGGGTTGGGCTAGAAAGAGCTATCTCAGTGTGTTTGCTGCCAAGCCGATGACCGGCGCTTCCTTAGCTCACACTGTGAAAAGACGAACCAACTCCCACAAGCTGTCCTTTGACCTCCATACACATATGCATGTACCCCCACCCCGGGAAGTGGAAACTTGACAGTTCCTTGGAAAGTCAGTTGCGTTGGGTGGTGTTTCGCTGAGGCAGACATGTGAAGGAACGTTTCGCTGAAGCAGACACAGGTGGAAGAATGTTTTGCTAAAGCAAGCGCCAGAAAGGACACATGATGAAGAATTCTTCGATAATGACACACATGTATTGGTTCACTTTACATGCGTTGTTGAGCTCCAATTGTCAAGACTCCATAGAGAGAAATACATGGAGAGATTCCTGCGGTTTCTTGCCTCTTCCAAAGACTCTGACCGTCGATAGAGCGATGTCAGCTGATAAAGACGCACGTGGAGTTTTGCTAAGACAACACTCATGGACTGAGGAAAGACAGATGGTGAGGCAAGACCTGTGAAGGACACATGATGTTTTGAGGGAATATAAATAGGACCCAATGGACAGTGACAGGGGCTGGCTTGCATAAGTAACTTTGTAACTCTTCTTGGTCTCGAGTCTTCACTAATCTCTGCTTCTTTGAGAGAGGCACAGCAAAGAACTTCTGGCATCCGTAGTGGTCTTGGTCCCTTCGGCTGACTTGTGCTGACTCAGCTGAGGCCTGGCTGTTTCTGCTGGATCATGCTACTGCCGCTGATTCACGTTTGCTCTTCCGACTCTAAGGAACTGGACTGCTGTTATATCTGTATCGTGTCTGCGAGTGGGTCGAGCTTCTGCTGCTGATTCCTGTGAACTGAACTGCTGATTTCCTGACAATGCAGATGGGATTTGCTCCAAAGAACCATTTCTAAACAAGTCCACTTCCTCTTTATCCTAATAATCTTTCTTTCCCACTACTTCTGGCGGGTGGTGGGCTAGAAGGGAGGCTAAAGTGTTTAGAACTCATATTAAAAGCAGATTTTTGAAAATGTAAAGCTTACAGCCCAAATGCAGGCATGCACAGAATGAGTAAGTATAATAGATACATTTTATAACTCAGTGGTGGGGGGATTCGTAGCAGGTACAAGGCTCTGGATTCAGTTTCCGGAAGCATGTGCACACATGTGCACACACACACACACACACACACACACACGCACACACACACACTTCTAGAATCATGGTAATATTCAAACTGAGAGTCTTGGCTATTCTTGGCCCAAGTCTGTCCAAGGTCAGGTTATATGCCAAGTATACAGGCAGCAAGCAGTGATAATCCCAGATGCTCCACAGGCTGGGACAGGAGGCTCACCTGAGTCCAGGAGATCGAAGCCAGAGGTCCAACACAGCACACCTGCAAACAAACCAGCAAACAAACAAAAACAAACAAAGGAAAGGATAAAAAGACAGGCTCCATAGGGCTGCAGAACTGACTTACCAAGTCAAGAGCATTGGCTGTTCTTCCAGAGAACCGGAGTTCAATTCCAAGTACCCACATGGCAGCTCGCAGCTACCACGCAGGGGACCTGATGTCCTCTTCTGGCCTCCATAGGCACCAAGCATGCCTGTGGTGCACTGACATACATGCAGACAAAACACCTATACGGATACAAGTAATACATTAATTAAATGAAAAGAAACTCAGGTAAAATCCAGAAAGACCAGCTCCTCTCACCAATAATCTAGAACCCAAAGAGGCCAAGGCAACCGTCTGACCTTTGTCAGTGTCCCTGGCATGGTGAGCTAGCCATGGTGCCAGCCTTCACCCCAGCCCCTCACACTGAGGGATGACTCTGCTCAAACCTTGAGAGAATCCTTTCCCTAGCCAGATTCCTGAGCCCCTAGCCAGGCAGTAACCACACAGCTTTAATCCCAGCACTCGGGAGGCAGAGGCAGATAGATCTCTGTGAGTTCAAGGTCAGCCTGATCAACAGAGTGAGTTTCAGGACAGCCAGGGCTACATGGTTGAAAACACACACACACCCCAAAACAAACTAACAAAATGACTCCCTAGCTCCACCCTCCCAGTTTCCAGGAAGAGACAGGAGGACAAGGCCCAGAGATGAGAAACCCCGTAGTATCACAATGACAACTCGGAAAGGCAATGAAAACTGGGATGAAAGCCAGCATCTCGGCTGCGTTCCTTCTGGTTTGCTTGACACCTCAGTGAGAGGCGCTCCTTAACCTTCCTTTGAGACACCCAGCACACAACTCAGAGGACAGCTAGAACCCTCACATCCCCAGATGAGGAGAACTATCCATGGGTAAGGTTTCTCTCTCTCTCTCTCTCTCTCTCTCTCTCTCTCTCTCTCTCTCTCTCTCTCTGCAGCTGGTGGATTAGCAACTGTACTTACTGGACCACCTTGTAAGGCAGACATGAACTAAGACGGTGATGGGCAACGGTGGGCCAGTTGACGAGGACTGCTTAGTCCTCACGCCTCTTGCCCTCTCTTTAAACCTGAAAGGATGGACATGGGGTCCTTGGACCCCTTCATCTAAACATCACAGTGTAACCACACAGGATAAATATCCTTTCTCTGCCTTTGGTCGCTAAGTATTTCTCTTTCTTTCTTTCTTTCTTTCTTTCTTTCTTTCTTTCTTTCTTTCTTTCTATCTATCTTTTTTTTTAAGATTTATTTTATTTATATGAGTACACTGTAGCTGTCTTCAGACACACCAGAAGAGGGCATCGGATCCCATTACAGATGGTTGTGAGCCACCATGTGGTTGCTGGGAACTGAACTCAAGACCTCTGGAAAAGCAGTCAGTGCTCTGAGCCACTGAGCCATCTTTCCAGCTGCTAAGTATCTCTTTAAGTGGTGTACTGTCATCAAAGGACCAAATCTAGCTTGTTGGGACTGCCAGAGTCAAGACTTCGATCTTAAAAATCTGGTAACGAAACCCAGCTCAGAAATGGACCAGATCAAGACATTCCCCTCCAGGTTCTAGGAACAACCTGCTAACCTCTAGCCCTGAGCTATTATATGCCAGTCCCTCAAAGCAACAGCCTTGGAATAGGTAGGGAGACCTCTCTTTTCCTTATACCATTATGTGACAACATTGGAGTACCTGACCCCATATGTGTGCATCCATAGTCATAAAACTAATCTTCTCAGGTGGCAGGGATATGTCCCAGCCTCAGTTTTCTAACCCCATAGTCTGATCTAGGTTGGGCCTCTGTGCTGCCTGAGTGGGCTCTGTGGCCTTTGGGACTAAGGTCCTCCCAATATGTGTTTTCTGCAGGTTCCCAGCACTCCGTTGGCCTGAGCTCTGGAGTTTATTTAGCTTAGGGTCAGCCCACTCCCATCCCATACAATATCATCTTGGAGATCTGTTTGGGAGTTGGCACATACAGATTTTCCCTTAGTCACAAGATGACTGTCCCCTTACCATCCCAGAGCACAGAAACCTTTGGTCCTGTAGTCATGGCAACAGATAAAAAGGTCCCTGCTGTTTCTGGTCCCCTGTAGCAGAGGGGGATGCTTCCCATCTCTCTCTTTTGCCCCTTAGCTTCACTTGATCTTGGGGAGGTGAGAGAGCAAATAGAAAGGAGCAAGTAAACTAAAGACAGATGCCTCTTTGCTTTGTGCTGCGACGAGACTCTTCATGACTGATTTTGAGTCTCCTATGCTCCTGTAACTCTTCACCCAGTCTCCTATACATAAGTCCAATAAACACATTGATTCGCCAAGTTGGGCTTGAGTGGATAGGCTTGTTTGGTTTGTTGGTGGTGCCCTATGGAGGGTGAAAAAACAATGGTTCACATCGTTAGAGAAGTCACAAGACATGTCGGCAAGTATTTGCCAGAAATGAGAGGTTGAAATGGGTAGGTGAAGGGCCAGTTGTGGTGGCACATGCTTTTAATCTTAGCACTCTGGAGGCAGAGGCAAGGGGAGCTCTATGAGTTTGAGGATACCCTGGTCTACAGAGTGAGTTCCAGGACAGCCAGAGCTACAGAGTGTGACCCTGTCCCAATAAACAAACAAACAAATGAGTAAAGAAATGAATGGTCTGTGGACATACTTACCTAGTATACACACAGCTCTGGGTTAGATCCTCGGCACCGAATCACCTGGGTATAGTGGCAATAAGAAGGTTGAGGCAGGAGGATCAAGAGTTCAAGGTCACCCCAAGCTACATGACAAATTCATTATCAACAAAGGAGGAAAGAATGAAGAAACGGGTTCACAGGTTCCCTCTCTGATAATTTAAACCATTCTAGCATATCACCTGAAGTTTCAGGTTATCATAAAAGCAGTGAGCCCCCCCATGTAAAACCAGTGACACATGTTCAGCAGTCACCTCCAATGTTAAACACAGGCAGTCCTCGTTCCCTAGCAGTGACAGTCATAGAACACAGTACAGCAAGAGGCTGGGCAAAGTGTTCTATCCTCCACAACACGAGTGAACAGAAGCCAGACATAAAAATAGCCCGTACTACAAGATTCCATTGACAAAGTTCAAAAATAGATGAAACTCATCCGTGGTGGCAGAGGCCGAGACAGTGGCTGCCCTTGGGATGGGACTGGCGGAGCACACAGGAGCCTTGGGCTGGAGGTATTGTTCCGTTCACACAGGAGAGGTGGCAGGATTGGAGCATTTTCTGTGTGTATTTACTCTTCAGTTAAAAGTGTATTTAAGGGGCTGGCCAGATGACTCAGAGGGTAAGAGCACTGACTGCTCTTCCAAAGGTCCTGAGTTCAAATCCCAGCAATCATATGGTGACTCACAACCACTCATATGAGATCTAAGGTCCTCTTCTGGTGCATCTGAAGTCAGCTATAGTATACTTATCTATAATAATAAATAATCTTTGGGCAAGCAGGAACTGAGAGAGCAGGGCCGACCAGAGCAAGCAAAGGTCCTAAAAATTCAATTCCCAACAACCACATGAAGGCTCACAACCATCTGTACAGTTACAGTGTACTCACATACATTAAATAAATAAATAAATAAATCTTTTTTTAAAAAGTGTATTTAAGAGGCCTGGAGAGATGGCTCAGAGGCTAAGAGCGCTTGTTCTTACAAAGAACCTGGGTTCAGTTCCTAACACTTACATGGCAGCTCACAGCCATCCATCACTCCAGTTGCAGGAACTCCCAACACCTTCTTCTGACCTCTGACAGCACCAGACATGCACCTGGTGCATGGGAACAAAACATTCACACACATAAACAAATTTTTGTCAGTTTTGTTTCGGTTTGGTTTGGTTTTGGTTTTGGTCTTTGAGACAGGCTTTTACTATGTAGGTCTGGATGTCCTGGAACTTACTATATAGACCAGGTTGGTCTCAAACTCACAAAGACCTCTGCCTCCCCAGTGCTGGAACTAAAGGCATTTGCTATTATGGCTGTCTTGGCAAATATATTTTTAATAAGTTTATTTAAGCTGGATATGAGTGTACACACATATAGTACTTACGTTTGACACTGTCTTAAAATGTATATACACACACATTTGCTTGTTTGCTTGTTTGTTAATAGCACTGGCTGCTCTTCCAAAGGACCTGGGTTCAATTTCCAGCACCTACAAGGCAGCTCACAACCACCTGTGACTCCAGTGCCAGGAGAGAGAGAGAGAGAGAGAGAGAGAGAGAGAACACGAGAGAGAGAGAGAGAGAGAACACGAGAGAGAGAGAGAGAGAGAGAACACGAGAGAGAGCCCCTGTGGCCCAAGCCACTCCATGCATGAATTCCAGGGCCAGCCCAGAACCAGGGCAATTTCAACCAGTACAGCCCATCCTGTGTCAACCTCTGCAGGTCCTTGATTCTCCTAAGAGTTCAAACCTGAGGTCAGCAAACAGAGTTCTGGGGACATAGGAAAAAGAGAGATAACTTACCAGGGTCACACCCCTAGGAAGACAGTGAAGCATCAGAGGCTCCCCAGGCAGCCTGAAGAGGACTTGTCCTGGCCTTGGCCTTGTCTAAGCAAACTGTGTGGGGCGTTGTGGAGGCTCAGCAGAGGTTGATTGCCCAAGGCCTCTTTCAAGATTGCCCTCTTCTTTAGCTCTCTGGAAAAGCGTTTCAGAGACTGAGGGAGCATATGTTCAAAGTTATGCCAAACTATTTAGTGAGTTCCAGGATAGCTTGGGCTGTGTAGTAAGACTGTCTAAAGAAAGGAGGAGGGGGAGAAGGAGGAGGAGGAAGAAGAGGAGGAAGAGAAGGGGAGGAGAGGGAGGAGGAAGAAGAGGAAGGGAAGGAAGGGAGAGAGTGAGAGAGGGGGAGGAGAGATAGAGGTTGCACCTGTGGTAGCGTGAAGACAGGATGGTGGAGGGACTGGCCTTGGCCGTGAGCCCAGTCTCTCTCTCTGCTGTTTGAACTCTCAAAGCCTGTGTACTTCCTGCTGGCTCAGCTCAGCTTGCCTGCACACAAGGCCAGCAGTCTGGGCACTTGTCAGGCTTCCAGTGATGGGGGAGGAGGTGCTGGACTGTGGCCCATCTACACCTGCTTTCAGGGCAAGTACTCCCATCCCCATGGCAGGATGCGACAGAACCCACCAACAGCAAGAGGCCCTAAGAGTGTCAAGTGTGCCATGGGCTCTTCGAGACCCCTAAGGGAAGTCTGAATGGGATGAAGGGTCTGCCTTCAAGTCATAGAGACACCCAACCAATAGACTGAAGAGATCTAGGTTGGGTCCTGATTGGGCACACAGTGTCCTTGTATGGATGACTTACTGGAGAGTAGAGGTATGTCTTCCTAGAAGTCTAGACCGTGAAACCAGAGAGAAGGATGGCTCCTACTGTTCTCCCTTCACTCCATTGTACAGATGGGCAAATTAAGTCTCAGAGGGGACTGCTGCCTTGTCCCTGCAGCTCACATGCTGATGTTGGCCTTGCTCGGTGCCTGCAGATCTCTGATAGCTCCCCTGCCCCAGATTAGAGTTTCCTTACTAAGTCACCACTGCCTTCTCTCATGCACACACACCTCTGCCCTGTTCTAGAACCAGGCAGGCCATCTGTTTTCAGGAAGGGTCATTTGAAGTGTCTCACTGGCTTTGTCGCTCATGTGTCCCTAAAGATGGTCTGCAGGGAAACCCTCTCCACCCATGTGGGTGGAAGCAAGAGACCCTATGCAAATGACTAGCAAAGCTAGGTCCCCTATCCATGTGCACTGAAATCTGAAATTTGAATTCCTTGTAACTTTATTTTATATGTATGAATGCTCTGACTGTATAGATGTCTGTGTACCATATACATGCTTGGTGCCTAAGGAGACCAGAAGAGGGCATTAGACCACATGAAACTTAAGTTATAGATAGTTGTAAACCGCCATGTTTACTGAACCGGGTCCTCTACAAGAGCAGTCAACACTATTTTTGTTTTGAGACAGAGTCTCTCTATAGCCCTGGCTGACCTGGAACTTGCTTGGTAGAATAGGCTAGCCTCAGACTATGCTTAATAAACAGAGCTCCTGGGCTGGTGAGATGGCTCAGTGGGTAAGAGCACCCGACTGCTCTTCCGAAGGTCCGGAGTTCAAATCCCAGCAACCACATGGTGGTTCACAACCATCCGTAATGAGATCTGACTCCCTCTTCTGGAGTGTCTGAAGACAGCTACAGTGTACTTACATATAATCAATAAATAAATCTTTAAAAAAAATAAAATAAACAGAGCTCCGCCTGCCTCTGCCTCTCCAGTGCTGGGATTAAAGGTGAGTTCCACCACACCCAGCTACAGTAAGCATTGTCTTTTCTTTGTGTGTGTGTGGGTGTTTTGCCTGAACGTGTGTGTGCCTGATACCACTGGACGGCAGAATAGACTGTCAGATCTGCTGGGAGTGTAGTTATAGGTGGTTGAGAGCCACCATCTAGGTACTGGAAACCAAAACAGGGTCCTCTGGAAGAGCAGTTAGTGCTCTTAACAACTGTGACATCTCTTCAGTCCTGGCAGTAACTGGCAGTAAGCATTCTTTATTGCTGGGACATTTTTCCAGGTCCTTACATAACTTTACATGCCATCAGGTGTTATTCTTAAGTTTGTTTTCAGCTATTTAAAAATTGTAAACTCTGGAGCTGGGCTGTAGCCCAGACGGTAGAGTTCTGGCTTTCTACACTCAAAGTGCTGGGTTTGACTCCCAACACACTCAAACCAGGTATAAGCCACTAGTCGTAGCACTTGGGAGGCAGAGGTGGCATCCCCAGGTTACTTCTCTATTTTGATAAATAATCTGACCAAAAGCAACTTGGGGAGGAAAGGGTATATTTCATCTTACACTTTTCAGTCCATCAAACAGGGAAACCAAGGCAGGAACTCAAGGTAGAAACCGAAGCAGACGCCACAAAGAAACGTTTTTTGGCTTGTTCTCCATGGTTTGCTCAACTTGTTTCCTTATACAATCCAGGACCATCTGCTCAGGGTCTACACAAACCCTCAGTAGGCCGGGACCCATCCAACAGACACGCCTACAGTAGGCAGGGCCCATCCAACAGACCCGCCTACAGTAGGCTGGGCCTGCCCAACAAACATACCCACATGCCAATCTGATGGGGGAATTCTTCTGTGAGGCTCCCTCTTCACAGGTAACTATAGTTTGTGTCAAGTAGATAAAAATTAGCCAACACAGGTAGAAAGATCAGAAGTTCAAGGTCATCCTGGGCTAGCTATATAACGAGTTCCAAGTCAGGCTAGGTTACATGAGATCTAGTATTCAAAACAAAACAAAAAAGTAAAAACTGTTATTAGCTTATGGGTTAAATAAATACCCCAGAGTGGGCCAAATGTGGCCTTTGGGGCATAGTTTGTCCTTTCTCTAGTCTAGAATGTTCTGTCCTAGGGATTAGAGTGCCAGTCACCGCAGCCCATAAGTCATGGGTCATGATAGAGTGGCCAGCGGCTGTGGTTGGCCCTGGGCAGATGATTTCCTAGGATCTGGGACATTAGGTGTTAAAGCCAGGGCATCCCAGGCAAAGCAGACAGCTGGTCACCCTATTTGGCAACTATTAACCCAGAGGGACCAGGCTTCAGAAGACACACAGTCAGGGCTCTAGAATGGCCCTCTGCAGTCTGCCCACTCACTGCCTGGTCCTCAGGTCCTTGAGGGATGTGGTAGGCGCTTATCCCATCGTAGCTAGCCCTCCGAAGGGAGCTGCCCCCTCTTCCCAGCAAGGAAACCTCTGTGGTCAGGACTCTCTCAATAGGCAGGAAGTTGAATCATCAGCTCTGGTAAGGTTTCTGCGGCGTGTGGGTCAGCCCCAGAGCCCAGGCTTCGGGCCCAGTGCCTGGCTCCAAACTTTGTTTTCTGTTTTCTCGAGAAAGGAGCGCCCCAGGGCGAAGGTGTCTGATGAGACAAGAGCCACTGAGTCACACACGTGTGAAGAGCTGGTTGATGTGTCCCCAGCTGTGTCCCTTCCATACCACCCTCACCCTCTCTCCTCTCTCTCTCTCTCTCTCTCTCTCTCTCTCTGTCTCTTAGCTTTGGCTTCCAAAGCAGAATTCTGATTCTTGAAATTTTGTTAGGAGTGAATATGTGACTGAAAACAGAGGGCACTGGGTTCCAGGAGACTCCTGGGTTTAGCAGGGACAAAGGATGCTTCAGTGTAGATCCTTGTCCACCTCTTCCCCCCCCCCCCCCCCCAGTGACAGGAGGCTCAGAGGGAGGGAGGAGGGTGGAACATGGAAGAAGAGACACAGGAGGGGCTAGCTTAAAGGACTTTCTCTCAGCAACAGTAATCCATAGCACTTAACTGTTTTTAATGGTCTTATTTATTTATGCACACATGTGGTGATCAGTAGACAATTTGCAGGAGTCCATTTCTCCTTCACCATGTGGGTTCCAGGAATCAAACCCAGGTCCTTGGGCTTGGCTGCAAGCCCCTTTTCTGACTGAGCCATTGCACCAATCCCCACCTGTTATTTATTAAGCATTCTCTGTGGACTGAGGATAGAGTATTTGCACAGTGTTGGTAAGACCCTGAACCTCATCCCTAGCACTGGAGTTGGGGGTGGGGCACACCTGCAATATCCCCAGACCCTAGCTGACCTTTGAGTCTCACAATGACTTTTAAGATATGAGCGATCATTATTTACACCGTGCAAATGATGCAGAGGAAGCCCAGAGACATTAGGTACCTGCTCAAGGTCACTGACTCAGTTATCCAGGTGGGGTTGGCATTGACTCCAGGGTTAGAATGTGGTTTTAGGGTGGGATTAAGAGAAGGCATGAGCTTCCGAGGAAAGGCAAGCATAGGGTTGTGGAGGATTGCCCTCTTCCTATTGCTGCTCAAGGACATCAGAGGACGTTAAGAAGTCAGGAAGAGGAGCTCAGAGGAGAGCTGGAGAATTGGCTGCGTGGTTAAGAGCACCTACTACTCTTGCAGAGAACCCAGGATCAGTTCCCAGCACCCGTAACAACTATCCTTAACTCCAGTTCAAAGGGATCTGACGCCCTCTAGTGGCCTCAGGTGATCCTACCTTAAAGTGGTACCCACAGGTACATACACATAGATTAGCTGTTTAGGGGGCTGAAACCATGGCTTGGTGAATAAAGCACTTTCTACACAAGCGTGAGGACCTGAGTTCAGAGCAGCCTCAGAACACAAATCTGTAATTGAAGTACTCCCTCAGGCAACAATCCTCTGAGCCCAGCAACTGCTATCTTGCGGGGGGAGGGGGGGGGCATCCACCTGTGCACCCTGCAACAGATCATCCCCACTGGGCTTGCTGGTGCTTCACATCCCCTCATGAAGGAATGGGGACCATCAGGAGATCCTTGCTTGAGGCTCCAGCTGCTCCCTACCACCTGGTGTATGCAAATCTTCCCTAAACACACATGCCAGGGAGAGGAGCTGGAGTATATAGCTCTGGAAAGGATGGGGAGGGGTTCATCCCTGCTGGGCATACCCCCATAGGTAGTGAACTTTGGCTGTCTGTCTCTGGAACATTAAGTGGAAGAGAAGACCGTGTTTACATCTTCCCAAGGGAAGGAATTGTAATAACAGAGGCAGAGACACAGAGACAGGAGAATCCCTGGAAGTTGGTAGACCAGATAGCCCAGGAGGACTGCCATCCATGATTGTCCTTTGACAAACATACACACATACATGCACTTGAGCACATGCCACGGCCCTGTGTAATGCGTGTGTGCGTGCACGCACACGCACACACACACACACACCTGCACATGCAAACACATCACACACACAAGGAATAAAAATAAGTATTTAAGGGGGGTGGAGGGATGCTGGAGAGATGACTCAGCAATTAAGAGTGCTGACTGCTCTTCCAGAGGTTCTGAGTTCAATTCCTAGCAACCACATGGCAGCTCACAACCATCTGTAATCCGATACCCTCTTCTGGTATGTCTGAAGACAATGACAGTATGTATGTATATATATATATATATATATATATATACATACATATATATATATATATATATATAAAATGTCACTATTGTCATTATACAATATGTCACTATCATACACACATATATAGGATAAATCTTTTAAAAAATGTTTTAATTTTGGGAGACTAGGGGTATAGATCAGTTGGTAGACTGCTTGCTTGGGTTCAGTCCTCTCAGTCCATTAACCAGGCATGGTAATACAGCCCTGTAACCCCAGCACTTAAGGCATGGAACTCAAGGTCATTCTCAGCTACACAGGGAGTTAAGAAGAGGTCAGGTTTGCTGGGCTGGGGTATTATACCCCTAGATAAGCAGTCTCAAGTTGAGCAGGCTGACCCTATAGTCTCTGAGACCATAACAAGGACTTTGCACACAGCAAGATCTTGCTGCATGAATGACCATCTATCTGAAAATGCCAAGGAAGCTGGCTCTGCTCTCCCAGGGGTGTGCTTTGGGTGTCCCTGTATGTCTCACGCCTCTTAGCAGGGATGCCATCCTCAAGGTGGCTCACAAACTCCAGGTGTAGGGGAGGAGATGTTGGAGACACAGCAGGATTTACCACCCTTAGTAAAGCCTGTGAAGGGGGCTTCTAGGGCCACTCCGTGCTTGTTGGGGGACGTCCAAACCCAGCTGAGATTGACACTGAGTGGTTGAATTCAAGGCCTGGAAAGCCAGGCCTGGTTCAAGATGTCCCTCTGTGTTAGCATTTTGTCTAAGCTCCGCCCCACAGTGACCTGGCAATAGCCAGGTATGCCTGACTCACTATAAAAGGGGCTGCTTGCCCCCTCCTTGCCTTCTTGCTCTCCCTCTGACCTCTAGTCCTGCTCCCCTTCTCTCCCCACCCTTCCCCCCCCCACATGCTCATGGCTGGCCTCTACTCCTCTCTCTTTCTCTCTCTCTGCCTTTCTCTGTCTCTACTACCCTCTTAACTCTCCTCCCCATGTCCTGAATAAACTCTCTTATATTCTATACTATACCATCCTGTGGCTGGTTGGTCCCTCAGGGGTAAGGGATGCCTGAGCATGGGCCCTCAGGGATACCCCACTCCCTCACACCTGACTGCACCTCTACCAAACATATTCCTTCGCTCCTCATCTTGTTATAAAACAACACTCTGGGTATTGTGTGGTAAAGTAAACGGCCCTACATCTCAGTGCTCCTTAGGAGAAGGGCATGAAGGATGACCCTGGAGAAAGAAGTCAACCCAGCCGTCTCAACCTGACCTCCTGCACGGGCTCATGCCTGGTACAGAGATGGCTCCTCCACCTGAGCAGCAGGTTCAAAGCCCTGGGAACTCTTTCTCTCCTAGGCACCGTGAAGTTTCCCACAAAGCCATTTATCTAAGGAGCATTTTGCTTGTGGCAGCCACATGATTCCTGCCTCGAAGCTTGTTAGGGGAGGAGTTCCGGCATTCCCTCAGGATTTCTAGGTGGCAGAGCAAGCCATGCCTAGGATGGGAGGAGGGGAAGAGGTGGGGAGCAGGGGCTCAGACTAACCTCTAACATCCCACTTGGAAGTGAACTGGACAACAGGAGCCTTGGGACCCTAACCATTCCTGCAGACACTGGCTTCCATTAACTGGCTATTTTGGGCAACCCCAGACTAGACAGACTAGCGGTTCAGAGACCTGAAATAGTTCTGTATTACACATGGCTGGCTCACCCACCTAAATGAGTCTTTGGGCCCTTGGGGCATCTGGTGATGAGCACACCTCACTCTCTTCTGCCCCAAGGATGCAGGAGTAGCTAGGGCCTCCATCCACCCAGAGGTCAAACTCCATAGCACCACACACGAAGGCTGAGGGTAAGTGGTCACATGGTGCCTGCAGCCAGATCTGTCCTGTATGCTTCCCTTCCCAGGTGTCCTCCAGGTCCAGCTCAGAACTCCACCTCTCAGCAAGAAAAGGCGGAACAGTACTGGCTGGTTGAAGGCCCTGTGGGACTGCCCTGTGGGTGCTACAGAGTTACAGTTTGAGCCTCTCCCTGATTGCCATGAGTGCCAGCCTGGCATGGGGCCCCAGGAACTGCAACTTCCCTAGTCCAAAGGCCACTAACAGCCAGAAGCTGGGCGTACGCCTAGGGCTATGTGCTAGCCAGGATGAGGAAAGAGACCGGAGGGAGGGGGAGCCCTAAAGCTTCAGGCATACACCAGGAGGCCTGAGACCTCTTCAGCTGCCAGCCAGGGCTGCCTGGTTTCCCTCACCTCAAAGGCTGCTGATGTGGGCAAGCCCCAACAGAAGAGCCCATTCCCAGCTCCAGCGACCGTTCTCCTTTAGGCCTAGGACCTGCTCCCAACAGCCTGTCAGGCTCCTGAAGGGGAAATACCCAGCTATTCCCGGGGCCTAAGCCTTCTCGGGGTAACACTGACAGGCAGGTAAGGGACACGGTTGGGCCAAGGGTCTTTCAGCCGGCCTGTAATCCACCATAGTCCTGGTCTAGGTGGGGCGGAGGGGAACCTCTGTGGGTCTTTCAGTGGCTGGAGGAAGATGCTGGGAGGGACTTGGTGGGGTCCCGAGCACAAAAGCCCACCCAGCAGTCAGGAGTTGTGGCGTCCTGGATAGCTTTGCTACTGTGTACACCCTGTGGCGAAGACATCCAAGCCCAGGTGAGAAGTCTGGCAGAAAAGTGTTTAGGATCTGGGTGAGGGGCCAGATTCAAGGCTCTAAGGCCAAACTGGACATGGCACTCTATGAGACTGCAAGAAATGCCCCACCTGAGCCCTGGGCAGTAGATGAGGTGGGCCCTACACCAGAGGCAGGCACCCACACAGCTATGTCAGTGTCTGAGGATTCCCTGAGGAGACAGGTTGCCGACTGTCTTAGGTATCGTTCTATTGCTGTGAAGGAAGAGACCACCATGATCACGGCAACTCTGATAAAGGAAATCATTTAATTGGTTCTGGCTTACAGTTCCTGAGGTTTAGTCCATTATTGTTGTGGTGGGAAGCATGGCAGCCTGCAGGCAGACATAAATGGTGCTAGACAAGGAGCTAAGAGTTCTACATCTGGATTGGCAGGCAGCAGGAAGAGCAAATGAGCCAACTAAGTCTGGCTTCTGAGACCTCACGGCCCACCCCCTCCTGATAAACGTCCTTCAACAAAGCCACACCCACTCCAGCAAGGCCACACCTCCTAACAGCGCCACTTCCTATGGGCCTATGGGGCCATTCCTAGTTGCCAAGCCAGATATGATAATGAGTACCAGAAGGCTGAGGTCAGAGGATGGGCAGTATGAGGCCAGCCTGGGGCACATCTGGCCCTGAGCTCTGTCCCTTCCGAGCCTTTGCTCACTGCTCTTGCTCAATTGTGTCCCAGTGTCCCACCCTACAAGAGGATGTACTGAAGTCCTAATCCATGGTACCTGCAAGGTGACACTACGTGGAAGCCAATTTAATACAGTTAAATTAGATCATTAGAGTAGATGGGCCCCTATGTAGTATGACTGGCATCTTTATAAAAACAGGAAAATTGAAAGCTGAGTGTAGCGGTACAGTGCACCTGTTATGCCAGCACTCAGAAGTCTGAGGCAGGAGGATTGTAAGTTTAAGGGTAACCTGGGTTATACAGTATACATAGTAAGTTCAAGGCTAGCCTGGGTTACAAATGAAATACAGTCCACTGGGCTGGGGTATGGGTGGGGGGAAGAAGTTTGGGGGGAGGGTGAGGGGTAAGGAGGCGAAGAGGGAGAAAGGAGAGCATGAGGTGAGAGAAGGAGGAAGGAAGAGATGAGGAGGGGAGAAAGAAAGGCATGGAAAATTTGAGTATGAGGAGGATGATTTGGGTAATACACAGAAGAAGAGGAGGAAGAGGAGAAGGAGGAGGAAGAGGAGGAAACAGCATGTGAAGACACAGAGACACATAAGCAGGCACAGAGGAGACAGCGTGTGGTGGTGAAGGCAGAAACCACAAAGATGTGGCCACAGGCCAGAGAATGCTTGAAGCAACCAGAAGCTGGAAGAGCCAGAAGCACCCTCCCCTGAGGAAGGCATTAGAAGGAAGAGGTCTTGTCAACACTGATTTCTGGCTTCCAGATTCCAGAGAATAAATTTCTGTGACTAATTCTTCCTTTTGTTGGTTCTTCATGGCATCTGCCTTACGAAGGTAACATGCCCAAGCTGCCTCTGCCTCCCGCAGTGTACCCCTACCCTGCCCTTTGGCAGGTTCTCTTACTGACCATCCCCACCTGCCCTACACATCCTCCCTATGCACTCCAACTCTGAGCCCCTTCCCGCTCAGTAAGTCTGTAGACTTGGTGGGTATGTTGGTCTCATTGTAGACTGCAGGCCCTTGGAGGGCAGGCTCTGACCTGCAGTAAGATGTGTGAGTGATACTCAGCACACAGTAGGTGGCTAAATACCCCCACAGTAGGTGGGTAGTGATCCCTGTGAGTCCACCATAAGCACCATCTACATGGGCATAGCCTGCTCAAGTGTGGGTTAGGGACACAACAGTCTCTTCAGAGGGCTTCTGACACCATCTACACAAGCCATCCTCAGCTCTTCCACTCCCCGGTTCCCTCCTGGACCTGTGTGATTCTGAGGAACTTGGGGAAATTCCTAACCGCCCCTTTCAACTGAGCCCTTGGCTCTTGGAGTTAGCCACAACCTAACTACTCAGGTCCCTCCAACAAGGGGACTGTGTCTGTGGCCGGATGACTCATGCACACTGCTCCATCCCGCAACCTTGGGCGGGACTTGGGCTGGGGAGGATGCCAGCCAGCTCAAGCTAGGAGCTTGCATCCTGTTGCCCCAACCCAGCCCTACCAGAACAGAGTGTACTCAAAGCTCCAGGACAAAAATCTGGAAGCAGAGAGCCGGCTCTCATTTGGACTGAGATCTGAGTGATGAAAAGAGCAGACAGAGGAAACAGCAAGTTCAAAGTTCCTGAGGTAGGAATGCGCTTGACACAACAGAGACCTGAGAAGAGCACAGCAAAGGCCATGTTACATCTGTCTGTGACTCCGGCCCCCAAGGATCTGGTCAGGACAGGCATAGGAGGACTCACCTGGATAATCCAGAGCCATGGCCCATCACAAGCTCCTTCTTTTTTTTTTCTTGCTGCCCCAAGACAGGGTTTCTAGGTGTAGCCCTGGCTGTCTTGGAACTCACTCTGTAGACCAAACTGGCCTGTGAACTCACAGAGATCCTCCTGCCTCTGCCTTCCCAGTACTAGGGTTAAAAGTCTGAGCCACTACCACTGCCCAGCCTAACTAAGCTCCTTAACTTTTTAAGAGTTATTTTTCTTTCTTATGTATGTGTATATGGGGTGGGGGTGCACAAGGGCATGGGGGGTTCCCTGCAGAAATCAGAAGAGGGTGCCTGACCCCTGAGAGCTGGAATTAAAGTCAGTCATGAAACATCCAAGATGGACGCTGGGAACTGAACTTGGGTCCTCTGCGAGAGAAGTAATGGTCTTAACTGCTGAGCCATCTCTAGGTCCAGTGTCTGGTTTTGTTTTGTTTTGTATTTGGGGGTTTTTGTTTGTCTGTTTGTTTGGTTGGTTTGGTTTTTCTTGAGACAGGGTTTCTCTGTATAACCCTGGCTGTCCTGGAACTCACTCTATAGACCAGGCTGGCCTCGAACTCAGAAATCCTCCTGCCTCTGCCTCCCAAGTGCTGAGATAAAAGACCCATGCCACCACTGCCTGGCTCCACTGTCTGTATTTTATTCATCTCTGCAGAATCTCTTTCGTCTCCTAATGGAACATCTTCCCAGGTTCTGGGAAGTACACTGAAGACAATGGGGTGGGTGTTGTTTCTCTCCTATGCCCTTTATATCCTCCCTACCTATTCAGATGTAACCATGATCTACCAGCTCATCACAGGCCACAGCTTATACCTCCTCCCCTTTGTCACATCTCCACCATCAGCCACACCCTTCGATCTTTCTCTTCATCTGACACATATCTTCCAACCCTTCAGTCATCCAATAAGCAGACTTTAAAAGGTCAGTTGAGGGGCTGGAGAGACAGCTCTGTGGGTAAGAGTCCTAGCTACTCTTGCAGAGACCCCGTTTTCAGTTCCCAGGAGCCATGTGGTGGCTCACACCCATTCATAACTCCAGTTCAAGGGGTCCAATGCCATCTCCAGACCTCCTTAAGCACCAGGGACTCGTGTGGTTCACACAGAATCACAACCCTTGTGCATGTCAAATAAAAATGAAATCTTTTTAAAAGTGCCTTTACCTCTTGGACCTCAGGGTTCCTTGACACACTGTCATTGTCAGCCCATGCGTGCATCTAATTTCGTCACCTTCATAAGGACTCTTTCCTTCTTACTTGTTTGGTGACACGTGGGTCTTGCTACATAAGCCGTGCTGACCTCAAACTCACACGTTTGAGGAGCCATCCTGCCTCAACCTCCCAAGCTCTGGGATTACAGAGATGCCCCACCAACCCTGCGGGGACCCACTCCAGGCTGCTCTAACTGCATCTTCCTTACTAAGCATAAATACTGTAGACTCTCTGGGACTGGATGTTGATCTTAGATTAAAAACGTGGGTTTAAACCATATATCTGCTAGGCAAGCACCGTGTGCATCAAATCACAAAGCCTCAAGTTAGATGGAAATTATTTTTAGGTTGTCTGGGAAAATAGCTCAAAAGACGGAGACTCCAGAGACATGGCCTTAGGCTTGTGTGGGCATGTGCTGATAAAGGGCAGACACAAATGCATATGTAAGAGTACTCTCCGCCTTCCCTCAGCCCCCACACAAGCATCTCCTTGTTGGCTTCCCTTCTCTTCCCCTCCCCTCCCCACCCATCATCCGAACAGAGCAGACACGTGTGAGCAGCAACTTATGTCCCACCTCATCTTGTATCCTGTTTCCCTTTCTTCTCTTTCAGATAAACAGGGAGGTGCACACCATACACGCCAAGACGTTTATGTGGAGGTCCAAGGAAAACTTGAGTGAACCGGTTCTCTCCTACCACATAGGTCCTCGGATTTGAACTCGGGTCATTGGGCTTGGCAGAGGGTTCCTCTACCTTCTGAGCCACCCCTCGGGCTCCTGGTACCTGCTTCCCTTAAGGAATGCTTGTCTATCAGGGCCTGGACACAAATATCTACCAGCTTTTGTTTAAGTTCCAAGAGCAAGTGGGGATCAGGGACATAAGAAATGGAGTGTCTAGGAACAGACATCGTCTAGGGTGGCATGCACTGTCCATGCAACCCTCTTTGTTTAACCTGCAATATGCCTCTCCTGCCCAGCCTGCATGCCAAAGTACTTTCCAGACAATATTCCTACAACTAGCCTAGATGGGCATGAGCTCAAGAAAAATTCTCTTGTTCCCATCATCTTCCTGATGAGGGCATCTAGTGTGACTCCATCCCAAGCCTCTCCCTGAGACTCTAGCTAGACCTCCACCACTCCCTCTACAGCCATGGGTCCTGGATATCCAATGGAAAATGCCCAAAGGAAGAACACTTGCTCCTTAGTCTGACAAGAAGGTTTCAAAGGAGTCGCCTTGCGTGCTGAAGCACTTCCCACAGCAGGAGGTTGGTCAAAACCAGGACTGAAGTCTTGAGTGGAGTGGGGTGCCTCGGGGTGCCTCGGGGCCTCACCACTTTTGGGCTCACACTGAGCCTTGACTCTATCCTCCTACCTGCTGGGGTTTGCCTTTCTTCCCTCCTGTAGTACAAGGATCTACACCTCTATAACCTGATGTCGGGGAGGGTTTAGGCCTAGAAGGCCCAGATTCCAATCTGAGCACAGCCCACACCAGGATTCACCAGCTTAGAGCCCAAACCCTGGCCTAGTCTTTCCATCCCTTGCCACCACCCAGGCTGGACTTAAACTTGCTCTGTGGCCCAGGACAACCATGAACTTCTTTTTAAAGAATTATTTCTATTACATTGACTTGTCTGGGTGTGGGTGTAGTTATCCCTTCGTGCATCACAGAAAGCAAGCGGAGATCAGAGGATAACTTACAGAAGACAGTTTCTTCCATCATGTGTGCCCCAGGGATGGAGCTTAGGTAGTCAGGCTTGGTGGTAGGTGCCTTTACCAGCTAAGCCACCTCGGCCTCCGACTTCTGATTTTCCTGCTCCTACCTCCGGAATACTAGAGTTACAGGCGTGTGGCATCACGTTCCATTGATTTGGTGCTGGGGACTGAACACAGGCCTTTGTATGCTAGGCAAACACCCTGTCACCTAAAAAACACCCGAGCCCTAGGTGGGTTCTTAGTAACTGTCCGGTAATGAATTATGTCTGCCTCTGCCACCCCAGGGGCTGGAAACATTTCATCTGAATATACTGGGAAGAAATAGAACCTTGCCTGTGAAAGGAGTGAACATCCTCTGAAGGCCAAACTTCTCAGCTGCCTTTATTCCACTTGATTTCCAGACCCAGACCCAGTGATCTGACCGAGGCCCTCAGGCCACAGGGAAATGGGGCTTGCTGAGACCCTGCTGGAGCACAAGTTCCATGCGCAGGCTTTAAAAAACATGGACTCTGAACTGGTCCATCGAAAGCATCCCAGAGAGGGACCATGATTCTAAGTACCGAAGAACACTAAACAAGCCCAGGTCACACAGATCACAACACTTGAAGCAGACTGATGGGACAATACAATGTATCTCAAGTGTCTTAAAGTAACTGTCACTTGTCCCTTAGCTGAAACTTTCTTCCACAGAGGTGGCCTTACTCCAAGACCAGCTCACTCCTTCCTATTTCCCAACACTTACCAAGTATCTTGTTCTGTATATTTCTCTCTCTCTCTCTCTCTCTCTCTATATATATATATATATATATATATATATATATATATATATATATATACACATATATTTTATTTTTAGATAGGGTCTCATGGAACCCAGGATAGCCTCAGATTCACTCTAGAGCTGAAGATCACATTGAACTTCTGATCCTCCTACTTTGGTCTCTCAAGTTCTGGGATTTCAAGTATGTTCCACTGGAACTGGAGAGATGGCTCAGGGGTTAAGAGACTGTTCTTACAGAGGACCTGGTTTTGGTTTCCAGCAACCATAGAGTGACTCACAACTACCTGTTCCATGGGATCCAATGCCTTCTTCTGACCTACTGGACTCCTGCACACATCTGGTACACAAAGACTCATGCAAGCACACACACATACACATAAGTATATCTAATGATTAAACTTTAAAAGAACAAAGCTAGGCATGGTGCCTTTAATGCCAGCATTTAAGAGACAGAGGTATGTAGATCTCTGTGATTTTGAGGTCAGCCTGGTCTACAGAGGGTTCCAGAACAGCCAGCTAAGGATAGCATGGAACTTCTAATCTTCATACTTCCATCTCTCATGGGTTGGGATTACAGGTGCGCACACCAAGACTGGCCATGCCTGCATTTCTGAGGTGTTCAGATAAAATGTTAGCTTTCAGACTGGGGTGTTTTTCAGATTCCGCACACTCCATACCCTCACTACCAAAGTAAACTAAACAAAAAGGGGGACTCACCATGCAGTCATTTTCTTCTATTGTGAATGGGGTGACATAGTACCTTGTATCCTGAGGTATGCTTACCACCTGAGGCTCTTATTCTGTGTATACCAGTGTTTGTGTGGTTTGCCTGCTTGTATGTCTATATACCACTCGTGTGTCTGGTGCCCATGCAGGTCAGAAGGGGCCATTCCAACCCCCCAAAACTGGAGTAACAGATGGTTGTGAGCTACTATGTAGGTGCTGGGATTTGAACCTGGGTCCTCTGCAAGAGCAGCCAGTGCCCTTTACCACTGAGCCATCTCTCTAGCTCTGCTGATCACATTTTTTTGGGTCTTTCTCCACACTGGAAGTACACAAGATTGCTCCTTCCTTGGCTCCTTGTTCAGATGTTCTCTTTACTCTGCCCACCCAGGCAGGGTCTCCTAAGAGGAGACTGCTGGGAGCCAAACTAAATAGTCTCACCTCCTCTTCCTTCCAAGTTGAAGACCCACTGTTCCCACCTTACCTCAGCAGGCTCCTGACACATTTCTCTAAATGAAGGGCACTTCCATCCTCAGGAGAGTCCTCTAAGATTCTCTGATACCCTTGCTGCAATGCAGTGTCCCAGGCAGACACCAGCGGCCACTCTGGACCATCTTCTCCCCTCCCTATCCCATCTGACTCAACATCTGCTATGGTTTACAAGTGACACATCCCCCAAAGATCCATGGGTCGGAAGCTTAGTCCCCGGTGTGCTGATGTGGGAGGTGATGGAACCTGAAAGAGATTGGACCTGGTGGGAGGTGTGTGAGACACTGGGGAACCTGTCCTCCGAAGTAAATGTCTCTCACAGCCAATCCTCCCAAGAGTGTGCTGCCACGCACCTCTGAGCTTGGCCCGAATCCCTTCCTTGTTTCCGACCATAGGATCTCTCCTCTCACAGAATGAGTGGCAAGAGCCACCGTGATGACATCAGGTATGAGGTTTCCAACAGAACCACGATGAGGTGAGGTCTGCATCATGACCTTGAGCCTCCAAAACCGTGCCTGTGTCAACTTTTTTTCTTGCAGTGCTGGGGCTAGCAAGGAGTTCCTTATGTACACTAAACCAGCCAGTCACTTTGTCACCGAAGGGAGGACTGGAGCGATACTACAGCTGTATACTCTTCTTCGGAAATCCTCCTGTGCTGGGTGTGGTGGTACCCACCTTTAATCCCAGCATCCCAAAGGCAGAAACAAACTCTCTGTGAGTTCAAGGCCAGACTGGTCTCCATAGTGAATTCCAGGACAGCAAGTACCACATAGTGAGACCTGTCTCAAAAGGAGAGGAGAAAGAAATCCTTTTGACCATTTTAACCCCAGTTTCCTAAGACAACACTTCGTCGTTTTGCTTTGTTTGTCTGAGATGGGCTCTCAACCTTGAGATCACTATTTAGCTGAGGATGACCTTGTGTGCTTCTGCCTCTACATCCCAAGTGCTCAGATTACAGATGTTCACTTCCAGGCTTGGGTTATGTGGTGTGAGGGATCAAAATCAAGGCTTTGTCCATGCGAGGCAAGTACTGTACCACCTGGCTGCGTGCCTACCTAGCCTGTGAGTGTTTCTAAAAGTGAGCTATTTCTTTTTTTTTTTTAAAGATTTATTTATTATTATATGTAAGTACACTGTAGCTGTCTTCAGACACACCAGAAGGGGGCATCAGATTTCATTACAGGTGGTTGTAAGCCACCATGTGGTTGCTGGGATTTGAACTCAGGACCTTTGGAAGAGCAGTCAGTGCTCTTAACTGCTGAGCCATCTTTCCAGCCCAAAAGTGAGCCATTTCTAAGAAGGCCAGTTATTACACTTGTAACTAAGCATAGAGAAAGCCTGGGTGTCTGGCAATATAGAGACATTTGTTCTGATTTATCCGAAGCTCTACGAGAGGTGAAGGCTGTTTGTTCACACAACTCAGCTTGATTTAAAACCTGTACCTTAGGTTCCTGAATGGTGTTGATCCCCTCAGCTCGGAGTGGGGCATCTCACACTTGGACTCTGGTTGGGTGGGCACTGATCTGACAGGAGTTACTGGTTGCTGCCAGGTTCTGGAGAGGCGTCTGGAGGCCCATGGGATCTCCACTGCCCTCTGCCATCTGTGGCCAACAAGCTAGGTCTGAGAGGATGACGAGGGGACAGGTGGCCTGGCTGGCACATTATCCAGACATCTCCAGGGACTGGTCAGAACCATCTTTGAACTGGCTGCCTGTGGCTACGGAGGGGCACCTCTCCCAGTTACACACTGGCGTACACCCAGGCAGAGCCAAGTTCAGATCTTGCCAAGGTAGAATCTTTAGCCACAGACAGCCTTGAGGGGCTTTTCCCTCGGTCCCGAGTCCCAGCTGCAGTTTCTTTGTATCGTCCAGGGGGGCTGGACTTTTAGCCTTGCCTTCTTTCTGTGTTTGGCCTACAGTAGGTACTCAGCAGAGTCTTATTGAATGAGCAATGGCTGGAATGATAATCATACTTCAAATAAAGCCACCTCTTACTTCTGACTCTAGATGGACGAGGAAGACAAAATTCTTAGAAATGTCGATAATAGGAAATATGGAGGCTGGGAATGTAGCTTAGTTGGCAGAGCTGCCGAGCATTCACAGGCTCTGGGTCCTGGGTCTGTTTCCCCAGTACCACATAAACCTAGGCATGGTGTCACGTCCCTGTAATCCCAGCAGTGGGAACTTGTAAAGTAGAAGCAAGAGGAACAAAAGTTCAAAGTTGTCCTCGCCATCCTCAACTACACTGAGAGTTCAGGGCCGGCCTAGAATGCATGATACCCTGTCTCATAAAGAAAAAAAAAAAAAAAGAAGCCAGAGGTGATGGGCTATTTATGACTTTAATTCCAGTAGTTGGGAAGCAGAGGGGGGCCATCTCTGTGACTCTGAGGCCAGACAGGGCTACACAGTGAGACCATCTGAAAATAATTTTTAAAAAAAGATTTATTTATTTATTTATTTATTTATTTATTTATTTATTTGATGTAAGTACACTGCAACTGTCTTCAGACACACCAGAAGAGGGCATCAGATCTCATTACAGATGGCTATGAGTCACCATGTGGTTGCTGGGATTTGAACTCAGGACCTCCAGAAAAGCAGTCAGTGATCTTAACCACTGAGCTATCTCTCCAGCCCAGCAAAGCTTATTTGTATCTGTACAACAAGCATTCTTTCCAGATTCCACTCACAGAACCCCTCCATAAATGCTTCAGGTAGGAGCAGGGCTCTGACCTGGCTTACTAATGGCTATGCCCATTTGATTTCAAGGGCAACATGGCTGCTGCCACAGGGAACTTTTGAGGCACACAGGCTCAAGTGCCTCCCCTGGCTTCACAGATCAGAGCCTTCCCTTGGAGAGGCTCCTGGTCATCCATGGACTTGTTATCTTTGAAGAGACATTGCCCTGAGCACCAAGTGAGTGAATGTCAGCCTGGAGCCTGCATGAGGCCTCCACACCCCACCCATCTTTGGAGGCAGGCTGCTGGCAAGTTTGCTGGCACAGCTGCTCTCTCAGGCTACCTGGATGACTCAGACAAATGACTGAGTCAGAGAGTTTGTCTCTCCAGCCCTTGAATGTTGCCTGGAACATAGCAGGCACTCAATAAATATTCAGTGCACAAATGCTGAATTCATCTTAAGCATTTTTTTTTTCAACTAAAGCACTTAGGATACCGGGGACCTCTGCTTCTGGACATAAATTGCAAGTTAGTTTAAAGGATATTTGTGTTCTCAGGAAAGAGTCCTGGAAGAACACCTATTGTCTAATGAGCAATTTCTGATTGCCAGGCCAGGATTTGACACCATGCGCACAAACTTCATGTTTCACAATGGATGGTTCACGGGGAGGAGCATCAAGAATGACCAGCTAAGGAGGTTGGAGAGTTGACTCAGAGGTTAAGGACACTGGCTGCTCATGCAGAGGACCTGGGTTTAGTTCTCAGCACCCACATGGTAGCTCTGAAATTCCTGTTCCAGGGATCTGAAACCTTTTCCTCACATGGTGTTCAGAAATACATGAATACAAAATACTTGTAAACATAAAATAAGTGAATACTGAAGGACAAGAAAACTACCAGGCAAGGGCCAGGGAGGCGCAGAGGGAGTAGCTCAGGCTAGCATGTATGCTACTCTGGACTCAGTACACAGTCCTCTGTGGACGTACATACTTGTAATCCCAGGCACTGCAAAGGTAGAGGCAGGAGGACCAAACATTGAAGGTCAAGTCATAGAAAAATAAAGTTCAGGGACATCCTCAGCTTCAAATTCAAGTTCAAAGCCATCATGGGCTACTCAAGATTCTCTACAATAATAATGATGATGATAATGATAATGATAATAATAACAACAACAGCCATCACGGTGATGGTGCATGCCTTTAATCCCAGCACTTGGAAGACAGAGACAGGTGGATCTCTGTGAGTTTGAGGCTAGCCTGCCCTACAAAGCAAGTTCAAGACATCCAGAGCTACACAGAGAAATCATGTCCCAAAACACCAAAATAAATAAATAAATATGTAAATAATAAACTAAAGTGAAAAAAAGAAAACAATACTGATGTAGCAAGACAAGCATGGTGATTTGAACCTATAATCCTTGTACCTGAGACTGAGGCAGGAGGATTACTGTAAATTCAAGGATGTCTTGGGCTACAGAGTCAATTCTAGGCCAACCCGGATGATAGAGTTAAGACTGTAACACAAAAAACTGAAAGAACTGCCGAGCAGTGGTGGCGCACGCCTTTAATCCCAGCACTTGGGAGGCAGAGGCGGGCAGATTTCTGAGTTCGAGGCCAGCCTGGTCTACAGAGTGAGTTCTAGGACAGCCAGGGCTACACAGAGAAACCCTGTCTCGAAAAACAAAACAAACAAACAAACAAACAACCTGAAAGAACAAAGTGACTGTGAGGATGTAGATCTATAGACCCCCAGCCTTGCTTTAAACCTGCTTATTGAAACCTGTGGGCATCAGGTAGGACTATGTCTGTCTGTCTCTTTTTCTTTGTGTGTACGGTAGAGATCAAGCCCAGGCTGTTGAAATCTGCACCTGTTTTGTTGTTGTTGTTGTTGTTGAGGCAGTCTTATTTAACCCTTGAACTTTCTATACTAGAGGTTAACTGAGCTTCTGGTCCTCTTGACATTCTTTCAGCCATGCCCCGCAGCCCTTGCTCCTCTTTCTTGATCCCAGTCAATTTTAAAAAAAAAATTTTTATTAGGTATTTTCTTCATTTACATTTCAAATGTTATCCCAAAAGTCCCCCATATCCTCCCTCCCCCCAGTCAATTTTTTGCTTGCTTCTCTCTACTGTTGTCAAGGTCACCAGGCACCTCCGTGTTTCTGAACCTTAAAATCTTTCTATGTTTTGTTTGTCAAGGCAGGGTTTCTCTGTGCAGCCCTGGCTCTTCTGGAATGCTCTGTATAGAACAGCTGACCTCACACTCAGAGATCTGCCTGCCTCTGTGTCCCCAATGCTGGAATATGCCTGGCTGAAACTCCCTACACAGGTCAGGCTGGCCTCAGCCATGCAGAATCACTGGAGTTAAAGGCCTGAACCACTATGCCCAGTATCACAATAAAACATCCTGTGATCCTTCAGCAGTTTGGGGCTGCTTCACACCTTTCTTCCAGCTCTCTGGATGCTTCTTAAATGGTTTACTTTCTAGATTTATTTTATTTCTGAGTCAGGGTCTCATGTAGCCCAGGCTGTCCTCAAATTCTGTATGTAGCTGAAGATGACCCAGAACTTCTGTTTCTCCATCTCCACCTCAGCATCACAGCGGGGACTCAGCAGCACTCTGGTTTATTGGAGGCCAGGGATTGAATCCAGGCCTTTGTGTGTGCCCGGCATGCAGTCTACCAACTGAACCACATCCTCAGCCCCTTCTTTCTCTCTTTCTTAATGATACCTTTGTTGCAGGCTCCTCTTCCAGATCTTATTCAGTGCCCAAGGGTATCACCTGTATGCCTTCTTCTACACTTCTATGATGCTCTCAGAAAGCCCCACAGCTTTAAATAGCATCCATCAGCCCCACTTTGCCCAAGTTGAAGCTGCCATGTCAAGCTGCCTGTGAGAGGCCTAAAGGTGGATGCTCAGCAGGAACCTCAGACGTAACATGTCCAAAGAGAAGCCCTCCCCTCCTCAAGTCCCCTCCTTCCATTTCTTCCCCTTAAATGATGGCAACTCCATCTTCCTATTGGCTTAAGACGAAACTCTGGTAGCTGTGCCTTATTTAACACAAACATTTTACTTGTATTTATTTATTTGTATGTTTGTGGGCATGTGTGGGTTTGCATGGGCCTGCACATGCCACAGCTTCATGTGGAAGTTGGAGGACAGCATGCAGGAGTTTATTCTCTCTCTCCACCAAGAATATTTGGGAAATTAAGCTTGGGCAGTGAGGATTGGCTGTACCTGCTACACCATCTCACCAGGCCTTCTAATTTTCTTAACGCTTCTCTTTCTTTAACAGAATCAGCAAATTCTGTTACAATACATACCGAACCCGCCCAAAACCATCCTCATGGCAACTACTCAGGTCCATGGTAGTAGCATCCTGCATCCTAAATGCTCTTCCTGCTTGGGTCCTGAGTGTGCAGTCTGTTCTCCATGTGACAGCCTAGTGACCTGTAAAATCTAGTGTTGGATCACGGCACTCTCCGTTCACCCCCCCCCCAACCCCCATGTCACTCAGGAAAAGCCAAATCCTTTACAAGGTCCCACAGAGCCCTACAAAGTCTCACCCTTTACAGATGGCACACTCTGCCAAGAGCACGTACCTGCTAGCCTCTTAACTTTGTTTGTGCCATGTATTCAAGTGCTCTGATACCTATGGATTCCTCTTGAGCGTAAGATCTTTAATATTTTTGCAATGCTAAGAGTTGAATCTAGAACCTTAGGCAACCTAGGCTGACCTCAAATTTGCCATGTCGTCAAGGATGACCTTGAACTCCTGGTTCTCCTCCGCCAGCCCCTGTAGGTGGTAAGAGAGTAGGTGTGAGCCACCATACTGAAGCCCTTGAAGTAAGTTCTATGAATTACAAAGAAATCTAATTATACTGAAATGCAACTCTCAAGATATTTTCAAAATGTGTAACACACTAATCTGTGTGCTTTATTAAATTACAAGTGCAGCATAATTTGAAGTAGTGACGTGTAATGGCATTCTAGGGTATTAGTAACAACTGTAATGGTTGTAAGATACCTGTGATTCCTACCAGGAACCACATCACAGGTGCACTTAATATTGAAGATTTACTGTCCTTATTTATAATTGAAGAACATGCTACATTTTACTGATGGAAATGAAGATGTGACCGTTTCGCCCATCAAAAGTCAAGGCCCCTGAATTCTACCCACAGATTTATGGAGGTGAGTACCCCTAAACTCCAGGTTAAGAAGCTTTGGTTCATAATGCACCCTTTTCACACACGCGTGCGCACAGACACGCTCACTTGGCATCTTCTCAGATCATCCGATTTAAAACTGTACCCCTTAGATATGATGCTGTCTTCTGGCCTCTGCAGGCACTGCACATACACAAAACACAGATATACATGCACGCAAGACATCCATAAACATAAAATAAAAATAAATCTAAGCCGGGTAGTGGTGGCGCACGCCTTTAATCCCAGCCCTCGGGAGGCAGAGGCAGGTGGATTTCTGAGTTCGAGGCCAGCCTGGTCTACAGAGTGAGTTCCAGGACAGCCAGGGCTACACAGAGAAACCCTGTCTCGAAAAAACAAACAAACAAACAAAATCTAAAAAAAATTAAAATTGTACCTTATACTGTTGTGATTTGCAATGGAACTTTTCACTGTAGCACTTAATTCTCTTCAAACACACCAACATATATCTCTAGTCCCAGCATTTGAGATTGCAGAGAATTTGAGGGTAGCCTGGGTTACACAGTGAGTTTGAGGCTAGTTTTGGCTCACAATTGATTATTTGTTTACTTGTCTGTCTGTTTGTTTATTTTCAGGGCTGGAGAGATTGCTCTTGCAGGGGACAGGAGTTTTGTTCCTAGAATTCAGGTCAAGTGGCTGACAGAGCCTGTAATTTCAGCTCTAGAGTTTCTCATGCCCTCTTATGGTCTCCACAGGTACCTTGCATTCACACACAGATATCCACACACAGGCACACACATACACATAATTAAAACTAGAACACAATTTAAATTTTTCTTCCTCTCTTTCTCTCTTTTTTTTTTTTTTTTGCTGAGGGAGGGGCAGGCTATTCCGTTCAATCTGTTGTCTCATTATTTTGCTGTCTTGGTTAAGTTGAATTCTCTGTGTAGCCCAGGCTAGCTTTTAACTCTTGGTAATCCTCCTGTCGCTGCTTCCCAAGTTCTGAGATTTTAGGTGTGAACCATGATGCCTGGCTATACAGATTTCCTATTTGTTTAATTAAGCTATGTACATAATGAATTAAAGTCAGTCTCACTGTTATTTTGTTAGCAGGTCCAAGGTCAGCCATGGACAGTAACACAAAGCTCTACGGAATCCAAGGACTGGAGGGGATTTGGGTTCTAAGCCAGTGGTATTTCCTAAGGACTGTTTAGGGGCCCTGGTTTGGCCCCCAGTTAGAAAACTATGTCAAGGACTAAATAGAGCTGCTGCTCTCGCAGAGATCAATCATAATGTGACTAGGCAATAGCATGACTTTTCTCCAGCGTGTAGTAAAAGCAAAGGGTAATGACACCAGTGCCAAGGTCACCTGCACTTAGGTGTCCACTCACCACTGCCGGCCTTGGAAACTATCGAGTTTCTAAGGCTTTTCTCAAGAGGGTAATGGGCTTTTGTGGGAATGAAGTGGACCAGCTTGCACACGGAGCACAGAAGGAAACACATGCACAGAAGGTGTTCCTTCCCCCTATCATCTCTCTAGGTCATTTTACGGTTCCTTTTCTATTAGGCCAAGACATTTTTCTATTCCAGTTCATGGGCTCCCAATGACCAAGGCAAACAGCTTGTCCTGTCCTCTCCTGCACAGACATCCCACCCCACCCCCTAGGCCAAAGACCAAATCTGTGGGTCACTTTAGACTCTGCCTCTGTGTATTGTGTCTCTACCTTCATGCCGGATTCATGGCTGACAGTTATCGGGACCTTGACCACTGTTTCTGACCAGTTCCTCTCCTAGTCCTCTTTCTGTGCACACTGGAGTTCTTGTATGTATCCTCAAGGGAAAGACTGAGAGAGAGAGCATTGTCCTCTTGTTCTTACCTAACATGGGTTCAATCATAAGCAAAAACAGCAAAAAGAAAAGGCAGGGGCTGGAGATAGGGCTCTGTAGTTAGGAGCACTTGCCGCACTCCCAAAGGACCTGAGTTCAGGTCTCAATCATACACATTAGGTGGCTCACAAGCATCTGCAACCCCAGCTACAGAGAGCATCCCATGCCCCTGGCCTGCCTCACCTGCCTGCATCCCTACCTGCCCATGTGCAGACACATAATTAAAAATAGGTGCACATACATCTACACATCATTAAAATAATTGGGAAAAAGGAGTTTATAAGAAAGAAGCCATGAGCAAAGCACTCACATGAGCTGTGCACTCTTAGCCTGGTCCTGCCTTACTTATAGGGAATGTAAATTTACATATTCACATACATGGGTATGCGTGTGGTCATGTGGTCTCGGTAATCTTCTGCTCCCCAAGGTGAAAACAGATCCAGAGAGAGGTATTCACTGATCTGCCTCACACAGCCTTCTGAGCAGGAAAGCCAGGATTAGAAACCATTAACCTCTCGTTGGGCACTCCCAGCCTCCAACACGCGTTAGCAGACATTGACCTTGGCCTGGGAAAATCTTCTCAGTGGACCTCTGAGAACCAGAGTTAGGGCTAACTGTGAGGTGCTGATGAGCCAGCCCCTCCTCTTGCCAGACAGGCCTCTTTTAGACTTTGTGAATGAAGACCAAAGAAGAGAAGTTCTGCGGGTGGCTTCCTTGAGTTCTCCTGTTGCAGAAAGCGCTTAGGTGGCTTACTTGAGTTCTCCTGTTGCAGAAAGCGCTTGGTTCAGCGTTCCTCGTGTCCCTCTTTGTTGCTGAGACAACCTCCCCGTCGGAGGATCTGAGCTGTTTTGAGTTTGTTTATTATTAGATTTATTTCTCCTATAAGCAAATGTGTTCACAACATTCCGTCGGGGAATCTTCTTAATTGTCACATAAATGTCATCTTATGTAAATTGAATATTTATCTTTGCATGCAAGGGGGTTGGGGGTGGAGGGGAAAGGAAAAATAAACAAACTTCAGTCTTGGAGAGGGAAAGGGATTTGAAACTCATCCACCTGCCTTCAAAAACAAAGGTGAGTTGGGGGGGGGGATCATTGGATTATCTTGGAAGGGGTAGAATACATTGGCAAGGGTGAGATTAGATGCCTTAGGGATGCTGGAGATGAGAGATGCCTTAGGGATGCTGGGCCAGGCTTCCCCAAACCTCAGTCCAAAACTAGCCAACCTCCCCAGCTGGAGCATTCCCAGGAGGCAAAACGTTGCCCCCCCCCCCCCCCACGTGCCTACCCCTCCAGGAGGCCTGCCCTTTTCCTTCCTAGAGAGAAGGTGAGCTTCCCAGGCACAGCGGGTTGGGTGGGTGTGGCCCGCAGCTCAGGGAACCGACCCAAGGCTCCGCCACTGCCGGCTAGCCGCCCGACAGCCCGCCCGCCTGGCGAGCGCAGGCTCTTCTTCCAGAAACTGCGAGGATTGGAGAGCACTGTTTGTGCACCACAAGGTCAAGTCGGGAAGTGGAGTCGGAGGAGGAGGGGCGAGAACGAGAGGGTGGGGAGAGGGGCGCCCCGCTTCTCTGCCAAGTACCAGCCCTGGGAAGTTGCCCCTCGGTTTTTAACCCTTTGCGGTTATAAGATGCACGAGGCAGAAGGAAGGGGGTACCTGGGGGCAAACTCCTCCTGAGGCTAGGACATGTTGCCACCCTGCTAGCCACCCACCCATCACAGTGCGCCTCACCCCCCCCCTCCGGAAATGCAGGGCAGCACCGGGCGCCAGGAGGCACCCGTGAGGGGGAGGGGGCAACAAGCCCAAGAAGGGACCCCCTCCCCCTAAGGACAGCCCCTCTCTTCCGGAGGTCGCCCACAATTTCAACTTTCCCTGCCTAGGATGCTAGTTTGCATTTGGTGTGGGTGGAGGAGGAGGACCGCGCCCCCTCCCCCAGCCCCATGCGCGCCCCTCCCCTGCACTCCTGCCAGCACTTTCTGCTCACTTCTGGCGCTGCAAAAAACGCCACGCGATTTATTCGATTTCGATTTTAAAACCAGTGATTCCGAAACCGGGCGGAGGGCGAGGGTCTTCCAGCACCAGAGTCCCTGGGGGTGGGGCGGACGAGCTGGGTACTCCGTGCAAGCCTCGTTTCCTCCGCGAGTGTCGCCTCCAAGCTGTTATTTGCAAAGAAACGTCTTTTTGACGCAGGGAGAAATGGCAAATTTTAAGTACGTCATTAATATGGCGCCAAAAGATTTTTTTAAGTATAAGCTTGCTTTTTTTTTTTTTTAGGTTGTGGGGGGCTCCGCCTGGGTCTGGGGCGCGAAGGGGGCGGGGTGTGAGCAGAAAGTGTGAGTGAGCGAGTGGAGGGGCGGGGTATGTGTGTGAGTGTGTGAAGTGTGAGCCGACCTGATGGGACTTGCACGGGCTCAGCCGGCGCTCGGGCCCGGCCCTGGGGACAGGGCGGGTTGGGGGCGCCCCGGAGTCCACGAGGAGTCCGGGCCCGCGTGCAGGCGGGCGGGTGACCGTGTAGGGCACCCCCCCGGGGGGGCCGCAACGCTACCTGGGACTGTCGCCGGAGCCAAACAACTGGGAAGGGGGGGGGACACGACAGGGGGGTGCCGGGAGCGGAGATCCGAGTGAATTAGAAAAAAGTGGCTACTCCCCCTCCCTCTCTTCTTGCCCGCCCCCACCCCACCCCACCCCCACCCCAACACATTTTTTCCCCCTCTAAAGAGATCACAAGGAAGTCTTGGTTTAAAAAGAAACAGAAACATACACAGGGGGTTGGTGAATGGTGCCGACCGCGGCCATCGCAGTTGGAGGCTATTTTTTTGGGGGGTGAGTAGCGTCCATGGAGTTACTTTGCGCCCACTCCTAGTGGCACCAGCTCTGGGCTGGAGGGCTGACCATCTTCCCAGCAGGGGTGCGGGGCTTGGGGGGCGCCGCGGCCCGGTCGCCTCCCTCGCCACGACCCCGGATGGATGCGCGCCCCCCGCCCTCCCGCGCCGGCCCCAGGAGCTCCTGGCTTCGGGAGCATCCTTCCCGCGCCGGCCCCCGCCGCCGCGCGTAGCCGAGGGCAGCGCCCCTCGGGAGGGCACCGCGGAGCAAGGTAAGAGCCAGCCCCCAGCGGATGGGTCCTGCGCATCTCCACGGCATTATTTTGTGGGCTTTTTTTTTTTTTTTCAACAGATCTGCCAGTGCTCCTCGCTCCCTCTCTCTTGCTCGCTCGCTCCCTCTCTCGCTGGCTGCCTGTTCTAGGAAGCCAGCGCGGGGGGTGGGGGGGGGGGACGCACAGCACTGGGGAGAGAGATTGCGCATGTTGGTCAGCCGTGTTTTAAAGAGTACAGTGCGGGGAGGCTGAGAGGGGCGCATGCAACAACTTTTGGAAGGGTGAGCCTGGCGACCTTCTTTATTAATGACTGCGGCAAAGCGCCCCTGGGCCGGCGAGGGG
Source organism: Mus caroli (assembly GCF_978045245.1). Lineage (NCBI taxonomy): Eukaryota > Metazoa > Chordata > Mammalia > Rodentia > Muridae > Mus > Mus caroli. The sequence goes on from NW_028227268.1 coordinate 71,239,221, forward strand.
GCGCGGGCGGGTGGGGGCGCTGGGGCTGCAACTTGCCTCGCGGGCTCCGGCCGGCCCGAGGGGCTGCGGCGCTACCGGGGTGTGGGGTGGGGAGGCCGAGTGGCGGGCACCGGGGCAGGGGAAACCTGGAGCTATCTGCCCTTCTGTCTCCCGAGTTTCATTTTGTTGATACGCAGCACGTCCGGGTGCCGAACCGGGCTGAGCCGATGCACATGACCCCGCACTGGGCTCACGTGCAGCCGGTCCAGTCCTAGACACCTTCCGGGGGCCACCGCCTCCGCCCTGCGCCCCCTTTCCAGGCTGGGTGCACGAGGGAGCTGCACGCGGGGGCAGCATGCTCGGTTCTTGGGTTCAGAGGCATTGCACAAATTAGTTTTTTTTTTTTTTTTCTTTTTAAGGGGCGGGGGACAACGTTCCCAGGTGAGTGCTGGGTGCGCAGCCCAGGCAGCCAGGGTGCATACTGGGGTAGTGGACAGCAGCTCTCCGGTGCTGCGCGGGAGTCCGGTGGGGGAGAGGCACCGCGAGAGTGGAAATGTACCGGCGACGGCCGGAGCGGCGGGTGCGCGCTCGCGGGGCGACGGCAGGGGGCGTGGCCCTTGTTTACCTTCTCCCAACTCTGATGGTTCGCGTCCCGCTTCAGGGACGACTCTGCAGCTCCCCGCTCTTCCCTCCGCCCTTACTAAACTCTGGGTGGTACCTAAGAGCAGCAGACAAGTGGAGGGCCCTGCCTGGGACACACGCACCTGACCCCAAAATGAGTGACATTGCAGCCCCCGCCCCCACCAAACATTGCTGCAGTCCTTCTGCCGGATCCCCGGCCCCGCCCCGCCCCCGGCAGTGGCATCTTCCCGGCTCACCTCCTTCCTCCCTCTCCCTCCCTCCTTCCCACCCACTTGCCTGCGCTTGCGGAGCGGCTCTCGCTCGCCCACTCCCCGCCTGGGTGCAGACTTGTGGCTCCCCATGGTCCCTTCCCGCCCATCCCTGGGCTCTGAGACATCCCCTTCTCTAAGCAAGGGGTGATCCTGGGTCAGCTTGGAGACTCGTAGCTTTTCTGCCGGAGGGTGAGGACATCTGCAAAACCGGCTTGGAGGCTTTCCTCTACCTTCCAGAGAGGCCCAGCCAGCTCAGCCCGGTCCCTCTACTGCACACCTCTGCCCCGCTCAGTACCCCCGCCCCCACCCCGGGCTCAGTTGCCCTTCCCCGAGTCCCCTAGACCCCTCCCCCGCCCCGGGCGTCAAGCCCACCCACCTCCTGGCACCGCCCCCGGCCCGAACCGCCTCTTGCCCTTCCTACGCCTGGGCCGGAGCCCCCCGCAGCCACCTCCGGCTCCTCCTCCCGGCTCCCGCGGTCGGAATCACGCCGGCGCGTCTCCAGCCTGCGTGCCCGTCGCCCGCCGCCAGGGGCAGGCTGGAGGCGCGCAACCCTCTTCTAATCCCCTTAGCCGCTGCAGCCGGCCTGTGCACTTTTTTTTTTTTTAAAACCAGCTTGGCCTCAGGCCTCCTGCTGGTGGGGGGGCGGGGGAAGGGGACCGGGTTTCTTTATGCCCGAAGGTACATTGTACTGGTTATCCCGGGTCTCTGCAGATTTCCAAATTTCACCCTTGCCCCTAGCACCCCCCACCTCATCTGCAGGATTCCGAGGTACAAAGTTTTACCCAGAGGCAGTTTGCAAGAGGTCAATGGGAGGGATTATGGTTGTTCTCAGAGAAGTGGCTGAAGGGTTAGGGAGGGGCGCGGCCCCCCATTTAGAAATGAAGAGTTCTGAGCCCGGAAGAATGTTAGGATGCTCCCTTAACGTTTATATTTGCATACAGACCGGAGCTTGGGAGCTGGGTTCTCCTCCCAGAGTGGCACTGTCTCTCCCATCACTGGTAAAATTCCCAGTAGGACATTTGGCAGAAGATCCCGGCAGAGGGTTGCCAACCAAGCCTGGCCCTGTTTCCTGGGTTCCCAGGGTGCTGACTTCTTTTTCCCCTCGCCTGATTTCTTTTTTCCCCCCTTAGGGCCCCAGGCGAACACACCAGCCCTCCAGGCCCTCCGGTCCCATCTTCCTTGGGCGGGTTAGGACTCGCAGAGCAATCTACTAAGCAGGCAAGGAAAATAAGAGAAAGAACTGTAAGGGGGGGAAGGAATGAGTAATAAAACTGACCTAGTCAAGAGGAAGCTTTTATGTTTAGGCTATGCTATTTGCTTTTTAGGTCACAGGCTGCAAAAGCAGGCTTTGATCCGAAGTGGGCGAATAATTTATTGAGAAAGTTTGCATGGTGTGTGTGTGGGGGGGGGGGGGGTCATGTTTGATCTGAAGCCCTCTCCTCGGTTGTTCCAAGAGCTGTTGGCTGCTGTTTTGAGTGGAAAAGCATTTGGTTCCACAGTAAATGCCTTTTAGAGGGGAGTCCTCACTCTACGCAGCAGGACTTAACAGTGAATGTTGGCTTTGAAACTGTTTGGCCAAGGGTCTCCCCAACACTCTTGGAGATGAAGTGTTTAAGGACAGAGTTGTTTGGGCTCTGGATACAGCAAATGTTTCCAGAGTGCTTTCCCGAATCCAGCATGCTTTTCCCCTAAATTGCCTGGGTAAATGGCCGGTGACTCCTATCCAAGAGGCTGTCAAAGATCTCAGCCGCTAGGTTCTCATTGGTACTGTGTATGTGGGGGTCCCCGGGTCCCTATTGTACTTTATCTCAGTGTAAGCCTTAGACACTGACTCCCCTAGGTTTGAGGCAGCGGGCAGGATATTCCCGTTATTTATAACCAGTGTTTCTATTAGACTAGAAGGTGGTTGGTTGCCTCAGTGCCCCCGCCAAATGCTTCACTGTATGTACAGCAAGCTGTCTGCAGATCTCTCGGATGGGTGTTTGCGTTGCATGAGAGGTTGCCAGGATAGAGTTGGGGGTGGGGGTAACTTTGACGTATCATGTCCCCCATGCAGTGGGACACTTAGACACTTAAATGGCAGGTCTTAGCTCAAAGCTTCGGCACCTCCTGGAAGTTGGTTCTGGAGCCTTAGGCAGCCCTCTAAGCTTCCGCTCAGAAATCTCATTGGAATTTAGAAAACTTTATCTGTGCCGTAAGCCGTCCTGCAGTCTTGACCATGGAGTCAGCTAGCCTAGGTTTGAATGTAGTTTCCAGCTGTGCTAAAGGCACCAGAGGTCTTAGTTTACTTATCAGCCAGTGGGATTGATAATAATTCCTATCTGTAGGTAAGCGTAGGAAGTAATAGATTGTATTAAAAGACTAAACCTGGGTCTAAGGATATAGCTGGTCAAGCCCTTGTCTAGCAATTCCAAGCCCTGGGTTCTAGCAATATAATGAGTGGAAAGAGAAGGAAAAAAGAAGAAGCAGCAGCCTAAAGTGAGTGGTAGCACACGCACAGTGTTACCACTCTGTTAATGAACTGAGGCAAGCCAGTTATTATATGCACTGTGGCCTTTGATCTGTTAGCCCCAGGCTAGGTCAGAAAGGCAGCTTCTCTTCTCCGAAGAAGAAATGAGCATCTAACAGGTGCCTGTGGGCAGCTAGACTTAGGAATGGTCCACTGAAATTTGCCCTGTGGGGAGAAGAGTAAGGTTGAGGAAGTATTGAAAGGTAAATTAGGTAGAACCCGTCACACTCTCCTTGGTTGGGTGGTAGAACTGGCCTGCATGATTGACACCTGTAGGTACTGGAAACTGGGGCCTGGGTGGGACACTGAAGGTAGGCAGTAGTGTGGCAGGAGAAGAGATCCCAGCGCCTCTCAGGCTTGGAGAAGTAGAGTTGACAGTCACAGACAGCAGCCCTCTTGCCCTGTGCACAGAATCATTTCTTGTATCCGCAGTTATTGTCCCTGAGAAGGCATTAAAGCTAATGAGAGATGGGAAAGAGTGGGGCTCTGACCCCTGTTTGAAACAGTTTAAGAGTGTGCAAGCTCTTGTTTTCTGAACGTCTGGCCTTCCCTGCACAAGGAGGCTCTGAGGAGAGGTTTTCCAGCCGAAATATCATTAAATTGTATTAGCATCTTATTACACACACGCCTTCGCGGTCCGCCTCAGACAGGGAGTTTTTGTTTCTCTCTGAGAGATTGTGTCTGGAATGGTAAATTGCCTGCTTGAAGGCCCCCCTCCCCTTCTTCTTCTCTCTCTCTCTCTCTCTCTTTTTTTTTTTTAAAGAAGGATGGAGTCCTGCTGTGTGTGTGAGGGCAGGTCTGGTGGCCCCTGGAGAGGAGAGACTGGAGGCCAGGTTGGGGTGTTTTAACTGCCCCAGGGAGTGGCTGCAGTAGCTGGCCTGAAAGACCCACTGTTCCCAGGGTCAGCTGGGAGGGCGTTAATGGAGGCCCAGGGTGTTTATTTGAATTTATTTGCAGAGACATCTTTAAAAGAGACTGGCATTGGGCAGTAGTGTTCCAGGGCCAGAACTTTAGTGGGGGGGTAGGGGGGTGGCTAAGGCCGGTGGCCTGTGCTGCCAAGAAAACATCTGCCACCAAATTGCTGCCCTATTACTGAGTTGACATTGGTCATTAGCCAGGAGCCCAACCACATAAAGCTGCCTGGAAAATGTGTAGGGTCAAGACTGGGAAGGAGGAGTGTGCAAACAGGAGGGAATCTTGGGCTAGGGTGTCAGTTTCTGCCAGTAGCAGGCCAGCCAGCTGGGCTGTGTGGTCCTGACACTCCATGAGGGAGGGACCCGTAGTGTGTTCAGTACTCCCCACTATACTGGGTGCAGTGTGAGAGTTCCTGGCCTTCACACAAGGATCTAGCCAGACATGCTCTTTACTCTTTCCCAACAGGGACAGTTGGCAAGTAGCTCAACACGCCGACGTGCGTGCGCTCTGTAAACGGGGATGGAACAGCTCATTTCTCTAAATAGGGTAATGGTCAAAAACCCACACAGGCAGCTGGCACAACTTGTGCCCAGGTCTGTGGACGCAGGAAGAGCCTTTAGCTTGGAAGAGGAAACAGAAATAGGCCAGAGGCTGTAGCTCGTTGGTGAGTTCTTGCCTTATATGTAAGAGGTCCTAGGTTCAGTCCCCACTGTTGCAAGAGCGATGTCACTGTCCCTCAATGTAGTGAGGGAGGGGATCGTCACTGAACTTTACGTAGGCAGGGTCCAGATAAGTTTAGGAGGGACTATGTGGAGATATGGAGATCTGGCCTTGGGTCAGCTGGAAGCCTGTGAAAGAGTTTACGGGGTTGGGAGTGAGGCAGGATTTAAGCTTGGAAGTTCTCTTTGGGTGCTGTGTGTGGAGTTTGGATTCTGTGAAGGAAGTAGTGAAAGAAAGGAAATGAACTTAGATGGGCCCAGGTGAGAGGTGAGGTGGGCTTGAACCAGTCGGATGAGTGTAGAGTTGGGAAAAGTGGGTGTGTTCGGAACTTGCAGAGGAGACACAGAACCCTTGGGCCACTGCTCCATTCAGGGCACGCTGGTTACCCATCGTCCAAAGGAGAGCTTCCCTGTGTGTTTGCATACTGGGGTGGTATCACAAGTGCAGTGGAGCCAGAAGAATGGCAAGAAAAGACCTTTCTTGCTTAGATTCACTCTCCTTGACAGATGGATTACAGGACCGATTCTTATCCCTCAGAAGCGAGTGCCATGTGTCACGGATGTCCTCTGCCGGAGCAGAAACTTGACTTGGGAGAGCTGGGAGGGGATGTTAGAGTAGGAAAACCCGAAGCCAGGCACACTAAGCAGCTCCATCACACACACACCTGTTTGCTGTCTACCCCTTCTCCCGCCAGTGGGCCGCACACAGGCTGCCGCATTGATGGGCCTGCGTGTAGGACTACCAGCTGACAGGTTACCTGTTGGTTTCTGGGCAAGGACTCAGCAGTGTAAGAAGGGTGTGGGCAGCTATAGTCACTGCCTGTGCTTTGCAAGGGGCCGGCCCGGCCTCTGTAGGGCTGTCCGTTCTGGCCCAAGGCTGCCACCCGCGCATTTACTAGCTAGCATCAAGGCTGCCGTGCATTTCCTAGCTAGCGTCCATGTGCTGCTTCAGTCTTCACACTCATTTACTCATTCACTCTCGCCAGCTGATTCCCGCCAACAAATGTGTTTAGTTTGGCCCTTTCAGGGTGTTCTTCAAATTCTGACTCAGTTGCCAGCACTTTAAATTCTGGAGATGTATGGGGAAGTCAGATCCAGTTTACCTCCTGGGGAGAAGTTTGCCAACACCTCTGGCCTTGTGAGTGCTGGGGGCTAAGATTTGACCCCTAGCACTCCTAAATCCATGGCCCCTGTTCCTCCTCTTCCTGGAGGTCACACCCAGGGGCTTGTGCATGCCGAGCCCTTGGCTGGCTACTGCTGAGCTCTACCTTGGCTGGCTACTGCTGAGCTCTACCGTTAGCCCCCAGCCAGCTCTTAGTGTTGCAGGAGATCCTGGTTTGGAGGTACTGCTGCTCTCGTTGTTGAAACAGGGAATTGTGGGAGACATTGGCTTGGCGAACTTACAGCCACACAGTGATGGGGCTAGGTTGGGCCAGGTGTGGGCTAAGGCCAGAGTTCTTTTCAAAGTCGGCCTTTCTCAGATCCTGGATGTCACAGAGGGTGATGGTTTTGGTTCTGGGCTTCCTCTCTGCTGCAAAGAGGTCATGAAGTCTGATGGTCAGGGATTGGGTCTTTTAAGTCTGTTGTTATAAAACTCTGTCACCTAGCCCTGAAGCTCCTTTTCCTCATGTCATAGACTCTTAAGTGAGAGAGACAATTGGCATAGCTACCGGGGGATGTCCTGAGAGTTTCATGGGGTCCTTGTGTGCTAGAGGAGCCCCCCCACCTTCATAAGAGGTGAGGTTCCTGCTTCTTGGGTTGCTTGCACTGCCGAGTGTCTCTCAGTTCTTTGCCCTTTAGGAAACACTAGGCAGCAAGCAAGCAGCCCCAGTAAGCTCCTCCAATTCTAGTGGGAGGAGACCATGGGTAAAAGGCTCCTCACTGAGGTCAAGGGTTAAGCAGGTCCACTCGGAGGTCTGGATGATTCTCCTTCCCACTTAGTGAGTAGATATGTCAGGGTCTCTGTGGCACTGCGTGAAGATAGAGGCATCTCCTAGCTTGACAGGAACAGGCTAGAGGTAGAGGTGTCGAGAGGCAGATAGATGGGTTGTACTGTAGCGCCTTCTCCCTAAGAACTAGAACTGAGCGGGAACATGGTGGGAAGCACCCTGGGCCAGGTATCAAGCCGCTCCAGGTGTTCTCCTCCTCCAAGCAGGCTCTGCCGTTCAGGCTCCTGTCAGACCTGAGGAAGAAGTGGGTAGGCACAGCCTTCCAGGCTGAAGCGGATTCTTTATGCAGAAGGAGTTCAGGGTAACCTCGGGAATCAGACCTCACCCTCTGGGATTCAGCGTTCATCTTCCATTTGCTGGTTGGTAGTGGAAAGAGGCAGGCTTCCTCCGTAAATGGGCCTGAGTCTTACAGCTCATCAAGCTGCTAGGCACTCAACACCGTGGACAAGGTTGTGAGAGAGCTGCCCTTAGTGGCTTAAAAGTTAGATGGCATAGATAGGATTGTACAGTAGGGTTGTATTTACCTGAGGATGGACCTGCTGCCCCATTTCCACACCCCAATAGCTACCACGCACAGGATCAGGTCTCAATGATGGTTTGTGCCTTACTTTGACAGCAAAGGTCCTAGAAGGATCTTTCTTACTTCCTCTTCTCCCTCTTCCCTGTAGGGAACACTCACTCCGGAAGTATGGGGAACTGGGGCTTGAGGGGTCATTGTCACCTTTCAGTGTGTGCCTCCTGGCCTCCCTGCAGTCCTCTGACACCAATGGGCAGACTTCTGTTTATCTGAGTTCCCTGGGGCCTCCTTTCCCAAGCGCTGGCACTGTGGGTGTGTAGAGAAAGGATGAGGCTGGAAGAGGGGCAGGGCTTGACCTTCCTCTGCATGGGAGCGTGAGCTGAGGATTTTCCCTGATGTCTGGGAAGATAATATCCCTTCTCGACTTTTGTTGCAGATGGAAGAGAAGAGGCGAAAATATTCCATCAGCAGCGACAACTCTGATACCACTGACGGTGAGGCCTTCCTACTTGGCTCTGTGGGGTTGGGGGACAGTGGTTAAGTAAAACTGCCAGGCCCAAAGACCTGGTAAGAGGGCGCTAACCCTTACCATTCAGCTCAGCCCAGGGCTACAGGGGTGAAAAGTCAAGTTGGGTTCCTCTGCCCCTGAGGTGTTCAGTCCTTGCCCTTATCCGAGCTTCTCCGACCCCTTTAGTCTACGGCCCTATCCTCTAGGTAGGCCTTCCTCTCCTTGGACTAGACTAACTCTTCTCAGGACACATGCTGCTGGTTGATACAAGAAAATAAATCCTTTAGCTTTTAGAAGTCTCTACAAAACAGACCTGAAACCTGTTGCCCTCTATTGTTATAGTTAGTTAGTTAGTTAGTTATCATAATAAGTAACTTCCTGACCAGTGTGGTAAACCCTGACCGAGAGGATTCTTATCTGCTGTGTTACCAGCTAGAGTCTGGCACACAGTAGGTGTTCTATAAAGGTTGGCTGAAGAAATTAACGAAGAAGCCCAGCTGTCATGGAAGATTGGCAGTAGTGTGTTCTAAGAGGTAGATTTAGATAAAGAGGTGGGTGTGTCAGTTGGATGTCTAGAAGTGGGGGAAAGGTCCCATTGTCAAAATTCGAAGGTCGATTTGGGAGCAGAGAAAAAGGTGTGTGTACAATAAGAGCGTTCTTCCTGGTTGGTGACAAAAGGTAGCCATTGCCCAGTGGCCCAGGAAGCCATTCCTCAGCCTGTTGGACCAAAGAATTCCATCTTCATGGGCAGGAAGGGGCATGCAGCCGGGAAGATCCCATCTTGCAGTAACTACTTGAGTGGATCCCTCTAAGAAGGAAGCCAGCCACACTGCTGGGGAGGCTGAGCCTGGAGCCCTGCATCTCTAGACCTGGTGGATTCTCAGCCTCCTTATCAACCCGGGGATCGATAATGCCTAGCCCTGTCTGCTTCTAGGCCACATCTGCTGCCCTGTGTGTCTGGCTCTGGTTGTAGGTCACTCCTCCCTTCCATGTCCTTTGCTGCATGAAGAGATCACAGTATCTATAGAGTTTTGTGGCCACCCATCTGCCACTCCTAACCTGCAAAGTCATGGGCATTTGGGCCATGGAGAAGAGGCAGGTTGGACCCAGACTTGAAGTTGTTCCCTTTCCATCAGCTCCCATCACTGTCCCCATCTGTGACTGTTAACTCCTGTTCTCATCAAAAACCTTGGCTCTGGGGCTGGCTATAGTGGGGCACTTAATCCCAGCACTTGGGAGGCTGAGGCAGGTGGCTCTCTGTAAGGGAGGTCAAGGCCAGCCTGGTACCCATAGCTGGTTCCAGACCAGCCAGGGCTAAGGAATGAGACTCTGCTCACAACCAAAACAGAAAAACCCTGGGTCTTCCTCCTGAGGCCATTGCCCTATAGTCTAGCAAAGGCCTCGGACTATACAGTCATGGCTAACTGAAGCATCCCTTTGGATCATCCTAAAGCTATAGATATGTTATCCTTCAGTTAGCCTTTAGAGGACAGGTCATCTCCTATCCTGTTAATCAGCTTCATATTACTGTCATGTAAGGTTATTAACTTAACGAAGGGCAGGTTTACTTAGCCCACAGTTTTGGGACTTTTAGTGCCTGAGCAACTGGCTCTGACACTCTCTGAGGTTTCAGGTTCTTAAATAAGCTGCACCACCTCCCAGTAGCATTATCCTGAAGACTAGGGTGGGAGGGTGGGGGGCTGGAGGATACCAGTGCTTCCCAGTCCCCTCCCACCGTGTCCCCCTGTCTTCCTACCTCAATTAACCTAGTCAGAACAGTCCCTCAGAGGCTTTGGCACAGGTTAACTGATTTGTCACGGGAGTGTCTAGAGACTTAATCTTCTAGATTATTCCCATCAAATTGGCTTTTAACAGTAACTGTTTCACACCCACCTCTTCCAGGCTTACAGAATATTTATTGGTGGTGGCCAGTAATCAGGCAGCTCACTTGGGTCTAGCCTGGTAGGCTCCAGGTCTGTTCCGATTCATACTCCCCTACCCTGCTTCTGTAACCGGATAGGGCATCCAGGAGTGCCATGATGCACCTAACCTGGGGCAGACTGGAGAAAGGGCATGCATGGAATGTTCTGGCATTCCTTGACCAAGTAGGAAGCAGAGTCTCAAAGAGAATAGGGACTTCTTTGGAGCCACAGAAACAGCTGGTAACTGCTGTTGATTTCTTAAGCCAGTGGTGAGTGAAGGAGCCTTCATATTTCCATTGGTCTGGAAAGATTGGGGCCCAGGGAAGGGACAGTGCCTCCCACCTTCTGATCCTACAAGCAGGTGCTCCCCCTAAGACTTCCCATCCCCTATGGGATTAGATGATGTTTCTGGCTCTCCAGGAGTCCTCATGGCCTGTCTTCTCTCTGCAGGTCACGTGACATCCACATCAGCATCAAGATGTTCCAAACTGCCCAGCAGCACCAAGTCGGGCTGGCCCCGGCAGAACGAGAAGAAGCCCTCAGAGGTAGGCAGCAGCGGTGGAAAGGTTCAGGGAAGGATGCGGTTGGGGTGGAGAGGCACCTGTGGGGAGTGAGAGAAAGAAAAAGCTGAGCAGATGCATGAAGGTCACGTGTTCTTGGCAAAGGGCCTATGCCCAGTGCCCAGAGGTGGTCAGTGTGGCAGAATGGGATGAATGGGGACACCAGTATATGCTTCTGACAGTACTGCACGTGAACCTGCATATTAAGCAGGGTAATGCCTTCACCTCCTGATCTGCACGTAGAGGCGTTGATGGCTTCTGTGGAGGGAGTCCTTGGTACATGACCTCACAGCAAGACCTGGCTTCTTGTGGCCAATGAAAAATTCCATGCAGGGGCTTTATCTCTTCCCACTTAGCACTTCACCGGCAATGTCACTGGGCAGAGACGAGGCCCTTGGAATAAATGTGGCTGTGAGAACTTCCAAGGCTGTGCATTTCCAACCTGGTCCTTACACATGTAGCTGGTGTAAGGACCATGCTTACATGGATGTGGGGTCAAGGACCAAGCCACACTCTATTTTCTCCTGTTGCTTTCCACTGAGCCATCTAGTTTTTACAAGCTCCTAGATATGTATTTGGGCTGGACCTCCGGTATACTCTTTTAAGTGGTCTTTCCTAGAGCTTTATATTTTAAAAAATTGACTTCTTGCCTCCCAAGATGCCTTGCTTTGTGCCTTTTCCCTTTGGGGCAGGGGGGTTGGGATAGGGACCCTATGAGAGTGGTTTCCATTTTCCTTCCAAGTTATAATAACTTGTTAGTTTGTGTGTGTACACATAGGGACACACGAATGCACATGTGTGTGTCATGGCATGTATGTGGAAGACGGAACAACCAGGAGGAGTTGGGTCTTTCTGCCACTTAGGTTTCAAGGGTCCAATTTAGGCCCCAAGGCTTGACAGTAAGCACCTTTGCCTGCTGGACCGTTTCAGTGCCAGCCCTGATAGCTTCCAAACCTGGTTCGAGTGGTTGTGGGTGAAGATAGCTCTGAGTGTTGTGGAGGAAGGAGCTGGATGCTGGGGCTGAAGAGCGAGAGTAGTTGTGACTCTTACCTACCCTCCTCCTTCCTTTCTTTTTTATTAGATATTTTCTTTATTTACATTTCAAATGTAACCCCCTTTCCTAGTTTCTCCTCTGAGACCCCCCCATCCCCTGCCCCTCCCCTTGCTCCCCAATCTACCCACTCCTGCTTCCTGGCCCTGGCATTCCCCTACAATGGGGCATGGAACCTTCACAGAACCAAGGGCCTCTCCTCCCACTGATGACCAACTAGGCCATCCTCCGCTACATGTGCAGCTCCTACCCTCCTCCTTAGCTGACCACTTGGGAGGATAGAGTGTGCCAAATACAGTGTAGGAAGCAAAATACGGATAGGATCTTGGAAGGCTCTGCCTCTTCGCGGATGAACAATAATTGGTCACCTTTATTTGGCCCTCCTGGTCCTTGGGGGCAGGAACTGCCATGCTCATGTAAGACTTGAGGAGGTGGCCTCTGACATTCCAGCCTTTCTCCAGCTCCCTTAGGGTTCTGCATATTGGCCTGAGATGGGAAACTCTGGAGGGAGCTATCCCTTCCCCTGCCCCCTCTCCTGTGCTAGTGGGGGATGGGGCGCCTTCTCCACTGGCTGGGACCAACCCTGGGTGGAAACAGGTGTCAGCAAGGCTGAAAAGAAAGAACAATTTGCATGGGGCAGAAAATTCCCCTGCCTCTTGGGTTTTCCAGCCCAGAGGCTTTGTACCTAAAAATAGACTTGAACCTCTGTAAGGCACCTTCTGGGGACTGGCTGTGTATAGCCCGTGCCCAGACCAGGAACCCTGCAGGTGTGGCTGTGATGTCCACCCAGGAGGACTGAAGAGCCTTCCCCGTCTTGAATGGCAGCCAAGTCTTTCCTCCCGCAGCAGGCTGGAGAGCAGCCGGGGAGGTTTTCCCTCATCCCCTGAGTGAGCGGGTTGAGCCGTGGCCGGTATAAATTCTTGAGTTATGGTGGGGCAGAGAAGAACGCATCAATGAAAGCTTCCGAATGATCTGGCTCGTGAGAGGGCAGAGAGAAAAGCTAGCGCTTGGCTGCAAGAGTGTGTGCATACTCTGATGAATGAACTGGAAGCAGAGGGCCTTGCTACGGAGCCTGGCCTAGGTGGCAAAGGCTCCAGGCATCTTAACAAAGGGGATTCTTGGGAGCCCTGTCTGCCCAGTGCCCTATGGGATAACTGCTGGTCACACTGTATGCTCTCACTGAGGCAGACTGGTACAGAGACCCCCTTCTCTGATGGCCGTGGGTCACTCTGTTTTTATTCCTTAAGTGTGCCCAGGCGTCCAGTAGAGAACTTGAGGCCCCAACGTGCTTAGTATTGCACTAGTAGTGGGCATATTGTAAGCTGTAAAATGGCTGAGGGGTGGGTTTCAGGAAAACAGATACCCTTCCTTGCCTACCTAGGGGCTTCTGCTTTTCACACTAACATGGGCCAGGGCCAAAGAACACTGACCAAGAGTCAGGACCCTGGACAGGGCTGAAGCAAGCTTTCCCTTATGGCTTGTTACCCAGGCCCCTCCCTGAGCCAATGGGAAAGGGGAGTTCTAGGCTGGGTTAAAGGTCTGCCTTTAAACAGTGGAAGGGGAGGTGGGAACAGAACCAAGGTTTCAGCCTTCTTTTCTTAGGCATTTTGTGGAACTCCCACAAAGCTGGTCTGTCTCTTGGACCTTAAATTCAGGAAGGGGGGAGGGACCCCAGTCTGAGAAACTGGCACTGTGTAAATTCTGCTACAGCCTTGGAGTTGTCTTGCCCAGAAACGTTGGCATCTTACCACTGCATCTTTAGTGGATCACGGCTTCATAGAATCTGAAGTAAGTGGCAGCCTGAGACCATCTTTGATAGTCCAGCACCAGCCCTCTACCTTGGGGCAACACTTAGTAGGGAAGGACCTTCCTCCTGGGGAACAAGCTGAGACCTCGGCCTTAATTTCTCCAAGTGGGGTTCCAGGCTTCTTGTCGTCAGAAAGCTTCTTAAGTGGCAGACGGTAGTGGCCTGCCTACCTGTTCTCCCTGGCTAGTGTCCAGTTATCCCCATGACACACACTACCCTTGTAATGGACGGGTTTCTTCTAAGCCAGAGTGCTACTTGGGGTGTTAAGGATGGTTCTGGGAGAGACCTGGAGGCCTGCCCTGTGGTTGGTGCCCCAGGTTTTTTATATATATATATCTATCTTCCTCATGCCTTGAGACTGCAGGCGGGTAAGCAGTGGGGATTTCCCCTAAGCCACTTGTCTGGAGGTGAGACGCCGCCACTGTGCATCAGGAAGTCAGTCAGTGAGCCTCTGCTGCTGAGTAAGGGCAGCATGCTCTGAGGCTGCCTGGGAGACATGGTGGGAGGTGGGTGCGTTAGGAAGTGTGTCTACTGGGGAAGTCCAGCCTGTGTTGCCTTGTCTCTGAGGAGCTTGGGACACTTGACCAGTGACACTTCTCTCTCGCGTGCTCTCTCTCTCTCTACCTCAAGATCAATGTTCTTGCTCTCTCTCTCACGCTCTCACTCTCTCTTTCTTTCTCTCTCTCTTTCTTTCTCTCTCTGCCTCAAGATCAATGTCTAGAGACCTATACCTAGAGCCTGTTATGGGGAGATGGCTAATTTTTCCTGATACCTGTGGAACCTGTGGGAGGGTGTCTTAGTTATTCTACTGCTGAAAAGAGACACTGTGACCAAGGCAACTTATAAAAGGAAGCATCTAATTGGGGGCTTGCTTACAGATTCAGAGGGATAATCTGTGACCATGGTGGCAAGCCTGGTAGCTGGCTGGCAGGGAGGCAGCAGAGTTGGAGCAGAAACTGAGAGCTTACATCTGATGTGTAAGCATGTGGCAAAAAGACTGGGCCTGGTGTGGACTTTTGAAACCTCTAAGCCTACCCCCCAGTGGCACACCTCCTCCAACAAGGCCACGCCTCCTAATCCTTCCCAAACAGTTCCACCAACCAGAAATCAAGCATTCAAATATATGAGGCTAGGGATACAGGGGGCATTTTCATTCAAACCATCACAAAGAGGAAAGTTCCAGAGAGAGTGGGATGGGTGGATGTCAGGATAAGTTGGCCACTTGCGGTCGTCTCAGAACAGGGAAGGTGGGAGTTGGGAATCCCATGCCCCTCCCATCTTCTGTAGGTTCTGCTGACGAATGAGTCTCTAGAGGAGAGAAGAGGATGACCTTTGGACATTCTGCAGAGCCCCTTTCCTGAAGCCCATCTCCCTGCCCTGGGCACCAGGTCTGGCCGAGAAAGTGAAAATGCCCTTTACAGCCAGCAATAGGATGTTCCCAGATGTGTCCTAAAAAGCTGTGTGAGGACACCCCTGTCCCAGCAGTGCAGCTTCATGTTTTAAAACAAAATGATAACAACATAAAAAACAGTCAGATCTATCCCGAGAGAACAACGATAACGGCCAGTTTGTTGGGTCAAAACCAGAAAATGATCCCAGAGGCAGAGGCACAGAGATGGCGCCTAGATGTTTGGGATTAGATAGCCTCAATGAAAGCCACAGTGAGGGCTGGGGATGCAGCTCAGTTGGTAGATGCCGGCCTCGCATGCATGAGGTCCCGAGTTTGATCCCCAGTCCTATTTAAATGTCATGGCTGGAAGGTTAGAAGTTCGAACTTGCAGGGCTATCAGAATGGCTTAGGGAGAAGTGGCTGCCAAGCAGTCCTGGCCACCTGAGCTGAGTCCCTGCAACTCACAGTGGAAGGAGAGAATCAAGCCCAAAACACTATCCTCTGGCTTCCACACAAGTGCTGCGGCACACAACGCACAGATGACTGCATGAGAAAGTCTGAGTCCTCCTTGGCCATACACAAGTTCCGAGCTAGGCTGGACTACATGAGACCCTAAAATATGCCAACACTGGGCAGGGTACAGTTAGGAGAATGATTACAGAGTACACCCTGGACCCTAGGTTTAATCCCCAGTACTGAATATTCTGGGTCTGGTGGTGCTTGCCTGTAATTCCTGGATTCAGGAGGTGGAAGCAGGAAGATCAGATATTCAAGGTCATCCTCCACTATGAAGCAAGTTAGAGGCCAGCCTGGGCTAGAGACCCTGATTCCAAGACACAGTGTCTCGTGTGTCATCATCATACATAGCACTCACACACATAAACCAGAGAACCCCCAAAGAAATTTCCTGCTCGTCCGTCCCTATTAGATCCAGATTTCCAGCCAGTTGGGTGGGGGTGGAGTGTGTGCTCTTCCTCCAGGGCCAGGCACTTGCTCTCTAAGACTTCACTTGGGTGGGCGGAGCGGAGGGGTGAGTAAGGGCCAAATCCACTTCTAATAGAGTCAGAGATGCAGCTCTTCCCGCCAGCTGGAGAAGCCTCCAGGCCTCTGGGACTTGTCTTGCAAAGGAAATGTATGTCATAAATTCTCTTTAAGAGCAGGAAGTGCAGTTATCCTCATGAAACTCAAGAGAAGGAGATGTCGAATGGTTTTTCAATTTTTTTGAGCACCTGACCAATTGGCTCCGTGGTAGTTTGAAGCTGGAGCTAAGTGGACGGTGACTATTCCCCAACCCCTGTCTGGGATTACATATCTAATATGTAATGTAAATTTGCTCTTGGCTGAAAAACTGTATCAGGTTCCAGCCCAGAAAAGATTACTTGGAAGTTAAAATGAACGTCTGGCTGTCTCAGGGATGGTGAATTCTGGTATGGCTGAAGACCTGAAGCAAGTGGTTTATCAACTCCTGAGACTTCTCCACAACTGTGAGAGGGGATCCGGTGTGAGCCTGGACGGCATAGGGAAAGAAAGCATTTGGCACAAGAGCTGTTATATTACAGAATGTTACTTCTGACAAGGCAGGGCACTCAAGAAACAACTGTCATTTAAAATAAGGTTTCCAGGGCTGGAGAGATGGCCCAGCCCTGGCTGCTTCTGCCGAGAACCTGAGTTTGATTTCCAGCACTCAGGTTGGGTGGCTCATAGCTACCTGTAATTCCAGTTACAAGGCATTGAACACTTTTCTAGCTTCTATGGGTGCTTATTCACAAAGGGCACACATACACACACATACACACACACACTTTCAAAATAACCCAGTTGGTAGAATGCCTAGCATGCTGGAACCCTGGGTAAATCCTATCACCCCTTAAAAATGTGGTACATACCTGTCCTCCAACCACCCCCCCCCCAGGGGTAGAGACAGTTTATGATCATCCTCAGCTGCACAGCAAGTATGAGCCAGCCTGGGCTGCATAAGACCCTGTCTCGTCAGAAAAGTAAAATGATGTTCAGGACAGATCCCCAAAGCTTTCTTGGGCAGAAAAGATAAAAATAAGGAGGCACAGGTCCTGACCAAAGCCATCTACATTGGCTTTGGGACAGTGTTCAAGACTCACTTCTGAGTTTACACACACACACACACACACACACACACACACACACACTCGGCCTGGTATGAACAGCTAGCTATACTTCAGGGAAATCTCAGGGTGGTCTGGTTTGGTTTGTATTTATTTTACTCACTCATTCCACAAGCTTTTATTCAGCAGTTACTATACATTGAGATGTTAATAGATACAGGACCTACAGGACATACAGGACACATCCTTACGTGGCTTTCCGCAGACCGCCATCAAGGTGTGTTTGCCTGTGGTTTGGTTTAGTTTATTGAGACAGGGTTTCATGTAGCCCAGGATGGCCTCAAACTCACTGTATAGCCGAGGGTAGTCTTGAACTTAAGGTGCTTGTGCCTCTACCTCTCATGCTGTGGAGACAGGCATCCACTGCTGCATCCAGTTTCTGTGGTGCTGGGGACCACACCCAGGGTTTCCTGCACACTAAGCAAGCGCTCTATTAACTGAGCTCCATCCCTAGCCCCTGTGCTGAGTCTTTCATAGGTAACCAGATTCCCTCAGCCATCCAGCCTTCGAGAAAGGGAAGCAGAGGACTGAGTTTCCAGGATAAAGTGTTTCAGGCCTGCAGACCCATGCTTTGCGGTATAGGAGTCTCTGTGCCTCCTGGCCTAGTGTCAGTGTACTTTGAAAGTTGCCCAGTGTCATTGTTAGTTTTAGGGAGGTCACTTTCCAACTCCATAGACACTCGCTCAGAGCCTGTTTTTAGCTCTTTCTGGGCAGCCTGTGGTCTTGAGAAGAACAACTGTGGGTCAGGACCATGTCATGAGCTCTTGGGTAATGTCCTAACATGTAGGAAGAGCAGGGTCTTTGTTCCCCTCTAGGGTCATCTTTACACCCCTGGCCCTTGGGTTGGTTGGTAGGCTTTCAGCATCCTTTATACAGTTAAGAGAAAACTACAGTTAATATCACTCAGCAGTTCTGCAAAACTTGGTTGCTAGGCAGCAGACATTTAAAGACAACTAAAAGAAAGAAAACTGGTAAACATTCCTGCCCTGAGAAAACTGCTTGTTTTCTAGCCCCTCGACTTCCCTTGCCACAGTAAGAATTCTGTTCGTTAGTGTCCATTTTATTCTATATTTAGCTTTCATAAATTATTCAGAGGAGTTTTAGGAAAATCATTAGGCTTTCTCCAAGCCTAGCTTCTGGTAGTTCAAACAGAAAATATGTAGATTAGGAAACAGGCCACCATGTTGGCAGTCAGGTGTCACCCTGTTCATGAAGACTACTGAGTACCCAGCAGCTGTAGCCTGCAACTGAAACTGAGGTGTTAATCTGTGGCAACATCTGGAGTCAGCACCTAGCATGTGCACCCCAGATGTTGACCAGTACCTTTGGCCCAGCCAGACCTCACTGAGATGCTCTGGCTGGAAAGATGCACCAGAAAGCCAGGAGCATCCAGCAGCAGGGGCTCTGGCAGTACTGGAGACAAAGCTCAAGGCGCAGGCTGGCTGTAAGCAAAGCTTCCTAGAACCACTGAGGGCCAGGCTGAGCAGGGGAGGGTGATGAGGGAGATGTTCAAAGGGCAAAAAGTGTTCCGGTGACTGCAGTGGCAGCTGCAGCCACGGGACCTGGGAGGTTCCATTTTCGTCCCCACTTGTTGCAGTCAAAAGCAGACAAAAGCAACTTAAAGAAGAAAGAATTTGGTTGTAGTGGGCAAGCCATGGCCATAGAAGCCTTCTGTGGGGTCTCACACAGCCCCTTACTATGTAATTTAGGATGACCTTGAACTGGTGTGTGTGTGTGTGTGTGTGTGTCTGTCTGTCTGTCTGTCTATACCAGGCCCATACAAGTCACCAAATACAGGTGGAGGTCAGAGGATAACTTCTGTAAGTCACTTCTCTCCTTCAACTCTGCTTCTAGGGTTTGAAGGCAGGGCATCAGGCCTGTATGGAAAGTGTTTTACCTTCGGAGCTACCATTCTTGCCCGACCTTGAACTTCTAATCTCCCTACCTCTACCTCTTGAGTGCCCAGATTATAGCTATGCATTCTCACTGTGCCCAGTGGTGGTGCTGGGAATTGAACCCAAGCCCGTGGTCATACTAACTGCTCATGATGCCTACTGAGCTACATCCCCAGCTGAAAAATCCTGACGCACAGTTCTTAGACTATCTCTGCCTACTGAGAGGTGGCTGATACCTCTCAGGAGCAAGTGCTCCTGTTTGTGTTTTCCTGAGTCCTGCCTAAAAGAGGCACTAGTGTCCCATCACCTGTTCCCTCGTGATGGGGACAAAACTTAGAACTGTCTTATCACCTGGCCCACGCTGCTAAAGGACCCCAAGTTGAGCCCCAGGTCCTTTCCTGTTCTGAGGACTTGGGAGTCTAAGTCAGGAATGCCTCTCTGCCACTGAGACCTGGTCACTCCAACTGCGGCACAAGCTTTTCACTGGCCAGGAGACATCAGGCCCTGAGAAATGGGGGCTGCTTAGGGCTCGGAAGCCTCATGCAGGTCCATGTGGTTGAGTGTCTCCAGCTCTGGGGTCTCTCTGGTTTGCATCTCACTCTGTAAGTGTTCACAGCACATGCAAGGTCCCTGTCTTCAGTGCCAGGCGCTGAGAACACACCTAACAGCCGAGCAATGCATGACAGAGGGGACCAGAAACATCTCACAAGTAAAGCAGGTGATGTCACTGTGTATGAGTGCGGTGCCAAAGCTGATGGTTGAGGTCACTGAGGAGGTGACAGTTAAGGTACATTCCAGGGTGAGGAAACCGCAGGGTGGTTTTATTTTTTGAGACAAGGTCTCCTGCTGTTCTTGCTGGCCTTGAACCTTGTAGAGGAGGATGGTCTAGAACCGATTTCTCCTGGCTCCATCCCTGAATGCTGAGATTACAAGCGTGTCTCACCACATCCCATTTTATGTGGTGCTAGAAACAAAGCCCAGAGCTTTGTTCAGGTCGGGCAAGCAACTTAGCTACATCCCTAGCAGTTTGGTTATTGTTGAATTAGTCTCCCTGTGTAGATCTGGCTGGCCTGGAACTCACTCTGTAGACTAGGCAGTCTTGAGGCAATCCTCCTGCCTCTGTCTCCAGAGACTGGAACCTTGGCCATTGATTTATTTCTTTCTAACCACATTGTCTCCTCAGAGGTTGATTTCTAGATGTGGTGTCCCAGTTCGCTGAGTCCCTGGGGCATCAGAGCCACAGGGTCTGGGATGTCCCACTGAGAAGTTAGAGGGAGTTCTACATCAGCTCAGACCCTGTTTGTACTAGCCTGTGTTGAAGCCTGGAAAGAAATAACCCAATCTCTGCAGCGCCAAGCCACACCCTCTCCAGAAGCCCCAGTGGGGAAAGCCTCTCAGGCCGCTGCAGAGGCCTCTTGCCTCTCAGGCTGCCTGAGTTTGCACTCTTGTCTTTAGCTGTCTTGCTGCTTGCTAATAAGATATGCAAATTATCAGGGCTGTGAAATCCTAGCCCCGTTCCATCTTCTGTTTAATTAGCATTTAATCTAATCTGGTTTTAATTTTTTTCACACTGGCACCCTAATTAAATGTTAGGGTGTTAGTCTTAACAATTAAATTATATTGGCAAATAGAGTCTTCAAGAAACTTGACCTTTTTTTCAAGTCAGAACCCTCTGCAGCTAGATACAGATATTAATTAGATTCTGTGAGATGCTGCTTCTGGGTCCATTGATGAACCCATTCTGCTGTTTGCCTATGGTTAGGGCCCTCCATTCCGCAAGGCACACACAGCCAGTGAGCTGGTCCCAGTAGGCAGTGGGTTACAACTGAGTGGGTTTATCAAGGGTTTGTCAGGAGGGTCCAGAGGGTCAAGTGAACTGGCCAAGCCCCTGACTTACACTTCAGCAATGGGTGTTGACTTTGCAAAAGGGCTGGGGTGGGAGGTGGGGCTTAAGTCTAGAGGGTTCTTGCTTGAAGTGGTTTCTCCCTTCTCAATGATGTGTGTACGCGCCCTGAACTTGTGATTTTCAAATGATGACCACTGGGAAAGTTGGGACTTGAATAAGGTTATTCTCGGGTAGAGATTCAGAGGAGCAACGGGAAGAACAGTTTTCTAGTGAGAAGACAGGTTGGTGGCAGAAGAAACCTTAAATGGCCTTGTGGGAATTTGGGACAGACTTTGTTTTTTTAAGATATATATATATATATATATATATATATATATATATATATATATATATGACAGACTTTGTTTTTTTAAGATTTATTATATATATATATATATATATATATATATATACACACACACACACACACACACACACACACACACACACTGTAGCTGTCTTCAGACACACCAGAAGAGGGCATCAGACCATGTGGTTGCTGGGAATTGAACTCAGGACCTCTGGAAGAGCAGGCAGTGCTTTTAACCACTGAGCCATGTCTCCAATCCTGGGACAGACTTAAGGACAAAGGAAGACAAAAGTCTTTCTCTCCTATCACTATCAACCAAGGGTTGCTCTAAGGTGGGATGCAGTGTCTCTGAGGGAACTTGGAAGCCCAGTTCATGGGAATTTCTCACTGGGCTGCCCCAAGTCCCCACCTCTTGCTTTACCCTTTGTGTAAGATCCAGGTCTTCCTTCTCAGAACTAGGGTGCCTTGTATTTTATACGTAGGGTTGTGCCTCTGGGTACAGGTCTGTAGCACAATCGGAACCCTCCTGGGGAGAGTCTCCGGGACACTCAGAAAGCAGTAGCACTGATTTCAAGGGGGACCTTTCTACTCTTAGAGGTTCTGCTTGTGTGTCAGGCTGTCTGGCTATGGGAGCTAAGAGGTCAGATTGGGACCATAGGTCTGGGAAAGATAAGGAGGCTGCTTTCCTTTGGTGAGGGGTCTACCAGTCCTGGCTACCTTTCTTAACCTGTCTCTATGCTGTGATACAGACAACAAGTTGCCGGAATCTTTCCTTTTACCATGTGGGTCCCAGATACTGAACTCAGGTCATCGGGCTTGGCGGCAGGAGCCATTACCTGTTGGCCCTACTGTGTGCTGCTTTATTTGCCTGCTCCTCTGGCCTATGAAGCCGTCCTCTCTGAAGCATCCTGATATCTCTTTTCCCTCATGTCTGTAGGTTTTCCGGACAGACTTGATCACAGCCATGAAGATCCCAGATTCATACCAGCTCAGCCCGGATGACTACTACATCCTGGCGGACCCGTGGCGACAAGAATGGGAGAAAGGGGTACAGGTACCTGCTGGAGCAGAGGCCATTCCAGAGCCCGTGGTGAGGTGAGCCAGGTGGCCAGGCTAGGACCATCAGGGTAGGGGGTGAACCTGAGGTAGCTTTTTGGTGAGTTCTGAGATTCGTTCCTAGCCTGTCTCTATTTTGTGGTTAATTCTCTTGCCGAACAACAACAGACATTGGTCCCGAGACACTGGTAGGGTTACCCATGAGGCTTTGGGTTTGTACTCTGCAATGAAGCCAGATCGTGTGGCTCCAGATTGCCTCATTGCTTCAGTAGGATCTTGAACCAGAAGTAAAATCCTTCTTGTTTCTGAACTAAGGGTGACACCTGATTTCCTTATGGGTGGAAAAGGTCTGGTCAATGATTCTTAGAAAACTCGGGATGGGACCTGCATGTCGCTGATGTGGCAGAAATGGCTAAGGTTAAAATATTACCCTTGAGCCGGGCGTGGTGGCGCACGCCTTTAATCCCAGCACTCGGGAGGCAGAGGCAGGCGGATTTCTGAGTTTGAGGCCAGCCTGGTCTACAAAGTGAGTTCCAGGACAGCCAGGGCTATACAGAGAAACCCTGTCTCGAAAAACCAAAAAAAAAAAAAATGTTACCCTTGCACACGTTGGCAGAGCGGATGAGGGAAGCCTCCAGTTTTGTTTTTGGTTTTTGTTTTGTTTGTTTATTTGTTTTTTTTACCATCAATTACCATGAAAATAAGCCATGTTGTTCTTTAAAGATATATTTAGAGGACAGAGCTGGTGCCCATCACCCAATAGAGACTTAAGAAGTACTCGCCGGTGTCACCCTCTGAGGTGTCTGTCCTACTAGGGCCGGGTCAGAATAGAATCCCCAAGGGCTTCATAGCCTACAGGTGGTCTTGTGAGCAGGTACTCTTGTCAGAATGTAACCACAGATGGTCTTGCCTCAAACTACAGAATATAGTCAAGTGTTTGATTCTGCAACCTGAAGGGACTGGCGGCCCTGTCCCACCAGCTCACCTGAATTGATCAGCTCGTGTTAATTCCCCCTCCTGGTGTTGACAGCCTCATCACTTTGGCTTGGGGCCAAGTAGACCAAGTAGATGACACTTGGGGCAAAGGTCACGGCTATCCCCTCCTTTGACATTGGCACCATTGCTTGCTAGCAGCCACATGTATGAAGAGCCTGCTTTGTGCCAGCCCTGTGCTAGGCTTGCAGGTTTAGGAAGGCTCAGTCCAACTTAGGTACTCTGGGACAGACCAGAGGTGGGAAGGCCTTTTTGTATCTGAGGCCCTCTGACAATCAGGATGGATGGATGGACAGATGGACGATGGGTAGATGGATAGATGGATGATGGACAGATGGATGATGGACAAATGGATCCCCTTCTGGGGCCTGTAGCATGGGTCAAGATCCTACTGGGTTTTGTGCCCTGACCTTGTCTCTCTGAAGCAGCCTGCTCCTCTGTGAAACGCCATGCTATTCATACCAGTGGTCACCTGACGGTGTAGGAGTCGGGGTTAAGTGAGAATTCTCAGGCCAAGTTGTCACTATGTGCAGCATGACAATTGATTGCAGTTCCCCCTACCCTGGTGGCTTGACTTCGTTAAGTCTGTGTATAGGGTTCTTTATCAGATGACGTGGAGAGGAACCATGCTGTCTGGCCTCCTGAGGTTCCAGCATCCTTCATCCGGTTCAGTTGTTTCATAGCTATCTCTCTCTCTTTTTTTTTTAATGTGTCCCAGGGTGGTTTTGAACTAGGTGTGTATCCAAGGATGACCGTCACATCCCGTTTATGTGGTGCTGGGATAGACCGCAGAGCTTTTTCCTGTGCTGGGCAATCATTCTACTAACAGAGTACATGCACAGGGTCCTCATGGCTGGGAGTGGCTGGCATGAGGTAGACATGCAGAGCCTTCCTGTACTGAGAGCAGACGTGCTGAGATGGGCAAATGTGTCCTTTCAGACTCTAAAACTCAGAGGGTCGTCACACCCATTTTCCAGCTTCCCACCAATCTGGGTGCCTCCCCACTGCACAGCCTCCTGGAAGCCTTTGTGGCAGCTACCATGAGGGATACTGAGCGCCTCTCACCATTATTCAGGGACCATTCTTGTAGGGTACACAATACTGTCCCCACTTTATAGATGAGGAAGTCAGGAAATTCAGGGGAATTTCCTATGGGGCCTAGTAGGCCGCTGGGCCAGGAAATGACAGACCACAGGAACAAACCCTGGGCTGTCCCTGTGAGGCCTAGGGTAAGAGTTTAGGCATCCCCTGACTACTCTTCCCCCAGACACCATGCCAGCCTGACTCCTCTGCCTCAAATGGCCTTTGGGCACTTGTGCTTACCTCATGGTCTAAAATCTGCCCCTGAGGATTTGCACTGTCCCTTTAGACTTGGTCCATGGCAAAAGAAACCTCTGGCGTCTGTCTACATCTCTGGGATAGCCTCTGCTCTCCCCTGTAGGTCTTGGAGGAGCTTTCCTTCCACACTGTCCAGCTCATTCTGTCTGCTGTGTCTGAGGAAGAGGCGTTGGCTTAGGGTCAGGTCAGTTCGCCACCTGGGAGAAGTGCTCTTTCTGGTGTGTGTCCCTCAGCTCTGGCTCCCCAAAGGGAGAGCCGGGCGGCACCAGTGAAGCAAGCAGGTGTGACTGGTATTTGGCAGTAGGTGGCTGTTCAGATAGGGATGCTCAAACGCTTGACTAAGTGTATGTTTATGGCACACAAAGCTGGATTGTGACAAAATTACAGGCTGTGCTTTTTAAGAGACGCTCATTTGAAGTGACAGTTTCTTGGGAAAGGCAGCATTTGGTTGTACTGAGGGCATTGGTGTTGGCTTCTGTTTGAGATAGTTTACTTGGTGTGGGAGGAGGGTCCTGCCATCATTGTTACCTATGACTCTTCTCATGTGGGTGGTGGCGCTAACCTTTAGCCTTTGACCCCTTCTCATTGTCCTCATGACTTCTAAGCTTACAGTCTTTTCTCTCTGCTTATACCCCTGGCTCCCTGAACCCAGCATACTTCCTGTCCCCTTTCTGACACTAGGGCATTTCCTGAAGCCAGGAGCTCTCCCTGAAGCTCAGCCCTTGCCTTTGTGCCATCTTGAACCCTCCCTTCCCTGCTCAGGCTGAGCTGAGTCACAGCCCTTGGCAAGCCCTGGCTCCGACCCCAGGAGGCCTCCTGGGCAAGTGTGGGGCTTCTCAGGCCTGGCAGGGCTGGCCAGATGGAGGCCAGGCTCCAGACAATAACCATGGCAACCAGTGGGTATGGGAAGGCCTGGCATTTTGAACTGGCCTCAGAATCTGACGGGTAGCACACAGATGTGTGGAGAACCCCACCCACCTGAGGCAAAGTGCCCCTTATTTTCCATTTCGGGGGGTAGAAAGGTGATTGACATCTAGCAATCTTCACACACACACACACAGAGTCCACCTACCTAGCACTTTGGCTAAGAGCTTTCTTTGTTAATCCCTGCCATCCTCTCACCAAATGCCTATGGTAGATTATGTTAAGATTATGTTAGTAGTATTCCTGGGGACTGGAGGGAACAGATATTCAAGGGTGGAGCTTTGGTGCCTGCAGCAGGTCCCTGGTCCCAAGGGAAAACTGATCTGGCATGGGATCTGAGACAGTGTTGGAGCTTGGAAGTCTGGAGATGCAAGCTGAAGCAGTAAGAAACACGATGCCTGTGTGGTTCATGGGGAGGCTCAAGGTGTGTAGTCAGCATGTCCCAGTGGCCATACACCTCTAATCCAGAAAGCCCGCTCCTGGGTTCTATAGTAGAGTCCCATGAAGCTGAAACACCTGGGGAAAGCAACCAGACTTCAACTCAAGACCATGAGACCTGTAGGCTGTTGGTGAGGAAGGGTCAGGGATTATGAAGCCATGCAATCAATCTTTGGTCCTAGCCTGGAGGGGTATTGCCAAAGGGTCTAGAATCCAGCTGGCTCTGTCTCACTTGTCCCCGAGTAGCTGGCACAGAGCATTGACCAGAATGGCACTTGGGACACCTCCTGCAGACCAGGCAGGGCTGGTCCAGGTTGGGAATAATCCCCAGCTGGGCAAAGCAGATGCTACTGTGGTGAGCCAGGGTTCCATGTCATTCCCACAAGGTCCTCACTCT
The DNA here is from genome assembly GCF_978045245.1 of Mus caroli. Classification (NCBI taxonomy): domain Eukaryota; kingdom Metazoa; phylum Chordata; class Mammalia; order Rodentia; family Muridae; genus Mus; species Mus caroli. Next base: position 71,265,317 of record NW_028227268.1, read on the forward strand.
GCCTTACAGCCCTTAGGACCTACTGTTCCTGAAGATCCAATGTTAATAGAATCTGTAAGGCAGACTGGCAACAAGGAACGAAATGGGAATGGAGGTGGATATGAGGGGATGGGCGTGGTCAGGCATCAGCATCTCACACCCATCTTACCCTTGGGCCACCAGTTCCTCAGCCGGGCAGCCTGAGGAGGACAAGCTAAGGCCTCTCTCTTTACCACTACCATTCTCTGTTTCCCAGGCTCCTCCCACCACTGAAAGGCCCCCACACGCAGATGTCCCCCGATAGCCCCACACTTGGTGAGGGTGCCCATCCTGACTGGCCAGGAGGCAGCCGCTACGACCTGGATGAGATCGATGCATACTGGTTGGAACTTCTCAACTCGGAGCTCAAGGAGATGGGTAGGTGACGCTCTTCACCGGGTACCTGGTTGCAGATGTCAGAGAGGATCTTCCTCCAGGCCCTTCCAGTATCTATACCCCCGGTGGCTGTGACTGGGGCACATCCCAACAGCCTTACCGACAGGTGTGGGATTCCTTGCCTCTGCCTCCCAAGTATCTACAGCTGTCAGGTGGAGGTGAAAAATACCGTGTGATTCACGGGACTCGATGTCATGTGAATAATGTGTAAGCATCGGGCTAATGGGCATGGATCTCTCAGATGAAGCCTGTTGATATGTCCTAGAAAACACCAGCTTAGCCATTATCTGTGTGCGCACACAGATGATGCCCACATAGTGCATGCAAGCAGGAGATTCCTCATGGGTCCAGCTGCATTCCAGACACACCCTACATCGTATACAGATGTGTGTGAGTGGTAATGGCAGACTCTAGACAGTGAGGTGGCCCTGATGGGCAGGAACCTGTGGGATTGGGTGGGTCTGTTGTCCCTGATGGAGCTGAAGCCCAGATCACCACTGTAAATGGATGGATGGAGCCTTCCCCTTGACACCACTGATAACGTTTGCCCTGTGGGCTGCAAAGCTTCCTGAGCTGCTGACAGTGTTCCCTGCCATCCTGCCCACAGAGAAGCCCGAGCTGGATGAGCTAACGTTAGAGCGTGTTCTAGAGGAGCTAGAGACACTGTGCCACCAGAATATGGCACAGGCTATTGAGACACAGGAGGGGCTGGGCATCGAGTATGACGAGGACGTTGTCTGCGATGTGTGCCGTTCCCCTGAAGGCGAGGATGGCAACGAGATGGTCTTCTGTGACAAATGCAATGTCTGTGTGCACCAGGTGGGTGAACTCTGTCATTCTCTCCCATACTGAACCCTGCTGAGGCTGGTTGTCCTGGATACAGGAACATGGGCACAATGGACCAGTATCCCTAAGGAGGGCTAGAGGCAGGCCTGGCAGTACCTGGGACATCCATGGCCTGCTTGGCTCAGTCCTGCTAGCCATATCGAAGCAAGTGTCCTTCGGGTAGTCTGTCTTCTCTGTCTCTCTCAGGTCCTTCCCTCAGAGAACCACCCCCAGCTCCTCACATCCTGACCTTACAAAGGCACAGCAGCATCAGGTAGTGATGGAGACCCAAGCTGCCCAGTTTGAAAATGTGGTTCTGCTTTTTACAACGTATGAGGCTTAGGGCAAAGTTCTTAACTTCTCTGTGGGCCCCGTTTTGTTAACTATGAATAAATGTGAGCAGTCAGAGCAGAGATGACTAAGTGGGTGGGTGCTTGCCCAATATTCAAGAGACCTTGGGTTCAAACCCCAGCACTACCCCCAGTACCCAAAAGAAAGTGAATTGTTTATGATGGTTTTTGCGTAGTGAAAAATAGTAGAAAAATAGCCTGTGAGATGTCAGCGGGTAAAGGCACTTGTTTTTTTAAAAAGGCATAGTCACGTGAATTCAGGACCCATATAAAGATGGAAGGAGAGAACCAACTCACAGAGTGGTCCTCAAGTCTACACCTGCATGCCCTGCCATGCTCTATCCCAGTAAGCTTAGGATATACATACAGCACGTCTATGATAAAGTATTTCTTACTGTTGATACTGTGATAGAGCTAGCCAGACTCCCTTTTCTTTTTTGAGATTATTTTTATTTTTTGTAAGGGCTGTGTGCGTGTATGAGTGGATTTGTGCAGAGGCCAGAGGCAGTCCATCCCTCTGGAGCTTGACGTTAAAGGTGATTGTGAGCCGATGAGGGTGCTGGGGACTGAACTCGGCTCCTCTGAGCTCAGCAAGTGCTTTTACCTGTTGAGCCATCTCTCCAGCCCACAGTTACCTTTTCTTTATTTTTAAAAAAATTATCTTATTAACTTACGTGTATGGGTGTTTTGCCTCATGTATGTACATGTGTGTGTCTGATTCCCAGAGAGGAGAGAAGAGGACATTGGATCACCTGGTATTAGAATTATATAGTGGTTGTGAGCCACCACATGGGTGCTAGGAACTGAATTTGGGTATTCTGCAAGAGCGGCAAAATGCTCTTAACTGCTGAGCCATCTCTCTAGCCCGTAGATCCCCTTTCTAGATCTTGGGGCCTGAGGCTCTAGGTCTTCTGTATCTCTAGGCCTTGTTTCCAGAAGTCCTGACTTGGACTGGGGGCTCCCTTTGGCCTCCAACTTTGAGGCACATGTGTGCACTGTCATTGAGCTAGAAAGATCCTGGGAAGCAGGGGCTTGCAGCTCCTGGGTCCCTGTGTCTCTCCTACACCCCTGGGATGGTGAGATGGGACATCACTGTTCGCACAAAGGATCCTGTATAAAAAGATAAACGTCTGGACTTTTGACATGGGAGCTTTAGAACCAAGTTTGCATACAATTTAAGAAGCAGTTGAGGCTTTTCCTAAAGTCTATGCTGGTTAGAAACGTTTGGCTAACTCAGGTCTTCCAGCCAAGAGCAGCCCCGACTTTCCCCAAAGGATAGGATTGTACACCCTCAGGGAATCTCTGTGCCACCCAGCATATAGCCTGGGGACAAAGATGGCCACCATTGGCAAGTCACTGAGCAGACACATCCAATTTGTCAGTGCCCCTGACCTATAACCACCCACTCTGTTCCCAGGCATGCTACGGGATCCTCAAGGTGCCTACGGGCAGCTGGCTGTGCCGGACCTGTGCCCTGGGAGTCCAGCCTAAGTGCCTGCTCTGCCCCAAGCGAGGAGGAGCCCTGAAGCCCACTAGAAGTGGGACCAAGTGGGTACACGTCAGCTGTGCCCTGTGGATTCCTGAGGTGTGTAGATTTCAGGGAGTAAAACATGGGGGAGGGAGTGTGTCGAGAGCTCGGGTTGGGCCTGGCAGGATTTACGTGACAGAATAGAGGAAAAGAAGGAGCTCTTGGGTTCCCATGAAGACTTAGAAAGACAGTGTCTTAGAGTTTTACTGCTGTCAACAGACACCATGACCAAGGCAACTCTTACAAGGACAACATTTCATTGAGGCTGACTTATAGGTTCAGAGGTTCAGTTCATTATCATCAAGACAGGAACATGGTAGCATCCAGGCAGGCATGGCACCGGAGGAGCTGAGAGTTCTACGTCTTCATCTGAAGGCTGCTAGCAGAATACTCCCTTCCAGGCAGCTAGGACTAGGGTCTCCGAGACCACACCTACTCCCACAGGGCCACACTTTCTAATAGTACCACTCTCTGGGCTAAGCATATATAAACCATCACAAACAGGTCTAGGAACAACTGGGAACGTTGTCTGTGGACCTGGTCATAGGTCTGGTTCCCAACTCTGAGGCACTGGGAAATTCAGGAGGGACAATTTGAGGTCTAGACCTTAGTCAAGCAAAGGGGTTGGGGTGGAGGCTCAGATTATGGACTCCATCAAACAAAGTTTTGGTTAAAATCAGAATGAAACCAGCCTTGGTGACGTATGCCTGTAAATCCAGCACTTGAAAGATGGGAGTAGAAGATCAGGAGTTCAAGGCCATCGTCAGCTTGAATTTGATGCTAGCCTGGGCTATATAACTCTGTCACTAAACCAAGCAAAAGGGCAGATGATCCCCTAGTTTAGAAGGTAACAGTAGTACGTTGGATAATGGGCCTGCTCCTGTGGCTGCAGAGGTGGCCTGTGGCTGGGGTCACATGGAAGGGCCATGGACAGCAGGCTGGGTCCACAGTAGCCATCTTCACTGAGGCTATGGTCAGCTCTTCTATGTCGAGGTGCCTGCCCAGTGCTGTCCGTGCCTGGAAGCAACCCAGGAGACCCTGCCAGCATGTGACTCTTCCCTTCCTAGTTCTCTGTCCTCCTGGGGCCCACCTTGCCATTTCTGGAGTAGTGGTTATTTGTGTCAGATTTTCATCTTGAAGGCCCTTTCTCCTGGTTACTGCAGGGAGACCGACCTATTGAGGACTGTACGCTTGGGGGCCAGCAAGGCGGCTCAGTAGGTTAAAGGTGCTTGCTGCTAAGCTTGACAATCTGAGTTCGATCCCCCGGACCTACATAGTGGAAAGGGAGGACTTACCCCTGCAAGTTGTCCTCTAACCTCCACACCTGCGCTGTGGCATATAAGAACTCACACGTGTACACATGCACCCCCGTGCCTCAAAGTCTACAGTTCCAGGTGCATGCTTCTCTTAGCCAGCTACATTCTTCTATATGCGCACTCTGGGGCAGGTTCCAAGTGAGCAGGTACTTGATTAGGCCAGGATCGGGGACTCAGACCTTCAGCTCTGCATGTGTGGAGACGAGGAGGACTTGACCTGTGAGTTGAATCCACAGCTCTGTCTGCTCACTATCTGGCTATGACTGACAGGATCCCACCTGGGGACTGAGGCAGCTCTCTGTATTCTCTCTCCCCAGGTCAGCATTGGCTGTCCAGAGAAGATGGAGCCCATTACCAAGATCTCGCATATTCCGGCCAGCCGCTGGGCCCTGTCCTGCAGCCTCTGCAAGGAGTGCACAGGTACCTGCATCCAGGTATGTGGCCTGCTTCCTTCTTCTGTTATCAGACAGATGCACTAAGGTACCTAAAATACCAGTAGTTACCACCATATAGCCCCTGTGGCTGCATCACTGATGGGCCTGAGAGGCTTATTAGGACAAAGTTCGTGTGGGAGCTTCACCCACTAGGAAGGTACATTCATTCATATGTCCCCAGGCTTCCAAGGAATGGGGACAGACCCCACCCATGGAATACTAAGAACTTGGCTTTCCCCGTGAGAGCAAGTGTCTCTGGGCTTAATGATTCATTGGCTTTTAGACTGTAACCCTGACATGCGAGAGGAATGAAATCTGAACTCCTCTCCAGCTCAGCAAATGGGCCTTACTGACCAATACAGGGGCTTACTGGTCTACCTGGGATGGCGGCTCCCATCTTGATGATCGCCGGGATCACCCGAGGCATTCAAACCACATGAAGCTTTTAGCGCCCATGGCTCTGATTGAGATGTGAAGAGAGCTGTGTGCTTGCTTTTCTCACACAGCAGGGTTTGCCAGTGCTTCTGGTCTCAGCTGTGGGGTGGAAGCCCTCCTTTGTCCCTCCCATCTCCCCAAGAACACAGTCGGCCTTCCTAGTATGCCTCCACCCCATTTATCTGACCTCCAGAAGGGCTCTGGATGCTGTGGCAATGGAACCTGATGTTGGGGACACTGTTGATGAACTGTTTCCAGCGGTCCAGTCCACATCTAGGGCTGGGAGGAATGATGGGTCTAGCCTTTAGCTGCTTGGATAAGAGAAGGCAGGATCCAGCTGCTCTCAGAGAATAGCACCAGGCAGACTCCTGGCTTGGATAACAATACAGCAGAGGAGACTACGACCCTCCTCAGGCTCCCACACACAACCCCCCTCTAATCCCAAAGTCATTTGTCCACGGACAACATGCATCTTGTCCCCACGAGGGGCTCATTGTCATCTTGTGATTCTTGGCTTCTTCAGTATGTCTGGGATTTGCTCTGTCACCTTTCCCAGGTGTCCCATGGCTCCTTTAACACTGTGTGATGTGGGAGCCTGTGCCATTTTATGTAGTGTCTCCCCAGCATTGTGTGTGCTCCTCGGTGCCTTAGATGGCCCCTAAGTTGTCCCCTGGCTCTTCTTTAATGCTTGACGTTGCCCTTCCTCTCTCTCCAGTGTTCCATGCCTTCCTGCATCACAGCATTCCACGTTACATGCGCCTTTGACCGAGGCCTGGAAATGCGGACTATATTAGCCGACAATGACGAGGTCAAGTTCAAGTCACTTTGCCAGGAGCACAGTGACGGGGGCCCTCGGAGTGAGCCTACTTCTGAGCCTGTGGAGCCCAGCCAGGCGGTTGAGGATCTGGAAAAGGTGACCTTACGCAAGCAGCGGCTGCAGCAGCTGGAAGAAAACTTCTATGAGCTGGTGGAGCCAGCTGAGGTGGCTGAACGGCTAGACCTGGCTGAGGCACTGGTGGACTTCATCTACCAGTACTGGAAGCTGAAGCGGAGAGCTAATGCCAACCAGCCGCTGTTGACGCCCAAGACTGACGAGGTGGACAACCTGGCCCAACAGGAACAGGATGTCCTCTATCGACGCCTGAAGCTTTTCACCCACCTACGGCAGGACCTGGAGAGGGTAAGTAGCCCTGGTGGGTCAGGGGCCTTACCTCTTTTTTTTTTTTTTTAAGATTTATTTATTTATTTATTTATTGTATGTAAGTACACTGTAGCTGTCTTCAGATACTCCAGAAGAGGGAGTCAGATCTCGTTACGGATGGTTGTGAGCCACCTTGTGGTTGCTGGGATTTGAACTCTGGACCTTCGGAAGAGCAGTCGGGTGCTCTTACCCACTGAGCCATCTCACCAGCCCGGGGGCCTTACCTCTTACTCCATGTGCCCTGCCCGGGGGCAGCCAGGGTAGCAAGCTGCCTGCGTAGGCTCCAAAGATTCAGGGGGCTGCCACAGACCCCTCCAAGGACAGGTGACACCCATCTGAGCATCTAGAAAGAGGTGGGAGAGCCTACGTGGAACTCTGTGAAGTCTCTTGGGAGCTTTAGACAGAGGAAACCCTGGTGGGCAGGGGTGGGGGGTGGGGGTTTGGGGGGGAGGGTTGTACAGTTACCAGGCATGCTTGTGCTGGCCAGAACTGGGAGGGCAGGGGTGGGTAGTGGGTGAGACTCCCATGGCCTGCCAGGCAGAGAATAGGGATTGGGACAGATGTCACACACTTGGCATTGCCCCACAGAGGCATTCCAGGCCTGGCCTGGGTGACTGAGCCACACACACACACTTCCATCTTTACTCTAGGAGGCAGGACAGAATTGTGGCTTGTTCCTGGTGGTATATTTGGGGCTGAGGGAGATGGACATGTGTGTGTTGGGGGAAGGAGGGGGTTTTTAGAAGACTGAAGAAGAAAGCTATCAAAGATAGCAAGAAGACCCAGCTCCAGGGGTCCAGCCTCGGTCCCTCTGGGGGCTACATGTTGGTGACTTTGACTAACAATGCAAAGGACCAAGTGCTCTATGGGGATGGGATGGGGGTTCTCTGCAAGGCTCCATAGTGGCAGTGGCCTGGCCAGCAGGCCCAGTCTCTAACCATGGCCCAGGGCCAATAGCTACCTTTGCCTGGGCACCAGGCCAGCTTGGTCCTGCTCCTGCAGTGAAGGGACAGGGCAGGACTGGAGTTAGAGACCTTGGGTGGTCTGGCCCTGTACTGATTCTCTGGGCCCTTTCCCCTAACGGGTGACTTTCTGTTTCCTTTTCCTTGAACTGGAAGTAAGGATCCATCTGACCTTGGGGTCAGCGTTAGTGGGTCACACAAGGACAGTGGCCTCCATCTCTTGGAGTCACACAAGGATAGTGGCTTCCACTGTTAGTTGTGTTGTTTGAGGCTACCTTCTCACCTGGTAGCCCAGGCTGGCCTCACCCATTCCTCCCAAGTACTGGGATGATAAGGATATGAGCCCCCCCCCCCGCACCCCCTCTTCCTTACTGCAGGTTGGTGTTTTTATTACTATTGGCCCCATAAGCAGTTCAGCTCGTAGAAGAGAAGTGAAGCCCTATATTCTGAGAGAGGGCCCCACAGAGCTGCAAGGCCTGGTGCTCCAGCACGGGCATCTTCTCTGATGGGTCAGGAGCAGGATTGCCACCAGCAGAAAATCGATTTTACGGCCAACCCAAAAGATACACTCAACTACAAATTTCAGCCGCAGGCCTGGACCTTGACAGGCAGCGTGGATGGGCACGGCCACCACAGCGTCCAGAGTTATTTACGGCTGACAGAAAGATTGCAGTAGTGGACATCAGCCTGCAGATGCCAGCTCATGTCCCCTAGCAACCGCTGACTATTAGGCCCTGCAGGACATGGTTGTGGTTCTTGCTGGAAGAGTTTATTTCAGCGACTGAATGGACCTTGTGTGAGACCCAAGAGGGTGGCCAGAGCTCTCGGTCATCGGAGATGAGTATGTGGTAGCCTCGCCCCTGCGGCCCTCCAAGGATGGAGAGGAACCATGGGAAACAGGCCCTTTCCTTTTCTGATCTCGCTGTTTGCCTTGGGGTCCCTGGCCAAAATCCTTAACAGCACTTGGCTGGTGACACAGTCACTCTGTCCACCGAGTCAGTCAGCACTCCCGTTCTCCAGGCCTTTGTCTTCATTCAGTCGTAATCAAGCATGGGCCCATCCCAACCCGAGATGACTTCATCTTAGCTAATTTTATCTTCTGAGACCTTATGTCCCACTCTGAGGTTCCCAGCAGGAAATCTTGAGGAATTCCACCCATGTAGAGGCCATAGAGGCCCTGGAAGGTGTAAGTTTGCCAGGAAGTGGTCTGATTTGCATTTCAAGAGAATTGCTGAGGGATTGTTTTACTGTCCCTGTGAAAGGATGGGGGATGGGGAGGGGTGGAACCAGGCTGTGAAGAGAGCTGGTGTAAATGTACTGATAGGTCAGTTGTGGGTGTGGGCCAAGAGAGCAGGCCATGGGGATGAGTCCACTTTTCAGCCATCAGTCTTCTACAACTCCCCTTTTCCCGGAGGGTGCCCCCCCCAGGGCCTGCTCATCCCCCCACCCCCCCCTGCTGGTTTTGAACCTCCTTTTTTTTTTCCAGTGCACTGTCACCACCTCCTGCTGGGCTTAGGCGTCCTGGTCTAGGCCACCTGCTCCAGGGAGTTCTTCCTGCCTTGCTGGGTGGCAGGCAATAGGAAAAAAGAGATGCTGGCCCCTCTACAAATTTATTCCAGAATGTAGGAAGGCACAGAGCCAGGCTAAAGTGCAGGAGGAGAGGGGTATGAAGAAGAGGTTGGTTGGAAAATGGGTCATAGTAAGAGGTGCACAGGCTGCTACCAGTGGTTCAAACCCAGGGCTGTCCCTTGAGGAAGAGGCTGGACATGGGAACTGATAAAGCTGGGGTCAGTAACGAGTGAACCATGACGGCCTGGTGTTGACAGTGCAGGTGAGGAGTACACACACGGAATGTCACAGCAGAGTACATATCACACGGGATGTCATGGCAGAGTCCATATTGAATCGCTCCTGCGATGCTGTCCGCCGCACTGGACCTCCTTCTCAAGTAGTCTCAGAAAGGAAAGGAAGGTCACACCTGATAAAGATCTGCTCATACTACCTTGAGCTAGGAAGAACGGAGTCACAGGAAGGAGAGGTGGAGAGGTTCTTTTTTTTTTTTTTTTTTTTTTTTTTTTGGTTTTTCGAGACAGGGTTTCTCTAAACTCAGAAATCTGCCTGCCTCTGCCTGCCGAGTGCTGGGATTAAAGGCGTGTGCCACCACACCCGGCTGGAAGGAGAGGTTCTTAATTAAAGGTAACCCAGGCAGCTGAAGACCACCTGGCAACTGTGTAAAGGATGGCCTGAGTGGGAACAGGACCCAGGCTGAGCAGCTATGGTCAGTAACTGTCCCTGTTTCTGGAAAACTCCACGTGAGCCCAAAGGTGTGATACCAGACCAAGGGAGAGTCTCCAGGGCTGTAGCCTGGAAGTATGTGAGAGAGCAGTCCTTAGGGGATGGAGGAACCCTGAACAGGCAGTGACAGGTCCGCTTCATATCCTGCCAGCCAACCTGAAGAATGTGTGCCGGTCCTCTGGGCTAAGCCAGATGACTTCAAAGCCTACTGTGGAGACTCTAACCAGCTGGCCCAAGGGAGTCAGGGGCTGCTGTCCTTTATAAAGTCAGGCGTCATGTTGCTGCGGACATGGGAGCATCGGCCCAGGGGGCAAGGCCCTGGCTCAGGTCCTGGGATAGCCGGTAGACTTGGGAAAGCTATTTTGCCAGATTGTGTTCATTTGAAAGTACAGTGATACTTGTGCCTTGGGACATGCCTGGGTTTTGCCATGATGGTTGTATCTGCAGAGTCGCTTTGCTGGGAAAGGCGGGTGTTAGGCAGGAAGACAGGGTTGCCAGTTGGAGACCAGATACTCCCTGCATGCTCAGGGTTTCGGAGTGAATTCTCAATTGTCTTAGGCAGAGGGGAGGCAGCAGCAGTGGCTGGTGTTCAAAACACTGCTTTTTTCCCAGCGGCGAGGCCCCTTGAGATGGCCAGCAGTAGGTGAGGTGAGAAATCTCTCCTGTGTCTCTTCAGGTAAGGAACCTGTGCTACATGGTGACAAGACGGGAGAGAACGAAGCACACCATCTGTAAGCTTCAGGAGCAGATATTCCATCTACAGATGAAACTTATTGAGCAAGATCTTTGCAGAGGTAGGCACGGCGCCCCCTGCTGGGAAGATGTGTCTATGGGGCCTGGAAGGGCATGGGACCAGAACCTTTCAGTCAAGTTCCTTCTCACCGACAACAGATCCATATGGGAACCAGTGAAGGCCATGGTTGTGCTGATAGGCGAGGAAACAGAGTTTGGACTGTGGCTTTCAAGCCTCTACCCTCAGGGGCATCACTGGTGCCCTGGGATAGCCCAGTTCCATCAACAGTGGCTTAGCTTGCACAAGGACAGGTGCAGACCACAGTCTTCCTGACTCTGCTGGGCTCAAGACAGGTCAGAGCTGGCCAGCTCCCCTGAACCCTGGTCCGTCTTCAGGAAGGCAGCTGTGTGGAGATGAGGCTATGTCGCCCTCTCTGTGGTGTCATGTGATGAAACTCAGGCTCTGATCAGATGTGTCTTCTATCCTTTAGGTATAACATGCATTTAGCAGATTGAGAAACCAGGAGCAAAGGTGTTGACATTGGCTTAATTCGATAGTTATGGCATCTGGACATGTTAAGGGAAGATAAGCTTAACACGCACATTATTTACGCTCAGACATTGAACATACACAGCAGAAGACAGCTAGGTAGAGAGAGCTTTGGGGATATGCCGGCCGCTACCGACTCAGCTCGTGGGTCATTCTGGGACGTGAGAGGAGCAGGGAGTGCATCTTCAGAGGGAATGGTTGCCCCCTTTGCTGCCCGTAGCTGTTGCTCCATTTACCCTTTGGGGTCACCAGCATTCATCAAAGCCAAGTGTGGCGGTACATACCTGTAGAGGAGGGGGTCTGGAGGCTCAGGGATTCAGTACTGGCTGCTCCTCCAGTGGCTATGGCTTTAATTGCTGGCACCCATGTGGTAGCTCACAACTGTCTATACCTCCGGTTCCAGGGCATCCAGCGCCCTCTTGTGGCCGCTGAGGGACTGGGAATGTAGCTGACTTTATAGGGCGAGAAGCCTCCCTGGGTTTGATCCCCAGCATTGGCTAAAACCAGATGTGCAAGCACACATCTAATTCTAACCCTTGGGAGGTAGAGGCAGGAGGATCAAGAGTTCCAGGTTATGCACCGCTACTTAGAAAGTTCGAGACCATCTGGACTATGTAAGAACCTCTTTCTTACCTATAGTTAGTTTACATGGGTGTTGTCTGCATATTTGTACATGCGCTACATGTGTCCCTGATGTCTGCCTATGAAGGTCAGATCCCCTGGGACTGTAGTTACAGATGGTCACGTGCCACCATGCAGGTACTGGGAGTCAAACCCAGCGTAATCAAAGGGGACAAAAAGAGAAAAGAAAATGACTGTTGCTAATGACAGAAGTCAGCATAGGTCACGACCCCGTGGAACTGACAGTCATGAAGCCTACCCAAGTCCAGAAGAGAGGAAAGTGGGGTCCCAGGCTGTGCAGTCAGTCATGGCACAGGGTGTGGAGGCAATGAGGGGAACTCTACTGTACTTAGAGACCACACACAAGTGCCAGTGTTCAAGGAGGCTGAGGGCAGCACGGCAGGAATAGCACCTTCTGTCATGGTCTCCTACACACCAGAGGGTTTGCACCCCAACCTAGAGTCTGAGGACCCTGCAAGCTCCTTCTTGTGCGTAGGAACCATTGTTAAGAGCATTGCATCGTCAGTGCCTAAAGCTGATGCACATGGAGGAGAGAGGGTGCTTAAGGAGGCTGTAGGGTAACCAAGGTGAGACAGACATGTAAGGCTATAACCAGGGTGAGACAAACATAGAAGGCTTTAACCAGGGTGACACATAGAAGGTCAAGGGGCCTTGTAATACCAGGTGTGGGGTCTGAGTTACAGGCCAGGAGTCTGAGGTCTAATTAGAGGCTCTGGGGACTGAGAAGAGCTCAGAACACAGAGCTCTGCCTTCTTTTGACATTGTTCCCAGAAGCCTTCCTGCCTCCCTGCCCCTGCTGAGCAGCCGGGGACTCATCTTCTGCAGACCAAAGGGCAGAGGACCAGATACAGAACCCGCACCTCCTGTCTTGTGCTTGGCTGTGGTGTCAGGCCCAGTCTAAGCCTCTTATGTCCACATCACGATTCTCTGCCCTGTGTCCAGCTCCTTACCCTGGCATTTGATCCATATAGCATCCAGTCACCTTTTCCACTCAGTAGAACTCTCCAGGGTCTGTGGGGTTTGTAGTCCAGTTCATAGTGCACTTTGAAGTCCAGGTCCCACAGGACTTATGCCTTCCTTTATCCTTCATAGAGCTGTGGGCAGTTCCCTTGTGTCCTACCCCCTGCTGCCCCGGTTTCTGCCACACTGACTCTGACCTTGGTACCACGGTTGGTAGACCCAGTACCCAGGGCACCCAGGGGCAGCCACTCAGGTTTAACTCTTTCTCCAACACAGAGCCTTCTGGGAGGAGGTCAAAGGGCAAGAAGAATGATTCGAAAAGGAAAGGCCGAGAGGGCCCCAAGGGCAGCAGCCCTGAGAAGAAAGAGAAAGTGAAGGCTGGGCCCGAGTCTGTGCTGGGGCAGCTGGGTAAGTGCAGGGCCCTTGTGGCCTGGCAGACGCTGACTTTACGCTTTTCAGCTTCACCCAGAAGAGGACCAAGCAGCATGAAGCAGAGACGGACTGCTTAGGCCCTTCCTCTTCCAGGGCGCACAGCGGCTCCGCCTCACGCACAAGAGATCCCAAGACACTCTGGCTAGATAGAGCTCTGCCAGCTCGGGAGCTGCCCTTGCCAGGGTGCTGGATGCCCCCACAGGTCCCTGGAAATCACCTCCATGCTGAGAGGGCAGGACTACATTGCTCTCAAGGTCTTGATTATCCCTGTTCCCCCCTTCCAGAGTCTCCACCGCTCTTTGTGCCTTGCCCCCTCAACCCAGCCACACAAACCTGCTGACCTTTCTTGAGCCACCCAGAGACCGAGAAAAGTGACATCAGGTTCCCTAGTCACTGCCACAATTTATCTCAGTAAAACCGGGCCCAAAACCGAAGGTCCCGGCCACCCTGTTTCAGGGACCTCTATCAGGTGTTTCCTGCAAGCTGCTGGAGGCACTGCCTGTAAAGATGCAGCGCCCCCTGCTGGCTGGTCTGCTCTTGCCACTGAAATAAATACTTACTGTTTGAACAAAGAATTAACTCACCACTTACTCCTTTCCACTCCACAATTTTAAAAAGCTGGTCCTGGGGTCAGTCAACCTGGTGAGCAGGGGCTGGCCTCTGCTCCTTGGTGGCACTGGTGGGATGTGTGGACAGAATAGGATGGCTTGCCTGGGTGGGTCGGTTGTCTTGAGCTCATACGCCTGTGGTATCTCACCTGCCTCCTGTCTCCCATTCATCAGGTCTGTCCACCTCGTTCCCCATCGACGGCACTTTCTTCAACAGCTGGTTGGCACAGTCTGTTCAGATCACAGCAGAGGACATGGCCATGAGCGAGTGGTCTTTGAACAGTGGGCACCGGGAGGATCCTGCTCCAGGTCTGCTGTCAGAGGAATTGCTACAAGATGAGGAGACGCTGCTCAGCTTCATGAGGGACCCCTCGCTACGACCTGGTGATCCTGCCAGGAAGGCCCGAGGCCGCACTCGCCTGCCTGCCAAGAAGAAACCATCCCCGCTGCAGGATGGGCCCAGTGCATGGACCACTCCAGAAAAGCAACCCAAGAAGGCCTGGGCCCAGGATGGCAAGGGGACGCAAGGACCACCCATGAGGAAGCCACCACGGAGGACGTCTTCTCATTTGCCGTCCAGCCCTGCAGCTGGGGACTGTCCAGTCCCAGCAGCACTGGAAAGCCCTCCACCACTGGCCTCCGAGATCCTAGACAAGACAGCCCCCATGGCTTCCGACTTGAATGTCCAAGTGCCTGGCCCTACAGTGAGCCCTAAACCCTTGGGCAGGCTCCGGCCACCCCGAGAGATGAAGGTCAGTCGGAAATCTCCGGGTGCTAGATCCGATGCTGGGACAGGACTGCCGTCTGCTGTGGCTGAGAGGCCAAAGGTCAGCCTGCATTTTGACACCGAGGCTGACGGCTACTTCTCTGATGAGGAGATGAGCGATTCTGAGGTAGAAGCAGAGGACAGTGGGGTACAACGAGCTTCCAGGGAGGCAGGGGCAGAGGAGGTGGTTCGCATGGGGGTGCTGGCCTCCTAATTCACCCAGGCCCTGCCCTGGTCCCCCTACAAGGCCTCAGCCCAATCACAACTGCCATTTCCAACTGCTGAGTGTCTCAGACCCACCACTCTGTTGTGGTTTTATTTTTAATATAGAGAGAGTTCTGAATTCCACTCCGTTGTCTTTCCTCTGTGCTGGCGTAGGACATTAGGATTCCTCCCGTGGCCCTGGCCACGGGGACTATACCAGGTTCTATGTGCCACCCTGGTCCCAGCCCATGCCACATCGCCGGGCTTCTGGCTTGATGTAGACAAGGTGAGGGAGAGAGCTCAGGGCTCCTGCCCACTGCCATTGGGTGACACAGACTGTCGTTTGGGCATTATTTCATGGCAGATGGGCCATCCCAGGGTCTGCCCCGCCTTGTCACCCCCAGATTGCACTGGGGTCCATTTTGGGTGGGGAGGTGTCCTGCTGCACTCCATGATCCCTAAGGAAGTATCTAACAAGTGATACCCAGCCAGTCTAGTCACTGTCACAAGCACAACGAGTTTCTATGAGAAAGCACTGAGGGGGTGCAGGGGGCCCACTGGCTCCTGAGTAGCCCACACCATCTGAGGCCCGCCCGCCCGCCCACCCGCAACCCCCCTCCCTTGCTGCTCTGTCCCTGCCAGTGCCCAGCCCGAGCAGCTCTGAGAAAGGGTTCCCTGGATCCTTCCTGAGCTGTGTTCTTTACTCAGGGGACTCCCCAAACAGTCCTCCCCCTGTACAGGTGGAGGGCTCCAAGGGAGGGCCAGTGCCCGGCCCGGGACTTGGGGCTCAGATCAGCCCACTGCAGAGAATCACTCTGGGGCTCTAACTTCCTTCTTTCTTCCTTTGGGGCCAGTCTCGGCCACGGTCTTGCCGTCTCCATTATGGAGCTGGCCAGACCAGACCGTTTGCCTTTTGACGTTTCCTAGTCCTGCTAAGAGATGAGCTTCCTCTTTGGTTTCCTTGTGGAAACATCCTTCCAACAAGTGTAGTGGGATCCCGGGGCCCAGGGCAGGCCGATGCCGGCCTGCTGCGGCTGGCTGAATGTTGCTGGATATTCCTGGATTCCTCTGTCCCTTAGCGCCTTAACCCCTCCCCTTCCCTACTGTACCCCCCCCTTTCCTACTCCTCTACAAATCCTCCCTCCTCCAAGCCCCCAGGTAGGACTGAAGAGTTTTGATGGAGTGGCCCCAGGGTGATAGATAGCTCAGGGAACAAAGGAATTCCGTGAAAACATTTTTTTTTTCTTTTATGAATTACTCTTGGGTCACTTCCGCCACTGGTAAAGCCAGAACTTCTCCAACCAGAACCTTGCAAAAGTCCAGTGAACCAGTCGAATCATTCTGAGAATGCCAAAGAATCTTTTGACCATAATACACAGCACAGCCCGGACCTGACAACTGTCGACTTGAACTTCCTGTTCAAAGGAATTGGTTAGCAACAAAGTTCAGAGACTCGGTTATTGCACACACCTAACAGAGAAAGGGCCCAAGGCCTCGGAGAAGGCTGCGCTGCTGTTGCTGCTGCCGCCGCCTGCTGCTGCTGTTGGTTTACGGTCCCTGGGCTGAGCCACTGTGAGTGTGGTCCTAAACTTTGAGGACTCCCTCCCCCTTTTGAGGGGAGGGAGAACCCTGACTGTGAATCCAGCGTGGTTCCCCCATTGCCACCACTTAGATACACAAAGAGCAAAACACACGGGACCTTCACCCACCTCGACTCCAAAACTATCAAGGTACGACAGTGAGTTTGAGCAAAATCAGAAACAAAGATTAATGACTTCAGTTTGGGGATTGGACCAATCTGATCCAATCTTATCCAAATGGACTCCGAGGGCGTGGGGTGGGCTCCAAGGATCCTGGGCATCCGGATGGCATCGGCTACCACATAGACTTAGTCTGCCTGCCTGTCTCGGTAGTAGTGACAGCTCAGTCGGCGTCGGCATCCCCGCCCCGTCTCTTGTTTACTGCCTCTGAACAGACCTTCCTCTCCCCTGTGCTTTGAGTCACTTCGGGTCACAATCTCATCTGCTGAACTGCCTGGTGGTCTGACCTGTGGGACACGAAGGGCATGGGGGCTTAAAGAACAATCAAACGCTGCAGGGGGAGGGAGGGAAGCCCAGTTGTTGTCTGTCATAATGGCCGGCTGGTTAGCAGACCCCTTCAGAAGACCGAGCCCCATGCCAGTCTTCATCCAGCAGCTATCTCCACTCCTAAGATGTCCATCAGGCTGCAGGGGAGGATGCAGATGTCCCATAACCTCTCCCTAGCTCCTCCCAGGCCACACTGTCTGGGGTGTAGATGGCTTTGCCACACTATGACCAAGGCACCATTTCCAGGCCTGAGGCAATGCCCACTCTTGCCCTCACCCACAACCCCTCTCTAGGGAGGGCAAAAGGACTCTGTGACTCGTTCTGGCTAACGTACCCCTTCCACCTCATTTCCTCATCACAGGATACAGGCTAACGTACAAGGAAAGTATTTTTCTGTATCATAAGTGTATTTTGAAACAAGTAAAAGAAAGAATGCTCATTTACTTTATTAAATGGGCTCTGATTTTGTGAAAGGCGAGAGGGTGAGTAAGGGCCTCAGGTTTGTTGGAGAAGCCAACCACCCAGGTTCCCGGGCATAGGTGTTGGACTGTGTGCGTGCGTGCGTGCAGATGTATGTGCAATGCATGGATACCCTATGGAACTTGCTGGGGTTTCTAGAGACTCAACTGCCTGATTCTACAGGAATATGGCAGCAGGTTAGACTTTGGGTTTCCTCACCGTTGTCATGGAAGGTCACCCTGTGCCCATACCTGAAGCTCTGCATAACAGTCCGTGATCTCTGTAGTAAGACCCTTGAGGCCACTCTCCCGTGCCCTTGGCCCAGCTGGCCACATTGGCCGAAGAGCCAGAAGTGTTGGAGTCGGGGACCTTTGGTCGTTCTTTAAGCCGCTTCCTGCTGCCTTCTCCCAAGGATGCACGCTTGTGCTCCATCCAAATCATTTGGGGGTGGCGGTGGGGAGGGTGATATGAATGTCACAGGAGGAGACACCTTCTGTCTTTGTTTCAAAGAAAGTGATGTGCCATTTGTTAATATACAAGAGAAATATTGAAAAAAAATATATTGAAAAGAGCAATTTTAAATTATTTTTGGCTTATGTTGCAATATTTATTTTCTTGTATTAGAGAAGATTTCTTTGTAGAGAAAAATGTATTTTTCATTACCGCAAAGACCTATTTCTCCTTTTTGTACATTGTCCTTGTTCGCGATCCTTAACGAGCAATAGAATGTTCGGTCACCCCTGCGTGGCCAGTGCCCACTGTGCCCTGCATGATTGTGTTGCTGCTGCTGCTGCTGCATAGTTTCTGGCCCCGTCCTGTCCTGCTCACTCACTGGGGCATCCGGATTGCCGGCCCCCACCAGGGTCTGTGTCTAAGGAGCCCACAGCACTCCTCATGTGTTGGCAAACTCGGTTAATAAAGCAATGTTCTCTGTGCTGGCTGCCCTGATGTTCTGTTGTGTTAGGTGGGTAAGAGACCTAGAAATCCCATCGCATGCCTACGACAGTATCCTCAGCAAGCTTGCAAACCTTCAGCACACACCACTGGCTACACCTTAGAGGGAGGGAGTGTCATGATCTTCAGGGTTAGCTCCTGGCATTCAGGGTCAGAGAGGAGACAGTTGCCTGAAATCAAGCCTCCAGTAAAATACCATATCAAAGGTCGGGTGCAGAGAGAATGGCTCTGAGGGAGTGGCACCATTCCTTCCTGTAGTAGGTAGTACCTTGACCACATACTGCTAAGGTGCTCTACCCACCCAACCTCTCGCTGGAAACCCCAAGAGCCAATGGAAATAAGTGTGACCTAAGATCCCAGCAATTGGGAGGAGCAGAAGCCCAAGGTTATCCTCCCAATACATAGCAAGTTTGGGGGTGTTGGAGAGGTCATCTGAGGTCAGTCCCCCTAAAACTTTAAGAAGCTGAACTCAGTGTGCCCCTAATCCTCAGTGCAGTTGTGTACTGACTTGCACATGTGCACACTTGGACACACACACACACCTTGTGTAAATTAAAACCCCAAACTCACTATACACAGCTACCACGCTCCTTGGGATGACAAATACTATAGTGACAAAGTAAAGTGAGTTGTTTATTTCTAGAATGTTCCCTTTAATATCTCTGGATTGTGGTGAACCCCAGGTTGCAAACAGATAATGAAGCTGCACTGGGCCGGGCACCATAGCTCTGTGGGCAGAGTGCATGCACAAAGCCCTGGGTTCAGTTCCTAGCACTACCTTAACTCGTGGGATAGAGGGTATAGATATGTGACATCATGTAAGTGGATTCCCTCTGAGGCTGGGTTTCATGAATTGACGTGGAACTCTGTAGAGTTGAAGACGACTTTGAACCCAATCTCCTCTTTCTCCTCCCTCAGTGCTGGGATGACAGTGACTACCACACCTAGTCCATGCAGGACTGACTCAGTGCCATCACATGACCCTACGGGGAGGTGGTCGGCCAAGGGGTGAGAAAACTGGGGTCTCTGGGAACATGTCCTCAAAGGGAGTATTTAGACCTCAGCCCTTTCCATTTTTCTTGACTCTTATGGTCATAGAAAGAAGCTTTTGCCATGCACTGCCCCCATGATACCTTGCTCCATGGCCCGAGAGCAACAGAGCCATCTGACCTCAGACTGAAACCTATGAAATCATGAGTCAGATAAGTTTTCCATGTCGCTTGTGTCCTCACAGTGATGGAGATGAATAGCAGGATGTGTAATCATTTCTTCTTCTGAGACAAGGTTTAGTTAGCTACATAGTCTAGGTTGGCTTCAATCTCACAATCCTCCTTGTCTCAGCCTCCTAAGTATCTGGGAATACAGGCACAAGCCACTATATCTGCATCATATTAGGAATTTAGAATAATTAAAATTATAAGAGACTGAAGTAGAAGGTTGGTTGCCAGGGATTGGAATAAGAAAGTGAGGGGTTGCCGGGCAGTGGTGGCGCATGCCTTTAATCCCAGCACTTGGGAGGCAGAGGCAGGCGGATTTCTGAGTTCGAGGCCAGCTTGGTCTACAGAGTGAGTTCCAGGACAGCCAAGGCTACACAGAGAAACCCTGTCTCTGGGAAAAAAAGAAAGAAAGTAAGTAAGTGAGGGGTTGTTAAGAAAGTGAGGGGTTGTTTGGTGGGCATAGTGAGGTAGGAAACAGCTGGGGTTCGGGGAGCTGATGCTCACAGATGAGTATATGGTTAACAATAACGTGCTGTACTTGGAAACCATTTCTTTTTAGCATGATGTTAGCCCAAAGGCCAGGAAGCAAGCATTTAATATTACTTGCTCAATTATTCTCAATTATGTAATTGTCACAATTTGGTAAAAATGATAGAATGTAGAGGCTGGAGAGATGGCTCAGCGGTTAGGAGCACTGACTGCTCTTCCAGAGGCCCCTGGTTGATTACCAGCATCCACGTGGGTGCTCACAACCATCTGTAACTTCAGTGCCAGGGCAGCTGATGCCCTCTTCTGGCCTTGGTGAGCTTTGCAAGCAAGTGGTGCACAATAAATGCAGATTTTAAAAAATCACCATACACATAAAATAAAAATGAAAAAATAAAACTGGGTGGTGGTGGCACCTGGGAGGCAGAGGAAGGCAGATATGTCTGTGAGTTCAAGGCCAACCTGCTCTGCAGAGTGAGTTCCAGGACATTCAGGGCTACACAGAGAAATCCTGTCTCAAAAAAACAAAAACAAAAACAAAAAAACAACAACAAAAACCAAAAAATCAAGCACTCTGCTACTAAAAATGAGACACAACTGCTTTGCAGCAATGACAAGTGCATGTTAGACACGGGAGTGCTCGCATTGGAGTCTCGGTAAGAGCTAAAGGGTGGAGGGCTCACCTAGCATGAGGGAGGCTCAGGTTCTGTTCTCAGCATCTCAAAAAAAAAAAAAAAAAGGAGGGAGAGTAATGAGGTGACTCGGTGAGCTAAGACACATGCTGTCAGGAAGAGAAGAACTAACTTCTGCAAATTGTCCTTTGACCTCCACACATGTGCCTTGATATGTACATGGCATGCCGGTACCCACAAGAATAGAACACAAATGTTAAGGGAAAAAAAATGATTGGGCTGGAGATGGAGAGATGGCTCCTGAGTTAAGAGTGATTGCTGAACTCCCAGAAGACCCAAGTTCAGTCCCCAACTCACAACTGTATCCAAGGATTCAACACCCTCTGGCCTCCACAGGCTCTCTCTCTCTCTCTCTCTCTCTCTCTCTCTCTCTCTCTCTCTCTCTCCAGGATTTTCCTGTGTATCCCTGGCTACACTCTATAAATCAGGCTGGCCTAGAACTCACAGACATCTGCCTGCCTCTGCCTCTTGAGTGCTGGGTTTAAAGGTCTAGGCCACCACACCCAATTAAAAAGAAATCTTAAGGGGCTGGTGAGATGGCTCAGTGGGTAAGAGCACCTGACTGCTCTTCCGAAGGTCCAGAGTTCAAATCCCAGCAACCACATGGTGGCTCACAACCATCCGTAACGAGATCTGGCGCCCTCTTCTGGAGTGTCTGAAGACAGCTACAGTGTACTTACATATAATAAATAAATAAATCTTTAAAAAAAAAAAGAAATCTTAAAAAAAAAAAATTCCATTGGGCCTTCCCTGCATACTGGCAACACCCTTAGGGTCTCCCAACTTCGACTCAAGGCTAAGTTTTTTCATCATTAATCCCATATCCACCTACCTGGCTTTCTGCACAGTGGGTTAGGAAAATCCTCCTGACCTGGGAGGGAGAAACTCTTCAAATGCCAGCCCCTTGGACAGAGTGTATGCTCAGAGGGACCAGGTGCCTTGTTACTACTGTTCTATTGCTGGGAAGAGACACCACGACTAAAACTTATAAAGAAAGCATTTAATCTGTGGCTTGCTTGCAGTTTCAAAGGGTTAGCCCATAATCACCATTGACGGGGGACCAAGCATTCAAATATATGAGCCTATGGAGGGCATTTCCATTCAAACCATCGTGACACCAGGCCACCACACCAGATGAGAGCTGCTGCTTTTTCTTCTTCTTCTTCTTCTTCTTCTTCTTCTTCTTCTTCTTCTTCTTCTTCTTCTTCTTCTTCTTCTTCTTCTTCTTCTTTTTCTTTCAGATGTGTGTGTGTTGCCTGCATATAAATATGTGCACCACACACACATCCCTGGTGCCCACAGAGGCCAGAAGAGGGCGTCAGAACTCTTAAAACAGGAATTAAAGGAGATTGTGCTCTGAGAAAACAATGCTCTTCTAACCTCTGAGCCAACAATCCAGGTCCTCTAGAAGGCTTTTAATCTAGGGGCAGCTAGATTTTAACCTAGGGGCATCTAGACTCAGGCAGGAAAAAAAAAAAAAGGGTAAATTTTAATCCATGCAGCCTGGGTCTTTTGCCCAATCAGAGCATGCCATGGATCCTGACTCATCTGTTGCTAAGTGAGAAGGCCATTGAAAGCATAGGATTAATTGGGGAAGTGATCAGTCATGGAGCGCTTGCCTAACACTCATAAGACTCTGGGTTCCATCCTCAGCATTGCTGGGGGATGACGCCAGGAGGTGGGAACTAAAACCATCTGAGGGGCTGGTAGTGATGTGTTAGCGGACATACCACACCAGGCCAAAGCAGTTCCACGTGGCACAAGTTTATTGGAGACAAACAGGAGAAAGAAAGACAAAGGGAAAGGGAGAGATGGTGGGAAGGGTCTGTCTTTTATTTAGGCTGTGACATAACCAGGTAAGTGTGGGAAGTGGACTCTGGGAAAGTATGTGGTTGTCATGGCAACAGGTGTCACCTATGTGTGACATTCCTGGGTTTGGAGCTGATCTGCAAAACTGGTTCTTGATACCAGCAGATAGAGTAAAGGAAGCCCTGGGTTCCAGCCCCAGCACTGGGGTAGAGGCAGGAGGATCTCAGAGTACAAGGCTACCCTCTGCTATATGTTGAAATTGAAGCTAGCCTGAACTACATTATCATGTAGTTAAATGAATGAGTGAATGAATGAATGGATGGATGGATGGATGGATGGATGGATGGATGAGCCATGCGTGGAAGTCAAAGGGATGAGGAAAGGCAGGGACCAAGGCCCAGAGGTGTTGAAGGTTGACATCCATGAGGCCTGGCCTTCTCGGGCAGGTTTTGAGGCTTGTGATCTGAGTGGCATCCTTTTCAAGGCTGTGTTGTGCTGGTCCACAAGTTTGTATTCAGTCCATAGCCTCTACTCATTCTCCCCTCCCTGCTGAGCTTCCACCAGACAGTATGTGGCCATCGGAGTGTCCAGGATGTGTTTGAATGCACCGTGAAAGAAGACTGCAGGTTTCTACTATGAATGCGCTAGAAATAAAGAGTCCCGTGGGCCTCGAGCTCCTGGAGAAGTGCAGGCCTGCGCTCTGGCCCTTCGAGCTGCCGTTTCCTCATTTGCTAAATGCCTGCCTGGATCTTTTTATCCAGGGTGGCCAAGAGATCACCTAGAGGTGGATTTAAGCACACGGAGATGGATTGCTGAGGTCAACGTTTATTAGAAGAGTTAATTCCTGCCATGGCCAGACAGACAGCACTATAGACGTCAGGATGGGGGCTCCGAGCACAGGAATCAGGGTCTGCATAGTAGAAGCAGGGGGGGGGGCGGTCTTCTCTTAGTGTTCTGAGGGTGGGAGTGGTTTTACTGCAAGACTCTCAAATTCCCTTACAGGGGCCAGGAAAAGAGTGGAGAGCAGAATGTGTGGTCAATCGCCAGGTGCAAAATGGGTCTCTGGAAGTCTGTTAGCCAGAGTTGACCTGTGTAAGAGGGCAAGGCTGCTGCGGAAAGAGGCCTGAGCAGCGGCCTGGGCTGCACCCTAACAGCCAAATCCTTTTTAAAATGTGGATTTGTTTTCTTTTTTGATCATACATATGTATCAACAACGTGTGGGTGTGGGCACACATGCTCCCGGTGCCTAGGGTTTCAGGTCATCTGGAGCTGGAGTTACAGAGAGTTGTAAACTGCCCCAAGTTGACGCTGAGAGCCAACAGAGCCTCCACAAGAGCAGACCATGTCTGTACCTGCTCGCTGAGCCAACTTCCCAGCCCCTTTAACACCACATTCTTACAAAGCAGACAAATTGATGATTTTCTAAAGGTCTTGAGGGAAAGAATGCTAGCGACCTAGCTGTTGCCCAGAGGAACCGGGTTTACCAACTTGCACTTCCTGGAATCCGAGCTGGTAGTCAGCCCTGTTTGTTTTTGAGTTCTTCATAAGCCTGCCAGGACAACTGTGGTCTGGGGTTAGGGCAGGTACTAGCCTTGTGCAGTTTCCTGACAGGGGCTAGTTGGAAACAGCTGGTGGGGATGAGAGATGAGGTGTATGTGACAGTCAGCTGCTTGCGCCAAAGAGACCCAGCTGCCAGCCTTCTGAGTGGCTGGGGCCTTCCTCAGCTGTGGTCACCAGGGCACCTGAAACCTTGTAACCTGAGAGCAGGTCAGGGAAAAGAATCTGAATTGGACCTCCTCCTCCGCTGCCCTCCCTCAAGGGATTGACTGCTATGATCAACTTGAGACTCAGAAGGTCAGCCAGAGATGTGCAGAGGAAACCAAGGGAGAAAAGTAGCTTGTAAAAAAAAAAAAAACAAAACAAAACACCCCTAACACCCATTACTCACTGCTATTTGCAGAATGCAAGGGGCTAGTTGGTTCTGGTATCGGTTGTTTGGGATATTGGGCTGCAAAGACTGTATAGCTCTTGCCTCTAGCCACAGCTTCTGGCCACTCCTTGCTGAAGAATCATCTTCCTGCCTCCAGAAAGGTCTTGGCTGTTATAAAGGATTGTTTTCCAAGACAAAGGGCTGCTGCCTTCAGACATGCTGATGAGTTTCTCTGCAAAATATCATTAAACAAACAAACAGCATAGCTGGGATTGTTGGCTGTTGAGGTTTCCCCATGGAAGGAGGGATGGAGGGTCTTGGGACCTTCACCTGACTATCCAGATACCCTCCTAGCTAATCACAATTGTGTTCTTTCCTAACTGTGTGTAGCCTTGGGGGTTTCAGGAGGGGCTTGGAAGACCTGAAAGAAGGGGGCGCCATGTATACAACCACCGAAGCCATTCATTTTTGTGCCCACCTTCCAGTGCCGCTTCTCGGGGATCACCCATACTCCTTTGCGACCCCTCATCCTTACTCTGTGAGTAGCTTTAGTGAAGTCATTGGCTCCCTAGGCTGAACTTTGGTGGAATCCAACTTTGGCTAGTCTGTGGGAGCTAAGGAGGAGCAGGGTAGACGATTCCTAATCCCCACCCCCAACCCACCCCTCAGTTCTCTCACATATGATACAGGACACTGAGACAGAAATTGTATTTGGAGGCCATAAGACTCACTAAATGCCATGGACAGTCAGAGGGCTCTGAAGAGAGGGAGTCAGAGCCCATGTGGCAGAAGTGGGTGTCTCTTATTTACTTGTTTTTGGAGATAGGGTTTCTCTGTGTAACCCTGGCTGTCCTGGAACTCACTGTGTAGACCAGGCTGGCCTCAGACTCACAGAGAGATATCTGCCTCTGCCTCCCGAGTGCGGGACTTAAAAGTAAGCACTACCACCGTGTGGCTTTCTTACAACTTTCTAAGGAGAGAAGTTGGACCACACAAGCCTATAGCCAGGCTCTCCAATCCCGGGCAGGCGGGCAGGAGGAAGAGAAAGGGGGTGGGGAGTGGGGCGAACGGCCAGAATGCCTCCTTTGAGTTAAATTCAACTCCCCAGGTGAGACTCTTCGTCCTAACTAGAGACGCCACAGTGTCCCCAGCTGGGCACCTGCCAGGATCCGTGGGCGGACAAGGCTGCTGTAGGTATGTGTTGGCCTAAGCAACAGCTGAAGGGTTTTTTTTTTTAGGTACTATTTATTTTTATTTCATGTGTATGAGTGTTTTGCCCTCATGTACGTGCACCTGTACTGCTCGGTGTCAGGTTACTTACTGTCGAGAGGTTGAAGGGGTTAAGAGCGAGGTTTGGTCGGACCTTAAGTGGGACTGTGTTTATTCACAGTGAAGAAGCACTTTCATCACCCACGTGTGGGTGGCCAAGATGCCTACAGAAGACAGTACTGCGGTTCCTTGTGAGGCGGAAACGACTACATTGTAGTCCCTCCCTTCCAGGAACTCCTTGGTCTGGCCGCAAGGGACGCTGGGAAGTGTAGTCTTTTGGCAGGAAACTCTCACTTGATGTTCCCAGAAACCTGAGAACGGAAGAGGATATTGGATTCCTTAGTGCCAGAACCAAGAGCAGCAAGTTCAGTTCTAGCAGCTAAAACTCTCACTCCCTCCCCATAAGGTCTCACTCAGGCTAGTCTTTTTTTTTTTTTTTAAAGATTCATTTATTTATTTAATGTACATGAGTACACTGTAGCTGTCTAAAGACACCCCAGAAGAGGGCATCAGATCTCATTACAGATGGTTGTGAGCCATCATGTGGTTGCTGGGAATTGAACTGAGGACCTCTGGAAAGGCAGTCAGTGCTCTTAACCACTGAGCCATTTCTCCAGCCTATCAGGCTAGTCTTAAACTTGTGACAATACTGGGATTGTGAGAAGAGTAATTCTGGTCAAAGCCTGAGCTCTGACAGGGCTAACACCACAGGCTCTACCACTCATCCACAGTACATTAAATACATAGACAATAGTGAAAACAGACAAAGGAGACTTAGTCGGTGTGACCACATTGGGAAGAGAAACAGATAGAGAGCTTTAGTGACCCCCCACCCCCAGCCCAAATCCATCTTCAGCCCTGACATGAGGTTTAGGTTTGAATAGAAGGCAAGAAGCATGCTTAACTAAGCCATTGTGGTCAAGGTGTGGTCCACCCATCACTGACCTGTCATTGTCTGTCCTCTCAGGTGGGCTGACAGTTGTCAGAATTAAATCTCTCTCCAGGAGGCAAGTTCTTCCTTCAGCCAGCACCAGGGCTTGCAACCTTTTCCTTCTGGGGGATTTTAGGTTTCTTGGGGACCCTTGTTTCATTTGTTTCAACAGCCTGAGAGTAGTCAGAGACGAGTCTCTAGACCAGCTATACCTGTAAAGACTGTTAGGGTCACAGGATTACAAGCGTGAGCTGCCAGCCTCCCACATGCATCCTATTCACGGTCCTCTAGGGTCCTCACAGCATAAACAACTAATCCAGTTCAGTTTCACTAGGCAGCCATGAAGCAATTTTCAAATAGTCAAAGCATCTTGCCGCTGCCTTTCTGAATGCAGTCATTTCCAGGGTGACCTTTCCTGTGCCTCTACTATACCCTGCACATGGGATGGACTGCACCATCTTGTTCAGGCCTAGCCAGTCCCAGGCCAGGGGTTAATATGAAGACTGGTCAGATATGATCTCAGCTGTATCAAGAGTCTCACCTCAGGGCTCAGTCGGGTGCTTCTCAGGTAGACATTGCCTTCTGTTTCAGTAACTTCAGCTTGTCTGTAACATATTCATTTATTACTTTTGTATTTTTATTTGTATTTTGCTGGGGATCGAACCCAGAGCCTTAGTCATGTTTCTGTTCTACCACTGAACTGTGTTCAGCCTAGCATATGTTCTAGTTTTACCTCAGACCAGAGTTCCCACAGTACCACACATGTGTCACTGTGTAAGCTCAAAGGCCAGTCTGCCATTTTGAGGATAGTCCTGACTTCAAATAAGCTTTTCTGGTCTGCGAGTCCGTGAGCCTTGTGGGCAATGGCTCTAATCTTAGCTTAGAAAACAAGTGTCATACAAGGTTCGTGTTGGAATCAGTACTGAACCTAAAGAATTTATGGTGGGTAAGAAATGGGTGAGGGCTGGGCGGTGGTGGCGCACGCCTTTAATCCCAGCACTTGGGAAGCAGAGGCAGGCAGATTTCTGAATTCGAGGCCAGCCTGGTCTACAGAGTGAGTTCCAGGACAGCCAGGGCTACACAGAGAAACCCTGTCTTGAAAAAACAAAACAAAACAAAAAACAAAAAACAAGAAAAGAAAAAGAAGAGAAAAGAGAGGGAAAGAAAAGAAAAGAAGAGAAGAGAAGAGAAGAGAAAAGAAAAGAAAAGAAAAGAAAAGAAAAGAAAAGAAAAGAAAGGAAAAGAAAAGAAAAGGGTGAGGGCTGGCAGCTCAGTGGGTAACGGTGCTTGCTGCCAAGCCTGATGACCTGAGTTTGACGTCAGAATTCACAAGGTGAGAGGAGAGCATGGTGGATTTGGTTTAATGCTTGCACCATGGGTTCCCACTAGTGGGTTCTCCATTGCTCAAGAATGGAGACTCCTCTGTGTAAGACGCTGCGGGTCCCGGTCCCCAGTTATTTCTAATTGGTAAATAAAGTTGCTGGTGACTAGTAGGCAGGGAGACAGAGGCAAGACTTTAGATTTCCCGGGCAAGGGAAGCCAGGGAAGAAGAAGGATTTGATACCACCCTGCCGGGGAAGCAGAAGGGTCAAGTCTGAGAAGTACAGGACAGAGAGACAGCCAACACGTAAGAGTCAGGGATTGTGGTCAGGAGGACTGTAGACTGGGCAGTCAGGGTGGAATATAGGTTTTAGTAAGTAATAATTCAGGAATATTGGAGGGGAGAGTGTGCTAGCAGCATGGGGATTTGGGAGTGGTCCTGCCATTGAGCTGCGTAGGATGTATTAAACATAAGACTCTGTGTGTGTGTGTGTGTGTGTGTGTGTGTGTGTGTGTGTTTCATTCGAGAATCCACAACACTGGGGTGGTAGCGAGGAACTCACGCTGTCACGGCTGGCGAGTAGAGCAGATTAATCAATTACTGCTAGGGGAGAGAACTCCCGAAAGCTGTCCTCTGCTCTCCACATGCATGCAGGAGCACATGTGTGTACGTGCACAGACACATAAATAGTAAGATAAAATGAGTGGGTTGAAAGCTGGGAGAGGCCGTCCTGGAATCCTGCCTCCTCCTTCATCCAAGCCTCTCGCTCTGTCTTCTCCACTCTAACATATTCTCTGCCCACTGTCTGTGTCATCATGTACTAGGCTCTGCCAGCCCCCAGACTGCAATGTGTCCTCCTGTCTCTGCTGGTCTGCCTGGAATGTCCCATCTTCTCCACGATGCACTTAACCATCTTATGCTCTGCAGGATTCAGCTCTGCAGCCCTTTCTAGAAATCTTCATCATGTTAGGGAATCTTCTTGTTTGGCCTTGCATCATGTGTGTCAAGTGTCTGCGTGTCTCATGTATCCCAGACTGGCCTGAAACTATCTAAGCCAGACTTAAAAACCCCTGATCCTCCTGCCTCCATCTCCCAGGCACAGGGATTTTAAGTGTCCACCAGCAAGCCTGGTTTATCTTCAAGGTTTTTGTTTTGTTTTGTTTTTTTAAACTTTAAAATTTTATTTATTTATTTAAAATACACTGTCTTCAGACACACCAGAAGAGGGCATCAGAGCCCATTACAGAATGGTTGTAACCACCGCCACTGTGGCTCTGAGATGCTGTGCTGGCTGCGCTGTGCGGCTGTGCCACTGTGCTGTGCTGAGCTGAGCCAGCGAGGAAGGTGCAGGAGAGCTTTGAGAGTGCATTCTCTGCCTAGGAAGTGTTACAGCTCTTACACCACAGATGCTCTCAGGCAATGAAGTCATTCTCACACACCTTTGTTCCTTCCGGATAGGATCTTACATAGAGTTTTGGGGTGGATTGGGGTCTGACAGCAGGGGCTTCCTATTTGCTGGGTCTGAAATGTTAGGGATGCCTGATCTACATGTGGAAGATCTTGGGGGCGCTCCCCCTACATGACTCTCTCTATGGGAGCCTGTGACTACATGACAGGGGCCTGGTTTCGGGAGCAGGTGAAGCTCCTTTTGGGTCCCTGGGCTTTCTCTCACGGGCCACCACCCACCACCGGCCCATAGATCAACAGTGAGTAGATGTCCGGTCCTGGTTTTGCCCAGAGCAATACAAAAGGATGATTACATAACAGGCTGCCCAGGCCCCAGGTAATCAGGACTGAGGGTCAGCTAATCCAAGAGGAACTTCATGGCCACCTGACTGGCAGATGATCCAAGGGGCATGCCGATTCTCGACTTGTCCTCAAATAGAAGCTGGGGTGGAAACTCTAAGAGTGTTCTCTAAATAACTTCATGCCCTGCCATCTGCTGCCAGACAGTCGGGAAGGAAAGCAGCCCCAGCAGGCTTCCTTCAGAAGCCATTGAGCTGAGAGAGTGTCAGGGCTTTTATCTGCAGGAGAGTGTCCGGTTACATTCTCTGCAGCCAGAATGGGCCGAAGTTCTCCTACACTGGCTTACTGAGGGTTCCTGCTCCCCTCTCCACACTGAAGGCCCTAGACAGGAGGGAAGTCAAAGTGTTTTTCTCTAGCCTGCAGCCAACCGGGTCTGGATTCCTAATCAGAAAGTGAAACCAGAAACCAGCTCAAACTTAAGGCCTAGTTGGGTGCAAAGAAACCAAAAAGGTGATGTCAGTACTTGGCCATATTAGCGTCCTCTTAGCTTTCTGTGATGTGCCAGAGAAAATGGAGCTACAATCCCACTGAATTTCATATTAAATGTTTCTTTCTTTCTCTCTTTCTTTCTTCCTTCCTTCCTTTCCTTTTTTGTTTGTTTGTTTGTTTGTTTGTTTGTTTGTTTGTTTGTTTTTCAAGACAGGGTTTCTCTGTATAGCCCTGGCTGTCCTGGAACTCACTTTGTAGACCAGGCTGGCCTGGAACTCAGAAATCTGCCTGCCTCTGCCTCCCGAGTGCAGGGAGGGATTAAAGGCGTGTGCCACCACGCCTGGCTCCTTTCTTTCTTTCTTTTTTTTTTAAAGAATTATTATATATATATATATATATATATATATATATATATATATATATATACTGTTGCTGTCTCCAGACATACCAGAAGAGGGCGTCAGATTTCATTACAGATGGTTATGAGCCACCATGTGGTTGTTGGGAATTGAACTCTGGAAGAGCAGTCAGCACTCTTAACCACTGAGCTATCTCTCCAGCCCCTCCCTTCCTTCCTTCTTTCTTTCCTTCCTTCCTTCCTTCCTTCCTTCCTTCCTTCCTTCCTTCCTTCCTTCCTCCCTCCACCCCTCCCCCCACTCTCTCTTTCTCTCTCTTTCTCCCCCCACTCCCCAAATTTTGGTTTATTGAGACAGGGTTTCTCTGTGTAGACCTGGCTGTCCTGAAACCCACTCTGTAGACCAGACTGGCCTTGAAAGCAGAGATCTACCTGCCTCTGCCTCCCAGGTGCTGGGATAAAAGGTGTGCGCCACCACAGATCAGCTTTATTAAACTTTCTCTAGCTCATGAAAGCAGTCACTAGAGCTCAGTGGGTAAAACACTTGGCATGCGAGCTCGGGGAGCTGAGGAGGATCTCCTAAGTAAGACCAGACACAGTAACAGCACACTTCTGTAAAGTCAGGATTCCTGCACAGGCGGGAGAATCGCTGAGAGCTTGAGGGCCAGCTAGCCCGGTGTACACAGTGGTGAGTAAGAAACTCTGCCTCATCCGGGATGAACAGTGAGGCCCAGCATCCCAGCTGTTGACTTCTGTGTGTGTGCTCTGGTGTGTAGTCCTTCCCTCCTCCCTCCCCCCACCACAGGAAAGCAGTAAACAAGCTGAGGCTATGCTCAGTAGTAGAGCACTTACCTAGCATGCAAAAGGTCCTGGGTTCGATCCCCAGCACCGTAAAACAAAAACTGTAAACAGTACCAATTCCTTTATTCCACAGGCTTCTCTCATCTCCACTGGAAGCTTTTTTTTTTTTTTTTTTTTTTTTTTCGAGACAGGGTTTCTCTGTGTAGTCGTGGCTGTCCTGGAACTCACTCTGTAGCCCAGGCTGGCCTCCAACTCAGAAATCCACCTGCCTCTGCCTCCTGAGTGCTGGGATTAAAAGCTTCCGGCCCACTGGAAGCTTTGAGTCACTCTTTCTCCTTTCTATTACTGACAACTGTGTAAACATACTACAAGCTAACTTTTCAAAATTGCTCTTTTGAATGTTTTACTTGTCATTTTTATGTACATAGGTGTTTTGCCTGCAAGCATGTCTGTGCTTCACATGCATGTCTGTGCCTGTGGAGGCCAGAAGCAGGCGTCAGACTCACCTGGGACTGGAGATACAGGCAGTTCTGAGCTGCCACTTGATGCTGGGAATTGAACTCTGGTCCTCTAGAAGAGCATCCAGGTGCCTGTAACTGCTGAACCATCTCTCTAGCCCAGCATACAAATTCTTTTAGGTGGAGGAAATCTATTGCCCATTTACCCAACTGCCTAGGAACAAATCACGAAGAAAATGTCATTTTTAGTTCTGCAGCATTATCTCCTTTCGGTAGTGCCCAATGATCATCACTTTAGCCATTGAGACATACACAGTTTTTTAAATCCCCCTTTATGTGTATAGGTGTTTTATTTATTTGTATGTATGTGGATGTGTGTCTGGTACCCAAGGAGGTCACAAGAAGGCATCAGATCCCCTGGGACTGCAGTGACACATGGTTCTGTGGTGCTCTGTGAGTGCTAAGGACTGAACACAGGTCCTGCACAAGAGCAGCTTCCACTCTTAACCACTGAGCCATCTCTCTAGTCCTACCATAGCAATATCAGAGAAAAAGACGGAGGGAATCAGGGAGGGGGGGAGACAGAGATGATAGGTTTAATGTTGTTTTTAGGTTTTGGTTTTCTGAGACAGATTTTTTCTGTGTAAAAGCCTTGGCTGTCCTGGAGCTCACTTTGTAGAGCAGGCTGGCCTGGAACTCAGATACCCACCTGTCTCTGCTTCCTGGGTACTGGGATAAAAGGCATGTGCCACCATGCCCACCAAGCTGTGTTGGCAACTGAACAGCAGTCTGCTGAAAGGGTGGCCAGTGCTTTCCACTCCTGAGCCCAGCTCTCCATGGCTCTCCATTGACAGCCATGTAATTTTTTATTTTATTTATTTATTTATTTTGGTTTTTTGAGACAGGGTTTCTCTGTGTCGCCCTGGCTGTCCTGGAACTCACTTTGTAGACCATGCTGGCCTCGAACTCAGAAATCCGCCTGCCTCTGCCTCCCAAGTGCTGAGATTAAAGGTGTGCGCCACTACGCCCGGCTAGCCATGTAATTTTTAATGTACAAAAATTTATGATGAGCAAAGGGAAAATCAGAGCTGGGTAATAAAACCAGAGATGAGGCTGTGGGTGTGGCTCAGATGTGGCTCAGTAGCAGAGAACTTACCCAGCACACTCAAGTTCCTGCGTTCACTATCTGTGCTGAGACAAAGCTAAATGCATCCACACACTACAGCCCCTCAAAGGTCAGGTCAGCATCTTGTTTTTTTTTATTCCGTTCATTTATTTATTTATTTATTTTCTGTATGTGAGTACACTGTTGCTGTCTTCAGACACACCAGAAGAGGGCATCAGGTCCCATTACAGATGGTTGTAAGCCACCATGTGGTTGCTGGGAATTGAACTTAGGACCTATGGAATAGCAGTCAGTGCTCTTAACCACTGGGCCATCTCTCCAGCCCCTTATTTTTCTATTCCTATCAGTGCATGGAGTGTGATAATAAAACATGGTCAAATTAATCCAAGAGCATGTAACACAGCTGTTCTTTGTAACCGTTCAAAGACACATAGAAATGTCTTCACAAGTTAGGCCAGAGGACCTGGACTCACTATTAAGCTGGTCATTAGAATCCACATGAACCCCCAGCTCCACGATATTGTACAAAATCTCAAAAGACTGCACCACGGGTCGATTCCCACCAGCTTACCAGTGTGGTCTGCAGTTTGCGCAACTACACACTTTTCTCTTTAGAAAGTACCCTGGCTGCATCCACCTGAGTGCTGTGGACTCGTGTGTAAACTGATCACAAGGTCACACTTAAGATGAGCAGGGAGTGTGGAAACCCATGTGAGGTTGGCCATTTAGAGAGGAATCTCGCCATTTCATAGTGAAAATGGCCCTAAGATCTAAACAGGACACCTATACAATTGCTGTCCTCTTACTTCCAAAATACTTCAACTAAAGTTTAAAACATAACACCCCATTTCAAAACTCGTGCTGGACTGTGCCTGGTTACTTCGGGTTTGGAAAGAAAGCATCACCACGGTTGTGAGCAGTCGCCGGGTTCAATGTTCTGGATCATGAGGCTGTGGTGGAGAACGGTGCCTTCGGCTGACTGTGGCCTCCGCCTTACTGGGGATCTTTTAAATCCAGGCTGGGCCAAGAAGTGTGAAGTGGCATGGTCACAGGACTCAGGACTGAGGTCTTAAGAGAATGCATCCCAAGGACTTCACTCATGAAGGAACTGCCACACCTTCTATAATTGATCCTAAGGGCTGGTGTCCGGAACACTGTGTCAAATATTCTAAAAGGCTTGCTTGGTTGGTTTTTTGTTGTTAAAAGGTAAAACTTGACCAACCTTGGAAATGCATATCTTTAATCCCCACAACTCATGAGGCAGAGACTGGCAGGTCTCTGGGAGATTAAAGCCACCATGGAATTCCAAGCTAGCCAGGGCTACATAATGTCTGAAACAGACAAAATGCTGTAGGTTGAAAAT
Organism: Mus caroli; assembly: GCF_978045245.1. Lineage (NCBI taxonomy): Eukaryota > Metazoa > Chordata > Mammalia > Rodentia > Muridae > Mus > Mus caroli. The sequence continues at coordinate 71,299,464 of NW_028227268.1, forward strand.
CAGAGTAACAGTGACAGAGATGAGAAATGTCAACACATATCTTAATTTGGCTGTCGATTGGAAAGTAACTGTGGAATGAGATTTTAAAAGTAACAGTTTTTTTTTTTCATTTATTTTTTATTTTATTTATTTATTTATTTATTATTATTATTATTTTATTTTTTTGGTTTTTCGAGACAGGGTTTCTCTGTGTAGCCCTGGTTGTCCTGGAACTCACTTTGTAGACCAGGCTGGCCTCAAACTCAGAAATTCACCTGCCTCTGCCTTCCAAGTACTGGGATTAAAGGTGTGCACTACCACGCCCGACAAAAATAACAGTTTTTTCTAACCGGTCTAAGCTCCCAAATATTTGAGACGAGACCTTTTGATTTATTTAATAAGATTTAGGGGCAGTACCTGAGCAGCTCTTCCTAACATTATATGCTATCTGTTTCCTTCCCCAGCCATGCGCCCGGAGTTCTTTGCAGTCTGAATCACGTTGGCTCACTCTGCTCCAAGTGTGTCCTTGTGGCCTCTCAGCATTACCTCATGGCAAATCCTCCTGGTGTCTCCATGTGGTCTCTCCACAACCTTCTTCTCTTTCTGCTCCTCTCTACCTGGGACCCTCTCAACTGGGATCTGACCTCCCGCCTCCACTGTCCTCTCCTGCCCAGCCATAGGCTGACTGGTTCTTTTATTAACCAATCAGAGGTGATAGAAAAACAATTTTTATATAACACTGAGACTGGAAATGCTTGACCATGTATCCTCCATATTGTAACCAGATGCCTGGGCACAAAAGTCAGTCTCTGAAGATACATGAGATCGCCCTCCAACACAACTATTTTTCTTAACTCTTGGTGTAAAACATTTTTTTAAGGGATGGTCTGACTTTGTAGTCCACTCTGGCCTTGAACTTGTGATTCTCCTACCTAATTATAAGGATAAACCACCACGTTTACTTTTGCTTTGGGGCAGCAGGGATTTATCAATGAGACAGAGTCTTATCTTGTATATCAGACTGGCCTCAAATGCTCCACAGTTTGTACCCCAGCTACCCAGAAGCTAGGAATACATGTATGAGCTACTACATCCAAATACATGGATTTAGAACCTGTTTTATATTAATATAAGTAACTATTTATTTCCTATTTATTTTGTATTAAGAGCATTTTATGTCTTAAGCTCTATTTTTGTCCTGCTTTCTTGAATTTTTAAAACACCACCGAATCTTTACATATATTTAAAAAAATAACAATACAAACAATACTTAAAATACAGGTTGGAGGGCTGGAGAGACAGCTCATCGGGTAAGAGCACTGACTGCTCTTCCAAAGGTCCTGAGTTCAAATCCCAGCAACCACATGGTGGCTCACAACCATCCGTAATGAGATCTGATGCCCTTTTCTGGAGTGTCTGAAGATAGCTACAGTGTACTTACATATAATAAGTAAATAAGTATTAAAAAAAAAATACGGGCTGGAGAGATGGCTCAGTGGTTAAGAGCACTGTCTGCTCTTCCAGAGGTCCTGTGTTCAAATCCCAGCAACCACATGGTGACTCACAACCATCTGTAATGAGATCTGATGCCTTCTTCTAGTGTGTCTAAAGATAGCTACAGTGTACTTATAATAAATAAATAAATCTTTTAAAAAATACTTAAATTTTTTTTTTGGTGCTGGGTTTGAAGCCGTAGCTTGTGCACGCTAGACAAGCACTCTAGTCCTGTGCAGCCTGCCCAGTCTATCCTCAGCCCCTTTTTAAGATTTCATGTGTTCAAGTGTCATACCTCCCTGTATGTAAAGTGTACTGTGTGCATGCCTCTGGCTGAAGGTTGCTGTCAGATGCAGCAGCTTCATTCCCAGGTAGGCTGGGAGCATCTTCTGTCATTGTCTTTGCTTCTTTGACCCCAGTGTCAGCGTGGGAAAGGAGGTTTAAGAGCAAGCTACTTCATACCAGGAAGCATTTCCCCTCTAGAGAACTATCTGGCTCAGGGACTATAATGAACAGAGCTGAGCTCTGTAGTTTTCGGATCCCCCTAGATGAATGGCTTGGTGGCCTCCCATTATCAGGTTACCTTAAGAGCTATTAAAAATACAGGCCCTCTGCCTTGAAACATCCACCAGACCCTTTCACATTGCATGGCACCCTCTCTCTTGGCCCAGTCAGGCTTCTCTGATACACAGTCTGGGCATTGAAGCAGGTTATGTTCAGGCAATGTTACCAAAATCTAGAGGGGACCCACTGGTTCTAGGGATGCCTCCCAGGGGGCCAAGTCTTGTTACCTCATGCTTTGGGGGCATCTTTCTTTTGGCATCTCTTGCAATAGACAATGGATACTTCTGTGGTAGCCAGATGGCTTCTAACAGTGCCAAGATCTCCTTTTTGCTTTTGCTCTTCTTGGTGGAGGTGAGGACTCCTCTTTCTTGGTTCATGTCCCCATGTACATGGGCTGTAGTAAAGGCATAGTGGCTATCAGTATTTATAGTGGCAGACTTGCCTTTTTCTCCAGTGGAGCACCTGAGTTAGTGTTACAAGCTTGGCTCACTGAGCTAAGTGAACGTGCCCAGCAGTCCCATTCTGAGCCACCACTTGCAGCCCCAGAGTACCCAATCCCACATATAGGTAGAAGGGTCTGATGATGTCTGAGAGCGCCAGGGCTGGGGTGGACACCAGGGCTGTCACTAGGACTTTAAATGTCTTTTGTCCGTTGTCAAGTCTTGGTTGTTGTAGACTTTTTGAACTATTTTCAAAAATAGTTATTCTGAGTTCGAGACTACAGCTGGTCATACCCTCAAATCCCTCACATTTTTTGAAGTTTTGTTGTTGTCTGTTTGTTTCTTTAGTATTGTAAGGTTCATGATTCACCAAAGATTGGTACCTTGGGCTCAAATAGCATGTAAATGTAAAGAGTGTTTTATTCGCAGAAGTCCAGCATGCTGGGGTCTCCATTACCAAAATAGAGAGACCCCTAAGTGAGCTTGCAGGCCTGATTTAAAGCACACTACAGAATTCTGGGGTAGGTGACCTCATTGTTAGTCTGTGGGCCCATCTCTCTGGACCTTCCATTACTGGGGTATGGAGGCTGGAAACTTGCTGGGGAGGTCTGGGAACTGTTACTGAGGAAGTAGCTGAGGAAGTCTGGAAACTGCTGCTGACCCATTGTCCTTGATTCAAGCCAGGTGGCTGGGACATTCCATTACCTGGGCAAGAAGGCTGGAGCCTCAAGCCTGGGTTTGCCTGGACTTGCCCAGTGTTTTAGGCCTAGTCTCCTTGACTGCCAATTTGAAGCCTGTCATGGAATCAGCCCACCCTTCTCAGTATCTCATTTTAGCATCTGTCTTTAATCCTTTTTTAAAAGGTCCTAGTGAAAATTGTCCAGTCTCCTTGGTCTCCTTGGTGTCGGACAGAAGGGACAATCTGTCCTATCTGGGCTTGGGGAATTGATCCCTTGGTCCAGCCTGGGGGTGGCTTTTGTATTCTCTTTTTAGAGAATAGTAGATTTTGAGTTTTCTAATTATACATATCACTGGCTTAAAGAGGTACATTAACTAGCTGGAGAAATGGCTCAGCAGTTAAGAACACGTACTGCATGCTGGGCGGTGGTGGTACACGCCTTTAATCCATGCACTTGTAGGCAGAGGCAGGTGGATTTCTAAGTTCAAGACTAGCCTAGTCTACAGAGTGAGTTCCAGGACAGTCAGGGCTACACAGAGAAACCCTGTCTCAAAACAAACAAACAAACAAACAAAAACAAAAAAACCCAACCAATCAAAAAACCAAGAAACACACATACTGCTCACCCAGAGGACCTGAGTTCAATTCCCAGGACCCACACCTGCAACTACAGTCAAGGGGTGTCTACCTTGACATGGCGCCTTTGCTCAAATGCACACTGACACACAGACATAGGCTGTATGCCCTTATCATGTTTGCTTCTTCTTTTTTTTTTTTTTTTTGAGACAGGGTTTCTCTGTATAGCCCTGGCTGTCCTGGAACTCAGAAATCCACCTGCCTCTGCCTCCCAAATGCTGGGACCAAAGGCATGCACCACCACTGCCTGGCTTCATGTTTGCTTCTTAATCTGGAGAAAATAATATGGATTTACAGTCAGAAAAAAAGTAAGCAAGGCTAGGGAGAGCCTCGGCAGAGCAACTAACCCCATTCTTCTCATTCAGGCTGCTGTTTGAGGTGGGCAGGAATCCTACCCACCTCGGCATGGACATAGGCTACATATTCAGACCTTCTCAAAAAACAAAAAAGTTTGGCACTGACCCTCCACTTTTGTTAATAATGGCAACAGTCTTGGGCATAGAGAGCTTTTCAGGGAATTACAGTGTTGTAAGCACCGAAGCTCCCCTTGGAAGTCCCACTCCATAGAAAGAGCCCTGGGAGTGACTTAATGTGGACAGTCTGGTCACTTGTCACTACTTTTGACAAAGTATCACAGAGTTGCTAAAGTCAGCATCAGACCACAGAGCCTGCACCACAGGCTATAGCTGTGATTTTTTTTTTTACGACAGGCTGGACCTACAGAGGACAGGCCACAGAAAGCGTCCAGCCATGGTAGTAATGGCAGGTTGCATGACTGGTAAAGACAATGGTGACTTCAGAACTTTGAGTCAGCACAGTCACCTGCTGTGTGGTAAGCAGAAAGCCTCTGGGGGCTTCCGCACCATTCTAGATGCTCTGAAGGAATCCTCTTGGCCATCAACCACCCTCTCGTATGTACAACATTAAATCCTCCATTTTCAGAGCACACTAGCCACAAGACACATTCAAATGAAACAGCTGCCCAACACAGAGTCAAATGTTGGAGTTTGTTTTATTGCATGACGTTTGCATAAGAAAAAGTAGTCTTGGAAACCGTAAGGCATCATGCAATCACTGATAAGCGGATTTTAACTGTACACAAGATAGGCAGACAATCTAAAATTGAAAAACTATTTCCAAAAAGTACATAAAAGTTTCACATGATGAGCTTTTAAATATGGTTTATATTTGTAGTTTCACATCGTTAAAAAGTGCTTCAAATGTACCGATGGGAAGCTGATCTTTATAAACGGTGATGGATTGATGTGGGGTTAGAAACTGTAAAAACTATCTGTGTGGAATTAGAAAGCTAACATTGTGATATTCAAACTTGAATCAGTTTGCAATTCCCACTCAGGTAGATATATTAATAATCTAAAAACACCTATTCTGAAACCAACAAAAGTCTATTGAATTCAAGTTATGCATGTTGGGGGATGGATCTCTGAGGGCTGGAAGTGTGTGGGCCGGCCGCTGCTAATCGATGTACTGCGCCATCCAGCGGAAGCCTTCTCCATAGCCCTGCCTTTTTAGCACACTGCACATGAACACTTCCAGAGGCCGGGCGTTAAGCTCCTTCAGTGACACACTGCCCTGGAAGAGAAGAGAGCTGTTATGTTGAGGTCTCCTGCTTTTTTTTGTTTTTTGTTTTTTGTTTTTTTTTTTGTTTTTCGAGACAGGGTTTCTCTGTGTAGCCCTGGCTGTCCTGGCACTCACTTTGTAGACCAGGCTGGCCTCGAACTCAGAAATCCGCCTGCCTCTGCCTCCCGAGTGCTGGGATTAAAGGCGTGCGCCACCACGCCCGGCAGGTCTCCTGGTTTAATAAAAGTTCTACTCTCAGCAGATTGCAGATTCTCCTTCAGAACAAAGGGTGTCAATGATGAAGGCCCGGTTGTTTGGCATCCCTTACTGTGGAGTCTTCCTATGACAATGCGGCCAGTGAGTAGCAAAGATGTGAGCATAGGAGGTGCAAAGGAATCAAAATAATCTGACCTGAGTCTCCACGCCCAAGTGCCGGGCATGCCTGTATTTCTTGCACTTGGGAGCCTGAGGTGGGAGGGTCTCCAGCTCCAGGCCAGCCTAGGCTAGGAAGTAAGGCCCAATCTCAAAAACCCAAAAGAAACAAATGCAAGCTTTCCTTCCTGGTGGTAAGGTGGTGGTACACCCACGCAATCCCAGCACTCTAGGGATCAAAGTGCAAGGCCAGCCTTAACTGTAATGAGACCACGGCCCACTACTGGTGTGCAGCAGATTTATGACAGGGAAGGCAGAGAGGGCAAAGATGTCCACAGCAGTAGAGTGCTTCCCAGCATGGACAGAAGTCCTACCTAGAGTTAAATCCCTTCCTCTGCTGCAGTTTTCCTTTGCCCTGAAGGAGCGTGTACACACTAAGGAGGGTCTGTTTATAAACTCTGACATTTGTCGCATGGTTTATCTGGAAATATTTCTTTTACTTTGTTGTGTTGAGACCAACTATGTAGCACCCAGGGTAGCTTTAACCTTGTGAACGTCCTCCTCCGGGGCCCAAGCATTAGAATTACAGACATGGACTACCATGTCCTGTGGCTTTCTGCAACTTTCTGTACTGGCACCCCATCCCTGGCTGGGGGCAAAGAGATGGCCAGTGCTTAAGAGCAAGTAAGCTGCCCTTCTAGAGGATTTAGGCTCAGTTCTCAGCACCCATGTGGCAGTTCACAACAGTCTGAACTCCAGTTCCAGGAGATGCCCTCTTCTGGCCTCCTTGGGCACACAGTACACGGACAACATGCAGGCAAAACACCCATAACATAGAGTTAAAATTTAAGAGGGAGGGGTACTGGAGACACGCACAATAGTTAAGGGCACTTGTCCTTGCAGAGGAGCTGGGTTCAATTCCCAGCACCCACAGGACGCTGCTACAGAATCCAACAGTTCAAAGGCAGGCACACTGGTGTGCGTCTATGCTCTCTGTCTTTGTGAGGTAAAATCAGGAGAGTCAAGAGAGCTCAAGACAGCCGGGGATAGATCATGAGCTCCTGTTTAAAACAAACAAACAAATTAAAAAAAAACAAAAAACAGATGCTGGTGAGATGGCTCAGAACTGACTGCTCTTCCTGAGGTCCTGAGTTTAAATCCTAGCAACCACATGGTGGCTCACAACCACCCATAATGAGATCTGACACCCTCTTGTGGTGCATCAGAAGTCAGCTAGGGTGTACTTATGTATAAATGAATCTTTGGGCTTGGGTGAGCAGGGTTGACTGGAGCAAGCAGAAGTCCTAAAAAATTCAATTCCCAACAACCACATGAAGGCTCATAATCATCTGTACAGATACAGTGTACTCACATACATAAAATAAACAAACAAACAAACAAATAAAACAATAAAACCCCAAACAAATCACTTTTAAAGTTTACCTTTCTTTTCTTTTCTTTTTTTGTTTTTTCTAGACAGGGTTTGTCTGTGTAGCCCTAGCTGTCCTGGAACTCACTCTGTAGACTAGGCTGGCCTCGAACTGCCTGCCTCTGCCTCCTAAGTGCTGGGATTAAAAGCGTGCGCCACCACTGCCCAGCTTTAGTTTACCTTTCTTAAGCTGGGTATGGAGGCCCATATCTTTTATCCCAGTACTTGGAAGGCAGAGGCTGGCAGATCTCTGTGAGTTTGAGTTCAGTCTGTTTTACATAGTGAGTTCCAGGACAACTAGAACTACATGGTGAGACCTTGTTTCAAAAAACAAACAAAATAAAAACAAAAGGTTTTACCTTTCCTGTTGTCTGACCATATAAACCAAACATCTCTCGTAACCTCTCTTCACTGATGGCTTCAGGTCTGTCGATCTTATTTCCAAGAATTAGAATAGGCACGTTGGCAATGGTTTCATCTGTCATTAGTGACTGAAACAAAGCAAATAACAGGAAAGACAAGTTGATTTAAAGCCATCTAAAAAGCTTATTTTGAAAAGATACCAAATAGCCAAGGACTCAGTCTTCACTGTATCATGACACCCTGCTGAATCACTCTCCAGCCATCTTGAGTGAGCATTAGAAACCATATGCTAGATTCTCCTATCTCTAAAGCTCTCTGGAGATGCTCACTATGCAAATCACTAAGGGAGCATGGTCACCTTGGAGGTGGGACAACCCAGCTTCACTTCTGGTTCAGCGACTAGATTCCAATCTTGGGCAATTCCCTTCTCAGAAGATGGAGAAGGAGCAGCACCAACGATTTAGATCCTGGCCTGAGAACTGAGGGAAGCAATACTGTGTGTAGAGAGGACAGCACATAAGAAGGAGGCAGCAGCTAACAGACCCTATCTCAGACCACGGAGTGTCTCTGAATAAAGGAACAGTCGGGCTGACCTTCAATCAGATCAGAGATCTCCTTACTCTGTGGACCCATATTTAGCTCTATCTTGCTGGAAACTCCTGTGCCTCTTTACAAAATATCTGACCTAGAAGGAGGGGTGCAGAGGGAGTGACCATGCTCCTACTTCCTTCTGGAAGTGGTCACAAAGATGGCTGGACAACTGCTGAAGGGCTGGAATCCTGCGATGGTGGCAGGACTCAACAGGCATGCACACACATGCAGAGCACACTCTGGAGAGGGTGAGCGCGGTCTTCAGAGGCGCTCCTGTTAGCACCTCCTCACTAGCCACAGCCAGTGCACTCTATTTCCTCGCACTCTAACAGTCAGCACCAGCTCAAACCATCCCTGACCCAGTCAGGCGCTTCCTCAGACAAAGCTGAGAGTGGCTCTCCGACAGCTCCAACTGCAACTATCACCAGGCTGCCCAGAGGGAGTTCACTGTGTTTAGTTTAATTATTCAACTTACATCAAGTTCTTCTTTTGATTCTAACAGCCTTTCATGGTCTGCACAATCCACAAGAAATACAATGCCATTGATAGCAGGAAGGTAGTTTTTCCATACTCTTCGGGCTAACAAAAACAATCAGGAGTTAGGATTTATGTGTTGGTCAAGCCTAGCGGATGGTTTGATGGAAGAGTCCAACCAGGCCTCCAGTGTACTGGCGCCTCCCTTCGGCTGCTATTTCACTGTACAGCCTTTTCTGCCAAAGGCTTTAGTACCAAATCTTCCCCAGAACACCAAAACAAATGTCAGACCCTCCGTGATTCGGGCAATGAAATCCTTTACGCTTCCCCATTAAGAAACAGACTTAGGAGCAGGAGAAATGGCTCGGTGCTTAAGAGAGCTTCCTGTTCTGCCAGAGGACCTTAGCTTGGTTCCCAAAACCCACATCAGGTGGATGACAACTGCCTGCAACTCCAGTTGCAGGGGAGAGGACCCAACATCCTCTTCTGCTTCCACAGGCGCCTGCACACACACGTGCACTCACAGACGCAGCGACTCTCATTAGTAAGGTCACTAGAAAACCACTATGAACTCTCATCAACTAATTTAAGCAGTAAAGACAGTGTGTGTGTGTGTGTGTGTGTGTGTGTGTGTGTGTGTGTGTGTGTGAGTGCAGTATTAATTTCTTGACATTTCTCACTTCTGAGGTTTAAGTGATAAGTATGAAATCAACAACAGATTGGTGTTAGTGCCAAGTACAAGCTTGGCAAGTAAACAGAAACAAATTTAATTAATGAAAATATTCTAAATAGTGCCACCAGCTAGGGGAAAATGGTCAACATATAGCCTTGTAAGAACATTCCTTCCTAAACTCTGAGAGCATTCAGACGGGGGCTGGAGCCTCAACTCTGAGAGCATTCAGACGGGGCTGGAGCCTCAACTCTGAGAGCATTCAGACGGGGGCTGGAGCCATGGCTCCGTGCTTAAGTTGGATGCTCCCCCCTCCAGAGGACCAAGGTTTTGTTCCCAGCACCCACTAGGTTTTCACAATCATCTCTAACTCTAGTCCCAGGGAATCTGATGCCCTCTTCTGACCCTGAGGGCACCAGGCACACATGTGGTACACAGACAAGCATGTATGAAAAATACTCAACTAAGTAAATCTAAACACAAAGCATTTTTCTTTCAGTATTGGAGAAACATCTCCCCACTGTCTTCAAGCTTACCTTGTTTCTCATGACAAATGTGCTGCTTCTCTGTTTATTATTTTTGTGTGTGAGAGTGTGGGGGGAAGCAGTCACACCACAGTACATGTGTGGAAGTCAGAAAACAAATTTTGGGAGTCTGCTCTCTCCTTATACTCAACTCAGCAGCAAGCACCCTCGGCTACTGAGCCACCTTGTTGGCCTGATATGCTTTCCTCTCTCTTAGCTGCGGTCTCTGTGGGCCCCATGTCTTTCTGCTTCCCTCCTCTAGGTGTTCTTCTCTCAATTAATGGCCCAAGCGCTTTCATTTCTGGGGCTTTACTGTTGTTTGCATCACATTGTGCTTAGTATTCATTGAGCTCTTTGCACTTGAGAGGTGACAGTTTTCTTGGATTTATTGTACTTTATATGCATAAGTGCTTGCCTGCATATATGTCTATGCAGCGCATATGTGCCTGGGAGCCAAGAAGAACAAAAGGAATTGGATTCCCTGGACCTGGAGCTATGGGTGGCTGTGAATATCCATGTGGTTGCTAAGACTTGAACCCAGGTCTTCTGCAAGAGCAACAATGTTCTCAACCACTAAGCCATCTCTCCAGCCCTAAGTTTCCATTTTCATCAGACTGGAAAAACTGGGATCAGATATTTCACTTAATTTTTTCTATCACTTTCCTAGGGAATTCCTGGTACACATGCATTTTACTCCAGCTTTTTAAATGTTTTTTATTTTATGTGTATGAGTTTTGCTGGTATGTATGTGTGTCTGACCACGTGCATGCAGTCCCCAGAGAGGCCAGCAGAGGGCATCAGATCCCCTGAGACTGGAGTTACAGAGGTTGGGAGACATCACATAAGTGCTGGGAATTAAAACCGGGCAGTGCAGTCAGTGCTCTTAACCACACTGCCCCCTCTCCAGCCCATTCTTCAGGTTCTTAAAATGTAGGTCAAGAAAAATCTGATAAAAGTCAAAGGTTTCTGAATGTTCAAGAACAAAAAAGAACTAAAAAACCGGAGCGCCTTGATTCTGGCATGTCTCCAGCACTGCTGGCTCACGTGCATCCATTGCAGCACTTGGCTTCTCCGCAGTCTTGGTGCAACCACATGAACATGTTTTTTTTTTTTTTTTTGGTTTGGTTTGGTTTTTCGAGACAGGGTTTCTCTGTGTAGCCCTGGCTGTCCTGGAACTCACTTTGTAGACCAGGCTGGCCTCGAACTCAGAAATCCGCCTGCCTCTGCCTCCCAAGTGCTGGGATTAAAGGCATGCGCCACCACGCCTGGCCCACATGAACATGTACTGGGCACATCACACCACAAAGCTCCAAGCAACACTGCTTCAGATGCCTTGGCTCGGATTCCCGACTACTGTGTGAGGAATTGCAGGGTCTTAGCTGTGCAGACAGTTTTCTGCTCTTCTAGAAACATAACGGGCTGGAGAGGTGGCTCAGTGGTTAAGAGCACTGGCTGCTCTTCCAGGGGACCTGGATTGACTCAATTCCCAGCACCCACGCGGCAGTTCACAACTGTGTGTAATTCCAGTTTCAGAGGATCTGACACCCTCACATAGACATACATGTAGCCAAAATACTAATGCACATGAAATAAATTTATATAAAAAGAAAGAAACATATGGTTTAATTTCAGAAAGCAAAGGCTTTCAATATTTTCCTACCAGCATTTCTCAGTATGTAAGTATCAAACTAATATAGCTCTGCATTGTACTGTTTTTAAAACTGCTGCTTAAGTTGCTGATTGCGGTTGCATAAAAAGAGGGTAAAAATCATTAAATCATTAAACACCGAACATATAAAACTAAATAAATCTTAAAAAGAGAAAGAAAGAGCCAGGTGTGGTTGTGTACACATTTACTCCCAACATTCAGGAGGCAGAGGCAGGCGAGTCTTGAGTTCTTTTTTTCTTTTTCTTTTTTTTTTTTTCGAGACAGAGTTTCTCTGTATAGCCCTGGCTGTCCTGGAACTCACTTTGTAGACCAGGCTGGCCTTGAACTCAGAGATCCGCCTGCCTCTGCCTCCTGAGTGCTGGGAATAAAGGCTTGCGACACCACGCCCGGTGCGAGTCTTGAGTTTGAGGCCAGTCTGATCTATAGAGTGAGTTTCAGGACAGCCAAGGCTACACAGAGAAACCTTGTCTCAGAAAAAAAAAGGGAGTTTAAAAAATGTTAAAGACTGTCTCACAGTAAAAATATTCAGCTATCATTTAACTCTTTATGTAAAAGTAAGCGAATATAGCCATCTTATTAGTATGCAAATTTGCCTTAATCTTTAATAAGTGGTAAAATTATATGCATATATATCAAAGAATTTTTACAAATAATTCTTTGATTTATTATTAAAAATTAATTAAGTAAAGTCTAAAAAATCATTTTTAGGTAATTTTTTTCTTGAGACAGGGTTTTGGAACAGGGACATCCTTGGCTGTCCTAGAACTCACTCTACAGAACAGGCTGCCCTCTGCCTCCTGAGTGCTAGGATTAAAGGTGGGCACCATCACCACAGGCTCAATTTTTATTCTTAAAAAATAAATTTTATTATTTTATGTGCATGCATGTATTGCCTGCATGTATGTATGTATGTGTACTGTGTGTACCTGGTTCCTGTGGAAGTCAGAAGACACCAGAGCCCTTAGACCTGGAGCTAAGGACAGTTGTCAATAGCCATGTGGGTGCTGGGAACCAAACTTGGGCCCTCTGGAAGAATAACAAGTGCTCTTAACTCTCCAGCCTCGAGGAAACAATTTTCAGACTACTCTGATGAGAAGTAACTAATGACTTGAGCTTTATGGCCTAGCTGAAAAATATTGTAGAAATGAAATTTCAAGCAAACTCCATTTGATTCTATATTTTATCTATCTATAGTATTATTAGTAGTATTACTAATGATGTATCTGTGAGTACAAGTGTGTGCGTGCAGAGCAAACTTGTGGAGTTTAGAGGATAGCCTGTGGATTCTGTTCTCTCCTTTCTCCGTGAATGCTGGGATTGAACTTAGGTTTTCAGGTTTGCAAGGGAAGCACTCTGACCCACCAAGCCATCCTCCCAGCTCTAGATTCTAATTCTCTAATCTTTATACCCCAGAGATTAACACATGTGTGTCTTAAATGTGCTTTCACTAGCCACAGCCACTGAAAGTCTTTTCCAAATATATGTCACAGGCTTTAAAAATATCTTATTATTATTTTATGGAGCTGGGAATGAAGCCCGTGTGAGGTGGTATGCCCTCACACAGCATCAGCACTGTGGGCTGGCACCCCACACCAACACCAGGCTTTAGGGGGCCTTTATGTCTAGAGCATTTGCTACCTGTGCTGTATCATGTGACCCACATGCTAAGAGTTATTGGGGTACAAAAAAAAACGGTCAGGAAGTCCACAGAAGTTCAGCTCAGGGTTCAGGACAGTCCTCCTACACTTGCTGCAGTAATGTGCACAGAAGCACTAAGTTCCATAAGGACAGCAGAGCACTCCTAGCTAGGGAGGCTTCTCCAGGGAAGAGTCACACCTCACAGATGGGACTCATGAGCAGAAGCCAAGGGGAGAACAAGAGGGCAGCTCTGATGGGAGAAAGGACCAGAGAATTCAGGATTATGACAGCTCTGCCTGTTATGAGAAACAGGTTCATGGGGTTCAAGAAATGGTTCAGTGGTTAAGAGCACTTGCTGCTCTTCTGAAGGTTCTGAGTTAAATTCTCAGCACCCACATAACAGTTCACAGCTGTCTAATGCTGTGTACTGGAGTGCAGATGTACATGCAAGTTACCCATACACATAAAATACATAAATAAACAAAACAGGTTAGTTGCTGGAGCTTTTGGGGGTGGGGGCACAGTATCGTGTCTTCATAATATGATTTTGACAACAGGTGAGGTACCCTGAAGCAAAGAGAAATTCAAAGCTAAATTTTCCTCATACCTCACCCACAAGCAGTTCAGGGACTTCAGGGAATCAGAAGTTCCATGTGTCCAGTGACGGACAACCTTAACCTTTCTCTGCCTTACTTGAAGAACACGCAGTTCCAAGCTCTGAACCATAATGGCCATACTTACTAAGTTAAGATTAAAACAAAGACGAAGAGAAATAGACTCTTACCTTGCACGTGCCCACCGAGATCAAAAGTTGTAAACGTCATGCCAGCAATAGTAAGCTCTTCTGAAGCTAAATAAAAACAAGATTATTTTTACAACATAATCAGAAATCTGCCAGGCACATGGACTCATGCCTGTAATCCTAACACTTTAAAGTCAGGAAAAGCAGAAGTTTAAGACCAGCCTTGGCTACAGAGTAAGTTCAAAGCTAGCCTGGACAACAAAGACCTGTTTGTTATCTTCCATTTACCTCCTCATTGAGTACATGTTTCCCTTTAAATCTGTGGTCACTGATCTTCTTAAATTTAAAAGAAAGAAAGAAAAAAAAAAAAAAAAAGGGTCAGCAAGATAGTTCGCCAAATAAAGGTGCTTGCCAACAAGCCCAGTGATCTAGACTTGACTCCCCAGAGCCCTGGGCACACGAAAGATTTGATGTCCACAACCGTCTAAGTGCAGATGTGCCCGGCCTTGGACTAAATCAGTATAATGAAAGAAACAAAGAAGTGTTACAACCTTAGCTTTTTGAGATGGTTCTTATGCAACCCAGGGTGGTCTTGAACTTGCTGTGAAGCAGATTACAGGCATGGTCCAGCATGCTCAGTTTATGCAGATTATGCACAGCTGCACGAAGACTAGGCAGATAGTCTGCCAACTGAGCCACGTCCACAGCCCACCACAGCTGTCTCGATGTCCCTATCAATCAATCCTACCATCCCTGTCACTTCTGAGTCTGTTCCTTCTGATTGATTACTGGTCTCACTGATTAACCTACCTTTTGCATGTCTTACTAATTTTACATTGTAAAATTATAATATATACTAAGTTTTACTGTATTTTTCAAAGTTCATTGTAGTGAGATTTTTCTTACTGCAGATGTGGTTCTTTGGGGAGGTCTGGCTTTTCTCTCACACCTGAGTTCAAAACCACCTGGCACAAAGCCAGAATACAGAAGAGACTGTTTCATTCTCTTAGGAGTGCGGTCCTGTGCCAGGACTGCAGGGTTTGGTTGATTGAGGTGGGAAGATCCATCCTAAATACAGGCTATATTTCATGCTCAGTGCTTGCAAACACCTGTGCATGCATATTCTGTCTAGTTACCTAGTGTGTAGTGGAAAAGACTTTCAGACCCTGTTGTCTTCCCTCATGGCCTATAGAGAAGTTTGCCATAATCATAACAAAAACTTGCACGTAAAACTACATGGTGCCAGAGCATTAATTTCGTTAAGGAACTCTAAGCTGGCTGAGGTAGCACACACACACATCTCTAGATGGTGAGTCTGAAGTTAACCTGGGCTACACTCAAGACCCTATCTCAAAAACTAAAGGAAGAATTATACACAGTGTTTCAAGTAAATGAAATGCTTAACAGAGTCTGTGTTCAAAGTCTCTACAATAAGGAAAGGGCAGTGCTTGGCTATGCTGCCTACACACTCACATGGTTACATCTGTACACACTCTATTGAATTAATGTAGGAGACTGCCAGTGTCTCAGACTATCTCCTCTCCCTTGCCCATTAGCCCTCACCTAGACCTCACCCCTAGAAGCAGCTCAAGTCTATCACCACAGACTCTTCCGACTTATTCTAAAATGGTCATGTGACTTCCTGTTGGTCACTCCCTCCTGGAATGTGTCATGACTGAGGTCTCAGTTGGTAGAGTTTTTGTGTCCTGGCTGTGCCTCCCAAGCGTTGGCCCACAGGAGCGCACACTGGCTTCCATTCCTTTCTTGCAGCTCCTGCTGCTTCCCCTGTCTTTCCTGCACAGGGCTTCTGGTAAACGCATATTCTCACTTTCCCATATAAACATCTAGTAGCTCAATTGCCAGATCAAAAGACAGACGGTTGTTACTTTTTCTACATATGCTTTAAATGGAAAATGTTAAGTTAGAATGAATGTGAGATGCAAGGTAGCTGAGACAGCACCTGCTCTGTGCCCTGCAGGTTCCTGTGTCTAGATCCAGATATGACATACAACAGGTGCTGAAGAAAGAGTTGGATGTGGTGGCGCACGCCTTTAAACCCAGCACTCGGGAGGCAGAGGCAGGCAGATTTCTGAGTTTGAGGCCAGCCTGGTCTACAGAGTGAGTTCCAGAACAGCCAGGGCTGCAGAGAGAAACCCTGTCTCGAAAAACAAAAAAAGAACTGTTTGTGGGAGAAAGTGAAGGGATCAGTCCCAGCAAAGAGAAGTAAACTACTCGATCATCTCTTCTAACTCTGCCATGCCCCCCTCCCTTTTTAAAAGAAGAATCGAGCTCTCATAAAATATTATTTATTTTTATTTTATGTATGTGCAGGTGTGTGCTTGCCGCAGGCACATGTGTATGCCAGAAGACAACTCGGTGGGATGTCACCATGGAGCCCTGGCTGACACAGAATTTGCTATGAAGACCAAGGTGGCCTTAAATGCACAGACCCACCTGCCTTTACTTCCAACTGCTGGGGTTAAAGGTGTGTGCCACCACGCACATCCTTCAACTGATTTATTTTTAAGCTGTTATCTGCCTGGTTTATAATCTTTTCACTGTGACATTACATATAAAAATTAACCTTGTGTTTCTTTCTGCTACTGGCTCTGTCGTTTCTTACTCTATAGCATAGGCTGGGCTCATGGTATAGCTAAGTGGAGGGATAGAAAGGGCTGAGCATTGCTTCTAGATCTTAATTTGTGCTCTGGGAACCAGGTCAATTACTACTTACCCAGCTATTTTAGGAACAGGATAAACAATCTCACACCTTAGCCATCAAAAGTCCAAAATCAAAACACTTTGAGGCAGGAGCTATGACTCAGCATCACTCACAGGGAAGAAATACTTACTGGGATGTAACGTTGGGACGTGCTGCCCGAGCCTGTCATCTTTCAGCATGTGTAGCAAAGTTGTTTTCCCGGCATTATCCAATCCAAGGAATACCAGTTTACCAGACTTTTTATACAATCCTGCAGAATAAGAGCTATAATCAGTCAGAGTGACATTAGACATGGAACATGAAAATTACTTTATATTTGACATGACTTAAAGTTACACATAGTTATTATTAAGATGCTTGAAATACAACTTGAGAATTCTAGAACTCCTGAGTGCATGTGCGCTGTCCTTCCCCAAGTGCCCCTCTTTAATGTCTGTGCTTAAATCTATATTAAAACCTTAACAGAACCCAAATTTACCACACCTACAATCCCAACAGGTGAGAGATAAAGGCAGCAGAACCAGAAAGTCAGGCAATTTTTAGCTCTACAGCAAGTTTAAGGTCAGCCTGGCCTACATGAGACCCTGTCTCAAAAAATAAAACAAGCCAGGTCAAGTATGGTAGTGCATGCCTGTAATCCCAGCTCTTGGGAGGCAGATCTCACCTGCTTAACATAGTTCCAGGGCAGCCAGAGCTATGTAGAGAGATGTTTAAAAACAAAAGAAACAAAAAACAAACAAAACAGGGGCTGGAGAGCTGGCTCAGCAGTTAAGAACACTGGCCACTCTTCCAGATGGACTCAGGTTCAATCAATTGCCAGCACCTGCATAGCAGCTCACTACTCTGTGTAACTTCAGTTCCAGGGGATCTGACACTCTCATACAGACATGCATGCAGGCAAAATACCAATGCACATAAAATAAATTATAAAAAATACTAAATGTAAAAAACAAAAACCAACAATAAACAATAATCAGTTGTAACTCTGCCTCAATAAGTACATTTAGCATAAACAAGCTTGTTTAAGCTAAGCTTATCTTTAAGTTTTCTGATCTTGTTTTTGTTTTTGTTTGGCAGTGCTACCCCCAGGATAGGATAGGCAAGTGCTTTCTATTCTGACTACACCCCAGTCCTCTTTTTGCTTTTTATTGTAAGACAGGATCTCACCAAATTGCCCAATTTGGCTTCAAATCAATTCATTCTGTTGTTCATTCTAACTTTTAATTTGTGATTCCCCTGCCTCAGTCTCCTGAGTACTTGGACTGAGTAGTCTGTACCACCAAGTAAGGCCCAGCTCTTATTTTCAGGTTTTATTTTATTGTATTTCATGTGTATGGCTGTTCTGTGTGCTGTGCAGTGCAGTGCCTGAGGTATCAGCACACATAGGTATCGGGTCCCTAAAACTGGAGTAACAGATAGATAGATAGTGAGCTGCCGTGTGGGTGCTAGGAGTTGAGCCTAGGCCCCCTGCCCCCTGGAAGGGCAGGCAGCTGATACCTTTTAACCACTGAGCCATCTCCTCAGCCCTCATTTTCAGTTTTAAAAGAACAACTTAAAATCTACACATTATCCAGGCATGGCAGCATATATGTGCAATCCAGCATTCACTGGTGAGATAGAGGCAGGGATCATGCCAGTTCCAGGCCAGCTGGGTTTCATAGCCATTTCTGTCATCTTATGTACTTAGGAGGCAGAGGCAGGAAGAACATGAGTTGCAAGCCAGCCCGAGCAACTAATTAATTGTGTTCCCATTACAAGTTTTAAAATAGGGCTGTGGCTATAGTTCAGTGGTACTTGCCTTCCATATGACTTGCCTAGTATATGCAAAGCCTGGGTCATATCCCCAGTACAATCCAGACAGACAGACAAGTACATGGATGTATCTGTGATCTGGGTCTCAAACTCACAAAGGTTCACCTGCCTCTACCTCCCCAGTGTGGAACTAAAGGTATACACCACTAACTCCTGAGCACTCAAGGTTATTTTTTATATGATTAATTTATTTCTATCTACGAAAAACATCATCTTTTCACTTTTCTTTTTTTTTTTTTTTTTTTTTTTGGTTTTTCGAGACAGGGTTTCTCTGTGTAGCCCTGGCTGTCCTGGCACTCACTTTGTAGACCAGGCTGGCCTCGAACTCAGAAATCCGCCTGCCTCTGCCTCCCAAGTGCTGGGATTAAAGGCGTGCGCCACCACACCCGGCTCCATCTTTTCACTTTTCATGTGATCTAGTTTCTTGAAGAGACAAGTTGGTTACTGTATGTCTTTCCATAGTGTACAGGCATTACCTTCAGTTGAGAAAGGCTTCACCTCTCCATACAGTAGACATGCTGACCAGAAGCAACCTTAGTTCCTAATTATTCGAGGTCTCAGATCACAGCTTCAGTCTTGTGAGGGCTGAGGTACAGGTGTGCTCTCCCACACCTGGCCCACAATTATGTGATTTCAAGGGGTGAGTCACTTGGATGTATTTCATAATCTCAAAGCTCACTTTCTTAACCACAGGCTTATATAAAGGCGCTCTCTACAAACAAATGCATAAACAGGGTCAAATGCAATAGCTACAAAGAGCAAAGCCGAAGTTACCTAGAAACTGCAGCACACTGCTGAAACCACTGTAAATCCAGTCAAATATGAAGGACATATCCAGATCTTACAGGGTCTGAAAAACAAGGTTTAGTTAGACTTAACAGTCAGCATGGCCAACATACACAGGATACTGACAGATGTTAAGCAAGTCTGCGTAATCTTCTATCATTATGTAAGTGTTAAGAACTTTATATAAAGCAGGGCTGATGAGAGGGCTCAGTGGATACAGACACCTGGGGTCAAGCCTTGGGACCCACTTGGTAGGAGAGAACCAACTCACAAGTTGCCTTCTGACCTCTATACATACACTGTGGTGCACATAAACATATGCATGTGTGCATACATAAACAACAACAAATCCCTGTTACCCAGGCTGATAGAACCTCATCTATGCTTATGCATAAATCTCAAAATGCCATTAAATTTCAGGCAGGGACCATTCTTTGTCCATGGAAGGAACAAAATGAATGACAACAACCAGGGATGGGAAAAAAAAATTAAGAGCCATGTGTGATGGCCAACAACTCTAATCCCAGGACTCAGGACAGAGGTGGATCTCCGCAGTTGAGGCTGGACTGGTGAACATAGCAGTTGTAGGCCAGCCACAGCTATAGGATGAGATCTATCTCAAAAAGCCACTCATGGTGACACATACTTGTAACTCCAGCCACTGGGAAGCTCAGGCAGGACGATTATGAATCCAAGGCCAACTTAGACTATAAGGTAAACTGTAAGATTGTATCTGGAAAAAAATTGGGGGCTGGAGATATGGTTCAGTGGTTAAGGGCACTTCTGTTCTTCCAGAGAGCCTGAGTTCAGCTGCCAGTGCCCACGTGAGGGCTGACAACTACTCCAGCTCCAGGGTCTCCAACGATCAGTTCTGCCTCTGAGGGTACTGGCTTCTCTCTCTCTCTCTCTCTCTCCCTTCCCTTCCTCCCTCTCTCTCTATCCTTTTTCTCCCTCCTTCTCCTCCCCTCTCACACACAAATAAAATCCTTAAAGATTTAATACGACAAATTTTAGAAACAATCTGTGCTAAATATTAGATATGAGCTATT
This sequence comes from Mus caroli, assembly GCF_978045245.1. Classification (NCBI taxonomy): domain Eukaryota; kingdom Metazoa; phylum Chordata; class Mammalia; order Rodentia; family Muridae; genus Mus; species Mus caroli. Next base: position 71,319,678 of record NW_028227268.1, read on the forward strand.
TATCAAATCCTTGTTGTAAGAGCTGGGGATTGGGGAAAAAGAATAGGGAGAAAAGAAAAAAAGATGTTAAGTTTCCATTCCTGATATCTAAGGTGGTAAAAAGCTGGAGGGTCAAGAATTTAAGGTCATCTTGAATGCATAGTTAGTTCAAGGCCTGCCTGGGCAATGTGTGACTGGTGGATTTCTGAGTTCGAGGGCAGCCTGGTCTACAGAGTGAGTTCCAGGACAGCCAGGGCTACACAGAGAAACCCTGTCTCAAAAAAAAAAAAAAAAAAAAGTAACAATGATCAGTAAGGCCAAGTGTGGTGGTGTAGCCTTTAATCGCAGGCAGACCAGGCTATACTCGGACTCCATAGACCTACCCAACTCTGTCTCCCAAGTGCTGAGTGGGATTAAATTTGCTGCTGCCACTGCTACCTCCTGGCCAAATTTTATTTTTATAGCCCAAGAATTCCAATTTGGAATCAAACACATGGAAAATCTATGGGTGTGTCAGTAACACAGGAATGAGAACCTTGAGCAGGATGCTTATTCGTGAATTCTAGCACTTGGTGGGGATGAAGCAGGATTTTGAGTTTAATGACAATTAGGCCTGCACAGACTGCTCCAGGCCAGTCTGGTTACACAGTGAGACCCTGCTCAAAAATATCCCTTCCCTTCAAAGTTACACATCCTCTTACCATTACTCTCTGGATGACAGGGACACTGAAATGTGTAGGGGCTGAGGGTGTAGGCCTGGTATGCACAAGGCTTTGGGTTCAAGATCCAGCACCAAAAAACAAAACAAAATATGGATAGAAATTGTTACTTAGTGCAACCTAGCTACATAAACGCAATTTGGACAAAAACTACTAGAACTTTATGTGTTAGAGATTTACTGCTGTGAATAGACATGACCAAGGCAACTCTTATAAGGACAACATTTAATTGGGGTTGGCTTATAGGTTCAGAAGTTCAGTCCATTATCATCAAGGTAGGAACATGGCAGCATCTAGGCAGGCATGGTGCAGGAGGAGCTGAGAGTTCTACATCTTCATCTGAGAAGACTCACTCTCAGGCAGCTAGACAGGTTCTTAAAGCCCATGCCTACATAACACGCTTCCTTCAACAAGGCCACATCTCCAATAGTGCCACTCTCTGGGCCAAGCACATTCAAACCACCACATTCTAAAATACAGGTTCTCACCTATAATCCCAGCACTTAAGCTAAACAACAGGCTTGGGGAGATGGCTCATCAGTTAGGAGCATTGGTTGCTCTTGCGAAGGATCTCGTTTCAGTTCCCAGCACCCACAGGAAAGCTCACAACCACACAGAACTCCAGCTCCAAGGTATCTGACCCCAGATCTCTGAGGGCACCAGGCACACATGTGGTACACATGTGCAAAATACTCATATACATAAAAAAATAAACTAAATCCAAGAGGAGGAGGAGGAGGATTGTTGTGAGTTCAAGGCCAGTCTTGGCCACATAGTAAATAACAGGTCACCCTGGACTCCAGGGGTTTCGTGGCTCATGCCTGTACCCTCACTGTTTGGGAAATAGAGGCAGGAGAACCAGAAGTTCAAGATCATTCTTGGTTATATAGCTAATTTAAGGTCAGCCTGGACTACACAAGATTTTGTCTTAAAACAACAACAGACGGTCAAGTGCCTTGCCTCAGCATAGGTCTTGCCTCAGCATGTGCATCTAAGCAGCCCGAGTCCACGGAGTCCTGACAAATGCAGCTCAGCTATGCAATGTAAGGCGGACCAATACATGCATGTTGCTAGCAAAGAACCCATCACATGTCTTTCCACATGTTTGCTTTAGAAGAACAACCTTTCCCCTATGTCTGCTTCAGCGAAACATTCCTTCACGAGTCTGCCTTAGTCTTTCATCTGTGTTCACTTCAGGAAAACACTCCTTCATATGTTTGCCCCAGCAAAACATCATCCAACACAACTGATTCTCCAAAGAACTGTTAAGTTTCCACCTCCAGTCTATAGGCAGAAGCCTGTATTCCTAGTTATTTGGGAGGCTGAGGCAAGAGAATCTTAAGTTCAAGGTTTGTCTGAACTGCTGAGTACACAGTTTAAGGGAAGCTTAGGAAATTTAGTGGGACCAATCCCAAAACCAGCAAAAGGGGGGTTCTGGATATAGCCTAGTGGTAAAGAGCTTAGAAGGCATTTAGGAGGGTCCTAAGTATAACTCCCAGAATAAAACTAAATAAGTAACCTGTTTAAATCATTACCCTTTAGCCTGCAGTGCTTAGGATGGAATCCTAGCCTTAGCCACGCTAGACAAGCACTCCATCACTGAGCCACAGCAGTGATTTTTTTGCTTGTGTGTTTGTTTAAATCACAGCTCACACTGAGTTAAGCCACAGTCCTGTGCAGGGCTTGCAGTGCAGTCTGTCTGCCCCCCAGAGAAGCCTCCTGGTTAAGAAATTTGTGTTGCTCAGCAGAATGATAGATGCCTGCAGTCCCCCAAACAAAAAGCCACATCCTAAACTACAACGTATCATTTTAAAATCTGTCCCCACTCCCATACACTGCCTCCAGAGCAGCTCTGCTAAACTGTATCTTGGCAGTGACTTGCTGCATACCTTGACAATAGCTTTTGCTGGGGACAGTCTCAGCTTTTACTTGTTACTTCAGTATAGCAATTGATGTGGCAAACTGTCCATTGACTCTATACACCCTGTACGATGGATGAAGACCTTCCACAAGTTTTGAGCTGAGAAATAATTCAACCAAATTCCTGGCCTAGTATTCCAGAACTTTCTCTACTTACCTCTTGGCTACCTTTCCAAGATTAACACACATCACTTCCCTTCTTGTAGTTTTCCCTGGGTCAAAGTACTGGTGACCCACACTTTGTCATCAGAATGTCCCTCTAATGTCTGCTTAAAATCCTCCTGCCTCTGATACCCACCACCGTGCTATGAATAAGTCATACTTGGCATGATCTTTTAGGGAAACCAGGGGTGGACCATGGAATGCAGGAAGGCCAGAAGAACCAGAGGAATGAGTGGCCAAAAAGGAAAGATGTTAGTGACATCAATGCAGCTGCAGCGGAGCCATGCCAGCTTCAGCTCCACAGAAGCAATTACTGACTGCCTGAGAGGCCTCCAATGGAGCTGCGCTGTCGGAGGTAAAGCAGAGTTGATACTAGCTCCGATTTAAAGCCTGACTTTGAATGAGTTGCAAGTTTCTTCTGAAATACCTGTGAGCATGTGGTAAAGACCAGGTAAGCTAAAATGTACATACACAAACACAAAACTCACCAGGGAGAAGGCTCAACAGGTAAAAGAGCTGGCCACAAAAGCCTCATACCCAAGTGTGCTCCCCAACACCCACCTAAAGCCAGATGGTGGCACACATCTGTAATCACATTACTCCTATAGTGAGATGGGAGACAGAGACAGGAAATTTCCTAGACGTTTGGGGGGAGAGGGCAGGTATCCTGGAGTGGAGTACACAACACAGCAGCAGAAACAAGAGAGACCCCGCTTCAATGAGATGGAAGGTGAGACCTGACTTGCCAAATGCATTCTCTGACCTTCGTGTAAACCATGCCTATCTGTATACACCATATAAAATGTACAATGTTAAGCTGGATGCTACTGTTATTGAGCCATGAATGAAGAACAGAGGCTAAAAGATAGAGGGACAGTGAGATTCTCTTCCTCTTTCCAAAAGTTTGAACCCTAGGCTGGAGTTGGCTCAGTAGTTAAAGTGGCTGTGCTCTTGCAGAGGACCCAGATTTGATTCCCAGTACCCACATAGTGGCTTACAATCATCTGCAACTGCAATCCCAAAGGATCCGATCCCCTCTTCTTAAATCTACAGGAACATGGCACATGTAACATAAATACAGGCAAAACACTGGTATACATAAAATAAATTTAAAGGTTTAAAAGTAAAAGAGAGGGCTGGTGAGATGGCTCAGCGGGTAAGAGCATTGACTGCTCTTCTGAAGGTCCTGAGTTCAAATCCCAGCAACCACATGGTGGCTCACAACTACCTATAATGAGATCTGACGCCCTCTACTGGTGCATCTGAAGTCAGCTACAGTGTTCTTATGTATAATAATAAATAAATAAATCTTTAAAAAAAGTAAAATAGATATTTTTTTCAAAGATTTATTTTATGTATGAGTACACTATAGATATCTTTTTTTTAAAGATTCATTTATTTATTTTATGTATGTGATTACATTGTTGTTGTCTTCAAACACACCAGAAGAGGGCATCAGATCTCATTACAGATGGTTGTGAGCCACCAAGTGGTTGCTGGGAATTGAACTCAGGACCTTTGGAAGAACAGTCAGTGTTCTTAACCACTGAGCCATCTCACCAGCCCTATAGCTGTCTTCAGACACAGCAGCAGAGGGCATTGGATCCCATTACAGATGGTTATGAGCCACCATGTGGTTGCTGGGAATTGAACTCAGGAACTCTGGAAGAGCAGTCAGTGTTCTTAACTGCTGAGCCATCTCTCCAGCCCCCAAATAGATTTAAAAACAAAAACAAAAACAAAAAACAAACATTTGAAATGGATGTGGTAGAATACTTTTATTATTCCCAGCTCTGAGGAGTCTAAGGTGAAGGTCCTAGGCCAGCCTGAGCTAGATAGCAGAAGTCTAAATATATAAATACATTTGAAATGGAATGAGAAAAATAAGAATTTCTTCTTCAGGAAAAGTGAGGGTTGGGTATAATGATGAACTGAAAGGAAAAACCTTCTGGAAGAGCTGGGCATGGGGTGCACACCTCTAATCCCAGCCTAGGGAGGCAGAGGCAGGTGGATCTCTGGGAGATGAAGGCCGGCCGGTATACAGAGTGAGGTCCAGGACGGAGAGCTACATAATAGAGAGAAAGAGGGAAGACTAATCTGATTAGGAGCTTACACTGAGAGCACCGCTTCCTGTATGAGTCAGAGGAGGGAGGCCCAGAGAATCTGACTTCCAAAGATGGAGAGGCATAGAGCCTGTTGGCACACACCTAAAATCCCAGAGTTTAGAAAGCTCAGTTTAAAGACTGACTTTAAGGCCAGCTTGGGCTACACATATATTGAAACCTGTCTCAAAAATAGTGGGAATGAGGAAAATTTGAAATATATAAGATAGGTACTATAATGGTGGATCAAGTTAAATGATTGTTCAAAAGGCTGGGGATGTACCTCGTGGGTAGCATGCTTACCAAGAACATGAAAGGAACAGGATTTGAGCCGTAGCACTGAGTTTATTTATTCCTTATTTTTAGTTTTCAAGACCAGGTTTCTCTGTATAACCCTGGCTGTCCTGGATCTCACTCTGTAGACCAGGCTGGCCTCGAATTCAGAAATCCACCTGCCTCTTGCTTCCTCATGCTGGGATTAAAGGTATTTGATACCACCACCAGGCCAGCACTGAATTTAACAGAAAAAAAAAAAGTTAGAGATCTAAGAAACATTTTCAGCAGTGGCAATCACTGATGTGTTTGTCAACACCCCTACATTACAACCCCACCTTCTGTGATGTTGGGCTTTAGAAAATTCAGGCTTCCAGGACAGAGAAAAAAGGGCCAAGGGGAGAGGGCTCTGAGTGTGACCCTGAAGCTGAGAGGAGCACAGAGAGCGCGAGAAGAGCACTGGAGGGCACAGTGAGAGGCCCTGGTGAGCTGACCCAGTGCAGGCTGAGCAGACAAAGGATCGGTGTAAGAACAGAGCTGACCAAAGGCAGGCTTCCACAGAACAGAGCTCACAGAGTAGAGGGAGGGTCTGGAAACCAGAAGACAAGTGTGGCTGTAGTAAACAGGGAGAGGGTGAAGCAGGCCAGGGTGCATCAGAATAGGAAGAGCAGGGTTCAAAGAAGTTCTGGTCTAGGTGGTGGCAGCTCTAAGGTCAGGCATGGAAAGATAAAGAGACATTGGGGTGAAAGGTGCAGGAAGCCAGGGTAGGAGGTGCCGCGTACACAGTGACAGGTCTTAGACTCATCTAAAAGAGCAGAGGGCACTGCTACACAGAGCAGCACTGAGTCAAGAGGCAAAGTCTTCACCGGGATGATGGTGTGTCAGGGGAGCGACAAAAAGTGGTGGCGAGGAGAACAGGAAAAGGATTTTCCTGCACGAGGGTGCTGCCAGTCTATGGTTATAAACTCTAACTCAGAAATTACCTACCTACACAGAGAAACTACTGGAGAAGATAGTCATAGTTCTATAAAATTATAATTTACTAAACCCTCAAAACAAGCCAGGAATTACTAAAATAATCTCTTTGTTTCTGTTTTGTTCAAAATGAAGCAAAAATAAAAACATCCAACTAAGAATAAAGCCACTTAGCTACAAACAGACACCTGAGCCCTGGGAACAGGTTACACAACCCAGGAACACATCACAGGGACGTGAAGAGCAAAGGTCACTGACAAGGAAACATTGCACGTCAGCAGATTTATTTATTGCATGAACACCAAACAGGAAAAGACTTTGCAATCTACTCAGGTAACATGAAAATCAGCGCAGTGAACAGAACTCAGGTTACAAATCACTGCTTAAAACTCTGTCTTGTTGAACTTGTATGGATAACTCTCCACGTGAAATGTCCACGCAGGCATATCTGCTTGAGAGCAAGCAGATTAGTGCTGTCAGAAGCAGGAGAGGAGTCTGGGCAACTGCTAATGGGAACAGGGTTGCTTTCAGAGGTGAGAAAAAATGTTCTAGAATTAGTGGTGAAGGTTGTGTAACATTGTGACTATACTGGGGACACCCTGCATACTATAACATGGAGAACATTACGGTATGTCAGGTCTAGTTCAACAAAGCTATCATTTGACATAAAAGCAAATAAAAACCTTAAATGAACATTTTATGTTTACAAATCGTTTATGAGGAAGCAGAATCCTTATTCTTGAAGTTTTTATTTTTAAAAGACAAGTTACCATGTAGCTCAGACTTCATTTCCCAAGTGCTAGAGTTATAAGCATGTCACCATGTCCAACTTAATAACTTTTAATATGAAATAAATCAATAGCATTCTCATTTTAAAATCTACTGACTTATCTGTGTGTGTGTGTGTGTGTGTGTGTGTGAGGGGTTCACGTGTCATGGCACCTGTGTGGAGGTCAGAGGACAGCTTTGTAGGAACTGGGGCTTTAACTCAGGCTGCCAGACTTGTGCAGCAAGCACTTTAACCAGAGGAAGCACCTTGCCAGCCCTGTTTCCATGTTGCATATGAATATATTGTCACTGAGTGCCACCACAGCAAGTATTAGGAAAGTATCCTGCAAACACAGGCACAGAAATTTCACTACAACCCAAAAAGTGTGGCACTCACCTGATCACAGCTCTAGGCTAAGGTTGAAGGATTCCTGGTTTGAGACCTGCATGGACTACATCATGATTCTTTTTTAATTTTTATTCTGTCAGGATCTTACTGAGTAGCCCTGGTTGGGCTGGAATTCACTGTGTGGATCAGGCTGGCTTTGAACTCAGAGATCTGCCTGCTTCTTTCTGCCTTCCCAGTGCTGGAATTAAATGTGTATACCACTATTCTTGGAGTATGGTGTGCTTGTAAGTCCAGCATTTGTGACATGACAGATCATAGTGAATTAAGGCCAGCTTGGACTAATGAGATTCTGTCTCTAACAGACAACAATGGCGACCAAAAACAGCACAGCAAATATAAGCAAGATACACAAGGATGAAAATGTTAACACAGGGGCTGGGGAGGCAGTTCAGACGTTAAGACCTCTTGTTCTTGCTGACCCAGGCTCAGTTCCCAGCACCCACATGGTGGCTCACAACATCTGTAACTCTAATTCCAGGGGATCTGATGGCTACTTCTGGTCCACAGGCATCAGGCATGCATGCAGTACAAATGCATATATGTAGGCAAAAGACCCATACACATAAATAGATGTAGGCAAAATACCCATAAAATAGAGCTTTAAAAAAGTCACAATAAAACTCATTATTTTGTATGCTAACTTACAAAAAGGAAAAAGAGGGCTGGCGAGATGGCTCAACAGGTTAAGAGTACTGACTGCTCTTCTAAAGATCCTGAGTTCAATTCCCAACAACCACCCGTAATAAGATCTGACACCCTCTTCTGGTGGGTCTGAAGACAGCTACAGTATACTTATGTATAATAATAAATAAATATTTGGGCCAGAGCAAGCAGGGACTGAGCGAGTGGGGTTGACCTGAGTGAGCAGAGGTCCTAAAGATTCAATTCCTGCCAGGTGTGGTGGCCACACCTTTAATCCCAGCATGTGGGAGGCAGAGGCAGGCGGATTTCTGAGTTTGAGGCCAGCCTGGTCTACAAAGTGAGTTCCAGGACAGCTAGGGCTATGCAGAGAAACCCTGTCTCGAAAAACCAAAAACCCAAACAAAACAAATCAATTCCCAACAACCACATGAAGACTCACAACCATCTGTACAACTACAGTGTACTCATATACATAAAATAAATTTTTAAAAAAAGAAAAAGAAGGATCAGCAAGATGGCAGTGGGGTATAGCAACTGTTGACAGTCTAGCAGACCAGAGTTTAATCCCTAGGACCCACATAGTCAAAGGACACCACTGACTTCCCCAGGTTGTACTCTGATCTCTACACACACACACACACACACACACACACACACACCCATACAAGACAAAGAGATAGCATGCTATCTGTAATCTAATTTACCACTAGAAACACAAAGGGCAGGCTGGAGACACAGCGCAGTTAATAGAGTGCTTGCTTAGCTTGCAGTCTGACAGCACATAAACCAGGCATGGGATAGCACACAGGCCTGTAATCTCAGCACTTGGGAGGTAGACATGAGATCCAAAGTTCAAGGCCAGCCTGTGCTACCAGGTAAAACTATGCTTAACCAAGTTCCGTTGTTGTCGTTGTTTGTTTGTTGACGGGGTGTCACTATGTAGCTGGCCTGGGACTTTCCGTGAGCCCCGGCCACCCCTGCCTGAGGGCTGCACTAAAGGGATGTACAACCCCATCTGCCTTGCACCGCGATGTTCTGCACACTAAATCTCAGAAGTGCTCTGCTTCGCACATCTTACCTAAAACAGCTTACGGGACAATAATTGACTCCAGCTCAATCCCCAATACAAAGCAATTGTATGAGTTAAACTTTTTAAAAGACTTATTTTATATATTTGAGCACACTGTCAGTGTCTTCAGACACACCAGAAAAGGGCACTGGATCCCATTACTGATGGCTTGTGAGCCACCATGTGGTTGCTGAGAATTGAGCTCAGAACCTCAGGAAGAGCAGCCAGTGCTCTTAACTGCTGAGCCATGTCTACAGCCCTGAATTAAACTTTTTAATTCATTTAATTTTTAAAAAGTGGGTACTTGTTTCCTCTGGAGAAAAGTGGCAGCCACTTGAAAGAAGGTTAAAACCACAAGAAATACAGCTTTAAGAGTGAAACAGGAGAAGAAAAACACCTTCTGTCAAAAGGAGAGTAGAAAAAAAGGAGGAAGGGAAAGAGAGGGAAAGAGGGAGAGAGAACACTTGGAGAGGCTGATGGGGGAGGATCTCAAAGAGGACAGCCTGGACTACACAGCAAGACCTAGTCTTAACAACTAAAAGAATGTTGTGAGCCTGAGCAGTGAACTTGGACTTGCCCCTAGTGGACTAAGAAAATCCAGACCGGTATATTTGATAATAAATTCAATCCTCAAAACACCACTAGAAGGCTATCCAGATGGCTTATTAGGTCAAGGTGTTATCACCAAGCCTGATGACCTGAGTTTAATTTCAGAAACCCACACCTTGGCATGAATTCCCTGATATGATCTTTAATACAGACACACTCATAATACATATGTAATAAAACATTACCAACATTAATAAAACAATAACCAAAGTTTTTGTAAAAGGTACATACAATGGAGAAACTTTATCAAGTTTTGCAAAAAAGTAATTTCAGTGAGTTTCAGCCAACTCTGTCCTGGAGAGCAGGGTGGGGATGAGGTGAATCACGACTATAGCACTCTAGTTTGTAAGTTTCGAATGAGGTGGCAGGGATTTCCACATCTGATAGACTACTCCTTTGTGTCAAGTCCTGCTTACATTTCTACTCCAATAGCACAAGGCAAAGGAAGGCTAGAGTTCACCGTATTCAAACTGCAAAACTTCACAACCACAAAATCGCTTCTCTAACATCTTGACAACAAGGACACTTTCCTTTTCTGTAAACTCAGAAATGCCTGGGAGCAGCTTAACTCTGAGAACAATTTTGTTTTCTTGAGATAAGATCTTCCAAGGCAGGCTTGGCTCAAATGATGCCCCTGCCCTCTTGAGTAGGTGGAATTGTAGGATCAGAGTGCCTGCCTATGTTCAAAAAAAAATGTTTTTAAGGTCAAAATATTGTGGTCACAAACCCAAATGTACCAAAAGGTGCAATGTTAGGCATGCATTGCCCTGTTTAACTGATGACACTCATCACTGGCAAACTGTAAAGTCACCCTTATTGGTCACCTGTAAAACAATTGACAGGGGTGTCTTCCTTAGCAGACTGCGGTGCTGTACAGGTGGCACCTTCTTTTTCACTGCAACTACTCTGACCAATATTTAAACAAAGGACACAGACATTCAGGGTAAGATGCCACCCACACAGAGCTTGATTTAAGAATGTTCAAATACGTGACAGTAAGTTCAATTTACTTTATCCCAATATGTTAAACTCCTGATAAAATTTTTCCCTTCTGTTAACAAGGCTACACTTGAACGTTTCAAAATAAATTTTATCTTGTCGTAAAATCTTGACTTTTCCCCCCATTAGTATCTTTCCCCTTCATTCAACCCGGTTTGAGCTACGCGGTAAGTACGGAGAATGAGGAGGCCCAGTGACCGCCACACTTACTGGGACAACACAGAGCCGTCCTAGCCTCTCCAGCTGTCTATGACCCCTAATTCCCTCATCCTACCAAATGGGGTAACTGAGGGCCAGAGGAAGGAAAAGAGGCTCGCGTGAGGTACTGTCACTCTTTTCTGAAATACTTGCCCAGTGGCAACCACTGTTTTACCCCTAGAGCCACTAGAGCGGTTCCCGCGGGTAGGGATCCGTGTTGCCCCTCACACTGCGGGGAAAAAAAAACAAACCCAAAAAACCCAAACCAAAAACCAAACCAACAAGCTCCCTGTTCGCGAAGGACCCGAGACAAGAGCTTTGGGCGAGTGGACAGCCTAAAGAGTGGCCTTCCGAAGGGCCACAGCTGTTGCCCGCTCTCTTGCCCGACGAGGGCACTGCCACTCACCTGCGACTCCAGAGAACGCAACCCTGCTCCGTGCCCGTCCTACACGCTCCAAGCCGGCTGTGCAAAGCGCTATGGCTGCCAGGGCCCCAGCTATCCTCAGCTCCTTCCGGGTCGGCGGGTGCCTCGCTAGTGACAGTCCGCAGTTCCCAGGCTCCGCTCGCCCTCAGTTCCGCCTCCTTGCGGTCTCGCCACCAATCCCTGTGCTCCGGACCACTTCACCCCAACCCCAAGAGGCATGTGAGGGTTTTTTTGTTTGTTTGTTTTTTTGGTTTTTGGTTTTTCGTTTCTTTGTGTAGTCCTGGCTGTCCTTGAACTCACTCCGTAGACCGGGCGGCCTCAAACTTAAGAGATCACCTGCCTCTGCCTCTCCAGTGCTGGGATTAAAGGTGTGGGTCACCACCAGGCTGTTTCTTTTTGCCCCTCTCAGTAATAGGGGGTTGCAGTCCACCACCAAAACGCATTTGCCACCCTTTAATTATTTTTATTTTGAAACAGGATCTCACAAAGTTGCTCAGGCAAGTCGTGAATGTATCATCTTCCTGCCCTTGCTTCTGAGAAACTGGGATTGCAACCTTGTAGTGTAGGACCCCCGAAGGGAGACCCTCACTCAAGTCTCAGGGATCTCAAGCCCAGAAAGCCACAACAGTCAAGCTTGCTGCAAACACACGAGGTTTTAATGGCACACAAACCAACATGCTGAGGTCAAGACCCATACACCACGCAGGGGTAGAGGAGTCCTCCCCCAACCCTATTTTCCAGCAGGCTTATAAAGGCAAAAACCAGAACCTAGGGGGAGGATGGAAGAGGAAATAGGGGAAGTCTAGGGGCGGATATTTACTTCAAGGTACCTGGGACATTGAAACATTTTGTGGTTGTTTTTCCCAAAAGTTCCGGGGAATTAGGCCATCTGGCCGGGGGCCTATGTTCTCAGGGCAGTCATTATTTTATTTTTTTTACTCTTCAGTAGCACCAGGTCCAACTTGGCATCTCTTTCCTAAAACTTCATCTTTTGAGTGACCCTTGAGTTTATGCTAGGATATGTTTTACTTCCTGCAATTCTTTGGAAAGCCCACACCTTGCTCTTGGACGTGTCTCTTTTGTCCTCTGAACATCCCTTGCTCTTAACCCTCGTGCTCAAGCCTATATTGTCTTTCTTAATTTCCACCTAAATACACCTTTTATAGGGGGCTGGCTGGAAATAGAGCTCAATGGTAGAATGCCTGCCTTAGCTTATAAAATTCTCTGAGTTCAGTCCCCTGTACCACACACAAAAAGTGGGTCCTGTTTGTCTTGTTTGAGAAAGGGTCTCTCTACATAGCCACTCTACATCTGCCATCAAGTGACAACTAGGAGTTTAATCCCTGGAACCCACAAACTGAATAAACAGAATCAACTCCTGGGAAAGTTGTCATCTGACTTCCACAAGTGCACCACACTGAACAAAGGGTGACATGTTTATTATTTAAAGTATGGAAGAACAGAAAAATAAAAACTCAGATCATTTTTTTTTGAAGAATCTCAATCTTACCATATTACCAGTTTTTACTTCATGAGTAGAGTTGTAAAATACAACACTTAAATCAGGCAGTGGTTGCGCGTGTCTTTAATCCCAGCACTTGGGAGGCAGAGGCAGATGGATTTCTGAGTTCAAGGCCAGCCTGATCTACAGAGTGAGTTCCAGGACAGCCAGGGCTATACAGAGAAACCCTGTCTGAAGAAGAAGAAGAAGAAGAAGAAGAAGAAGAAGAAGAAGAAGAAGAAGAAGAAGAAGAAGAAGAAGAAGAAGAAGAAGAAGCCATAACACTTGGTCTGTCCCCATGAGTTACTAGTCACTTCAGCTTTCAGTTCCTGCTTCTGCACAATTGGGACTAATATTCAGAAGCAATCAGTGTTATGAAGAAACAATAACCAGTGCAAACCTGGTGGTGCACCCCTGTAATTTCAGCTGGGAGGCAGACATGGGGAGGTCAGGAGTTCCAAGATGGCCTCACTTGAATACATAGCAAGTCTGAAGCCCACAAGGACCACATGAGACTCTGTGTAAAACCAGACAGAATAACAGAATAACATACAGAAAGCAGTAAATATGGGGACAGCATTGGGAAGCATTACTACTACACACTAGCCTGAGGTATTGGGCAGTGGTGGTACACACCGACAATTTCAGCACTTGGGAGGCAGGGGCAGGCGGCTTTCTGAATTTGAGGCCAGCCTGGTTTACAGAGTGAGTTCCAGGACAGCCATGGCTACACAGAAAAACCCTGTCTTGAAAAAACCAAACCAAGCCAAACAAACACCAATAACAACAAAACAAAAACCCAAAACCAAAAAACAAAACAACAACCCACTACCCCAAGACAACGGAGAACTTTAAATCTCAGTCTTAGAAGTTTTAGTCAGGCATAATGGCACAAGCCTTTAGTTCCAGCACTTGGGAGTCAGAGGCATGTGGGTCTCTGAATTCAAGGCCAGCCTCATCTACAGAGTGAGTTCCAGAACAGCCAGGATTAGAAAGACCCTGTCGCAGGGCGTGGTGGCGCACGCCTTTAATCCCAGCACTCGGGAGGCAGAGGCAGGCGGATTTCTGAGTTCGAGGCCAGCCTGGTCTACAAAGTGAGTTCCAGGACAGCCAGGGCTATACAGAGAAACCCTGTCTCGAAAAAAAAAAAAAAAAAAAAACAAACAAACAGAAAGACCCTGTCTCAAAACACCAGAAACCTTTTAGAGGTTTTGACTAAAACAAGAAAAACATAAAACTGTTTGGAGCGGTTTCACATGGCACAGCACACAGGATATATTGAGTCAGACTGAAAGCTGAGAGTAGTTTGGCAAGAGGCAGACGCAGTGAGACAGGTGAGGGGTAGCCAGGGCCTGGGTTGGGTCAATGGGGAGAGAGAAACAGGGAGTCAGGAATGAGGAAATATGCCTTGTAAGGTTAAAGAGCTAGCAAAGTCTGAAGTTTTAACCGGGATTAACAAATACACATCTCGCTGGGTGTGGTGGCACACACCGTTAATCCCAGCACTCGGGAGGCAGAGGCAGGCGGATTTCTGAGTTCGAGGCCAGCCTGGTCTACAGAGTGAGTTCCAAGACAGCCAGGGCTACACAGAGAAACCCTGTCTCGAAAAACCAAAACCAAAAACAAACAAACAAAAAAACCAAACACACATCTGTGTTCTTCACAATGTACTGTAGGTCCTGTCATCTTTGCTCCCCAGTAAATGCAGCAATAGTCATTCTCCTCTGTAGCTGCTCTTTGCTACTTTGTGAGTTCTTTTCCCCACCTGTTCTCTGCCCACCTCCCATTTCACTCCCTACCAGTAGATAGGAGAAAAAGAAGGATGGGGGAGAGAGACCTGTGAATCTAATTTCTTTTTGTTTCTTCTTTGAGCACTACTAACAAACTGCAAACAACCCCCATGAACAACCACTAACTACACCTATCAGGGCTCTAGCACTTATATAACCTTTAAAAAGTTCCTAGAATTCCAAATGGCACACAATCCCAGAAACTATCTGCCGGAGGGTAAATCATGCCTCTGCTCGAGCATGAGGCAAATCAGTCAGTCAGCTGCTGCAAAGCAGTCCCATACCCACCACACCTGGGATTAAAACAAAAGTATATTTCTGTGGTTTTTAAAGGAACCAAAATTCTAGAAACCATTGCTATACCCCTCCATCAGTTATTCTCCCAGCAACTAGAATTTTTTTCCAATGAGTCATCTTATCTTGGTGGTTCTCAACCTGAAGGTTGTCTAACAACCCCCTTCACAGGGGTCACCTAAGACCATCAGAAAACATAGACATTTACATTATGACTCATAACAGTAGCAAAATTATAGTTATGAAGTAGCAGCGAACATGAGTTTGTGGTTGGGGTGATCACAACATGAAGAACTGTGTTGAAGGGTTTCAGCATTAGGAAGAAGGCTGAGAACCACTGCCTTAGCTGTCTGTGAAGGCAGAGGCAGCAAACCTGGGTCGTGAGGGGCTTTGAGAGTGTGGGCAGGGCTTCTGATTTTATTCAGCAGGAGATGAGAGGAATTTTAAGTTGACTGAGCAGGCAGGAGGAATGGCAATGCATTTTGGAGAGCCAGAAGTACCTGTACTGAAGTGTCTGTACCTGGGGACTTACAGGATAGGCTAGGGAGAAAGAACCCAGAAGAAACATTCCAGTAGTTCTTGTGCAGGATGCTGCAAGCCCAACATGCTGGGTAAGGAGAACAGGGGTGCCATAAAGGAGCCCCCCCATGAGCAAGGAAGCAGCCCGGCCTGCTGTATGATGGCCGTACCTATGCTGTGCTTCACAACAGCTGATGTCACATACAAGCAGGTGTCCTGGCACAGGCAAATGAGGGCAAAGGAACTGTTCCTAAATTGGAGCAAGGAAGTTTCAGAGAATGAAACTGTTGTTCAAATATCTATAACTGAATTGTTCTGTTTGAACCATAAGCAGAATGAATTTTTGTTGTTGTTGGAGAGAGAGGCTCTCTACATAGCCCTAGCTGTTCCAGATATGTAGACCAGGCTGGCCTCAAACTCATAGAGATCTACCTGCCTCTCACTCCCAAGTGCTGGGTTACAGGTATGCACTACCACGCCTGGCCTCTCCTCGAGATCTTAAAGTTGACTAATTGGAAGGTAAAACATTCAGAAACACAACCATAGTTTGGGTGTTAATAATAGCAACAAAGAAATTTAGGAGTGGAACAAAATAGTTTACTTATTAGTCAACTATTTATAGCTATTTAACTGATTTAATCAATCAGGTTATTTACTTTTAAAATCCTGAGCACAAAGATATTGCTTAAATGGGACAAAGTTCAAAGGAAGATTGATTTAACCAAATCAAATCACTGTGCCAAGGGCAACAAACTGAGATAATTCCAAAGGAGTTGAATATAAAGAGAAGATTAAACCACGGGAAGTTGGAAACTATGCCTTAAGCATTTACCTCTTTGAAGAGAGACCAATTTTTTTTTTTTCTGACCTCACAAAACTTAGGCAGTTTCTGAGTTCTATTTTCTCTTTAAAGTGAGGCTTAGATTTTTGTTGTTTTTTGGGGGGGGTTGTTTTGTTTTGTTTTGAAAGATTTATTTTATGTGAGTAGCTGCCTCAGACACACCAGAAGAGGGCATCGGATCCCATTACAGATGGCTGTGAGCCCCCATGTGGTTGCTGGGAACTGAACTCAGGACCTCTGGAAGAGCAGTCTGTGCTCCTAATCACTGAGCCATCTCTCCAGCTCCCTGGTTTTTGTTGTTATTGCTTTGTTTTACTGCTTTTAGGTATGTGGCTTGAGATTTTTATCATAGATGTTCTTAAGTGAATGTTTGATTAAAAGTCATCTTCAGCCAGGAGTAGTGGCACGTGCCTTTAATCCTAGCACTCAGGAGGCAGAGGCAGGTAGATCTCTATGAGTTCGAGGCCAACCTGGTCTACAAGGCAGTACCAAGATGAGAAACTGTCTCTAAAACACAAAGCAAAACAAACCAAAGAGTTTCCTCTTCATCCTAAAGAAGCCTGCCTGGATCTTGGAATAAGGAGTGGGGGCGTGGAGAGATGGCCAGGAGTGAAGAGCACCGGCTGTGCTCCCAGGGGACTAGGGTTCCTTTGCTATCACTCACATCATGGCGGTCACAACTGTCAACTCCAATGCTGGGGGATGCAGTGCCCCCTTCTGGTCTCTGTGGGCACTGCATACACATGGTGCACATTTTCTTTTTCTTTCTTCTTTTTTTTTTTTGGTTTTTCAAGACAGGGTTTCTCTGTGTAGCCCTGGCTGTCCTGGAACTCACTCTGTAGACCAGCCTGGCCTCAAACTCAGAAATCCACCTGTCTCTGCCTCCCGAATGCTGGGATTAAAGGCGTGGGCCACCATCGACCAGTGTGTAAATAATTCTATGTAGGTACCCATACATACAGAAAACAAACTTTAAAACAATAAAACAATCTTTTTTTTTTAATTGTTGAATTCCACTCAGAGCAAATATATTTTAGTATGGTTTTGAGGTAACTATTAATGAAATCAAGGTTAGGATAAATTTGTATATGTGGTTACTGCTTGCTTCTTGGGTCTGACAGTAGTTTTAGATTGTGTTCTTTTTCTGTAATACTTCGTAGCCAGCATTAGATAGTAAATGAGTTAGGTAAGATGTACTTCCGCCCAAGGTTGTGAAACTCAGGGCATAATACGTTTCAATCAGCAGCACACATCTGTGAAGGACTTTGTCATCTGCTTGGAGCAGGTAAAACCAAAGTAGCTAAGATCACACTGATATCACTAAGTATGTTGCATAACCAACCAGTTTCTACTTCTCTTTGGTCTTAAAGGTCAGAAAGTCTGTTTGGGGGTAAAAATAAAAGCAACCCACAAACTACTTGCCCAGAAAGGACATTTGAATTATTCACCTTAATGGAAACTCCCGTAACGTAAACTGCCTTTAATTTTTTGAACTCAGGGCTTCTTCCTACAAGGTTAGGGAAACTCTTTATGAGTAACCTACATATCTAACCCCTTTTAAAGAAACTGAGTCCTGGTAAATTGCTCAGGCTGGTCTTGAATTCAAGATCTTCCTGCCTCACTTTTCTGTATCCAGAACTACAGGAGTATAATACCATTACAATTACCATTTTAAATATGTTATTTAATCCGGGGCCTCGTTTTTTTTTTTTTGTTTTTTTGTTTTTTCGGGACAGGGTTTCTCTGATTAGCCCTGGCTATCCTGGAACTCACTCGGTGGACCAGGCTGGCCTTGAACTCAGAAATCTGCCTGCCTCTGCCTCCCCAGTGCTGAGATTAAAGGCGTGCGCCACCACTCCTGGCTCGGAGCCTCAGTATTAACTAAATACTTGTTATTATAGAAGTTGCGTAGCTCAGTGGTAAATTAAGGGCTTCCCTAGGACATTGGACTCCATTGTCAACACTGGGATAGGAGAGGGATGGATTCCCGATCCATGTGTGGTGGATGTACTTCGGAGTGACTATGCTACGGACAGGCTAACGTCAAAATTAATCTTAATCCTCCAGTTGAAAAGAAGAGCTTCCTCCTTAGCGTCATCAGACATTTTAACCTTGACCCAGCATCTTCACTCCAGCCCTGGCTGACCTGACTAGGCCGCCTTCGAACTTAGAACACTTCTGCCTCGACCTCCTGATTGCCGCCATGTCCGGCCCATGACACTTTGACAAACACAGGTAATTGAACACCTCTTTTTAAAATTCTCTTGCACTCTACACCTGGCATAGCATCGGCTGGGCCACCAGCGGTAGCCGAGGACATCGGTCGTCTCAGGTAATCCTCAGAGAATCCCGGAAGAGGAGCCGGGTCTCTCCCGTCCCACCCAATCGATTCTAAAAGTCCGCACCACCCCTGGGACTGTCAGCAAGGTGACGTTCTCCACGCCGGGGATTTTCGCAGTGGTGACACAGGCTACTTCCGGCGGGCCGCGGGAGTCCGTGACGTGGCAGGCGAGTCCGTGCACGGTCCTCCGGGCCGGGACACGGGACTGTCAGGTGCCCTCGGGGCAGCTCCCCGGGGACAGAGAGCACGGCCGCAGCCTCCAGCCGGAACCGGAAGTGCCACGTGTCCCCACTGTGCCTGCGCGGCCGGCGGCTCCGCCCAGGGCCTCCCTCCTCTCCGGGTTCGGCTGCCGCCTCCGAGCCCGGCGTTCCCAGCCCCGCCGGCCTGACTCCTGAGCCTCTCCGCGCCCTGGCCGGGTCGTGGCCGCCGGCGGGCAGAAGACACCCACACGCCATGCCTCGACTTTGACGTGCCACCCCCGCGTGTTCCGCTTCTCCGGCCTCCAGATCCCCTGCCCTCGGTTTTCCTGTTGGAGCTCTTTTTTAGGCTGGGCGCTGCGGTCGACCCCGACGGCTCCGTCTTACCCTGAGATCCCCGGGCGCCATGGCCCAGCCCCGGATCCCCGCTGCCCGCGGTGCCGCAGCTAGCCTCCAGGCCCAGAACGGAGCCGCCTCAGCCTCGGGGTCTCCCTACACCAACGGTGAGTGCCGCACGGGGGCGGGGAGGACGGCAAGGCTTGGGCCGGGGACAAGTCCCAGCCAGGTCTACCGCGGGGAGTGGCGGATGATGGCCTGGCCCCGTGAGCCGCGGTGGACATGCACCTGCAGATCCACGCTGGTGGGACAGTTTCATGTGTATTTATAGGTTCAGCCTGCAAACAGTAAGCACCTGCAGTATGCAACGTCTGAGATAAACAAGAGGTGAACAAGAATCGTAGACGAAATCAGTTCCCAGAACTGCCTTATGGAGGTCATAGTGTCTGGGTGTCATCACGCTCTGCGCCACCTCAGTCCTGTGTCCTGGAGGGCAGGGTTCATCTCGGGTCTGCAGGCTCGAAGTGCAGGGGGGTGGCGGGTCAGTGCTTATTAATACGAATTTGCAGAGATGAATGAATGACTCCGTCTTTGGCAGATCCCTTTAGGACTTGCTCATCTCTGCAGGGATCTTTCTTCAAGGATCTTCTTCCTACGACTGTCCTTGGGCCTCCTGTTTAGTTTTTCAGTTGTGGAAGAACCAAATAGATGAGTGGCTAGGGCTTCGTTTCTAGGGACCTCCTCTTCATTTAGAATGTAAGTCACAACTCTCTGAACCCTAGAGAGCGTACATCTGGCACTATAATTTATCATTTGGCGGGAGAATATCTTATAATTGGATACCTCTTCTAGGATTCCTGAAGCCTTCCTACAGCGTGATTTGCTAAGCTTATTTTAATTGATATAATAAAGACTCATTTTCTGCCTACTTACAAATTAGCCTACAAATCTTTGCTTTATGCGAAGAAGACAGGCAGAATAATACTAAAGTACTTACTGTGCCCATTTGAAGTTGGAGAAAATAGCCAGTGACTAAAATTGCTGGTTACAATGTATTTAGAGAAGAGTACTGTTTTCTTTACAAAGAGGGTTCTTTGTAAGACTTGAAAATGTCTGTGGGTAGGCAGCTCTGTGGGCAGGGCACGAGAAGCTGAGAATCACTGACAGGTTTTTAACTTGAATTGTTTCTTAAGTTTATAGTAAGAGATTATGTAAGCTACATTTTCTTCTGTGACACTGACATTTGCCGAGAAGATGCAATCATTCACTTCAAGGTGAAAACAACCGAAGATGTCGCCTGTGTGGGTTTTGCTTACGAATTGCACTTAAATCACAAATCCTGTAAATGTGCCCTAAGCTTACATGCAAGGAGAGCGGTGAGGATTTTGAAATGTTTTTGCAGGAATTGAATCAGTATGTTAGGCTCTGTTGGAGATATTCCATTGCTAGCTAGCTGTTTGTTTATTTATTTATTGACACTGTCTCGATCTTATCTCCAGTTGGCTTGAAACTTGTGGCAATCCTCCTGTCTCAGCTGCTCTAGTGCTTGCATTGCAGAGCTGGAATTTCCATAGCCCACTTACTTTGTTAATTTGGTCAAAGCCAAACATGCACCTGTTGCACATCTATGTTCTGACCTTGGGCATAAGAGTGCGCCCCTGTCTGGGTTGTTTAGAGCCATTTGGGAATTCAGATATGGAATTGTGGTTCAGGATGGTAGCAATTGTTAAAAACTCCAATAGAAGGAGTAGAGATAAGACTGTAAGAATAAAGAGCTTGAGTTGACACTTTTGCCTTTTTTTATTTTTGTTGTTCTTGATTGTTAGGGTGATTTTTTTTATTCTATTTTATTTTATTTTTACTTTTGAGGTTATCAGATAATTGCATAATTTATGCCTTCCCCTTCCTCCTCGGCCTTTTATAATAACCTTCTTTATTATTTTTGTTTTATTGAAGTGGGGTTTCTCTGTGTAGCAGCCTTGGCTGTAGACTAGGCTGTCCTGGAACTCAGATATTCACCTGCCTCTGCCTCCCAAGTGGTGAGATTAAAGGTGTGTGCCACCACTGCTTGACTGTAATAACCATTTTTAAAGTTTTTTTGTGGTTTTGTTTTGAATTAAGATCTTACTTTATAGCCCTGGCTGGCCTGAAACTTCCTATGTAGATCAGGCTGGCCTAAACTCAAGAGATTCACCTGCCTCTGCTTTCCAAGTGCTGGCATTAGAGACTTGTGCCATCAGAAGAAGCTCACCTCAATCTCTTCTAATAGCTTTGTGTGTGTGTGTGTGTGTGTGTGTGTGTGTGTGTGAGTGTGTGAGTGTGACAGGCTCTCACTATGAAGCCATTGGGGTTGGCCTGGAGGAACTCACTGTGGAGGCCAAGCTGGCCTCAGATGCTCAGAGTTTCCACCTCTATCTGCTGAGCACTGGGATGGAAGGGTGCCCATTTGTGAAGTGTGTTTTTAGTGGAAGTGTTGTCAGTCAGTGGCTGATCTCCTGGGTTAAGTGGTTGTTTGTTCATCTTTAATTCTGAGAATAGGGTTGTGGTACCGAATGTAGGCTCTGAAGGTGAAATGGAGAACAGTCGCATGCTGCAATCTATGCTTGCTAAACTCATGCAAGTCAGTAATTGCTGCTTACACATTCTGTTTGGGTTTTGTTCTGTTTGAGACAGGGTTTCTCTGTAGCCCTAGCTGTCCCCTGGAACTGGCTTTTTATACCAGGCTAGCCTTGAACTCAGAGCACGCCTGGTAGTTATATTTGAAAAAAATCTTAAGATGGTGGTTTAATGTACATGTATAAGTTAACATGTTACAGTAGTTATATCTTAAGATATCCTTTAGATTTAACCAAAACACAGCAAGAATGGCTATTTTTATTTTCTGTAAATTGCTTTTTTTGCTGTAATTCTGACACTAAGTCATTTTGCTCTGTGATTATTATTATGTTGTATTATAATCTGTATTATCTAGAAATGTTTTTAATAATGATTTGTTTATACATATTTCCATTGCAAAAAATCGATAGTGAAGCCTCAATCCTGACTGCCATGGTCAGGGTAAAGGAGATAAGGGCTCCGTCACTGTGTACATCCTTTGCTGGCTGTTTGAACCAACTTGCCAAGACAGTTAGAGACTGAAGCTTTGTTAACATGATTTCTTTGTAAGATTTATGTAATAGTTACCTTTTACATATAGAACTAAAGCTGAGAGAGATAGTATTCTTTCCCTTTCCCCTGATAGACTCTTAATTTTATGAAATAATGTCTGACGTCCCTCGGCCTGTAAGCCCTGTAACTTAGAGCCCCTCACAGTGTCTAGCACATTGAAGAGTCACTAATTTGGGGGTTGAAGAGATGAATCAGTGGTTAAGAGCACCTGCTGCTGTTGCAGAGGACCAGAGTTCAAATCTCAGCACCCACATAGTAGCTTCCATAGAACCGTTTCTAACTTCAGTTCCAGGGTAGGGACCCATCACTCTCTTCTGGCCTCTGTGAGCACCAGGTAGGCCTGTAGTGCAATATGTATACACACAAAAAATACCTATACTTTTTTTTTAATCACAGTTTTGTTGAACAAAAGTTTTAGAGTTAGGTGTTTTGCTGTTCATTTCAATGAATATATATTGATTTATTTATAGTAAGATTAGAGCACATTTTCAACTTATAGTTCAATTTATTTATTTTAAATCTTATGTGTGTGTGCACGCTGTGTGTGCTGTGTATGTGTGTATGGTGGGAGTTGGGTCCCCTGAAAGAGCAATACCTGCTCTTAACTTCTGAGCCATTTTTCTAGCCCCCATTTTCAACTTAAAAAATATTTGTGTGTGTTCATAAATTCATGTTTCTGTATGTGTGTGTGATATACATATCTATACCCCATATATATATATATATATATATATATATATATATATATATATATATATGCCACAAATGTGAAGGTGCCCTCAGAAAGTAAAAAGGAGCATTAGATCCCCTGGAGCTGGAGTTACAGGCAGTTGGCAGTTGTGAGCCACTTGATATGGGTGCTTGCCACTGAATTTGGTCATCTGGAAGAGCAGCAAGTTCTCTTAATGGCTTTCGTCATGAAACAGGCTGTGACTAAAGGAGATGTCTTGTCTCTTCCACTGGTTATTGTGGCTGAGCTCCATTGTTTTCAGAATGGGCAGTAACTCAGCTCCCAAAGCCATCTCTGTACCTCTATAAGCACTTATCACATTGTAGGCCAGAGATAACACGCAGAGTAAAGCACCTCTTTAGCATGTACAAGACTTTAGGTTCAGTGCCCTGCACTGCAGAAGCCACAAGAGTGTAACACTTGCATGTAGTAACTATTGAACTGCTTCTTCTGTGTCTGCTGATAGAGGGAGGGCTCTGGAGAGACATCGTAGCAGGACCTAGTGCTCACTGTTCTGTGGCAGTGCTCTCAGGCACTAGCCAGTGGCACTGGGAATATCATCCAATAACTTACCTACTCTTCTGATCCCAGGACCCAGATCCTTGAACTAGTGTGAGACCCGGGGATCAGGGCCTTATATTTGCTTCCTTTATAACTACAACAAATAGTTGCTGACAATTTTTAAGACTACTTCTTGCTTTATTTCCCTGTTTTTTTTCTCTCTAATCTGAGTTTTAAGTAAAGGGTAACTGACTAATTTTCTTCCTTTCTCATTATTTCTCTCTTTCTTTCTTTCTCTCTCTCTCTTTCTCTTTCTTTCTTTCTTTCTTTCTTTCTTTCTTTCTTTCTTTCTTTCTTTCTTTCTTTCTTTTTTCATTAGTATTCTGCTCCTATTCCAGCATGGACTTTGCTTTTATTGTTATTCTCTGTCAGTCCTCTCTTTCCTCTGTTTGTATGCATCTAACAGGCGCTTATGCTTGGGAGGCAAACACTCCACCACTGAGCCAGATCTTGAACTGTTCATCAAAGTCCTGTAGATCCCGAGTTCCTCCTTTTGTTCCTGTTTTGTTTTGTGGTGCTGAGGAGCAAACCTGAGCTCACCATGCTAGCTACAAATCACTTCATTGCTGAGCTACAGCTTCAACCCACCTCCACCCTGTGTGTGTGTGTCTGTGTGTCTTTGAGTGTGTCTTGTGTGTGCGCTCACCATCAGAGGCCAGAAGAGGGTGTCTAATTCCCTGGAGCTGGAGTTACATGGAGTTGTGTCACATGACGTGGGTGCTGGGAGCTGAACTCCAGTCATCTGAGAGAGCAGGGTTTCTCTGTATAGCCCTGGCTGTCTTGGAACTCACTCTGTAGACCATGCTGGCCTCGAACTCAAAAATCCGTCTGCCTCTGCCTCCCGAGTGCTGGGATCAAAGGCGTGAGCCACCACGCCCGGCTTTAGAACAGATTCTTACTGCGTAGACATGATTGGCCTATACCACTCTTATCTAGAACAGGCTGGCCTTTCTTGAACTTGATGAAATCCTCCTGCCTCTGCCATCAAGATGTTTTGAGTTACAAGTGTACGCCATTATATCCAGGTCATACCAGTAGTTTCTAAAGTCCATTACAAAATCTGTGTGAACTATCAGTACACGAGGCATATGCTCTTTCAGGTGCTAGGATTCTGTTGAGTGAGTTATTTACTTATTTTTGGTCAGTTGGGAGAAGTGAAGTAGTGTCTTCCCATTGTAGCTCAGGCAAGCCTCCAACTCATAATGGTCCTCTGGTATTTGCCTCTGAAGTACTGGGATTACATGTGTGAGTTACCTAGCCTGGCTTCTATTGAATCCTGTAGAATAGGCATTTACTAAGGTTAGTCCTGGGTCTAAATCTGTACCCTCATTGCAGGTTCTTCGTTGATGAGGAAGCTGCTGGTGGTGTGAAGCACTTTTCTGCACTGAATTGACCCTCTTTCGCTTTACTTCTTCATCTAATTTGACCTCTGTGGTGGTTTAAGTGAAAATGTTCCCCGTAGGCTCATAGAGTGTGGCACTATTAGGAGGGTGGCCTTGTTGGAGTGGTTTTGGCCTTGTTGGAGGAAGCGTGTTAACAGGGGTGGGCTTTGAGGTTTCGGATATTTAAACTAGGCCCAGTGAGCCTCTCTCTTCTTGCTCCCTGTGGATCCATGTGTAGAATTCTTGGTTCCTTTTCTTTTCTTTTTTTTTTAAACATTTATTTATTATATGTAAGTACACTGTAGCTGTCTTCAGACACACCAGAAGAGCTCCGGAGTCAGAGCTTGTTATGGATGGTTGTGAGCCACCATGTGGTTGCTGGGATTTGAACTAAGGACCTTTGGAAGAGCAGTCGGGTGCTCTTACCTGCTGAGCCATCTCACCGGGCAGCCCCCTCTTGGTTCCTTTTCTATTGACAGGTCTGGCTGAGATGTCTCCATGCTTCCTGCCATAATTATAGACTAAACCTCTGAACCTGTAAGCCAGCCACAATTCAATGTTTTCTGTTATAAGAGTGTGATGGTTTGAATATGCTTGGTCCACTATTAGGAGTTGTGGCCTTATTGGAGGAAGTATGTCACTGTGTAAATGGGCTTTGAGGACTCCTATGGTCAGGCTCCACTCAGTGCAGAAGAGACCCTCCCCTCCTGCCTGCCTGCAGAAGACAGTCCTCTTGCCTGCCTTCTGATCAGGGTGTAGGAGTCCAGCTTCTCCAGCTCCTCCAGTATCTGTCTGCTTGCTGCCATGCTTCCCATCATTGGTAATAATGGACTGAACCTCTGAAACTGTAAGCCAGGCCCAATTCAATGTTTGCCTTGCTCATGATGCCTCTGCACAGCAATAGAAACCCTAAGAAAGCCTGTTTTCACGTGTTCCCCATACTGTACTACCTGGTTAATAAAGTCAAAATATGTGCATCCCAGCTCTTGGCGGGCAGAGGCAGAGGATCAAGGAGTTCAAGGCCAGCCTCTCCTACATAATGAATTCAAGACCAGCTAGGGCATAGGAGACCCTCTTTTGAAGAGAACAAGAAAGACAAACACCCCAATCCGGTGGGGCCACAGAGAGGGCTCAGTAGTTAAAAGTACTTTTGCTCTGATCAGAGGATCCAAGTTCTATTCCCAGCACTCATACGAAGCAGCTCACAACCACCTGTAACTCACATCCAAGAGGACCCACCACCTCGGTGGGCACCTGCATTCCATACACATACAGATAACATATGCATAATTAAAAGCAATAAGAAATCTTTAAAAAACAAAAACTGGGAAAAAAGTATTTGGGTATTTATTATTTTTGGTTTGATTTAGTTTTTGAGACAATGTCTCTTTATGTAACTCTGGCTGTCTTAGAACTTACTATGTAAATCAGGCTAGCCTCCAGTTCTGAGATACACCTGCCTCTGCCTCCCTAGCACTGGATAAAAGGTGTACATTACCACGCCTAGTATTTATTTAGGGTTTTTAATGCAGTCTTACTGGCAGAATGAGGAGATGGACAATAAGGGGAAACAAATGACTTTAAGAAATAGCTGCCCCTCCCCCCAGTTGCTTTAAGATAATGGAATGCAGAAACAATGAGCAAGGAATTGGTGTGAAGGGAATGTTGTGTGGATGGAATGTTACTGCAGGTGTTTCTAAGCACCTGTGAGGTTGGTGGGGCGAGAGGGGCACTGCTTCCTGGAGGACACTTACTGTTGGGAGGGGCACTGCTTCCTGGAGGACACTTACTGTTGGGAGGGGCACTGCTTCCTGGAGGACACTTACTGTTGGGAGGGGCACTGCTTCCTGGAGGACACTTACTGTTGGGAGGGGCACTGCTTCCTGGAGGACACTTACTGTTGGACTAGGAAGAGGTCAGGAATAAAGGAACAATCAGTGTCGCTTCTCTCTGCTTTCCCTCACACAACAGAGAACCCTCTTGTGACCACGCTGGGGTGTGAGCACATGCAGTTCTCTAATGGTCACAACTACAACTCAGACTATCCTATTCAGTTGTGACCCCATCCATCCAGAAATACACCAGAACCTTCAGGTCATGTAAGGATTCTGTCCCATAAGTTGCCGGTACCAAGTCAAGGTTTCTGACTTGTGCTTCTGATTGGCTATATCAGTGAATCCCATGACCCTCCTGCTTGGATGCAGAAATTTGGTAGACAGCTCACAGAACTTGAGGAAACATTTATAATGAACATTAGAAAGTTTATATGAGCAGCTAGATTCATAAGAGTAAGCAAGTGTGGGGACCCCTCTTAGACCACTCTCTCTTCAGCAACCTGGAAGGTCATCATGTATACAGGATGGGATACTTTTGTTTTGTTTTGTTTTGTTGAGACAGGGTTTCTCTGTGTAGCTTTGACTGTCCTGGAACTCACTTTGTAGACCAGGCTGGCCTCGAACTCAGAAATCCACCTGCCTCTGCCTCCCGAGTGCTGGGATTAAAGGTGTGCGCCACCACACCTGTCCCAGGATGGGATAGTTTTATGTCAGTGACCAGGTGTGTAGTATGGGGGCCCCCACACCTCCTTTTTTTGAGACAGGGTCTCTGCCACCCAGGCTGGCCTCATACTCTGGTCATAGAGATCTCTGTGCCTCCATCTTTAGAATTCTGAGATTATGGGCATGAGCTACCACATCTGGCATTGGCATGCAGACTTAAAGAAAACAATAATTCTTCCTTCCTTTCTTTTTCTTCTTTTTAATATTTGTTTGTTTGTTTGTTTATTATGTATGTGAGTCTACTGTCACTCTCCAGACACACCAGAAGAGGACATCAGATCCCATTACAGATGGTTGTGAGCCACCATGTGGTTGCTGGGAATTGAATTCAGGACCTCTGGAAGAGCACTCAGTGCTCTTAACCGCTGAGCCATCGCTCCAGACCCTCTTTTTCTTTTCTTTTCTTTTCTTTTCTTTTCTTTTCTTTTCTTTTCTTTTCTTTTCTTTTCTTTTCTTTTTTCTTTGTTCTTTTCTTCCTCCCTTCCTTCCTTCCTTTCTTCCTTCCTTCGGTGTGTGTAATGTGCTGGGTGACATGTACAGGCGCTATGGTGCACAGATGTGGGGGTCAGAGGGTATCTTTGGAGAGTTGGCTCTCTTCTAAGCTTGCATGGCAAATGCTTTTACCCAATGAGCCATCTCAGTACCCAAATTTCAGAATAGTACTACTTCCAAAGACAAGGCAAACCCCTTAGCAGTCACTATAGTGCCCAACCATGAATCAGCCTTTGGGTATGGGTTTTCTTATTCTGACATTGTATATAGGTTAATTATACAATGCATGTATAATTAGAGCCTCCTGTGTCTGGCTTTTCTCTGTGTGTGTGTGAGGGGGCAGGGGTAGTGGTGGTGGTGGTGTTGGGACGTGAGCTCAGTGCCTTATACATAGTAGACAGATGCTGTGCTCTAGTCCCAACATACAGTAATACTTTTAAGGCTTATAACATTTTTTTTTTTTTTGAGACAGGGTTTCTCTGTATAGCCCTGGCTGTCCTGGAACTCACTTTATGGACCAGGCTGGCCTCGAACTCAGAAATCCGCCTGCCTCTGCCTCCCGAGTACTGGGACTAAAGGCGTGCGCCACCACGCCCGGCGGCTTATAACATTTATAACATGTTAGCAGCACTTATTTTTATGACTAAATCATATCCCATTGTATAGATAGATATATCCTACTGGGTTGTCCTTCGTCTGTTAATGGGGTGATTGTCCCCATTTTGGAGATATTAGTCACTGTTCTATTGCTGTAAAGAGACACCACAACCAAGGCAACTCTTTAAAAGGGAAGCATTTGATTGGGGGCTTGCTTAGTTTCAGAGGCTTAGTCATTTTCATGGTAAGATGCATGATGACACACATGGCACTGGAACAGTGTCTGAGAGCTACATCCTGATCTTCAGGCCACAGGAAGAGAGAAAGCTGGGCTGGCATGGGTTTTTGAAATCTCAAAGTCCATCCCCAGGGACATACTTCCTCGAACAAGGCCACACCTACTCTAACAAAGCCACACCTCTTAATCCTTCTAAGATAGTGCCGATCCCTAATAACTAAGCATTCAGATATATGAGCATATGGGGACATTCTTATTCAAACTACCATATTCCACTCCCTGCCACCATGAGTTTATAGCCATATTATAATGCAAAATGCATTAGTACAACTTCAGAAGTCCCTATGTGCTCTGCTTCAGGAGTTTTAAAAGTCCAGAGTTTAGCCAGGGTACATGTCTTTAATCCCAGCTCTGGGGAGACAGAGGCAGGTGAATCTCTGAGTTCTAGGACAACCAGGGCTTCACAGAGAAACCCTGTCTTGACACCCCTCCCCCCAAAGGCCAAAGTTCAAAGTCTCTTCTGAGATCCATGGGATTCTCTATAAAATCAAAAGAAAAAAAGCAGATTAAATACTTCCAACATACAGCGACACATTACCATTCCAAAAGGGAGGAAGGAAGTGTTAGTGTAATTTAAAAGGTGATAGGTTTTTATTCCAACTAGCTTCCAAATAAATGAGACAAACACTATAAGACTTATTTACTCAAGCCTTACATACAGCACAATAGCTGAACAGTATTAATGTATTTTAATCCTCTAAACTAATCTGGCTACCTCCCAGTCCCTGAGATTCTTGCATCTTAGCATTGGTCTAGCTCTCTCTGCTCCAGGTGTGTTCTCATGATGTCTCCTTGACCCTTTGTTCATGGAGAATCCTCCCTCCCCCACCCCCAGCCCCCTCCCCCGGCTGGGATCAGAAGTCCAGTCCTATTCTCTGCTCAGACTTTGGCTGATCAGCTTTTATTGACATGTCTGAGAATAAATGTTTATATAACATTGAGTCAAGAGATATTTAGAATAAGCATTAAAATGTCATGTCTGGATTGCAGCCAGATACAGGGGCATAGAAATCAGCATTTGTATAATACAAGCATAATCTCTACACAGTGTACAGTAACATAGTGAGGAAATATGGGACAAAGCAAGACTAAAACCAGTAGAGCAAACTTGAAAATCTGCATCTCTATGTCTGATATCAAAATGCTCTTCAGATCTCTAACTCCTTTCAGCTTTGTTCAACACACTTCTCTCACTTGGGCTGGTTCCACATCTGATCTTCAGTTCTCCTTGCCAAGTATTAAACAAATCTAGCATCCCCATTTTCTTGGAGTCTGCAGTGAAATCCAGGTTTCATCTTCACAGTCTCATACAGTGGTCTCTCTAGGCCTCCATGCACAGGGACACTCCTGATACACTCCAGGCCTCAGTGACTTTCCGTAGCCATAGAGGGAGATTCCACAACCCCTTTCTCGTATCGTTGACTCTAAAGCCAGAACCGTATGACCAAAGCTGCCCAAGTTTAGCTGCTTGATGGTGCTTGGCCCCCTCTTGAATTATTATATCTGCACCAGTTTTCATTTGTAGGTGGTTTCCTCCACTGCTTAAGCTTTTCTTTAAATCCACAAAATCACCAACTGGAAGCGAGGTCACCACTCCCTTTATTCCATCCAGCCTCTGGCTTTTCTTTAAACTGTTCATCTCCTGGAGCATTGAACTCAGCTCCATGACACTTCATGGAGCTCCTCTTCTCCTCACACTGAATGAAGAGTTTGTATTTCTTCTTGCCTTGCCTGCTCCTTTTCACTCTATAGATCAGGGAGATGTATAGAAAAAGGACAAAACGCAGCCACATTCTTTGTCAGAATATCACAAGAATGGTCTCCGGAATTAAAAGCATCAGTCCTCCGAGTGCTATTTACTACTATTCTTCCTCTCTGAAATTTCTTGAACCGGACCCCCACAGTCCTTCATGCTCCTGTTAGGATGACCCATTAAGCCCTACTTAATGTATCCGACTGCTTTCTAATTTAAATCCCAAAGTCTTCCAGATTCCTCCAACAAACAGCGTGGTAGTATTGCTGGCACAGCAATACCCCAATCTCTGATACCAACCTCTGTCTTAGTCATTGTTCTATTGTTCTGAAGAGATACCATGACCAAGGAAGCGTTTAATTAGGGACTCTGCTACAGTCTTAGATGCTCAGTCCATTATTATAATGTGAGGGAGCATGGCAGTACCACAGATACTTACACAGATGTAAGTAATGCTGCTCTGAACCTCTGTGTAAAGTGACTGCAGTCTAAGGGATGGCAAGACCGTACGATAACTTTGAAAGTGTAGACAGCAGGGATGGTGGCTGCATGAGTTAGTATTCCCACAAGCATGCTGACCTGTTACTGCACCTCTTTTTTTGTTTTAGCCATCCTGGCTGGTCTGTGTTTCTTTTACTGTTTTAGTTTCATTTCTCATTCTCCAGTGGCTATTATGTTGAATAAATGTCTGATTTTAGATTTATATTTATTTATATGTATATACGTGTCTCTGTGAGTCTCTGTGTGTGCGTGCCTGTGTGTGTGTGTGTATCTTTTTTTTTTTTTTTTTAAGACAGGTTCCTCTATTTAATAGCCCTGGCTGACCCAGAACTTGCTTTGCAGACCAGGCTGATCTCCATTACACAGAGATCCACCTGCCTCTGCCTCCCAAGTGCTGGGATTAAAGCAGTGACTCTCAACCTTCCTAATGCCTTCCTCAACCACAAAATTATTTTCATTGCTACTTCATAACTAATTTTGCTACTGTCATGAGTAGTTTTGTTAATATCTTTGTTTTCCTATAGACTTAGTCGATAAATGTGAAAGGGTCCTTGACTTTCAAAGGGGTCATGACCCACTGCTTGAGAACTGCCAGGTGAAAGTGTTGTTATATTTGTTTGCAAGGCTAATTTTTCTCCTGTCTCTTCTGAAGGTCCTGTCCAAAATACACTGATGTCTCCACAAATGTCATCGAGTCAAGGATATGATTCCCAACTTCCAGGATCCTACCCTCGTCCAATGCCAGCAAAGACTTTGAATCCGTTCTCTGCACAGTCGAACTATGGTGGTTCTCAGGGATCTGGGCAGGCTCTTAATAGTCCACTTGTGACTTCCAGTCCAGTACTACCTTCGCTTCATAGTGGTCCTGTTCCCCGAATGCCACTACCTACTTCTCAGAACCCAGCTGCTACACCAATGCCTTCTGGTAGCTTTCTTCCTGGAGCCAACCCACCCCCATCTTTGAATTGGCAATATAACTATCCATCCACAGGACCGCAGACGAACCATTTTCCTCATGGAGCTCCACCAACTCTACCTGGGAATCCAAATTTAACAGCGGATCATCAATATGTTTCTTCTGGAGACCCTGCACTTCAAACCAGCTTCAAAAAGCCAGGTACTCATGAAGGGATGTTTGAAATGTTGAAATGGAAAACTTGCTTCTTTACATTTGGACTCAATATTTACAGCCTTAAGCCTCATAGAAAACAATTTTGAAAAAAATCAATCAGTCTTTAAATAAGTTCTTTCTCACCCCTTTGACGTAATAGATTGCTTCCATTGCTGAACCATTACTGCTTTTGCTTTGTAGGTATTTTGTTCTTCTTCCTTTGAAAGGAGACAAGATCTTGTTAGTTGCCTATGATGAATCGCGACTCCTGGACTCACGCAATCCTCTATCTCAGCCTCCCAAACATCTGGTTCTCCAAGCTGTTATTCTTTCAGTCCCTAAGATTTCCAGGAACTTACATTTTTGTGCAGTCACTTTCATAGGACTGAAAGATGACATGGTGGTGGCACATGCCTTCTTAAATCCCAGTACTTGGGGTATACACACATGCAAAAAGAGTTTGGTGTGGTGTCCTAGAAAATAACTAATAAAAGTTACTCCTAGTAATTAATGGAAATTAATTTCAAATGATTGCCATGGCCTGACATAGTCACAGTGAGAATAGATCGGACTTGGGGTTTAACAGTTGTTCTCAGATGAGTTTGTCACTTTTGTTTCTTTCTGTCCTTTCTCTGGGGAGACAGGTTGTTCCGGAGTATGGGTCATTCTTGCCCTTGAGTTTACTAAACAGCTAAAGATGACATTGAACTGAGCACCTGCCTTTACCTCCTCAGTGTAGTGATTACAGGCATGCACTACCAAACCCAGGGAGATGGGAATGTGCTAAGTCGCAGATATGTGTTCTGCAGTCGCTAGGACCTTCAGTCAGTCTCTAGAACTGCCCACCCTACTCCCATAAAAATTACTTTTAGCAGCTAACAAGCTACATGCTTGATGGAAAACATCTGATTATAGTTAAGGGAATATGAATAAAAGAAGATAACATTTGGAAATTGTTACTGGTTCATTTTCTCAGAGTATGTGCTGAGAATAAACCTGAAAACTTTAGGTTGACAGGCGGCTCAGTGGGCAGACATGCTGATCCAGGCTTGATGAGCTGAGTGTAATGGCCAGAACAGTCAGCAGTAAAAAAGGTAACTCCAGAAAGCTGTCTCTGACCTCCACGCAGGTGCAGCGTGCGGCCCTGTGCCCCCCCTCACATTACACATACACATGCACACAGTAATAAAGAACGTGTTCTGTAACCCCAGCACATGGGAAACAAGGCAAGAGGACTGAGGCTTGCCGGGGCTACCCAGTGAGTAAGAGTGCATATTGCTTTTGTAAAGGACCTGAGTTAGTTCCCAGCACTCAGGTGGGGCTGCTCTTTTGGACTCCACAAGCATAACACCCAAGTGTCAAACATACATTTAAAAAAAGAAAAACCTTTAAAAAAAAAAAAACTCGGGCTGGAGAGATGGCTCAGCGGTTAAGAGCACTGGCTGCTCCTCCAGAGGTCCTGAGTTCAATTCCCAGCAGCCACATGGTGACTCACAACCATCTGTAATGGGATCCGATGCCCTCTTCTGGTGTGTCTGAAGACAGCAACAGTGTACTCATATAAATAAATAATTCTTAATAAAAAAAGAAATAAAGTATTAAAAAAAAAAACTCCACAAAAACCAAAAGGGACACATTAGCCAGGGCCCATGTGACACCAGTTTTCTACCAAACTATTACATACATTTTGTTATTTAATCATCACGGCAGAACAGAATTGGATATGATGGGACATGTCTATAAGCCCTCTTTTGGGAAGCTGAGGCAGGAAGATAATGAATTTCAGATTAGACTCGGCACTGTCAGTGGCAGGTCTTGTCTTCAAGAAGTTCCATAGCAACTTCTTCCCAGCTGAGCAGTGTGAGGCTTGAGTAATTTGCTCAATGTACAAAAGCATCGTTTGGGAAAGCATACTCTGTGAAAGCTATTTCAGGGACTGGGGAGATGGCTCAGCTGTGAGAGTGCTTGCTGTGCAGTCCTGAGGACAGGCGTGTAGATCTCAGTGCTCATGCAACAAGCCTAGCAATCTGGGATTTCTGTAACTACAGCTCTGCCGGACCCAGTGCCCTCTTCACGCGTTGGGCACTTGAACACATGTGTACATACACAAACACAAGTAGTAATAAAAATAAATCTAAAAGAAAATGAAAAACAATTTCGTCTACTTCCTCAGTTGCTCAGAAGGCTTAGGCAGGAAGATTACAAGTCTAGGATTTGGGGGGCAGGGCAAGCATCCCCCTAGGAAACATCTCAAGAAAACAGCCACCACAGCACTCAGGAGGCAAAGGGAGGCGGATCTCTGTCAATTGAAGATTAGCTTCATCTATACAGTGAGTTCTAGGCCAGCCAAGACTACAAAGTGAGATCCTGTCTCAAAAATAAATATATAAATGTAAGTACAGCCTTGGTGATAAGGACACATGATCAATAACCTAAAATTTCCTTGGCCTAACGGAAGCTCTAAGATAGAACACTTTGACTCCAGCATAGATGTGGTTATAAAAACATAAACAAGTCCTTACACTTTGAACATTCCCATGTAAAAGAAGGGGTTGGGAATGTAGGTACAGTAGCGTAAGCCTTAATCCCAGCACATGTAGGCAGAAGCAGGAGAATCAGAGTTCAAGGCTAGCCTGCTAAGATTGTATCTCTAAAGAGAGAAAGAAAGAGAATGTGGGCAAGCTATGTAAAATAAAGTATGAATATGAAACTAAAATAAATGTATGGTTCCCAAACAATCCCAGCTTTCATTTCTGTGTCCTCTACTTGTATGTGAGTGCCTGAAACTAAAACTCTACTATCAAGCTGTGTGTGGCAGCTCATACTTGTAATACTGGTAATTTGGAGATAAGCCAGGAGATTGCCCTGAGTTTTAAGCCAACCTGGGGTACAGAATGAGGTCCTGTCTCAAACACACACACACATGTGCGAGTGTGCACTGAAGAGATGGCTCAATGGATTAAGAAGCACTGTCTACCAATGCTAGTAACTTAAGTTTTATCTCCAGTAATACACACAGAAAATAACTGTCATTAATTTTTTTTAAATGGCTAGGAGTGGTGTTGAACCTTTTTAATACCAGAGGCCGGCTAATCTCTGAGTTTGAAGCTAGCTTTGCCTATACAGTGACCTTCAGCCCAGCCTGAGTTACTCAGTGAGACCCCCATCTCTAAATACAAACACACAAATAAAAAGGAAGGGAAAGGGACTTGGGTTGTCAAGCACCTTTACCGACTGAGCCATCTCACTGGCCCACGTTTCCACAGGACAAAGCAAACTGGACTAGAGTGATTGCTCGGCGGTCAGGGGCGCTTACTGCTTCTCCATCCAGAGAACTGAGTTTGCTTTCTAGCGCCCTTGGTAGATGGTTCACACCACTGGGAGCTCTAGCTCTAAAGATCTAGTGCCCTCTTTTGAATTCTGTAGACATACACACATACTTGTCTCACACACATATATCTTAAGTAAAAAACAAAGATAAATGTAAAAGAAACTATACACAAGAAAGCCTGTATTTAAGTTACATCTTTTTCTAGTCCTCACATTTTATGTTCTGTTTTTTTTCTGCCTTTCTTCGCCCGTACTTTAGTTAGCTTTAGGGAGCTGAAAAGGCCAAGTGCAGAACTCTTGACGCTTGGTTTTATAACTAGATGCTGATAAGCTTTAGTTGCCTGGCATATGCCAGGCTCTGAACCAGGCCCCAGCAGTGAAGAAGCAGGCCTTACTCAGGCTCTGTTATGAGCTGGGCTAGTGGTGTGCACTTTTGACTTCATTTATTTAATTATTCTCTATATATGATGAGTGTACTGCTGCTGTCTGCAGACAGACCAGAAGAGGGCATCGGATCCCATTAACGGATGGTTGTGAGCCACCATATGGTTGCAGGGATTTGAACTCAGGACCTCTGGAAGAGCAGTCAGTACTCTTAACCACTGAGCCATCTCTCCAGCTGGTGGTGCACACTTTTAATTCCAGTACTTTTAAGGCAGAGGCAGGTGCATCTCTTGAGAATTCTGGCACAGCCAGCCTGTTTAAAATTTTTTTTAAAAATCTCTTTTATGAAATATAACATATTCTTAATTCAGAAATGTTCTAAAAGATTTGAAAAACAACTCTAAGCTAACTTGTGGGTTGTTTGGGGTTTTTTTGGTTGTTGTTTGTTTGTTTTTTGTTTTGTTTTTTGGTTTTTTCGAGATAGGGTTTCTCTGTATAGCCCTGGCTGTCCTGGAACTCACTTTGTAGACCAGGCTAACCTCGAACTCAGAAATCCGCCTGCCCCTGTCTCCCAAGTACTGGAATTAAAGGCGTGCATCACCACGCCCGGCTTGAGTTTTTTATTTCTTGTTTTGTTTTCGAGACAGGGTTTCTCTGTGCAACCCAGACTGTCCTGGAACTCACTCTGTAGGCCAGGCTGGCCTTGAACTCAGAGATGCACCTGTCTCTGCCTCTCAAGTGCTGGGATTAAAGGTGTGCACCACTACTACCTGCACTACCACCGCTTTAAGTACAAGTTGGTTTTTGTTCTAACTTATGTTTTGTTAAACATTAAGTCATTGAAACTTTGTGGTTAGACATATTTTGGTGTCAAACATTCTTTTTATTGCTGAGTTGGGAGTGCACCTTGCCCTGTGTTCCTTTGAATTGTGTGATTGCCATAGATGTGTGGGTGTTTTCTTGCTAAGGGAGGTGCAGGCAGCAGTCTTCTCTTTACTTGCCCAGTGCTATACTGAGTAATCCTGGCTAAGACCAACAGTGTTTATTAATAACAAAGCGTTTCCATTGGCTCTGGAGAATTTAACAGTATTAAGATGACTTTTTCAAAATTTTCATATTTGGCTACATTTGTTCCTTTGGTTTTATAAAATATAGGTGTACTATAAGTAAAATGATTTAAATGTGTCAGTAATAAGTATAAAAACAATGAGGTTTTTGTTTTGTTTTGGGTTTGCTTTTGGTTTTGAAGTCTTGGAACCAGATGTAGGGGATGATCCATGCCTAACAACCCCAGCACGGGAGGCTCTGCAGATGCTCATTGGCCAGAGCATTGGTTGCCTTTACAGAGGCCCTAGGCTGACCCCTGAGACACATCAGGTAGCTCACAACCATCATTCCAGCACCAAGAGATTTGATGCCCTTTCTAGTCTCTGGGCACTGCATGCATGTGCTTCACAAACATACATGCAGGCAAAACACCCATACACATAAAATAAAACAAATCTTTTAAAAAAAGACAAGCCAGTCCTTAGGAGGCTGAGGTAGAAGGATCCTGAGTTCAAAATTAATAGTTAGACTTTGTCTCAAGAGACTGGAGAAAGAGGGCTGAGAGTAGAGCTGAGCTGGCAGCATTGGCCCATCTGAAGCTCTGGGTCTGTACCGCCATTTCCCCTGAACCCTAAACCAGGCGTGACAGCTTGCACTCAGGAGGTAGTGGCAAGAGGATCAGCCTTCAAGGTCATTGTCAGCCAATTACATGAGTTCATCTGTGCTGTAAGAGGCCCTGTTTCAGACAGACAGACTAAAGAGCTGGAGTGGTGACTCCATGGCTAAGAGTGTACTGCTCTTACAAAGGACCTGAGTTCGAGTCCCAGCACCCACATAGTTCTCAAAACTGCTATAACTCTAGCTTCAGGGGATCCAATGTCTTCTGGTCTCTACCATCGCCACATACGTATGGTGAACATACATGCACTCATAGGCACACACACATTCACATAAATAAGTAAATCTTAAAATTTAGATTGTTCACCCCTGGCAATGGGCAAAGAAGCACCTTGTTTGTGGTGTTGTTCTTATATCAGTCGGGGGCAGAGCAGATGGCAGTCCTTTGTTCATCCTAGCTTGATGCCTGGCTTGGTGGCCAAAGCTGTTTCATGCCTAGGGCACATTAAAAAAAAATAATTTAGGGGCTGGTGAGATGGCTCAGTGGGTAAGAGCACCCGACTGCTCTTCCGAAGGTCCAGAGTTCAGATCCCAGCAACCACATGGTGGCTCACAACCATCCGTAACGAGATCTGACTCCCTCTTCTGGAGTGTCTGAAGACAGCTACAGTGTACTTATATATAATAAATAAATCTTTAAAAAAAAATAATTTAGATTGTTGTGCATGAGTGTTTTGCCTGCATCTATGTAAGTGCACTATATGCATGCCTTGTGCCATGCCAAAAGTGAGAAGAAAGCATTGCATTCCTGAGACAGAAGTTCTAGACGGTTGTAAAACCTAGCATGTGTTCTGGAAATCAAACACCATCATCTACAAGACTCTGTTTGTTCAGTGTGTGAGTGAACAAGTCCATGGCCACACGTGAAGGTCAGAGGAACGGATAGAAGTTGGGCAGAGTGAGTGTGGATTTGTTAGAGGGAAGTGAGAAGGGACTTCCTAATGTCATGAGAGAGCCACCAAGAGAGGAATGCCCTGATCAATCAATCTCTGTCTCTCTCCTCCCCCCCCCCCCCCAACCCCGTTTGAGACAGGGTTTCTCTGTGTAGTCCTGGCTGTCCTGGAACTCACTCTGTAGACCAGGCTGGCCTCAAACTCAGAAATCCGCCTGCCTCTGCCTCCCAAGTGCTGGGATTAAAGGTGTGTGCTACCACGCCCAGCCTATAATCTCATTTTAACAGGTCCTACCAGGCAAAACAAAACAAATAAAATAAAACTTGGAGAATTAGTCTAATACTCTATTTTTAGAAAGTAAATAAAATGAATAAAATGTGTGAGACATGGTCGCACACACTGGTAATCCCAGTCTGTGGAGACTGAGGCAAAAGGATTCCATCATGTTTGAGGCCACTCTGTACAAATTGTGAGACCCTGTATTTTTTTAAATGCAAATTTAAGTTGGCAAATTTTATTCATTTTAATTTATTCTTATTATTTCTGATGGCCTCTTAAATTTTTTATGATCAGTTAATGAAAAAGATAATCAGAATATTCTATTACCCTAGAAGTGATTTGGTGCTAATATGTGTATGTACGTTCTATGGGAATGAGGTCTTAGTATGTAGCCCAGGCAGGCTTCTAGCTTGCTGACTGGTCCGCTTGTCTCAATGCCCTGGATGCTGAGATTATGGGTGGCTGGTTTATTTTTATTGCTTTAAGAACTGGCAAATATGAAGAAAGACTTAGAAAATGTAGACTCTGCACATAGAGTCACAAATTCAAGAAGTTAATATATTTCTATTAGTTTATTGATGGCTATTTTTATTAAAATGTTGATTTAGAAGTCTGCTTGGTTTTAGTAAAGATTGTTTGGAACCTTTGTCTTCAGTTCTTACGTGACGAGAAAAACCCATGTTTCCATAGGTTCTGCACTTCCCTTACAGAACCCACCTCTGCCTCCCACTTTTCAGTCAGGAGCTCCTCCTGGGCCCCCTCCAGCTGGAGGCCCACCTCCCAGCCGGGGCCCCATGCCCCAGAAAACACCTCCTCGGGCTGCACCCCCACCTTCATTTAACTCAGCTGTCAATCAGGAAGGTAAGTGAATGAAAAGCAATGCCGCTGCTCAGAGTCTCAGCTTAGGGCAGAAAGAGTGAGAGCGCGGTCTGCATCCCATACCTCAGAGTTATGTTTCTAGAATTGCTTATTTCCTTAGTCTAAGAATATTTTAGGATCCTTCTTCAGTCTGTAGGGAAAAAAGATTCCTTCCAAGGCCCATGTTTCTTTTCCACAAAGCCAGAGCTCCATCTGAGTGATCTGAGAGATTGGTGTGTTTGGTGGCACACACCCACCTGTAACCCCAGTGTCTAAGAGGCTGAGGTAGAGGCTAGCATGGGGTGCATGATGACATCCTATCTCACAAAGCAAAAATTCAAAGGCTTGCATTTATATGTAAGTACAATGTAGCTGTCTTCAGACACCCCAGATGAGGGCACCAGATCTCATTACATACGGTTGTGAACCACAATGTGGTTGCTGGGATTTGAACTCAGGATCTTCGGAAGAGCAGTCAATGCTCTTAACCACTGAGCCATCTTTCCAGCCTTTGCACTTTATTTTTTATTTATTTTATTTGTTTTTGTTTGTTGTTTTACAGTGCTGAACAGCAAACCCAGGATCTTGTGTGTGTTAGGCCTTTAAACACACAAACACACACACACCTACCTTCTATCATTCTCTGTGTTTGTATATGTGTACTCCCATGTATGCCTGCACCTTATGAATGTCTGGGGCCCAGGTAGGCCAGAAGCCCTTCTAGTTCTTTACAACTGAAGTTATAGGCAGATTTGAGCTGCTAAGTGGGTGCTGGGAATTGAGCCCAGGGCTTGAATTGAGGCACTTGGATACTTTTCTGTAATAGTTTCCTGTTTTACATTCCCAAAAGCAGTGTGGAAGAGTTCTTCTTTCCCACATCTTTGTCAGCATTCTCTTGTTGAGAGGTTGCTGTTTGCATTCGTCCTTCTGTCTCTTTTGAGATGGGTTCTCATGTAGCCCTTGCGAGCTTTACTGTGTAGCCAAGGATGACCTTAAACTTTTGATCTTCCTGTCTCCACCTCCCAAGTGCTAGGACTTTAGATCTGTTCACTAGACTTTTATTACAGTCGTGTGTGTGTGTGTGTGTGTGTGTGTGTGTGTGTGTGTGTGTGAAGTACAACTTGAAGGAGCTGGTTCCTTCCGTCCAGTAGTGAACTCAGTTCATCAGTCAGGCTTGAACTGAACCATCAGACACTGGAAAGATTTACTTTCATTATTTCTCATATGTGTCTATGTGTGGGTATGTGCACATGTGTACAGTGCCCTTGGACGCAAGAAAAGAGTACCAGATTCCCCCCTGGAGTTGGAGTCACAGGCATTTGTGACAAGGTTCTGGGAACCCAATTCACGTCCTCGAGAAGTGCTCTTAACCACTGAGCGGTCTCTCTAACTAGATTTTTTTGTTGTTTTTGTATTGGTTTTGTTTTTGAGATAGGGTTTTACAATGTTCCCTTGGCTGTCCTGGAACTCACTATGTAAACCAGGCTGGCCTCAAACTCACAGAGGTCAGCCTGCTTCTGCCTTTCCAGTGCTAGGATTAAAGGCGTGTACTAAAGGCATGTGC
The DNA here is from genome assembly GCF_978045245.1 of Mus caroli. NCBI lineage: Eukaryota > Metazoa > Chordata > Mammalia > Rodentia > Muridae > Mus > Mus caroli. The sequence continues at coordinate 71,360,929 of NW_028227268.1, forward strand.
CACGGTACCTTGTAACATTTGACATTTTTGATAGGCTGCAATTTAAATTTTTTTCAAAGGTTATCTAAATTTTTAGATAGTAGTTCATTTCTTGAAGAAATTATAACATTCATTCTTATTTCAGTCTTGTTGATGAATTTCCTTTTAGGTATTACTTCAAATGCCAATAATGGATCTACGATGGCTCATAATACTTATGATGAGATTGAAGGAGGTGGCTTCTTGGGTGAGATGCTATGAGCGTTTCTCTTCTCTCATTATAGAAGTAATGTGTGTTCATGGTAGGGAACTAGGAGAAGGAAGCTTATGCTATGTACATGTGAGCACTGTCGATAGTTTTCCTTCCAGACAGCCAGGCTTTATGTGCTGCACTTTAATCTGTTACACATATTTCAGTTCATGGACCTAAGTCCCTAAGTGTAAGTTAGGGTGTATTCAGAAGGTTTTTAAATGAAAATTTAGTCTAAATATAAGTTTATTATATAATATAGAAGTAAAGTAATCATGCTAAACTTGTCTGTATGTTTTTGACTGTAGTCCATATTAACTAGATTGAGGTCTGCTTTTTACTAATGATTGTTTCTCTTTAAGTTGGTAAATGGAACTATAATTCAAAAATTGAAGTTTTAATTCTCATAGTTTAATGGATCTTTACCGTGATTTTAAGTGTCTGGAATATAAACTAGAACTTAAAAGTTCCCTTGTTTCTAGCAACACCACAGCTTGTTAATCAGAACCCCAAAACAAGCCGAAGTGTGGGCTATGCATACCCCTCCCTGCCACCAGGCTACCAGAACAGCGCACCACCTGTGGCTGGAATGCCACCACCCTCCCTCAGTTACCCAAGTGGCCCCCAGGCCTTTACTCAGGTAAATTTTTTTTTTTAATATATTTTTTACCTTTTCGCTCAAGATATAAGCACGGAGAAAGTTTTCAAAGGTATTTTGAATATTTTATAACCATTTAGGATAATAATGAATATTTCATAATGCTTCTGTGCTTGCATGTTTCTCTAGTCCCTAGCCCAGCCCTACATACATTCAGAAGTTACTCACTTTGAACCTGTCTGTAGACTCCCTTAGGTGCTAATCATTTAACTGCAAGCATGAGTGGATTAAGTCTGCATCCAGAGGGGATAAGAGTTGTCAATCTTCTTCAAGAAAGGAACATGCTTCCTTCGACACCACTGCAGCCTCCAGTCCCAAATCTGCTTGAAGACATCCAGAAACTCAACTGTAACCCAGAGTAAGGCTTCAAATGCTGTCTTTTATAAACATGGCAGTGTCCATGTTCTTAGATTGTCTGGTGTGCTTTTTTAGGTGTTGTGGATAAGCGGTCCAGGTAGACTGTATGACATAAGACTCTGTTATTGCTTACCCGAAACTTGCATTTCTAAATTAAGAAATGGAGTTGGCTGTCTCTTACAGAGTGCAGCCCTGCCGCTTCCTCATCTGCCCATTTTCTGAGTTGCCCTGTGTTCTTAGCCCCCTTCCCTAACACTTTGCATTTCCTTACTGTTGTCTGAAGCTTTCTCCCAGCCATGAGACTCCCTGTCCACCCTGTGTCACCTCTAAGCCAGCTAATAGCATGGCAGCTTGTATATGAGTTGCAGCTTGCCTGGCCTGGTGTTCTCTGTTGACTGGAATTTAAAGAGAAAAGGGGGAGGGAGGAAGAGAGTGGGTTTTTTTTTTTTTTTTGGTTTTTCGAGACAGGGTTTCTCTGTGTAGCCCTGGCTGTCCTGGCACTCACTTTGTAGACCAGGCTGGCCTCGAACTCAGAAATCCGCCTGCCTCTGCCTCCCGAGTGCTGGGATTAAAGGCGTGCGCCACCACGCCCGGCTGAGAGTGGGTTTATGTCCCTTGAATTGCTTGTTGCTTTTATTAGCTCTAATAAGACTTATATTTATGATCATCAGTGTAGTTCTATTCCAGAAAACAGGGATTAGGTTTGTTTGTTTTGAGAGAGGGTTCTGTGTGTAGCCTTGCTGTCCTGAAACTCTGTAGACTCAGCTGGCCTAGAACTCACAGAGATCTGACTGTCTCTGTCTCCCAAGTGCTGGGATTAAAGACATGTACCACCAACACCCTGCCTAGCTTTAGACTTTATTTGCCTTGATTATTTATTTCCCAGATTTGAAGACATTATACACTTTATTCCATAAATAATTTAAATGTATGTTGTAAAGACTTAAAAACTGGGGGCTGGTGAGATGGCTCAGTGGGTAAGAGCACTGACTGTTCTGTCAAAGATCTTGAGTTCAAATCCCAGCAACCACATGGTGGCTCACAACCATCTATACAGCTACAGTGTACTCATATACATAAAATAAAAATAAATAAATACATCTTTTAAAAAAAAGACTTAAAAACTGTACAACTTGTAATTTTGAAATAATATTTTTAAAAGCTTTAGTAAGACTGCTCTTCAGTAAGCTTTGACTTGGTGCAGTGGTCTCAGTGCCTCTGCAGCCCTAGCTGTTTGGTAGAGTTGTAGGAGAGTCACTTGACCCAGAAGTTTAAGACCAGTCTAGGTAGCATAGCAAAACCTATCTAAGAAACAATAAATACGTTAAGTAATTAATTGATTTTAAAAGGTATTTGTCTGAGGATTGAGTCATCACTAATACCAAGGTAAGATTAATTATTAGTCCAGGCTGTTGCACCAGGATGAACCTATTCTTTTTGTTTCTTTGTTTTTTGAGGTTTCTCTGTGTAACGTCCCTGGAACTCAAAGAGATCTGCCTCCCTCTGCCCTCTGCCCTCTGCCCTCTGCCCTCTGGCCTCTGGCCTCTGGGTGCTGGGATTAAAGGCGAGAGGCACTGCTGCCCAGCCTATGGTTAGTTTCTTGAGACATAGGCTCACTGTGGTGGATGCTGGATTCATAGTTATGTGTGGTCACACATGGCAATTTAAATATTTTAATAAAACATTTTAAAAAGGTCTATATTCATTTGTAATCTGATCTAATCCCAAGAGTATTGAGATAGGCACGGTTTATCTTTTTTCTGAAGCCGTGAGCGCAGCGGCAGCTGACATGCACTGTTCTGTCTTACAGGCTGTTCCGATGCACGCTGACGAGTGTCCCTCAGACTCAGGCCTTACTGAATAAAGCCAAGCTTCCGCTGGGGCTGCTGCTCCACCCCTTCAAGGACCTACTGGTATGCTTCTTTGTGTGTATGTCTTTGTTTTTGAGACAGGGTTTCTCTGTGTAACAGCCCTGGCTGTCCTGAAGCCTTCTTTGTAGGCCAGGCTGGCCTGGAACTCGCTGAGATCCGGCTGCCTCTGCCTCCCGTGTCCTGGGATTAATGAGACGAAAGGTGTGTGCCACTGCAGCCAGCCCAGTGGTGTGCCTCTTTAGAGCAGATGTGAAAATTATCTAAGTGGTGAAGTAACACTTCATGTTACCTTTGCAACAATGTAAGAATGAATATAAAGTCTGTTATATGACAGGGTTCTTTTCTTTTTTAATTTCTAATTCAATCAACATTTTTATTACAAGTTAAAACAAGGAAAGCGAAATATTATTGAGAAATCCAAGGGATGCTATGTACATAGGCAGAACTGAAAAGATGGATGCAGGTACACACTTGCGATCCCAACACTCGGTCGGGATCGACCGACATGGGTGGATTTTGAGTATTTATCTAAGTTGTAAATTACCATTAAAATAGTTTCCCCTAGCTTCCTGACTCTGCTGCTCCTGGAGTAAAGTCAACTGCTCTAAGAAGTTACTGCCCACACATTTATAAATAAAGTAAAATAAAATAAAATAGAAGTTGTTCCATAATCTAAACAAATGAAGATCACTTATTATCCAGAACCTAAACGTGTGATCACATGCCCTTGAGTATCGGTGTGTGGGTGGTCGGACTTTATTGTCTGATTGGTTAGTTTCAGTTGTGCTATTGGGGATTACAATGAGGGTCTCATGCATGCTAGACCGGTGCTGCACACCTGAGTTAGACTACCCAACTCCTATTGACTTTCATTTGTTTGCTTGAAGATGCTGTTTTGCCATATAATAGCCCTGACTGGCCTGCTGCTTGTTATATAGCTCAGACTGGCCTTGAACTGTTAAGAATCCTCCTGCCTCAGCCCTCAAAGTGCTAGAATTACAGGTATGGGCAACAGTGCTCAGCTTCCCTTATTTTAATATGAAGAGTGAAAATTTTCTTTTTTCTTTTTCTTTTCTTTTAAAGATTTATTTATTGTTAGGTATGTGAGTACATTGTCCCTGTCTTTAGACACTCCAGAAAAGGACGTTGAATCCCAATATAAATGGTTGTGACCTACCCTGTAGGTGCTGGGAATTGAACTCGGGACCTCCAGAAGAGCAGTCCGTTCTTAACCTCTGAGCCATCTCTCCAACTCTATTTTTTATTTTTCTATTATTTCCTTTTGTATGCTGTAGCTATATGAGTTCAGATGCATGCAGATAGAGGTAAGAACAGCTTTTGAGAGCCAGTTCTCACCTTCCAACCTTACTGAGTCAGGGTCATTCTTGGTTCTGCTATGCTCTGAGCTCGGGGCTAGCTGGCCTAAGAATTTCCCGGTGATTCTCCTGTGTTTCCCTCTTACAGCGGGCCCCCTCCCCCGCCCCCATAGGATTGGTGAGGTAATAGATGCTGCCACATCATCCAGTTTTTGACATGGGCTTTGGGAATCAAACACAGGCTGTCAGGCTTTTACTGCAAAGTGCTTTGACCTACTGAGACAGACCCCTGACCCAGAACTGTTAATATAGATGATAACCCTTAAAGACTTTTTAAAAACGGTTTTTCAGACAGGATTTCTCTGTGTAGACCTGGCTATCCTGAAATTCACATTGCCTACCAGGCTGGCCTGGAGCTCACAGAAAGTTCTGCCTCCTCCCAAGTACTGGGATTAAAGGTGTGGGCCACCACCACCCAGCTAGTTAAGTAGACCTCTTAATTTAAAGTTTAATTCTGTAAGAGTTTCATTTTTCATTGTTTTAGAATGTATTTTCTTTCCTTGAAACTGAGACAGGAGGATTATGTGAGTTCAGGAGTTGGAAACTAGACTGGGCAACATGATGAGACCTGAATAATCAAAAGAGAATGCTGTCCCTGAAAACGCGTCGTACCATGTACCCCCTTGATTCTGCAGTGAGAATGTTTAATGAAAAGAGGAGTAGTTTTCTAATAGACACATTTTCTTGTGGATACTACCCACTTGTGGTGTTGGGGAATTAGTTCTTGCTCTGTAGCCCAGGCTGGCCTCAGACTTACCGCTGCCCTCCTGCATCTTGCTCTAGCATAGAGACCTAAGTGTGAGCCTCAGTGCCCACACTTTTTGTACTAGGTTTTACTCCGAAGGTAAAGTCTCACTAGCCCTTTGGAAGAGATGGACTAACCCCTGAGCTCTGTTTTTTGGTTTGTTTTTCCAGCAGTTGCCCGTGGTCACCTCCAGCACAATTGTGAGATGCCGTTCATGCAGGACTTACATCAACCCTTTCGTCAACTTCCTTGATCAAAGAAGGTGGAAATGTAACTTATGTTATCGAGTAAATGATGGTACGATCCTTTAAAACGTTTAACATTTGAAGCAAAAAACCATATTTTTGTTTGGGTGGTGCACACTTTTAATCCCAGCACTTGGGAGGCAGAGGCAGGTGGATCTCTGAGTTCAAGGCTAGCCTGGTCTACAGAGTGAGTTCCAGGACAGCCAGAGCTACACAGAGAAGCTCTGTCTTGAAAAAAACCAAAGGGGAAAAAAGTAAGCCCATATTTGTCTCATGTGTTGGTGTGTAGATATGTGTCTCTGTGAATGCCCTTGGAGGCAGGGCATCCGAGTCCTCTGCAGCTGAGCTTACAGTGGTTGTGAGCTGCCTGGCATGGAGGATGGGAAGTGAAATGGCTTCCTCTGAAAAGCAGTACCACTTAACGGATCAGCTGCCTTCTCAGCCCCTTAAAACATTTTCTAATTTTTATTTGCAATGTAGAGAAACCAGGTAATAAAAATATGAAATGAAGCTGTCTCCCAAGAGGCTCTGCCAGTGCCTGACAAATACAGAAGTGTATGCTCACAGCCATCCATTGGACAGAGCACAGGGTCCCCAATGGAGGACCTAGAGAAAGGACCCAAGGAGCTGAAGGGGTTTGCAGCTCCATAGGAGGAACAACAATATGAACCAACCAGTACCCCAGAGCTCCCTGGGACTAAACCACCAACCAGAGTACACATGGAGTGACTCATGGCTCCAGCTGCATATGTAGCAGAGGATGGCCTAGTCAGTGGGAGGAGAGGCCCTTGGTCCTGTGAAGGTTCTATGCCCCAGTGCAGGGGAATGTCAGGGCCAGGAAGCGGGAGTGGGTGGGTTGGTGAGCAGGGGGAGTGGGGAAGTGATAGGGAATTTTTGGAGGGGAAACTAGGAAAGGGGATAACATTTGAAATGTAAATAAAGAAAATACCTAATAAAAAGAAGCCATCTAGGTGCTATATATATGTGTGTGTGTGTGTGTGTGTGTGTGTGTGTATGTATGTATGTATATGAATGTGTGTATGTATGTGTGTGTGTATATATATATATATATATATATATATATATATATATATATATATATATCTGTACTCGTAAGGTAGAGGCATATAGATCTCTGAGAGGCTGGCCTGGTCTACATAGAGAGACCCTGTCTTGAGAAAGCCTGTAATCCTAGCCACTAACAAGTCTGATAGTAATGATGAAAGCCTATTTCAAAGAAAAACAGCCCTTTTATTTATTTGGTGTACAGATAACTAGGTCTTTAGGTCAGATAGATAACACTAACTTTTTTTTTTTTACACCTTTATACTTAGAAATACATATATACTTTGGGGGCAGAAATAGGATAATTATCATTTTGAGATGATATTTTACATTTATTACATTGAACATATAAATGGTATAGTTCACAGTATGGTTTAAGATTTTCTTTTTTTAGGCCGAGTGTGGTGGCTCATGCCTTTAATCCCAGCACTCAGGAGGCAGAGGCAGGCGGATTTCTGAGTTTGAGGCCAGCCTGGTCTACAAAGTGAGTTCCAGGACAGCCAGAGCTATACAAAGAAACCCTGTCTTGAAAAAACAAAAACAAAAACAAACAAAGAAAAAACAAACAAAAAAAGATTAGGATGCCCAGAACTTGTGAAACCTTTCTTTTACCTCCTGAGTGCTGGTGTTACAGGCATACGCTGCTAGTCCTAGTTTATGAGATGCTGGGGACTGAGCCCAGGACTTCCTCCGTGTTAGGCCAGCACTCTGCCAGCTAAACTATCTCCAGCCAGAAATACTTTTATTTTGAAATTATTTTGTGTGATTTTTCCTCCTAGGATAAAAGAAAATAGCTATAGAGTAACGGCTGCTTTTTGTCACTCACTGCTGTTGAACAGAGTAGGACGGTACTCAATAGTTGAATACAGTGTGATCAGTAACTGACGAGGTGCTCTCTCTCAGGAACTACTTTATAATTTATATTTTAAGATATCATATAACCAGCAGCACTCTGAATTCTTAGCACTTGGGAGGCAGAGACAGAAGGTCTTCCTGAGTATTATACAGAGAATTCAAGGCCAACCTGGGCTGCCTCCATAAGACCTTGACTCAAAAAGGCAGAGAGAAGGGAACTTTTTAAATGTCTTTCTGGAAGAAATTCCACTTAGAGTTGAAGAGTGGTATCACATGCCTGTAATTGGAGCCCTTGTGGAAGCCAAGGCCAGCCTGGGCTACAAAACAAAACCAAGTATATTTCCTACTTTATAAAAAATCAGGAAAAAAAAAGTAGTGTTACGTTTCCCCTTTAAAATCTGAAGTGTATGTGCTGTGATGCACAAGTGGAGTTGTGATAAAGGTTGTAGCCTCCTGTATATACTGTGGAGCTACTTAATGAACTAGTTTTAGCCTTTGAGTACATAGCCATTTTAGGTTGGTTGTGGTTGTTGTGGTTTGCTATCTTCTTTAGTGTGTGTGTGTGTGTGTTGTGAGGTGGGGTATGTATGCCACAATATGCACATGGAGGTAAGAGGACAACATGGTAGGAATCAGTTCTCTCCATCCACAGTGTGGGTGCCAGGGATCAAACTCAGGTTAAGCTTGACAGGAAGTAAGTACACTTACCTGTTGAGCCGTTTGCTGGACCTTTGTTTGATCTTTGAGACAAAGACTACCACTGTACTCCAGGTTGGCCTGGTATTTGTTGCTCTGTAGCTTAGTCTGGCATCTAACTTGGTGGTGATCCCCTGGCCCAGTCTTTGACATGGTGCAATTACAGGCATGCACCACCTCATGGATTTGTTTGTTTGTTTGGATTTTTTTTTTACTGGGAAACTAGGTTCAATGACAGCTAATACCTAATATCCTCTGAGCATAGGGAATTACAAGTTCAGTTCACTGAGGCGCTTGGTGCTGTACAAAAGCAGTTGGTGCTAGTGAAGTTTGCTGACCCCTCCTGGCTTTGCCCTGAAACAGCTGCACCTTGACTGTCTGGGAGCAGCCTTCTGGGTCAAAGGTCAGTTTCTCTACAGTTGGGAGATTTCTGAAAAACAACTGGCATTTGTTGAGTTTTTAATCATCTTTTCAAGCTTATTTGGAAATGAGCCGTAAGGATTTAGCCAGGACACTGGGTGCTGGGAACGTCACAGTGATTGCGGTTGTCTGCGAAGCCTTTTGCTGCCGTATATTGTAGGAGGAGTTTAAATAGAACCCTTTTAAAAATTCAATTTGGGGCTGGTGAGATGGCTCAGTGGGTAAGAGCACCCGACTGCTCTTCCGAAGGTCCAGAGTTCAAATCCCAGCAACCATATGGTGGCTCACAACCATCCACAACGAGATCTGGCGCCCTCTTCTGGAGTGTCTGAAGACAGCTACAGTGTACTTATATATAATAAATAAAGTGTGTCTGAAGACAGCTACAGTGTACTTATATATAATAAATAAATCTTTAAAAAAAAAAATCAATTTGTTCCTTTATTTTTAACCAGGATTAAATTAATTACAACACCTAAATTAATAAAAATCAAAATGCAAGTTATTAAATTAATCCTTTTATTAATCATGTTTTGTTTTGCACAGTTCCTGAAGAATTCATGTACAACCCTTTAACCAGAGTTTATGGAGAACCTCACAAAAGACCTGAAGTCCAGAATGCTACCATTGAGTTTATGGCTCCTTCAGAGTACATGGTGAGCTCCCTTTTCTTTCTTTCTTTCTTTCTTTCTTTCTTTCTTTCTTTCTTTCTTTCTTTCTTTCTTTCTTTTTTTTTTTCTTTCTTTCTTTCTTTCTTTCTTTCTTTCTTTCTTTCTAGAGCAGGGTGTGTTGGTTGTTTTGTTTGTTTGTTTTTGATGTACTGTGTAGCTGTGGTTTGTCTGGTAGTTGCTGGTTAGCTGAGGTTAGCTTCAAAGTTCCTATAATTCTGTTTTAGACTTCCAAGTAATGTGACTACTGTTGCAAGCCACACCCCCAGCCATCACACTGCAGTTTAAAATTATATAATATCTTCTAACAAAGTTCTCTTTCTTAGCTGAGAAAGTATTTGTTCACAAAGTAGAAGTGCTTGCTGTGCAAGCCTGATGACCTGAGTCCCCTTCCCAGAACCCACACAAAGCTGCAGGGGGAACACCTGGTCCTGGTACCCGCACACGCACACATCATACACATATGCCATGCACATACACACATGCAGTTAGATTACAATGTTCAGAGAGTAAAGGTGTATGGGAAGGTCTACTTCAGTGTCTCATCTATATCAAGAATTTGCAGCATAATATTGGGATCATATTTATATCTCAGTTAAATCAGACTTCTGTGTTTTATAAATAATGCTATCGGGCGTGGTGGCACACCCTTTAATCCCAGCACTCGGGAGGCAGAGGCAGGCGGATTTCTGAGTTCGAGGCCAGCCTGGTCTACAAAGTGAGTGCCAGGACAGCCAGGGCTACACAGAGAAACCCTGTCTCAAAAAACCAAAAAAAAAATAAAAAATAAAAATAAATAAATAAATAAATAATGCTATGTAATCTCAGCATTCGGGAGGTAGAGGCAGGAGGATTAGTTCAAGCCTGAATTACACTGGAGTTAGGCCAGTGTGGACTGTATAAAATCATCTTCAAAAACAAACAAAAAATGGGCTGAAGATATGTTAGGGGCTAAGAGCTTTGGGGCTGGAAGGATGACTCAGCAGTTCAAGAGCACTGGCTGCTCTTCCAGAGGATGCAGGTTCAATTCCAGCGTCCACAAGGCAGCTCACAACTCCCTGTAACTCTATTTCCTGGGGGTCTGACACCCTTATATAATCACACATGCAGGCAAAACACTAATATACATAAAATAAAAATAAAGAAGTCATTAACAAAGAGGGTATGGTTGAGTACTCTGAATGCTCTTGCAGAAGCCCTAAGTTCAGTTCCCAGCACTCATGTGGCAGCTCACAATGTCCTGTAACTGTGGTTTCAGGGGATCTGAGGCCCTATTCTGGCTTCTTTGTGCACTGCATACAAGCAGTGCATGTATGTACATGCAGACACAAATATACATAAAGTAAAAAAAAAAAAAAAAAAAAGCCCAGGTCTCTTGACTTTAGATACTCTTTTACTGAGCCTTAATTGCATTTAAGCAAAAAGGAATATGAAAATGATGCTAACATGTAACACCAGCTTAACTTGTCTAATGAGCATATTTCTTTCTTCTTCTGTGTGTGTGTGTGTGTGTGTGTGTGTGTGTGTGCATGTAAGCCCCTGTATCATGCCTCAGGTGCTATCCATCATATTAGTAGCTTTTTGTTTGAATAAGGTCTCACTATGTAGTTCTGACCTGTCCTGAAACACTTGAGACCAGACTGGCCTTGAACTCATAGAGGTCTACTTGCCTCTGCCTCCTGAAAGAAGCTAGGATTTAATGCATGTATCACTAAGCCACCCACCTTGGTTTTTTGAGACAGGATCTCTCATTGACCTGGGAGTCATTGATTAGGCTAGGCTCACTGCTTAGAAAGCCCAAGGGTTCCTCCTTTCTCTGCTTCCTTAGCTCTGGCTACAAACTCATGCCCCAACCCAGGCTTTTCACATGGGTTCTGGAGATTAAACTTGGATCCTCATGCTTCTCTGGCAGCACTTCAAGTGAGATATATATATATATATATATATATATATATATATATATATATATATATATATATATATATATTTGTTTTGTTTTAACCTGTATGTGAGATTTAGTCTCTTTTACTATGTAATTTATAAGGGGTCAGTCTTTTTAATTGAGTCACTGAAGTTATTAGTAATAGTTCTCTGTCAAATTAAAGTTAAAGAACCCAAGCATCTGCTGGGTGTGGTGTTACACAACTTTAATCCCAGCACTCGGGAGGCAGAGGCAGACGGATTTCTGAGTTCGAGGCCAGCCTGGTCTACAAAGTGAGTTTCAGGTCAGCCAGGGCTATACAGAGAAACCCTGTCTCGAAAAAAAAAAAAAAGAGAGGCAGGTAAATCTCTGAGTTCAAAGTTAGTCTGTTCTACATAGCAAGTTCTAGGACAGCCAGAGCTACATAGAGACCCTGTCTTGAAATGCGTTAAAGAGGAGGAGGAGAAGAGAAGAAAAAGAAGAAATATGCTTAGTAGACAAACCATACATAAATGTGTATGTTATCAAATAATTATGAAGTAACCAGTTGTGTTAGTACTATCTGGATCAAGGCTGTAACATCAGTTGCTACAGAGATAGCTCACGGGTTAAAAGCACTGGTCGACTTCCAGAGGATCTAGATTTGATTCTCAACACCCACATGAGAGCTGACAACCATCTTGTAACTCCAGTTCTAGGGACTCCATAATCCCCTCTACCTTCCAGGTTGTGTGCACATGGTACACAACAAAACACCCTGCACATTAAGAGCATTGCCAACACTGCCAGCAGCCTGTCATAGCGTATGTTCTTTCCTGCCTAGAGAAGTCTCTTCTGAGCTATGCTAGACACTTCTCTTCTATCCGTTTGAAATGGATAGTATCTTCAAATGAGCAGTTTGTTTTTTCAGAGGTATGTAGGTATGTTCTAAAGGACTGCTTTCATAGGTTAGCTTAGGTCTTACTGAGCCCCTGTGTAAGTGGGACGTGCATCTGTACTCAGGGAAGTGCTTCCATCTGCTGCCTCTACTTTATAATCTTTATGCAGTAATTTTGTTGTATGTGACCCCATCATATAAATACAAATTTAATACTGTTGGATATTTAATTGAACTCTTTTTCCTTCTAGTTACGACCACCACAACCTCCAGTGTACCTCTTTGTATTTGATGTATCTCACAACGCAATAGAAACTGGATACTTGAATTCAGTTTGCCAGAGTTTGTTAGACAATCTGGATCTGTAAGTGTCTTAACTCAGCTTAATTTGAAACAACTAGTGTCTTCAAAATGAAGTTAGGTTTTTGGGAGTTTGTTTGTTTGTTTGTTTGTTGAGACAGGGTTTCTCTGTGTGGCCCTGGGTAACTGAGAACTTGATCTGTAGAGTAGGCTGGCCTCAAACTCAGAGATCTACCTGCCTCTATTTTCCAAGTGCTGGGCTTAAAGGTGTAGGAAACCCAGTGGTTTTGTTAAAGGTCCTTACATAATTATGTTCTGAAGGATCAGGTAAATGGGTTAGCATAGGCCTTCCCTGACCCTGTGTAAATGTGAAGAGGACTGTGAGGAGCCTTGGTGCTGTCACCTTCAGCAGGCTGCTGGGCTGCTCCGTGGAATCCTCCTTCCCACCCCTTTCCACTTGACTCTTTTCTTCTTTTTTGTTTTTGCTTTATTTGTTTTTTGCTTTTTTGAAACAGTGTTTCAGCTGGGCAGTGGTGGCCCACGCCTTTAATCCCAGCACTTGGGAGGCAGAGGCAGGCGGATTTCTGAGTTCGAGGCCAGCCTGGTCTACAGAGTGAGTTTCAGAACAGCCAGGGCTATACAGAGAAACCCTGTTTCAAAAAATCAAAACAAAAAAAAAAAACTCCCTTTGTAGATCAGTGGGCCGTGCTGGTCTCGAACTCACTGAGATCCTCCTGCCTCTGCCTCCCTACTGCTAGGACTAAAAGTGTGCATTATCACACCCAGGATCATTTGATTATTCAGGCAAATCTCTCTCGGCCATCATAGCATTTTGCCTTTAAAGTGTAAGATATTACTCTATAGTCAAGGCAGGCCTCAGTCAGTCTGGCCTTATACTTTTATCAATCTTCCTGCCTCAGATTCCTGAGTGCTGGGATTATAGACATGAGCTCTGTGCTAGCCATGGTATGATTTTTAACACCTAGTTCATTATTATTTTTTTTATTCTTACTTGTCTCAACCAATATTGTGTCATAGGCTTGCTAGAGTAAAAGTTCAAGTAGTATACATGTATTCCATTTGTTGTCATAGTTGTGTCTCTTAAGAGAGCTATGTTTTATATGTTATATGCACAGGATATATATAATGTATAAAAATTAGTGTGACCTTTCAGTATAAGAAAGGATAGACTGGATTTCCCCATAAACCGAGTAACTTCCTCACATTGGCCAAGGGCGTTCTTGCTCCTCTGTGTGTGTATATCTCACAATCTAAGCATCCATGGGAACCAAGGATGAAATAGGCTGGAAGCTTGTTCCTTTCCACTAAGAAATCTTGTTCTGTATGTTGGGTCCTTTAAAAGATACTTTTGATCCTCTTTGTTCTTAAAGGCATTAAATAATAGAACAGGTTTGTGTATTTGTTTTAAATAGAGGTAGTAACTAAATTTACATTGTATTTAATTTTTTTTCTTTCTTTTTTTTTTAATGAGTGTTTTGCCTGCATGTGTGTATGTGCACCACATGTGTGCCTGGTGGCAGAGAAAGTCAGAAGAGAACATTCAGTCCTCTAGAACTGGAATTACAGACAGTTGTAAGCTATCATGTGGGTTCTGGGAATCGAACTGGGTCCTCTGCAAGAGCAGTCAGTGTTCTTAACCACTGAGCTATCTCACCAGCCCTTCAATGCAGTTTAAAATGCTATATCACAATTTTTTTTGAAGCATTCTTTTTCCTGTGATGTTGGAGACTGAGCCCAGAGCCTTATACCTGTCTGCCAGGTTCTCTACCACTGAGCTAAATTCCCAGCCCCAAGCATTCTTTATAAAAATAACTTGAATTTGGTCCCAGTTTTGTACATATTTTCAAGGTTTTTAAAAAACTCACATATACTAAAGATAATTTACACCTTTATTATAGAAGTAGCTGATTTTAAACAGCTGCAGTTTTGCTGCTTTTTATGGGTTATTTGCTTTCACTTGAAGAGGGTGTTTTCATAGCAGGTAAACCTTGGCTGCTGTAAGCACCTGTGTATGCTGGGCCACACTCGATAGTATTACAGTGTGTGCTTACGTGTGACACAGAGAGAGAGAGAGAGAGAGAGAGAGAGAGAGAGAGAGAGAGAGAGAGAGAGAGAGAGAGAGGACAATGATTAAAACGTTTTTGTGAATTTGTTTCTAGGCTTCCTGGCAACACTAGGACAAAAATCGGTTTCATAACATTTGATAGCACTATCCATTTCTACAGTCTTCAGGAAGGTCTCTCCCAGCCTCAGATGCTAATAGTTTCAGATATTGACGGTATGTGTTACACTCAAACTCACTCAACTTCCTGGAGAATTGTCCCTTTCAGAAATGTTTCCTGAGGTCTTTGATGTGTTAGGAATGTGTGACATGACTCTAGTATAATAAAGAGAAGTCGTTTGTTTTGTTTTGTTTTTTTCAGAGCTAAACCCGCTGAATAGCCCAGGCTGGCCTTAAACTTGTGTGTACCACAGGGCCAGGCTGAGAAGTCCTGAGTGGAGAGTTATTAGACTGTTGGGGTTATGAGAGTCTTTAAGTCCAGTCTCATTTTATCAGGGACCAGAAGGCTGACGGAGGAGAAGTGATTGCTGAGCAAGGAAATAAAGTCAGCTTGATGTTAGAGCTTGGGGGAGATGTGGCTGTCTTCCCTTGGAAGAACCTGAGGGCTGTGGGTGTCGCTGTGTGGGCGAGCTCCTGCCTGTGCCACATAGATAGCAAAGGACGTTTACCACTGACGTGGGGTGAAAGATAGACGATGAAGCTCAAAAGCAGACCCTAGGAAGCAGCCAGTGATTTATTATGTCAAGGCTGTTCGGCAAGGGAAGGCTGACATGAAAAAGAGTGAGCTTGGGCTGTTTGAAGAACATGAAGTAAAGCAAACATGGTAGCACATGGAGACAGGCGACTCGGCACAGCCTAAGGCCGACCTCATCTCCATTGTGAGTGCCAGGGCAGCCAGCGGTAAGTAGTGAGCTCCTGCCGCAGAAAACAAAAAGCAAAAAAAGAAAGTAAATGTAAGAGTTAAAAATATGCCAGGCAATGGTGACACGCACCTTTAACTCTACCACCGGGGAGACAGAGGCAGGAGGATCTCTGATGACTTCCTACAAGTAACACCCCAAACACAGGCAGTTAGAGGGAAAAGCAAAACCACACCATTGGTTTTCATCAATACTGAAAGCTCTTGCACTAGGTAAAGCAGACCTCCTGACCGGAGCCCGACACCGGAGCCACATAAGCAGATGGAGAGCACGGTCTCCTGCAAGCTGGGTTCCGAACTCCAGATGCTTGCTTGCCTCTCCCCTGTTGCACACAGACAGACAGACAAACATATACATAACCTACCTGAGAGGCTGGAGAGGCTCAGTAATGAGTGCTTGTCAGACATTCATGGAGCCCCAACACCACATAAACCTGCATGGTACCCGTGGTGGTCAGGGATAGTACCTGTAAATCCCAGCCCTCAGAAGGCTGATCCAGCAGGATCACTGAGTTCAAGGCCAGCCCCGCTTGCAAGTTCCAGGTCAGCGGGGCCTACATAGTAAAGCCCTGTTTTTTATTTTGTTTCTTTGTTTGGTTGGTTCTTTGAGTTTTGTTTTTTTTTTTTTTTTTTTTTTTTGGTTTTTCGAGACAGGGTTTCTCTGTGTAGCCCTGGCTGTCCTGGCACACTTTGTAGACCAGGCTGGCCTCGAACTCAGAAATCCGCCTGCCTCTGCCTCCCGAGTGCTGGGATTAAAGGCGTGCGCCACCACGCCCGGCGAGTTTTGTTTTTAAAGGCAGAAGGATCAAAGTTGAGGTTCATCCTCAGCTACAGCGACAGTTCAGCGACAGCCTGGAATATGTGAGACCCTGTCTCAAAACAAAAGTAAACTCTTAGTGGGTATGCCAGCATATACCTGTAATATTTGGGAGCTCGTGTAGAAATTTGAAGTACATAGTAAAGCCCTGTCTTAAAAGGCTCGGTGGCTAGGATCTCATTAAGTAGTAGAATGCACCCTTAACATATGCAGGGCCCTGGGCTTAGTCTGTAACCTGCAAAAGAAAAACACAATACCAGTTTACCAGGGAATAGTCTATGTATAGAGGAAACCAGCCCATGGTGTGGGGGAAATGCTTGTAATTATGTATCTGATAATGAATTTTTTAAAAGGTGTATTCATTTTATTTACATGACTACACTGTAGCTATCTTCAGACACACCAGAAGAGGACGTTGGATCCCATTACAGATGGTTGTGGTTGCTGGGAACTGAATTCAGGACCTCTGGAAGTGCTCTTAACTTCTGGCCCATCTCTCTAGCCTCTGATAATAAGTTGTTTTTATTTATTTATTTATTTAGTCCATGAATGTGTTTCTGTGTCTGCTAATGTCAGACCAAAAGTGTCGGGTCACTGGATCCCCTAAAACTGGAGTTACAGGCAGTTGTAAGCTCCTGACATGTGTGCTAGGATTTGAATTAGCACCTTCTGGAAGAACAAACGTTCTTAACCTACTGGGATGTAACTCCAACGCTAATAATAAATTTAATATGGAGAATAAATTCAAAATATATTTTTCCTAGGAATTAAATTACTTTTCTCTGATGAAATCAAACTAGGGAAAGGGCATTATAAGGAATTTACATGTTCATTCTCTCACTTATCAAAAAGTAAGGAATTTTATGAAGGTCCTAAAAATTAATAAAACATTTTTGTTTTCAGACAAGATCTCATGCACACTAGGCTGGCCTCTTGAGCAGGAGTTATTCTTTTCCTTCTAACGGTGTTTTGTAAGCTGGACATTGTAGTATATACTTGTGTTCTCAGCACTCGGGAGACAGAAGCAGAAAAATGATCCAGGCCAGTTTGGGCTACCTAGTAAGACCCTGTCTCAGAACCAAATGAGGGGCTAAGGAGCTAGCTCTGTCAGTAAAGTGCTTGCCTTGCAAGCCTATGGACCTGTTCCCACCTCCAGAATCCACATAAATTCACATAAAAAACATCAGAAGTGGTGGTGTACTTGGAATCACAGGTTTGAAAGGCAGAGTCAGGCAGATCCCCGGGCCTTGCTGGCCAGGCAGTCTAGCCTAATTGGTCAGTTCCAGGCCAGTGAAAGATCTTGTTTCAAAGAAAGTGGATGGTATTTCTGAAGATGCTACTCTATACTATCTTTCACGCCCACCCCCATGCACCGGCGTACACAGCATGTGGGCATTAGAAAATTAAACAAACCAACAACAACAAAAAACACTACCTAACAAGAAAATGAAAGAGTGGCTATTCTAAGAGGCTCACCTGAAGTGATGGCGTGCCTTCTAGTTCCCCTGCTTCTGCAGGACCATAGGGGCACTGCTGTGCAGTTTCCTTTTGGAAGAAGCCTTGCCTGCACGACAAAAATATTAGTAAATTATTACTTCAGATTAAAAAAAAAAGCATTGCTGTATGATCTGATAAGTGCCTTCGGAGTTATGCCAGAAAGTAGAATTGGATGCCCTGGAACTGGAATTACAGATAACTGTGAGCCACGTGGGTGCTGGCAACTGAAGCTGGGTCCTCTAGGAGAACAGCTAGTGATCTTAACTGTTGACCCAGCTCTCCAACCCCACAGCTGTCTTTGTCATACTCAGAATGTATCTTTTGGCCAGGCATAATAACCACACAGCTTTAATCTTAGCACTTGGGAGGCAGAAGCAGGTGGATCTCTGAGTTTTAGGGTAGACTGGTCTACTTTAAGAGTTTCAGAGTCCCAGCACTTGGGAGGCAGAGGCAGGAGGACTTCTGAGTTCGAGGCCAGCCTGGTCTACAAAGTGAGTGCCAGAACAGCCAGGGCTACACAGAGAAACCCTGTCTCGGGAAAAAAAAAAAAAAAAAATCAAGAGAGGGGCTGCGAGATGGCTCAGCGGGTAAGAGCACTGACTGCTCTTCTGAAGATCCTGAGTTCAAATCCCAGCAACCACATGGTGGCTAACAACTACCCATAATGAGATCTGACACCCGCTTCGGGTGCATCTGAAGATAGCTACAGTGTACTTATGTATAATAATAAATCTTTGGGCCTGAACAAGCAGGGACTGAGCAAGTGGAGTTGACCAGAGCAAGCAAAGGTCCTAAAAATTGAATTCCCAACAACTACATGAATGCTCAAAACCATCTATCTGTGCAGTGTACTCATACACATAAAATAAAAATCTTTAAAAAAAAAAAACCAAGGGGCTGGAGAGATGGCTCAGCAGTTAAGAGCACCAACTGCTCTTCCGAAGGTCCTGAGTTCAATTCCCAGCAACCACATGGTGGCTCACAACCATCTGTAATGAGATCTGATGCCCTCTTCTGGTGTGTCTGAAGACAGCTACAGTGTACTTAGACATGATAATAAATAAATCTTTTTTTAAAAAATCAAGAGGAAAGATAAATAATAAAATGAATGCTTCTTTACTCTTTCAGATGTTTTTATACCTATGCCAGAGAACTTACTAGTAAACTTAAATGAAAGTAAAGAGGTAAGGCGTGCTTTCCTACCTGCCATGTTTAACTGTAACACTGAATGCATATTTCTGAAATAAACTTTAAGTTTTGCTTTTCTTTGATGTTTTTAGGCTATGTAGCACTTTATATCTACTCTTAGTTTACGTTCAGTAGCTGGACAGTTCTTGAGGTCAGCCTTGTACTGGTTGTTTTTACTCTAAGGCAGCAGGTTATCTGTGGTGGAGCAGAAGTCAAGTCTCTTCCCAAGGGAAGAGCGCCTGGAGGAGGCCTGTCCTGCAGGCCAGGCCGTGTGGGGAGAGGGAGGGTTGCTGAAAGAAGGCTGCTGGTCACTGCGGAAGCACATAGCCAGGCTGCTCTCAGTGCTTTTGCTTTTCTGATTCACAGAGTGTCATTGGGTCAGTTCAGAAGAAACTCTTATTACCTGCCTGGAAATTGCCATGACATAATACAGTGAGAGGTGAACAGAATGTGTCTGAAGGGGGGATGTTGTCTACCCTGTACCTGCATATATGCCGTAGGGTAACATTTAACTAGCAAGTCTGTGCTCTCCACTGTTGTCAGTGGAGACTGTGCTGTAGCACAACGTATTTTTCCCCATTAATTCTCTTATCTGTACAACCTAACTTATATAGGCAGTTGGTTTTGACTTTGTTTTTCTTTTGTAGTAATACTACTAGTTAGCATCGTTACTGGATATCTTAGATTTTGCAACAGGAAAAAGTTAAACTCACTTTGGAACTTAAAAGAATAAAGTTTGTAAAGGTGATAGAGAAAGCCATGTTTCATGGCATTAAAATAGATAATTTTCTAAATTGTGATGGTTCTTTTGCATACATTCTGGACTTACAGTCTTGCTAGACTATTGCATGTGCAAGAACTGTAAGGCCCCAGTGTTGATGTCTTGCTTGCCAATTTATAATGTTTATTTAAAATGGCTTTCTTGTCATTGACCAACTTCATTGTTTATTGTACTGTCCATAGATTCTCAGACCATCATCATGATTCAATGTCCTGTCTATTATATTAAATAATAATATATTATGAAAAAATTTTCATTGTAACATTCTTGAGTCTTCTTGCTTATTTCACAAGCTTGTCCAAGATTTACTGAAAACACTGCCACAAATGTTTACTAAGACACTGGAGACCCAGAGTGCCTTGGGTCCTGCACTTCAGGCTGCGTTTAAGCTGATATCACCAACTGGTGGTCGAATGTCTGTCTTCCAAACACAACTCCCAACGCTTGGTGTAGGAGCCCTGAAACCACGAGAGGAACCCAACCAAAGGTCATCTGCTAAGGTTAGACCACCAGGAGCATAGCCTGGGCTAGCTGGAGCTGTCCCTTTAACCAGAGAACTTGTTGCCATTTGATTTATTTTTTCAGCTGTGAGGAGGAGGAGGAGTAATGAGTAAAGGGTTTCACGTGTATTTCCACATAACTGTCCTATTATTTTTTATACCTGCCTGACACATCTGTGCTTTATCATCTTTAGTACTTTAGGCTGTTGGAAATCCAACCTGGCTTTGATGAGAGAGTCTGGAAGACTAAGAGAATTTACTAGGGGCAAAGTGGAACCAAAATGACCATTAGAAATGGTCATAATTTGGAGCTGGGCGTGGTGGTGCACACCTTTAATCCCGATACTCAGGAGGCAGAGGCAATTGGATTTCTATGAGTTTGAGGCCAGCCTGGTCTACGGAGTGAATTATTCTAGGACAGCCAGGTATACACAGAAAAAACCTGTTTCAAAAAACCAAATAAAAAGAAAAAAGAAAATGGTCATAATTTGATAGACTAACAGCCTAATATCCAGGGATTGGTTCTGAGCTTTTGTGTAAGAGGGTTAGGAATTTGCATTTCCTAAAAGATAAGAGAAAAGCAGGTCCACCATATAACATAGTTTCCATGCCATTCCTGCCATGCCAGACAGCTTAAGTTCTAATGCCTATGAGATAGGGAGGGTGCACTTGAGTAACGGATGCTTTAGCTCCTGTTCCTCTGTAGATGAAGAGACAACCACACGCCACATAGGCATCATTAGCGTGTCCTCATCAGATGGAGAATGTATTAGGCTAAAGTGTAAATAATAGTTACCTTTGTCTTTTCATGTAATTATTATGACAGAATTAATAATAATTATTATAAGTAATAGAGGTTTTTTCTTTTTTTATTTAAGTATTTCTTCTTAATAGTAAACAGAATAAACATAAGCCCTCAGTAAGTACTTTAGCACTGTAGTATTACCCTAACCATGTATTTATTTTTTGATGAATTTAAAATTTTCTCCTTATATTCTACAATTAATAGGAAATACATCTGACACCATCCACTGACTTCTATAAGAAATTAGCCTTGGACTGTTCTGGGCAGCAAGCAGCTGTTGACTTATTCCTTCTCAGTGGACAGTATTCGGATTTGGCTTCTCTAGGTATGTTCTTGCCCCTTTCTTCCTTCCTTCCTTCCTTCCTTCCTTCCTTCCTTCCTTCCTTCCCTCCCTCCCTCCCTCCCTCCCTTCCTGTTGTTGTTGTTGTTGTTGTTGTTGTTTTGAAACAAAGTCTCAGGTAGCCCATGCTGACCTTGAGCTCCTCTGGGTCCCGAGAGAGATGGCTCTGATGTCCTGATTCTCCTGCCCCTTTTCTCATGTACCGCAATTACAGGCTTGTGCTGTCACACCCAGCAGTGACTTCTATTTAATGTTTTGTTTGTCTGTTTGGATTTTTATTGAATAAATATCAGAATGATGTTGTAACAGTGTTCTGAGTAGAGAAGCAGGTGAAGATAAGCCTTATTCTCTGGGAGTGTTAGTCTTATTCATTGCCATGGCTGTCGTTTCAGCTTTCTTTCTTGTTTTAAGTTAATTTTTTACATTCATTTATTTATGTTTGTATACATGTGGGCAGGTGTGACAGGTGTGAAGGTCACACCCTACAGGACTTGGGTCTCCTACCACCTGGGTCCGGGAATCAGACTCAGGCTATCTGGCTTGGTGGAAGGCACCTTTACCCACTGGCCCAGTTTTCTATTTATGAAATGGAGTCTTAGTGTTATCCAGATCTTGGCCTCAGCAATTACTCCCGCCCTCCACCATAATACACCTTCAAGTAACTGAAACCATATGCATGTGCCACCATGTTTGGTCTCCTGCTGACCAGTCACTTTATCAGACACTTTAGTCTATTAAAGCCTGTACCTTTTTTAATCTATTATAATTCTTGTACTTTTTTTTCCTTAGTGATTTTTCGAGACTGTTTCCCTTTGTAGCCCTGGCTGTCCTGGAGCTTACTCCGTGCCCAGCTCTTTTTTTTTTTTTTTAAATGAGACAGACTCCATGCCCAGCTTTTTTTTAAAAAAATGAGACAGTGTTTCTTCACATAGCCCTGGCTATCCCAGAACACATTGTATAAACCAGGCCAGCCCCCAAATCATAGAGATCTTCTTACTCTTGCTCCCAAGTGCTAGGAGCAAAATCATACAGCACTACACATGACATTGTACTCTTAATTGGTATAAGGGAAGTAGAGAAGTCGCTTACTATAGCACTATTATAGGAGTAGCATATTCTTTTTGGTGGTACTTTGAGACGTTAGAGAGGAATGTGAACAGTTACTTTGATGGGAAGTATTAGTAGTTATTATTTTAGAGGAGTGTATTGAGAGGCTGAGGGGTGTGTGTGTGTGTGTGTGTGTGTGTGTGTACACAATATAACCCAAATTATGTTGCCCACATTATGACTCCTAGCCGCCTATAACTCCAGCTCCCGGGAACTTGATGCCTCTGGCCTCTGTAGGTACCTGTACTCATGTGTACAGACCCAACATACACATGCATCTAATTTAAAATAATAAAATTGAAAGTAAATGTATACTGTAGTCCCACGCACGAGTGAATAAAGGGGTGTCTAAAAGGAGTGTGTTCTCTTCCAGGCTGCATCTCTCGGTACTCAGCGGGTAGTGTGTATTACTATCCCTCGTACCATCACCAGCACAACCCAGTGCAAGTACAGAAACTACAGAAGGAACTACACAGGTACCTCACTCGGAAGATTGGATTTGAGGCAGTCATGAGGATCCGGTGCACCAAAGGTGGGAACAGTTTTTTTCCCTCATAGAGGGTACATGATAAAAAATATTTATCTTACAGGATTTACCCTGCAGAGATACATTGAGTTTTAGAATGTGAAATTATGGGCTGGAAAGATGACTCAGGGGTTAAGAGCACAGACTGCTCTTCCAGAGATCCTGAGTTCAATTCCCAGCAACCACATGGTGGCTCAAACCATCTATAATGGGATCTGATACCCTCTCCTGGTGTGTCTGAAGACAGCTATAGTATACTCATATAAATGAAATAAATAAATATATTTTTTAAAAAAGAATGTGAAATTATACACTATGCAATTAAAGGGGGAAAACTATTTAAATAGGAAATATTAGGGCTAGAGAAGTGTCTCTGCAGTTCAGAGCACAGACTACTCTTGCAGATGATCTAAGTTATGTTCCCAGCATCCACACTGTGGCTCACAACCACCCTGTAACTCCAGCTCCAAGGCATCGATGCCCCTGCCCTCTGTAGGTCCTGCACTCATGCGCACAAACCCACACACAGGCACACACTTGTACAGAATTTAAAATAATAACAATCTTTAAAAATAAGGAATATTAGCCGGGCGTGGTGGCGCATGCCTTTAATCCCAGCACTCGGGAGGCAGAGGCAGGCGGATTTCTGAGTTCGAGGCCAGCCTGGTCTACAAAGTGAGTGCCAGGACAGCCAGGGCTACACAGAGAAACCCTGTCTCGAAAAACCAAAAAAAAAAATAAATAAAAAAAAAATAAGGAATATTATGAATACATTTATAACTACTGAACTGTGTACATTAAAATGGTACATTTTATGCTATGTTGGTTATTTCAGCTTTTTAAAAAGGGGGCCAAATCTCCAAAGAAAATGCCTGGGTGTGCCATACATGTGCACATGCGTGTGTTCATGCGTATGTGTGTGTACTAAGTATGAAATCAAAATGCTGGTCTCAGAGAGACAGCTCAGCCGGCAAAGGATTAGCTGCCATACTTGATAACCTGAGTTCAATCCCTGGGACCCACATGACAGAAGGAGAGGACAAACTCCTCTGACCTCCACATGTGTGTGCATTGTGTGCACAGGTGTCCCTCTCCCCTCAAATGAAGTGAATATATGTAACAATGATAAGCTTTTAAAGATAAAATAAAATGCTGGTATATACAGCCAGTGTCCTCCAAAAAGATTTCTGTTTCTCACTATTTCTTAAGAGATGCCCATTTGCCCCTCAGCATCGCTGAGTGCTCTGTCTTCTCCAAGCTGTTTACTCTCTGATAAAAGGAGTAGGATGAAGTAGCCATAAGTAAGCACATAACAGTCATGGTGGTAATTTTCTATTCTAGGTCTTTCCATTCATACCTTCCATGGGAACTTCTTCGTCCGTTCTACAGACTTACTGTCTCTTCCCAATGTCAACCCAGATGCTGGGTATGCGGTCCAGATGTCAGTAGAAGAGAGTCTCACTGACACTCAGCTAGTTTCCTTCCAGTCAGCACTCTTATATACATCAAGTAAAGGTAATGGTTTGTTTGCATTTATTATCACAAAAAACATGACACCTACCCTCTTGAGTTTCTTGATACGGAATTTCTATGCTCTGCTCTGGCTGGCCTGGAACTAACTGTATCAACCGGGCTAGCCTCAGACCCATAGAAATTCACCTGCCTGTGCCTCCCAAGTCCTGAGATTAAAGGCATGCACCACTGCACCCAGCTGAGACCTAGCCTCTCAACAGATGTGTAGCCCTGGTACTGAGACCCCACCTACCTCTCTCCTGCCCAGCTGTGGGCTGTGGGCATCCTTACTCACCAGCTGGGGCTAACTTGGAGCGGTAAGGTGACATAGCATCACTTGGGTCTACATGAGAATTTCCTCAGCCCTGGGTACAACCAGGACTAGTATTTAGCATTACAATACATAGCAACATACCTTACCTCAAAAATTCTCCTTTTTTGCCTAAATAAAAAGGTTCTCTTTTAGTAATAATAAACAACATACAGTAGGAATAATTATGAAAAGTATTAAGTAAGAGTTACATTCAAAATTCCAGTTTTGTTTGTATTCAGCAATGCAGAAGAAAGTATTTTATTATCTATCCTATCCTGGTGAGTTCAGAGTACTGGATTTAAATCAATTTTTATCCTAATTTGTATTGTTAAAAAAAAAATTGTCTTAGACTTAAAACACTTCTTTTTTTTTTTTTTTTTTTCGAGACAGTGTTTCTCTGTGTAGCCTTGGCTCTCCTGGAACTCACTTTGTAGACCAGGCTGGCCTCTGCCTCCCAAGTGCTGGGATTAAACCACCATGCCCGGCTAAAACACTTCTTTAAATGTTAAACAACTTAAATTTAATTGTGAGACTAATTGTTTAGTCTTCAACCCCATTAGAGACCTGAGAAGGAATCAGTATTACCTGAGCATACAGGAAGCACAGGACTGCAGCTTCCAAAACTATACACATGACAGAGGCTGGCTGCTGAGCTGACTGCCAGGACAGTCCCCAATGCTCTTAATTGAATCTTTAGCTTTGAAAATGCTAATGATGAATGCAAAAAGATTCTGAGACCATTAAGAGCAAGATCCATACCTCTTTATGAATGGACATAGAAGCAAATGCTAACAATCCAGTCGTGGTGAGAAACAGTTACAGGAGAACAAGATACCTGGAGCTGGGCTATCAAAGATCTAGTCATTCCCTAAGTGTCTGCAGCCAAACCCAAAGGCTTTCATATTGGTTTTATCCATAGATTGCTGCTATGATTACCAAAGAAAAGGTAGTAAGATACTAATTTTTTTTTAAATTCTTCTATTAAAAAATATAAGCCAGGCACGGTGGCACAACCTTCAGACCCACTACTTGGGAGGCAGGCAGATCCCTATGAGTTTGAACCAGTCTAGTCTATGTAATGAGTTCCAGGAAAACTATAGCTACCTAGTGAGACCCTCCCTCAAAACAAAAACAAAAACCAATCAAATAAGTATATATAAAATTGAGGGCTGGAGAGATAAGATAGCTCAGCAGTTTAAAGTACTTGCTGCTCTTGTAGACCCTAGTTTGGTTCAGTTCCCAATACCCACACGGCAGCTCTCAACCACCCATAACTCCCATTTCCAAGAGATCCATTGCCCTCTTCCTATCTCTGAGGACACCAGTCACATACATGATATACATATATACATGCAGATAAAATATTCATACACAAAAAATAAATAAGTCTAAAAAAAAAATATATATATATATATATATATATATATATATATATATATATATATATAAATAAATAAAACTGGTGTTGGAGACGTACTCAGCACTTAAAGGAATTTGATTCTTCATCCAGAGGCCCCAGGTTTGTTTCCTAGCTCCGCTCACAACCATCTCTAACTCTAGTTCCAAGGTATCCCATTTCTCTGGCACCAAGCACAAACATGGTACATAGACATAGGTGCAGGCAAAATACTCAAAATAAAAATAAATAAATCTTTTTTTCTAGGGCGGTATAGGGTTTTGAAACAGGGTTTCTCTGTGTAATAGTCCTGACTGGCCTGGACTCTTTGTAGACCAGGGTCATCTCGGGATCTGCCTACCTCTGCCTCCTGAGTTTCGGATTAAAGGCATGCATCGCTACGCCTGGTCTAAAATCTTTTTTAAAGGCAGATTAGTTAGGCCTAGACTTAGTTGTGTGGTTCTCTGATCTCAGCACTCAGGTAGCTGAGGATGTAGGATTATGAGTTGGAGGCTGCCTGGGCTCTTATCTTGATCCTGGTCAGCAGGAGAGAGGAAAAACTAGGACCTTATCGGGTGTCAACTACAATTTCTCCTGTCTATTAAAAATAACCTGAACAAGAAGAGTTTCACAGTTAAAATATAAAACCTGAACATTTTTTCTGATACTCTTGGGCATTTGCTTTCTCTATGACCTTCTTGGTTCTAAGTTAAAAAAGAAACACTTTTCAGGACTGGCAGGGTGTTCAGCAGCTGAAGGTGCCTGTCACCAAGCCTGAGCCTGGAGTGCACATGGTGACAGAGCCAACTCTGTAGACATTATCCTCTCATCTTTGTGCACAAATAGTAATAAATAAGCAAAGTGATTGTCTGATAAATATTTTTTAAAGGAAAAGAAAAAAGAAGTGACTTTAACATAACCTCTTTTAAAAAATAGCTATTATGTTTCCTCACAAAGGTGAAAGAAGAATCCGTGTCCATACTTTGTGTTTGCCGGTAGTTTCTACCCTGAATGAAGTCTTTCTTGGAGCTGATGTGCAAGCAATTTCAGGGTTATTAGCCAATATGGGTAAGAATTGTTATTGCTTTAGATATTTTCCATACCATACCACCTAACACATCCATATATTTTTGTTCTACCTGAAGTTGGTACCTTAGAGGTTTTGACGTAGAGTGCTTTGGTCTGTTTCAACAGAAAGGTCCGCTGAGCTCACGTGCCTGTGTTTGCTTGCACTTTATGGAGGCATAATCGCATATTAGAGGGATTTCACCCTTTTTAATTGTATAAGTTTACAGGGCTGTACAGCCATCATCACAGTCTAATTTTAGAACATTTTTATCATCCCAAAGGATGTCATGCCCAATTAGTGCTCCCACCTACCCTCACTGACTAAGCCACCATTAAGTGATTTCCTATGTTTATTTGTCTACATTGGACTTAAATAACCATCTTTAAAAAAATATATCCAATATTTTCTTCTGAAAGTTCTTCTTAAAGATTATAAATATAAAAGAATAGAAATATATTTTAAAATTATTTCTATTTTATGTTTATGGGTGTTTTGCCTATATGTTTATCTGTGCATATTTGTGTGCCTGGTGCCTGAGGAGGCCAGAAGAGGACATGGAACCCCTAGAACTACAGTTAAGGATGGTTGTAAGCTGCCATGTCCGTGTTGGGAACTAAACCCAAGTCCTTTGCAACAGCAGCAGTGCTCCTAACTGCGATGCCACGTCTCAGCCCCTCACGTAACCAACTCTCATACACTGTGTAGTGTGAGCACTTGCTGGAGCTGTTGCTAATGCTCTGACATGAATAACAACATGTGAAAGATGGCTTCCTAAACAGCTGCACCCTTAACAACTGACCCTGTGCACCCAAAAGTATTTTATGCAGCCCAGGTATACAGGTATACAAATCAGACAGTTATTGATAATGAATCATAAACTTTATGACTTTGTATATTTATGGTTTTTCCATTTAGTAAATATAAAAGCAAATTGCTATTAATGAGAT
Organism: Mus caroli; assembly: GCF_978045245.1. Classification (NCBI taxonomy): domain Eukaryota; kingdom Metazoa; phylum Chordata; class Mammalia; order Rodentia; family Muridae; genus Mus; species Mus caroli. The sequence continues at coordinate 71,389,012 of NW_028227268.1, forward strand.
CACTGTGCTTATTTTATTTTTACATAAAAACTTGTGGCTGAACTGCTTGCTTTCTAAGTTGTGGGGTATTTTCACCATTTCTTGGAGTTGATCTATTATATCTTTATTATCATCAATGCTGAAAAAACTGCCTCATATAAATACATAACACAAAATAGCCAAAATATGGTTTGGGCCGTTATTCTGTCCTGATCTCAAGATCAGCTTATTTAACAGTTTTTAGGAACAGATGTGTTCATTCATAACCTTGCTTAAGTCTGCTCTGAAAAACACTTCACTGGGCCTCTGGATGTCTGGGCACCTTGTGGGCAGAGGCAGGCAGATCTCTGAGAATTTAATGCCAGCCTGATCCTGGACAGCTAGAGCTGTTACTCAGAGAAACCCTATCTCAAAAAAAAAAAAAAATTGTTTTTAATTGGGCCAGGAAGATAACTTGACAGGTTAAAGGTGTTATTTGCCAACATGCTGACTACCTGAGTTCAACCCCTGAATTTACATAATGGAAAGAGAACCAATTCCCCCAAGCTATCCTCTTGAGTGTGTGCGTGTGTGCATGTGTGTGTGTGTGCGTGCGTGTGTGCGTGCGTGAATGAATGATCTCTTCTGTTCTTTCTAGATGAATCACCAAGCCTATATCCTGTCTCTCTTTTTGTCCTGCCCTCACCTCACTAGCTGTTGACAGGTCGGTGACTGCCAGCCTGAGTGATGCCCGGGATGCCCTGGTGAATGCTGTCATCGACTCTCTCTCAGCCTACCGCTCTTCAGTCCTGAGTGGCCAGCAGCCAGGCCTCATGGTTCCTTTCTCCTTGAGGCTTTTCCCACTTTTTGTGTTGGCTCTCCTAAAACAGGTAAGAAAACTCAGGCTGGCACACTAAGAATGTTGAAAAGCTTTTTATTGAACTTTTAAATATTGTATAAGTAGCTTTAGACCAGCTAAATGTTCTGAGACTGGGAACCCTGTCTCTCACAGGAGCATTAGAGGGATTTATAGCCAAAGACATTTATGAATAACTAATTTAATGTAAGTGCCTCACTCACCAACAGTTCAGTGATATGACTGCAAATTTAAATGATAACCAAAGAAAGACCTGAAAGTTGTAGTGTTGCTCTGAACGCACCTGCTGCATGTTCTCATGCACACTGGAAGCTTAAAAGCGAACACACAGACTCAGAGCCATGTGACAGCCTTTAGACACCGGGAGTGTGAGGGATGGAGAGGTACTGCTCAGGGCACAGTGGGGCTGTGTGTGGGGAGTGGTGTGTGCGTGCCACAGCATGTGTATGGGGTCACAAATGCCTCTTTCTGCTGAGTCATCTTGCCAGCCCAGTTCTAACTTATTTACTTAAGTCACAGAAATTACCTAAGTATTTAAGTTTTATCATTTAACAATCCAAGATCTTCTCTTGAAAGCCTTTTTTAGCTGGGTGTGGTGGCGCACACCTTTAATCCCAGCACTCGGGAGGCAGAGGCAGGCGAATATCTGAGTTCGAGGCCAGCCTGGTCTACAGAGTGAGTTCCAGGACAGCCAGGGCTATAGAGAGAAACCCTGTCTCGAAAAAACAAACAAAAAGCCTTTTTTAATGGTCTGCCTTCCTTGATATCTTCCCCTCCCGCCCTCCCCACCCCTCCACACACACACACACAGACACTCGCTGTTAGACATACAGCGCTGTCATCCCTTCCCATCATGCAGCACTGCGACACCTTCGTTCCTCTTGCCTCCTACAATTTTTCTATGTCAGTTATCACTGAGCACAGTTTGCTGATTTATTATTTTTCCTTTTTGTTGTTGAGACAAGGTCTTACCGTGTAGCCTCATTGTAGAACTCACTTTGTAGACCAGGCTGATCTTGAACTCACAGAGATCCACCCACCTCTACATCTTGAGTGTATTTTTACATTCACCTTTATTTCTCCTTTTCAGGAAGTAAACCATGAATACAAAAGTTTTGTCTTTTTTTTGGTTTTGGTTTTGGTTTTTTGAGACAGGGTTTCTCTGTGTAACCCTGGCTGTCCTGGAACTCACTTTGTAGACCCAGGCTGGCTTCGAACTCAGAAATCTACCTGCCTCTGCCTCCCAAGTGCTGGGAAGGTTTTTGTCTTTTTTTATTCGTTATTTAATCACAGCACCTAGTATGTAATAACAGTAAATGAAAAAGATGTAAGTGCATTATTTCACCTATAAAATACAGTGATTGCCGGGCAGTGGTGGTGCACACCCTTAATCCCAGCACTTAGGAGGCAGAGGCAGGAGGATTTCTGAGTTTGAGGCTAGCCTGGTTCAGTTTACCTGAACCTGCCTGGAAAAGGCGTTCTAGTCACATTCAGTCTGTGAATATTCATTGTTCTCTGCCTCTTGTATTCCTCTCCACCAACTGAGACACTAGCCCTCACCTCACCGCTCTGCCAGCCTGAGTGCAGCTACTACAGCAGTAAAACTGTCCCAGCCTCAGCTCTGCCGTGCCACTGTCCTCAAGTGTGGTACCACCCTGCTTCAGAGGCTGTGGGATCTACTGTATTGTCTTGAGTTTTAATGTCTCCCGTTGTGGAAGAAACAATTACCGTCCAGCAGACGTGGCACACTTGTCTTTTTGCTATGCCATGTGTACCTTTATCTTGTCGCCAGGGTACCATCCTTCCCAGGCTTCTCAGCTCCATCACAGTCACTGCAGTTAGGCCTAGCCTAGCAGTGAGGAAACAGACTCCAGGGAGATCGGGTGACTTAGCAGTGCTCAGGTATTGACTAGTTGAGACTTCCAGATGAGGCTACAGGGTAATGACTTCTTCAAAGATAAAATAATTTATGATAAATTGCTAATTCTGTCTAATGATAATCTTTTAGCAATTGACATTTACAAAACTCTGTCTTTTTCTAATGTTGGGAGGCGGGGTGTTGTTTTATTATAGAAATCTTTCCAGACTGGGACAAGTGTACGTCTAGATGAACGAATTTTTGCCATGTGTCAAGTGAAAAACCAGCCATTGGTTCACCTCATGCTCACAACACATCCCAGCTTGTATAGAGTTGACAACCTCTCAGATGAGGTAAGACCAACTCCCTGTTCTGTGGCTTCTTCTGAAAAATGTGAAGCCTAATTATATTCTGTACAGAATGAGTTTGTTACCTAAATCCTTGTTTGTTTTTTCCTAGGTAAATGTACAGAAACTTTGATATTTAGGGACATTCCTGAAAATATTAACTTTAAGTTTTCTAAGACATACTCTCTTTTTTTCTAATTTGAGATTTAAAGATAGAGATATACTATACAAGGTGTCTCAGAGTGTCTATTGTTGTGAGGAAACACCATGACCAAAGTCACCTTGGCGGAAAGGCTTCTGTTAGCATAGAGTTCATCATCAGAGAAGCAGCTGAGGAAAAGCCATGGAGGGTGCTGTGTACAGGCTTCTCTACGGCTTACTCAGTCAGGCTTCTTACACAGCCAACACCACCAGACCATAGGGGGCACTGTTGCGGGAAATATTTAAAAAGAATCACCAAGCTCCTGCACTTCATCCAGCTACTCTCTGCCTGCCAACTCTCCAGCAGGACCAGAGCTCCTGTGTTCCCTTCCCTTGGCTGCCATGCCAGCCACACGTAACGCAACGCAACGGAACGTAACACAACGCAACGACCATCCACCCAGCAGTCAGCACCTCAACACCCAGCAACCCAGTAGAAACAAAACTCTAGAAGCTTATAATTAACAAGTCAGATTTAGAGGGCTGGAGAGATGGCTCAGAAGTTAAGAGCACTGACTGCTCTTCCGAAGCTCCCCAGTTTGAGTCCCAGTAACCACATGATGGCTCACAATCATCTGTAATGAAATCTGATGCCCTCTTCTGGTGTGTCTGAAGATAGCTACAGCGTACTTATATATAATAAAGAAATAAATCTGGGCCAGAGCAAGCAGGGCTGGAGAGAGAAGAAAAAGTGTCTGAAGACAGCTACAGTGTACTTACATATATCTGACTTTTAAAGATTTATTTATGGGGCTGGTGAGATGGCTCAGTGGGTAAGAGCACCCGACTGCTCTTCCGAAGGTCCAGAGTTCAAATCCCAGCAACCACATGGTGGCTCACAACCATCCGTAACGAGATCTGGCGCCCTCTTCTGGAGTGTCTGAGGACAGCTACAGTGTACTTACATATAACAAATAAATAAATCTTTTAAAAAAATTTAAAAAAAAGATTTATTTATTATATATCAATAAATTCTCAATTCACAAGATGCCTACACAATAATTTCAGGGCCAAATGATAATGATACAAGCTGCCCACCTAGATCAAACAAGTTATCTCAATTATTCTATCCCTTTATGATGTTTATTACCACCTGTGGCTATCTAAACCCACGTGGGATCAGGATCTGCTCTTTGTCCCTGCAACTCTTTGTTCTGCCTCCCTTTTCCCTGTCCAATCACAAGCTTCCTGCTGCACTAATATTTTAATGTAATTGACAGGAAATATCCTACCCCCAGGCACTGCCCACAACGGGCTCTTCTCACATCACTCACTAATTGAGGGAAATGCCAATCTGGTGGGGGCATTTTCTCAGTTAAAGTTTTCTCTTCTCAGGTGACTCTAGCTGGTGCCAAGTGGACATAAGATAGCCAGCACAGAAGGCTCTTACCAGTCGTTCCTAATGTTTAACTTTGTAGTTTCCTGGGCTATACCTAAATGGCTTATTCCTATAGTTCAAACAACTTTAGCTAAAACAAGAGGATCACTTGAGCTCATGAGTTTGAAATCAGTCCCTGCCTCAGAAACAAAATTCAAAAACTCTAAGAAGAGGAGGAAGAGGAAGAAGAAAAGGAGGAGGAAGAAGAGGAGCAACAAAAGGAAGAAGAGGAAGAAGAGGAGGAGGAAAGAAAAAAGGAGAGAGACTTGATTAATCCATTATTAGTTGAATTTCATTAATGTCACTTTATTTGTTCACTATATATTATATTTTTCAATTTAATTTTTAAAACCAAAGTCAAGCTTGGTGGCACGGATAATCCTAGCACTTGCAAGATGGGTCAGGAGTTCAAGGCCAGCCCCAGCCAGCTATAAAGGGAGTTCCAGGCATGCCTGGCTAAGGAGACCCTCTCTTTAAAGACTGTAACAGCCCAGTTGGTGGGTCCACTCTCCACCCTGGCATTAACCTAGCATGGTGGTTCATACCTACATTGTCAACTCTTGGAACACGGAGGCAGGAGGATCAGAAAAGAAATTCAGAGTTATCTTTAGCTACACAGGAAGCTGGCAACCAGCCTGTACCTAAAGATCTGGTCTCAAAAAACTAAAGATGGGAATGGGCTGGAGCGATGATTTGTGGGTAAAGTGCTTTGCTGCACAAGCATGAGGACCTGAGTTAGTTCCCCAGAATATGACACCATGGATCTGTAAGCCCAGCACTGGGGAAGCCCAGGGACCTGCTGGCCAGCCAGGTAACTGAGTCAACAAACTCCAGGTTCATTGAGAGCTTGTCTCAAAGAATAAGGTGGCAAGTGACAGAAAACACCTGCCATTAACTTCTAGCTATACAACTAAGAAATAAATATGATTAGAATTTAATTTCAATTATTAGACTCATGGTGGCTTTGTTTAATATACATAATATTCCATGTTTATTATGCATAACTGACTTGCCTATTTAAGATCCAAACTCTTGTAAGTCAATTCATTTCATTGTGTTAGTTACTTAACCCTGGCTCTAGAGAGCTGAGCGTGGTACCCCAGGCCAGTAATTTCAGCACTTAGAGGAGAAGGCAGAACAATCTGGAGTTCAAGATCAGCTTCAGCTACATAAAAAGTTTGAGGCCAGCCTGAGCTATGGCAGACTCTTTTTCCAAAAAAGTACTGAGGCTAGGAATAAAATGTTTATTGTGGAAGCATGAGGACCAGAGTTCAGAACCCACATGAAAAACAAGGCAGGCATGGCAGCCACCTGTCATTTTATCACTCGAAATTTTCAGAGGCAGCAGATCCCTGGGATGATCTGCCTAATTAGACTCTGTGAGTACATGTTAACCTGTATCTAACCTGTATCTAAAAACTTCATTCTTTGCCTCCTTCAGGGAGCTCTCAACATCAATGACAGAACCATACCTCAGCCCCCCATTCTTCAGCTCTCGGTGGAGAAGTTGAGCAGAGATGGAGCGTTCCTCATGGATGCAGGCTCAGTGAGTGGATTATCTCAGTCTTATGAGCTCAGTGTGCTGCTGAGCCTCCTTAATGGTTGGCTTCAGCTGCCTTTCTTTATACATTAGTGCTGACCATCCTCCCTGCTGTCTCCCATTTCACAGTGTTTCGTAGTTCTCTGTACAGTCTCACTAAGCATGCTCATCCTTTGACTTTTTAAAGCATAACCAATGATAAAAGTATCAGACTCACTATTAGGCTGTCTCTCAAAACAGTGTATTTGTGTTTGCAGTTACTGATGCTTTGGGTTGGAAGAAATTGTTCACAAAATTTTCTCAGCCAAGTTCTGGGAGTTCAAAACTATGCATCAATTCCACAGACAATGGTAAGCTTTTATGTTAGTGGTCGTAAACTATTTAAAGGACATTTCAAATATGATACAAACATGAACCCTATTTTCAGATCAGGACTTAAGACTCCAAATTTCTCCCAAAGTAAGTATCTTTATAGATACTATCTCTACTGACTACAAGTGCTCATTTTATGGTTTAGTTTGGGTGTGTTTACAGGCAGGCTCTTGCTATGGTGTTCAGGTTTGTCTATGTCTCAAGAACGCAGAGGGTTCCTTATGCCTCAGAGTCTCTATTAGATAGGACTATAGCCACATACCACTATGCCAGGCTCATCTTGTCTCGTTTGTTGTGGTTTTGGGTTTTGTTTTTGTATTTCTTTGTTTTGTTTTGTATTTTTACATTGGTCACCATGTAGCTCTGGCTGGCCTAGAACTCACTATGTAGACCAGGTTGGCCTCAAACTGACAGAGATCTACTTGTCTCTGCCTCTTGTCTCTTGCCTCTGTCCCTATACCTGGCTCATTTTGTCTTCAAATGATATTTTTGGTTAGCCTTGGGGTTATTTTTGTTTTATTTCATGTGTATGAATGTTTTGCTTGCATGTAGATATGTATATCACATGCATGCCTGGTTCCTGTGAAGTTTAGAACAGGGTGTGGATCCACGGAACTGGACTTCTAGATGGTCGTGAGTACCATGTGGGTGATAGGGGACCCAGGTCCTCCGTAAGAGGTGCACATGCTCCTAAATCTGAGCCGTCCGCAGCCTCTTCGCAGTTTTGTGTGCATTTCATCTGTAGGGTGGTTTGGAAATAGTATCACCAGACTGTCTCTGCCCTGCCAGCTCCTGAGTAACCACACAGAGACTTAGTGTTTATTAAGCTTAGGCCTTAGCTGGCTACCTCCCAGATAGCTCGTCTAACTTAAATTATCCCGACTATTCTATTCCACCTCTGCCACGTGGCCCCTTAGTCAGTCAGTCAGTTAGTCCTGGCACTTACTCCTTCCCCCTCTGTGTCACGATGACGAATCTCTCACCTCTGAATTTTTTCAAAGTTTGGTAGGAACCACAGTTCCTACCTCTACCAGGAAGTCCTGCCTTTCCTCTCCTGCCTCAGCTCTTTATGAAACCCATTAGGAGGTGGTGGAGGTCTATGTGTAGGTGGTTAATCCATAAAAATAATGACGCCACCGGGCGTGTTGGTGCACGCCCTTAATCCCAGCACTCGGGAGGCAGAGGCAGGCTGATTTCTGAGTTCGAGGCCAGCCTGCTCTACAGAGTGAGTTCCAGGACAGCCAGGGCTACACAGAGAAACCCTATCTAGAAAAACAAGGGAGAAAAAAAAAAAAAAGAAAAACAACCTTTAAACAGTGCACAAAGAGGTTCCCCAAGATAGGTCTTACTCTGTAATCCATGTTGACCCCAAAATTACGGCAGTTTCCTCACCCCAACCTTTCAGTTGCTAAGATTATATATAGATTTACAGTACTGTACCTAGCTGAGAATGACACTGGTTTTTTTTTTTTTTTGGGGGGGGGGGAAGAGGATCAATTCTTTTTAGCCAGGGTTTTACTATATAGCCCTGGCTTACCTGGAACCCATGATGTAGACCAGGCTGGTCTCAATCTTACAGCATTTCTTTTACCTGAGCCTCCAAAGTGCTGAGCTCACAGACATGAATCAGTGTCTTAAGAGTTTTATTGCAACTCTTTTAAAGGAAAACATGAGTTGGGTTTGGCTAACACTTTCAGAGTTTTAGTCCTTTATCATGGCAGGGAGAATGGTGGCACACAGGCAAACATGATACTGGAGAAGGAACTGAGAGTTCTACATCTTGATCTGCAGGCAGCAAGGAGTATCTTCTGAAGGTAGCAAAGAGGAGGCTGTTTTTCCACGATGGGCAGAGCTTAACCTGGGAGACCTCAAACCTCTTCCCCCTGCCCTGCTCCCAACACACACATTGATACCCTTTCTTCCACAAAGCTATACCTCCTAATAGTACCATCCCCATGGGCCAGACACTCAAACACATGAGTGTATGGGGGCCAAACCTATTCAGACCACCACAATCACCTTTCCAAAGTGTTTAAAATGGTAATTCTCAGCTATACATGGTAGCACTCAGGAGGCAGAATCAGGAGGATCTCTGTGTGTTCCGGTCCAGCCACAATTAGTTGCTGTGACCTTCTCTGAGTCTGATCCCCAAAACCCAGGTAAGCTGAGAGGGAGAAGCAGCTCCAGAGTTTTTCTCTGACATGTGTCCAAAATGTGCATTTCATGCGCATAGACATACATACTACAATAAAAATTTGAATGTATTTTGTGTTTATATGTATATAGCTGTTTTGCCTGCATGGGTGTCTGTGTGCCTTGTGTGTGCCCTGATGCCCAAAGGGGTGAGAAAAAGTTATCAGTCCTTTGAAACTGGAGTTACAGACAGCTGTTTACCACCATGTAAGTGCTAGAAATCAAACTCTTGTTTTCTGGAAGAACAGTGTGTGCTCTTAACTACTTACTGACCCACAAACCATTTCTTCAGCCCAGTGATAAAGCTTTTAAGAGTTAAAATATTGTTGGGCTGGAGAGATGGCTCAGCAGTTAAGAATACTGACTGCTCTTCCAGAGGTCCTGAGTTCAATTCCCAGCAACCACATGGTGGCTCACAACCATCTGTAATGGGATCTGATGCCCTCTTCTGGTGTGTTTGAGAACAGCTACAGTGTGTGTGTGTGTGTGTGTGTGTGTGTGTGTGTGTGTGTGTGTAATAATATTGTCTTTGAAGGAGAAAGCATTGAATTTAGTTAATGACCAAAAAATAAAATTAAAAACTTGTATTGCTGCACATGACATTAGTATCTGTGTGTGAGTGTCTTTGTCTTTCTCCCAACCCCCTTTTTTAGCAAGGATTATTGAAGCCAAAGCCTTGCACACTCTAGGCAAGCATCATTTGAGTGCTGTGTCTGCATGTATATCTGCGTGCCAGAAGAGGACATCAGATCTCATTACAGATGGTTGCGAGCCACCATGTGGTTGCTGGGAATTGAACTCAGGATCTCTGGAAGAGCAGCCAATGCTCTTAACTGATGAGCCATCTCTCCAACCTACATTTGGATAATTTTAAATTGTTAAAATTGCCTTATTTTTTTCAGTACCTACTGCTAGCTAGTATGTGTCCAGCTTTGGAAAACATATTTATCACTTTATATTCCAATCGGGTTCTGTGCTGCACTCCTGGCAATAATTAAAGGACTTAAGTATTTATTTTAAAATTTTTATTATATCTATTTCTTCATTGAAGTTTGGGGTATACATATCAAGGGTCAAGTGAGGTCAGAGGACAACTTTTGGGGATTGATTCTTTCTACTAAGTGGGTCCCAGAGATCAAACTCAAGTCACCAGGCTTTGTATCAAGTGCCTTTACCCACTGAGTCATCTCCAGTCTTCAGGATTCATATATGTAGAAAGACTTCGATGTCAAAGTTATATAGAGGATATAAGCTTTCAGTCCTTGAGCAAAACTACTAGACTAGATGAATAGGCATTTAAGTCGTGAAATCAGAAAGTGTTGTATTTGTAATAACCACCTTGATGAGTTGGCTGATTCTAAATTTCATTATGAAGTGAAGAGCTGGAAGGTTTTCCTAGGTCAATACAGTGCTAACTAGATCAAGACTGTACTAACTAGATCAAGACTGTGCTGACCAGATCAAGACTGTGCTAACTAGATCAAGACTGTGCTAACTAGATCAAGACTGTGCTGACTAGATCAAGACTGTACTGACTAAAATCAAGACTGTGCTGACCAGGCCCAAGAGCCTGCCACCTGTTTTGTATTTATGATCTTACTGGAACTTAAGTGTAGCAATGGCAGTCCTGAGTATTTACAACAGAAACAGAATTACTTTCAAGCCTAATATAAACTCTGGTCCAACAAAATCAACTGATTTTGAGTCATAAATCTAAAGGGTGCAGACTGCAAGGTAGGTAGATAACAGAGCTAATTGGAGTTTTATTTAATAGACAGATCTTCCAGAACTTGATACACCCGAATCTGCCAGAATAGCAGCCTTCATCTCATGGCTTAGAGAGCAGAGGCCGTTCTTCCCAGTACTCTATGTAATCAGGTAAGTCAATAGTTGTTGTTTTGTAGGGTTTGGTTTTTTGTTTTCTGTTTTTCAAGATAAGATTTTTCTGTATAATAGCCCTGGCTGTCCTGGAACTCACTTTATAGAACATGCTGACCTCCAATTTACTGAGATCTCCCTGCCTCTGCCTTCCAAGTGCTAGAATTAAAGGGTAAGTCAGACTTTTAATGTGTCAATGTCTGGTCTTACAAGAACTAATTTTATATGACCAAATTTATAAGTAAACCTTTTAAAAGAACATAGAAAGGTCTGGCAAAGTAGATTAGTTGGTATAATTTTCTTTTTGAGGCAAGATTTCTCTATCTTGGAACTAGCTCTATAGACTAGGCTGGCCTTGAACTCATAGAGATCTGCCTGCTTCTGCCTCCAAGAGCTGCGTTTAAAGGTATAGAATACCACCATTGCCCAACAATTGGTAGTGTCCGTGTAGCACATCCTAGATTCAATCCTACGCATGATATAAAACAGTGCATGGTGACACATGCTTGTGATCCCAGCACTCCAAAGGTGGAGACAGGAGGATCAGTTTAAGTTCATCCTCAGAATTCTGAGTTCAAAGCCACCCTGAGCTACATGAGACACTGTCTCAAACAAATAAAAAGAATATGGAAAGATAAAATATACTTCTTTTCAATTGTTCTGTGAGTGTGTGTTTTGCCTACATGTATGTATATACTCCATATGTATACTTGGTGCCCTTGGAAGTCAGAAGAGGGTGCTGAATCCCCTAGGAACCGGACTTAGAGACAGTTGTGAGCCACTATTTAGGTGTTGGAAACCAAATGAGTCTAATGGTCTAGGTCCTCTATAAGAGCAGCCAGTCCTTTAAACCACTGAGCCATCTTTCCAGCCCCTAGACATAGCTGATTATATGATCAGAATTATCTTAATTATCATAGTACATCAGTAGCCTATGAAAAGAATCTGAGGTTTATTCTACTGCATCCAACACACATAATCATTGCTACCTTTTATCTCTAAGGGAGGAGAGTCTTATGAAAGCAGCCTTCCTTCAGAACTTGGTAGAAGACAGAACAGAGTCTGCACTGTCATATTATGAATTCCTTCTGCACATACAGCAGCAAGTGAACAAGTGACGAGACCGGGCTGCTGAGGAGTCGCTGGTGGAGTTCCTGAGGATGCAGTACCTTTCTTTCCTCCTTAAGATTGTGAACAAATGTGATGATGATTAAGATGTTTCACTGTGATTTCAACTAACTATAGCAAATAAAGGACCACAGCCGAGAGTCAGATGTGCAACTCCAAAATACTGTATTTTTCAAATCAAATAGATGTCTATACAATTGGAAACCTTTTTTTTCCTTTGCTGCCAACTATGTTTGAGTTGTTATGGATTGAGATGAGACAATATTGCAGAGGCAAAGAACATTTTATAAAATAAAGACTTCTGTGTTCTGCATTTCTATTTCTCATTTTTTTTATTTTTATGAGTTTTTGGCTGCTACATTTAAAAACGTCACAAGACTAAGTGTTTTAGGGACGTTTCAAATCTATCAATAATGATCTTTTTTAAATTGGAAAATCCAAAAGTCAGTAGACTGTAGAAAAGCTGGAATCCATCCCCTTTACATATCTGTTTTTGCCACACACACCCCCTTCATTTTCTAGGGAAGGAAAAGGATCATGTTAACTAAATTGGAGTACACTAGCTCTGGTCTTGCTTGGGAAGAATATAAAGTAAATTGTGAAGCTTTAACATCTGTCAGTATTTTCTCTACTTGAACAAAGTCACTTTAATTTGAGGTGAAAACTAATTAGGTGGTTTTCTGCTGTTTTATTCTGCCGTGAATAAAATTTGAGCTGTCTTCATAAATATATCAGGACTGGCAATGATAATAGGAGCTGGTTCTGTTGATTCGCTGAGTGGGTTTTTGTTTGGTCCATTTCTGCTGTGATTGATAAAGTATTACAAGCAGTTAAAGGTTCCCTAAATGCAATCTTAGAATGCATCAGCGTTATCTCTAAGGAGTTTAAGGATTAAATTGGAAGCCGCTCATGTATTCTGGGATATTAAAACCTTTTAAGGTATGAATGCTGCTGTTTGAGTTGGTGGATACTAAGATTGTACAAATCCATCATTTTAAAGTTATAAAAGAAACTTGATTTGTTATCATGCTCTAAAGACTGCTTGTTTTGATTCAGTTAGAGAACTATTACAGTCAAACTATCGGATGGCTTTTGTTTACAAATAGGTAAATTATCCATGTGTATTTAAAGTGCTATGATGTGTCTTTAAGAGTTTGCCTCAGTTTTCACAGGTTCATCATCTTGTATGAACTTCTTTAGTAATATTTGTGTGTAATACTCAGAGATCTTTTTGGTTTTTGTTTTCATAGATTAGAAATGTGTTTACAATCTCCGTCTCACGCCATCACCAATGTAATAGTAACTTCCAGGTTTACACCCACACGGGCTGACTGTAACTCCTGGGAAGGGAAGCAGCAGGCCCCTGGAGTGTACAGACAGCTACCGAGTGCCAGCTGCTTCCGGACACCTGTGCTTTGTGAGAGTGACAGTGTTAGAGTCCCTTTTCTTTTTAATTCCAAGCCACACATGATGGTGGCACGGGACCCTAATGCTGGTATTTGAGAGGCTAAAGCAGGAGATTGCTAGCCTGGGCTACATAGCAAGTGCCAGACCAGCTAGACTTGTCTCAAAAAGACAATTGAAAATTTTTGTTTCAGTGTACATATAGTACATTCAATTGAGGGTTGTTTTTTTTTTTTTAACTGCTTCATTTATTGAGAAGCAGTTTTCAAACTAGAACCAATTAAGTGTATATTATTTCCCCTCTTTTTAAGAAACAGCCATTATATACAATGTTCCTTTAAATGAACTAAAGTTTTCTTTTTAATGGGATTTTAAATGTTAGTATTTTTAGATTCTTTCATCATAGTAAGGAATCTTCCAGAGGGAAATGTACTCCTAGGGAAACCTTCCTTGTGCCTTCCCGGAGTAAGTCTGACCCTTATTAGCACCTGCTTGGTTAGTATATTTCACAAATTTACTTTTAAATTTTATTTTAGATATTATATTATGTGCAATCCAGAGTAATTTTATAACAGTCATAAAAACATAACTATTAGGGTTCTCAACTTCGTTCTCCACACAAGAGAATGAACCGTTGTGGAATATTGATATGATTATTTTTTTGCTATATTGAATGTTTTTCAGTTTTGACTTTTTTTTTTTTTTTGCAGTAAGACACTACCCGTCCTACCATCCTGTATTACTTTCTGATGTAAAACAACTAATATTTACACTATGCCATATTTTTTTTATTGTAGTTGTAAATTATGAAAGATCCTTGAATTTTCTACAGATCTACAACTACTAAAGTAACAGACAAGGGCAATCTTGATATATAAATCTGAGCATGCAGTTCTACCATAAAAAGTACTCTATTTTTCTAAATCTAGAATTTTTAAAATAATGTTCCTGTAAGTCTGACATACTAATATTCACTTAAGCAGTAACATTTATTTTAGCTTGCATATATTTTAATTTAATGTAATGTACTGAGTCTAATAGACTGTTTTGCAATAATTAGAATAAAAGATTTACTTCTTCTAATCAAAGATGCATAACAGCTATTATCTAGGGGACCACCAAATGTGATTTCACAGTTTTAACTATTATAAACACAATTGTTACATAGAAATTTTAATTTTGTAAAGTAGTGTGTATGATATTGTAACATTAAGTCCTTGTTCTCAAATCAAAAGTATATGTTGCCCTCCAGTGTATTGTGCTCAGTCTTGCTCCCCTGAGATGTTGACACAGGATTGGTCTTCCTTTTTACAGATTGTAATTTTCACTGTTTTATTCCTGTTTTTTAAAAAAAAAGTCATTTGTAACCCATGCAAACAATGTTTGATCTGTGCTAACTTATAAATTTGGCTATTCAATAAAGTTAATCAAAAGAACTTATGAAAGTGCTAGTTATTGAAGATAGTATAGATTGGTGGCCTGCCTGCCTCTACATGGGTTTGTTTTGGGGATAGCTCTCCTATAGCCTCATCTAGCTGCACACTGACTATGTAGCCAAGGACAGAACTGTGATCTGATCCTCCTGCCTTTACCTCCTAAGTACTAGAATTACAAGAGTGTCCCACTGCACCTTAACTTATACAGTACTGAAAAAGTACATAAGGGGCTTCACTTGAGCTAGGCAAACATTCTACCCTGTGAGCCATATTCTCAGCCTTACACTGAATGCTTGATGCTCCACAAGGGTAGCTAGGTTTGAATTCCAGATTGGACAGGATGGCTTTCTGAATGTTGGTGCCTTAAAAAATGACTATAGGCCCAAGTATTGTTCATTTGAGGATTGTCTCCTAGCCTTTGGTGGTTTTTGTCCTTAATACTCTACAGTGTTATTTCTCTGGGCTTATTGTTTACCTTGCTTTTTCTTCAGGTGATACTCTAATTAGAAGATCCTTGTTCTCTAATTCTGGAAGTTCCTAGCCATCTTCTTTCCAAGTAGTTTTCCTGTTTTGGGGAATTTCTTGTTTTGAGAGCTATGGTTGAGGCAAGCAAGCACAGGAATAGATAAGCAACCTGACCTCCACTTGGATTGGGCAGTGCACACCCCCTTGTCCAGCCTGACAGCATATTCTTTTCTAACCGGTGCTACTGCTTTGTTCTGAATGAAGCTATCTTACTACTTTTAAAAATTGTGTGACCCCTTATTTTTAGATAGTCCCAACCACTAGTAGCAAGATAGCTCTATGCAACAATGACTGGTTTACAATTCACTTATGTAGTCCAGGCAGACCTCAAACTCATGCCTCTGCCACCCGAGTGCTGGGATTCCAAGCCTCTGCCACAAAACCCAACATGTATTTGCTTCTCTCTCAAACCCTTTTACCCTCAGAATTTCTATTACAACCCTTTTCTTTTCTCTTCTCTTGTTGTTGTTTTAAGACAGGGTCTTGGGCTGGAGAGATGGCTTAGCAGTTAAGAATACTGACTGTTCTTCCAAAGGTCCTGAGTTCAATTCCCAGCAATGGTGGCTCACAACCATCTGTAATGGGATCTGATGTGTCTGAAGACAGCAAAGGTGTACTCACATAAAAGTTTAAAAAAAAAAAAAAGAAGAAGAAGAAGAAGAAGAAGAAAGACAGGGTCTTACTATTTAGCCTTGGCTAGCCTGGAACTCACTTTGTAGACCAGGCTAGCTTTGAACTCACAGAGACTCACCTGCCTCTCCCTTCTGAGTGCTGGGATTTAAGGTATGAGCCACCATACTTAGCACTGTTTTCTTTAATTCTTGTCTTTGCCTAAACTGGACTTTATTCTTGATTTTATACTTGTATGGCCATATATTTTCTATTTCCAAGATTGATTTTAATAGCCTTATGTTTTTAATTCATGTTTTATTTTGCTCAATATTTTTGTTGATGTTGTTTTGTTTTTTCAAGATGGTTTCTCTCTGTAGCCCTGGCTATTCTGGAACTCACTCTGTAGGTCAGGTGGCCTTGAACTCAAAATCCAACTGTGTCTGCCTCAAGTGCTGGGATTAAAGGCATGTACCACCACCACTCAGCTCAATGTGTTTTTAGTGCATATAATCCACTTATTTCTGAGCATCTCAAACACACTTATTTTTAGAACTTTCTTTAAGATCCTCAAGCTAGGCATTTAAAGTCAGTCAGGGCTACTCGGGAGACTGTCTCAAAAAGCAAAGCAAAGGGTGATAAGGTTGACACACAACTTTAACTTCTGGCCACTACACATGTATACAAAGCCAAAAAGTGTTCTAACACACAAACATGACATATAAATATGCACACACAGACAGTTTCCTTAATTGGAAGTCAGGAAAGCAGTCAGCCTCAGTAATGGAAATTTGTGAGCTGCTACACAAAACAAACATGTTCTTATTTCTATGGCTCAAATGATAACTGGAGACTTATTGTAGGAGACACTTTTATTCCCTTTCTTCCTAACTCCCATCCCTATTAAGGTGACCAGAGATTTAGGACAATGACTTTTTTGTGCCTTCAACTTTGAAGGGAGATGAAATGGATGGATAAACATGCTGCTTATGTACAAGTGGGCACGTATCTGACCAAAGCAAAGGAGATGTAAGAAATCAGTTTTGTTGTTTATCTATCAAAGGTAGGTAGGTAGTCTGCCATTGGCCAATATTCCATAAATTTTCTCCACCACCCCTAATAAAAGAAAGCTGCTTCACTAAAACAAACAAAAATCTTCTTGTACTGGCTAGTTTTGTGTCAACTTGACACAGCTGGAGTTATCACAGAGAAAGGAGCTTCAGTTGAGGAAATGCCTCCATGAGATCCAACTGTAAGGCATTTTCTCAATTAGTGATCAAGGGGGAAAGGCCCCTTGTGGGTGAGACTATCCCTGGGCTGGTAGTCTTGGTTCTATAAGAGAACAGGCTGAGCAAGCCAGTAAAGAACATCCCTCCATGGCCTCTGCATCAACTCCTGCTTCCTGACCTGTTTGAGTTCCAGTCCTCACTTCCTTTGGTGATGAACAGCAGTGTGGAAGAGTAAGCTTTCCTCCCCAACTTGCTTCTTGGTCATGATGTTTGTGCAGGAATAGAAACCCTGACTAAGACACTTCTCCACCTAGTAAAGTTTTGTTTATAAACCGCATGCATCCTTTCTCCCTCCTTGCTGCCTGGAATACAGACCTTTAACCCCATTCCTCTAAGCTTATTCTTTCAGAACTAGCCAAGCATGAAGGTCGGACCCCAGCCACTGGGGAAAAGACACCATGATTTTGATCCTGAAACACCCTTTTTACAAATAGAACGTGCCTTGTAGAGCTACTTCGCTTTGTTTATGTTTCTAGCAAACACAAAACGAAAGCAGAAACTTCATCTTTAGTCACTCTGTGGCCCCAGAGAGAAGTCAATAATTTTTAGCCAAAGTAGCTTCTAAATGTCCGTTTAAGGGGAGAAGGAATACATGACGCCAACGCTAGATAAGTCTCATTATAATAAACACATAAGGAAAACCTGTGAACAAAGCAGACATACACTTGCAAGAGCAGAGTCCTTGATGATTAACAGCACCTAACACCAGTGATTTGCGCCCTAAACCACCCTCCCATTACGCATTTCCGCCCACGCATACGGCCAACACCATCCGGACACAAGCGCCCGGTGCTGCAACCTCCATTTTGCTTTCTGGCATTCTTGTAGTTAAAAGCTCCGCCTCACTTGGCAGCCTGGTCCACATCTCTCGCCAGGCTCCGGGTCTCTACACCTCCAGGCGAACGTCAGTGACAACATAAGCAAGTACGCGTGCGGTGAAGGCAAGGATTGCTCTAAGAGCCAGAGGAGGCCCGCGGGGACCCCGACGTCCCACGAGGCCTTGACCCAAGATGGCGGACAAAGCCCTTGGCGCAGCCTTGCTCAGAGACGCATGTGCGCATGCCCGGTCGACCGAGCTGCCCTGATCCAAGATGGCGGCCAGACCAGGGCTGGGGACGGGCTTAGCGAGTTACTGAGCATGCTCAGTCTTCCGTCACTCGCGTCAGGTCGGCAGCCGGCGCAGGCCGCTCAGTCCTTCCCCGAGAGGCGGGAACGTGTACGCATGCGCAGTGAGCAGTCTCAACTAGTCGGTGGGCGGAGCTACCCCGCGGGGTGGACGTTGAATGTGTGTGATGGCCGGCTGACCCGCTTTCCTCCTTGAGCTTGTCTGCCCCTGAACTAGAGGGAAGTCGGCTTAAGTGAGGTATTTATAGTTGTCAGAATCCCGCACTGGGCAGGGTGGAGCTCGCCTGTCATTCCAGCGCTCAGGAGCCCGGGGGGGTTGCCTCAAGGGCTGTGCGACAGCAAGACCCTGCCCAAAGCAAAAAGTCGGGAGCTAGAGACGGGGAAAGTGGGGCCCGTCCAGGGAGGCCGGGCACATACAGTTCAGTCACTTTCGTGGGTGCGTACCTTCAGTTTTCCTTGGGATTTGTGGCTCAGGGGCAGAGCCCTTGCCTAGCACCTGGAGGTTTGGGATTTGGTCCCCAGCACCGGAAATAAACAGTTAAAATAAAGAGGGACAGAGTAAGATAATCGCATCACTGGAAAGGGGGAGCTAGGGTAAGGAATTCAAGCCATTTTCTGATACTTGTTGGCCAGTCTGGGCTTCATAAGACCTTTTATTTTTTTAAAAAAGGTTAATAACAAAATAAAATGGCAAAATGTATGGGTTTATTTAATGGACTCTGTCATTGTGTTGTAAATGAATCTGTGGGTCAATAGATGTATCTTTAATAGCCCCGAAGCAAGGATGACAGTCCATCCTAGTTTCTTTAGTTATTATCCTTTGGCAGGTTCATCCATGTGTTCTAATGTGGTTTTCAGCCCTCGTCACCCTCTCATCCCTCACCCACTGAACCTCCTTTCCCTTCTATTTTCCTATCTATACATTTTTTTAAATTATTATTGTGGATGTATATGACACATCATGGGAGTGCCTGCTTGCTATATGGTACATGTGTAAGAGAGGACAACTTTGTGAAGTTGATCATCTCCTCCTCCTCTTCCTCCTTTCTTCTTGTGACAGACAGAGTCTTTTTCTGTAGCCCTGACTGTCCTGGAACTTGCTTTGTAGAACAAGCTAGCTTTGAACTCACAGATCCTCTAGCCTCTGCCTACTGAGTTCTGGGCTGAGCCTGCGCGCGTACCCACTGAGTTTAACTTGGGTATTTATGGGTAGGGGTTTATTTATGGAGCGTACACAGTTTAATGGTGGATACACCAATAAGGAAAAAGGAGTCCCCTGAACCAGCAGCCATTATTTACTTGTTTTCAAGAATAGGTCTTCAAATAGTTTGGACTTCATAGTCCGAATGCTTTTTATTTCTTTGTTTCGGTTTGGCTTTTGAAACAGTTTTTCTGTGTAGCCCTGGCTGTCCTGGAACTAGATCTGTAGACCAGGCTGGCTTTGAACTCACAGAAATGTGCCTGCCTCTGCCTCCCTGGTGCTGGGACTAAAGGTATGCTCTGTCCCCACCCCACACCCCCAATCTAGTGATTTTTTTTTTATTCTTCCCATTAACTTTGTTTCCCTGCCTGCTATCAGTAGTACAGTATAGTACTCAATAGAAGTGGTAGAAGGGAGGCACTCTTTCTGCATTCCTAAACTTTAGCCAAAGGATGGAATTGTGATCTTTCCTTGTTTCTGGTTTTAAGAAAAAAGCTTTTAGTTTGTAGGAGGTTGTTGTTTTGTTTTTAAAGACGGCATCTCAAACTTTAGCCCAGGCTGGCTGAAACTCACTATGTAGCCCAGGTGGTGGCCGCAAATCCCTGAGAGTCTTCCTGCCCAGTCTCTCCCAGTGCTGGGATCAGGTGCAAGCTACCACTACCCTGGTAGTCTTTGACAGTAACTGTAAAAGTATTTTGGATTTGTTGATGGTGGGTGATGTCCTTTTTTTTTTTTTTTTTTTTTTTTTTTCAGATTAAGAAATTCCCTCTCTTGCCGGGTGGTGGTGGCGCACGCCTTTAATCCCAGCACTTGGGAGGCAGAGGCAGGCAGATTTCTGAGTTCGAGGACAGCCTGGTCTACAAAGTGAGTTCCAGGACAGCCAGGGCTACACAGAGAAACCTTGTCTTAAAAAACCAAAAAGAAGAAAAAGAAAAAAGAAAAAAAAAAGAAATTCCCTCTCAAACCCTGTCTGGTGGTGGGGGTGGGGTGGGGGAGGGTGGAATTCCCTCTCTTTGTATTTTTTTTTTTTTCAATCAATCGGAAGATGGTAGGTTTTTGCCAGGTTCGTTTTCTGAACCTACCGAAATTATCCAGATGCTAAGCAGCTTTCCCTTTGTTTCATAAATAGGACCAAAAAACCCTCAAAGATGTGGGAAATTTAGTGTATGATAGCTCTATCATTTTAAATCAGTAGAGAGGGGTAAAATGTTAATAAATATAGCTAGGTGTGGTGGCTAATGCCTGTAATACCAGCAGTTATGAGACTAAGGTAGAAAGGATTGGGTTTCAAGGCTAACCTCAGCTACAGAGTGAGACCCTGTCTCAAAAATAAGAATTTCATGAACTGACTTGGGGTTTCATTTGCTGGTGTCTGACTCTAGGAGCCATACATAGACAGAAGACAATGTCTGGGAGCTTCTACTTCGTAATTGTTGGCCACCATGATAATCCGGTTTTTGAAATGGAATTTTTGCCAGCTGGGAAAGCAGAATCCAAAGATGAACACCGCCATCTGAACCAGTTCATAGCTCATGCTGCTCTGGACCTTGTTGACGAAAACATGTGGCTCTCCAACAACATGTACTTAAAAACTGTGGACAAATTCAATGAGTGGTTCGTCTCGGCGTTCGTCACGGCTGGGCACATGCGGCTCATCATGCTGCATGACGTGAGGCACGAGGATGGGATCAAGAACTTCTTCACTGACGTCTACGACTTATACATCAAATTTGCCATGAATCCCTTTTATGAACCCAATTCTCCTATTCGATCGAGTGCATTCGAAAGAAAAGTTCAGTTTCTTGGGAAGAAACATCTTTTAAGCTAAATGCAGAAAAACTTCAGAATCACAGTGGGGTGTGCTCAGGAGTGGATGTATTGTAAATTACTTGATAAAGTAGCCTAGCAAACTATGTCTCAGCTTACATGTATATCATGAAATTTCTCTTCTATTTAAAAATCTCATCTTTTCATGTTATCACTATTAGTAGTTACCTGTGAACAATTATCACTAATTTAATATTTTATTTCAAAATCAATAAGCCTATAACTTTTTGATTAAGATAATTAAAAAATCTTAGATTCCTTTTATGTGTATGAATGCTTTTCCTGCATACATGTTCTTACCATCTTCATGACAGTGCGCAAAGGGATCAGAAGAGGGCATGGGATCCCCAGGAATTGAGCCTACTGATGGTTAGGAAGTCCCCGTGTGGGTGTTGCCAATCAAACCTGCAAGAACAACTGTCAAACCAGTAAAGCCCCTCTCCAGCCCCTTCCTGAGATGAAGTTATAATGTAAAAGTTCAGAAACTAATGCTGGGGTGGCTCTGTGGTTAAGAGCATGTTCGGGGGCTGGTGAGATGGCTCAGTGGGTAAGAGCACCCGATTGCTCTTCCGAAGGTCCAGAGTTCAAATCCCAGCAACCACATGGTGGCTCACAACCATCCGCAATGAGATCTGGTGCCCTCTTCTGGAATGTCTGAAGACAGCTACAGTGTACTTACATATAATAATAAATAAATAAATCTTTAAAAAAAAAAAAAAAAAAAAAAGAGCATGTTCTGTTCTCCCAGAGCACCCACATCAGGCAGGTTACAACCATCTGTAACTCCAGCACCCTCTCTGTCTCTACAGTCAGTGCACTGTGATGCAGACACACACCAGTATACATAGTTAAAGGTAAGCCCAGCACTCAGGCACACAACTTTGATTCCAGCACTCAGAAGGCAGATGCAAGTATATGTATAACGAGTTCCAGGACATTCAGAGGTATGTAGAAAGACCCTGTCCTGCCTCCCCGCCTCCCCAAGCCCCCATCCCCAGAAAGCAAGCTAGGCTTGAGAGTACATGACTTTAATCCCAACACTTCAGATGCAGAGGCAGGTGGATTTCTGTTCATTCAAGACCAGCCTAGCTACATAGTTCCAGACCAGTCGGGGCTATATAATGAGATCCTGTCTCAAAAAACAAACCATAAGGGCTGAAGAGATGGCACAGTGGTTAAGAGCACTGACTGCTCTTCCAGAGGTCCTGAGTTCAATTCCCAGCAACCACATGGTGGCTCACAACCATCTAATGAATCTGGTACCCTCTTCTGGTGTGTCTGAAGAGAACGACAGTGTACTCATATACATAAACAAATCTTTTTTAAAAGATTAAAAGAAAACACCAAAATGAAGACAGAGCTGAAGAGATGGCTCAGTGGTTAGGGGCACTTGTTGCTTTATAAGAGGCCCTGGTTTTGAGTCCCAGCACCTGCATGATGGTTCATAACCATCTATAACTTCAGTTCCAGATCTGAGATCCTTTTCTGGACTCCTGGGCCACCAGACACATACATACATGCCAACAGATGCTCATGCATGTAAACATTGAGCATAATTTACTGGGCTTCGGCACATACCTTTAACAGCACTTATTTGGAAGGCAGAGGTAGGTAGATCTCTACAAGTTGAGTCCAGCCTGGTCTACAGAGTAAGGGCAGGGACTCCCAAGGCTACACAAAGAAACCCTGTCTTGAGAAACAAAATTTTAAAGGAAAAGAGAAATTAAAAAAAAAAGACTGGAGCCAGCATGATGGTACATGCCTTTAATCCCAGCACGCCAGAGGCAGAGCCAGGCAGATCTGTGAGGTCAAAGCCAGCCTGGTCTACAGAGTGAGTTCCACAATAGCCAGAGCAACACAGAGAAACCCTGTACTTTGTACAAACTTGTACTTTGGTACAAGACTCGGCTCAGTGGTCGAATACTTGTCTACTATTCATGCATGAGACCCCGGCTTCTGTCCCCTAATACTGCAAAAAAAAGTTTTTTTCTAATGAAAAGCATCATTTTTTACAGTATATACTGTTTTGGTGGTATAGTGTATTCTTTCTTGTGATAAGTGGAAACTATTGAACATTTTTTTGTTTTGTTTGTTTGTTTGTTTTGTTTTTTGAGACAGGATTTCTCTGTGTAGCCCTGGCTGACCTGGAACTCACTTTGTAGACCAGCCTGGCCTTGAGCTCAGAAATCCACCTGCCTCTGCCTCCCAAGTGCTGGGATTAAAGGCATGCGCCACCACGCCCGGCTTCTTGCTTTGTTTTTAAGAGAGTTTCTTATAGGTTTTGCATGATAGGTATCCAGCTTTTCACCCACTATTGAACATTTCTAAGAGGAAACCAGAGAAAGGATAAATACTTGACAATATGATTTGACAAACTAGGTCTAGAGCTGGCAGGGCAGGGTCTGGTAGTTCCTGCTTCTTGAGAGGCTGAGACAGGGTAGCGGAGATGTCTGAATTTAAGACTAGCCTGGGCAACACAGTGAGACCTCAGCATCATTCAACAATTTTTAACTTCATTTCCTTTTCCATTATGGTCGTTACTTTTTATGCATGTGGTGTTTTGTCTGCATGTATATCTATGTACCATGTGTATGCCTGGTCCCCACTGAGGCCAAAAGAGCATCAGATCCCATGGGACTGGATCAAACAATTGTGAGCCTCCTTGTAGGTGCTAGGAAAAATGTGGGTCCTCTGGGAGAGAAGCTAGTGCTCTTAATTCTGAGCCATCTCTCAAGCCCCTGGATCCGTTCTTGAATAACAGATTATAAACTAAATTGCATAAAAATATCATCACACCTGGGTGGTGGTGATGTACGCCTTTGATTCCAGCACTCAGGAGGCAGAGACAGGTAGATCTCTGAGTTGACGGTCAGCCTAGTCTACAGAGAGTTCCAGGACAGCCAGGGCTACCCAGAGAAACAGACAGAGCTATGACAACCAAATGTTAACACATGTATATCCCTTTCCCAGAAACAAAGCTAAGATTTGGTGATGGACAGCCTTCAAGCAAGAAAAAGACTGAGTAGATTCCATGGCCACTCTGCCTCCCTAGTCAAAAGGCCTGGACCACTTGGTCTGTAGAAGAATACCACAAAAATTTATCAAGAAATAAAACACAAAGCACTCAGGAGGCAGAGGCGGGTGGATTTCTGAGTTCGAGGCCAGCCTGGTCTACAAAGTGAGTTCCAGGACAGCCAGGACTACACAGAGAAACCCTGTCTCAAAAAACCAAACAACAACAACAAACAAACAAACAAACAAAGGAAGAAAGAAAACACAAAAAGCAGGCAGACCTGAGCACCCACTGTGGCCCTTCCTGACCCACAAGTCACCTGACCAGTCACTGAACTGACCTCTGCTCTTCAGGCACACTGTGGGGATCACATTCCTGCCTTGCTAGATGACCACAGCAGTTACATGAGGTGTCCAGTTAACCTAACCGTCAGGGTGCCAGGTCCCCACACAGGCGCTCGTGGTCAGGTTGAGGCAGCTTCTTCCCATCTCTGACTGCATGCTCATCACATCCGAGACCTGTCCTGTTGTTACTTGCATGCAATGCAGTCAGGACTCTCGCTGGCTGAGACTCCTGTGGAACATGAAAGGGCAGGATTCTAGTGCTAACGATGTCTGCCTGGGCTCTGTGAAGACAGATATTGCCTTCTAGAGAACTATGCATTATGGGACTCAAGGATACAACACAAAATACAGTCAAAAGCAAGAGGCAGGGGATGTGGGCATCCCACCTTTGCTGCTACAGAAATTGTACTTTGCAATCAACTTGCTGCTAAAGTGTTTTCCTGCAGGGGGCGCTGTCCACTCAGTCACCCACCCACAACTGACTTGCTGGGAGCTGGGAAGTCTTCACAGCCAAATGCTGACATGTTCTTTGCTGTGTCTACTTATTAAATTGTTGGCTTGGCCATAAGCAGTCTCAGACGGATTAAGCAAACAACACTGCTCTTTAAAATTATGAAAGTGCATGTCTCCTGCTGCACACCTATAATCATAATCACTCGAGAAATTTACCACCGCAGCACGTCTACCGCAAGGCTGAGAAGCTAAGCTGCTCCGGCTGTCCAGGTTGTTCCCGCCAGCTTCAGAAAAGGTCCTGCTGGGTCCTGGGTCTTTCCTCTGTGGTAGAGAGCTTGCCTCAAAGGCATAAAGGCCTGGGTTAGATTTCCCAGCACCATAACGAAAGCAAAAGAAGTAATGGATTCGAATTTCTATTAACAACCTCCCTTTATCAGTGGGGACTGTGTTCTGTGCCCCCTAGGAGATTCCTTTATTGGTTTCTCACTGATTTTGTGTGAGTATGTGTGTGTGCGTGCATGTTCATGTATGTGCAGAAGCTGGAGTGCTCCTTGGGCATCACCCACCTTTTTTTTTTTTTTTTTTTTTTTTGGTTTTTCAAGACAGGGTTTCTCTGTGTAGCCCTGGCTGTCCTGGAACTCACTTTGTAGACCAGGCTGGCCTCGAACTCAGAAATCTGCCTGCCTCTGCCTCCCAAGTGGAGTAAAGGCGTGCACCACCACGCCCGGCATCACCCACCTTTTTTTTTTTTTTTTTTTTTTAAAGATTTATTTATTTATTATATGTAAGTACACTGTAGCTGTCTTCAGAAACTCCAGAAGAGGGCACCAGATCTCGTTACGGATGGTTGTGAGCCACCATGTGGTTGCTGGGATTTGAACTCTGGACCTTCGGAAGAGCAGTCGGGTGCTCTTACCCACTGAGCCATCTCACCAGCCCATCACCCACCTTTTTAAAAATTATGTTGTGTTATACGGCCTACGAGTAAACACTTGGCAGGGTTGGCTCTCTTCCTCCACTATGTGAGTTCCTGGGATTAAACTCAGGTAGTCAGACTAGCAGCAGCCACTTCTACTCAACAAACCATCATGCTTTTGTCTTATAAAGGGTTCTTGTTTTATAACCTTTTTTCAACATCTCGGATTTGGGGGTTTCAGTCATGAACATACTTGGCTCCCCCAGCAGGTTCCTGAAACCACGGATAGTACTTCATAGTACTAAGCACCACATAGACTTGTTTCTCTCCTGTCCAGCTAGGATACTTGTAAGTTATAAACTAGACACACTAAAAGGTTAACAGCAGGGCTAGGGAGTGCAGTGCAGTTGGTAGAGAGCCTGCCTAGCATTCATCCAAGTCGATCCAACAGACTAGGTGTGGTGGCACTAGTCTGTGTGTAATCCTAGCACTTGGGAAACAGAAGGATGGAGGGTCAAAATGGCCATCCTCAGCCTGGTATACACGAGACCCTATCTCAACGTGGGGAGTATAAAGAAAGAAGAGAATGGGAGTGGAGTGTGGGGTGCTAATGGTAACTGATTTAAAAAAAATAATAAGCAAAGATAACAATATGGCCTCTGTGCTGCTTTGAAGAAGAATCTCCAAATCAAGGTTGCTATGAGTTCTAATGGAAAGGTCTCTGGTTCCTGGCTGGAGTGGAGACTCAAGGCCTGGGCTCTACCCTGGCCCTGGGGTCAGAAGTGTAACAGACCTTCCCTATAGGAAAGAAGTGGATCAGATGACATCTAGGAATCCATGCTCCTGTGATTCTTGGAGTGAAGCCTGTGCAAGGGAGAGAGGAGCAGACACAGAGCCTGGAGGCAGGTGGCCCCTGGAGGCAGCTGCAGTGAAAGAACTGTCAAGACAGGGAAAGGAAGGAAGAGGGAGGCCCTGAACTCACCTCAGGCGGTTTTACATTTTTCCGTATTTCTGTGTTGATTTCTCTATTGAATCGGGCCTCTTGCATGTTAGACAAGCACTTAGCCACCCAGAAAGTTTTGTTTGTTTTCTGGGTGATCGTGGAACTTAACATTCTCCTACTTCATCCGGTCCTGGGATGACAGATATGTGCCCCACACCTGCCTGATGTGGGGTTGACCTTTCTTTCCTTGTTTGCTTTCTTCCCTTTGATTTCCTTCACTATTATTATTTGCAAGAGTAGTTTAAAAGACGGTTTTTGGAGGTTTTGATTTATCTGTCTGAGGGTTCTGTCTGAACGCATGTCTGTGGACCACCTGGTGCAGTGCCCTCAGAGAAACCGAGGATTCCCGGAAGCTGGAGCTGCAGGTGGCTGTGAGCTGCCATGTGGATGCTTGGATTTGAATCTGGGTCTTCATGTCACAGTGAGTGTGAGGAGGTCAGAGGAGAACTTGCAGGAGCCGGTGCTATCACATGGGTTCCAGGGCTTGAAGGTATGTTGTCAGACTTGGAGGCAAACACTTTACCCCAGGGAGACATCTCAGCAGCCCAATTTTAACAGATTTTAACAGTACCCAGTACCACGGGGGAGATGGGTGCACCATTTCTGTCTCATTGCATCTCCAGCCCTTCTTCTACCCTGTTTCCAGGAGATAAACATTTTTGTTTTCCCATAACTCCCCAACTTCATGTTCCTTGTCACAACAGACCCAACGCCACAGAGACACACAACCACAGACCAAAGTCTGTGAGACCATCAGCCCAGGTAAACCTTTCCTCCTTGTACCTTGATTCTCTCAGGTATTCTGTCATAGCAGCAGAAAACTGACTCACTCATAGAGAGAACAGAAAGACAGGGAGACCAGACCCAGGGGACATGCAGAGGAGCCATGCAGTGCTCCCTGAACTAGGAGAGAATGAGAAAGGTACATAAGGAGAGAAAGTGATGGTGAGGCGCCATGGCCTGAGGTCTGGAATGTCTACCTGGGAACTCTGAGTCCAACCAGGTCAAAACACATCCCCTCCCGGGCAAAGACAGGAGATGTCTGTGGGCTGAAGGTGGGTTTCATCTTCATCGTGAGGTCCAGGACAGCCAAAGCCAGAGAGAGAGAGACTCTGTCTCAAGAAACAAATCCAAACAAATGAAAAACCCAGTCTGCCCCATAGGTAGCTTTTTTTGTTTTGTTTGTTTGTTTTTTTCGAGACAGGGTTTCTCTGTGTAGCCCTGGCTGTCCTGGAACTCACTTTGTAGACCAGGCTGGCATCAAACTCAGAAATCCGCCTGCCTCTGCCTCCCATAGGTAGCTTTTAAAGTGGTCAGATCAGAGCTGTGCACAGGGTTAATGAGGGCTGGTGGCAAGTGAGAAAAGCTGCCCAGGATTGACCAACCTGGGAGCGGCCAGACACTTGGAAATGTGTTGCAGTAGTTCAAATGGACCAGAGACAAGAGTGGGGCAAAAGGAGGAGACATGGGGCCTGGGTAAAGTTGTCAGGTATCTTGGTTACCTTTCTATTGCTGTGGTGAGACAACGTGACCAAGGCATCTTAGGAAACAAAGTGTTAATTGGGCTTACGGTTCCAGAAGGTTAGAGTCTACAGTGGCAGAGCAAAGGCATGGTGACAGGTGGCTGAAGCAACAGCTGAGAGCTCACATCTCCATCCACTAGCAGGAGGCAGAGGAAGGCACAATGGGAATGGCATGAATCTTTTGAAATGTCTAAACTTGTCCCCAACTGCCTCCAACAGGGCCACACTTTCTAATCCTCCCCACACAGGAGAAAGAGTACTTAATCTTATGAGTTTATGGTGGGGGCGGGGCGGGGGGGAGGGGGCATTCTTGTTCAAATTACCACACCCGGCAAAATGCAGAACTGCCGTGTGTGTGTGTGTGTGTGTGTGTGTGTGTGTGTGTGTGTTTATATTTGTGGTTTGCATAGGAAATATTCCCCCACAGTTTTGGGAGACTTGAGGAAGTAGGGCCAAGCTGGAAGAAGTGGAAGAGAGACAGCTTACGTCTTTATGGCCCAACTCTACCTAATCTGCAATCTCACTACTTCCTAGCCTAGCTACCTGATAGGTAAGGAGTCCCAGCCACGGGCATCACTGTCCTAAACACAGGCTTTCCCTGCAGTGGACTGTACTCTCTCAAACCGTGAGCCCGAACACTTACTTTCTCTGAGCTGTTTCTGATTAGATAGCTTGTCACAGCAATAAGA